>NC_087443.1:42085219-43335219 GCF_036321535.1 Camelus dromedarius | reverse complement strand
GACTAGATAGCTGAATTTTATCTCATAGTCTATTCCTGATTTCTGCTGCAAGTTGCAAAGTAGAAAAGGTAAGGACTATTTGAAGAAATTTATCGTGTGTGTGTGTTATAAAGATGTAAAATGTATTTTCTGCTATGAGTTATAGTCAGAATGTTGGAAAGTCACTAACTTAGATTGTTAGGACAGCAAAAGATTTTGCTGGCAAAATGTGGTACGCCATAGAACTTATGTGAGTGATAATTACCTAACACCATCTGAGTAAAATAAAAATTGTCTCAAGTAGTGTGAAATTAAATTTTCCACTTACATCTAGTGCTATCTCTTATCAATGATAAAATAAAGGAAAATACGCACTCCAGTTTGATCAGTTATAATTTATTAAGTGTATGATGACTTTATGATGATCATTTATTAAGTGTATGATGACTTTAAAAAAATTATTTTAGTATGTGGATATTTAAAGTCTGATTATGGAAATTGCAACATATTTTAATATGATTTAACATCCGAAAGCCATCTTGAAACATGAATATTTTCAAGAGGACATATATTTTGACACTATACTAAATAAAAAGTATGCTTTAGTCTGAATTAAAGGTAGGGACCTGTTGGCATGAAGACATCATAATAACCAGGCAGTAATCATAACTCCAGTTTAGTGAAAATCTCACTGTCTTCTGTTGGAAGAATCTATCACCTGCTGGGACACAGAGCCTCTAATCCAGCAGAGTGTAAATTCACAAGGTAGGAAGCACAAATGTTTAAGGAGGTTTCTGGAAGTAATGCTAGGAAGGACCAAACTTTAAGCCTTTGGTTCTACGTGTTGTTCTGAATACTAAGAAAACAGACCCATATGTTGGCTACTTGCTTGGTACCTATAGTGTACCATAGAGTGGGTGTTATTTCCAAGATAGTAGTTTAACAAACCTCTTAACAGATACTATATTGCTCTGTTAGGCTAGTTTTTTCCCTGATGGCGCAGGATGTGGGATAATAGGTAGATCCTATGATCACTTGTTTATTGTGATACTTCATTAACCATGAGTCCCTTGGTCTGGAAGATGTTATATGGTATCCCTTGTTGGCAAATAATAAAATTTGCAAGCCTTCAGAAAGCAGTACAAGCAGAGGTACAGAAGTTAAGGAAAACACCAAAAGAGAAATGTCTGTTGCCTCCAGAGTGAAATGAGTCCAATGGAACTAAATTTTTAGTCTTGCCAGCTGGTCTCCTTGAGTTATGGTATCCTGTTGAAGGCTCATCACTGGTAGTTGCCCCTGGCAGACAGAGTAATCAGTAACGGCATTATCTAGATCATTCTTAATGAGAAGGTGCTTATGCTATTTGGGCCATGCATTGTACCAGGCAGGGTTATATAATAGCCCCTGCATTTATGGGACTTTTGCACAAGAAGCAATGGAGGACATGGGCTGGCTGTCATTATGCCCACTTATTATTTAAGTAACTTCTGTATAGTGGATGCTGTATGGTGGGAATTTGCAGGAGATAAAAGATCTACATGCTTGTGCTGCCTTCTGTGGGTCTATGTATGTTCCTCTTCCTAGATTTTCCTTATTGATTTTTCAAACTTGCCAGTTTTACACTCATGACTGACTAGTCAAGCCATTCACCACTGCCTGAGTGCATGTATATCTTTACCTTACACAATGCAAAAGACCAAATAAACTGCTCACAGAAATGCTCTCTGGAGAAAGACCCACCCCTTCACGCTATCTTTTAGGGTGACTTCTGGGAGGGTATATACTGTGCAAGATTCTATTTTTACCTCACATCAACATACCAGGCAAACCCATCCATTATCTAGGTCCAAGATATTTTCCACTTCTGTTAATTGGTCATTGAGAATTCCCTATGAGGACATTGATGTAGAAAAGGGAGAGGCATCAGGGCAAAAAGAAAGGCAAATTGTATGAGAGTTTGGACTATCTATTCATGTAAGCATCTTTGTAAACATGTTATCTGCTCTGCTTAATATAAAATGGACAATTTCTACAATACAAAAATTGATATTGTCACTGCATGTCCTTAAGTCTTAAAGAGTATCTGATGTTTCCTAACATTTAGGCTGCTTTGGTTGAATGTAACATGATCAGAACTTCGGAGTGTTACTGTGGTCCAGTAGCTCACTAAAAGAACTACCTTAGAAATGTTAAGTAGTTTTCTGTCACAAATGGCATGGCCTTGCTCTGCAATCTTTTGAGGCACGGCAAAGACTCCACAAAGCTCCTATAGTCAACATGGATACCTGTAACAAGATATTGAGCAACTGAGATAATCTTGAGCAATATGTTTTTCCCAGAACAATTTATACTGTATTCTGGACCTGATCTAGGCCCCACTCAAAACTAATCTTTCTGTATCATCTAATAGTTTTCAGTAGTATAACCAAATACAGTGTTTATTACCTCCCTGATTCAAAGAAACTTACTAAGTGTTACACTCCTCTTTTGTAGCAGCTCAAGGTGCAACAACTTGCACTTTACTTTTAAGGGAATGTCCTGATAATGTTTCAAAAAATCGAATCCCTAAACACTTTTTTTTGATGAGGCAGGACTTTAACCTTACTGAAGTATTCTTCTCCAAAGTTCTGCCATGTGTTTATCCTACATGTGACTAACCACCTAATCACTACAGCCAATTAATGATCATCTTGTAGACCATACTGTGACAGAAATCATGATAGTTAACACAGCCTGGATCAAGACAGCAAATGTTTACTGTTGTCCTTCTTATGTAAAAGGGAATTAGATTAATTTTCCTTAATAATGGGGATTGAAGAGAAAACATTCTACTGATTGGTAACTGTTTATCAACCGTCATAATTACTGTATTAGCCAAAATCAAGCCCTCTGCAGCTATGGCTGTAATTACAGATGAGGCTGAGTTGATGTGAGGCACTGCAGCCAAAGTATCTCATGCAGAATAGAAAGCTGATTGTTACTAAAATAGATGTCAGTTTCTAGTTTGGTGTTAATTTGGAGTCATTTAAAAAACTTTAAAGTGAATTGAATATCTCATTTCATTATTCATATGGTAAAACAATGATAGAATGATGGCAAAGCTAAATGTAATGTACTTACATAGTAATTAAATAGTATGTACACAGTTTCTTGAAACTTAATGTCTCAACCATTGTGCTAGATGCCATAACCATAGTTCATTCGGTTGTTTTATAAGCCCTCTGATAAAGTCGGTGCTCAGAAAGGTTCAGTTACTTGCCAAAGTCACACGGTCATTACTTAGGAAAGTCTGAGATTCAAACCTAGTTGACTCTAAAGCCACTGTACTTTTTTCTGTAACACCGTACTTCCCAGTATTGCAGTTTCAAGGTCTTTTATTTTCTAACATTTGTTTTACAGCAAAGGTTATCTTCACAAACAATTGGGCAAGAAAAAAAAAAAAAAAGAATCAACATGCAGAGTGATATAAAATTGCAGATCTAACTTTCTAATATCTTTAAAAAAAACTAAATAATAGTAAAATCAGTTAAAAATTTACCATCAGCAACCCAGAAAGAAAAGATAAACTTCTAATGACAAAAATTCACAAAGTAGAAACTAAAGAACAAAACAGATTCTGGATCTGTAGAGTGTAGCCTGAGCCAAAACTCTAGGAATCCTATAAATCTGTTATTAAGTATTCTCAAGAAGTACTCTCTTAGACATTCATTTGGACTGGAGAGAGACAAACTAAGTGCATGTCTTTGTAATTCTCTCCTTTGTCTCCTCTGATTATGTATTTAGTCTATAGGGGTTATGCAGAAATGTGGATGAAATGGTGAGTGGGCTGGTGAGTATTCAGGGCTGATGCTCTTTGTGCAAGTTAGGATACCAGGGCTGGCAGCACAAGGGGATATATTCATAAAACTGGGTTTACCTCATTTCAGATTATTTAGAGTGAAGCAAAATAACACAATGCTTCATATCAGTGACCCTTTATTCATCACAGACCCCCAATCCTGGACATTTCATCTCCTATGACTGCTCCTCATAGTCAAAAAGAATCTTTTCTCTATTCTTAAACTAACTTAAGTTGGCCTGGACCCACTATAGACTACATAGCATTATTCTATAGGCAAGAAAAGTAGCTGGTCCAGAGCATCAAGATAATTCCAGACATGGCAGAAAAATCAAAGAACCAAGTCATAAATGATGGCAAACTGAACCTCCTTGAACTTAGAATTACTTTACATACTGTTCAGGTATGTCGGCCAAACCAAAGAACACTTGTAAAGGATGATTTCCATTAAAAAACAATTGCATAGAAGGAAAAATGTCTGTTAAAGGTCCTTTTTGCATTTCCCTGTGCTTCCTCTTCTGGTTTCAATACATATACTTCGTCTCTTAATATTGCATTATCCTTTATTTCCTAATCTTTTCACATAAGGTGACCTCAGTCTTGCAGGTGGTAAAAATGGAAATTATTGAATAAATACTAGTGCCACAGATGAGAATTGCTCTTTTAAAGTTAAAAATTGTTCTGCTTTATGTGCCTTTTTTAAAGTGCATGCATTTCAATTTCCTGTTTGCCCTTTCTTCTGTTTTAATATAATTGAGTGGAAATGATGTTCTGTAGAGAATGTTCTTTGTGGAAGAATTTAGATAGCATACACTCATAGAGGAAAGAAAATTCCTCCTGAAATCCTTTACTCAGCATTGAGCTATACTTTTTAGTCTATAATTTCCCATCTGTTCTGCACTACAGAATCCTGCACGCTAAATGCTTTTTTGCTACCTAGTGAGATTGTTTTTTCAATCAAGGGACAGGCACAATTTATTTGAACATTGTTTCTATATTCATCAGAGACGACTTTCTCCTTTGACTTTTTCTGAAGCTATCTCTACAGTTAAGGTACTAAATTATTATTTCTAGCTCTACCCTCTTCTCTGAATTTCCGACTTACATACTTAACTGCATACGCAACATCTTCATATGGATATGTAATATATACCTCAAATTAACACGTTTACAACACACACTTGGTGTTCTTCTCTCCCTGCTGATGGGTCAGTTCCAGTTTTCCCTAGTCCAGTAAAAGTTTCGTCCAGTTTCTCAAGTCCCAAACCTATAAGTTACCTCAAGTTCCTCTCTTTAATCTCACAGCTTTTCTTTGGCCCATTAAAAAACTAAAGTTGCAATGCAAACTGCCACACTAAAACCTGGAAAGATAGAGAAGTCTAGGGAATCTCAGCCAAGATCTTCTTACCTAGAGCAGAAGTCACCAGAAATGTAAATTTGTAAATACTCTTAAATGGTAATTGCAATGAACTGCTGGAGGCTGAATGTGGACTAGTGGGAGAGTGAGGAACTCCTGGGCATTGCAGACTCTGGAAGTTCCCTATATTTTCACAAACTTCACATTCAGGAAGCCCACCAGGTTATCACTGTGAAGATCCAAGAAAGATCACTGTATAGCTCTAGCTGGAGTGGGAAAAAAAGTATTGTGAAAGATGCCCAGAGCATTCTCTATATAAAAGACGTACATTCCAGGGGAGAAGAAGTTACCAGATCTTATCTCAAATGGAGAAGGACATTCTCATCAATCCAACAGCATCTAACCTTTTTATTTTATTTAAACAGGAAAAAAGCAAGCTAAAGCATTAGAGTAACACATGTAAAAATCACATTCAGAATATTTACATTTAATCACAAAGTTACAGAATGCTTCCCTTCTCCCAACCCTACCACTGCAAAACCAGGATTATAAAATTATTATAAAAATAGTTGATGACAACTGAAATAGGTGCAAGATACAGGCTCTCTCTGAGGAGAATTACTTAAGGAAGCCCAAATCAACAGAGGAGACCAGAGGAAGGACATGAGAGGAATTGAAGCTAATGTATTTCATGAAGAGAAATGCAAAAATCTTAGAGAAAGAATCCGATGTATAAAAACAGTATGCATCCCTATCAAGGGGGATTTATTCCAGGTATGCAAGGCTGGTTCAGCATCTGTAAAACAATCAATGTAATCCACCACATCAAAGGCTAAAAAACAGAACTATGTGGTAATATCAATCGACAGTGAAAAGCATTTGACAAAATTAAACATCCACTCAGGAATAAAAACTCTCAGAAAATTAGGAACAAAGTATAACTTCCACTACTTGATAAAGAATATCTACAAATCCTTCAACTAACGTAATCAATCATGAGAAACTGGATATTTTCTAAGATCAGGAACAAGGCAAGAATATTCTCTTTCACACCTCCTATTCAGCATTGTTTTGGAAGTCCTGGCTAGCACAATAAGACAAGAGAAGGAAATAAAAGGTATACATATTGAAAAGGAAAAAATGAAACTTGTTATTCGCAGATCACGTGTTTGTAGAAAATCTCAGAGATTCATCATCAAGGAGAAGAAAAATGAGGAAGAGAATGAGAATAACAAGAAGAAGAAGGAGAACAATAAGAAAAAAGGAGGAAGAGGAGCAGTAGGAGGAGGAGAAAATGCAGGAAGTAGCAATAAGTGAGCATAGTGAGCCTGCAAAGTGTAAGGTTAATACAAAAAAATCAGCTGATTTTGTATATACCAGCAGTGAACAATCAGAAGTTGAAATATAAAAAGTAGCTATTCACAGCAGTATACAAATAATGTCAAGTGCCTGATATATACTGGAAAACAAATAACATATTTTCTGACAACCATATTTTGGCCAGTAAATCTGTAATTCAATCATGAATCTGACCAAACTCCTTAACCTCTTGGAGATTCAAAACCCTCATTAAAAATTAATCAAATACATCCCAAAGAGTTAAGATATTTTAATAAGAAAATGGAATATACATATAATAAATAAAATTTTATTTTCTTCTAGTTTTATTGAGATGTAACTGACACATAGCACTGGATAAGGTTAAGGTATACAGCATAATGATATGTCTTACATACATCTCAAAATGACTGCCACAGTAAGTTTAGTGAACATCCATTATCTCATACAGATACAAAATAATAGAAATAGAAAAAAATTTTCCTTGTGATAAGAACTCTTATGATTTACCCTCTTAACAACTTTCATATATAACAGATAGCAGTGTTGATTATATTTATCATGTTTTACAATACACCCTAGTACTTATTTTATAACTAGAAGTTTGTACTTTTCGACTACCTTCATCTAATTCACTCTCCTACCACACCCTGCCTCTGATAACCACAAATCTGATCTCTTTCTTTGAGTATGTTTTTGACTTATCATTGACCTACAATGCTATGTGAGCTCCTGGTACCAATCTAGTGATTGATATTTCTGTACATTTCAATTTGATCACCTATGATAAGCTCATTTACCATCTGTCACATACAAAGATATTACATAATTATTGACTATATTCCCACCCTGTATATTTATACCTGACTCATTTGTTTTGTAACTGGAAGTATGTACTTCTTAATCTCCCTCATCTATTTCTCTCTTCCCTTCCTCAACCCCTCTGGCAACAACCTGTTTGTTCTCTGTATCTATGACTGTTTCTGGTTTCTAATGCTTATTTGTTCATTTTGTTCATTTCGTCTTTTGCTTTCTTCCACTATGATTTGATGACTGTATTCAGTGTTACATCTGGATTCCTTTCTCTTTTCTTGTGTGTGTATTCATAAAGTTTATATATAGTAATATCTACATATCTCTATCTGATTATTTTAAGTTGTTGATCTCTTAAGTTCAAATGCATTTTAACAACACTGCATTCTTATCACCCCTGCCATGTTTAAAGTTTTGACATTATATTTTACATAGTTTTGTTTTATGTATCCCTTAACTACTTATTGTGGATTTAGATGATTTTACTACTTTTGTCTTTTAATCTTCCTTCTAACTTTGTAAGTGATTGATCTACTACCTTTACTGTACGTTTGTCTTCACGTATAAGATTTTTTCCTTTCATAGTTTCATATATCTAGTTGTGGCTTTTTCCCCCCACTTAGGTGAGTCCCTTTAACATTTCTTGTAAGGTAATTTTTATGGTGTTGAACTCTTTTAGCTGTTGCTTGTTTCTAAAGCTCTTTCTCTCTCCTTCAAGTGTAAACAATAGCCTTGTCAGATTGAGTACTTTTGGTTGTAGGTTTTTCCCTTTCATCACTTTAAATATATCCTGCCATTCCCTTATGGCCCACAGAGTTTCTGCTGAAAAGCAGGCTGACTGTCTTATGGGAATTCCCTTGTATATAACTTGTTACTTTTCCCTTGCTGTTTACATATTTTCTCTTTTAATTTTTGCCACTTTAATCTTAATGTGTCTTGGTGTGGTCCTCCTTGGGTTGATCTTGTTTGGTACTCCCTGTGTTTCCTGGACCTGGATGTGTGTTTCCTTTCCCAGGTTAGGGAAGTTTTCAGCTACTATGTCTTCAGATGTGTTCTCTACACTTCTGTCTCTCTCTTCTCCATCTGAAACCCCCTATAATTGAATGTTAGTATGTCTAATATTATCCCAGATGTCTCTTAAACTGTCCTCATTTTTTTAATGAAAATTTTTTTTTTCTGTTCAGCTTCAGTGATTTCCACTACTGTGGTTTCTAGTTCATTGACCCATTCCTCTATATCACCTAAAATGCTATTGATTCCTTCTAGTGCATTTTTTAATTTCACTTACTGTATTGTACACCTCCATTTGGTTCTTTATATTTTCTAACTCTTGTTAGACACTTTTAACTTCTCATTGTGTTCATCCATTCTTCTCCTGAGTTCTCTGAGCAACTTTATGATCATTACCTTGAACTTTTTACCTGGTAAATTGGTTTTCTCCATTTTAATTAGTTCTTCTGGGGTTTTATCTTATTCCTTTGTTCGGAACGTGTTCCTTTGTTGTCTCATTTTGCCTAATTATGTTTTTATTTTTATGTATATGGTTGGTTGGTTAATTTCCCTGATCTTAGAGAAGTGGCCTTATAAAGGAGACATCCTAGGGGGCCCAACAGTACATTCTCCTCTGGTCACCAGAAATAATATGCTCTAGGGGTACTCTCTGTGTGGGCTGTGTGAGCCCTTTTGTTGTGGTGAGCAAGATAATGTGGGCATGCTGATAGGTATGGCTGGCTCCCAGTCTAGTTGGTTGCCAAGCCTCACCTAGTATGGAGGTTGCCAGCCACTGGTGAACAAGACTGGGTCCTGGTACTTTGGCTACTTGGCCCAAGGAGTCCTTGTCCTGGCAATGTTCACTGGTTTGCAGGGCTGGGTCTTGAGGTGGTGGCTGCTATGCTGGGGGTCCCAGAGCTAGTGTCAGCATGCTGGTGGGTATGGCAGCTTCCTGACATTTGCCTACAGGGTCCATGGTGTCCTGGAGCTGGTGTCAACCTGCTGGTGAGTGGGGCCAGAGCCCTGGGGGGGTCCTAGGTTTGGTGGCCACCACTGGTGAGTGAGGCAAGCTCCTGGGGCTAGTGACAGCCTACTGTTGGGTGGAGCCAGGACCAAGGTATCCCAAATTCTGTGCTGGTTCACTGGTGGGTGAGGCTGAGAGCTCAGGGGTTCTATGGCAGTAGGCCTACTAGTGAGTGGGCTGTGTCTTCACTTGACTAGCAGCTTGTTATGGGGGCATCCCAGTACTAGTGCATGCCAGCTGGTGTTTGGGACCAGGGCCTGGCACTCATAAGCCAGAGAGAGCATTCCAAAATGGCACTTTCCAGCAGTGTCCTCATGGTAGAATGAGCTCCCCAGAATGGCGACTGCTAGCATCTATGTCCCCAGGGTGAGTCCCAGTTGCCTCTTGCCTTTCTAGAGACTCTCCAAGATCATCAAGTGGGTCTGACACAGGCTTCTTTCAAATCACTGCCAATTTCCAGGGTCTGAGAGCATGTAAGATTTTGTGTATGTTCTTTAAGAGTGGAGTTTCTGTTTCCTATAGCCCTCTAGCTCTTCTGAAAGTAAGCCCTACTGGCCTTCAAAGCTAAATATTCTGGAGGCTAGCCTTCCCAAAGCAGGACCCCCAGGCTGCGGAGCCCAATGTGGGGCTTGAACCCCTTGCTTCTTGGAGAGAGCCTCTGCCATTGTGATTATTCTCCTGTTCGTGGGTTTCCGATCCAGGGCATAGGTCTTGACTATGCTGCATCTTCACCCGTCCTAAAAGTCTCACTGCAGTTCTTTATTTATTTATATTTTTAGTAGTAGAAGATTTTTTTCCTGCTATTCTTCAGTGTAATTCTCATTGATAATTCCACTGTAAATAGTAATTGTGGTGTGCCCATGGGAGGATATGAGCTCAGGGTCTTCCTATTCCACTATTTTGACCACTCCTCAACTATTCATCCGAATAGTACTTGCATCCAAACCTAGTAATAAACATATCCTAGGGCTAATTAATTAGCTAAACAAAATTGATTAGCCTCTACTATGTGCTAGGCACTTGACCAGGTACTTACAAAGATAAGTTAGAGAGGCACATGTCCTCATTCTTGGGCTTTGTAAACTTGCACTTAAATCAATAAGAACTGAGAATTTTAACAGTCCTGGCCACATTTTATCACTTTTATCTACTTTCATCAAGCTAAGTGAAACTACTTAAATTAGTCACCACTTTCTTTGCTCTCATCACACAGACTCAGAAAATCCATTAACTAACATAATTAGGTTTGGATTCTGTCAAACAACAAAAGAGTTTATCTGAAAGGACTCAGTGAGAATAAGTGTAAAACAAGCATGAAATTATTTCCCTTACAATATATGAGACTTTTTTTCCCCAGAAATACAGCCATGATGCATTTAAATGAACTAATTATATACTAATTTGCAGTTATTTTACATAAGTAGATTTAGCTCTTGTGCAAGGACTATCCTACATTTGTACAGTAGGTGGCAATGATAATGTGATTTAGCTTCTGATATTTTACTTAAGGCTGGTGAAGAAAATATGAACTAAATTTGGAAGAGAAGTAACAGGTTAGAACAGAGTTTTGGGACCCAGGTAACCTGGTTTGGGCAGACAACTCTGCCTTTCACAATCTCTGTTAAGTCTAGCCAAGTCATTTCTTTATTCTGAGTCTCTGTTGTCTCATTTACAAAGGGAAAGGGTTCAAGTAGATCTATTACAAAGCCCTTTTTGGATTTAACATCCTAGATTCCACACAGAAATTGTAATAGTCTACATGCAGCTGCATATAAATAATTAATAGTAGTAAGTAATCTTAAGAGGAAATGTATCAGTACAGTTAGTCATTTCTCCTATGGTTTACCCAGACTAATACATGGCTCAGACTCATCTGCATGTCCTTATCAATGATGGCTTAAGCCACCCCTTGCCTTTGACTTTGGTAGTGTCACCTAAATCACTCTTCTGTGCCCAGATACAAAAACATAAATAGCAAGTTGATTTTATTCATTTGCCAACAACTAACAATAATAATATACTAAATCAGAATGAAACTTAGACTGAAGAGTTATCGATTATACCATATTACACAATCAGAAAAAATCTCAGAACTGATTTTTCCTAATGATATTTACATAAATTAAAATTTATCTATGGGATCTTAGTTTAATGATCAAATATTACATAAAACAAAATAATTTTTACATAAGATATGAGTCCAATAATGATTAAATTTTATTTATTTATATTAGGTATTTTTTACAGTACCTTTAGGTTTACAGCTAAGAGGAAGGTACTGAGATTTCCCATATACCACCTACCCCTACACATACATAGCCTCTACCATTATTAAATCTCCCACCAGAGTGGTACATTTGTTACAACTGATGAACCTTCACTGACACATCATAACTATCCAAAGTCCATTTCAGTTCACTCTTGGTATTGTACATTCTATGGGTTTGAACACATGCATAATGATATGTGTACATTATTAGAGTATCACACAGACTATTTTCACTGCCCTAAAAATCCTCTGTACTCCACCTACTCATCCCCCAGTCCCCACCCCTCTGGAAACCATTAATCTTTTTACTGTCTCCAAAGTTTTGCCTTTTCTAGACTGTTATGTAGTTGAAATCATAAAGTATATGGCCTTTCAGACTGACTTTTTTCACTTAATATGTATTTAAGGTTCCCGCATGTCTTTTCATAGCTTGAGGCTTGATAGCTCATCTCTTTTATAACGCTGAATACAATTCCATTGTCTAGACGTTCCGTCCTTCTCTGTGTAAGTTTTTTGTGGAAATAAGTTTTTCAACTCTTCTGGTTAAATAGTAAGGAGTGTTATTAGTGGATTGCATGGTAAGAGTATGCTTATTTTTGTAAGAAAGTGTCAAGCTGTTTTTTAAAGTGGCTGTACCATCAGTGATAATTTTTCAAGCCAATTCTGGCAGTCAAGTCTGTAAATGTAAGTTCTAGCTGGTCTTATTAATGGTTCTTTCTATATCTTCCTATATTTTTAGCTACTATATATTGTTTTGTTTGTTAATTTAGTATTAGCAATTATCAATATTATTATACTCAGACTTCCTAGACTTGATTGTATAAAAAAGGTTTCCAAGTGCCTTCACATTTTTTCTTTATAAAAATTCTCAAGGGACTGTAAATAATTGATGTAAACTGAACATCACACTTAAGGTGCTGAAAGCTGTCACACAATCACCAAAGGGGGTAATGCTGTCATGGATTTTGGTGACTAATGGAAGGATGTAGTTTCTACATGTTGGTATAACTTTTCCTTATAACTGTGAAGCAAAAATTATATGAAAGAGGTATCTTAATTTGGGTGCCAAGATCACTTTACTATTCCTTTGGACATGTAAATATTGGAGGGAAAGGGAAACTATTTTCCAACACTCCTGGAAGTTACCTCAGCTATAGATACCCAGGTTCTGGAGAAAGCATGGGTCTGTTAAAAGACTCAAGTCTGGGATAAAGACTTCAGTCTGGGATAAAGGAATTGTGATATATTTATACAATGGAATAATACTCAGCCATAAAAAAGAATAAAATAATGCCATCTGGAGCAACACGGATGGACCTGGAGATCATCACTCTAAGTGAACTAAGAAACATAAAGAAAAATATCATATGATATCACTCATATGTGGAATCTAAAAAAAGAAAAAAGAAGACACTAATGAACTCATCTACAAAACAGAAACAGACTCACATAGTGAACAATCTTATGGTTACTGGAGGGATGGGAGTGGCAAGGAATAAATTGGGAGTTTCAAATTTGTAAATATTAACTACTATATATAAAATAGATTTTAAAAATGTCTTCTATATAGCACAGGGATCTATATCCAATATCTTGTAGTAACCTATAATGAAAAAGAATGTAAAAAGGAATATATGTATGACTGAAACATTATGCTTTACACCAGAAATAGACACCCTGTAACTGACTACAATTCAATTAAAAAAAGACTTGAGTCTGGGTGTTACTCATTGCAGTTTGTGTGACTTTGCCTTTATGTACAACAGCTTTCATATCAATAAAAAAATAAGCGATTAACTTTTATAAGCATTCCCAACATCTGTTCCAGTACTAAAATTCTGTCAAGTGAGTTACCTATGAAAAATATTACAGTAATTCAGTATTTTCCCCCCCAAAAATCATTTAATTTCATTTCCTCAAGGCCTTACAAGTTAGTTTAACATTCACAAATATTAACACAGTTCTAGATAAATTATTTTAAATTATTAAAAATGTGAGTATATAGTTTTGAAAAGTGGTTCTGTGAACTTGTTTCCTCCAATTACTCTTCCTTTTTCTAAGGTGAAGTAATAAGTTAATCCTAACCTCTTAACTCTAACAGTGGTAAAACTCTTGTATTTTTTTATTTTGAAAACCAAGTTAGGTAGCCCTAAATTTTAAGTACATTTTTATTACTAAAGGATAAAGTACTGAAAATCTACACAATCAAAAATGTACTTTTTAAAGAACTTTTACAAGGTGAATACAACTAGTAACCATTAATATGGTAATAATATGTTCACGTATGACTGAAACATTATGCTGTACACCAGAAATTGACAGAACATTGTAAACTGACCATACTTCAATAAAAATACATACAGCTCAAGGTCAAGATGGCGGAGTAGAAGGACGCTCCTAGCTCACCCTCTCCCACACATACACCAAGACTCACATCCACAGACCCACTCAGCCAACTAAAGCACCTATGGAACTCCACCAGAACATCGTCCTCTTCAAAAGACAAAGACACCAAAAATCTGGTAGGAGAAAGGAAAAAAATAAGGCAAAACAGTGCGGCACCAGTCCCACACGGAGGAAGTGGCAAAGGAGGACTGGTGCTCGTTCGCTGTGTCTCCCCCTCTCCAACAGAGAGGCCAGCGGGACGCAGGGGGAGCCTCCGAGGCTTGGCTCTGTACAGAGCAGCCCTTAACCTACAGAGCTAAGTTAAACGGGCACAGAGGGTCCCTGCAACACCCAGCCCGAGACCGGAGCCAGAGCCGGCAGCTGGGGGCCAGGACAGGCTGCCCCAGCCAGGCGGAGGATGGGGACGGCTGCACTGAGGCAGCCCCGGGGGACTGCAGGTGGCTGCGCAACGTGGATGAGTGGGTGCCCAGGGCAGAACAACCTGGGCCCTCCAGAAAACTGCATGGCTGATGTGCCCTTGGGGGGAAGGGTGCATACCTCCATCTCTGAAAACCCACGGAAGGTTTCCGAGGAGGACAGGTGGTGCTCAGGCGCAGCCGCCATATCCTCCTGCACTTTGCACCCAGGTGGGGGCGGGGGCGAAACCTGAATCCGCGCCTGGGGGCTCGGCAGCCTCAAACGCCAGACAGTGACTTGTTTACAGCCTTCCGCACTGGTGCCTCGCAAAGTTCGCCCACCAGGAAAACAAGGAGCTGAGTTTGGGCACGGAGCAGGGGCGGGGCTGTTCCGCGGTCTTCCCGCGGCCCGCCTGCGGAGCGCCCACAGGGGACGAGCACACCACGGCGCGGAGCTGCGCGGCTACCAGCGCCAGGAGATGGCAAATGGCCCCCACCCTGAGGCGGAGCGCGCAGCGGCACGGAGGCGCGGAGCGACCCGTGCCCGGAGAGGGCGGGTGGCCCCCTGCCTTTCTGGCAGGAATGCTGTGCTGGCAGGGGGCATGATCTGCTTGCCAGTAGGCACTGGGAGCAGCACAGAGGAGGGCGCCAACGGAGGGCCTCTAGAAACAGCAAGCTGAGTTTGTGAAACAGGGTGAAGACAAAGACTTCTCATTAAGAGCACAGAGTCTCCAGGAGAACACCCCCTCCCCCTTTTTAAAATCTGTTTTTACCTGTTGTATTTAGTATTACCTTTTTAATTTTTACTTTTTAAACAATACACATCCCAGTTTTAATCCCTTTAAAATTTTTCTTTTAAAATAATATTACTTTAAAAAATTCACGTCATGCCATTTTTATTTCTTAGTTTTGATCTCCTGTTATTGATTATACACAGGTTTCAAATGTATTTTTTTCTCTTTTCTCCTTTTTTAAAGGTTTTTAAGAGACGTCTCAACCCGATTGCTATTCTGCTTCAAATTGCTCTTCAATTATTCATTACACACTGTTTTCAAACCTTTTTTCCTCCCCTTTCAAAATTCTTTTTATCATATCTTTTTTATCTGTTCTATTTTTTATTACCTTTTTAATTTCTACTTTCTAAACAACTGTATATGCTTCTAGTTTTAATTCCTTTTAAATTTTTCTTTTAAAGTAGTTATATTATTATTTTTTAAAAAATCCACCTGATTTCATTTTCATTTCTTTTGGTTTTGATCTCCTGTTATTGATTATAAATAGGTTTCAAGTATCATTTTTTAATATTTTTTCCTTTTTTTTAAGGGTTTTTAAAAAGATGTCTCAACTCGAATGCTAGTCTGATTCAAATTGCTCTTCTATAATTGATTATACACTGTTTTCAAACCTTCTTTCCTCCCTTCTTTGAAAATTCTCTTTATCTCGCTTTTTTTTTTTTAAGTTTTGTTCCTACATAGGCATTAGATACATAATAAATAAACTTCTTTAAGGACCACAATAGATAACTGATACTCCAGAAACCACAGTGCCAGAGAGATATGAGCAAAATTAAGAAGCAGAGAAACCATTCCCAATGAAAAGAACAAGAGAAATCCCCTAAAAGAACGATCAATGAAAGACATCAATAGCCTACTAGATCAAGATTTCAAAAAAGGAGTGATCAATGTACTGAAGGAACTAAAAGAGGTAGTGTTTAGAGATATAAAATATGTCAAAAATGAAATGGAAGCTATAAAGAAGAGCCAAGTAGAATTGGTAAACTCATTGGCTAAGATGACAACTGATCTAAAGGCTGTGCAAAGCAGACTAGATAATGCAGAGGAACGAATAAGTGACCTAGAAATCAGGACAATAGGAAGCACCTAATCAGAACAACTGCAAGATAAACAACAACAACAAAAAAAAAAAAAAAAAAAAAAAAATGAAAACAACATAAGGGACCTAAGGGATAATATAAAGCATCCCAATCTTCTTCGCATAATAGGGGTCCCAGGAGGGGAAGAAACATCAAAGGGGATTGAAAAGGCTTTTGAAGAAATCATCACTGAAAACTTCCCAAACTTAAAGAAGGAATCAGATATCCAAGTACAGGAAGTTCAAAGGGTCCCAAACAGGAAGAACCCAAACAGACCAACACCAAGTCATATCATAATAAAGATGGCCAGAGTCAAGGATAAAGAAATGATCCTAAAGGCAGCAAGAGAAAAGCAAAGAGTGAGTTACAAGGGAACCCCTATAAGGCTCTCAGCTGATTTCTCTACACAAACACTACAGGCCAGAAGGGAGTGCGATGATATATTCAAAGTCCTGAATGAAAGAAAGATGCAGCCTAGGATACTTTATCCAGGAAGGCTATCCTTTAGGATAGAAGGAGAGACAAAGAATTTCACAGACAAGCAAAAATTAAAAGAGTTTAGCAACACTAAACCCATGCTAAAAGAAACATTGAAAGTTCTACTCTAAATAGAAAAGCAGCAGGATGCTACAGAAATGAGAAACTCATAACTGGAAAGGTAATAACTCATTAATTACAAATAAAATAAACACAAAAGTGTCAAAGAAGACATCTAAATCATTAAGAGTGGGAGAGGGAAGCAAGAAAACATAGAGTATTTTTTTTTTCTTTCTTTTTTAAATCTTTTGTTTTCGGTAGGATGGGTTCGAGATATAGTAATGGGCTAATAAGGCTTACAAAAAAGGGTAACCACAAGCCAAAACTTACAAGGGAGTCACTAAAACTAAATAAAATCCATGATAATACAAAGGAAAATTACCAAACCACAAAAGGAAGAAGAAAGGAACAAAGAGGATATACCAATTCAACTGCAAAGATAAGTTCAAAATGGCAGTAAACACATATCTATCATTAATTACTGTAAATGTTAATGGACTGAATGCTCCAGTCAAAAGACATAGAGTGGGAGACTGGGTAATAAAGCAAGAACCTTCAATATGCTGCATACAAGAGACCCACTTTAGGTAGAAGGACACATATAGATTGAGAGTGAAAGGATGGAAAAGGATAGTCCGTGCAAATGGAAAAGCCAAAAAAGCAGGTGTTGCAGTACTCGTTTCAGACAAAATAGACTTTAAAACAAAGGCCATAAAGAAAGATAAAGAAGGACATTTTATAATGATTAAAGGAGTGATAAAAGATGAGGATATTACACTCGTTAATATATATGCACCCAATATAGGACCACCTAAATACATAAAACAATTACTAACAGAGATAAAGGGGGATATTGATGGGAATACAATCACAGTTGGAGATTTTTAACACCACATTAACATCACTAGACAGATCTTCCAGACAGAAAATAAATAAGGCAACAGAGAAATTAAATAATACAACTGAAAAATTAGTTTTGGTGGATATTTTCAGAGCATTACACCCCCCAAAAATAGGATATACATTCTTTTCAATGCACATGGAACATTTTCCAGGATCGATCATGTACTTGGGCACCAAAGAAACCTCAACAATTTTAAGAAGACAGAAGTTATCTCAAGCATCTTTAGTGACCACAATGCCATGAAACTAGAAATCAACAACAGAGAAACAAAGGAGAATAAAAGGAAAGCATGGAGATTAAACAACATGCTATTAAAAAAACCAATGGGCCAATGAGGAAATCAAAGCTGAAATTAAAAAATACCTTGAGACAAATGATAATGAAAGCACAACCACTCAAAATTTATGGGACACAGCAAAGGCAGTGCTAAGAGGGAAGTTTACAGCAATACAGGCCTTCCTCAAAAAAAGAAGAACAATCTCAAATAAACAATTTAACCCACCAACTAAAAGAAGTAGAAAAAGAAGAACAAAAAACCCCAAAAGGCAGCAGAAGGAAGGAAATTATAAAGATCAGGGAGGAAATAAATACAATGGAGATAAACAAGACCATAGAAAAAATCAATCAAACCAAAAGCTGGTTTTCTGAAAAAGTAAATAAAATCGACAAACCTCTGGCCAAACTCACAAAGAAGAAAAAAGAGAGAGCACAAATTAGCAAAATAAGAAAGGAAAATGGAGAAATTACAACAAACAAAATAGAAATACAGAATATCATATGAGAACATTATGAAAAACTATATGGGAACAAACTGAATAACCTAGAGGAGATGGACAAGTTTCTGGAAACATACTGTCCACCAAGACTGAATCAAGAAGAAACTGACCACTTGAACAAACTGATCACTAGAAATGAAACTGAAATAGCAATAAAAAACCTCCCTACAAATAAAAGTCCAGGACCGGACAGCTTCACTGGTGAATTCTACCAAACATACAAAGAAGAACTCATACCAGTCCTTCTCAAACTCTTCCAGAAGATTGAAAAGGAGAGAATACTCCCAAACTCATTCTATGAAGCCACCATCACCCTGATACCAAAACCAGGCAAAGACACTATCAAAAATGAGAATTATAGGCCAGTATCACTGATGAACATAGATGCCAAAATCCTCACCAAAATATCAGCAAACAGAATCCAACAACACATAAAAAAGATTATACATCATGACCAAGTGGGGTTCATCCCAGGGACACAAGGCTGGTTCAACATACGCAACTCAATCAATGTAATACATCACATCAACATGAGAAAGGACAAAAACCACATGATCATCTCAATCGATGCAGAAAAAGCATTTGATAAAAATTCAACACCCATTTATGATAAAACCTCTCACCAAAGTGGGTATAGAGGGAACATATCTCAACATAATAAAAGCTATATATGACAAACCTACAGCCAGCATAGTACTCAACGGTGAAAAACTCAAAAGCTTCCCACTAAAATCTGGGACAAGACAAGGATGCCCACTATCACCACTCCTATTCAACACAGTCTTGGAAGTCCTAGCCACAGCAATCAGGCAAGAGAGAGAAATAAAAGGGATCCAAATTGGAAAAGAAGAGGTAAAAGTGTCACTATATGCTGATGACATGTTACTATATATAGAAAATCCTAAAAGGTCCACACAAAAACTACTATAGCTGATTGAAGAATTCAGCAAGGTAGCAGGTTACAAAATTAACGTTCAAAAATCAGTTGCATTTCTTTACACTAACAATGAATCAACAGAAAAAGAAAGTAGAGAAACATTCCCCTTTAAAATAGCACCCAAAGTAATAAAATACCTAGGAATAAATCTAACGAAGGAGGTAAAAGAATTATACACAGAAAACTATAAACCATTGATGAAGGAAATTAAAGACTTTAAAAAATGGAAAGGTAGCCCATGCTCTTGGATTGGAAGAATCAATATTGTTAAAATGGTCACACTGCCCAAGGCAATCTACAGATTTAATGCAATCCCTATCCAATTACCCAGGACATATTTCACAGAGCTAGAACAAATCATAATAAAATTCATATGGAACCATCAAAGACCTAGAATTGCCAAAGCATTACTGAAGAGAAAGAAAGAGGCTGGAGGAATAACTCTCCCAGACTTCAGACAATACTATAGAGCTACAGTCATCAAGACAGCATGGTATTGGTACCAAAACAGACATATAGACCAATGGAACAGAATAGAGAGCCCAGAAATGAACCCACAAACTTTTGGCCAACTAATCTTCGACAAAGGAGGCAAGAATATACATTGGAATAAAGACAGTCTCTTCAGCAAATGGTGTTGGGAAAACTGGACAGCAGCATGTAAAACAATGAAGCTAGAACACTCCCTTACACCATATACAAAAATCAACTCAAAATGGATTAAAGACTTAAACATAAGACAAGATACAATAAACCTCCTAGAGGAAAACATAGGCAAAACATTATCTGACATACATCTCAAAAATGTTCTCCTAGAACAGTCTACTCAAGCAATAGAAATAAAAGCAAGAATAAACAAATGGGAACTAATGAAACTTACAAGCTTCTGCACAGCAAAGGAAACCATAAGTAAAACAAAATACAACCTACGGAATGGGAGAAAATTTTTGCAAGTGAAACCGACAAAGGCTTGATCTCCAGAATATATAAGCAGCTCATACGACTTAATAAGAAACAACCAAACAACCCAATCCAAAAATGGGCAAAAGACCTAAACAAGCAATTCTCCAAGGAAGACATACAAATGATCAATAGGCACGTGAAAAAATGCTCAATATCACTAATTATCAGAGAAATGCAAATCAAAACTACAATGAGGTATCACCTCACACCAGTCAGAATGGCCATCATTCAAAAATCCACAAATGACAAATGCTGAAGAGGCTGTGGAGGAAAGGGAACCCTCTTACACTGCTGGTGGGAATGCAGTTTGGTGCAGCCACTGTGGAAAACAGTATGGAGATTCCTCAAAAGACTAGGAATAGACTTACCATATAACCCAGGAATCCCGCTCCTGGGCATATATACAGAATGAATCCTACTTTAAAATCACACCTGCACCCCAATGCTCACAGCAGCACTATTTACAAAAACCAAGACATGGAAACAGCCTAAATGTCCATCAACAGATGACTGGATAAAGAAGAGGTGGTATATTTATACAATGGAATACTACTCAGTCATAAAACCGAACATAACGCTGTTTGCAGCAACATGGATGCTCCTGGAGAATGTCATTCTAAGTGAAGTAAGCCAGAAAGAGAAAGAAAAATATCACATGAGATCACTCATATGTGGAATCTAAAAAACAAACAAACAAACAAAGCTTATATACAAAACAGAAATAGACTCATAGACATACAATACAAACTTGTGGTTGCCAAGGAGGTGGAGAGTGGGAAGGGATAGATGGGATTTCAAAATTGTAGAATAGATAAACAAGATTATACTGTATAGCACAGGGAAATATATACAAGATCTTATGGTAGCTCACAGAGATAGGAATGTAACAATGAATATATATTTCATGTATAACTGAAAAATTGTGTCTACACTGGAATTTGACACAACATTGTAAAATGATTATAAATCAATAAAAAATGTTAAAAAAATAAAAATACATAGATAGACAGACAGACAGATAGTACCCTAACCTTCCAGTTTCTGTGGAAGGGTAAACACTTCATCTTTGAGGCACCTTGCTCTAAACTACACCCTGTCATAAAGACATAAGTTCATTTTACCTTTGGATAAAGTCAATTGGCTAATACATACGGTCACCCCAAATACTAGATGGATTTAGGATAAACTGTGGGGGACAGTGTCTAGTCCTCTTGCGTGATTACTGTTTATCTTAATAACATGTATGTAATGAGTTGTATCTGCTTAGCTATAATAAAAGGATGAGATTTCTTTCTGCCTTATCTCTTTATTGGACTGTTGTGATACATAGAACATTCTGCTTTAATTCTCATCCAATAATAAAACTGTTTTCTTTCTCTTATACATTTGTGGAGAGATTTTCTGGTTGGCATGAGATTTGCTTTTAATTGTATTTCCTCATCACACTTCAGCACTAATTAATTAAAATAATCATTGTTATCCCTTTAGAAAATTCTGACCAAAATCATACAGTATAAGACACACACATATTGTGATGAGGGAGAAGTTAATAAATGTTGGCTCAGATTAAGGAGTCTAGTTACAAAGAAAAGATTTTTTAGTACAGTTTAAAACATGCAGATAGTAAGAAGGTACATTTAGGATTTGACACAAAAATATGAAGGAGAGAGTCATGGAATTAATTCACCAAGAAAATTATCATAAAAGAGAACTATATATATATACATATAAATTTTACCTAAGTTGCCTTGATAGATACCAATAAATATGAATGAGAGAACTTAATGATTCAAAATGAAACACCAGAATTATGTTGTAAAATGTATGTATACATATAGGACTAATGGACAGGAGAATATGCCACCACAAAATATGCTACTTTGGCATATTCATTATTTTGAGCTGTAGGCACTTGAGAAATAGAAAATGCTTTTTTTCTGAACTTCTCTTATCTATCTAAAGATACATTCTCCAAATGGAATTCAATTGTCATAGATCCGCTACCCAGGAGTTTCATCAACCAGGGAAGATTGACTCTTGGTAAAAGCCTAGAAACAGACACCACGCCCAGACAAACTATTGTTTGTGACAAGAAATCTATTCTTTTAGAGGACCACTCGTCTTTCCTAAAAACCATTTACTCTCCCCTAAGAGACCTACATCCCTCCTCCCCTTTCCCTATTAAGCTGGCATTTAATTCTGAGTTCTAAATCCGTATCTTTGAGTTACTCATTCTTTCTGGGTGTCTCCCATGTATACATGAGATATACATATTAATAAACATTTGTTTTTCTTTTGTTAATCTGTCTTTCATTACACAAGTCTGAGCTAAGAACTCAGAAAAGGGCAAAATTAGTTTTCCTTTCCTCTAACACATATATAATTATACATCATAATTTGTGTCTATAAAAAGCCTTCCAAACTCTGGATACAAATCACGTATGGGGGTGTGAAACTGTTCTCAGTTTTATGTTGCATTGCCCTCAACAGTAAGATAAAGGGGAAATGTTTATAAAGCTGACTTTCAGAATCAAGATTATAAGACCACATTACATTTATATGTTTCTGGTCATAATTGTGAGATGGACCAAGGTCACAGTAGGAGCCCAGCCAAGTTGAAAAATATTCTGGACAAAGATCACACTGTACAAGTACCATGTCTCAATGTTCAGGTTATAGGGACCACACACAAATATGCTAATGATATTATATGTGCTAAGTAACAGGTGGATCCATTTAGAAAAGATCATCATCTTGTGGTCTAGCTAGCTCCACCCTGATTGACAATCTGGACAGGAATTTGAGGGGAACTGGTAAGGTGGACCAAGGCTGGGATCACAGTGGATAGACCTAGTAGTTAGAAAAAGAAATTATACTGAGCATCTGTGCATGATGAGAACTTCTTGGGTACAATACAAGTATATTATTTCTTATTCTTATTTGAAAAGTCATTTCAGATTAACCAAGCTGCCAAAAACAAACAAACAGCTAGAGCTAATAAAGGAATTCAGCAAGGTAGCAGGATACAAGTTTAACCTACAAAAATCAGTTGCACTTCTTTACACTAACAATGAATCAACAGGAATAGAAAGCAAAGAAACAATCCCTTTTAAAATTGCATCAAAAACAATAAAATACTGAGGAATAAATCTGACAAGGAGGTGAAAGACTTATACATGGAGAACTAAAAAACACTGATTAAAGAAATTAAAGAAGACAAGGAAATGGAAAAATATTCCATGCTCTTGGATTGTAAGAATCAGTATTGTTAAAATGGCCATAGTGCCTAAGGCAATCTACAGATTTAATGCAATCCCTACCAAATTACCCAGGATAGTTTTTTTACAGAACTAGAACAAACAATCCTAAGATTTATATGGAATCACAGAAGACCCAGAACTGACAAGACAATATTGAAGAAAAAGAACAAAGCTGGAGGAATAACCCTCCCAGACTTCAGGCAATACTACAGAGCTACAGTCATCAAAATAGTGTGGTACTGGCATAAAAACACACATATGGATCAGTGGAACAGAATAGAGAGCCCGGAAATAAACCCACAAACCTATGATCAATTAATCTTCAACAAAGGAGGCCAGAATATACAATGGAGAAAAGACGGTCTCTTCAGCAAGTGGTGCTGGGAAAACTGGATAGCAGCATGTAAATCAATGAAGTTAAAACACTTCCTCACTCTATACACAAAAATAAATTCAAAATGGCTTGAAGACTTAAATATGAGACAAGACACAATACATCTCCTAGAATAAAACATAGACAAAGCATTCTCTAACATAAATCTTAGAAATGTTCTCCTAGAGCAGTGGACATAAGAGCAAAAATAAACAAATGGGACTAAACTCATAAGCTTTTGCACAGCAAAGGAAACCATAAGCAAAACAAAAAGACAACCTATGGAATGGGAGAAAACATTTGCAAATGATGTGATTGACAGGGGTTTAATTTACATATTATATAAACAGCTCATACAACTTAGCAAAAAACCCAAAAAATCCAATCCAAAAATGGGCAGAAGACCTAAACAAGCATTTCTCCAATGAAGACATGTGAATGGCCAATAGACATAAGAAAAAAATGTTCAATATCACTAATTATCAGAGAAATGCAAATCAAAACTACAATGAGTTATCACCTCACACCAGTCAGAATGGCCATCATTCAAATGTCCATAAACAATAAATGATGGAGAGGATGTGGAGAAAAGAGAATCCTCCTACAGTACTGCTGATGGGAATGCAGTTTGGTGCAGCCATTATGGAAAACAGTACAGAGTCCCCAAAATCCGAAAAATAGACTTATTATATGATCCAGCAATCCCACTTATGGGTATACATCCAGAGGGAACTCCAATGCGAAAAGATACATGTGCCCCAATGTTCACAGCAGCACTATATACAATAGCCAAGATATGGAAGCAACCTAAACGTCCTTTATACAATGGAATACTATTCAGCCATAAAAAGGTAAAATAATGTCCTTTGCAGCAACATGGATGGGCCTAGAGATTGTCATTCTAAATGAAGTAAGCCACAAAGAGATAGAAAAATATTGTATGATATCACATGTGGAGTCTAAAAAAAAAAAAGACAGTATGAACTCACGAAACAGAAACAGATTCACAGACATAGTGAACAATCTTATGGTTAGGGAAAGGGGGTAGGAGGGGGTGAATTTGGGAGTTTGAGATATACAAATGTTAGCCACTATATATAAAGACAGATTTTAAAAATTTCTTTTGTGTAGCACAGGAAACTATGTTCAATATCTTGTAATAACCTTTAATGGAAAACATATGAAAACAAATATATGTATGTATATGCATGACTGGGACATTGTACTGTACACCAGAGACTGACACACTGTAATTGACTGCCCTTCAATAAAGAATAAAAATTTAAAAAATAAAAACAAATTAACCATGCTGTTTTATGTATTCTTGTGTCCCCACTTTGCCTATCAACACTGTTACAGCAAAAGAAGCCTGACCCGAGGAATCACAGAAATTTCTCTCCTGATAGCCTGTGTGAATTATCTGGGAACTGGAGTAAACACTGTAGCCTGTGATTAGGGTATTCTCACTGATCCTTTATTCTGTCAAAGAAGATCAAGCTCTCCTTAAGCAGGGAGAAGGAAGTCAATAAACTAGAATTACAGGGGAAAGAAGAAGAAAGGAAATCTAGCATGAATTTAGGAAAATTGGAGACATATTCCAGAGCATCAGGGCTTCTACAACTCTCTTTACAAAATCAATAGTAATGTCTAGGCAACACTCTACTAAAAGTAACTCCTAAAGCACTTATAAAATCCTGCACTTTTCAACTGGGAGCTTTTACTGTAGGTCTTTGTACACTGACACATGTATTGATTTCTTCCCTATTGTCTATGAAGTGCTTTATTTTTTAAAGAACACCACTATATTGTGAATAACAAAGACCTTGCAGTTTACACAGTTGATAAGTTATGTTTTCTTATTACCTTAGAACTCAACACAAGACAGAGACAACAGTAAAAAGGAAAGAGAGGCTACTGCAGTCATTGCTCTGAGCTCCGTTCCTTTAACAGTGGTCATAATTGACATGTTAGCCATTTTCAAGATGGAATCATTTTTTATAGCTGTTCTCTGTTATCTCTTTGAAGACATGCAGTATGGAGATAAAGAAGGCCTTAAAAACACTGCTTCTGCATTTGAAGCTTTAATTTCATCTAAAGGAGTCTATCGAAGCATATTTCTTCATTCTAAGTCACTTGATTTTTTGCTTTAAAGCAGTAATTAAATGAAGTCACAATTTTAAGAGTAAATAAGACTTTCATGAATTTGTCTAATAAATCAAGTAATATATATATAATACATGTTTTTATATCACTTCCTGGTGTATGAAACTATTTTTGAGAAATATTGATTTATTTTAACGTGAACTTAGTGAAACTGAAAACTCTTACTGTAAAAGGCCAGACAGTAAATATTTTGAACTCTGCTGGCCAACCTTAAGTTCTCCATGTTGTAGTCACTCAACTCTGCCCCTGTAGCATGAAAGAAGTTATAGACATACATTAAAAAAAAAATGAGTGTGGCTATGTTCCAATAAAACTCTATTTACAAAACCATACAACTAATTGGTATGGCCTGTGGACAGTAGTCTCAATGACCCTTGCTAAAGAAATATGTGAAAAATATTTTACTTTACAGAATCTCTGAAATAGCTTAAAAATATAGAAAAAATAAGGAGAAAATATATATTACAACCCATTTACTGAAAGATACTGATTATTTAAGTTAATATAGTTTCTAGATTTTTTGTGCTCATATATGAGAAAAACATGGAATTATTAAACATATATTTTGAATTCCATTTTTATATTAAATATTACCTTTTTTGTCAATACAAGTTTTGAAAACCTCATGCTAGTTGCAAAAATATTAAACTTTAATGGCTATAAATAAATTTCTGTGATCACTTGCTATTGCTGAAATTGTATTATGTTTCCCAAGTGTCTTGCCATACTGTAATTGTAACATGTTTTACAAAGAATGTAACCACTATTTTTTTTCATTAGGGTATATTTTTTAAAGTGATAACTCTCATCAAAGTTTATGAACTTTTTTTTTAATCTGGACTTTCTATTTCATCACATCCTCATCGATATCAGTAGTTACTGTGTAGAATAATTTTCTCTAGATTAAATGAGAGAGGGGACTCTAAAAAAAAATTTCCAATTTCTAAAACGTGTTATACACACACACGATATAGTTCTTTTATTATAACATGGCACAGAGGATTTTTTTCTTCTAATGACATAGGACTATAATAACAACAACCCTGTTCATTCATTTAAACAAACCAGGGAAAATTTCTGAAATTTTCCAAACTCAAGGAAATACAAAATTGCAAGATTTAAAGAGGGCATCAAAAAGAAAGAAACCATGTGAAATTTTGCCTAGGATCTTGGCAGGCATCCAGTAAGACATGCTTGTTCACGGATTTTAGCGGTAAGTAAAGCTGCATAAAATCATTCACACTTTACAGTATAGTAGGTTAATGGGCAATTTTTCCTCAACGTTAAGAGGATGTAAGGAAAGTCCGTAGTTACATTTTGGGGGAGGCAAAAATTGGTGACTAATGTACTGCAGAGTCAGTGAAAAAAGGAACAATACACGAAACAGTATATGTGTGTGTGTGTGTGTATATATATATATATATATATGAATTCATAATATACATGAAGACACTACTTCTTACAGTAATCCTAATCAATGTAGACCTGAAAAGTACCTTGATTCAGCAGTAGACTTTAGATAATGTATTCGTATCATATTCTGAGGGACACATACATCCAATGTTATGTCTATAAAAGTGATTTTCCTGAATAGAAACCTCTAAACCTTGTTCTTCACTATTTTCTTTCCAACTTCTGAAATGCTTACTAGTAGGAGTGTTTTAAATTTCTTATAAAGCTGCTCCCCCTAATTTCAATATCTGAAGGCAACATTGTTTAACCTACAAGAAATACACTACTTTGTGTATCCCAGTAAGGTAGAATCTAAGTTATTTTTAACATTATTTCTATTTTTTAATTTTTAATTTTGATAATTTTGAAGCAGAAAAATCTGAACATGTAGTATTGTGCACATGTATATGTCTGCCTATATTCAGTACTATAAATATTATACTATAAATAGCTATAAATGTAAGATTTTATTTTTTGTTTTTCTCTGAGTGAGCAGATTAAGTTGCAGATAATTTACTCCAAACTAATTCAACTTTCATATATAAAAACCCGGACATTATCCTATGTAACTTCATCCTATTATTTCTTCCAAGAAAATCAACAGTAATCCCCTAGTATAAAATATCTAGTATATATCCAAATTTCAAATATTTCCCCCAAGTGTAGTTATTATATGAAACACTGTATCTTAATATTTTTTAATCTAGAACAGTTTCCCTATCATTTGTTTTAATACATTGCAGAAGAAAATATTTGTGAATTTAAAGATACTACAATACAAACTATCCAAAATGAGACATAGAAAAATAATGGACAAAATTAACAAAGCAATAGTAAGCTTTGGGAAAACTTTATGTCGTCCAACAAATGTATATATGCCATCCACCAAAGAGAAGGTAATAGGAAAAAAAAATGAAAGGAACAATGGCCAAAATTGTCAAATTTTGTTAAAAATATGAACTTAGGTCAAGAAACTCAGCAAACTGAAAGCACAAGAAACTAATAAGGAAGTGAAGACAAGTAAGACAATTCTCCTGTATCTCTTACATTTAAGTATTTTTTTTGTGAGCAAAGACACTGTAGGACTTTCTTCTGAACTGTAGTTTTAAGGATGTTTATATAGAAAACAGCCATACAGGATAGAGATAATGTCTCTCTAGAGCAAAGGTTAGGCATGCCTACTGTCCATTAATAAAGATCCGTATTTCCTTACAACGCAATCCTTTACAGGTACAGGAGCTACATGATTTTCATATCACAATTTGGGAATTGGGGTTTGATGAAGCAATACAGGAAAATGCTGGTGCTGAAAGAACTGTATATTCATATGGAAAAAAAATAAAGCTCTGTTTTTATCTCACATGATAAATAAAAATCAACTCAACATGGATCATTAACATAAAAGCTGAAATAACAAAATTCAAGAAGAAAATCGTACTGACCTTGGGGTAGGCAAAGATTTCTTAGGCCCATAGAAATAAAAATTATGAATTGGGCTTCACCAGAATTAAAAACCCTTCAAGTCTTTGAAAAACATCATTAAGAAAATGAAAGGCATGCTGCAGAGAGAGCAAAAATATTTGTAAGATTTATATCTGGCAGAGAATGTATCTAGATAGAATATACAAAGAGTAACTATAGCTCATTAATAAGGCAAACAACCAATTCTTTAAATGGGCAAAAGTTTTTTAAAATATTTTAGGAAAGAAGATACTCAAATGGCATTTACGTATCTGAAAAAATGCTCAGCATCATTTTAGTTGGGGAAATGCAAATTAAAATTGATGAGACACCACTACAAAAGTTTTAAAATTTTAAAAACTGACAGAATTTTCAATATCATTATACAGGAGTATCATTCATCAATTAAAAGAATGTACTATAATACATTTGATAATGTTAAAAAGTAAAAGAGGCTAAGAATGAAAGAGCATCTACTCTATGATTCCATTTATATGAAGTTCTAGAGATTATAAAACTAATCTACAGTGAGAGAAAGTAATTCAACAGTTGCTTGGGGCCTGGATCTGGGAGCAGAGATTGACCTCAAAGGGACTGGGAAAAAAACTTTTTACAGTAATCAAAATATTCTATATTTCGATCATGGAAAAGATAACATTAGTACATACTTTTACCAAGAACAACTGAACTGTACAGTTAAAATAGAAAACCATATCTCAACAAAGTTGACTAAAATATATAAGACCATCGAAATAAAGTAAAATATTTTACTTGTCAGAGATTTATAGAGGCTTTTTAATGCTAGCAAATTATAAGATTGATTTGGTTGATAGTGAGTAAGAATTAAGCTTGTGAGCTAAGTATGGTAACATGTGAAGAGCAAGAGAGTTTTGTTACAATAGGGGAGGGCTACAGATTTAATCAGAGGGGCCAGGGCAACTTCAGTGAGACTGTGGAGGAAACTGTTCCACACTGTTAGGAAGAAGAGGGAATGAGGTTTCCAGTGGATTGCAGTAGATAATGTTTGCATCTCATCTGGTCATAAATCATGTGATTTATTTATAAACAATCTTTAATTGTCTCTTGTTCAATATGTTTATTAAGGAGACTTGCTACTCATAATTTAAAAGCTTTAAAAGTAAGTTCAGTGACTTATAGTTCTATATTCCACAGAGTAAGCTTTTAATGCCCTGAAGTACATAGTAAAGAGTAGTTAGTACTTGATTAATTGTGTATCTTATAATAAATTTAAAAGAACATGGCTGATTTTCTTTCTTTTATACCAATCCACTTATTTTAATATTAAAGCAATATTTATCTGTTAATTTATCCAGGCTTTAATAAACACACTTGATATTGCTGTATCTCTTTCTTCCAATATGTATTCAACTACTGTCACATCACGTCAAAGGTAAGAATTAAGCTTGCAAGCTAAGTATGGTAACATTTAAGGTAACTGGACTCAAATTTTTAAAATGGTGATAATATATATTTGTTTAAATATCCCTTTGATTACTAAAGAATATAGGTGATGGAAGATCTTATGATTGAAAAATGATACTGCTATTTACACCTGGAGTAATAAATGTGTGCTATTTGCTATTAGGTATAGATGAATTAGAAGACTGTACTATTATCATCATTAACAATACAATTGGTCTGAATAATATTAATAACATATGTCATGTCATAAAACAGGTAAGACAATTAGTTTCTGTTTTACATTGGCGACTATATTCAACACTTCTCCACCCCCTACTCCTGTCTCTTCCTCTCTCTCTGTCTCTTACTGGTCTCATTTTCCTATTTTGTCACTCATATTCTCTATCCAACAAGAACCATAGCTCAATATGGTAAATCTTTGCAAACTTTGGACTACATTAAATTTTAAACCCACCTTATTATCTCTACCTTAACAATTTCTTAGACATTCCTTCTAGTTGTTTTCAAATGTGGTTTAAAAAGGTTACTATCTAGTGTTTTATGGATGCTAAGAACTGAAAATCCTGTTGGATTATTCAGTTACCCTTTCACTATTCAAATATTCAGTTATCCACTATTAAAACCACATCTTATTGATACCTGTATAGTAAAGAAGTTACTCCAAAAGTGAGATCTGGCCTTTACCCTTAGCTTCTCCCAGAATCTCTAAGCCCTGCTAGAAGTGTCTTTGTTTAGGGTGAGTTCCAGCCATGGCAGAAAGTCTAACATTGTGATCTACGGTGGGGTTTGGGGATCTGTGGTTTTGGCTCAACCTCCAGAGGGGTTACAGAATGAGATCAGCCACATAGGCTGGTCAATCAGACTATATAAGGGAGCCAACAAAGCTCAGATGAGCTTCCCTACTTGGCGGTACTCCATATGTACTGTCACACAGTGTTGCTGGGAGAAGTTAACATTTTCCATGACTCCATGGGGACAGGACACCTGGAAGCGCCATGCTTGGAACCTTCTGTATTCTGCTCCATAAGCTTCTTCCCTTGGCTGATTTTAATCCAAACTCTTACCCTGTAATAGCCAAACCATGAGTATAACAGCTTTCAGTGACTTTTGAATTTTTAATCTGAGGGTGTTTTGGTACCCCGAAATTGCAAATGGTGTCATAAGTGCAAAAGAGGTCTTTCTTCTACACTGTGCTCACTAAATTTTGCAGTAGTCCATAATATGGTTCTCAGATGTCTCTACTCCTTCCTATACTCATGATTACTTGCCCTTGTAATATTATCAATACACTGTTACAACAGATATGCAACCATCTCTTCCCCCAGAAATCAGTTTTTTCCTTTACTTACTCTCTTCACGGAGGCTTTGTTAACAACAGATTCCTTAACGTAACATTTAACACCCTTGCAATATGGCCCCGTTCAACTCTGGAGGCTTTATATCCCTCACACCCTGCCCTCCATCACCCCCATGATTTGGTAATTCACATTCCATCATGATTTTCTACCGAATCCATGAAATTTGTCCTTTTTTTTCTTTTTTCTTTTCTTTTTTTTTTTTTTGCTTAAGCATTATTTACTTATCTATTTACCTTTCAAGGCTTTGCTAAAATCTAATTCCAAGATGCTTTTCTCTGTGGTCCAGGAGAATTAAGTTGTCTTTGTTTTGTATATTTTAGCATTTTGTGCTTACATTTATTAAGAAAATTCCAAGTTTCTCTCTTATTACACTGTAAATACATGTAAGCCAGGAGATGTGTTTTTGGGGAGGGTGGGAAATAAGAGTTGCAATGACTGAGAGCTTTACAACTTTGTACTAACTTCATTCCTAGGACATCATTTCTGTTTACAAATGCTAGTGTCACCTATCTATTCTTTGAGATCAGGATGCTATCTGTAAAATGAAAGCTCAGATTTCAGTATCAGAGTACAAAGATCTGGGTGTTTAAAGGAGAAGGATGGAGAATTACCTAAAGCAGAGACTTAATACAAGTTTGATTATTTAATAAGTAAGTGTTCACTCTGGCAGGCACTGCAGTAAGCATTTTTCATGCACTACATAAATTACGAAATGCAGAAAGGCAAAGCAGTGCTGAAAGAACAATTAAGTGATAATCTATTTCAAATTCAAAATTGTTAGGACAGGAACTACATCTAGTTGTTTCATGAACATTTTTTGAGCTTTCATTATATGTCAGGCACAAAAAATAAGAATGCAAAATTAGTAAAATCTTCCTCCATGGAACATAAAATCTCATAAAAGAGAAAGCAAATATATAATATATATATACACACACACATATAATGCTATGTGATGATTATTGGAATAGAGGGTAATATAATGTGACGTGCAGAAACACAAAAGACAAATTATCCCTCTCTAAGGATGTTGGAAATATTCCCTGATAAGGTAATATGTGAACCTGGATTCCAAAAACAGTATTATTTTCCCTTACAATATGAGCATTCTGGTCAGAAGGTAGAAGAAATATAGAATTACATGGAATTTATACAACTGTTAAGTGTGAAAGTATTTTCTACACTTAAACCTGTTATATATTTTTATTAAGTATATTAGAGACAGTAGCTTTACTAAGACTTTGACTCCATTAAAATAGATAATACATCTCTCAGCATGTGACATTATGAACCTCTTTCGCAAACACCAGTTATGTATTCAAATTAGTGCCCTAGAAATCATAATCTAATATGAATAAATTAACCTAATTTAAAACAAATTTTTATTTTTCTTCACTTTGACCATAATCTCATAATAATTTATTTTTTTCAATTGTTTTTCAATTGTTTGATTATATGTCACCTAAAAATCAGCTTGACCCCTAAAAAGCACATTTACTTCTAAGGACTCATAACCATGTACCACAAGGAGGTTCTCACTTTTTAATTACTGTTTGAATAAGGGTGACCCTAGTATATACATTCTTCCCTGTACTCCCCCACAGATGTTTTTCCTGCTATCTTAACATATCCCTCCAATGTTTTTCAGTTGCTTAGGCCAGCCTATATAATTTTTCTTCAGTATTTTGATTTGTGTTTTGGTCTTCTGCTTGAATTTTTGTTTGTGCTCCTTATCCCAAATGTATTTATGGGTCCTTGTCCATAATGACAAATGTACTTTTTTACGAAGATAATGACAGAAGCTGGGAAGTGTAGGGTATATATTTTAAGGAGATGTTTGGTTTTTTTCATTATAAAATGATGTAAATTAGACATTTAATATTATTCATAAAGAGATTCCCTGAATGTCCCATTTTAGAAAATAGTACCCCATTTATTATTTTTACTTTTTTGTACAGTAACCCCTTCTACTCTCATCATTTTTTATCACTTGGATGACAGGTTCATGTAAACATTGCTAACTCTCTCACAAGTCATAAAATGGATTTGGGTCAGACTAGAATCATTATCTCTTTTTAAAAAAAAGATGTGTAGAGTACACTTTCTGTCCTTTAATTTCAGCAAGATTTAGAAACAGCTCTATAAAGTTCACTCTCCGGAAGGTTAACAGCATTTTCCTTTTTTTTTTTTAAATCCTCACATTTTATTTATCTTGCAATTAATCAATACAAGCACAAATGGCAAGTTGTATGGACATCCACAGCTGCATGGCTTTTTATACAAATTTCAAAATTAAACTGACATTTTGTGCTATTTTCCCTTCTTATTTTACCTCATAATAACCTTTTGCTTCTCAGGCTTTTGTTTCCTTTTTAGAACTTTGCTTATTACTGGATAGCTCTAATACGTATCATTATCAGTTCTAAAGTGGTCAGCAGTGATAAAACGGCCATGATATAACAAAAATCAAATTTGTCTCAACATCATATTAGAATGACTCTGGTATTAAACAATGTCACATTCCTTAAGACTGGCATCTTTTTTTTTCCCTCTTCCTCAAAGTGTTAAGACTGAAATTAGAATTTTCCACATGCAGTTCACTGTGTAACCAACCATCTACATTTAATTTTTATACTAGCATGGCATAAGGCGATGTCATCCCTAGGTATGATATGCATGTATATGTGTATGCATGCACATGTTTATGTCTACACATATTGGTATATGTACTCCGCAGTTGGTTTCTTGATAAAAATTGTGAAAGTCAGCATATATGATGTGGACAGGAAAGCATATAGCTGTGGAATCTTCACATTGGTATGCGTTTTTTTTTGGCCATTAATTTTAAGTGGCATCACTTGATTTTATAATTAATGTACCCTGACTTAAAAGTGAGAGAAAAGCTATAGTCTAAAGGCATTTGAAATATATAAATTATTACAGATATTATTATATATATTAATTAAAACAGAAATTCTCATCTTTTCAATCTTCAACAATCAATGTGATTTTTTTTTCATTTCCAAATCTCTCCCATTATTATAATTAATCTTTGGGTGGAAAGCATGCAGTAAAAACTATTCAGACAGCATCATTACATTATTACTTTCAGGCAAAAGAGGGTGGGGGACATGTTCAACATGGTGCTTTTTATCTTTCATTAGTATGTATAATACATATATTTTATATGCTGTTCTCTACTATAGTCTTTTATTCATATTTTATACACTACTTGCTACATGTTTTGAAATGTGCTCCAATACAATTTTACTGAATTTTAAATATTGTATGTTATTGTTGGCACACAGTAACATTTATTTACCTAATGCTTGAACAATACAATTTTTTTCACTATCTCATTTCTGATAGTCACATATTAAGTTGAGGAGGTTAATTAGCCATTTTCAAATTCCCTAAAAGCTCAATGCCGATAATTCCCTTAGAGTCTGAGGAATTAAAACCAAAGCACACATTATCAAAACACCTCCACAGCAACATCTAGATTAGTATTTGATTAAATAACTGTGTTATTTAACCATGGCATTTATATTTATTGCGCTCCAACTACTCTCCAAGATCTTTGTTAAGAGTGTTACATGTACTGTGTTCTTTATTCTCACAACACTGGGTGTTCAATATTCATTATCCTTACTTTATGTACTTCGCAGCCTAAGTTTCAAAAGGATTGACTAATGTGTTCTACTTGTCAGTGAACACAGAACTGCACAGCTCAAAAGCCTGTGACTGTCAGCAGTTTTAGAGATTCTGCCAAGGAAAATGACAACCATCAGTGTCCTTCTTCCACATTTACTTCCAGCCATAGGCTTTCTCCTGAGCATGCTCACCACTCCCACATACAGTAACTTTACAAACATTTTCAAACAGTATAGCTCCACATGGATAAGTTAGGGAAAGAAGCTTCTTGTGGGGAGCCGCGGCCCAGTGCCACTACAAGCACAGGCTGGATTACAGTTCCCAGTGCCCTCTCGGGAGTGATGTACTGTTCAGGGCACAACCTAGGCTCAGATCTATGTATTTGTCTTTCTCCTAAACACCTCTATTCAAGTGTCCCACAGGCACCCTAAATTCACTATGCCTCATGGTAAAAATCATACTTTTCTTCTTCACATTTGCTCATTCTAATCAACTTATTCTCTCCATGAATAAGGAGACTAGATTTCCAAATCACGGTTTATCCTTTTTATAATTTTTTCTCTACTTCTAATCACCTTTCATCAAACCAATAAACAAATCTATAGATTATACATCTTTAATGAAGATTATACTGTTAGCATTCTCTCCATTCACACTACCTAATCATGTCTTCATCATGTCTTGCCTAGAGGTTTTCTCCAATAACTGCCTAAGTGATTAGCCTGTCTCCAATCTTAGCCCTAGAATTTAGATAGTGTCTTTTTGCAAAAGTAAACTTTCTACATAACAGATAAGATGTTTTTAATACTTTGAATACTTAACTGTAAAATACTGAATAAATTTAATAAGGGACACGTACAACCTGTACACTGAAAAGTACAAAATATTGTTAAACGAAATTAAATACCTAAATACACGGAAAGGCACCAGTGTTCATGGACTGAAAGACTTAACAGTGTTAAGATGGTAATACTCCCTAAATTGATCTACAGATCCTCCCAATTGCTTGTTTTGCTGAAATGAGCAAGTGGACCCTAATTTGTACAAAGAAATGCAAGGGACTCTGGGATAGCAACAAAACAAAACAAAACAAAACAAAACAAAACAAAACAAAACAAAAAACCTTGGAAAAGAAGAACAAATCTGGAGGACTCACATATCTCAATTTCAAATTTGCCACAAATTTACAGTAATTAAAAGAATGTGTTCTGGAATAAGAATAGATCAAATTGGAATCCTGAGCTCATCCTTCTTTTGCATAACTCAGGAAATGGCATCCCTTGAGGTAGTAACCATGCAGGACAATTCTGATTCTCCTAAAGATCCAGCCCCACCACTCCTCTTTGCTTCCAGACCTGTAAACTAGACTCAAACAGCAGGTCCCTGAAGGTGAGGTATAAAGTGTGACCCATGAGGAGGTACACTACTCTAAACAATTTTACTTGAGTTTTCTCATTTATACAAGCAGGAATCTGGGGAACATGTGTGGGAAGGAATATTCAGGTTGTAGCATAATGGTGGAAGGAATGTAAAGCTGGATCAGGCCAAATCTACTGATATGGGATCACGAAGCAGAAATCCTGGAATTAGTGTTGCAGCTCAGGTAGTAAGCAAGGGCTCTTACATGTTTTGATTGGTTCGTTGGCTGAATTATGGATCAAAAGATAGCCTGTAGTGAGTGGAAATGCCCAATCTCCCTTGATTTAAGGTAGAAAAAGAGACTCAAAGGTGTAAGGAGAACAGAATGTTAGAGTGGAATTGTTATTTAAGACCTGCTCATCCACAGTGGGAGGGTCCAGAAGACATACTTTCCACCAATACTTTAAGAAGAAAGTTTGTGACAGGAGCACAAGCACCCTTGAAGAGCTCTGTGATTACTCTGCTTTATAGGCCAGACCTTACAGTGGGAACCACAGCCACTCAACTGAAAAATCTAAATGCAATCGGAGTACCTGGATCCCCAGATGGCAGGGATGAAGTAACTGCACTCGACCACCAAAGGCAAGGTGGGCAAAGTTACCTTCATGGACAGCAGAGTCAAAGCAGTAATCAAAATAGGAAAGAATAAACATCACTTGAGGATTTACCTCCTCTTCTGGGGAAGGGGTTAGCGTGTTTCTGACTGTATGTTGGATAGGTATATCATTTAAGGAGAAATTGTGATCTTGTTATTTGGAGATTAAGTGGGGTTTAAAGAGATGCATTTGGGTGCCAAGGGATGAACTTGTGGTTACTTTTACATGTCAACTTGACTAGGTCAGGGAGGCCCAGATTAAACATTATTTACCAGTGTGTCTGTGAGGATGTTTCCAGATGAGATAAGCATTTGCACCGGTGGACTCAGTAAGGTAGACTGCATTTGCCAAGGTGGGTAGGTATCTACTCCACTGAGGGTCTGAATGGAACAAAGAGCAGAGGAAGGGAAGGTTCTTTCCCTTCCTGCTTGCTTGCTGAGCTGGGATATTGGTCTTCTCCTGCCCTTGGACTGAGATTTACATCATCAGTTTCCCCAGTTCTCAGGCCTTTAATTCAAACTGGAATTATACCACTGGCTTCCCTAGATCTCCTGCTTACAGAGAGAAGATCATGGAATTTCTCAGCCTCAAAAATCAATCAATCTTACTTTCCCTCCTTCTCTTTCTCTGTCTTTCCATTCTCATTCTCTCTCTCTCACTCTTCAACGACAGAAATAATAGTTCTTTCAACAAATGGTGCTGTGACAACTGGATATCCATGTGCAGAAAAAAATGAATTTCGATTCCTACATCATACCATATACAAAAATTAGATTATTGTTTACTGTAAAGGGACAATGATGACCTTCCTCTACTATTCTCTCTAGCTTCATTTCCACCAATCTTGAAAATCCTCTATTTTACTTTATTTTAACTAATTGTTTGATGTTTTGATAGTCATGATGTTTCAGGACTCTATACCTCTGCTTATATTGTTTATTATGCCTGGAACTCACTTTTCCTAGAACCCTCCTAGGACATATTCATTCTTTACATCTCAATTTTATTAAAAATAATGCTGTCTTTGTTCATTGTTTTGACTCATCTGATTCTGCTCCTTACTCCTATTGCACTGTCAGTCACAGCTCTTATTCTCCTAAGCTGCAAACTTTGATTTCTTTGAGTGTTTCTCACAGTACTATACTCTTTGTTCCTTGAAGGCACTTAGAACAAACAAAGTACTTAACATATAGTGGCTACTTACCAAATATTTGAAGACTCAAGAAAAGAAAGGTGAAATATGTCAAGAGCTCACCTGAGCTGAAGAGTATTGATTTATCAGATATTAGAGTAACCTATTAGGATAATAAACAAAAATGAAAAAAAAAAAACCAGTCAACTCTTTAATCATTTACTGCAATTGTATAAGCAAGAGGCTAAAACAGAAAGTGTAGACTCTCCTCACTGTTCTACTTCCCTCCAGGAAACTGTGCTAGTAAAGAACTGTGAAAATGCTCTGAAAAAGGCTCCTGCAATTTTATGAACCACCGGGACAGGGGCTGGAGTTGAGGAGTGGTGATATGGAAAAATTCTGAGTCCTGGGTCTGAGTGGAAGAGGACTTTCTTCAAGATCCCTCTGAATCCCCATAAGGAGGTCTTGGCAGAGACAGGAGAGGAAGTCATCTGCTAAAATTCCCAAGTAAAGAGACCTTCAAATGGAAGTGCCTAGGTTAAAAATGCAGTCATGTCTAACAGCATGGCTGGCTAGGGAGTTCTGAATTCTTGACTCCAACTCTCTTCAGAGACTGTGATGCACTGGCTGTGTACCAAGCATCAGGTGAGGTGGGCAGATTCTCCCCATGAGGTCATCCAGGCAAAGCCTTGTAATTGCCTATGATCAGGCCTGAAAAGTCACACACAGGTTTTTAGCCAGAAGCTGGACACTTCAGAAAGAAGGGAAGAGGGACTCTTCTTGTATTTATAGTCTTTAGGGAAATGCAGATCAAACTCACGATGAGACACCACTTCACACCTACTAGGATGACTACAATTAAAAAGACAAACAAGCAAAAAAGTACAAAGTGCTTTAACTTTACAAAATAAGTGCCCTGGGACAGATTTCAAGAAAAAAACATTGTTAAAATTTTGAGGAAGGAAATACAGTAAGGTCATAAAACCTTCATGAATGTACTCCAGAAACTGACTGGATTTTACTGGTGGGCATGGCCATCTTAGGAACTGGAAACAGAATAAGCAAAGGCATCAAAGCAAGAAAGTATTTAGGGAATAGAAAAGTGAAATCCTAATGTACCTGGAGAATACATAGCGAAGATACCTCAAGAGATAATGGTGAAAAGTAAGTAGTTTGTGACTGTGGTATAAAATGTTTTCAGTATGCATTTTGAAGTCTATAATTCTGAAAACAATGAAGAGTCATTTAAAATTTTGATCCCCTTGAGACATGACTAAAATTTGCTTTAAGAAAATAATTTAAAGATCTTTCTCATCATCAGAAAAAACAATTTACCAACATTCAACTTGTTAATTTTATTTTGAAATAGTTAAGACTATTTCAATTAATAAAGCAAAATATATGAAAGAACTGTATTTCATTTATTCTCTCTGATATAATAAAGGCAACTTGGAAGATAAAATTATCTGGTTTAACTTTATGGCTCTAAAAATCCTAGTATTTTGCCTTGTTCAGAGAAGATAATAAATATTTCATGTTTAAACACTATTCTGAAGTTGCTCTTACCACAAAGTTGACATTCAATAAATACACTTAAGTCACAAATGAAACTAAATCTATTTCACACCTTTTCCCCTCTTCTTTGTAAGTTTCTTAAAGCACCTCCAAGATCTTCAGACTTACAGTCAGTCGGTATAAAAAATAATACCCACTGCTAGAATATAAAAAAAAAATATCGTTTGTGTAAAATGCCTTCTTGTTTCGTATTCTGGGTAAATAATATCTAATGAAGTTGAGAAAATTGTGCTATACTGTACTGTACTACTCCATAAGTTTTCTGTTGAAAGTAGTAGTTTTTACTTTGTTTAAAAAATTGTGTCTATATCCTAACATTCGGTTATCCCTGTAGGCAATCATTGTACTTATTCTACTTAAGTGTAATTGTTAGTGCTAACCATCAGCAGGTTGTAAAAATGAAGAGTTGTTGCTTCAAAGCTATGCAAGAAAATTTGGTAGTTCTGTTTTATGGTTAACGTTGTCTTTATAGTGTTTTCAAACCTCCTGCATGATTGGCTGTATTGCACACCGCATGATACTAGACAAAGGAACACCAACGGAGGAAACAAATGAAAAAGTCAAATTTGACTCACATATACATTTAGATAAAATCCACTTCCAAAATTTAAAAACAGTTATATGCTGGAAGATACTGCACTCTTTTCCTGCCTTTAGCATTATCTTATTATTTTGCTTCACTGACATGACTGTAATTAACAACAAATCTAATAAAGTATCAGATCAACAAAATCACTTGATAGCTTTTATGTGCAAAGAACTTGCTGGGTAAAAGAGCAGGGTGGACTTTGAAAGGTGTCAAAAGAGAACCCTGCTTTGTAAGAGTTCACAATTCTTTCCAAATGAAAAACCATGGTAGCCTCATGCTGCCGCCCCCCCCCCACCCCAACACACACACACACAAAAAGCAAACTTACATTTCTGTGCTGGGTCTTAGCTATCTTTTCACTATTTTTGTTGTTGTTGTTGTAAGGGCATGGAAAATTGGGAATTTACAGATTGAAAGAAAATTGAGAGAAACAGATAAGTAGTATTGTTCAGAGGAGGAACAGAGCTCAGTAGATTGGGATATTAGGGGAGGGAGGGTACAAGTCCTTCCTGAGAGAAAGTCCAAAACAGAGTCATCCAGTTGTGAGAATGGTAACTAATGAGATATCCTATTTTAAACTCAGTAAAAATTAATCTTCTTAAAGTCAGAATCTCTCCCATGTTAAGGTGATAGAACTTGACATTGACAGTGATGAAAAAATTTTTATTGAGGTATAGTTGATTTAAAATATTACATTAGTTTCAAGTGTACATTATAGTGATTCAAAGTTTTTATAGATTATGCTCCTTTTGAAGTTATTTGAAAATATTCGCTGTATTTCCCTGTGCTCTACAATGTATCCTTGTAGCTTATTTATTTTACACATAGTCGTTTGTACCTCTTAATGCCATACCTCTGTCTTGCCCCGCCTTCTCTATCCCTGTTAGTAACACTACTTTGTTCTCTATATGTCTGTTTCTGTTTTATTTATGCCTTTGTCTTCTTTTGTTTTTTAAGATTATAGATATAAGTGATAACATACAATATTTGTCCTTCTTTGTCTAATTTATTTTACAAAATATAATATCACACACACACACACCACGTCTTCTTTGTCCACTCATCTGTTGATGAACACTTAGGTTGTTTCCATATCTTGGCTATTGTGAATAATCCTGCTATGACCATTAGGCTGCATGTATCTTTTTAAAGTAGTGTTTTCATTTTCTTTGAATATATACACAGGAGTGAAACTGATGAATTGTATGGTAGTTCTATTTTTAGTTTCTTGAAGAACTTCTGTACTGTTTTCCACAGTGGCTGAACCAATTTACATTCTTATCAACACTGTACAAAGGTTAGCTTTTCTCCATATCCTCGCCAACATTTCTTATTTGTGGTCTTTTTAATGATAGCCATTTTGACAGGTGTCAAGCAATATAACATTGTAGTTTTCATTTGCATTTCTCTGATGATTAGCACTGTTCTTCCTATGCCTGTTAGCCATCTGGATATCTTCTTTGGTCAGGTCATCTTCCCATTTTTTATTGGATTGTTTGGGGTTTTTTGATATTGAGCTGCATGAATTGTTTATATATTTTGCATATTAACCTCTTATCAGTCATATCACCTGCAAGTATTTTCTTCTACAGTAGATTAATTTTGTTTTGTCAATGATTTCCTTTGCTGTGCAAAAGTTTTTAAGTTTAATTAGGCCCTGTTTATTCTTGCTTTTGTTTCTTTTCCTTAGGAGACAACCCCCAAAAAATACTGCTGTGATTTATGTCAAAGAGTGTTCTGCCTATGTTCTCTTCTATGAGTTTTATAGTTCCTGGAATTCATTTAGCTCTTTAATCTATTTTGAGTATCCTTTTGTGTATGATGTGAGAAAATATCCTAATCTCATTCTTCTACATTTGGCTGTCCAGATTTCCCAGCACAGCTTATTGAAGAGATTGTTTTTTCTCTATTGTATATTCTTGCCTCCTTTGTTGTTGACTAATTTTGACCATAAGTGTGTGGGTTTATTTTGGGGCTCCCTATTATGTTCTGTTGAACTTTGTGTCTGTTTTTTTGTGCCAGTACCATGCTACTTTGATAACTGTAGCTTTGTGGTATAGTCTGAAGTCTCAGAGGGTCATATCTCCAGCTTTATTCTTTTTTCCCAAGATTGCTTTGGCAATTAGGGATCTTTTGTGGTTCCATATAAATTTTAGGATTATTTGCTCTAGTTCTGTGAAAAATGTCATGAGTATTTTGATAGAGGTTGCATTAAATCTGTAGATTGCTTTGGGTAGTATTGCTTTTTTAACAATATTAATTCTTCTAATCAAAGAATACAGGAAATCTCTCCATTTCTTTGGATCATTTTAAAATTCCATCATAACTGTTCCATAATTTTCATAGTATAGGTCTTTCACCTTTCTGAATAAGTTTATTCTTAAGTATTTTATCCTTTTTGATTCCATTTCAAATGAAATTTTTTCTTGCTTTCACTGAGAGTTCATTATTAGTGTACAGAAAAGTAACAGATTTCTGTGTACTAATCTTGTATCCTACAACTTCAATGAATTCATTTATTAGTTCCAATAGCTTTTTGCTGGAGAGTTTACGGTTTTCTATATATTATATCATGTCACCTGCAAACAGTGACAGTTTTACCTCTTTGCTTTCAATTTAGATGCCTTTGATTTCTTTTTCTTGTCTGATTGCTGTGACTAGGACTTCCAATACTACTGTGTGTTAAATAGAAGTAGAGTGGGCATTCTTGTCTTGTTTCTGATTTTGGAAAAAAGGCTTTCAACTTTCTACCATTGAGTATATAATGTTAGCTGTGGGTTTGTCATAAGTGGCCTTTATTATGTTGAGATATGTGACCTCTATACCAACTTTGACCAGCGTTTTTATCATGAATGGATGTTGAATTTTGTCAAGTGCTTTTTTTCCATCTATTGATATGATCATCTCATTTTTATCCTTCCTTTTGTTAATGTGATATATCACACTGATTCATTTGTGAATAATGAACCATCCTTGCTTCCCTGGAAAAAATCCCTTTTGATCATGGGATCATGGTGTATGAGTCTTCTTTATATTGTTGAATTCAGTTTGCTAATATTTTATTGAGGATTTTTGCATCTGTATTTATTAGACGTTAATCTGTAATGAGATTTAACTCATTATATTATAAATGAGGACCCTCAAAATGTACTATCCATTTATCCAGAGTCATTTTTGGTAATAAGTTATTATACAATACAAATTTTTCAGATAACTAAATTTAATCTCTCAATATCAATTAAATGATATTTAATTTAAATACCTCACAGTGATCTTTGACATTCTCATGGGCTGCATCCTGATGCTTTTGCAAACCCTAATACTTTCAGCCATCTAGTCACTAATTACTATATCAAAGTATACCATGTAGCAGAATTTCAATATACAATATATAAATGTAGCAGTGGACTTCGGGCAGTGGCTATAGTTTCCTAATAGTTCTGCTACTTCCTGTCACACAATGGTCTTGCAGTGCGATTAAAATTTTGCGGCAGATAGATAGCAAATAATAACAAGGTATTGATCTTCAGGTTTACCTTCAAATGAGCCATGACATACATGTTAAAAACAAAAGAGTTATTCTGTTTTTTCATTATCTGTATTCAATTATTTCTTATTTTCAGAATGACAATCTCAAGGGTTGCAACTGCCAAAAGTTAATCTGTAATTTAATGTGTTTACTCCCAAAACACATGTCATACAGAAAAAAATTCAAATAAAATGACATTTTGTGGGGAAAAGCCATGAGTACTCAAAATAAATCTCTTAAGCATACAACGTACTTAAATTTGATCAGAACAAGGTTATCTGGTAAGCAAGTGTTTTCTTACATGATCTAAAAATGTAGTTTTCACAGGATATGGGAATAGATTCAAAGATATCTTAGTAATGTGTCAACTAATAATTGGCAAGACTATATTAAACAGAAAGGCTGAAAGCAGTATAGATAGTGGTTAATAATATGAGTTTTAGAAGCAAATAGGTAAGAGTGGAAATACTGACACCTATACTAATTGGCAGCTTGATTTTGAACCTGTTAATTAACTCTCTAAATCTCAGTTCCCTTATCTAAAATGGAGATATAAACAATAAGGCTGAATGAGAAGTAAATGAGATAATGTGTGCAAAGTGCTTAGAACAAAGTCTGGCCCATAATCAACATCCAGATATTTGCTAACATAATTTGCTCTACCTTATGCCATTTTCAATATGGAATTTAATATTGGAAAATGTGTAATCAAAATACTAAATGTTATGGCATAACCATCCATGAGGCTACCTGGAGTAAAAGGAAAGCAAAGGTTTTTTGTTGCAGTCTGCAGACCTGTACAAAAGGCTTACTCCACACAAATAAACTTATAAATGAGAACTTGGCATTTGTCATTATAAATGCTTAGGATAGCACATTCTCCTTGCCTGCTGATTAAATACTTGATATTTGTAACCAGGAAGCAATCTTGCTTCTGAGGCCAAAACAGCATTATGAGAAGCTCAAAATAACCGAAAGTAAGGATGTAAAATTCTTTTAGACCACTCTGTCCATAAATGACAATTTAATTCTAATTTTTAATACAAAATATGTAACCTGATGATAAGTACAAAGTATAATGTTGGTTTTAATACCATGTATTCCCTGCTGCCTGACATCCTCTTAGCATTAGCTCTCAGATCTGTCTTTACTTGGCAGCAATTGCAAGTATAACTATACCCCATGATTCTAATGATCAGCAAATAAGTGGCACAATGCCATTTGGAATAGTAGCCTTCCAGGAGTACAGAAATCACAAAACTTAGACAAATGCTATAGATTTATATGACCCTTATCTTTGGAGCACTGGTTTACTTCCTTGGATATATACCAGACCATCAATGACTAAACAATGCTGGAGAGAAAATAAGGATTTTAAGAAAAATCATGATTTCTTAGGTTATTCAAGCTTATGTTATTTTCTACATGATTTACATAATATTTCGTTGTGACTAGTTAAAAATAATCAATACCTTTTTGCTTATGTGACAGGTGGTTGCTATTGTAACTTTTTCTTTTAGTAAATCAATAAAATCAAGATTAAAACCATGTGATCAGTAAAGTGTTATGTTCAAAACTAAGACTCTCTTTGATCCTCAAAAAATATCTGAATAAGGACTTGATCATTCAGGGGATAATTACAGGAGTAAATGGAATTTAATATAGAGTTCAATTCTTTGGAAGTAGATTCCAAAGATTCAGTAAGTAGAAACAGAAAGAAGAAAGAAAATAATAATATGATACCAGTTTTACATTCATTAGCTCTATTAATTTGTGATACAGTATGCTTAAATTCTTTTGACAGATAAGGAAACAGAGGCTCAATAAATTTTTATCTTGAAAAGCGTGTTATCATGATTAAGTGGCCAAACCAGAAACAACCCTGTAATTGAAGTCCATTAATCCTATTCATTAGATAAATCTGACCACCCATAGTCTCGGTTGAGGAAGAATTTCAGTGTGGATGTGATAGAATTAAGTGAAAGACATAAAACAAACATTTCTTGATTTAGGTTTAAACCCAGGGTTTAGCTATTTTCACTGGAAAAATAAGAATCCAATCATCTCAAAGCAATACACCATCTGAGTAGCATTTACCCTCCATAGCCCCAGGCAGCTTGTGCCACTGATACCCTCCATTTACAAACTCTTCTTAAACTAGATCCTGAGTTAATTTAGAACAGGGATGCAATTATTTTTACAGTCTTAACCTATCAAGAAGTGAGGCAGCTGCCGCAGATGTCTTAAGTACTTGAAGAAAACCTTAATCTCACAGTGTCTAAAGGGTCAAGAACTGATTTTTGCCCTCTACTGATGCCACTTACTACAAGAGAAACCGTAAGACATAATGGAACTTAAACTGTTATAAGGTCAGGTGGATCAAGTTTGAATCCTGGCTCACACAGTTACCAGCTATATGCCCTAGAATAAATTATTTGCGAAAAACAAAGACTGAATCTGAGAAGTTTTGCCAAACTTCTGGACAAAATATGGCTACTCTTTTCATTATTTAATTATTTAACTGACTATGTACCTCAGTTTCTGCCTTTAGAAATCGAATTCCCCAGTTGGTACAGAATTTCTGCCATGAGTTCCAACCCACTTCATGAACATCATGATACATTCTTTATCTTTCAGATCTACTATTGTGGCGTAATTAGTCTCTGGTCCTTCATATGCCCTGCAATCTTATACGTGTATATTCTGTTCTAGTTGTTGGTGGCTGTGAAGCAAACCACAATGAAATTTTGTGCCATAAAATAATCACGTAATCATGCTCTCAATTTAATCAATCAAGAATTTAGGCAAAGCATGGCAAATATGGCTCATCTCTGCTCTGCAAATTAAGTGGCTTTCAATGGCTGCAGATGGCTAAGACAGCTTAATGGTGTCTTATGTCTCAGACCTGCAGTTTAGTCTGTTGTTTAGTTCCCTCAGTTCTTCACATGTCTGTCATGTCTGTTCTGGTCTAGAATGTCCACAACAGTTCTTGGCTCACATGCCTGGTGCCTGGCTTGGAATGTCTAGACAAGTTGAAACTGACCAGACATCTTGCTGTCTCCATGGCCTCTCCACGTAGTTAGCCTGGGGTTCTTCATAGCCTGATATCGTAGAGTAGTAAGATTCCTTATGTGGAGGCTGATTTCTCCAAGACTGAGCATTCCAAGGGGCCAGACAGAAGCTGGAAGACTTCTAAAGAATTAGTTTGGGGAGGTATAAAAAACAAGAATTCTGCCTCATTCTTATGATCAAGCTAGTTACTAAGGTCCCCCAAACTTGCGGCAGAAATAACAATAAATATCTTCTTTTTTACTTCCCCACTATATCAGGACTTCTCATCAGGAACCATGACAGGTTTTGGTTATCTTTGCTGTCTGATAATCTATCAGACAATACAAAACTAATTTCCCTAGGGATACCATCCTTAGTATACTTCAACAATTAAAATGAAATTTCCTGGATATGTGGCCTTAAGAATGTTGCCTGACCAATATGCATGTAATTTTTCTTCTCTCTCATTGGCAACAATACTAACTACTTTATAGGGTTGATTTGGATTAAAGATAATGCCTGATATATATTGAACACCTGAGTAACAGCAGCTGCTATTTTTATCATTACTGGCATTAGCATAGATTATACTTATAATACATGAGTGGAACTGTCTTCCTAAACCTAGCCCATGTTCCTCACACCTATTTAGTCACTGAGCTTTGGTTGACTTCGACCTCACCGTAAAGGACAACTCTATGGTTTAGTATTTCTTACCTACTTGTTATTTCATTTTTCTTCAATTTCTTCCTCCTCCTCAATATATTTTTGTAACTTTCAGCATACCTTACACTCAAGTACACCTGAATTAAAGCAGTATGTAACTTACATTATTCTAATTTTTCTAGAACTTAGAGGGAATAGTGTGGACATACTGTCTGGTTCCCCTACAGAGTAAGACTTCGCCCCGAACCCAATCAAGTGAAATATTTCTTCAAGTTGTTTGACTAATCCTGGTATCTTAACCAACCTACATTTAGGTTATAAACAGAACTTGAGCTATCCCACCTACAAGCTAGTAACATTTTCTCCGTTATATATACATTTGTTATTTTTCTGTATCCTCTGAACTCAATCCCAAGAGAAGGCTCATCCTGAGAAAGTTCAGGAAAGGAGCAATGCCCATCCTTACATGTCACTCTTTGATCAGGATCATGGTAAAATATCTCAATTCTTTTACAGTTAGTCCCTGAAATAAATTTTGAGGCAAAAAGAATATCTTTGAATTTTTTTTTTAATTCTATGTGAATACCCATCAAAGAGCATTGGTAATTTAGTGTTAGGTGCTTTCCTTCCTTTATGATTTTGTTACATGAGAGAATTTATGAGTTATTTCTAAGAACAGCTCCAAAGAGAGGGTAACTGAATACTTTGGAAGAATCCTGAATGACTGAATCATAATCAGAGTGTGTGTGTGTGTGTGTTTGGCATTCCCATAGGTTATCATCCTTATCTGTGGTTATCAGTAGAAAATGAAACACTAATAAGATTTAAATCTAAAGTTTTTTTCAAGTGACTAAGCCAATTTGCCTAAAGATAACATCTTTAAGTCTTATTTTCATGGTTGCATTAATCAAGCCTTCTACATAACACATTCATGGGAGTTGAAGTTAAACTAAGCAGTAATTCATATACATCATTAATTAACCAGAACTACGTTAAATATAAAAATTCCCATTATGTAGTGGAATTTAACGCCCTGATACAAAGGCTTAGAACTACTGTGACATAGTTTATGCATTCAGTAAATGCTGCCTACACTCAAGCCAGCTCTGTACAAACCCATTTGGGAAGAACAATCTGAGCAGTATGCCTGTAATCAATGCCAATCAAATTATATTAATCTGAAATGTTATTAAAATTTACTTTCTATATTATTTTTTATATAATTTAAATGCCTCCCAAAGAGAGGGTAACTGAATACTTTGGAAGAATCCTGAATGACTGAATCATAACCTTGTGGCACAACTCTAGCAAGGTAACAAAATACTGTCCATTTAATTTAGTTTCACATATTAAGAGATTATCAAGAATACGTATCTCATATAAACTGTGACCACTGTCTATCTGTAAATGCAAGCTTCCTCTCTTACCTAAATTCAATTTAACAAAATATGATCTTTTTATATAGCATGAATTTTCACTTCATGTATTTTATTTTACTGTACTCTGGCATCTCCTTTGACAATGTCTCTTCCTATGTAACTAGACTTAATGATGTATACAGACCTAAGAGTCATATAGCATAATAATGCTATGAGTTAGAAACCCTTATTAAGTTCATTTTACAAATGAGGAACAGTAGGCACAGGAAAGGTAAATAACTTGCTCAAGTCACAAACATATTAAGTCACTGTTTAGATTAGTTTTCCAGGGTTGCCATAACAAATTACCACAGCTTAAAATGACACTTGTTTATTAACTCATAGTTCCATAGGTTAGAAGTCCTATATAGGTCTCACTGGGCTAAAATCAGTGTTGGCAGGGCTATGTTCCATGTGTGAAACTCTGGGAAAGAACCAAACTCCAAGCCCATGCAAACAGCCTAATTCAGTTCCTTACAATCACAGGACTGAGGTCCTTGCTTCCTCACTGGCTATCAGCCAGGGGCCAATATTTACTCTAGAGTCTGTTTTCATTCCTTTTCATGTTTACCATGAGTTCTTTTTGTTTTTTTTTTTTAGTAAAAAAATTCTTTTTAAATTAGGAATTATTTGTTTTAAATGAACAGTGCAATTTTTTTAAAAACATTTTTATTGATTTATAATCATTTTACAATGTTGTATCAAATTCCAGTGTAGAGCACAATTTTTCAGTTATACATGAACATATATATATATTGTCACATTTTTTCTCTGTGAGCTACCATAAGATCTTGTACATATTTCCCTGTGCTATACAGTATAATCTTGTTTATCTATTCTACATTTTGAAATCCCAGTCTATCCCTTCCCACCCCTTGCCCCCTTGGGAACCACAAGTTTGTATTCTATGTCTATGAGTCTGTTTCTGTTTTGTATTTATGTTTGTTTGTTTTTTAGATTCCATATATGAGTGATCTCATATGGCATTTTTCTTTCTCTTTCTGGCTTGCTTCACTTAGAATGACATTCTCCAGTAACATCCATGTTGCTGCAAATGGCATTCTGTTGTCAGTCTTTATGACTGAATAGTATTCCATTGTATAAATATACCACAACTTCTTTATCCAGTCATCTGTTGATGGACATTTAGGCTGTTTCCATATCTTGGCTATTGTAAATAGTGCTGCTATGAACACTGGGGTGCAGGTGTCTTTTTGAAGTAGGGTTCCTTCTGGATATACGCCAGGAGGGGGATTCCTGGGTCACATAGTAAGTCTATTCCTAGACTTTTGAGCAATCTCCATACTGTTTTCCACAGTGGCTGCACCAACCTGCGTTCCCACCAGAAGTGTAGGAGGGTTCCCTTTTCTCCACAGCCTCTCCGGCATTTGTCATTTGTGGATTTTTGAATGATGGCCCATGAGTTCTTAAAGTCCTCTCTAGATCTTACATATAGCCCGCATCTCTCAGAACCATCAAAGACGCTTCAAATCCTTCTTAAGCTTGGAGTTTCTCACTCCTTTTCTGATTCCAGCCAGATGAAGTTCTAAGTCATGTGATCAGATAGGGTCCATCTAGATAATGCAAGATAACTGCCCTATTTAAGGGTACATCTGGAAAATCCCCTTTTCCATGTAATCTATTCACAAGTTCCAAGGGTTATGTGTGAACACTGTTGGGGAGACCATGACTCAGCCTATTGTATTATTGCTTATTTTTAGTTGGTTTTAGTTTTATCTACTCTGATGCATTACTTAAAGGTAATTTACTAGAGGAAAGATAATCTATCCCAATTTACTTATCAGCAAGATTTCTAAATCAAAGTGGTCACAACTACATAAGAATGACAACTGCTTGTGTCAATATTTTCCCACCTTCATTTTTCTATTCACCTTACCAAGATTTCCAGGAAACGTTTCTTATATGGGAATTGGGAGAATATGAAAGAGGCAATAACTTCTTAGTCAAAAGGCTATGCTCTCCCAATTTCCACATCTTTCTCTGTTTTGATATACCCTGAATAAGAAAGAGGGGGAACAGTATAAACTTTCTCAGCAATGTTCTGACACTTAAATACATTCTTTTCTATGCATCTGTCCTAAGTTCTATCATTATAGGTTTCTGTGCCACTCAATTACCCTCTCTCAACTACTGCTAGAGAATTATGTGATAATGTACAAGTGAAGTATAACGCTCTTTCTTTGTATAACTATCAGTCATGGATGATGATTTATAAACCTACAGGAACTCATCCCAATTAATGATCCTATTCATTCTTGGTTTATAAATTATTCACAAAAGCCATGCTAATTGATTCAACCTGAGTTATCATCAGAAATAAAATCTCAAACTGGCTTATGGGGTTCCTTAATATGTATTATTCACTCTACTGACAGTGCCTGAGAGTCAATGTTAATGAAGCCAATAAAAAGAGACATACATACAGGGAGAAGGATGTGAAAGGGAACAGAATATACAACAGAAACAGATGGTGAAAGGACTGCAAAGGATATAGTGATCAATTAATACCCACAGAGTTTCTGGTTATTTGAAATACAGCAATCAGTAAATAGCAAAAAGAGTTTTATTTTAGAGTCTGGAAGGCTGAAATTTTTCTATTGTATTTCATGGTTAAAATATTTTAGTTTTCAAGCCATCTTCCCCTCTTGAATTATGATGGCTTTGTAAAAATACAAATTCCGGTCCATCACCCAATGACCCTCTAGATTATTTTTATAAAGCATCATAAATCACCTGAATATTATATTTTGGAACAGTGGTTAAGAAGTAGCCTTTGGAAACAGACAGATCCGTAATTGTGTATCATCTACATATCCTAGTTGTGGAAGACCGTGAGCAAGTTACTTAAATTCACTAAGTCACAGCTTAACAGAATAAATGATAATGCATTTTACCTCAGAAGACTGTCATAAGGATTAAACGAAAGGATAGCACATGTCGCACAGTACCTACTGAGTACTTGCTCACAGAAAATAAGCACTATTAGAGCTGAGAACCAGGCAAAGCCTGATGATAGGTATTTAAGGAAACTATTATGCTTCATCCCCTTACTCCAATTGATAAAATGAAGGATATCACTTAGTTTTGAAAAATTAACTTTTTTACAATATGCTACAAACATTAGATCAAAGAAATTCAGTCTTTGGGTGTGGTTTAAAACATCAAATAGAGAGCTCTTATAACTTTTGTTTCCTTTATTTCTGAAAATGACAAAATAAGAGGGAGTGGGTTTATAGTAAAGGTATAATTAAATGTGAAGTCTATAGGACTTGATATAACAAAATCTGGGCGGTATAGACATTTGAACTATAAGGAAAATAAATGGCAGATCTTCTCAGTTCTAGAATTCACAGTGCTTCCAAGTTCTAGAATTTACGATAGTTTCCAAAATAGTATTTCAGATCTAATATCTTTATTTGTTCATATTTAAAGAACAGAAAGAAGATCAAACGTAAGTTACAAGATATGTTTCTGCTAATTGAAATAGCGAAAAACAAAGTATAGAAATAAACAGAAGTAATTATATTAAAACATAGAGGAATTTAAAAGGTTGACAATAAAAATTTTTTATTTTCAGTAAAAATATTAGTACTTTAATTAGCCTTTACTGCTTTCTATGCAGAATCCATGCTACTGTATACTGAGCACTTTAATTTCTTTAATTATGTGAACTTGTTAATGATATGGTAAAACTTGCATAGTTTTTCAAAAACGAATCTTTTATTTCATATCTACCTTCAAAGTAAAGGGATGTTAGTTATTTGGGGGTCTAAAGGAAATCTAACCACTCATTACCATTAAAGACAAAAAGATCCTTCCTCCCTCTGAACACTGTAAAGTATTTTCCAGCATAATATTTACTCTGAAATGCGTGAATTAAAATATGCTTCAAAATACTGTTCTGAGGTTTAATTATATGGCAATAATGATTGTCCAAGCTATGAAATAGATTCTTAGTATTAACTCATAATTGCTCTTCATGTTCCTAAATTTGTCAACAAATTAAGCAACAGAACAAAACTGACAATATTAAACATTACTGCCTGAACCATTTATACTGTTGTTTAACAGCCAAAAGGTTAAATTAGTCAAATATATAACTCATAGTTTTAGAAAAGGAAAATAAAATATATGGAAATTCATATAAAATGAATTCATACATAATGCATTATTTCAAAAGTTGGAAAACTTTGCATTTCTTTGTTAATAGCAGAGGCAAATACTGGAACTGAATTTTGAATAAAAAAAATGTAAAATGTCCATTGACAGATGAGTGGATAAAGAAGCTGTGATATATTTATACAATGGAATACTACTCAGCCTTAAAAAAGAATAAAATAATGTCATTTGCAGCAACATGGATGGACATGGAGAATGTCATTTTAATTGAAGTAAGCCAGAAAGAGAACAAGAAAATACCATATTATATCACTTATATGTGGAATCTAAAAAAAAAAAAGACAAATGAACTTATTTACTAAACAGAAACAGACTCAGACATAGAAATGAAATTTATGGTTACCAAGGGGGGAAGTGGGTGGGAAAAGATAAATTGGGAGTTCGAGATTTGCAGATATATATATATATATATATATATATATATATATATATATATATATAAAATAGATAAACAAGTTTATATTGTATAGCACAGGGAACTATATTTAATATCTTATAGTAACTTCTGGTGAAAAAGAATGTGAAAACAAATATATGTCTGTTCCTATATGACTGAAGCATTGTGCTATACACCAGAAGTTGACACAACATTGTAAACTGACTATACTTCAATAAAAATATTTTTGAAAAAAATTTTTAAATAAAAAATTAAATTAAAAAAATTAAAACTTTTGAAAGTAGAAACAAAATTAGTAAAGTCTATGACTTCTAAATTATATGACAGCATTATAAATTAAGTCCACATTACCTCCTAATACATGCAGATTCCAGAATAAGTCTATTCTTAATATATTTTAATGTAATTTCTGTGATCAAAGTGTTGGGGAAAGAGTCCATTTAAAAAAAAATTTTGTAGACTTTAAAGTTCTGGAGAAGGAGAAATGTTTCAGTAAATATTTCTTATTTGAAAAATTTAATGATGTTTTTTAAGAGCTCTTCCTGTGTAATTGTTTAAAGTAGCCAGATTTCAATAGTTCTTTTTATAGCTACTTCTAGAATGTTTCCCTTTTTTCCATAAATCTCTCATCTTTGGATTTCATGTCTTCATACTATCACACATATTATCACTTGTTTCTTGAAGTCTTTTAAAACTGCCAAATTATTTCTCCTTATTCCTTGAAAATTTTAACTCTTGATTCACTGTTGTTCTCTTCAAATGAACCCTGTCATAATGTGTGGTGACTTAAATTTTCATACAGACAACCCTTGTACACCTTGCCTTTTCCTCCCTTGACCTCCTGTCCTTCGGTGATCTTGTCGTCATTCAACCTATCTCAGTCATTCACTTCCATAAACCAGATACCATAGATTCTGCTATGGTAACAAAGTTCACCAAACTGTCAGTAGCTTAATGTGAGAAAAGTTCATTTCTCACCTTTGTAAAATACCATGAATCCACAAAGTTCTCCAGGGCAATTGACTTCCATGTGGTTGCTGAATATTCCAGGATGCTTTAACCTTGAAGAGGTTTAACCTTGCCTTATAACCAAGTCTGCCCATCTTTAAGTTAGAGCTACAATCTGCTATGAGTTACAGGAGACTATGGGTGTTTATTTCATTTGTTACGTTGTTCATGAATCACTTCAGTATGACCCCCAACTGCAGCCTGAATGAAGAGCATAACAAATGGAAAAAGGAAAGCTGGTTTTTAAATGCACTCAACATGAGAGTGACCCTTCTGGTCTCACTTCTTAAGAAGTATGAAAGTGGCATCCTCCTATATGGCTGAATTGGAGAGCAAACAGGAAATATGAATGAACACTAGCTTATTATATTTTATACATATGTATAATTATATTAGTCTACTGCAACACACTTGAATGTGTTTTCCTAATAAACAAATATAGCCTATCCTCAATTTCATTTTCATATATTCGATCCTCTGACAAAACTCTTTATCTTCCCAGCTCACTCCTTCTAGTACTCCAATTGCAACAATTCTTCAACTCCATCAAGACTTAACATCCATTGATCAAACTACCTTTTCACTCTCATATTCCCTCATCTTCTTGAATCACTCCTTAACCCTGCTAGATTAATAGGTTCAGCATTATACAGAACAAATTACCACCCCACTTTGTTATGCTTTAGGAGAAAAACACAACCAAGTTAAATCCAACTCTCAGCCTATTCTGCAGCTCCACCTGCAAAGAGTATAGAGCTGAGATATTTATTACTAAGTGTACTAACACTAACCTCAGAGCGCTCAGGAATGCCTATCACTCTTACTATTTTTCCATAGTATATTTATTCTTCTATTCTAAGACAACCACTTCAAAATTTCTCCCTCATCAAACTTTTACCACCCCCTACCTAATCTTCAATTTCAAAAGTTAACATCCATGCCCCAGGGCAATAATTAAGCTTGATTTATTCTTTGTGAAATAGATCACACACACATTCAAGTATATATAGTAGATAAAATGTCCATGGAAGGAATAGGAGTCCTCTGAAAAGGTAACACCCTACCTCTCACCACAACTTCTCTCCACCCCTCTGCACCTGCACTTTCCTCCCTTCTTTTACCACTAAGCACCTGCCTTTGCCCTTTCTAAGGACATGTCTTCCACTTGCATCTCACTGCATATTTAAGAACTTTCTTGACTATATGCCGTCTATTAATTCTACATCTCCTGCCAACTTCTGTCCTATTTGTTATTATTGTTCCTTTTTAAATTAAACTTCTCCAGTGGTTACCTATACTTTATTCTATTCCTCTCTGCTCTTTCTCCCTTGAATATATTGCAATTAGGCCCGACATCCACCAAAACTGCTCTTGATCTTCACGCTACAAAATAGGGCATTTATCTCTCAGTTATTGATTACATAGTCTCTCTGTAGGATTTCCCAATTGTTCCATCTCCCCTGAAACATTTTCTTCATAGGGCCTACAGAGTATCACGCTCCTCGCTACTGCCTCCCTCGCTAGCCACTCTTCATTCTTCTACTTTACTGATTCCTCCATGTCTCCCCTACTTTCAAGTGATGGAGTGACCCAGGTTCCCCTGCCCTTACGAGTTTTTTTCCACCTACACTTTCCCTCGGCAATCTTACGCATTCTCATGGGTTTAAATAACATCTATAGACTGATGCTCCCAAGTTATATTTCCAACTTGACCTCTTCTCTAAACTCCAGGCTTGTAAAACAAACTGTCACCTTGACATCCTGGAGAAGTAAAAAAAAAGGGGGGGGGGATTTAATCTCTACCCCAGATGTGTTCATTTCACACTGTTCTTAGTCAGTACATGAGAACTCCATCTATCAATTCATCAGGTCAAACATTAGACTCACTCTTGACTCCTCTCTTTCTCTTACATTCCACATCCATCCTATTAAATATCCAGTTTGCCTTATCCACATCTATATCCAGTGAGAACTTATTTCTTACCACTTCAAACACTATTATATTCCTGGCCCCAGCCTTTTTAACCAAGATCGTGGGAGAGGACAGAGGGGTGGGCTAGGGAAGAAGGAGAAAGAAGAGTAAGGAGAAGAATCATCTAGGCCCTTGTTCTGAGATCACATCAAAGTCAGGAATAGTTGCTATGGTTGCATCAGTACAGGTGAAAACCAAGAAGAGAAAGGGAAGAACCATCTTCCTGCAATTTAGGGATCTGGGCCTTGCCTTCCTTTCAGACTTTTTTTTTCCTCTCTCTTCTTATTTCTACTGCTTTAACCATCATAGACTTCTCACGAAACCATGGACACAGTCAACAATCTCTAATCTTGGGACTTCTAGTCATCTAATTGGCATTCCACCTCATTTTATTCAGCTTTATATTCAAATATCACCTTATCAAGTTGTGTTTTTCCAAATCAATTATCTAATTTAAAACCTCTTTCACTGTATCTACGTCTCTGTTTTTTTAAAGCAATACCTGACAATATTCTATATTTTTATTTATTTGCTTAAGGCACTTTCACTAAATAACAGTTCACTGAGAAAGGGACTTTTATGATTCACCACTGCATCACCACTGTCTAGAACAATGCCCAGCACATACTGAGCATCAAATCAATATTTAATAAAAGGAAAAAATAAACTGTGAATCCACTGTTAGCATATTTATTTCACATTAAAAAGTGAGAATAATCAAGAAGTTAGCAATACAGTTCATCAGTATAAATCAGGGGTCAGCAAACTATGTCCAGAAGGCCACATTCAGCCTGCTTCCTTTTTCTTTGTAAATAAAGTTCATTGCAATGCATTCATACTCATTCATTTACCTTTGTCTATGGCTACTTTGGGGCTCTGCCAAGAGACTTTATGACCTGCAAAGCATGAAATATTTACCATCTGGCCCTTTTTGGAAAATATGTGCCAAGCCTTGGCCTAAGCTGTAAAATTCTGGCTTCCTTCCTTATATTTCCTTTTTGGGGGGCATCACTGCCTTTCTGTATTTCTAGTTATCTCAAAGCAATGCTGGAGTCAACAGAGCCTTTATTAACTTTGAAAAAGGAAAACGGAGATAATTATAACGATCTCCATATAAGCTGTTCAACTTCAGAACCAGTATCATAACTGTAAGATGTTTCTCTTCACCATTTCTTCCTATCAGTTAACCCAGCATTTTTCTGAGGTGATGGTGATTTATAAAGAAAAGCCCTGGGGATTCTTTATTCCCAAGGTTAGAAACTACTTAAAACAATGTTGTTTAAATAAGATGATTTTGTTTAATTTTAATTTTTCCTTCAGAGAGCTGTTTTTCCTCAAAACCACATTTCATACCTACCTATATATAGCAGACATCTCATGAAGACTCAACTGGGAGAATCTTTGCTTTTTACTGGATAGATGGGAAGGATGCTGAGATGGAAAGGGGGAATCATTCCTGGCTATGTTCAGTTTCATTGTATCAGTCACCAACTTGTGCTAATTTTCTGATATAAAGATTTTCCATCAAAAAATCTAGACAAGATACTATTTCTTATTCCCTAGTTAATTTGTGGTACTCAGGATTTTCAAAAAAGATTTAATCTTTATCTTACTTGTGTGATGTGATTAAAACAATCACACATGACTCTGGCTCAGTATTCAGAGTCAGACAAACAGAGGTTAAATGCTTTGTTCAGCTAGTTAACGGTCTGAGATCCTGAGAATGCTGCTTGCCTTCTGGATGGTGGGTAACAACCAACACATAGGTATAGCAAAGATGAAGGCTATTTAACACACTGTTGGTATACAATAAATGAGAACTCCCTTCTCAGTTATGTATAAAACAAATGTTTTAAATCCTATCCATGCAGGTTTTCATGAATTCTTAAGGACAAGTAATACAGCAGGTACTTTCAATGACCCGCAGATCCTTGGCACTTACCATTCCCAGGCACAGTGCTGGTTTCATATCACAGGTGCTTACAAATCTCTAAATGACTCCTTCCTCTGACTAAAGGAGCTGCTTAGGTTTTTTTGTTTTTTCGTTTTTTTTTTTTTTTTTTTGGTGCAGGTCAGAACACAGGTGCTGAGAAGCTGTCATGTACAAGAACAGTGGTAGTGGCGTTGGTGTCATGTGTAACAGCGTGCAAGTGCTGGTTGTTAAATTAACAGTGATTTTACACCTAGTTCTTAAACACATTATTAAAAATTAAATTATATAAACTTAAAATTAAAGAATTTATATTAAAACAAGAGTAAAATGTGCTCAAAACTCATCACTTCCTAATCATCTTACTATTTACTATTATCTATGCTTTTGAGATTTTTAATGTCTTATTTGTATTTGTAGGTTGGAGATCCCATATAATGGTGTGCTGCTGTACATCCCTTCCCAACTCCACACTCAGTGATGTCATGCTGGAGTCTGAAACTGGCCATGGTAAGAGTGGTTCCAGGGCACATGACAGATCCTATAAATCAGGACTATTTGTTCAGAGAGCCAATTGTTAAACATCTACAGCTATCCAACACTCAACCAAAAACAAATAGGAATTAGTGGATAAATACCCAAACTTTCCACCCCCTTGGCTGAGGCAAATCAGATATGAGTTCTACACTGTTTCCCAGACATTCCAGAGGAATGAGTTCCAGATTGTCTCACAGGGATAACAAATACACTAATAAAGAAAGGAACTGGCATTGATGAAATCTCAGTGGTAGTTGCCATTTACAAATTACGCTTGATAACAGGCTATGTTACAGAACTTGATTCTCTAGTGTCATTTGGCAATGATAGGATTCTGGTATAGCAGAGGCCATTTGGCAGTAATTAACCATCAGAGGCAAGGAGAAAACAATTACTATAATGAGCAACAAGACAAAAATGGCAACTAGGGAGCCCTGACATGTAGCAATCTGTTGTAATGGGTATTAAAACATGAGGTGATACAATTGGGCATCCAATGAGAATGTTGCTTGATTTGTATAATGAAATGCAGATGGGCAAAAGGCTGGCAAAAGCCCTTGCCCAACTTCCAGATGTGACTCAGATCTCAGACTCAAATAACAATGGATTAAAAGGTGTCTCTTGAACTATAATGGGAAAAGGGCAAAGCCAAAGAGATTCAGGGACTGTTGATACAGTATCTGAGCTGACTCTGCTCTAGGTGATGAAAAGCAGCACAATAACCCCCATGTTAGAGAGAAGGGCATATGATAAATGAAGTACTGGCCCATTTCATTTTTACAATAAGTCCAATGGGTCACCCTGTGGTTATTTTCCTAATCTCTGAGCGCATAATCAGATTAGATATTCTTAAGTGCTGACAGAACCCTAAGATGGGTTCACTGAGCTGTGGAATAAGATACATCATAATAAGATCAAGTAGAAGCCCTTGAACTGCTACCCCTCACTACCCTGAAACAAACGTAGAAAATCAAGAATAACACTGTACCCCTTGTGAAACAGCACATAAGAACAGCCCCCAAAGACTTAAGGATATGTGGCTAGTGATCCCATGTGATCATTGTTTAACTGACCACAATGAATCCTGCAATTATGAGATGGATCATGGTGGGTAATGGTTGACTACTGAAAATTTATCTAAATGGTTGCTCCACTCATAGCTATAGTGTTCAACATAGTCTTTTTACTAGAACAATGACAAAATGTTTGTGGTCGCCAAGGGTTAGGGGGAGAAGGTTGCAGGAGAGAGGTGGGTATGGTTATAGGAAGAGCAGCCTGAGGCACGCTCCTGGTGATGGAAATATTCTGTAACTTGACTGTGGTGGCAGATACAGGAGTACAAGTAAAACTAGGGAAATCTGAGTAAGATCAATAGACTGCATCAGTGTCAAGATCCTGGTTGTGATACTGTATAGCTTTGTAAGATGTTACCATTTTGAGAAACTGGGTGAAAGGGTACATGGACTATCTCTGTGTTACTTCTCACAAATAAACATGAATTTACAATTATCTCAAAATAAACAGCTAAAACAAAAACAAACAAACAAACAAAAAAACACAAAATCATTCTACAATCACAGTTCTGTAGGTCCGATGTCCAGGGCTTGACTAGGTTCTTTGCTCAAGAATATCACAAAACCAAAATCTAGGTAATCAGCCAGGCTGTAGATTAAAGAATCTGCTTCCAAGCATATTAAGGTTTGGGGCAGAATTCAGTCCCTTGAAGTTTTAGGATCCAAGTCCCCATTTTTTTCCCCAGCTATTGTCCTCTGTCTCTACTCAGCTCCTAGAGGTTCCTCCCAGGTCATAACTCCAGGGCCCCCTCCATCTTAGAGCCAGCAATGACACACTGAATTCATCTGGTGCTAAGAATCTCTCTGACTTTTGCTAACAGATGGAGAAAACACAAGTTTTAAAGAGTCTGAATGGTTACATTAGGCCTACCTGAATAATCTTGAAATAACTCATTATCGGTAACCTTAATTACACCTTCAAAATTCCTTTCTCCACATAAAGATCACAGTTCTGCGCATAATAGCAAGAAATTTGGGGGTGAGGGGCATCTTAGAATATAACCTACCACAGGTCCAAAAGCTGATTTTACCTATCTCTTTACTTAATTTGTTGATAGTTTTATACCAGCATATTTAAGTATAAATACTTATAATACTACCAATAGATCAGTATCTTCTGGTCTGTTTATCACAAATTCCTGTGAAAATATTGCCTCCTATATACTTTCAAAATATACAGTTGACATCTTAGTTTAAATATGGAATAGTACAAAGAAGAAAAAAGAGCTAGACAACAAATAGCAAATCATGATACTGGGCTTCATGGAGATACAGTAAGATAGGACTTCAGAGGCCACACTGTGTAAATTTGCCACCCCTACATAAACTTCATGGAAGTGACTTGGAAAGAAAAGCTATGTTTGTGTGTTTTTAACAAAAATTATTATTATTCAAACCCACATCAAAAATATGGCTGTAAATTCCATTTTCCCTCAAATCCTCTTTTAGGTACTTTAGTTATTTTATGTTATTTTAAGTACAGAAAGTTAAAATTTATGTATTAATAATCTTGTCTCAAAGATCTCAAAGGTTAAAGAATAATCACATTTGTACTAAAAAAGTTAAGTATGTAACTTAGAAAAGAAAAAATAATGTTATTTGTTTGTAGTTCATCAAGCTCTAATGGCCCCATATATCAAACACAAAAGTTCTATGTTCCTCAACCAATCTTCCTCTAATGCATAAATGGCACAACCAGTGGGGAAAGAATTCCTTTAAGCGTGTAATTGATATGGACATTATTTTTCCATTATTAAGATGGAAACATCATCTTAGAATCATCGAACAAATGGAAAATAAAAATAAAAACATCTGTTCTTGGAAAGAGCAAAATTTCTCATTCATTTTAAAACACTTATTGTGTAGCACTTGGGAAAAAGTCTCTGAAAATGTTACTTACATTAGCACTCAAACAGAAAATCAACTTATATTAGGAAAGCCAGGAGTGTCTTGAGAGCAAATTCACCCAAGATTGACTGAGATGTTTATGGAGCATCACATAAACATAACTAATGAGACAAGAAGTATTTCTGCAATAAAACAGGGGGAAAACACCTTTGCTATAACCAAATATTAAAAACTAGATCTCATATCTTTGCCGCATGCTGCCAGTGGGATGGGCTGCTCTAGAAATGGAAATTGTAAGAACTGTGTTTCTAGATCTCTGCCACATAACAAATTCATCTCAAAAACAACAGGAAATCAGATGAACTAAATCACATACATTAGTTAATGTATTATTAATGAAATTATCATTAAAATATAATTTTAAAGAATTTTTAAAGCCTTTGTATTTTCTTTCAATTTAAATAGTACCTTAGTACTATCTTTTCTATTATGAAGAACCTGCAACTTCTGCCAGCTACTTCATATTCCCTCTTAGTTTTTAAAATACAATTGCCTAAATATTAACAGTTGTACCACACTGGAGGCAAGATATGTATACAGCTCTCCCTAGCTTCAGAGCTTATAGCTGTCCTTTCGATATGCTGCCCTTCTCTCTCCCTCTTTTCTCCTTCTCTCACTCTCCTCTTATTCTTTCTCCCCATCCTTCTACCATTCCCCATACCGTATCTATAGTACATCTCCAACCCACATATCAAAATGGGCTGACTGTGTATTTCATTTCCCCAGGAGACTACTAGAGTACTGATTTGCTCACTTAATCAGTAATTTATTTTAAGTCAAAACATTTCTATAGAGGAACAAGTCATTAGGAAAATCAAGACAAGAAGCCAGAACAAATAGCAAAAGTACTTGTGGATTCTTGCTGTGGGGTAAAGAGCTAAAATATATGAGTGAAGGACATTATTCAGATGTGAAGATGAAATGTGCTGCTTAATCTTCCTGTGCCAATGTCATCTCTATTGCCAATTAAAAAAAAAAAAAGGAGACTCTATAGACAGAAAAGGTAGCAAAAGATATTGTTGATCCCTACACCCACTCCTGATAAGAGGGAAAATGACCTATATAATTGATAAAACACGTTACCAGCTATAAAGGCACTGGCTACTTAGTAAATTCAACAATGAGAATCCTGTCAAAGTCCTTTTGACTTGATCTACATGGATATATTGTTTGAAAAACACCTTTAAGAGGTTGCAAAATAATATATCTAAGGAAAATATTTAATAAATTCATGTTTGCAATTTTCTCCACTTAATACATATTCTATTACTTAGGATATGTTTAGTTACTGAATATATCGCCCAAATTCTTGAATGCCTGGACTATAGTTTTTCCTGCTTATTTATGATAACTTTTTTCCATTATCATTTTTTCAGTTTCATGAAAAAGAATATGTAGTATATAAATTGTTCAGATGTGGGTATACGCCTTTCAAATGATATACATTAGATAAATGATATAACTTGACACTCTCAGATTATGAGGCTAATATGATTATTCCATAAAATGTTATAACCTTTTAAAATATAATATTCATATGGAATCATACAGAATGTATGAGTTCAGTATTTAATAAAATTTTCATGAAGTGAACCCACCAAGTAATCAACAAAAAATCATTACTATTACTCCCAAAATCCTCCTACGCCCCTCCCACTAATTACACTTCTTTTCCCCAAAGGTAACAATCATACTTATTTTTAGTAGTAAACACAGTTTTGTATATTTTAAACTACACGTAAATAACGTAACAGTATAAACTATTTTGTACCTAGCTTTTCTGCTCATATTAAGTTTATGAGATTCATCCATTTTATAGTGTGTAGCAACATTTTTGTTTCAATACTATATAGCATTCCATCGTTTGACTGAAATACTGTTTATCCATTTTACTAAGATTAACTTTCAGATTGTTCCCATTCTGTGGCCATTACAAATAATGCTACTGTGAATATTGTTACAGAATTCTTCTCAGGCTCATTCAACTGAGTATGCACCTATGATCAGGATTGTGTGATAATAGAGAGAATGTGTGCTTGGCTTTAGTAGACACTGCCAATTATTTTTTCAAAATGGTTGTACCAATTTATACTTTTACTAAAATGATTTAAGAACTGTAGTTGCTTCACATCCTTGCCTATTACCATCAGTCTTTTTTATTTTGTCCACATTGATGCTTTTAACTTGGTTTATCTGATGCCTTGTACATTCTCAATGCACTATAAAAATTCCTGCAAATAATAAACACTATATAAATTTGTTTTCTATTGTTGTTATATAAACATTCAGTGCTAGACTTTGGTAATAATATATACACACTTCCTATCTAACATGTAAAAATTAGGTGAATTAAATTCACCTGAATCTTAAAATATTCTTTCCCTACTTAATTTTTCCTGTTACTCCATTTTGAATTGTGGAAGGTTAATGATAAATCTATTAAATTTGTTGGAAGTAAACTTCACCATTTGGATAAACTCCTTATGTAGGCCTCCATCATTAATTTTTTGCCATCTCTTACTATCCCTGGGGAAATATCTGCCTATGTTTAAAGAATTTCAAGTGGACAGGGCAATCTATTTAGGTGAGCACTCACTCCAACAGCTCTATCAATTGCATTATCACTCAGTGTGTCTGGTCTGCCTCAGAGGGGCTCAAGAAAAAACAAAAAAAAGTGTACAGGCATTCACACCATAGCCTCCTTCCATGCCTGTGTTTGTTCATGCCGATCCAGGTAAGACCACTATTCAGCTAGCCACAACTGTTCTCTGCCCATGAGCACTGATCAGAACAAAACTGAGACTTCAGAAAGTAGACATTCACCTCTTGTCTACTTTTTCTCCCAGCCTTCTCTACTTTCTCCCTTGAATTCATCACAGCACGGCAGAGATACTGTGGCACCTTATCATTAATAGTAATGCTGTTATTACAATTGAAATGATATATGTTCATTGTAATAAAATCAGCAATGAAGTTAACAAAGTCAAACCATAACTCACTCCCTACCTGTCCATTTCCAGTGTCAAAAGGTCAGTTCTCCAACGTAAATAATGTACAAAGTTTCTTAAGCCATTTCCATCATTTACTTTCTTTAAATTGGTAGGATTATGTTTCACATGTTCTATTGCCATTTTGTTTTTTTAATTGCCAAATATCCTGGAATTTTCCCCATCTGAGAAAATATAAATATCTCTGAATTTGTATGATTTCATCATCTGTTGACTTCAGTTATTCTGCACTATAAACATGTTCCAAAGAATATCTGTGTACTCGTATGTTTCGACATTTGTGTGTTTTTTGTAAGCTACATTTAATAGAAGTGGGCCAACTGGGTTAAAGAATATGCATTATTTTTAACTTTAATAAATGTTTACAAATTATTTCCCAAAAGTTTACACAAATTCATACCCTTCCATAATTGTGTTTGTTTTCATAAAATTTCATAGATTTCCAGCTTTGTCCATCTTACAGGAGAAAACAGTAACTTTTCACTTTTATAGTTTTCTAACTTAGGTTGAGAATTATTTTATATGATTATTAGCCATTTATTTTAGTTTTGTATGTATATGAATATACTTCCATTTCACGTATTTTATTATTTTCCTTCATGTTTCTATTTTTCTCCTTATAAAGAAAATTATACTCCGAGATGGGAGAAGATGGCGGAGTAGAAGGACGCTCGCAGGTCACCCTCTCCCACAAATACACCAAGACCCACATCTACAGACCCACTCAACCAACCAAAGCACCTGCGGAACTCCGACAGAACATCACCCTCTTCAAAAGATATAGACACCAAAAATCTGGTAGGAGAAAAGGAAAAAAGAAAGAACAAAAGGCAAAGCAGCGCGGGACAAGTCCCGCGGGGAGGGAGCGGCAAAGGAGGACTGGCGCTCGCTCCCTGAGTCTCCCCTCTCCAACTGAGAGGCCAGCGGGACGGAGGGGGAGCCTCTGAGGCTCGGATCTGTACAGAGCAGCCCTTGACTAACAGAACTAAGTTAAACGGGCACAGAGCTTCCCTCCGACACCCAGCCTGAGACGAGGGCCGGCAGCGGCGGGCAGGGCCAGGCTGCACAAGCCGGGCGGAGGACGGGGACGGCTGCATGGAGGCAGCCCCGGCGGAACGCAAGGGGCTGCGCGCCAGTGGCTGTGGATGCACAGGGCAGAACAACCTGGGCCCTCCATAAAACAGCAAAGTTGATGTGCTCTCGGGGAAAGGGTGCACACCCCCATCTCTGAAAACCCGCGTAAAGTTTTCCGGGGAAGAGAGGCGGGCCTCAAGCACAGCCGCCATATCCCCCGGCGCTGAGCACCCAGGCGGGGGCGGGGGCGAAACCTTCATCCGCACCGAAGGGCTTAGCAGCCTCAAAGGCCAGACTGAGACTGGCCTGAAGCCCGGGGCAGATAGGATCCTTCCATCCTGGTCCCTCAGAGAACTTGCTCCACAAAGACAAACAAGGAGCTGGGTTCTGGCTCAGAGCAGGGACAAGGCTGTCCCTCGCTCTTCCCCAAGCCCACCCGCGGAGCGCCGACCAGGGCAGAGCACGCAGCCAGGGCAGAGCGCGCAGCCGCACAGAGCAGCGGAGCTACCAGGCAGCGGCGCAGGTATACCAAGAGCGGCCCCCCGCCTTTCGGGCAGGAACACAGCCCCTGACCTAGGTGCTGGGAGGGGGCACGACCCGCCCTCCTACCCGGCCAGTCTGCAACATCTGACTGCGGCATCCGGAGGGGCAGCGACCCGCCCGCCCACAGCAGAGGAGAGCTGCACCTGACCCAGTGTTAGGAGGAGGCGCGATCTGCTTGCCGACAGGTGCTGGGAGCAGCACAGAAGAGGGCGCCAATGGAGGGCCTCTGAAAACAGCAAGCTGAGCTTCCAAAACAGGACGAACACAGAAAGACTTCACATTAAAAGCACACAGACTCCAGGAGAACACGACAAACCCACCGCCCCCCTTTTTTTTTTTTTAAATCTGTTTTTACCTGTTCTATTTTCTATTACTCTCTTAATCTTTACTTCTTAATTCATTTCTATTTCTCTTGGGTTTTGATGTCCTGCTATTGATTAGACACAGGTTTCAAATACATCTATTCATCTCCCCCCCCCTTTTTTTGTAAAGGTTTTAAAAGGACGTCTCAACCCGATTAATATTCTGCTTCAACTCGCTCTTCTATTATTCATTATACACTGTTTTCAAACCCTCTTTCTCCCTTCTTTTAAAATTCTTTCTCTCTCTCTCTTATTTTTTTTTTCTTTTTTCCTAAGTTCTATTCCTAAATATGCATTAGATACATAAAATCCTTAAGGACCAAAATAAACAACTAATACTCCATAAACCACAGTGCCAGAGAGGTATGAGCAAGATGAAGAAGCAGAAAAACCTTTCCCAATTAAAAGAACAAGAGAAATCCTCTGAAAGAAAGATCAATGAAATAGACATCGATAGCCTACTAGATCAAGATTTCAAAAAAGGAGTGATCAAATTGCTGAAGGAATTAAAAGAGATAGTGTTTAGAGATATAAAATATGTCAAAAATGAAACTGAAGCTATAAAGAAGAGCCAAGTAGAATGGGTAAACTCATTGACAGAGATGAGGAATGATCTACTAGCTGTGCAAAGCCGACTAGATAATGCAGAGGAACGAATTAGTGATCTAGAAGACAGGGCAACAGAAAGCACCCATTCAGAAGAACTACAAGAGAAGCAAATAAAAAATAATGAAAATAGCATAAGGGACCTATGGGATAATATAAAGCGTCCCAATCTTCGCATAATAGGGGTCCCAGAAGGAGAAGAAAGATCAAAGGGGATTGAAAAGGTTTTTGAAGAAATCATCACTGAAAACTTCCCAAACTTAAAGAAGGAATCAGATATCCAAGTACAGGAAGCTCAGAGGGTCCCAAACAGGAAGAACCCAAATAGACCCACACCAAGACATATCATAATCAAGATGGCCAGAGTCAAGGATAAAGAAAGCATTCTAAAGGCAGCAAGAGAAAAGCAAAGAGTAAGTTACAAGGGAACCCCCATAAGGCTCTCAGCTGATTTCTCTACACAAACACTACAGGCCAGAAGGGAGTGGCAAGATATATTCAAAGCCCTGAATGAAAAAACAGATGCAGCCTAGGACCCTTTATCCAGCAAGGCTATCCTTGAGGATAGAAGGAGAAATAAAGAGTTCCACAGACAAAAAAAAGCTGCAGGAGTTTAGCAACACTAAACCCATGCTAAAAGAAATATTGAAAGGGCTATTCTAAATAGAAAAGCAGCAGGATGCTACAAAAATGAGAAACATACAACTGGAAAGGTGGTAACTCATGAATTACAAATAAAGTAAACATGAAATTATAAAAGAAGACATACAGATCACTGAGAGTGGGAGAGGGAGGCAGGGAAATATAGAATATTTTTTTCTTTCTTTTTTAAATTTTTTTAACAGTAGGATGGGTTTGAGATCATGTTACTATCAGTTTAATAAAAACAGTTATACTAATGGGTTGATAGATTTACAAAAAAGGGTAACCACAAGCCAAAAATTTACAAAGGAGTCACAAAAATTAAATAAAATCCATGATAATACAAAGGAAAATTACCAAACCACAAAAGGAAGAAGAAAGGAACAAAGAGGATATACCAATTCAACTGCAAAGATAAGTTCAAAATGGCAATAAACACACATCTATCATTAATTACTGTAAATGTTAATGGACTAAATGCTCCAGTCAAAAGACACAGAGTGGCAGACTGGATAATAAAGCAAGAACCTTCAATATGCTGCATACAAGAGACCCACTTTAGGGAGAAGGACACATACAGATGGAGAGTGAAAGGATGGAAAAGGATATTCCATGCAAATGGAAAAGCCAAAAAAGCAGGTGTTGCAGTACTCATTTCAGACAAAATAGACTTTAAAACAAAGGCCATAAAGAAAGATAAAGAAGGACATTTTATAATGATTAAAGGAGTGATACAAGATGAGGATATTACACTCATTAATATATATGCACCCAATATAGGAGCACCTAAGTACATACAAGAAGTACTAACAGAGATAAAAGGGGATATTGATGGGAATACAATCATAGTTGGAGATTTTAACACTGCACTAACATCACTAGACAGATCTTCCAGACAGAAAATAAACAAGGCAACAGAGAAACTAAATACTACAATAGAAAAACTAGATTTGGTGGATATTTTCAGAGCATTACACCCCCAAAAAATAGGATATACATTCTTTTCAATGCACATGGAACATTTTCCAGGATCGATCATGTACTTGGGCACAAAAGAAACCTCAACAATTTTAAGAAGATAGAAATTATCTCAAGCATCTTTAGTGACCACAATGCCATGAAACTGGAAATCAACAACAGAGAAACAAAGGAGAAAAAACAGGAAAGCATGGAGATTAAACAATATGTTATTGAAAAAACAATGGATCAATGAGGAAATCAAAGCTGAAATTAAAAAATACCTTGAGACAAATGATAATGAAAGCACAACCACTCAAAACCTATGGGACACAGCAAAGGCAGTGCTAAGAGGGAAGTTTACAGCAATACAGGCCTTCCTCAAAAAAGAAGAACAATCTCAAATAAACAATTTAACCCACCACCTGAATGAATTAGAAAAAGAAGAACAAAAAGCCCCAAAAAGCAGCAGAAGGAAGGAAATAATACAGATCAGTGAGGAATTAAATACAATAGAGATTAACAAGACCATAGAAAAAATCAACCAAACCAAAAGCTGGTTTTTTGAAAAAGTAAATAAAATCGACAAACCTCTGGCCAAACTCACAAAGAAGAAAAAAGAGAGAGCACAAATTAGCAAAATAAGAAAGGAAAATGGAGAAATTACAACAAACAAAATAGAAATACAGAATATCTTACGAGAATATTATGAAAAACTATATGGAACCAAACTGGATAACCTAGAGGAGATGGACAAGTTTCTGGAAACATACTGTCCACCAAGACTGAATCAAGAAGAATCTGAACACGTGAACAATCCGATCACTAGAAAGGAAATAGAAATAGCAATTAAAAACCTCCCTACAAATAAAAGTCCAGGACCGGACGGCCTCACTGGGGAATTCTACCAAACATACAAAGAAGAACTCATACCAGTCCTTCTCAAACTCTTCCAGACGATTGAAAAGGAGGGATTACTCCCAAACTCATTCTATGAAGCCACCATCACCCTGATACCAAAACCAGGCAAAGACACTACAAAAAAAGAGAATTATAGGCCAATATCACTGATGAACATAGACGCCAAAATCCTCACCAAAATTTTAGCAAATAGAATCCAACAACACACAAAAACGATTATACATTATGACCAAGTGAGGTTCATCCCAGGGACACAAGGCTGGTTCAACATACGCAAATCAATCAGTGTAATACATCACATCAACAAGAGAAAGGACAAAAACCACATGATCATCTCAATCGATGAAGAAAAAGCATTTGATAAAATTCAACACACATTTATGATAAAAACTCTCGTCAAAGTGGGTACAGAGGGAACATATCTCAACATAATAAAAGCTATATATGACAAACCTACAGCCAGCATAGTACTCAACGGTGAAAAACTCAAAAGCTTCCCGCTAAAATCTGGGACAAGACAAGGATGCCCACTATCACCACTCCTATTCAACATAGTCCTGGAAGTCCTAGCCACAGCAGTCAGGCAAGAGAAACAAATAAAAGGGATCCAAATTGGAAAAGAAGAGGTAAAAGTGTCATTATATGCTGATGACATGTTACTATATATAGAAAACCCTAAAAGGTCCACACAAAAGCTACTAGAGCTGATTGAAGAATTCAGCGAGTTAGCAGGTTACAAAATTAACGTTCAAAAATCAGTTGCATTTCTTTACACTAATGATAAATCAACAGAAGAAGAAAGTAAAGAAACAATCCCCTTTAAAATAGCACCCAAAGTAATAAAATATCTGGGAATAAATCTAACCAAGGAGGTGAAAGAATTATACACAGAAAACTATAAACCATTGATGAAGGAAATGAAAGAAGACTTTAAAAAATGGAAAGATAGCCCATGCTCTTGGATTGGAAGAATCAATATTGTTAAAATGGTCACACTGCCCAAGGCAATCTACAGATTTAATGCAATCCCTATCCAATTACCCAGGACATATTTCACAGAACTAGAACAAATCATAATAAAATTCATATGGAACCATCAAAGACCTAGAATTGCCAAAGCATTACTGAAGAGAAAGAAAGAGGCCGGAGGAATAACTCTCCCAGACTTCAGACAATACTATAGAGCTACAGTCATCAAGACAGCATGGTATTGGTACCAAAACAGACATATAGACCAATGGAACAGAACAGAGAGCCCAGAAATGAACCCACAAACTTTTGGTCAACTCATCTTTGACAAAGGAGGCAAGAATATACATTGGAATAAAGACAGTCTCTTCAGCAAATGGTGTTGGGAAAACTGGACAGCAGCATGTAAAACAATGAAGCTAGAACACTCCCTTACACCATATACAAAAATCAACTCAAAATGGATTAAAGACTTAAACATAAGACAAGATACAATAAACCTCCTAGAGGAAAACATAGGCAAAACATTATCTGACATACATCTCAAAACTTTTCTCCTAGAAGAAATAAAAGCAAGAATAAACAAATGGGACCTAATGAAACTTACAAGCTTCTGCACAGCAAAGGAAACCAGAAATAGAACAAGAAGAAAACCTACGGAATGGGAGAAAATTTTTGCAAGTGAAACCGACAAAGGCTTGATCTCCAGAATATGTAAGCAGCTCATACGACTCAATAAGAAAAAAATAAACAACCCAATCCAAAAATGGGCAGAAGACCTAAACAAGCAATTCTCCAAGGAAGACATACAAATGATCAAAAAGCACATGAAAAAATGCTCAATATCACTAATTATCAGAGAAATGCAAATCAAAACTACAATGAGGTATCACCTCACACCAGTCAGAATGGCCATCATTCAAAAATCCACAAATGACAAATGCTGAAGAGGCTGTGGAGAAAGGGGAACCCTCCTACACTGCTGGTGGGAATGCAGTTTGGTGCAGCCACTGTGGAAAACAGTGTGGAGATTCCTCAAAAGACTAGGAATAGACTTACCATATGACCCAGGAATCCCACTCCTGGGCTTGTATCCAGAAGGAAATCTACTTCAGGATGACACCTGCACCCCAAAGTTCATAGCAGCACTATTTACAATAGCCAAAACATGGAAACAGCCTAAATGTCCATCAACAGGTGACTGGATAAAGAAGAAGTGGTATATTTATACAATGGAATACTACTCAGCCATAAAAACCGACAACATAATGCCATTTGCAGCAACATGGATGCTCCTGGAGAATGTCATTCTAAGTGAAGTAAGCCAGAAAGAGAAAGAAAAATACCATATGAGATCGCTCATATGTGGAATCTAAAAAACAAAAACAAAAACAAACAAACAAACAAAAACAAAGCGTAAATACAGGACAGAAATAGACTCACGGACAGAGAATACAGACTTGTGGTTACCAGGGGGGTGGAGGGTGGGAAGGGATAGACTGGGATTTCAAAATTGTAGAACAGATAAACAAGATTACACTGTATAGCACAGGGAAATATACACAAAATGTTATGATAACTCACAGAGGAAAAAATGTGACAATGAGTGTGTACATGTCCATGAATGACTGAAAAATTGTGCTGAACACTGGAATTTGACACAACATTGTAAAATGATTATAAATCAATAAAAAATGTTAAAAAAAAAAAAAGAAAAAGAAAATTACTCATTCAATGCATCTTGAAAATAGTTCCTTAGTTTGCCATTTGCCTTTTAACTTTTTGTTTATATTTTTACTGTGATTTTTGTTGTCTTTATTTTGTTACATAGAAGTATTTTATTATTTTGAACTGAAGAGTTGAAACAATGAAGATGGCAAACGATGAAGTGTAACTCAAGCTCCCTGTATAATTCTAGACCCAAGTAGGTGAGATCCTGGGTTCACTCCTGGCTGCCTCTGTGTGGCTAGATTACGGCCAGTCTCTAGATTCCCTCCAGAGGATCCTAGTTTCTGAGTCCAAGCCAAACAGACCTCAGACCCAGAGAGAGAGTTAGTTTTCTTTCTCCAAAGAGTCCTCCAATATTGACTCAGCTAAACACTTCTCCTGGATGCTCAACAGTGGAAATATTTCCTTTGGCTTTATTTCCCAACTTCCTCCTTTGCTCTCTCCATGCTGAGATCAAGGCTACTACTTGCACCACCTCTCCCCACCATGATTTTGATGCTTTTTATATGATCTTAAGACTCCTGTCATCTAACTCCCTGCTCAAAATATATATTCATCTTCTTTATTTAGTTGCATTGTCACATCACTTATAATATTTTCTGGAAACATACCCTATGGAAGTTAGGCATTCTTTCTTTATCCATCTTGTTTCCAATACTCTGGAAGAAAGAATAACCAGTGTCTCACTTGCAAGACATTCATAAACATGAGGGTCACATGGAAAAATGTCTAACAAAATCTCTTTTACCTAGCAAAGTGTTTTTGAGGATCATCTTTGTTGTAGTATACATTTGCAGATTACTGACTGGTGAGTAGTATTCCACTGTTCAGTGAATAGTCTGTATTTTGCTTATTCAATCATCATTTATGGACTTCGGGTTGTCCCTAGTTTATGACTATTATGAATATTGCTGTTTATGAGTATTAACATATACATCATTGTTTGGACACATTTTTAAATTTTTCTTGGATGGATTCCTAGAAGTGACATTGCTGAGTTATAAGGTAAGTTTATGTTTAACCTTACTACAGGATAAACAGGCAAAGCATAGAGAATTTTTAGGACAGTGAAACTACTGTTTGATACAGTAATGGGAAATACACATCATTATGCATTTGTCTAAACTCACAGAATATAAAACATCAAGTGAATCCTAATGTAAACTATGGTCTTTGGGTGATTACGATGTATCAGTGTATGTTCATCAGCTGTAACAAACAGATGACTCTAGTGGGGGATGTTGGTAATTGCAGAGGCCATGCTTATAAGGAGACGGGGGTATATGGGAAATCTCTGTACCTTCCTTTCAATTTTGTTAGGAACCTAAAACTTCTCTTTAAAAGTAAAGTCTATTTAAAAAAAAAAAAAGAGGAAAAGAAGCAGAGGCATCAGAGGCCTGCCCCACCCAGAGCTGCATTGGACTGGATGAACCAGGGTAATTAGTTCGTGGATTTACTACTCAAAAGCAACCTGAAATATTAAAGTATATATTCCATTATCTGCTGATAATTTGAATTCTGTCTGAATTATCTGATTTCTCACTTATTTGGTTACAAACTCAGGTGAGGAAGTGCTACATAGTGGGCCCTCTCAGAAATCTCAACCTAGAGTATACTATTTATACTTTCCATTTTACACAATTCTTCATATTTACAGAAATTAAGATGTTCCTACTTTCCCTATGTCAGCTTTTCAAGGTACACACTTCTGATTCATCCCCAAAGCTCCGTGGCAGAGCTGTAAGTTATCTCAATAAACACAGCAGATACCTTTTTAGTTGCCCACTTTACAACTGAAGTCCCTCCTGGAACATCATCTCTTACAGGCCTAGGCTAGCTGCTCTCTAGCACCACTAACAACCTGTCATCCTGCGTTGCATTTACTGCCATCCTGACAATAGCATTTGCATGTGTCCCATACTGACTCTTCAATTTCTGTCCTATACTTTAATTATGACATTTATTATTTCACACTGTCCTCATTTATGAAGTATTTATCAGCAAGTTGAGACAGAAAAAAAATGGATGATTTGTATTTTTAATCACCTGAGCCTGGCACAATGATTAGTACATAAGAGATACTATTAAGTTATCCTATAAAGAAATTTGAAGAATTGAATGGACATATGCTGTACCTTAAAAAACTATCACAGGAACTGACATAAATAAACATGCAGTCACTGAAATTGGCCTCAATTCATACAGTGTTATTTAGAATGAAATCAGTTCCTCTGCCATTCTTATAAACTACACCATGTTCAAGCGGTTTTGCCTAAAATTTATTAATAGCATAATAACAGAAACAATAGAAATAATTATAATCACAATTATAATCACAAGCCCCACTGTTTTTTAAATTTTTTGGCTGTGAATGCTTTTGTGAGCACTTGAAACAAAATGCATTACCTATCTACCGGTCAAATATTGACAGAGTTTAATCCTACAAGGATTTAAAATCCACTAAAGCATTTATATTATATTGTAAATGAGAGATTTTATGTATATGTATTATGTATGAATATAAATTTCTCTCTAGGCTGCTCATTTAGAAATCAGATTATAACAATAATCATAATAATATAATAATCATTATTGACAGCAAAACAAGCCTAGCAAAAATATGAGTATATATAAACAGATATGGAAATTGATATAAATTTAGTAGTTATAAAGAGAAACAGGTAGATATAATGCTTACACTACCTGGTAGAATACTTTAATCGAAAACAATAAAAGTCACAAAAAATTTTCTTAGGAATTACTTGATGCTGAGCCAACAAGGATAACTATAGGCTGACACATTAAGACTTGAACAGCATTTATTGGGGATTATTCATGGAGACTGTATTCAAACACTTGGTTTCCCTCTTGCCCATCGTATTCTGGAATATTTCAGAGAATCTAACAGAGCCAATCATTAGACTCTAGATTCTGGTGGGTACAATTATAACAAGGGCAAGTTTTCAAGGCCCATTTTAGACTTTTTGATGCATACTTTTTGCACTACAAGAATGCTCTGTTTTTGTCTTAAGGCACTTGAGGAATTTGCCTCATCCTGTGGTTTCAGGGAGAATCATTTCTCTTCTTAGCTCCTTTAAGCAGTTGGATTCTCTGGGATGCAGGCGCAGAAATGGAAAATGCAAATGGTTTATTGGGAAGTAACACCTGTTAAGGGAAAGGGAAAGGAAGGAGGACTGGGCTGAGGTTGCCATTAGGCTACAATTCAGACCTGATGAATTCTGGCAGCTCGGTGGGGAACTTATTAGCAAAATCTCACCTAGGTCAGTCATTGGCTTTAGTTCACCCTTACAAGATAATAACATCTGTTCAGAGCTGAGGTAAACAATCCATGACTTCACAGATAAAGGCTATCTTCTAACCAGATGTCCTTACAGGTAGGTAGAAAGTACCTGAAGGGAGATCTGAGCAGCACAGCTCCATGTCTACCACATTCTTCAATAGAATCTTGATAAAATATAGTCCTTGTTCAGGATTCAAAACCTTGTGGTTTCAATTCCATGATGGGGCAGAACTTACACTGACTTCTCTCCGTATCACTCTCTGTGAAACCAACTTCCTGGAAGATCTCTCCATACCCTACATGCTCTGTAATGGACTTCCCATCTGTTGACCTAAAGGAGGGCTTTTCCTAACCAACACTACTTCCTGTGTCCAATGCATGTTTTCAGTGATATTTTTACCCTGCAAAGAGGAAAGGGATTCTTTTTTTTTTTAATTTACAAGATTAAAAGAAATTGTATAACATTGACACTTTCTGTATCACACAAGTAAACACTGCCTTCCATGCCCTCAGTAGCTGTAAATCTGCATTCATATCCATTTTACCACCAATTTCAACATATCTGTAGAAACACAGATATTTGCACCCTCTCACATGAATCTCACAGATGGCTGAGACCATTGTGTTAATAGCCTCAAACTTTGTTGGGGTCAATATAAGATCCTGATTTGTTTAAAGTTAATTATTTCTTTATCTTTCAAATTTTTCTTACATTTTTCAGTGCCACCTGGGAGAATAAAAATTTCCTAACTGCAGTTTCATTAAAGCAACAATCTAGAAGAAATACCCTTCCAGTTATCTACACTGGAATTTGACTCAACACTGTAAAATTACTATAACTCAATTAAAAAAAAAAAAAAAAGAAAAAGAAATACCCTTCCAGAAGTTTAACATTCAGTGCTGAAAGCCCTTACTGCTCTTGCGTGAACTGTATAACAAATGAGAGACAGAGCTTTATCTGACATTAGCTAGAGCTGTGCTTTGCTGGAATTTTCAGGTCAAGATATTATGTATTTTAGGAAGGTTCTCTATGTTTAACTAGAAAGTAAGATTGACTGGGAAGAGGAAAAAGAGAACACTGTGGAGTAACAAAAGTTTCCTTATGTTTGTTTGTTGATGGTTACCAGAATGTACATATTTGTCAGAACTCACTGAGCTAGGGGAGTGAATGAGATGGTGGATTAAGAAGACCCTGAGCTCAACGTCCTCCACAGGCACACCGAAGTTACAACTTACTACAGAGGAAATACTGATGGGAAAGACATGAAGAAGGGCAGAAAACATCTTTAAAATGGATTAAAGACTTAAAATCTAAGACCTGAAACCATAAAATGTCTGTAAGAAAACAGTATGCTCTTCGGCTTCAGTCTTAGCGTATTTTTTGAAAATGTCTCCTCAGGCAAAGGAATAATAGCAAAAATAAACAAATAGCACTACATCAAACTAAAAAGCTTTTCACAGAGAAGGAAACTATCAACAACAAAAAAAGGCCACATAAAAACGCGAGGTACTTGAAAACGATATATCTGATAAAGGGTTAATATCCAACTCAATATCAAAAAAACTAACAACCCAATTAAACATGGGCAGATTATCTGAATATATAATTTTCCAAAGACATCATACAGATGGCCAACAGGCACATAAAAAGATGGGTCAACATCACTAATAATAAAGGAAATGCAAGAAAAATAACATTACAAAAGATAAAAAGATTGTTGCAAAGTGAAATCAAGTAGCAAATTATCAGTAAGATCTAACAATCCTTACTGTGTACAAAAATAATAATACAGTGAAAATTAACAGAAATAAAGGAAGAAATACACCCACAATCATAACTGGAAAATTTAGTGATACATTCTTGGGAGTGGGTGAAACAATTAGACAAAGGTAAGTAAGAATAGAGAATATTTTACCACCACCAACAATCAAATTGACCTGATATTTATAGAACACTATACCAACAATTGTTGAACACATACTCCTTTCAAATGGAACCATGTACAAAGTAAGTCATAATCCAAGGCATAAAGGAAGTCTCAACAAATTTCAAAGAATTTTTAATATATAGTCTCATCTCTGAGCACTTGGGAGTTAAATTATAAATCAAAATGAAAAGACACCTAAAACAAATAAACACATATTTTTCAAGTGAGCAGCACTTCCAAATACCATGAGTCGAAGAAAGTAAGAGAAAACAGTGTGGACCTACTTTGAAGTGAAAGAAAATTAAAGATAATGAAAATAAACATAGAAAAATGTATGGGATGTAGCTGATGCAATCTGTAGAGAGAAATTAATTGCATTAAGTGCTTTTAACAGAAAAGAAAAAAGTCAATAATAATCTAAGATTTCTCATCATGTGCCTAGTTAAAAAGGAGCAAATCAAGCCAAGGTAAGTAGCAGACAGCAAATAATAAATATAAGAGAATGAATCAATGAAGTACAACACAGAGAAAAATAAATAAATAAATAATGGTTATGTAGAGACTCAGACATAGAATATAAACTTGTGGTTGCCAAGGGGGTAGGGGGTGGGAAGGGACAAACTGGGATTTCAAAATTTGCAGATACTGACAGGTATATGCAGAATAGATAAACAAGATTATACTGTACAGCACAGGGAACTATATACAAGATCTTGTGGTAGCTCACAGTGAAAAAAAAATGTGACAATGAATGTATGTATGTTCATTTATAACTGAAAAATTGTGCTCTACACTGGAATTTGACACAACATTGTAAAATGACTATAACTCAATAAAAAAATGTTGAAAGAAAGAAAAGAAAGAAAGAAAGAATGAAAGGAAGGTTCTGTAGAAATACAAATAAAATTGATAAACTCCTAAAAGTAACAGCCATGAAAATAAAAGAGAAAAAACATAAATTAATAATACCAAAGATGAAAAATCATTATATATCCTAAAAATATTAAAGGGATTAAAAACGTTTATATTAGTAAATTGAACAATTTAGATAAAACTGACAAAGTTCTTGAAAAAAAACTTACAATGACAAAAGTTGAAATAGAAACTATGCATAACTTTATACCTGCTAATACAAGAGAAGGAACTTCAGAAAAGAGATATTCAAATAAACATTGGAACATAAAAATAAGCTCAACAATATCAATCATCAAGAAAATGTGAATTAAAACCACAAGATATCACTACAAACCACTAGAGTAGGTAGAGTTAGAAAGACAGACCACATTTCAGTGATACAAACCTCCCAGATCTCTCATGCAATGTAGGTGGGAGTGTAAAATGGTACAATTTCTCTAGAAATAATGCCTCAACGTTTTATGAAGTTACAGTCCCTTACTATATAAACCATTCATTCTGTTCTTAGGCAGTTACATAAGACAAATACAAATATGTGCCCACATAAGAACTTCTACAGAAATGTTTATCAAATTTGTAATTACATTAGGTCCAAGTTGAAAGGAGCTCAAATTTTCATCCAGTGAATCAACAAACTATATTCAGGCAATGAAATAATATTTATAAATTTTAAAGAACAACTGATTTACACTATTACATAAAACTACATGAATAAGGAGTATACACTGATTTCATTACTATAAAATTCTAGATTAGGTAGAGGTAATCTACATAGCAGAAAGCAGATCAGTGACTACATGGGGCAGTGACTGTGGGGGTGACTGTAAAGGAATCATCATAGAATATTCTGAGATGATGAATATGTTCTCTATCTCAATTTTGGTGGTGGTTTCATGTCTGTTTATATTAGTCAAAAGTCACCAAATGGCATAGTTATAATCATTTATGAAAATTATGCCTCAATATAGTTTAATAAAAACATTTAATTATACACAAATAATACTTTAAATGCAACTTTACAAAATATAAACAATCAGAATGAACAGTAATATTTCACTCTTGTCTTTTTTCCATTGAAGGACTGGATAGATAAAAATGTCTCCCTGGCTAAAGTTGCACAGCCTCATGTAAATAAATGAAATTAGAACACTCTTTCACACCATACACAAAAATAAAATGGCTTAAGGACTTAACCATAATACAGAACATTATAAGTCTCCTAGAAGACAACATAGGCAAAACATTCTCTTACATATATCGTAGCAATGTTTTCCTCGGTCAGTCTACCCAGGCAATAGAAATAAAAACAAAAATAAATAAACAGGACCTAATTAAATTTGTAAGTTTTTGCACAGCAAAGGAAACCATAAACAAAACATAAAAACAATCTATGGAATGGGAGAAAATATTTGCAAACACTGCGAGTGACAAGGGTTTAACTTCTAGAATATATAACCAGCTCATACAACTCAATAAAAACAAACAAACAACCCAATCCAAAAATGGGCAGAAGATCTAAACAAACATTTCTCCAATAAAGACATACAAATGGCCAATAGGCACATAAAAATTCTCAACATTGCTAATTATCAGAGAAATGCAAATCAAAACTACAATGAGGTATCACCTCACACCAGTCAGAATGGCCATCATTAAAAAGTCCACAAACGATAAATGCTGGAGAGCACTGACTTACTATACGATCCAACAATCCCACTCCTGGGAATTAACCCAGGGAAAACTCTAATTCAAAAAGATACATGCACCCCAAGGTTGACAGTAGCACTATTTACAATAGCTAAGACATGGAAGTAACTTAAATATCCATCAACAGATGAATGGATAAAGAAGTTGTAGAAGTTGATACACACAATGGAATACTACTCAGCCATAAAAAATAATGAAATAATGCCATTTGCAGCAACATGGATGGACCTAGAGATTATCACACTAAGTGAAGTAAGTCAAAAATAGAAAGAACAATACCATATGATATTACTTATATGTGGAATCTAAAAAATTGATGCAAATGATCTTATTTACAAAACAAAAATAGACTCACAGGCATAGAAAACAAACTTATGGTTACCAAAGGGGAAAGGATGAGGGGAGAGATAAATTGGGAATTTGGAATTAGCAGATACGAACTACTATATAAAAATAGATCAACAACAAGGTCCTATGGTATAGCACAAGGAACTATATTCAGTGGTTTGTAATAACCTGTAATGAAAAAGAGTATGATAATGACTACATACATGTGTATAAATTAATCACTATGCTGTATACCAGAAACTAACACAACATTGTACATCAACTATCATTCAATTAAAAAAATTAAGTCTCCCTGGGTAAAGATGGAGAGTAGAAACCTGAATACTTCATAGCCTAAGTAAGAAAATCAGATGAATGACTCCCTATGAGTTATTAAGAAACTAATTTAAATCTCTTCAATACTGGGTTCACTGACTACTAGACTCACCATGTGGTAAGCACTTATTTTAAATATTAAGCAGAACTTCATAGGTTAGAGAGGTAAGAGTACAAAATAATAAATCAATCTCTTCTATCGGTGTAGTCCCCATAATGCATTCTTTACAAGTAAAATAAGTGACATACACACACACAGCACACAAGCTGTACTGAAACTCCAGTTTTCAATAAAATCAGAATTTGTCTTGTATCATTTTCCAAAGATTATCCCCCACTGAACTAGCTGCCTTTTACAGATGCAAAATTATCCAGGGTATTTTTAATTACTTCTACTGAAAAAAATCAGTCACTGATTTCAATAGGATAAAAACATTTACTACAAGTGATGGAAAAATCTACTGCCTCATAAAAAAAAAGGAACATATGCAATTATTAATAAAGAATAAATTAAATATTAAGGTTATTAAGCATGTAATTATAATTTTCTAATCCATAATTATGGATTAGAAATACTATAGGCCTTCAATCTTGTTTTAATTTTTAAGAAACCAGGGAAAGGCTAAGGGTGATGGCTATGTATAATGTGTCAGATTAAGGTGTGAAATAATTTTTCTATGGCATTTTTACAAAGCACTTTTTTGATACAATATGGATTTTTTTCAGGAGATTTTGTGACTAAAATGCAAAATTGGACAGAATCTCCAGTGAAAATATACAGTGATAGATGGCAACTTTATGTATTTCTATTGCTTTGGGAAAACTAATTTTGCATTTGCATACTTGTTTTCCTTCAGTCTTCAAGAGATATAATTTGTACTCCAGATAAATTGGTTCATGTTTAACTGCTGATGTTCAGACACTGAACAGCTATATACAGGTAATATAAAGATGAAGGCAATACAAATGCCTCTGTTCTCCCAACAGTGCGTGCCATTATCTGAATCCAGTATTAAGGGAGAAATAGAAAGCGATCTATAATGCAGCCTTTGAAGTACCATTTCTTGAGCAAAGAGCAGGTGAAGAAGAGCGAAACTTTTCCAACACAGTGCCAGAAGTCCAGCTTCCTACCTTCCTAAAACACTCACTGTGAAAGTCTCCTGGATCTCTGAGCTTTGAAGATGAGTAAATGTTTGTTGGGCAGACAAGGAAGGTGTATTTACTGAGGAAGAGGGGGAATAGACAGAGAGCTAGAAACTTCCAGATGAGGGATCAACTCTAGTTCAAGGTTCTTGTGGTTAGCAACTGCCCATTAACATGTGTAACTCTGATATTTTACCTTAAAAGCACTCAGAGAAAATGCCAAGCCTTTTCTCTTGAATTAGCGAGGTCCCTTTTTTAAGTCACTGGATTTAATAGTCTGTTTAAAAACCAGTATTCCACCAGGAGGAGAAAGAGGCATCTGCTCCATCCCCTAACAGTGTGTAACTAACAGCTTTGCCCAGCTCTAACGAATTACCACAAGCTTGGTGGCTTTAAAACAATGTGAATTTATTATCTTACAGTTCTCAAGATTAGAAGTTGAAAATGGCTTCACTTGGTTAAAATCAAGATGTTAGCAGGGCTGTGTTCCTTCTAGAAGGTCTAGGGGGAATCCACTTCCTTGATTGTCCCAGATTATAGGGGATCCCCCAACATCTTCAGAGCCAGCAATTGCTCGTCGTAGTCTTTTCTATGTTACATCACTGACTATCCTGCCTCTGTCTTTCACTTTTAAGAACCCTATGATATCACTGGACACATCCAGATAATACAGAACAATTTTCTGATCTCAAGGTCAACTGATGACCAACCTGAACTCCCCCGGCCACGTAATACATTTACAGTTCGTAAACATCTTTGGAGGAGGGAGTATTATTCTGCCTACCACACCCGCTCGAGTTTTAAAAATCCAAGTAACTGAGTGACACGGAAAGGTAAGGCCTAAAATGCTCTTACGCTCAGAACCTTGACGAGTGTCATTTAGCCACAGCTGGAAATGAGGCACAGGACATACAGAACTATTTTCATAAGTTTCTCCTTTTCAGGCAAAAATATAAAAAAAGAAGCCTGGTAGCCGTCTAGTGCTGAGGGTAAGAGTGGGGTTAACTGTAAATGAGCATGAGAGAATTGCACGGAGTGATGGAAATGTTCTAAAATGGGATTGTGGTGATGGCTGCATATCCCACAAGTTTAATAAAAATCACTGAATTATAAATTTTAGTCTGTAAATGGTATCTCAATAAGGGTATTAAGAATTTCACTTTGCCTTCTTATACTTATTAAAATTATAAAAATACCACTGTGAAAGTATTTGCATATTTGAATGGCAGGAGACTGGGGTACTATCTTTTCAAGAGTTTTAAAATGTGTCCATTTCTTTCATTTTTGCTTAAAATACTCTGTTTCCTCAGACTTAAATGTTAATGACACAAGCAGTTAGACATTGACATTTAAAGAATTTATGCATGTTTTCAGTGATTTAAAGAAACTCTTACAGGTCTCCCTGATGGCAGAATACAGGTGTTGAGAAAACCATGTGAAATTGTAGCTCTTTGGGAAAATCCCCAGGAATATCACCTTGCTTTCATCCTTTAAGAGTATCTGTCGAGTTTTTCACTTTGCAAGGAATCATATGAGCCCCAGCAGATGTGGACTTTTGCTGACACTGGCCTTTTCTCTTCACACTAGGTGACTAGGTCTTGCCGAAGCCACAGGGCTAGCAGAGTGGAGTGGAAATCCCTGGTAACTAAGTTCTCTAACCACAAACAGAAATGGTACCAAATATATTTCTCTTCTCTCCCTTTCCCACCTATCCCGTTCTATATTCACAGATAAACTGTACCCAAGATATTGCTAGACAGCAGAGTTCTGAGAAGGCATGGCCTGCAACAGAGGCACAGACCCACCTACACACCCTTCCACACACAGCATTCTCATTACGGCACTGAGCTGCAATAGAGAAGATCAGGTCAGAAGCCTTCACAAACATCGTTCTGTAAGCCCAGAATACATGTTCCAGCCTCTCGTCGTATATTTCTACTTTCTGGCAGAAAGTCACTTATTTAGGAAGTTCTTCACCTATTATTCTGTCATTCATTACATTTGTCACATGTTATAATTATGCATTTATTTGTCTGATTAGATTTATTGTCTGTATCCCCCACCTTGTTCATTGTTATCCACACAATGTTTCACATACAACCTAGAACACCCAATGTGTTACATAAATATTCATGGATTGAGTGAATGGATAAGTAAACGAGTGAAATGAAAGCGTCAGAAGACAGGACTCTGTCATTTTCAGGTGTCAATTATTGGGTAAATCACTTAACATTTCTGAGTTTCAGCTTCCTCACCTATATTATCGGAAAATAACAGCTTCCCTGCTTTTCTCAAAGTGTTACGTGAGAGTTAATTTGGGAAACATCTAAATCCCACAGAAATATAAGAAACACACTTCCCATCAGAAAACATAGCAGAGAAGTTAATCCTAAGGGAGTGATAAAATGCTTATTTTTCTAATAAGGCTACATTTGCTCGATCAAAGAAAATGACCTTGAGAACATGATATAGATCCAAACTCTGGACATAAAAGTTCCAGTGCCTCAGTGTCTCTTTCCCTTTGATTTGTGGTTTATCTGGGAGTTTGTTTGGACTGAATTAGCAAAGTTTTACTCCCATCCCAGGCTTTTCTCCTGTGGTTTTTCTATCACTCCACACAACACAGCAGGTAGTCAAAAAGCTCAGCTGCCCTCTCAGAGGATCTGTGACTCAGGGAAGTTGCAACCTGTCAATGTAAGTGACATCTAGACTCTTACCCTAAGTATCTTGACTATAAGCCTTGATATTAGTCATGTGTCTTGAAAGAATATTGTGTAATTACAATCCTATTAAAAAATCAGATTTAACAAAAAGCTCTCAAAATAAAAATAATTTAATGTGATTGTCTGCCCATAGGTTCTGCATTGACATTTGAACAATGATTTGGATCAATCAACATACTGAGGGGGAAATATAAAAAATTTGGAACTTCATGTTAATATAACTTTTATGAAAGCTGAAGTATTAAGACAGCCCTATATGGCACTTGTTCTGTTTTAGTTTATTACAAATATGTCTTAAGGACTTTAGAGTTTCTAAAAACTTTACTAAGAAGTGTTTTTGAAACAGTGGATGAAACTTCAAAACAACTGCTTAATTTTAAGAAAAATTATCTGAAATTTAATTTAAAATTCAGAAAATTACTCTGAGTGTCTTGTTTGCAGAAGTTTGGAGAATAAAGATGACTAATGCAGGGAATGAGAAAAAGAGAAATGCTGCAAAAACACACTGTAACTTGAGAATTTCTAGTCAAGTCTCTAATGAGAAAAAAAAGTGTGCAAGTTTGAGATGTAGATAACTACAACTTGACCACCTTTTCTATCTGCCTGATACTGTGCAAAAGTTTTCTGATCAAGACAATGGTTATAGTAGGTAATCATTCCAATGGAATCGTCAATCAATTAAAACTGTTTCAGCAGAATTAACAAATAATGAGGAATCATGATTAAGTTTGTCCAAAGAAGCATTATTTATCACCAATTCATATTTTTTACCTGCAGGTATGAGGACCATATACCAATTTATTTAGTGTTGTAATATAGACAAAAAAAGCAAAATGGAAATAGCATGATTTCTCAATTTATAGTATAACGTCCATTCTGTACTTTAGTTTTTGAGACAGAAAGAAAATCCCTTCTACTTGTACCTCTTCAATTCTTTCACTATTCTACTACTAAAATTATTCCAGCTACAAATCTATTTGTTTTCACTGTCCTGCAAATATTATTAATAAAATTATCCTAAGCTCAAAAAAAAGAGTATTGCGTAATTAAGACAATTTAATCAAAACTAACCTTTATTTATCTATTGAGTGGTAGAAAATACAGGGAAAGAGAATCTTTTGAATTGTTCATACGGTAGAATTGCAAATCAAAGCAAGACTGATTCACTTCTAAAATATCTTTTCAACTCTCAACGTTTCTCTGAATTTGACCATAGCCCGTCAGCAGATAAAAATGTAAGAGAATTTCAGAAATGCTGGGTATCAACTGTGAGAGGTAATGGCAGTTCAGGAAAATGCTATCTGTGTGAATTGCAATTATGTAATTCTTACCTCAGCTACATTCCATGGCTCTGTCATTCATCTTGCTTTGTGCTGCCTGAAGTTCACTGCCTAGAGGAATAAAAATAAAGAAATGCAGTGTCTTTGGTTAATGTCTGTAAAGCAATTTTTTGGTGAGTCAAACTAAAACTGTATTTCCCATTTAGTGCTTAATAAAAACCACAGGGAATGTATACCTCAATTGCTGTACAAATACAATATATTCTGTTTTCAAGAAAATAATTATTTAGCCCATGGAGAGGAAAACATATTCAAAGAACTATCTCAGCTAGCTAACTTCTATTATTCTTAGGTATACCCACCCCATGCAGTGCAGTGGTAAGTCTTGTGACTAGAATATGTATATGATTTGAAATGTATGCAATTGAGTTAGCTTTACCCAGAGTAGTTTCACCTCTTTGTTGTTTTATAGGTAATTCAGGAGAATTATTAAATTATTAAATTAGCTGTATTATTTACCAGAGGTAAATTATTTACCAGAGGTTTTTCTTACACTTAAGAATGTTACTTGACAGTCATCTATATAATCTTATTAAAAGATTTCTGGAAATCACCTGAAGTCTCTCTCCAATTTTTTTCTCAACTAGCCAAATTCCAATATAATTGGCTCATTCTCTGCATGAGATGAGTTGCACTAAAAAAAGTCTGATACCTGAAATTAATAATCAGATAGTGGTAGCTTAATTTATCCCATCACTTCCTATCAGAAATACAGTAGAGAAATGAATCCTAAGGTAGTGAAAAAATGCTGAACAGATATTCAATAAATAATTGCTGAGCAAACATTCCATTCTAGGCTCTATAGGAGGTGTTTAAACAAAATTTAATGATATTTTGTCCAATATTAAGTCCAAACCAAGGTGCCCTGTGAAGTGAAATGGCTGGAAAAGGTACTTAATTAGAGGCCTCTGAGCAGATGGGGGAAATAAACTACGAAATTAGTCATCTGATTTCCACTTGGTAAACTCTGTCAAATAATGCCTATTTGAATCACTGTGAGAAACACACAAATCACTCCCTTTTATAGGTTACATCAGGATTATGACCAATGATATTGGTATTAAGTAATAAATCTGATTTTGACAAGGTCATATTTGTTAGTGCTGATGCTAAACTAAGTGAATAGGAAGATTGGAACTGTTTGAAGCTGAGATTTCAGAGCTCAGGCAGATACTGAAAATGATGACATTTAAGATATGATTATGGAAGAGGGAGAAGGAGGTGGAGTGGAAAAAAAAAGTTTTACTGAAAGATGAGGGAAGAGTCCAGGGAACTGGAGGGATATTTATGTGGATGTCGAAGTCCTAATAAATAATAAAGGAAAAAGGTGGAAAAGAAGATTATCAAATAAGAGGTTAAAAATCTTCAGTAAAGAAGGAGGTATAATTGTGAGATTTGTAGTAACTAGCCTTAAACTACATGAAGCATATTCTCCAAAGTAGTCATGCTTTTTGAAGGAGACAGAAAATTGTTGGAAAGAGGTAATTTTAATAAAGAAGGATACCTACTCCATCTTTAGGACTTGTGACAGACAGGATGTGAGAGAGAAAATATAGTCCCCACATGAGTTGTTTTGTTTTGTTTTGTTTTTTGATTCTCCACAATATTTTTGGTGGTGCTATTTTTGGTCTACTAGCTTTTGCTTGCCTGTAAAACTTCAGATCTCTCCATCAAACCTTAATGAAAGCCTTGCCAGGTAGAGTTGTAGGGTTTTCCCTTTCACCAATTTCAATATATCATGCCACTCACTTGTAGCCTCTAGGGTGTCTACTGAAAAGTCTGCTGACTGTCTTATGGGAGTTCCCTTGTATGTAGCTTGTTGATTTTCCCTTGCTGCCTTTAAGATTCTCTCTTTGTCTTTAATTTTTGTGATTTTGATTACAGCATGTCTTGGTGTGACCTTCTTTGTGGTGATCTTGCTTGGGGTTCTCTGTACTTTCTATACTTAGATGTCTTGTTCCCTTTCCCTAGTTAGGAAAGTTTTCATCTATATGTTCTCTGCCCCTTTTTCTCTCTTTTCTCCTTCTGGGACCCCTATAATGTGAATTCTAATATGGTTGATGTTGTCCCAGAAGTCTCTTACACTGTCTTCATTTCTTTGTTCCCTTTTCTCTTCAGAGTCAGTGATTTCCTATTCTTTTTCCCAGTTCACTGATCCCTTTCTTCCTCTGTATCATCTAATCTACTGTTGATTCTTTCTAGGGTGTTTTTTATTTAAATGTTTTTAAAAATGCTTATACTCCATCTCTGAGTCTCCTTTATAATTTAAAAACTTCCAAGTTCTCATTTTGTTCATCTAATCATCTCCTGAGTCTTTGAACATTTTTATGATCATTACTTTGAAATCTTTATTGGGTAGATTTCCTATTTCCACTTCACTTAGTCCTTCTTCTGGGGTTTTATCTTGTTCCTTTTTGGGAACATAGTCCTCTGTTGCCTTATTTGGCCTAATTTGTTGAGATTTTTTTCCTATATATTTGGTAACTTGGTTATGTTTCCTGAGCTTGCAGAAAGGACTTTTGTAGGAGACAATCAATGCACTGCAGCAGTGCACTACCCTGTGGTCACCGGCATTATAAGCTCTAAGTGTGCCCTCTGTGTGGGCTGGGTCCTTCTGTTGTGGTGGGTGGGTTCTTCTGTTGTGATGGGCTGACCATCGTGGGCAGGCTTGTAAGTGCGGCTGGCCCACAGTCTAGTTGGTAGCTAGTTCCTGACTTGTGTGGAGGCTGTGAGTCACTGGTGGGCTTGGCCACATCATGAGGTGGCTGACTACAGAATCCAGGAAGTTCCTGGGGTAGTGCAGACTCACTGGTAGGCTGGGCCACATTCTATAGTCAATGATTGTGGTGCCGAGGTTCCCAAAGCTGATACTGGTTAGCTGCTGAGTAGATCTGAACCCTGGGGCAATTGGCTGTGGGGCCCACAATGTCTCAGACCTACTGTCAGCCTGCTGGTGGGTGTGTCTAGGGCCCAGGGGGAGGTTCCAGGGCTGGTCCTGGCAAGCTAGTGGTTGGGCAGGCTCCTGACAAGCTGTGGGGCTGTGGAGGTCCTATTTTCTGCCCAGTGGTGGGCAGGGACATGTCACACGTGATACAGGGCTGATTTGAATGCACAGAATGGTGAGGCTGGCTGCTGGGGCTAGTGCCAACCCACTCACAGGCAGAATCACATCCCAGGGTCTCTGGCTGCAGGATCTGGGATTCCTGGAGCTAGGTCAGCAGCCAAGAGTAGTCAGGGCTAGTGCTGGCTCACTGCCAGGTGGAGCTAGGTCCTGGGGTCTCTGGCTGCAGGGACTTGGGAATCCTGGGATGTTAGTGAACTGGTATCTGAGACTGGGTCCTGATTTCTCTGGTGGACAGGGCTGTGTCCTGGGGCAGCTCTGGGTGCCTTATGGTAGCAGACCTGCTGGTAGGTGGGACTGTGTCCCTGTCCAACTAGTTGCTTGGCTTGGCCTGAGGCATCTCAGTACTGGTGCTGACAAGCTCACATGAGGGGCTGGGTCCTGGTGATAATCAATTTGAAGGAGGATTCCAAAATGGTGCTTGACAGCACTAGAGTCCTCCTAGTATAAGAAGTTCCCCAAATTGGCTGCTCTCAGTGTCTGTGTCTTCAGGGTAAGCTGTAGTTGCTTCCTCCCTCTCCGGGAGGCTCTCCAAGATCAGCAGATGGGTCTGACTCATGCTCCTTTCAAATTACTGCTTCTGCTCTGGGTCCATCCCAGAGCACGTGAGATTCTGTGTGCATCCTTTAAGAGTAGACTCTGTATTTTTCACTGCCCTCTGGCTCTCCAAAAGTAAGCCTCACTGGCCTTCAAAGCCAAACACTCTGGGGGCCTGTCTTCCAAGTACAGGACCTCTGGGCTGGAGAGCCCGTCATGAGGGTCAGACTCCTCGCTATTTGGGGAGAACCTCTGCAATTGTAATTATCTTCCCACTTGTGGGGTCAGTGTGGGTTTTGACTATACCGTGTCTCCACCCCTCCTATGTGTCTTATGGTTTCTTCTTTTTATCTTTAGTTGCAGAAAATCCTCTAGTCTTCCGGTCTTTCTCATTATCAGTCGCTCTGTAAATAGCTGTAATTTTGGTGTTCCCATGGTAGGAAGTGAGCTCCTGGTCTTTCCTACACTGCCATCTTACATGAACTTATTTGAAAGGCCACTATTTAGCCACCACAAGCACATGAAGTCATGGTACCTTTTGTCTAGAAAGCAGTACCTCTGCTGACAGCTGATTTGCCCTGGCTTAATTGCTACAGCATTCAAATAAGTAGAAGTAATTTCTTGCCTAGGTTAGTCAGGCCATTTTTTTATTCTCGTAATTACTGGAAATTACTTATGTTTTACAAACCTTTGTAGACACTATAGCTTTCTACTATTTAGAACAATTAATGCTATGATACAGTAATCACTAAATAATAAACATTTAAACATGGAGAAACATTTTAATTTGAAACTTCTAGAAAAGACAGGTACAATAATAGCCATCAATCAGTATATATCTCTTTGGCCGATCACCATGTACATTTCAAATTTGGGTATTTTGGTTCTAATAATAACTGCCAGCTATTCATTAGTCAATAGGCGATATATAAGTCTATCATATTTTTCCTAGAATTCAGGTCATTAATGGCTTTTCTTAAATTTTCTAGCAAAAAAAGTGGTATTTTGAAGATAATGTTATTGTTTTAAATGCTTTAACCAGGCCAAAAGTCTAATTTACTGGGCTTTACCTTTATCCATAAAATTAAATGTCAGACAAAATGTTTTGAGTAATATGTTTTATTATTAAAGATTTATAAAGCATTTTAATAATCAAACCAAAATTATTATTACATGTAAACAGGCTTTTTGAAAAGCTTGTGCTTAACTTCCTACAAATCTGACCAAGTAACATTCCATGACGAGTTGAGATGGAAGCCAGTGACCTGGGAATGGATTAAGAAAATGTCAAATTCTCTTTGTAATTTACTATCTCTCCAAAGGGACATTTTGTAAATTCCATGTCTTCTAAAATCTGGTAGTAAGTCTTCTGGAAAATGCAATTTTACATTATAAGCAGTAGATGCTATTGCAATTTCAGTACCAAGTATTTAATCAGACTGTCTTTATTAATAACTAAACCTTTCCCTTGATATCTTCTTAGAATACATAATATCACTGCATAAGCATAAACGTTCCTTTTTCTGTATGTTGGGCTGTCACCTCAAGAAAACTTAAACTGTTTAAGACCTAAAAATTATTTCATTCCTTTTATTCATGCCCTGGAATAAATAATATTCTGCCATTATGAATTTGTTTTAAATGATCCATATTTTCATTTTATTTTAAGAAAGGAGTATTTATTGGAGACTTCTGGGAAGATAATGCTAAGAGCAAACATTCCAGGAATTCCATCTTTTATATTCTCAATAAAATATACATTGATAAAAAGTAAGTCTCCATTCCTTAAAATTTACTGTATAAAAAGTACTGTGATAGACACAACATATTTTAACACATTCAATTTTCACAATAACCTTTTGAAAGACTGAAAGTGAAACTCTGGGGGATCAACTGCCCAAAGCTACTTAGCTACAAAGAGGCAGAGCTGAGATTTTTGACCCAATCTATCTGATATCAAAGTCTAATTGTTTAAAGTATGCACACAGGAAAAACTTTGTCAGCCTGAAAGCTAACATCAAGTATAAACCATATTAAAGCCTCCATTTCCATTTATAATAAAATATAAAAACAGAAAACTTCAAAGTAGCACAATTAATCTATATTTTAAAAATTTAAATATTGAGTGACATACATAAGAATATTTATTGTTTTTGAAAACCTTAAGTCCAGAGGAACATAAATGATGAAGCATGCATCAGAGTCATGGAAATATCCACTTCTATGGTACGGAAACGTACATCTGAGGTAGTAAAATTATCTCTCCCCCAAGAATAATATTAAAACCATTTAGAAACAAATAATTTCAAAGAAAGAGTGAATTCCTGATACACCTTCTTTCCTATACCCTTTCTTAACCTGGAATGAAACCTGTTGCATCTTGGGTTGAGTAAAGACACTACACCCATAGAAGACACCACAGCTAAAAGATAATATATCAGCAATAATATGTAAGCTGGACCAAAAAATGAAGAAACCAAGATAAAAGAATATTTAAATGAATAAAGGGTATCAAAAAACTAAAATATTTTCCACTTCTAATATGGCACAAAATCCTTCTACTGGATTAATTACCCTGAAAATAATAACTATTAAGAACTGTGAATTATAAAAAAAAAAACACACAACCTGAAAGCCCTGGGACTAACAAAAGACAGATTCTGGAGAAGAATCAAAACTTGAAAAAAGGATGAACAACAAAATATCTGAAAAAGAAATAAAGAAAACCATCCCATTCAAACAGCATCAAAACCAATAAAAATACTTAGGAATAAATCTAACCAAGAAGGTGAAGACCAGTGCACTGAAAACTACAAGACTATGATGAAAGAAAACAAAGATGACCCAAATGAATGGAAAGATATCCCCTTCTCATGGATCAGAAGAAATAATATTGTTAAAACGTCCATATTACCCAAAATCATCTATAGATTCAATACAATCCCTATCAAAATTCCCAGGGTATTTTTCACAAAAATAGAAAAAAAATTCTAAAATTTGTATGGATCCATAAAAGACCACAAATTATCAAAGCACTCCTAAGAAAGAAGAACAAGCCAGAGGCATCACACTTCTTGATTTCAAACTATACTACAAAGCTATAGTGATCAAAAGAGTATGATACTGCCATAAAAATAGACACCTAGACCAAATATTCCAATGGAACCCAGAAATAAATCCCTACAAATATGGTAAACTAACATTTGACAAGGGAGCCAGGAACCCTAAATAGGGGAAGGATAACCTCTTCAATATGGTGTCAGGAAAATTAAGTAACTACATGCACAGGAACCAAATTGGACCTCCATCTCACACCACTCACAAAATGAATGAATTAAAAACTTAAATTCAAGAACTGAAACTGTACAACTCCTAGAAGAAAACATAGGGAGAAAGCTCCTTGATATTCTCGAGATTTCCTTCTTATGACAGCAAAAGCACAAGCAACAAAAGCAAAAATAAAGAAGTAGACCTACATCAAATTAAAAAGCTTCTGTACAGCAAAAGAAACAATCAACAAAATCAAAAGGCAAACTATGGAATGGTAAAGAATACTTACAAATCATTTATATGATAAGGCGTTAATATCCAAATTATGTAAAGAACTCATATATCAGAAAAGCAAAAAAAAAAAAAAAAACAAATAAAAAAAACTCTAATAATCCAATTACAAACTTGGGCAGGGGAATTGAATAGACAGTTTTCCAAAGACATACACTTGACCAACAGGTACATGAAAAGGTGTTCAACACAACTAATCATCAGGGAAATGCAAATCAAAGCCATAATGAGATACCACCTCACACCAATAAGAATAGCTATTAACAAAAGAGATAACAAGTGTTCGCTATGGTGTTGAGAAAAGGAAACCCTCCTGGACCATTGGTGGGGATGCAAGTTGGTATAACCATTATGGTTAACAATATGAAGGATCCTCAAAAATTAAAAAAATAGAACTACTATAAGATCCAGCAATCCCACTACCGGGTATGTAGCCAAAGAAAGTTAAATCAGGACCTGGAAGAGAGATATTTACACTACCATGTTCCTCATAGCACTACTCCTAACAGTCAAGACATGGAAACAACATCATCAACACATGAAAGGACAAAGAAGATGTGAATTATACGTAAATAATTATTCAGCTATGTGAAAGAAAGAAATCCTGCCATTTGCAACAACTTGAACAGAACTTGAGGGCATTATGCTAAGTGAAATAAATCAGAGAAAACAACACAAATACTGTATGATGAAACATATGTGGAATCTTAACAAGACAAACTGAAAAAAGAGTTGTGGTTACCAGGGGTTGGTGGTGAGGAAAGTAGGGAGATACTGGCCAAAAGGTATGAAGTTCCAGTTATAGGATTAATAAGTATGGGGATCCAATGTACAGCATAGTGATTAAGCTAATAATAATGTATAATATACTTGAATGTTGCTAAGAGAATATAGCTTTAAGTTTTCTCACCACAAAAAGGAAATGGTAATTACGTGATGAGATGTAGGTGGTAGCCAATAGTATAATGATAATCATTTAGCAATTTATAAATGTATCAAATCAACACACTGTATACCCTAAACTTAAACAATGTTATATCTCAATAAATCTGGAGGTATAAAAACTTTAAAAAAGGATTACCACCATAGATGTTCCATGTTTTTGCAGTGTTTTGCCTGAGAGCTACAGGGTCAGCAGCTACACAGAGTCATTAAAACCCTGATAGAACACCTTTTATTTTCAGGTATGAAGAAAACAAAGGTCAGTGTTTAAATTAACTCTTCAGTGGCTGAAAAGTAAAGGGAGAGTCCCAGAAAGAAATGAATCAGAGAGCCCCAAATTTTGTGCATAAATACTATAAACCTTCGCTGACTAAGAATTTTGTGAGCATGGGATAGCATCCAGCTAAATTAAACTGAATTGATATTTGAGGTGTTGCCCAAAACACATAATTTACAGTTGAACTCCAACCATGTTACTGCCTAATGAAACAACAATAATCAACACTTCTCTAAAGGACTACAACAAAACACACTACATGTCATTCACAATGTCCTGACAAATCCCACCTGACATACAAAAAAACAGAAAAATATATTGTAGAACAGGGCTTGGCAAATTTTTTTCTACAAAGAACCAGAAAATAACAATTTTAAGGCTTTGCTAGTCATTTAGGTTATCTGTTATATACTCTCCTCATCCTCCTCCTTTTTTAAAAACAAATAAATATTTACAAGTGGAAAATCTTTCTTAGGTTACCTCAAGACGCCACAAACTATGGCCCACAGGGTTTTTTCACGTCTCCATAGTAGGGGTTGGCAAACTATATAGCCTATGAGACAAATTCAGTGCAGTATCTGTTTTTATGAGACCTTTGAATTAAGACTGGTTTTTACATTTTAGTTGACAATTAACTCTCACATATACCAGGTAAAGAATATCAATCCTTATTCTTTTTTTCTTTTTAATTCCGGAAGACAAATTTGAAACTCTTATTATAGCAATTGGAACCAACAAAAACTGATTTTTTTATCCTTAAATGAGTACTTATTTAGAAATATGTTAGTTGCCTAACAGCCAAAAGCCAAAAGACTGTCTTTAAACAATTTTTATGGAAAGGGAAGAAGTGATAAAAATCATTGTTCACCATTCAATGGTTTAATCTTCCTGCAAAACAATAAACGAATTTTAAAACACCTAAGCTATATACCTGAAACTGGGTTCATTAGGTTCTTTCATCATTGTGCGATAGTTAAAAGACAAACAAGCAGGTTTTATTACTGCATAATTCCTTTACAGAAAAGAGAACACCCTTATTTCTATATGATAAAAAGAAGATTTTAACTGAGATAATTCCTTCGTATGTCTCAGATTTACTAAATAAGGGGTAGATGTAGTCCTAATAGGTAAAAAAGACAGATTATACATATATATAATAATCTATAATAATATACAATAATCTATATATAATAATCTGTCACATGCAAACATAGACATCTACAGACATACAAATATATACATGTAGATGTAAGTTGGTATAATATAAAGGCATATTTTCTACCAACTAAAGGCACACAGATTAAACAAGCATCGATGGAAAGTTTTTATCACCTTAGGTAGGCTGAAATCAAGGCTCTGGTGAGGCTAAATTAGATTGATTATTATTAAATAAATGGTTCTCAAACTTTAGTGGACATCGAGAAATATCCGTAAATACTGTAAATAAAAAGTGCTATCTGTATTCTAAGCCCAGAGATTCTGATCAACAGATTTTTATAGGATCCATTCATCTCTATTTCTTTTATTTTTATAGTGATTCTGAAGCAATCCAAAATTTTGAGAAACCTTGAATTAGAAACATTATATTTGATGCTGTGTAGTTGGGAAAGCTTTAAAAAAAAAAAAAAAAGATGCTGAGGCATTACTCCCTAACCACTCAATCAGAATCTGAGTTTAGGACCCAGAAATCCACATTTAATATGCACCCCCAAACTACCACTCCAGCTGTGTTAAAAAAAACAATTTATAAAATTGATCATTTTTTTCATTTACATTTGTCTGGACTTTAGGGTTGCACAATCAAGAATGTTGTGTCATCACATTTCACTTTGACAAATAAAAAAGGGGAATTATATGTAGCAGCACTTTATAACAATGTGCAACAAATAACTATTATCTTCAATACATAATGAAAATGTCTACTAAGTTATTTTTAATCTTGTAGTCACCTCTCATCTTTCAGCAGCTAAGTGTATGCAAATTGAATATCAAAGGGAAATTATAACAAGCTGAAGCTTGTACAGAAGGGCACTACTTCTGTTAAAATATATCTTTCAAATGTATTGATTACCCGAAGAGATAAGGCGAAAACTAACATCAATATTATGAACTAAAACAGACAAACTGAGAAGGACAAAAGCACTTCTGGGTTGTCTTTCACAAAACTGTATGTGCTTTGTGTTATATCAATTCACATGTCTGTATGTATGTGAGAAAATTGAGCTCCTATTCATGCTCAATTTCATCAGCAGAAAAATATTTTCTTTCCCTTTAAGAGTTAATATTTTACAAAACTATTAAGTTACCAATTTAGCTACAGGTTATTTTGATTGACACTCAGGAAATGTAACTCAGTTTTGTTTCATTGTCAAATACCCAGTTAGAAGCGTTTTAATGACTGAGGACAAATGGAGAGAGAAGAGGCCAGAGGACATAAAAGCCTCTGATCAAAATTTCTGAGCAGTGTGAAATAATCGGAAGCTGGTCTAGGTTATTGGAAAGATATTTCACTAACATTTTAAAATCAAATTTAATGGGCAAAAAAGTTATACAACATCACAATATTTCAACAGACCCTTCCTAATCTTTAGCTTCCTCCTTATCAATTATATATTATACTTAGGATAATTTTTGCCTTATTATTATAAAATTAAATAATCAATAACATATTCACAGAGCTAGCAACTCAACATTTTAAGTTAAATGACAGCTTTAAAATTTCTGAAGTCAAAATTCAATCTCTAAAACATGTCATGTTTTTAAGTACACTATGATGACGACCCCAACACATAAATCCAAAATACGTAAGAGTTCTTGTCAATAGTCACAAGGTAACCATATATTCACAGTTATCACCCTTATGTCACACTGCCTTTTATTATTAGCAAGAAAAACATATACTTAAAAGAAAAACTAAACGAGATACTGGCAAATTAGAGAGTTCTCAAAGAAACACAATCCCACCAATATGCCAGAATAAGTTAGAATTTAAAAATTCTGTTGCTAAGGCAAATAAAAACACAATGAAATATGTTATCAACAATAAAAATATCACTCTGCTCAAAGAAGTAAGCTCAAAAATAATTTCCATATGCCCAAATCAAAAACAAAACAAAACTGAAAGAATGGTAAGCAGCAACCAAAAGCAAGATATGAAGCTAGAACACTCCCTTACACCATACACAAAAATAAACTCAAAATGGATCAAAGACTTAAACATAAGACAAGATACAATAAACCTCCTAGAATAAAATACAGGCAAAATATTATCTGACATACATCTCAAGAATGTTCTCCTAGAACAGTCTACTCAAGCAATAGAAATAAAAGCAAGAATAAACAAATGGGACCTAATGAAACTTACAAGCTTCTGCACAGAAAAGGAAACCAGAAGTAAAACAAAACGACAACCTATGGAATGGGAGAAAATTTTTGCAAATGAAACTGACAAAGGCTTGATCTCCAGGATATGTAAGCAGCTCATATGACTTAATAAGAAAAAAACAAACAACTCAATCCAAAAATGGGCAGAAGACCTAAACAAGCAATTCTCCAAGGAAGACATACAAATGATCAATAGGCACATGAAAAAATGCTCAATATCACTAATTATCAGAGAAATGCAAATCAAAACTACAATGAGGTATCACCTCACACCAGTCAGAATGGCCATCATTCAAAAATCCACAAATGACAAATGTTGGAGAGGCTGTGGAGAAAAAGGAACCCTCCTACACTGCTGGTGGGAATGCAGTTTGGTGCAGCCACTATGGAAAACAGTATGGAGATTCCTCAAAAGACTAGGAATAGACTTACCATTTGACCCAGGAATCCACCTCCTGGGCATATATCCAGAAGGAATCCTACTTCAAAATGACACCTGTACCCCAATGTTCATAGCAGCACTATTTACAATAGCCAGGACATGGAAACAGCCTCAATGTCCATCAACAGATGACTGGACAAAGAAGAAGTGGTATATTTATACAATGGAATAGTATTCAGCCATAAAAACCAACAACATAACGCCATTTGCAGCAACATGGATGTTACCAGAGAATGTCATTCTAAGTGAAGTAAGCCAGAAAGAGAAAGAAAAATACCATATGAGATCGCTCATATGTGGAATCTAAAAAACAAACAAGCAAACAAAGCATAAATACAAAACAGAAACAGACTCATAGACATAGAATACAAACTTGTGGTTCCCAAGGGGGAGAGAGGTGGGAAGGGACAGACTGGGATTTCAAAATGTAGAATAGATAAACAAGATTATATTATATAGCACAGGGAAATATATAGAAGATCTTGTGGTAGCTCACAGAGAAAAAAATGTGACAATGACTATATATATGTTCATGTATAACTGAAAAATTGTGCTGTATACTGGAATTTGAAACGACATTGTAAAATGATTATAAATCAATAAAAAATGTTTTAAAAAAAAAAAAAAGACATGTCCCAAGAGAGCAGAACATGAAACAGGACTAAAAATGAATGTTAAAGCCCTAACTTGGAGAGATCTGGCCTCAGGCCTGAAGGAGATAAAGGAATAGATTTGGGACCTTGCATAAAACATAGTGCTTCTAAGAACTATGAAGTTATAAATGCTAGAGCAGAAATGGTAAGGAGTCAATGCACAATGTGTGAAGAAAAATTAAGATGTTGAAGACACAAAATCCTAAGTTACATATAAAACCAGCTTAATACTAGAGTTAACTGACAAACCAAGTAAGTGAATGATAGAATTAACACCTGTAAGAACCTGAAAAATTAAAACCATCTTATGGTGATTATATATAAGAAAACAAGAAAGGAGAAACTAGTTAAAGTGGTAAGAGAAGGAACAGACACCATGAAAACAGAACTTTTAAAATATAAAATGCTGGTTTGAAAAACAAAGACTAGCTATAGCTATTAAAATTAAAAATTCAAAGAATGAATTAAATGGCTGATTAAATATAATTGGAAATTAAGTTACTAAATTCAAAGATACTTCAGAAAGTCAAAGCCCTGAGAGGGTTGAAAGCAACAATGTATGTTTAAAATTAGCACCAGGAAAAAAAAAAAAGAGAGAGAAAATTAGTGGTAGTCTATATTTGAAGAAATAACGGATACTACTATTTTTTAACTGAAAACATGAACCCATAGTTTTAAAAAAACGACAAAAAGACCCAAACAGGACATATTTAAATGATCTATACCTAGACACATTGTGGGAAAATGCTGAATATTAAAGAAAAGGGAAAACCTTAGAAGTAACTAGAAAGAAAAGGCAGATTTCCAATAAAGGACAACAATTAGACAGCCAACTACTCTTCTGCAGAGTAGATGCCAGAAGTGCTGCCAGAAGACTACTGTCAATAAAGAGGGCTAGAGTATATGCTAAGACTTAAGGAAAAAGCAGTTTTAGAAAATGACCGAAAGTATGCATCACTCACAGATCGTCACTGAAAGAATACTGTGGTAGGCAAAACAACGGTTGCCCCCCCAAATATCCACATCCTAATGACAAAAACCTGTGAATGTTACCTGACATGGCAAAGGGACTCTGCCATCATTTGAGGGCATCAAACATAGAGGAAGAATCTACAAGGCAGAGAATGAAGGTGAACTCCAGAAGGTGGAAAAGGGAAAGAAAAAACACAGTCTGCCCTAGAGTCTCCAGAAGGAGCACAGCCCTGCCAACAATTTGATTTTAGCACACTGAAGCGCATTTCAGATATTTGACTTTCAGAGCTGTAAGCAAATTCGTTTGTGTTGTGTTTAAACCACTAAAGTCATGGTAATTTCTTAGAGCAGTAACAGGAAGCTAAACATGTATCTCACACACATTCTTCCAAAAAGAAGAAAATTGAACTATGTATATGTATGTACAGTTGACCCTTGAACAACACAGGAGTTAGGGGTAGACCCTATGCACAGTTGATAAGCCACATATAAATTATATTTGGTCCCTGTATCCACAGTTCTTCCAAACATGCAGTTCTTCAGTATTCATGGGTCTACATCTTACGATTCAACCAACCTTGGATCATACAGTACTGCAGTATTTACCGTTGAAAAAAATCGATATATAAGTGGACCTGTACAGTTCAAAACTGTGCTGTTCAATGGTCAACAGTGTGTGTATCCGTGTGTGTGTGTTTGTATATATACACAAAATACATAGTGTATATAGTATATATTTGTGTATATGATATATATTTGTATATAATACATAGATTGATAAATAGATAAATTTATCTTTGAGGCCAGTATCATCCTGATACTAAAATCAGACACAGATATCACAAAATAAGAAAATTACAGGCCAAAATCAGTGACGAAGATAGATAGAAAAATCCTCAACAAATTGAATCCAACAACACATTAAAGGGATCATATACCACAGATGCAAGGATGGTACAATATCCACAAATCAATGTGATACACCACATCAACAAACTACAGAATAAAGATAATCTGATCATCTTAACAGATGCAGGAAAATCTTTTCATAAAACTTAACATCCATTGATCATAGAACTCTCTAGAAAGTGGGTATAGAGGGAACATACCTCAACATAATAAAAGTCATATATGACAAGCCCAAGCCACAGCTAACATCATACTTAACAGTGAAAAGCTGAAATTATTTCCTCTAAGGTAAGAAACAAGACAAGGATACCCATTCTCACCACTTTTATTCAACATAGTACTACAAGTCTTAGCCACCGCAATCAGACAAGAAAGAGAAATAAAAGGGATCCAAATTGGAAAGGAAAAAAGTAAAACTGTCACTGTTTGCAGATAACATGATACTATACATGGAAAATCCTAAAGAAGCCACCAAGAAACTACTAGAACTCATCAGTGTATTCAGTAAACTTACAGGATACAGAATTAATATACAGAAATATGTTGCATTTCTATATCCTAACAACAAAAATATCAGAAAGATATATTAAGAAAAAATTCCATTTACCATTGCATAAAAAATACCTAGAAATAAGGTAAAATACATATAGATAGAAAACTCTAAGACACTGATGAAACACAATGAAGATGACACACACCATATTCATGGACTTAAAGGATATTGTTAAAATTGCCATACTACTGAAGACATTCCACATATTCCATCTAATCCCTATCAAAATACCAATAGCATTTTTTACAGAACTACAACACATAATTGTAAAATGTGTATAGAAACACAAAAGACCTCGAGTAGCCAAGAACAGAGCTGGAGATATTATGCTCCCTGAAGCAGACTATACTACAAAGCTAAAGTAATCAAAACAGTATAGTACTGGCACAAAAACAGACACTTACATCAATGGAGCATAATAAGAGAGCCCAGAAATAAACCCATGAATGTATAGTCAATTAATCTACAACAAAGGAGGGAAGAATATACAATGGAGAAATGACAGCCTCTTCAAAAAGTGGTGTTGGAAAAACTAGACAGCTACATGTAAAAGAATGTTAAACAATCTGTAACACCATATACAAAAATAAACTCAAAATGGGTTAATGACCTAAACGTAAGACTAGAAACCATAAACCTCCTAGAAGAAAACATAGGCAGAATACCCTTTGACATAAATTGTAGCCATTTTTTTTGGATCTGTCTCCTCAGACAAAGGAAAGAAAAGCAAAAATAAACCAATGTGACCTAACTAAATTTAAAAGCTTTTGCACAACAAAGAAAACCATAGACAAAATGAAAAGACAGCCTACTGGATGGGAGAAAATATTTGCAAATGATATGACCAATAAGTGATTAATATTCAAAACATATAAACAGCTTATACAACTCAACATCAAAAAAAAAAATCCAATTAAAAAAATGGGAAGAAAACTCGAATAGTCATTTTTTCCACAGAAGACAAACGGGTGGCCAATAGGCAGATGAAAAAATGTTCAATATCACTAATCATCAGAGAAATGCAAATCAAAACCACAATGAGATATCACCTGACATCTATCAAAATGGCTATCATCAAAAAGAATGCAAATAACAAATTTGGCAAGGATGTGGAGAAAAGGGAACACTTGTACATTGTTGGTCGGTATGTAAACTGGCACAGCCACTATGGAAAACAGAATCAACTGGTTATATCACATATCATACCACTCAGAAACTGCCAACCTGATGGAACAAACTGTTCTACATACAGCTTGTCTACCAGTTCAGAGTGATTACTTGTAAGGATACGGTCCCTTCTTCCAGGATATGATTTGCACTCAATGAAGATTTTTACATATGGTTATTCTCCTATAAAAAAAAAATGTATCAGTCTGAGAAGCAACAAGTGGAAGGAGGAGTGGTCTCATTTTGTCATTTCCATCATCCCTATTTGAGAATGTGTGCTTCTTATCCTCAGAATTTGGGCTCCGTATTGTTGGAGGTTCTGTCACAGAACTAGAATACACAGCAAGAGTTTCATTAAACTGTAAGAAATGGTTGCTACCTGGGCTCTTTGTGCTAACCCAGCAGGTAAAGAGTTGTCATTTTGGTTGATTTTACAGATCATGAGCATAGGTAATTGGAGCAGGGAGAAATATTTTTAAACACAAATGACCCACTTGGGTGCCTCTTGGTACCCATATTCAATTTTGTTGGTAAATAACAAGCATAGCAGCCACAGTTTAAGAAGAGAGTGTTGACTAGAGGCTCAAGCATCTCAAGGTAGTCTAAGTCACACTACCACTTGAGCCACTGAGGCCAGCAGAGATACTGGCTGAGTCAGAGCACGTTTGAACTGACAACAGAGGAGGAAGATGACCATCAACCCCTATTCTATATTCATCAGGGAGGGCACCATTCATCCCACTGTCATCTCTCTACTATGTTTGTCCATGAGAAAAGACACCCTGGAATATTAGAGGTATGAGAAAATGTATCCAAGAAACACAAGGGGAAGAAGATAACGTATGCTGTGCTCCCTGCTCAGGTCCCACTTCAGAGATGAACAACTTATTCTCCCAGGTATTGGGGGTACTACCAGCAGTCAGCCTTCAGCTGTGGACCCTATTCAGAAACTGCCTTAGTTAAAGCCAGCTGCCCAGACCAAGGATATGCTCCTTTCCTAGGTCAGCTGACATCCACTGAGTTATTAATACAGGGGTATAAAAGCCCAAGCCTCAAAACCCTCCTTATGCCAGTACAAATATAGAGCACCCCACAGGGTCAGCTAAGCCATTGATGAAACTGAGACTCAGACCACTTCTCTCTCTGCTCAATCTTGCTTCCATCCCTTTCTTTCCTTCCATATGTGTTTATCTCAAGGGAACTCCCTATTTAAAACTTTTACACAATATTCACCATCTCACTGTCTACTTCCCAATCTGCAACACATGGGAATATATTATGTGATGTTTCATATCAGACATAAAAGAAAGGAATGTATGCTGAGGTTTCAAGTGATTCTTTTCTTTGGAAATCTTGAGATTATCTGACCAACATTCTTACTTCCTTTGGGGACTGTCCCCCTCCACAGTCATGTCATTGCTATATGGCAGCTGGAACAACCATGGTTCAATAAGATCCAAACTTCAGACAATAACATATTGGTCTGAGGTGAGTACCTGGCCCAGTTGGAGCAATTAATTCATTCCCAAGGATGAAAAGATAGCTACTCTGTTTCTAATGGCTGACATGAAATATTAACCTTGGGATCTATCAGCTACTATGTATTTTGTCACATAGTACTGACAAATGAAAATGGCCTAATTCTAAGATAAAATGAAAGCAAATATGGCGAGGAGGAGAGGAAATATGAATAGGTTCCCAAGGGTGGACAAATCATTGAGTATAATTGTTACTAAATCCCAGCCACATTTAAGCCCATGTTGTTTACTGAGATGCCACGGTCCTCACAGATTTCCTATTTTGATTAAACTACTTCAAAATGGGTTTGTGCTGTTTACAAGAAAAATTCTAAATAAATGCCATTGGAAACACTTGTATATTAACATAAAATCTGTTATAATTTCACTGACTTATACCATGTAAAAACTTGTAATCTATTTGGTTTTCTATGGCTTATCAACAATCTCTACACGAGATCAGGGACTAGAACCTAATGAAAAATGTGTCATTCACTCTACTTTTAAATCTCTCAATTGCACAGATAAATGTTTTCCTACATTGGAATAAATCATTTTAGTTGTAAATAATTTTCATATTCATATCAATTTTTAAATTATAAATATAGTATACATTTTCACAGGCTAATATACATATTTAATGCATATGAAAATAAACAAGTACATTATTATTATTAAGTCAATTTCAAGCTAAGATCACTAGAATTCTCACAGGAGTTAATTTTTGACAAGATTCTTTCAAGCATAATGTATCCTTTTTTTTTTTTTTTACCAATTTCCTAAACATCTTACATCATTTTAGAAAATGACAGTCACAATGTAAATTTATTCATTCAGCATTACATTTCAAAACAAAGTAAATACTACCATTTAGATCCACAAGCATATTGATGGATGTTATTAGAACATGAATATTTACTGCAACATTTAAATTTTTTTTTAAGTTTTAGTATTTAGGTATATATGTATCCAAACATATTTATTATACTATATTAATTTTAGATGCTTAAAGATTCTGCCATTTACTTTTACTAAAGTATAAAATTAAATGACACCTATTTCCTCAAAATGAGGAAGAAATATTCATATTCTGCTAAAACGTACTCATTTTTTCCATCAGATTTAGAAAATGGAAACAAAGACACAAAACAAGAACAAAAAAATTATCTCATCTATATGGTAAACACATGAAGTTCTACAAGAAAAATAATTAAACCATGATTAAATATTGTATAAATCATACAAAACACTTTGAACAATGTCTGGCACAAATTTCTCCAAAAATGTAAGTAATACGTAATTTTAGATAATCCAAATAAATGTGGGACTATTTTGGATGCCTTATACCTCTTTAGCAATACAATGCAATTCCCAAGAGGAAGTTTTCTAAATTAAATATTACCTACTAATATGTTGTATTGGTCAACATTGTGCTAGCAACGCTGTGGAACTGAACTGGTAATACTCACCTTAGTGTTCTATCATCATGGAATTTGAAGCTTTCATAGTAATAGGATAAATCATCAGGCTGCTCCACAGTGCGGTTAAAGCAAGCTAGTACAGCTTGGAAATCAAACTCTTTTTAAAAATGTATCAATACTAATTACCTAAAAGACATCGTATGTGCTTGGCAAGGGATACAAATGTGAGTCAAATATGAGCTCCATTCTCAACAATAAACTTTTACTCAAATAAGATATCACAGATGTACATAGACAACAGATATAATAAATCATGCCCAAACCAGTGAAGAGAGGAATCTGCCTGCACTGAGCAGAAAATCAAATATGGTAAGAATGTTTTCCTCTTCTGTCCATTTTGAGAGCACATCTTTGCCCTTAAAAGTAGAATTGAGAGGAGAGGAAGCAGATTTTAAGATCATAAAGCAGAGCAACTGATTTAATTCTGAACACTCTATGGAGTTTACAATATTTTGCCTTCATTACTGACCTTCTTCAAAACCATGTTAAAGATTGTTCTCTCCATCCTAAATTCGAAGCACTCTGTTTAACACACAGCCATTAACTAACATATAGGAGAGAATTTATAGGGGGAAACTTGCAACCTTTTTTTAAGGGCAGAATAAAGGATTCCAAAGGTTTGTTTTAAATGCAATTTCTCTGATAGTTAATGAAGAGAAAGCAGTTGTTGATCTTGCTCTTAGAAAAAGAGAGGAGATGGAGAGGGAAGTGACAGAGACACTCTTTTAGTAGAACTGAGAGAAACAGGCCTATTAGTCATAGTCAGGGCCTCCTGTACGTAACATCAGGTCTCCTCTTCCTCATCTTTTCTCTCCTCAAAATTAGCACTCTGCTGCCCACCTGCTTTTGGAAATTGCCTTCACTTTTCACACAGTTCAGGCCCTCAGGTGTCTATGCTCTTGACAGTAGGTCCAGCCCTTGCTTGTAGGAAGCATGCGAGGAACTGCTAGGTCAAAATTCCCTTCCTTCACCTGACTGAGGTGCTGATTCATCTCACCTGGCAGGCCATAAATACCATGCTAACCCCAGGATTTTAAAGTACTTAAAATTAGTAACTCCTGTTTTTTTTTTCCTTGAACATTTTCACAAACTTCTGGAGTTCTATCTCTTACAGATAGTGGTAATTAGATAAGCTTTAACCTTGGTCTTATAAACCCTTATTCCAAATCTTCACTTGTTGCTAAATTTCAAATCCACACATTCCTCCCCAGTTCAGTTCCCTCTGAGTGACAGCCTACAGTGATCCTCATTGCCCTGTACACCCTAATACACATTTGTTAAATGATGTGAGCCTTGGGGAACTGTTTTTATATTTTCTAATTGGATTGCTTCACTCCATCTGCTACCAAATCTACCTGGATATATATAGGCAACCTTAAAAATATTTATGCTAAAGAGAAGCCCATAAATAATTTGACAGTTATGTTTTCTATGTTTACTTGTTAATTTTATGGTCTCAGTAATATAAGCCCAGCTAATAATCTTCCCTGCTTTGGCTTTTTGTGAATATGCTTCATTAAGGAATTTTATAGTTCCATTAATAAATCAAAATAAAATTTAATCAAAGATATAAATGCTGTGCAGCCATCTGTTTGGACTTAACTACCTACTATATTAATGTGTGATTTTGTATGCTGAATACCAATATTCCTTCGTGGGTAGGTTGGGCATGTGTGTGTGTGTGTGTGTGAGAGAGAGAGAGGGAGAGGGAGAGGGAGAGAAATTGAGACTTTCTCAACTACAAAGTTTAAAAAAAAAAATAGCTAATGCTGACCACACCAGAAGGGAATATTTGGAAAGCAATACTATTTAAAGACAGTTCATTCATCCAGTTTTCCCTGTTAATGTCTTCCAGTGCTTCTCCTTGTTTTTTTGTGCCTCATACAAATAGAAAATATATTTATATACATATTACTTGTGGTTTGAGGCTGTATTTGTATGCATTAGTACTGTGAGTCTATTGGAAGAAGAGGACTGTAGAATCTACGGCCAGAAAAGATGACTACTTAAGTCAAAAAAATAAAGATCATGGTTTCCTTTGAGAAAAAAATCTTGTGTCTACATATACACACACATAAACACATAATTACCTACTTAACACAGACATTCAGGAAACTATCCTTGTGATGTGTTTTTGCTCTTTCTTTCTAATTTTCAGAACAATTTCATGACTACTCAAAATAGAGATGATAAATAGCCAGAAGATATTATCCATGGATATGGACCACAACAGTAAAGAATATAATGTAGCTTTTATAGTTGATCAGGATTATTATAATAACCTTTAAAGCAGTTCTCCAAGAATGTTAATACACACAGTGACTATAAAACAAAGGCAAAACATATCAAGAAACATACGTAAATAACACACCCTACAGAAAAATCAAAAGTGGTATTATCTTAAACCTGTAAATATTACTAAATTTTCCACTGAATTTGTCCTCTTTGGTAAGAGTCTAAAAATTTCTTCTGAATTATAACCCATTACCTAGACACATGCACTTTAGGAAAAAAACGAACTTTTATCTTCTTTTTTTCACTCAGATATGCCAATATCCGTCTGCCTTTGGCTCTTTGCACTCTCTACAAGACCTTTATGTGGCTTCATCTTCTTCATCATTCTGTCCTCAGTTCAAATGACTCCACCCGGTCCACACCAGAGTCCTTCCCTGAGTTCTAGACCATCCTAACCAAAGTAGACAGTTCCCCATTGCCACTCATCACTCTGATTTATTTTCTTCTTAGAAATCAGTACTAGCAAAACTGTTTATTTCCTTATTTATAGTCTATCTCCCTGAACAAAGTATGAGCACTTGAGAGAAGGGTTCTTTTCTACCTAGCTCACTAGAGCATAACTGCTCATCACATGGCTGAATGGATTTCAAATGAGCCATTCTGTAGCCCCGTAAGATTGCTTTTTACCTTCCCCTTTGAATCTGCACTGCATAAAAAAATAAAACATACTGAGAGAGTAAAAAAGAAGTGTGTATCAGTGTTTTCAATGAACCTCTTTATCTCCCCCTGGTGAACAATGTGTGAGCATTTATCATGCTGATTATGATTTGCACAGGTCAACGTTGACATGCAAGTGATTTTGAAGGGAGATATAATTGCCTATAAAAAAGATGGATAATTCTAAAGGCTAAAATTTGATCCACAAGGTCCATTTGACCCAATAATGCTGCCGTGTGTCATAGACCCTGTGGATGGTGTCGAAGTTGAGAAAGAGATGAACACAATTTCAACATCAGCCAATTTTCACAGTAATTTACTTCTAGGCAAATAAGAAATACAATTTGATTTACTGACTAAAAACTTTCAAGCAACAAAAAAGGCTGCCTTTATATTAATATATATTCAACACTGTACACTTTTCTGGTTCAATATGCTTCCATTCCACATTCACTACTTCATGTAATCCTAAAAACAACTTTCTGAAGTTGGTAATATTGCTCTTCTGCATTTCAGCGGGGAAAAAAATTAATATAATCAAGGAATGAGACTACTGAAGAGATAGAAAAATTTCATGGACCTCAAGGCTGAAAGTATTAATGGCAATGGTGAAACAGAAAGTTAGGAACATAGATAACTTTCTCTTCTGGTTGCTGCAAGCTCTCATGTCTGCTTCTCACACTCACTCTCTCTCCCTTCTTCCTTCCCTCCCTCCCTCCCTCTCTGCTCTCACTGTTTTTCTCTTCATGTTTACCTTAAGTGTCTACCTTCTTTCCATAGTCCATTCTCAAAACAATAAATTGAGAATTGGCCAAACTGTCCACATTCAATAAATCTTTGAATGTGCATAAATTCTTTACAAAACTCCATATAGGTAGTATGGCTCATTCAACTATGAAATAATTTTCTTTTGCTGTTTCCATAACCCTTCATATATTTTAATAAGAGGTTCTTCTTCACTCACACACTCTGCTCCTACTTCCTTTGAACTTCTTAAGACTCCTGGGTTTGTATATTTGTCTCCTTAGATTTTTTTTGCTTAAATACTAATTTCATTTAGTAACATTCTCCCCTTCCTAAACCTACTGAAAAATAAAATCACCTCTTCTGAAGAAGTGAATACCACCTCCTCTGAACTCACAATTTTCTTTAAGTTCATGTACTTTATGTCACATATCCATTAACTTCTTGTAATCTATTTACCTATGTATAAATTTTTAAGGCAGGTTACTATACACGCTCAATCACTGTGTGAGATCATAGCATAAGCCAGTAATCAAGTGATCTAGGATATTGTAAATTCAGTATACAAGTGACACCTTAGGAGAACCTCCTTGGTTAAATATTCAACAATATAAATACACAGAGATTTAGTTCCAAGTTCTGAAAGGAAACTTCCCTTCCAAGAGTATCTTAAGATTTTGGCAAATAATGATATTTGATGTCTATCCAAAATAAAATAGTTCCTTTTGGTTTTGCCCTTTTCAGCACATTTGCTCTGCCATGCCAAAATAAGAAAGGTTGCAGCAGGTGGTTATTTTGCTTTTGAGCATAATGGTTAATGGCTTTTTCTGCTGTCAGAGCTTTCAAAGCCATTAATTTTATCTGAGGCCCTTTTTTGGCTTTCATACCTTCCTGAATATTAATTGTGTAAATTTCTCTTACAACCACATCTCAGTAAGAACCTGAATCAATATATCCCTCCCATCACATTTATTCAGGCTCAGCCTCCTCCTCCATTACCCAGGCGACAAGCTGACAAAGTACAAAGCTTTAATTCTGTTTTTTGTTTCTTGTTGGGGAAACCATGATACAATGGATAATTTATGTCCTCATTTCAGCCAGCATTAAATCATGGACCTGAGGGCTCCAACAGTTTAGAGGTCTTTCTTATCTACAGTCTATAGGGTGTATAGATTTTCTTAATAAAATAACTTCAGCATCATTCAAAATAAAAAACAGTAACACAAACATGTGGACTCATTCTACAAAAAACCACAATGTATGTCATTAGAAAAAGTTGGTTAGGATTTCATATCATATCGCCCTATTAAAACAAAAACATTTTCAGGCTCCTAGAGGATGAGTCAAAAAATATTAAGTTAGAGTCACTCTCCACTCTTCCATAAGCTATCTTTTGCAAACCTACATTCTGAAGTATAACTCATGTTAGTTGTCTCTTCCCAAGCTCAGGTGATTTACCTGATCTTCCTGGAACACATATTCCATGTATTTCAAGTGGTGTTCACTACCCTCCCATATCCAATTTCTAGAAATTTGTCTACTTTCTGCTTTTACAGAGCATATTAGATTCTCAGTCTCTGAGCTGTTAGTGAAAAATGGAAGATTGAACATACGTGTTTTTCACTGTGCTATAATTCCCCTAAAATGGTAATAAAAAGCACATAAAGGCATAGACCTCTAAGAAGAGCATGAGAAAAAACCGTCAGTAGATGGCAGAAGGAGAATACATTTCTCTAAAGAACAAAGCAAAACAAAAAGCCCACAAAGAATACTAACCAGCAAAGTGACCCTGAGAAAAACCTATCTGAGTTTGCAAGGCAGAGGATATAATCCAGAAGGAGGAGATCCATCTGGCAGAAATCCAGAAGCCTCAGGATCAGAACTGCAAGATGCTAAAGAAAGTGGGGCAGGGGGAGCGGATAGCTCAGTAGTAGAGCACATGCTTAACATGCATGAAGCCCTAGGTTCAATCTCCAGTGCCTCTGTTAAATAAACAAACAAATACACTTAATTATCTCCCCAAAAATAAAGAGAGGGGGGAGAGAGAATGAGATGAGACCTACGGCTAAAAACATGAAGATGCATTGCATGGAAAACTTGCCCTCAGCTCTCCTCTTCCCCCAGCCCAGAATGCAAAAAATTCCATCAGTTATATGATTTCCTCAGAGACAAAATAAGGTGGAAGAGAGATTCTACTCAAAAGAAGGTGGATATTTCCCAAGCAAAGACTTCTAATTTCTGGAATTTGGAAGCCATCTGCCCTGATGATAGCAGAGTTAGCCTGAAGAAAGAAGCCTGAGAGAAAGATGAAGGGGATCTTTATTTTTTTTTCTAGTTTTTTTTAACATTTTTTATTGATTTATAATCATTTTACAATGTTGTATCAAATTCCAGTGTAGAGCACAATTTTTCAGTTATACATGAACATATATATATTCATTGTCACATTTTTTCTCCGTGAGCTACCATAACATCTTGTATATATTTCCCTGTGCTATACAGTATAATCTTGTTTATCTATTATACAATTTTGAAATCCCAGTCTATCCCTTCCCACCGTCCGCCCCCTTGGCAACCACAAGTTTGTATTGTATGTCTATGAGTCTATTTCTGTTTTGTATTTATGCTTTGTGTTTTGTTTTTTTTTAGATTCCACATATGAGCGATCACATATGGTATTTTTCTTTCTCTTCCTGGCTTACTTCACTTAGAATGACATTCTCCAGAAGCAACACCTGAGTATGTGGCAAGCCACGGTATGTATCTTAAATTTATTTTTATTTCTTAAAAGGATAGAACCAGAAGCAACGGTTGAAAAGTTAAAAAGAGGAAGATTTCAGCTAACCACTAAGAATAATATTGAACACATACATTCATTCAATAATAAAACTGAATGCATTGAGGCATTCTGTTTTTCTCTTCCCTGACAGAAATAATCAGAAACAGAGCAGTGCTTTGTCATGGAGGCTGTGCAGGGAATTTTCCTTTGGGTAGAAGGATGTACTGAGTAATGTTCAAGTTACTCCTAGATCTAATTCTCCAAAACAGTGTATAATTTTCTCATTATAAAAATGTATTGGAGAGACGGAGAAGATGGCGGAGTAGAAGAACGCTCGCAGGTCACCCTCTCCCACAAATACACCAAGACCCACATCTACAGACCCAAGCAGCCAACCAGAGCACCTGCGGAACTCCAACAGAACATCGCCCTCTTCAAAAGATAAAGACTCCAGAGATCTAGTAGGAGAAAAAAAAAAGAAAGAACAAAAGGCAAAGCAGCACGGGACGGGTCCCGCTGGGAGGGAGCGGCAAAGGAGGACTGGCGCTCGCTCGCTGGGTCTCCCCTCTCCAACTGAGAGGCCAGCGGGACGGAGGGGGAGCCTCCAAGGCTCGGATCTGTACAGAGCAGCCCGTGACTAACAGAACTAAGTTAAATAGGCACAGAGCGTCCCCCAACACCCAGCCTGAGACACGGGCCAGCAGCCGCGGGCAGGACCTGGCTGCACAAGCCGGGCGGAGGACGGAGACGGCTGCATGGAGGCAGCCCCGGGCGGAACGCAAGGGGCTGTGCGCGGTGGCTGCGGGTGCACAGGGCAGAACAACCTGGGCCCTCCATGAAACAGCAAGGTTGATGTGCTCTCGGGGGAAGGGTGCACACTCCCATCTGTGAAAACCCGCGGAAAGTTTTCGGGGGAAGAGAGGCGGGGCTCAGGCACAGCTGCCATATCCTCCGCGCTGAGCAATCAGGCGGGTGCGGGGGCGAAACCTGCATCCACACGGAAGGGCTTAGCAGCCTCAAACGCCAGACTGAGACTGGCCTGAAGCCCGGGGCAGATAGGATCCTTCCATCCTTGTCCCTCAGAGAACTTGCTCCACAAATACAAACAAGGCGCTGGGTTTTGGCTCGGAGCAGGGACAGGGCTGTCCCTCGGTCTTCCCCAAGCCCACCCATGGAGCGCCGACCAGGGCGGAGCGCGCAGCCGCACAGAGCAGCGGAGCTACCGGCGGCGCAGGTAGACGGAGAGCGCCCCCCCCCCCCGCCTTTCGGGGAGGAACACAGCCCCTGACCGAGGTGCTGGGAGGGGGCACGACCCGCCCTCCTACCCGGCCAGTCTGCAACATCTGACTGCGGCAACCAGAGGGGCAGTGACCCGCCCGCCCACAGCAGAGAGCTGCACCTGACCCAGTGTTAGGAGGAGGCGCGATCAGCTTGCCGACAGGTGCTGGGAGCAGCACAGAAGAGGGCGCCAACGGAGGGCCTCTGAAAACAGCAAGCTGACCTTCCAAGACAGGACGAACACAGAAAGACTTCACATTAAAAGCACACAAACTCCAGGAGAACACCGACAAACCCACCGCCCCCTTTTTTTTAAATCTGTTTTTGCCTGTTCTATTTTCTATTACTCTCTTAATCTTTACTTCTTAATTCATTTCTATTTCTCTTGGGTTTTGATGTCCTGTTATTGATTAGACACAGGTTTCAAATACATCTATTCATCTCCCCCCCTTTTTTTTGTAAAGGTTTCAAAAGGACGTCTCAACCCGATTACTACTCTGCTTCAACTCCCTCTTCTATTATTCATTATACACTGTTTTCAAATCCTCTTTCTCCCTTCTTTTAAAATTCTTTCTCTCTCTCTCATTTTTTTTTCTTTTTCTCCTAAGTTCTATTCCTAAATAGGCATCAGATAGATAAAATCCTTAAGGACCAAAATAAACAACTAATACTCCATAAACCACAGTGCCAAAGAGGTATGAGCAAGATGAAGAAGCAGAAAAACCTTTCCCAATTAAAAGAACAAGAGAAATCCCCTGAAAGAAAGATCAATGAAATAGACATCGATAGCCTACTAGATCAAGATTTCAAAAAAGGAGTGATCAAATTGCTGAAGGAATTAAAAGAGATAGTGTTTAGAGATATAAAATATGTCAAAAATGAAACTGAAGCTATAAAGAAGAGCCAAGTAGAATGGGTAAACTCATTGACAGAGATGAGGAATGATCTACTAGCTGTGCAAAGCCGACTAGATAATGCAGAGGAACGAATTAGTGATCTAGAAGACAGGGCAATAGAAAGCACCCATTCAGAAGAACTACAAGAGAAGCAAATAAAAAATAATGAAAATAGCATAAGGGACCTATGGGATAATATAAAGCGTCCCAATCTTCGCATAATAGGGGTCCCAGAAGGAGAAGAAAGATCAAAGGGGATTGAAAAGGTTTTTGAAGAAATCATCACTGAAAACTTCCCAAACTTAAAGAAGGAATCAGATATCCAAGTACAGGAAGCTCAGAGGGTCCCAAACAGGAAGAACCCAAATAGACCCACACCAAGACATATCATAATCAAGATGGCCAGAGTCAAGGATAAAGAAAGCATTCTAAAGGCAGCAAGAGAAAAGCAAAGAGTAAGTTACCAGGGAACCCCCATAAGGCTCTCAGCTGATTTCTCTACACAAACACTACAGGCCAGAAGGGAGTGGCAAGATACATTCAAAGCCCTGAATGAAAAAAAGATGCAGCCTAGGACCATTTATCCAGCAAGGCTATCCTTGAGGATAGAAGGAGAAATAAAGAGTTTCACAGACAAAAAAAAGCTGCAGGAGTTTAGCAACACTAAACCCATGCTAAAAGAAATATTGAAAGGGCTATTCTAAATAGAAAAGCAGCAGGATGCTACAAAAATGAGAAACATACAACTGGAAAGGTGGTAACTCATGAATTACAAATAAAGTAAACATGAAATTATAAAAGAAGACATACAGATCACTGAGAGTGGGAGAGGGAGGCAGGGAAATATAGAATATTTTTTTCTTTCTTTTTTAAATTTTTTTAACAGTAGGATGGGTTTGAGATCATGTTACTATCAGTTTAATAAAAACAGTTATACTAATGGGTTGATAGATTTACAAAAAAAGGGTAACCACAAGCCAAAAATTTACAAAGGAGTCACAAAAATTAAATAAAATCCATGATAATACAAAGGAAAATTACCAAACCACAAAAGGAAGAAGAAAGGAACAAAGAGGATATACCAATTCAACTGCAAAGATAAGTTCAAAATGGCAATAAACACACATCTATCATTAATTACTGTAAATGTTAATGGACTAAATGCTCCAGTCAAAAGACACAGAGTGGCAGACTGGATAATAAAGCAAGAACCTTCAATATGCTGCATACAAGAGACCCACTTTAGGGAGAAGGACACATACAGATGGAGAGTGAAAGGATGGAAAAGGATATTCCATGCAAATGGAAAAGCCAAAAAAGCAGGTGTTGCAGTACTCATTTCAGACAAAATAGACTTTAAAACAAAGGCCATAAAGAAAGATAAAGAAGGACATTTTATAATGATTAAAGGAGTGATACAAGATGAGGATATTACACTCGTTAATATATATGCACCCAATATAGGAGCACCTAAGTACATACAAGAAGTACTAACAGAGATAAAGGGGGATATTGATGGGAATACAATCATAGTTGGAGATTTTAACACTGCACTAACATCACTAGACAGATCTTCCAGACAGAAAATAAACAAGGCAACAGAGAAACTAAATACTACAATAGAAAAACTAGATTTGGTGGATATTTTCAGAGCATTACACCCCCAAAAATTAGGATATACATTCTTTTCAAGTGCACATGGAACATTTTCCAGGATCGATCATGTACTTGGGCACAAAAGAAACCTCAACAATTTTAAGAAGATAGAAATTATCTCAAGCATCTTTACTGACCACAATGCCAAGAAACTGGAAAGCAACAGCAGAGAAACAAAGGAGAAAAAACAGGAAAGCATGGAGATTAAACAATATGTTATTGAAAAAACAATGGATCAATGAGGAAATCAAAGCTGAAATTAAAAAATACCTTGAGACAAATGATAATGAAAGCACAACCACTCAAAACCTATGGGACACAGCAAAGGCAGTGCTAAGAGGGAAGTTTATAGCGATACAGGCCTTCCTCAAAAAAGAAGAACAATCTCAAATAAACAATTTAACCCACCACCTGAATGAATTAGAAAAAGAAGAACAAAAAGCCCCAAAAAGCAGCAGAAGGAAGGAAATAATAAAGATCAGAGAGGAATTAAATACAATAGAGATTAACAAGACCATAGAAAAAATCAACCAAACCAAAAGCTGGTTTTTTGAAAAAGTAAATAAAATCGACAAACCTCTGGCCAAACTCACAAAGAAGAAAAAAGAGAGAGCACAAATTAGCAAAATAAGAAAGGAAAATGGAGAAATTACAACAAACAAAATAGAAATACAGAATATCATACGAGAATATTATGAAAAACTATATGGAACCAAACTGGATAACCTAGAGGAGATGGACAAGTTTCTGGAAACATACTGTCCACCAAGACTGAATCAAGAAGAATCTGAACACGTGAACAATCCGATCACTAGAAAGGAAATAGAAATAGCAATTAAAAACCTCCCTACAAATAAAAGTCCAGGACCGGACGGCTTCACCAGGAAATACTACCAAACATACAAAGAAGAACTCATACCAGTCCTTCTCAAACTCTTCCAGACATTTGAAAAGGAGGGATTACTCCCAAACTCATTCTATGAAGCCACCATCACCCTGATACCAAAACCAGGCAAAGACACTACAAAAAAAGAGAATTATAGGCCAATATCACTGATGAACATAGACGCCAAAATCCTCACCAAAATTTTAGCAAATAGAATCCAACAACACATAAAAAAGATTATACATCATGACCAAGCGGGGTTCATCCCAGGGACACAAGGCTGGTTCAACATACGCAAATCAATCAGTGTAATACATCACATCAACAAGAGAAAGGACAAAAACCACATGATCATCTCAATCGATGAAGAAAAAGCATTTGATAAAATTCAACACACATTTATGATAAAAACTCTCGTCAAAGTGGGTACAGAGGGAACATATCTCAACATAATAAAAGCTATATATGACAAACCTACAGCCAGCATAGTACTCAACGGTGAAAAACTCAAAAGCTTCCCGCTAAAATCTGGGACAAGACAAGGATGCCCACTATCACCACTCCTATTCAACATAGTCCTGGAAGTCCTAGCCACAGCAGTCAGGCAAGAGAAACAAATAAAAGGGATCCAAATTGGAAAAGGAGAGGTAAAAGTGTCATTATATGCTGATGACATGTTACTATATATAGAAAACCCTAAAAGGTCCACACAAAAGCTACTAGAGCTGATTGAAGAATTCAGCAAGGTAGCAGGTTACAAGATTAACGTTCAAAAATCAGTTGCATTTCTTTACACTAACGATAAGTCAACAGAAGAAGAAAGTAAAGAAACAATCCCCTTTAAAATAGCACCCAAAGTAATAAAATATCTGGGAATAAATCTAACCAAGGAGGTGAAAGAATTATACACAGAAAACTATAAACCATTGATGAAGGAAATGAAAGAAGACTTTAAAAAATGGAAAGATATTCCATGCTCTTGGATTGGAAGAATCAATATTGTTAAAATGGTCACACTGCCCAAGGCAATCTACAGATTTAATGCAATCCCTATCCAATTACCCAGGACATATTTCACAGAGCTAGAACAAATCATAATAAAATTCATATGGAACCATCAAAGACCTAGAATTGCCAAAGCATTACTGAAGAGAAAGAAAGAGGCTGGAGGAATAACTCTCCCAGACTTCAGACAATACTATAGAGCTACAGTCATCAAGACAGCATGGTATTGGTACCAAAACAGACATATAGACCAATGGAACAGAACAGAGAGCCCAGAAATGAACCCACAAACTTTTGGTCAGCTCATCTTTGACAAAGGAGGCAAGAATATACATTGGAATAAAGACAGTCTCTTCAGCAAATGGTGTTGGGAAAACTGGACAGCAGCATGTAAAACAATGAAGCTAGAACACTCCCTTACACCATATACAAAAATCAACTCAAAATGGATTAAAGACTTAAACATAAGACAAGATACAATAAACCTCCTAGAGGAAAACATAGGCAAAACATTATCTGACATACATCTCAAAAATTTTCTCCTAGAAGAAATAAAAGCAAGAATAAACAAATGGGACCTAATGAAACTTACAAGCTTCTGCACAGCAAAGGAAACCAGAAATAGAACAAGAAGAAAACCTACGGAATGGGAGAAAATTTTTGCAAGTGAAACCAACAAAGGCTTGATCTCCAGAATATATAAGCAGCTCATACGACTCAATAAGAAAAAAATAAACAACCCAATCCAAAAATGGGCAGAAGACCTAAACAAGCAATTCTCCAAGGAAGACATACAAATGATCAAAAAGCACATGAAAAAAATGCTCAATATCACTAATTATCAGAGAAATGCAAATCAAAACTACAATGAGGTATCACCTCACACCAGTCAGAATGGCCGTCATTCAAAAATCCACAAATGACAAATGCTGGAGAGGCTGTGGAGAAAGGGGAACCCTCCTACTCTGCTGGTGGGAATGCAGTTTGGTGCAGCCACTGTGGAAATCAGTGTGGAGATTCCTCAAAAGACTAGGAATAGACTTACCCTATGACCCAGGAATCCCACTCCTGGGCTTGTATCCAGAAGGAAATCTACTTCAGGATGACATCTGCACCCCAATGTTCATAGTAGCACTATTTACAATAGCCAAAACATGGAAACAGCCTAAATGTCCATCAACAGGTGATTGGATAAAGAAGAAGTGATATATTTATACAATGGAATACTACTCAGCCATAAAAACCGACAACATAATGCCATTTGCAGCAACATGGATGCTCCTGGAGAATGTCATTCTAAGTGAAGTAAGCCAGAAAGAGAAAGAAAAATACCATATGAGATCGCTCATATGTGGAATCTAAAAAACAAAAACAAAAACAAAAACAAACAAACAAACAAAAACAAAGCGTAAATACAGGACAGAAATAGACTCACGGACAGAGAATACAGACTTGTGGTTACCAGGGGGGTGGAGGGTGGGAAGGGTAGACTGGGATTTCAAAATTGTAGAATAGACTACACTGTATAGCACAGGGAAATATACACAAAATGTTATGATAACTCACAGAGAAAAAAATGTGACAATGAGTGTGTATATGTCCATGAATGACTGAAAAATTGTGCTGAACACTGGAATTTGACACAACATTGTAAAATGATTATAAATCAATAAAAAATGTTAAAAAAATGTATTAACACAAGTCAACAAGTAAATAATTAGGTAATGAACAATGCGTGTGGACAGAAAATTTTTCACTTAGGTAAATATGACCTTTAATAAAACCCAATTGCTTTATACAAATAATTTGCCAGGGTATCTTGCTAGATTATTTGGAATAAAGAAACAATCTCACTTCAAATATGATTCAGCAGAGAACTATAAAGAAAAAAAAAAAAGAATAGTGTATAGCAACAGTAGTCACAGAGGTAACCGGGAGAAAGAAAGGATGGATGTACAGGATGAATTAAATTTCAAATGCAATCACCTCAGGGAAACCAAACATAGGCTAGAGAGCAAATAGTCATTCATCAATAACTGCAATTAATAAGTCAGCTAGAAGTTTGAGAGACGGGTCCTCTGGAGTTAAACACAACTGCATTAATATCCTGGTGCCACCACTTCTGGCTTTGTGTGCTCATCTCTAGGAACGTCGACGACGTTAAGCCTTTGTTTTCTCATTTGTAAAATCAAACAGAATACCTCACTGAGTTGTTATAAGGATTATATTAGACAATTAATGTAAAGGCCTTCATACAATACCAAGCACAGAGTATAATCACCAAAAATTCCAGCCGCAACACTAACAACCACAATAATAGTATTGTCATCACTGTGTCAGGCTGGGAATGATTTCACTGAAAAGACAGCATAAGAGCAGGTTCTTGAAGGAAGGCTAAGAATTAGATATGAAATGGGAAGGGAATATTCCAGGGGATCAATATACTGTGGATTAAAAAGTCACAGATAGTATGTAAGACAAGACACAGTTTGATTGCTAATCTGATGACCAAAATTAATGAAAACTCCACTTTCCCCATTACTCAGTCAAGTAAAAAAGATTTGGTGTCATCAACCACTCCTTTCTTTCTCTAGCATCCCACATTTGTCCAATCAGAAAGTCTTCTCTGCTTATCTTTTAATTTTTAAATTTTAATTTAAAACATACTTTTTAAAACTTTGACTACTTGTCACAACCACCACCCCCCTGGCTAAAGAAATCATCATCTCTCATCTTATGTGATTATTGAAATATCCGAGACTAAGAAAACTGATCCAAAACGTATCCAAAATCAAAAAGGAGTACAGTATGTCCTTTCAGTGTTGTACGGGAGCACTGTTTAACAAGCCTACTCAAGGAATATGTAGTTCTGACCAGGATGACCTTAATGTTCCTCTCAGCTTGACTTGTCTTTTAAACAGGCTTCTTCCTGACTCTAGGCCCCTGACCTCCTTTTTCTTGGAGCATTTACTTCAGAAAGCCTTGTAACTGTAATTTCTTTCTCTGTCCTTTTGCGATGTATGTAAATCTTTTTAAAGCCTCTAGCCAGTTTTCTGACTCAGGCATGACTCTCAAGCACAAGGTGGGGGGGGGCGGGCATTCCTTTGAAATGTAATCATTAAGAAAGAGCCCCCTTTTCTCAGTCCTTCTGGGAGGTAGGAGCCCAACTTCAATGGGTGTCAATTAGCAAAAACAGAAGGCCTAATTACAGAAGAAAACAGGTGAAAACTCAGGAATAACTCAATGTGCTAGACATATTCAATTGATTAATCTCTCTGCTAACAGCCTCTAGTGTTTTTCCACTCATTCACTTCAGTAAATAAAAACTCTCCTGCCTTTTGTTTCAGTGGAGCTAAGTTCAGACTCTAGTTCTGGCTTTCTACCCTATTGCAATAGCCTTGAATAGTTTTCCCTGCCTATTTAATTTTGGTGCAATTTTTGCTTTGCCATTCTCCAAGACAATGGATATGTTTTTGATTTTATTAGATTCTGTTAGAGCTCAGACATAGTTAAGATAAATATTAACTTGTAGATTTGTCTATGATAGAAAAAATAATCTAAAAAACTATAAATAAAAAATAATCTCAATAATTCCAAAAATCATTTAGAAATCTAATGTCTACTTCTGGTTTAAAAAAAAAAAACCCTCAGAAAATTAGAAATAAAAGAGAATTTTCTAGGCTTGATAAAGGCATCTACAAAAATCTTACAGCTAACATTGCACTTACTGATGAAAGACCGAATTTTTTGCCCCTATTATCAGCAACAAGACAAAGATGTCTGCTCTCACCACTTCAATACAACATTGTATTGAGGTTTTTGCCAGTGCAGTAAGAAAAAAAGAAATGAAAAGCATCAGAATTGGAAAGAAAGATGTAAAATTATCTTTATGTAGAGATGTACTTGTCAATGTAGAAAATCCTACAGAACCTATGAATTAACTACTAAAACTGGTCAGCTTAACAGGGTTACAGAATCAAGATCTACATTCTAAACTCAACAGTATTTCTATGCACTAGTAACAGGCTAGTGGAAATTTAGAAATATTTATCATAGCACCAAAAATATCAAAGACTTAGGGATAGATGTTCCATAAGATGTGAAAGAGTTGTACAGTAAAAAACTCCAAAACTTTGCTAAGAGGAATTTAAAATGACCTAAATAAAAGGAGGTAAATACCATGTTCATGGGTTAAAAAAAAGCAAACCCTCAGTATTATCAAGAAAGCACTTCTTTCCAAATTCAGTGCAATCCCCATCAATATCTCAGCAGGCTTTTTTCCCCCTGGAAGTTAACAAAATTATTCTACACTTCTAACAGGAATACAAAGGGCCTAGAAAACCATAATAACTTTGAAAAAGCCTGAGACTCCTGTCAACTTCAGATCTTAGTACTTCCCTCCCTTGTCTCCTTGATCCTTTCCTCTGACCCATCTTCTCAGCCTTCTCTTTCTGAAACTCCCATGTGACATATATTAGACCTCCTTCACTACCTCTTCTATTTTCTTACATGTATCCAATCTCTTTATTCTCTCATACTTATAAAGTTTGACATCCTTTGGTATCAACATTCAGAGAGAGCTCAGAAAACTGAATTTGGTGCATACAAAACAGAATATTAACATTTTCTCCCCTGAGAATAATGTAAAATTAAAATTACAAAGGACAAGAGGTAGAAAATTAAAACTAGCCACAGTGGAGGATACAAGAAAAAATAACCTAATTTTATTGCATAGAGTCACAGAGGTAATTAATGTTAAAAAGCAAGAATAACAATCTAACTGTCAAAAATAAAAGAACTAAGTGGCAACGGGGGACCAGAACAGAGAGAAACCCTCAATCTCTCCTAGCAAGAATCTACAGAAAATACCCAACGTTCTCAGATCAAGAGGTGAATATAGTGCTAGCTTCGGCAGCACATACACTAAAATTGGAACAATACAGAGAAGATTAGCAGGGCCTCTACACAAGGATGACACGCAAATTCGTGAAGCATTGCATATTTGGGGGGAATGCAGTTTGGTGCAGCCACTGTGGAAAACAGTATGGAGATTCCTCAAAAGACTAGGAAAAGACTTACCATATGGCCCAGTCATCCCACTCCTGGGCATATAACCAGAAGGAACCCTATTCAAAAAGACACCAGCACCCCAATATTTATAGCAGCACTATTTACAATAGCCAAGACATGGAAACAGCCTAAATGTCCATCAACAGATGACTGGATAAAGAAGCTGTGGTATATTTATACAATGGAATACTATTCAGCCATAAAAAACCCACAACATAATGCCATTTGCAGCAACATGGATGTCGCTGGAGAATGTCATTCTAAGTGAAGTAAGCCAGAAAGAGAAAGAAAAATACCATACGGTATCACTCATATGTGGAATCTGAGAAAAAAAAAAAAGATGACGACAAATGATCTTAAATATAAAACAGAAACAGACTCATAGACATAGAATAAAAACTTGTGGTTTCCAGGGGTAGGCGGGCAGGAAGGGACAGACTGGGAGTTCCAAATTTGTAGATACTGACAGGTATACCTAGAAAGAGAAACAAGTTTATACTGTATAGCACAGGGAAAGAGATACAAGATCTTGTGGTAGCTCACAGTGAAAAAGAATGTGAAAATGAATCTATGTATATTCATATGTGATTGAAAAATTGTGCTCAATACCACGAATTTACCCAACATTGTAAACTGACTATAACTCAAAAAAATTTTTAAAAAAGAAGTGAATATAAAAGAACATCATTAAGCATTATAGTAGTAATCACAAGAACTGAAAATAGAAACAATTTAAGTTGTACATATTTTGGGGGATGCTTGGTTGTAGACAGGAGTATTGGTTAAGTATTTTAATTTGCATTTCTGTATTATATTTTGCATCATTATATGACTGTATAGTTTTAATTTTAAGAACTGAATTTAAAGAATTTATGTCTGTTTTGCAATGAATCAAACTACGTACTACACATACTTGAATAACAGAAAAATATGGCTTTAAAAATAGAAATAAAATGAAATGCTCCAATAGGAAACAAATACAATTCAATAAAATGACACTTTTAGAAATAAATCATAAGGAATAAACAGACAGAAATGCAGACAAATATGTATATACAATAATGTCATTTCTTCCAACAAATATAAAAGTAAATGTTCAACAATGAAGAAATTGTTAAATATATTATGAAATACTATTCAGATCTTTAAAGTCATGTTTTTGAAGAATTTTAAGTGACATGAGGCAAAAAATGACTATATGGTAGCAAGTTAAAAAATCACTATCAAATTTCATGTAACTTAAAAACAATTGACAAATAAGAAATACATATATAAGACTAGATACAATATTGTGAACAGCTACTCTTGGGTAGTAAGAACACATTTGATTTTTATTTTAATCATTTCTGCCACAAATCAAGCAGCATTTCTCATCAACATGCCAAGATGCTATTGATTTCCTCATCTTGCCAACTGTCTAACTCAATTTGATACTGCAGGGTGTTTATGCCCATGCTTTATTTGCAAGACACTGGTTAATTTTCTCAGTGAACTGTATGTCCTTGATGTTTCTTAAGTTCTAAATTGCAAAAGAGCTTGTGAGTTAGACAAGAACTAGTTCTCTGATCTCTTGACACTATGATGCAGACTTTGAATTAGGTTCAGAAGAAGTAATGAAGCATGGGTAACAATGACCAATTTTAAGACTGAAATAAAAATTGACTTAATCTTATTTTTATATACAGAAAGATAATTGGAGAAAAAATTAAAAATAAGACTTTCATCCAGAAAATTTAAGTGACAGGCATATATAATTTTAAAAAAATACTCTGCAATATAAGTATTTCAGGCAAACCCTTAGTTTGGACTTCATTTTCTATTTTACACATTACTGCTTTCCAAACTCTACAATCAAGGATCTATTTTTTGTGTTGTTTTGAAAATTTCAACCCATTGGTTGCACTGATACTTTGCAACATATAATAAAATAAATTACTGGAAAAATTATCACATGCCTGTTTGTCACAGCATTGTTCATTTCAATAACATTGGCCAAATGTTTACTCTCACTTTCTGAACTGATCTTATGGGCCAGTGACAAACAGTTCACAGGTCATAGCAGTCCATGATCACCCTTCAGTAGTGCTGCTCTCAATAATTCTGGACATCCTTTCTTGCATAAATAAGTATAAAGCTCCTTATGAATCTTTGCAATGAGTTTTAAAATAGTAAATTCAGACTACATGCATTTAGAAAATAATCCATTTGTGTCTGATACTAATCCTCAATTTCTGAAAGTCTTAGATAAGTATACTCCCTTGAGTTGGATATATTGCTAGCTGTAGCTTAAAAAAATAAATAATGCAAGTCCAGAGAGATGATAGTACGTCAATTAGCAGAAAGTTTAAGGAGTTATAAGGAATCAGTGGGATGCTGTACCACCTGGGCAGATAACTGTGTAGTGCACAGGGTTCCACTTTGTGGGGAGGTTGGGAGTTTCTAAAGAATTCATTAAGCCTTCCATGAGAAAGTCAGTGTTTGGAAATCTTCCCAGTCAGATGCTATGACAGTCAAAAAATAATGGCAAAAAGACTACGTTAAGTGATGTTAAATGATTTTTCCCTGGTCCTGGTTTCCTTCTGTCTCTCCTCCCATTCCTGATCCTGAAGGAATTAGAAGTCTTGCAGTGTCTTTGGGAGAAGGCAGGAATCCCAAATATTGGAGGTTCTGTAGCCTAGAAGTGTGTATATAATCTTTATGCTTGAGGAAATATTCTGAATCTTTAAAAACTGAAGATATAGCTTAATGCCTTATTTTCCTTAATAGAGACAGTATCTTCTCATATTTTAAAATACTAGCTTGAAATTAGATTGCCTGTTTCATATACAAGGACTAATTAATAAGCTAATCCAAAACTTAATCAACCCTTTATTATGCTTATGGGTTCTTCATGTAGTAAAGACTACTGGGTAGTCTTGTCTTTGCTCCATGATTCACAGAGCCCCCTACGAAAAGGCTTAAAGAGAGGAGATAACTTGATGGCAAGAGGCTGGAATGGTTTGAAAACTTGTTCACTCAGCCTAAGCCTGATTGCTCTTGAGGTTGGTACTGGCTGTCAGCTGAGCACCTAGCTGTGGCTCTCAGAAATACCATGAATTATGTAGTTTCTCCACGTGGCCTGAATTTCCTCCCTGGAGACTGGGGTCTGAGGGTGACTGTCCTGACACCAAAAGAGACAATGGAAGACCGTATCTTTTTGCATAATCTAGCCTCAGGTGTTAAAAAACATTATTTCTGTCAGTCACACTCTGTTGAATAGAGCAATCATAAGCCCACCAACATTCCCAGGACAGGTGGAAGTTAGTAGGGACTCTACCTTTTGATGGGGAATAACAAGGTTTTAAAAGATTATGTGTTACTAGAAATAACACTTTGGTCACTTTTGGAAAATATAGCTTGCCACACTGCCTATTTTCAAGCCTGCACAGTGCCAAATGTGACCATAAACAAGATATTGAAAAAAAATTGAAAACCTCTATTTTCTCATCAATAAAAAGATGAGAATAATAGTATCTACTCATTGGTTTATGATGAAGATTATATGAGAATGTCAATGTACAAGGCTTAACAGTTGTTGGATGTCATAAAAAATAAATGTGAGCTATCAGTGTGTCCCACATCTGCCAAGAAGGCTTCTAGATCTGGTGGAGAAAAGTATAAATTAGCACATTCACACTACTCTTGTATTCCTTCAGTCTCTTGAAATTCGGGTAAGCTATGTTGTTTTGTTTGGATGGGTAATTATCAGTGTAATTGGGATTTTGGAAGATTACTTAAGCAGATGGTATATTTGAAGTAGGAAAGAGTAATTGTTGTTTAATAACTATAACTGTTATTGAGGGCAATGAACATGACAATTCATTTCATTCATTTTCTGTTTCCCACTTCTGCTACAAACCACTCTGTAAATCTGGAAGAAACACTAGAAGACCACACACACACACACACACACACACACACTGAGTTCAGACTATATAAATTACTATCACTAGAGCAGTAAAATGTTGCTTTGGGTCATCCGACAGATCAACCAAACCATGCTGCAATGGAAAGCAAACTCTGTCATACTAACTATTCTTGGTTGATTCAGCATAGTCTTGACATACAAGTAAGTTATAAGCTATATAACTTACAGTGCAAAATTATTGACAACATATCCAGAGGTGAATATCTGAAAGAAAATTGGGCAAAGTATCCATTTGTCCTTAGAAAACAATTATTAGCTATCCTTGGAAATCCATTTATATTTGGACACACTGTATCTCACTGCATTTGGAAGAGTTAATGGTTATTCTAAAATGATTTTCATGCAACCTCATGACTCAATTGCAGTTTTATCTTAACTCCTCATTATAAAGAGGGCCTTAGTTTTGGTTTCTAATGATTCTGCTTTTCTTAAGAATTAAAAAGTAGTGACCTTATTTACAAACATTACTTTTCAGTTCAGTGGGATCAACAAGTGTCTATGGGGAGAAAACCCCTAAAAAACAACCTCTGAAATCACATCAAATTTCTCAGAAATGTCAAATTGAACACTGTAAAACATTTCTCCTTATTGTTAAATATTTAAATTTGATTTCTTGGTATTCTGTGTATAAATGTGAAATTTTAAACATGGTAGAAAATACAACAGTGTTTTTATTTTCTCTTACAGACACATACTTGACATTAAGTAGACTGAAAAGCTGTCTTAAGAATGAATGGCCATTTAAATCTCCATTCAGGCATTAACCCATTTAATCCAAAATGTAAACTCACCAACAGAAAAAAATAGAATGCAATTTAAATGGCTAAACCATATAAAGAATTCTGAATTTAAAAGGCATACTTTTATATCAGTGTCCTAATCTCTCTAAAGAAATTAAAATCACTACAAACTAATACATATAATATCTAAGAAGAATTTTCACTAGAAAATTCACCAAATCAATAAGTACTAATAATAATGTCATTTTAGATTGGATATTCAAAACAGGTACAAGTAGAGAAAAAAAGAAAGCGATTGAGAGATTGACAGAGAGAGAGAGATCAAATTAAGTTACACAGCCTGTTGGAAAGAAATTAAGGTTAGCAACCAGGACACTTGGATTTTCTGCTTCTGCCAGTAGCTAGGAAGTCATAATTTATGTGGTTCACTTCACTCATCCCCAATGTATAAACACCTGTTCTCCTGATCTTCCTCACAGAATGGTTTGAAATGTCTCATTAAAACACAGAATGGAATGGAGAAATGCTCACAATATACTGCAAAGTAAAAATGATGGAATCTAAAATTGTGTATATGATATAATTCTTACTATAGATAAAAAGAAATAGACACGTACATCTGTATAAACAGATGAGTAACTAAGAGACAAGAAAGAGTGTTAACATCTTTGAGTGATAGATTAAGGCTCATTTTTTTCTTCTTTAGAGGGTGGAGACAAATTATCCAACATTTGGAAATAAGACAACTGGGTATGCGACCATATTCCTACAGTGTCACAGAAGGGCATTGTTTGACTAACTTTATGAAGCATTTTTCATTTCGAGATTTCCTATTTGGGTAGATCCTAGTTTTGGTATAGATTTTTGTCCAGTAACAATGAAAATTCTAAAAATTTTGGTAATATGCCTTCTAGGACACAAATCAGTTTTGGATCTAACCTACCAATTATTATCCTAATATTCTTTTTCCTTTTTATTGTTTATTTTACTTGTTTATTAAAGTTTAAATAATTTACAGTATTAGATAAGTTTCAAGCATACAATAGTGATTCAATATTTTATAGATTATACTCTACATAAAAGTTATTACAAATTAATGGCTGTATTTCCCTGTGCTGAACAATATATCCTTGCTACTTATTTATTACTATTTCTTATTTTGTGTCTCTTAATCTCATATCCCTATCTCCACCTTCTCCTCTTTCTTCTCCCCACTGGTAACCACTAGTTTGTTCTCTATATCTGTGAGTATGTTTCTCTCTTGTTTTATACATTCATGTTTTATTTTTAGATTCCACATATAAGTAATAACAGAGTATTCATCTTTCTCTGACTTATTTCACTAAGCATAGTACCCTCCAGGTCTATCCACATTGTTGCAAATGTCAGAATTTCATCATCTTATAACTGAATACTATTCCATTGAATATATATAACATATCTTCTTTATCCATTCATCTTTCATGAGCTGCTTTCATATCTTCTCCATTATAAATAATGCTGCTATGAACACTGAGATGCATTTTGGGAATGTTTAAGAAGCCTAAGCATTGGCTCATCTTCGCATGTTTAGTAGAATTCATCTGTGAAGCGGTACAGTCTTGGACTTTTGCTTGATGGAATTTTTTTTCCTACAGATTCAATTTTACTGCTAGCAATCGGCCTATTCAGATTGTCTCTTTCTTCCTGATTCAGTCTTGGAAGTTTGTATGTTTCTGGAATTAGGTTCATTTCTTCTAGGCTGTCCAATTTGTTAATATATAACTGTTTGTAGAATTCTTATAATTTTTTTTGTATCTCTGTGGTATTAGGTATTTCTCCTCTTTGATTTCGTATTTTGTTTATTCAGGTCCTCTTTCTCTTCTTCTGAGATAGGCCTGGCTAAAGGTTTGTCCATTTTGTTTATCTTTTCAAAGAACCAGCTCTTGGTTTCATTGATCTTTTCTACTATGTTTTTTCTGCATCTCTAATTTATTTATTTCTTCTCTGGTCTTTCTTAGTTCCTTCCCTCTACTCAGTTTGGGTGCAGTTTGTCCTCCTTTTTTCTAATTACTTTAGATGGAAGGTTAGGTTGTTTATTTGAAATTTTTCTTATTTCCTAAGTTAGGCCTGTACAGTTTTAAACCCGCCTCTCAGAACTGCTTTTGCTGCATCCCAGAGATTTTGGAAGGTTGTGTTTCCATTTTATTTGTCTTAAGATATTTTTCTGATTTCCTCTGATTTCTTTTTGACCCATTGCTTTTTTTGTAGCATGTTGTTTAGTCTCTATGCTTTCTAGTCATTTTCATTTGCACAGAAAAGCTTTTTCCTTCCCCTCACTTTCAGTCTGTGTGTGTCTTTAGTTCTGAAGTGAGTCTCCTGTGAACAGCATATAGATCGATCTTGTTTTTAATCCAGTCAGCCACTCAACGGGCTTTTACTGGAGCATTTACTCCACTGACATTTAAAGCAACTGTTGATAGGTATGTACTTATTTCCAATGTATTATTTGTTTCCCAGTTGCTTTATAGTTCTTCACTGTTCTTTTCTTCTTCTTTTAGTTTCCTCCCTTGTGTTTTGATGATTTACTTTATTGGACATACGTCATGAACATACACCACACAATGTATCTTGACACTCTCTGTCTCTTGAGCATGTCACTCCCTAATACTAATAATGCTTATTCTGTAGATGAACTTCACTTGCCACTGCTGCTCCTGAACATGCTCAGATAACCAGAATACACACCAGGCATGACAAATTAAATAGCAAAATTATGTGTTATGAAATATTTAGGCAGAGGTCAGATTACTGGTGTAGTATGAGAAATAAAATAGAAATCAGTCATTTTTCCATCAAGTAAGCAGCTTTTTCATATACCAAAGCCAAAAAAAAAATCTAAAGACATTTACTAATGCCTAATCACTGAATACAGTGAAAAGAAAAATCTATTCCAAGAAATTGAGCATACATTTTTCAAAGCATGAATATGCCATTTATTTGGGGACATTTTATGATAAAACTAATATCCTGAGCTAAAACTATCAGGGGGCATATTTAATGGAGGGAAGAAAAAGCTTCAAGAGAAATCAACTGTAAAGTAATCAATACTACAAATCTGTACTCTGAACAAATATTCACTCAAAGACTAAGATTTGGTAATAAGGACTCAAAGCAGATTTATCAGCACACATTAACCTATCTAGCAGACCCAGAAAAGGACCTCAAGTAGACAAGCATTGAAATAAACAATTTTAGCTGAACTATTAGAGAAAAATTATGCCTAGTAAAAATAAAAATAAATACTGATTTTAGAAATTTTGTATCTTTTATATCTCCTTGTATATGAAGAAGGCTGCTGAACATGCACAGTTCTTCACAGATTAATTTCAGCAGTATGTACAATGTTTTGCTTCATAATGTCCTACATTTTAGAAATCCTCTAGGATTTGGCATGTTGATTTTACCATTGTATTGACTGTACCTCATTATCATAATCAATATTATAGGTCCATAATATTATATTGTACTGAATGAATATAATTAATAAAATCTCATTAAGAATTTCAGCATCTTTTAATGCTACATACAAGCTATGAATTGCTGTAGCAGCTAACAAAACAGCTGGAGAGGATAAATAATCTATTGAAATGTAACTGAAAAAATGCACAGACCAAGATGTCTCTATGAAGCCTGGAAAAAGGAAGTCTGTGGATTTCCACCTAGTTGCTGTTAATTCAGGTGACTAGTGTTGGCAATTAAGTGTACTGACTCCAGAATCATATGAGGTTAAGTCTGAATACAATTATGTGATCTTAAACAAGTAATTTAAAATTGCTCATACTTAGTCCCATTTTTAGAGGAGAAAAATAATGCTACCTACTTCTCTTTTCCACTAACATTCTTTTTCTTGTTCCAAGATCCCATGCTGCATATACCTGTTCCCTTAATTTCCTCTAAATTGTGACAGTCCCTCAGCCTTTCTTTTCCTTTACACTTTGAAGAGCACTAGGCCATTACTTTGTAGAATGTCCCTCAACTTGGTTTTGTTTGATGTTTTCTCATAATTTCTCATGAAATTTTGCATTATTGGAAAGGATAACACAGAGGGGATGCACCATTTTCAGGTCATCATATCAAGAGGTACATGACTTTGATATGTATTGTTGGGGATGTTAACCTTGATCATTTGTCTGTGTAAATTTACTGTTTTTCCATTTGTAATTACTAAGTATTTCAAGGGAGAAAAATCTGAGGTTACGCACAGATCTTGTTTCTGCTTTAACTCTTGCCTGCCGCCCTTTTAGCATCCCTCCATGGATCTTGCCATGCAATAAGTATTTTGGTGTTATAACAGTGATTTTAAAAACTTTTCTAGTTTATCATATGTTTACTAATTAGAATTCTTCTCAAGGATTTTTTCTTTTCTCCATCACTTATTCAGTTATTTAAGCAGAACCGTTGGGGCACCCTCAAGTACAAAGGCTCCCTCATGTCCTCGCTTCTTGTTTGCAGAAAAACTCAAAAGTCTCCTAGGCCTCCCCTGAGCCACAAAGGAGCAGGCTCAAGTAGTTAATGATTAGGACAACAGAGTCACAGCGTCTTTAGTTCTTCCCTAAAGCACGCAGGTAACAGTGTCTGACACAATTTCCGGAGTTGTTTTACAACTACTGTAACTGCCAACAGAGGGAAAAAGCTAACTGCATGATGACCAGCCTATGGCCATGACATAAGCATCTCCGTCTTGAGCAGTACTGAATCTATTATGCCTTGCACAATTCTAAGAACTGTCCTCAAGAGAATGGAATGAACACTATTGCTCATAATAATCTATATCTTTGTGGGCACGAACATAAACTGTGGCTTGTTTTGCCCACATATGCAAGCAGGCAACTGATGTTGTCAGCAAAGAGATGCCTACAGAGCCATGTGGACCTCTTCCACTCAGAGACTTCAATTTTGTTTCTCATCCTGAAGCAGCTACAGAAGACAGACCCTCGTCCTTGATCCCATAGAAACAGACTGATGTCTAACCATGGGGATTTGTAACCAGGCCCTAGAGCTATTTGATAATAGACTTCACCATGCTATATTTTAACTTAACATTTACACAAGGCGCCCCCATGTTCCACTAACCTCCAGCCCCAACACACCTTTCAAATCTTTTGATCACAAAACTTGCCCAACATACTGTTTCATTAGATTAAAGAAGTAAGAATAAAGAGTAAGTAGTCAATAGATGACTAGATCTTTTCCCCAGCTTTCCCCTCAGTAATCCTGCAAGCAAACTGCACGAACAAGATAGCATCCGAGGAAAGATCATAAGGAGTCAGCAAATCTGCACACAATGGAAAATGACAAAGAACCTGACCTCTTGCCTCAATGATTAACTGAGATTAGTTCTGCTTTTCCTTTAAAAAAAAAAAAAATTCATAGTGGAACAGTATCTGGAGAATTGGTTTTTTGGACATGAGTCCCCAGGTTGTTGACCACCTGAAAAAAGCAAACTTTCCTTTTCCAACCTACAACTGTCTCTTGAGTATTGGCTTTTGAGCAGTAAGAAGCAAAATGTGAGTCAGTAACATTCATGTAAGTTTATTTTACTCTTTGATTTATAATCCATTACAGTACTTACTGTGTTGCTCAAGTTGTAGCTTTGGCAACTGAGAGCTCTTTTAAGATTAGCTCTTAAGAGAGTGTGGAGAAAAGGGAACCCTCCTACACTGTTGGTGGGAATGTAGTATTGTGCAGCCAATATGGAAAACAGTATGGAGATTCCTCAAAAGACTAAAAATAGACCTACCGTATGACCCAGCAATCCCACTCCTGGGCATACATCCAGAGGGAACCTTAATTCAAAAAGATTCATGCGCCAAAATGTTCACAGCAGCGCTATTTACAATAGCCAAGACATGGAAACAACCTAAATGTCCATCAACAGATGATTGGATAAAGAAGTTGTGGTATATCTACACAATGGAATACTACTGAGCCATTTGCAGCAACATGGATGGACCTGGAAATCGTCATTCTAAGTGAAATAAACCAGGAAGAGAAAGAAAAACACCATATGATATCACTTATATGTGGAATCTAAAAAGAAAAAAAAAAAGACACAAATGAATTTATTTACAAAACAGAAACAGACTCACAGACATAGAAAACAAACTTACAGTTACCAGAGGGGAAGGGGGTGGGAAGGGATAAATTGGGAGTTCGAGATTTGCAGATACTAACTACCATATATAAAGCAGATAAACAAGTTCATGCTGTATAGCACAGGGAAAACTATATTTGATATCTTGTAGTAACTTACTGTGAAAAAGAATATGAAAATGAATATATGTTCCTGTATGACTGAAGCATTGTGCTGTACACCAAAAACTGACACAACACTGTAAACTGATTACTTCAATAAAAATATATATATACAAACATTTCAAAAAAAATTTAATTCTGGAGCTTCTAATATACTTTCACTTTTTAAAGCACTTCCTTGTATTCTGTTACCACAAGATGCTACAGAATCGTCTTGTATTTTCCATGCTATAGTCCTAAAATCAAGTAGCCTTGTTTTTTAATTATAAAATAGCATTTAGAAACCAAGATCTGGGTTCTAAGTGTGTTCATTAACTAATAAAACCAACTTGTTCAACACAGGTGTGTTCCTGGTGTTCTCTGGCTGAAGGGCACTGACAGTCTCATCACTGGTTGAAGGACATCTGGATTTGTTCCCAATTATTTGTGGTTATGCATCAAGCTGCTATGAGCATTTGCACAGAGGTTTCTGTATGAATGTAAGTTTCCATTTCTCTTGGAAACATTTCTAGGGATCAGATTGCCAAATCATATGCTAGATGTATATTTAACTTAGAAAGAAACTATCAAATCATTTTCAAAGTGAATATGCCATTTGACACTCCTACTTACAGCAAGTGAGTATTCCAAAAGCTCCCCATCCTCACCAGTTTTTTTTATTTTAGACATTTTTAAAGGTATGTAATAGTAACTAAAGGTGGTTTTAACTTGCACTTGTCTATATACTACTGATATTGAGCATCTTTTCATATGCTTATTTTTCATGTCAAATCTTTTTTTGTGAAGTGACTAATCAAATATTTTGCCCATTTAAAAAAATTTTTTTTCTAATTTAGTCTTGAAAATTCTTCACATATTCAAGATACAAATACTTGGTAAGAAAAGTAATTTGCAAATATTTTCTCCCACTCTGTGGCTTGTCTTTTCATTCTCTTACACAGATATGTTTAACTGTCTGCAATCACTGAGCTATTCTCATAATTTTTGCACATTGCTGAATAGTTGTTATTGTTTAATACAGACAACCTTAACCAGAGAATTAGAGTGGAGACCTATGGTGATGAAAATAAGAATGGAGGCTGGAGAAGAATGAGGATTAATAAATTAATAAAGAGAGATCTTTCACATTAATTACTCAAGTTTATGACTGACTCAATTCTTGGTGGCTGAGGTCCAAGTGTGCAAAATAACTACCACTAAACACAGTAATAACAATGCAACACACTAGTGACTTTCAATGACTTCCCATTGCTTAGATTAAAATCCAAATCCGTATTTATTTAGTTCCTGATGTTTTTGCTGTCCTTTATCACTATATACATACAGATCACTTTTAATTTTCTCATCCATGCAAAGATCCTTCTGGCCTCAGAACCTTTATTTTGGCTTTTAGCTCTGCATAGAAGACCACATCCCCTTGTCGGCTTCTTATTGTCACTTGATTGTCAGTACAAATGCCACCCACCTCGTCAGACATACCTTTCTCAACACATCAACAAAAAGCACCTGCATCTGCTTTTCACTCTTTCACAGCACCTTGCTTTGTTAACTTTATAGTATTTCTCACCATTTGAAATCACCTTGTTCCTTCAATGTCCTTTCTATTGTCTCTCTTTCTCCCTCCCTATTCACTAGAATGAAAGCTTCTCAAGAGTGGGGAAATATACCTTTCTGAAGTACTGCTGTAATCAGCACCCATCACATAATAAACACTTAGTAAATATTTTTAATGAATAATGACATGATAAAAATACTTATTATAATGCTGCCTCATGTTCCAAATTTTTCTGAACAGAATTCTAATTAGTAGATATAAAACATGCATGTATTAGTCTCTATGAAAAATCTGTAAACATCAACATTAAAAAATTTCAACTGTTCAATTATTCTTTTTAAAGGAATAAATTATGCCTTACAGTACTGAAATGAGTAAGATTGCTATCACACACATATGATATTTTGGTATCTGACTTATTTAAGTGTTAACTCTAAGCAATTCATGCATGTTACCTGTGTGCATTTTATTTCTTTTCTGATGAAGTCACTATTCCCCTTTTATTTTCTACAGCTAGTCTAGTCAAAGAAGGCTTACAACTCCAGTGATCCAAGGCAGCTGGTTAACATTTCATGAACAGTAAAACAGAGTTGGGATTGAAATTTATTCTTTTGCATCAGAGGTTGAGCTTCCCTTGGTCATTTTCCTTTGAATTGTTTTTAGTTCATTTGTTAGTGTCACCAAATTTCCATCCAGTTCTTTGAAATTGCAAATAATTCAAGATAACCAGTTAACTGTGAGGAACATGGATTTGATATACAAAAGCATTCAGAGATACATTAAATCATATTTTTATGGTACCAACAAATACTTCCTTTAAAAAACACAAGTTAGGGGGTAGAATAGCTCAGTGGTAGAGTGCATGCTTAGCATGCATGAGGTCCTGGGTTCAATCCCCAATAACTCCTTTTTTTTTTTAAACACAATTTAGAAAATATTTTTAAAGGTTTTCATTAGAACTCAATGAATTCATTTTTACCTCATAAAGCTGATACATTGCCAGCATCTGTCCTAAGAAATAATAGGTCGATAAGTCAACTATTCACTATGTAATAATAATATATTGCATATAACTATATATGACTGATTGTTCTTGGCACTAAGAATACAACAGTAGACAGATGATATGGTTCCTGTACTCATGGAGTTTGAATTTAGGGGAGATAATGCTAAACTAATTCATTTGACTTATAGCCTACCACTTTCCAGTATTTATTAGGCAATGACAACAGCACAGTAAGTGCTATAATTGAGTGTTATAGGAGCACATAAAGGGGGCACCCACCCTTTATTGACAGCAGGTGCCAGGGCAGAGAGTGATTATAGCTGGTTTCCTGATGGAAGCCATGGCTAATCTGATGCTAAGACACAAAGCAGGGGTAAAATCAGCTAGGTAGCCACAGGTGTGGGCAGGCTGAGTGGGAAATTCAGCTAACACGGCTTAAAGAAGAGGCAGTGACTGCCAAACTGGAGAACTGAAAGTACCTTGGAATGTCAGGAATGTGGCTCCATATGACTGGGTGTATTAATACCTATCATTTGGGCTTAATTGCTCATGTGTAGAATTACTACTCTATGTTAAAACAATTATATTAGTAAGCATAATAATTATAATCTTTATTTTTCTCAATATCCAAGTCATTCTGTGAGAGTTAAATGTTGATAAGGGATACATTTAGCCACCAGATCACTTATAAATCCTACTGAATGCATTGCTCATTTGCTAAATTAAGTGGTAACTTCAAGAGCCCTGAAAGACTTAATATATTTTTCCAAGTACTTAATTTACCAAGGCAAAGTGGCTTTGAGGCTTGTCAAAATAGAGTACTTAATCATATAATACATAAAAATATATCACCTCTACTAGAAAAATATTATTTGTTAAATTACATTGATAAAATACTTAGAATCCTAATTTATACGCAGATTATAAAGCCCTTTTTTAAAAATTCAAATATATAAGAGATATTAATAACTTTGAACTAGATTGATAACTTAGAAAAAATGCAATGATAAGAAAATTGTTCAACTTCTTGCTCAGAGCTTTAAGCCCCTAACTGCTGGGCATTTTATTTTTCATTAGGAAACAATCATTGCCAAGGGGACTACATAAAGTAAATGGATTTGGATCCCGAATAAGAACAGTGCTCAAAAGGATTTGACATTTTTGAAATCTAGTACTATGTCTGCCTTGATCTTACTTAGGATGAACACAAGGAGTTGCTAGAGTCCAAAATCCCACAAGTGGAAGGCAGGGTAGGCCCGGGTAGTGGGGAGCCTTGCTTGGTAATGAGAGATAAGGACACGGGGAGAGCAGAGTAGAGCCACTGTGTCTTGAGTGAAATATTTTACATAAAAGGAGGTTTTAAAAGGAACCAAGAACTTGATTACACAACCTGGCTATATATCTCCTGAGATGTATAAGAAATATACTTGCCACATTATATTTATAAAATGTGAGTTACTGTTAATAAAAAAGCTGCTTCAAATTCTTTTTGATATTTTATAAGAAATGAGATATTAGAGTTCTATGACTTTTTATCGCTGTGGTCACTTGTCTGAATTAAGACCAGGTCAGTAGCCACTGGCAGTCAGTATTATCTGATGATTGTGTTTGATCTTGTGAGTTGTTGCTACACCTGCCCTGCTCTTCTAAGCAGGTGCACTAAAGAAGTGTTAAATTGACACATTGTAAACTGACTATACGTCAGTTTAAAAAATCATTAAAAAAAGAAGTGTTATTTTGGTAAGATAAAATACCACTAGACTAGGAATAGGGAGACCTGGGTTCCAGCTCTGTCACAAATTAGCTTTTTTTCCTTAGGCAAGTCACCTAATTTCCATGGACTTTCATTTAGACTCTGAAATGAGAAAGTTATTCTGGATCTACAAGTCCACTGTCCAAGAATGGGACCTTAAATTATATCCCTTTGTCCACCAAACAGCGCAGTGAAGGAATTGCAGGCATGCCTTGTTTCACTGTGCTTCACACACGTGTTTTTCACAAACTGAAGGTTTGGGGCAACCCTGCAATGAGCAAGTTCACGGGCACCACTTCTTCTAAGAGCATTTGCTCGCTTCATGTCCCTGTGCCATGTTTTGGTAATTCTTGCAATGTTTCAAAATTTTTCATTATTATATTTGCTATGGTGATCTGTGATCAGCAATCTTTAATCTTACTGTTGCAAAAAGATTATGACTTGCTGAAGTCTCAGATAGTGGTTAGCACTTTTTAGCAATGACATATTTTTAATTAGGGTATATACATCTTTTTTTAGACATAATGCTGTTGCACACTTAATAGACTATAGTGTACACTTTTACATGCACTGGAAAACCAACACATTCATGTGGCTCACTTTACATCAATATTCGTTTTATTGCAGTGGTATGGAACCGAACCCACAGTATCTCCAAGGTACACCTGTAGTCAAAATCACAAACTAACCTCTTTATAATAGACATTGTCCCCTTTTTTTGTCAAGTAGGTTAGCAGAAAAGAGGAGCTGAAGAAAAGAAGGAATATAGAGATAACTCACACAATTTGGAACACAAAGCTGCCTTGTGGCAAATGGTGTTGTCGACAAGGTGAGCTGAAGATTAATGAAAGCCCTCTGGTTCCATAATTTCATCATCTCAAAGATCTCAGATTTTCAGCATTCAATCAACCTCAGCTGATCATAACTGAGGCTAGCCAGTTATAATTCAACAAGGCTACAAATGGATGGCCCAGCCAAGGCACCTCCATCCTTGCTTACAGCAGCCTAGCACATGGGATGTGGAAATGCGTTCAGCCCTGAATAAGCCTAAAACTTTAACTCAGGAAATAATGGGGGAGAAGGGGATTTTAATTTGTCAGCCTATCTTTCATACTCAACTGTTCATTTAATTTGTCTCTCCTTTTAATTTTTACATTTTCTAACCATTTGGTTCAGTTTTCCAGCTACACGAACTCCTCTGTTCTAGGCAGTGTCTTTAAGAGCTATCCACTTATTTGTTTAGAGTCACCATTTGAGTGCACTTTATATTGTGCCACTCACTGTCACTTTAATGACAGGATTGTTCTACACTGCTCTAAGTAGAGGTCTGCGGCAGTAAGATAGGATTAAGAGACATTAGTCCTCAGTTCATTAGCTAGCTGAGTCTTCCCAACCATTTTGAGTTTGTCATGTACAGACACCATGTGAATGCGTTGGCACGGGTCTGCATCTCTGGCTTCATGCATGTCTGTTTCTGTGTGTGAAGGTAAGGAGTGAGGCAGGGAAAGAGAGAGAGGTGGGGAAACTTCCGGGAGGAAGTAGATTCTGAAATGGGTAGAGTGCATCATCCTTCCCTCCTTCCAGAGAGCCACCAGTTTAATCATAAACCCCTGATGCTTTTAGATATATAAATTAACAAACAACAATTGAGAGATTAACATAAATGTAAGTAAACATTAAGAAAAGAAATAAAATATACAGGAAGATTTCAGATAATTCACAGCAGAGATAAACAGTAAGGCTTGAAAATTTACCAGAGAAACAGGGTCCAGGTCTTCAGTGAGATTTTTTTAAAAATTATTTTCACTTACAACTAAAATCAAGTAGGTTGAAATACAGATCTAAATATACCAAAAATACTACCAGAGTTGCTTGTCCTATTGTCTCAAGAAAACACTGTCAGGAGTTTTTCAAATTATTGTTTGCCAAAGCTCAGCCGTCCCAGGTACTCATTTCAACCAACAATGGAAAGCACTACAAAGGGAAAAGGCACCAGGAAGCCTCACGTTGTTACATAGACAGTTTCTCTCTTCTCATCTAGTTATATTTTATCTATGCAATGTAACCTTGCTTATAGTACGATAAAGCCAAGGCTTAATTAGTAATACTTAAGTCGCTTCCCACACAGCCTTGAACCAATTAATCTTTATCTTTCTATTCTTCATGGCGATGCTAACTTTAGTTCAATCTCTGACCACATTCCACATGGTCCCTTTAATTTAGTGTCGTCCACTTATCTACTAATTCTATATTTAAGACTCTACCATGAGGATACAGTAAAAGGTGGAACTAGCATTTACATACAAGGATATTCATTTCAGTCTTTTTATTTGCAATTGTGAAAAATTGAAAATTAAATTATAAAAAAATACCGGTTAAATTAAATATACTTTCTATACAAAAAATGAAATCAAGTGATAGAATTATATTTTCAAAGAATTTTTAATGGCATGGGAAATACTTGTATTTGAATTTAAATAAAAGGTATTTAAATAAAATAGCAAAATAGAACTGACATAAACCTGATCAGATGGACAGATAATTTGTGTATTTAGAATATGAAGGTATTGACAAAACATTGTAAACTGACTACACCTCAGTAAAAAAGAATATGAAGGTATATGTGTATACACACACACATACTTACCAAAAAATGCTAAAAACACACAAAAAAGGTTAATACATTATTTGCTCTAGGCAGTGTTGTTGTGAATGATTTTAAGATTTTTTTGTTATATTTATTCTATTTCCTAAGTTTTTAATAACTCACATTTTCTACCTTTATAATTAAAAATAACTTTTTTAATAAGTTTCTCTGCGTAACAAGATTAACCCATTGCTCCAGGCTGAACTCACTCACTGCGGTTTGAATTAGATTTACATCACATAACCTGGTCTATCTCTGGAGATATTTTATAAATACAGATTCCAAGGCCCTATCCCTGAACTAATGAATCAGCTTCTTAAGGGATAAAAACTGGGAATCAATGTTTTAACATAGCTCTTACGGTTTTTGATTATCAAGAAGACTTTTAAAACTGTGATCTAAATAAAAGATGCAAATGCCTCAATCCCTAATCACAGAATGCCATTGCTGGCAGGGATATTAAATGCCATCCATACAGAAGTCACGTTTTATCAGTAATGGAAATTAAACCACACAGCTAAATATTCACAGTTACAACATTGCTCACGGTCTCCTGATTTCAATATCCTTAAGTTAAGCCTTTTGATTCCATGTCTCTATTCTAGAACTACTTACAATTTGGCTCCTTTCCCAAAGCAGCAAAGATGTTTGCCCATTTTTCACAGTAGTAAGTATTCTTTGAATGACAGAATAGAAACATCACCGCACAGTATTTCAAACAGCTGCCAATCATCAGAGAATAACAACTCTTAGAATGGCTGTCTACTTGAGTCAAACTCAATTACCTGGAAGTAAAGAGGTTCTTGCTTTCATAGACATTTGAAATATGCTTAAAAGTAGACTATGAAATAACTGAAAATGGACTTGGTATATTTAATGTATTATTTATGCATAATAAAGTATATTTATGTAAAAAATTGAAAGTCTATCAAAATTAAAATTTTAAAATATGATTTTCTATTTTTAACCAATAATGAATAGAAAGCTGATGGAGCTGTAAAGAACAGGGTTTAGATACACTTACAGAGATTTATTCACTGTAAATAAAGACCCAGAGTAGAACCACCAGGAAACAGTAGAGAAAGGACAAAGCTTTATTCACTGGCAGCAGGAGATCCAGATGGCACTGTCCTGTAAGTCTGTCTCAAGTCTCCAGCCCAGACATGCCACATTACCGTCTCTAACCTACTGTTCACAAGCTATGCCCATGGGCCTAGGCATAGAGAAATACCAAATCTTGCTGCTTTCCTAGAACAGAGCATAAATTGTCTCCATTCTGGAATAAATCAAATCAGTTATGAGGCTTCTGGTGTTCTGCTGTCCCCCAGCTTCTTTCCCTCCCTTTCCCACTGACTGACTCAGCTGCAGGTGGAAGAGTTGAGCCTGAGGCTATGTGGCATTAGACCAAGACTCTTGAAGGGATGAAACAGGTCCCAAGTCTTTAACCATTCTGGCCCTGACTACAAGCATATACAAGTCCTTCTGGTCGAACACATCCCCAGTTTAGTATCCTAAGATTCTGACAGGTTAAATCCAAGCAAAAATAAACTTGTAACACAGAATTAAAGGAAAACACGCTTCTCTCCCTCTCTCTTTCTCTCACTGTAATAAGTACCCTGACCCCAGGCACACATGGTGGAAAGGCCATGCAAGGACAGAGAGAGGAGCTGGCTGTCTGCAAACAAGTAAGGAAGGGACCCTCACCAGGAGTCAAACTCTACCAGCACTATGATCTTGGACTTTCCAGCCTCCAGAAGTGTGAGTAAATAAATTTCTGTTGTTTGAGCCACCCAGACAGAGGCATATTTTTATGGCAACCCAAGCAGTCTAATACAATGGTAAAAGTTCTTAGGTAAGCATTAAAATATTTTAAACAAAGTATATAACCTCCAAATCAGAAGAAGAAAAATAAAAATCTAGAATAAGAAAACAAATACACAAAAATCAAAAGAAGAAAAGAAAAAAGACAACTCATAAAAAAGAAAAGATTGTAACATCAAATCCAAGATAGCAATTATAATGAACCAAGACAAAATAAACTTCTAACTTAGTATTTAAAGTTTGGAAAAATAACTCAAATATACCCTTTATAAGAAAACAAAAAAACAAAAAAAGTATGAAGGGAATGCTAATCAAAATATATCATACAATAAATAATTTGAGAGAAGAAACTTTCCATTACAATAGGGTTCTTAACTTAGCATTACTGACATTTTAGAGGACTCTCCTGTGCAACGTAGACTATTTATCAGCAACCCTAGGTTCTTATATGCTAGATGCCAGTTGAACCCCTAATCAGTTGTGACAACCAAATACATCTACAGACATTGCCAAATATGAGCATCACTGCTAAGAGTGGTATCCCTGGTCTCTCTCTGTTACTTCACTCACTATAGAAGAAAAACATTTTTTCTGATTGGAAAGTCATTTTAGAGGACACTCTTGGTAGGCTCACCTTCTCCCTTTCTTTTGGGATTGGACTGTCTGCCTGATTGCAGAGAGTATTCTTTCTGATGTTCGGCACCACATTTGTGTAAGTCCTTATGATTAGGTAGGAAACTTAATTTAAAAATATAAAATAAGACCACTTAGCTAACAAACTGAGCTGTATTTTCAAACCTCGTCTTTATTAGAAAGACATAAAATATTTTAAACTCCATCTATCTGACTTTCATGTCTATCTCCCATCTGGTTTCAACTGTAAAAAAAAAAAATTGATTAACAGAAACTTTAATTAAATAGAGTCAGGGGACCAGAAGGGGGAGTGATCACACCCTGCTACAATAGCAGAGCCCTACAGGAGGCATAAAGAAGACTTTTCCTGACAAGGACTCAGCCAGTAAAAACCCATGTACTCTTTGTTTACTAGGAAGTCCTCCCACTTCCTCTTCCCCCCTATAAAGATGCTCCTCTTCCTGGACTCTGCTGGGAATTGCACGTGGCTTGCCATGGTTGTAGACCGTGAATTATAATTCTCTGCTGATACTAAATAAATTCATTTTTTTTGCTGGAGAAATAACTGGCAGTCTATTTGCTGTAGGTCAACATTTTGGTGGCCCACAGAGGGAGGAGAGAAAATCCCCAAATGCTGTGGGGCTGGTGACAAGCAGGGTTGATACCCACAATTAAGCCATGGTTGCTCACTGCTTTTCTCTCACTGACCCTGGAGCTAGAATGTATGTCTTTCTCCTGTATCGGGGCTTACACCCTCTTTGCTTTTGAAGGCCTCCACACTTTATTCAGTATATACTTTAAGATTTCAACTTCTCTGGTTAAGGCCCTACTCTGTGTGCAAGCACTCATTTGGCACTTGTGGCTGATTCTGAGATCAGACTGTTTCAACTGAAATTAGCTGAAAAGCCTTCAGCCTACTCCTTCAAGAACAGAAGTCATTTCACTGAAATTGAGCTGATTTTTCAGCCTTAGGTCCATTCCTTTGGAACAGGGGCTGTGCTATGGAAGCTGGCTAAGAAGCCTTCAGCCTGGCTCCTCTGGGACCCAGCTGTTCCCTTAGAGCTGGCGGGTATTAGACCTGCAGGCTGTCTGAGCTGCGAGCTATTTGAGCTGTTTGGAAATTATTCTTTTACTCTGGACAAAAAACCTCTAAGAAGTGAGATCCTAGTTATCCAAATATTTTGAGGGTACCCCCTCTTATAGGGACTCTGGCTAATTTTATGTCTAAAAACCACTGTCATTCCTCATGCACATTTCTAACTAGACAGACTGGCGTGACCAAGTCAGTTTATAATATCAAGGGAACATTTCTCCAGATTGGGAATAAATCTCCTCCAGTCCTAACTGACACCAGAGCTGTTCTCTGTGCTCAACCCCACCACTACAAAGCAGCCCCTGCCTTGGAGCATGGAAACAGTTCAAATAGTAGGGATTCCTGATGAACCTCAAGAGGTTCCTGTCTCTGAGCCTATTTCCTTTTGTTTAGGCTCTCTGAGAGACACACATCCTTTTCTCCTTAGTCCCTTAACCTCTACTCATTTATCAGGCTCAGACTTCTTAGAGAAGTGTCATGTCAAAATTTCTTTCTCCTGAAAGGGGAACATAATTCTAGAATTTGAAAGGAGTCATCAAAGCAGCCAACCAGGTGAATTAAATGACCCTTTGACATCTTTCATTTGTTCTGTTTCTGACAGTACTAAAGCTAATTCTAGAAATACTGATCATTTGTCCTTACTAAATCAGCTACCTTCCTCCTTATGGGCAAAATCTCCAGCTGATACTGGCAGAATTCACAGCACATCTCCCATCAATATGCAAATAGATCCATCAATATCTCGTCCCAGAATTAATCAATATCCTACAAGTAAAGAAGTTCTTCAAGGCATAAAGCCCATAATCAAAGATTACAAGCCTCAAGGCCTCATCATCCCTTGTACTAGTCCCTGTAATACCTCTATTTTATTAGTGAGAAAAACTAAGGACTGAGGGTAGAGGTTTGACCAGGACCTCTGAGACAGAAGTAACATTGTTATCCTTCAATATCCTGTTGTTCCTAACCCTCATATATTACTAACACCAAATACCACGGGAAGTAAATTCTTTACTGTAATTGATTTATGTTATGCATTCTTTGGTACTCCAGTTGATGAAGCTAGCCAATACGTTTTGCCTTCACTTGGGAAGAAAAACAATTCACCTGGACAGTAATGCCTCAGGGTTTTACTGAGACTCCTTATTTCTCACAAATCCTAAAGGCTGATCTGGATGATATAAAGTTCCCTAGGGTTTCTACTTTGTTGCAATATGTGAATGATTTGCTTCTTCCCTCTCCTCAAGCTTAATCACAGTATGACAGCATCCTCTTGCTAAAGCTTTTAGCCTTAAAGGGACATAAGGTCACCAAAGAAAAACTGCAGTTTGCCCAAACTCAGGTTCAATATGTAGGGTATCTGATATGAGGAACAGGGCTACACCTAGATCCAGATAGACTTCATGGTGTCCTCAGTTTCCTAAAACCCAAAACTAAGTACCAGCTGCAAGGTTTTCTTGGGCTAGCTGGCTGTTGCCAAAACTGGATTTCAAATTTCTCCCTTATGGCCAAACTTCTCCGTATGTTTTACTTAACAATAACAACCCAAACCCAATTTCATGGGAAGAAGTGGGTGACATAGCTTTTAAGAGTTTGATGAAGCCACCTGACCTTGGGCATCCCAATTATCAGATTCCCTTTTTCGTTTTTGATGAAAAGAAACAAAATACCCTGGGGGTACTCACCCAAAAACGCAGAGACTACCACCAATCCATGGGGTATTTTTATGTGTAAAAAATGTACATACTTTAATTTAAAAATACTTTATTGATAAAAAATGCTAAGCATCATCTGAGCCTTCAGCGAATAATAATTTTGTTGCAACAGCAATACCAAAGACCACAGATCACCATAACAAATACAACAACAAGAAAATTGAAATATTTTGAGAATTACGAAAGTGTGACACAGAGACCCAAAGTGAGCAAACGTTGTTGAAAAATAGTGCCAAAAGACTAGCTCAATGAAGGGTTGTCACAAACCTTCAATCTATGAAAAATGCAGTATCTGCAAATTATAATAAAATAAAGTGTAATAAAACAAGGTATGCCTGAAAACAGAAATCTTAATTGAATACAGAAGACCACAAAGTAGAGCTCTCATGCATGGCAATGGCAGAGCAGAGAAAAGGAAAGATTCCTCTTCTTTCCTGGCAAGAACTCAGCCAATGAAAAGCCATGGACTCTTTGTTTACTATAGCCCTCCCAACTTCCTTTTCCTCTCTGTTAAAATACTTTCCTTCCACTGCTTTGCAGGGACTTGCATGTGGCTTGCTGTGGCTGCAGACCCCAAACTGCAATTTTCTGCTGATCCTGAATAAACCCATCTTTTTGCTTGACAAATAATTGGAAATATATTTGTTTTAGGTCAACACCAATCAGTTAAAATGAGTATTCATAATGCTCTAAAAGTCAACGAGTTTCCTTATTAGTGTAATTACTGATACTCTTAAAAATGAGAAAAGTGCAGCTCTGAAGATTAAGTAATTTGCTCAAGATTATCCAATAGTAAGAAGGAGAGATGGGTTCAAATAGAGGCCTGTTTCCTCAATATTTTTAAAATTATTCTAAATTTGATTTTGTTACTCTCTTGCTTAGTATCATTTAGTGGTTCCCTTTAAAAAAAGTTTATCTGTTCATTAATTCAAATATTTAAGTGCCTAGTATGTGTCATATCTTATTTAGTAATAATGAATAACAGAGATGCAGCCTTTACTCCAATGACCTTATGATTTTTATGAGATACAAATAAATCACAATTAAATAAAATGTTTGATTGAAATAGAGGGTGAACACATACAAAAAGAGCACCTAACATCCACTTGGTGGGTGAGAGAAAGCTCCAGGTAAGAAGTGATGTTAATTCATGGACAAACAAGGGTGAAGGAAGAGGGCACAGTGTGTGATACAACATCTCCCCAAATCTCAAAGCCCCCGGCATGTTACCTCAGTCTGACAGAACTTAAGTAGAACGGACCTGGTAAGGGATTAGGCTAAAGAGAGAAGTAGGATGAGATTAAGTAGTAATTTATGAGCCGTGTTTAAAAGTTTGAACTTAAAACTCCAGCAAATAGGAAGCCACTAAACATGTTTTTAAGCAAAGTGGTAAAATTATTATATTTGCATTTTATTAAAAAGATCCATCTGCCTAAAACAGAGGAGAGAAGGGGAAAAAAAAATCAAGTCCAGTCAGAAGACTCCCACCAGCTAGGTAAGAGATGAAGGGCCTGAAAAGGGTGGTGGCAGTGGGATAAATAGATGTGGAAGGAGTCTGAACATACTCAGGAAGTAAAATTATAAGCCGTAAAAGAACGAAGTCAAGGACTAAAGAATGACACCCAAGTTTCTGGATGTATGGTGCCACTATCCAGGGAGATGAGGAATATAGAAGAATTCCACTGTGGAGAGCAGGGCAGTAAGAGAAGCCTGGAAGCTCACTGCTTCAGTCTTGGGTTAAGCTGTAAGTGTGTTTGAGATATTTAAATTGATGTGAAATGAAAGCAATGCGGTATTAATTTACCTTCAACAATCTTTTTGAGCAGCAGCTATATATTACACTCAACGCCAGGCACTGTGGATGCAGAATAATAAATAAATAGTAAGATGCAGAAGAATAGAATAAGGCACACCTTTTTAATCTGCCCTCATGATTCTTACCATTTAGTAAGGAAGATATAAGTAGAACAACTAATTTGTACTGATGAACGCTATAAAAGGGTAAGTATAAAAAGGTTCAGGAGATGCAACTTAATTTAAAGGTGTCAAAAAAAAAGGCCTCATTAAAAATTACTATGAAACTTTCAAATAAATTTTATCATTTATTTTAAATTACATGTCTGATCTATAAGTAAATGTCAAGCCCACTTAAGTTTTATTTTAGATTGTTTTCATAATAAGACATGTCAAACCAATGAGATCTTAAGTGTTAAAAGATGCTATCGTATTAAGCTTGGTGGCAAGAATCCAAAAAGTATGTGCATAAGCTAATTTACTTTTGCAACTTACTAATTTCCTAAGATTTTTATGCATCAAATATATCCTTGAGTGATTTCTATGAGACACTTGTACAGTTCTGATGGAGTATCAGAGACGTTCTACAACAAGTGAGAGGTGAAAATGATTGAAGCTAAATTATTTGATCTTTGATTTAAAATTTAAGTAATTGACCTTGATCAGACAGATATTGGACTGGAGTTATGGAAAGTTTATGATCTTGTAATTGTCATGGTCATGGATCTTACATAGGAAGATTAATTTGCAAAAGCTTTCCTGACAATCACGTGTTAACATTAAGTTATTTTGATGTATTTTAAACCTGTATCTGTCTCACACTGTTGCCTAATATTGTTTCAGTGGCATATGATCCAATAATTAAGCATAAATTATTCTTCCACATTCCTTGCAAATCTGATCATTGATTTCAGAAAATGCATTAACAGTGCTGACTGTCAAGACATAAATTTAATTATATTATCAGTATTCAAGCAGAGGTCTAATAATAAACTACAACAAGGCGGGTAATGAAAGGGCTATAAAGTTTCCAAACTTTTCGTCCCCTGTTCAGTGCTCAATGGAGTATCAGGCAAATTAAGGACTTGGCTTTGTTTTCTGCCCTGGCTAACTCACTAGAATTCCTCTCTTGAAAAGCATACATAAGACCTTAGAATCAGTTATAGTACCTCTGTAAACAAGCCAGAGATGATGGGAAAGGTGAAGACTGCATTTTTCCATATATAGTATACAAATGAGTGATTTTTAGGGATTGGCATGAAGTTCTTAAGAAGTCTGATTTAGATTCTTCAGGACTTATACGTGGTGCTGAAGGTAAAAAGTTCAAGAACTCCTTAGTACCCACAAGAGAACTCTGAGACAAGAGTGGCAGCTGTCAGCACTCTGTCAATAATAACAAGGGAAAGAAGGGGAAAATATGGATGTAGCATTAAGAGTAGGACTGTAGAGGTGGAGGAGAATTGAGAGTTTGGAATTACATAATAACTCATGAAATCCTTGCTCTCTAATTAGTTTAGTCCTGATCCTTTCTTGACCTCATCCAATGGCATGGAGAACAATTTAGGGCAATTTAAATATCTTAAACTCCTGTATTCTACATTTAATTATCTAGGCCACAGGGAAACTTGGTTATAGGAAAATTGGTTCTCTAACCATGGGAGTATGGAGTTTTCTATTTTTGTCACCTGTCTGATTTATTTAAATTTTATACAATGAACTTATGCTTCTTTGTAAACAGGGGAGAAATTAATTCATTTAAGATTCCCTCTCTCACGTAGCATATATAAATATTTCAAGACACTCAAAATTATCTACAAGTCTTTAAAGGCTATTATAATGTTAATAAACTCCTAGAGAACAACATATTATCTCTTTAATAGTTTAAAATTCTAACCTGGACAGAGTGTACTGTGACTAATGTAAGTGAAATAGCAAGTATTCTGGAGATATTATTAATAGAATTTTTATCTTGGGGTGTGGAGAAAGGAGGAATATAGCAGAGGGAAAAAATTAAATGGCAGTATACGAAAGACTGAGAAGATGGCGGAGTAGAAGGACGCTCGCAGGTCACCCTCTCCCACAAATACACCAAGACCCACATCTACAGGCCCACTCAGCCAACCAGAGCACCTGCGGAACTCCAACAGAACATCGCCCTCTTCAAAAGATAAAGACTCCAGAGATCTAGTAGGAGAAAAAAAAAAGAAAGAACAAAAGGCAAAGCAGCACGGGACGGGTCCCGCTGGGAGGGAGCGGCAAAGGAGGACTGGCGCTCGCTCGCTGGGTCTCCCCTCTCCAACTGAGAGGCCAGCGGGACGGAGGGGGAGCCTCCAAGGCTCGGATCTGTACAGAGCAGCCCTTAACTAACAGAACCAAGTTAAACTGGCACAGAGCGTCCCCGCGACACCCAGCCTGAGACGCGGCGGGTAGCGGCGGGCAGGGCCAGGAAGCCCAAGCCGGGCGGAGGACGGGGGCCGCTGCACGGAGGCAGCCCCGGGGGGAACGCAAGGGGCTGTGCGCGGTGGCTGCGGGTGCACAGAGCAGAACAACCTGGGCCCTCCATAAAACAGCAAGGTTAATGTGCTCTCGGGGGAAGGGTGCACACCCCCATCTCTGAAAACCCGCGGAAAGTTTTCGGGGGAAGAGAGGCGGGGCTCAGGCGCAGCTGCCATATCCTCCGCGCTGAGCAATCAGGCGGGTGCGGGGGCGAAACCTCAATCCTCACGGAAGGGCTTAGCAGCCTCAAACGCCAGACTGAGACTGGCCTGCAGCCCGGGGCAGACAGGATCCTTCCATCCTGGTCCCTCAGAGAACTTGCTCCACAAAGACAAACAAGGAGCTGGGTTTTGGCTCCAAGCAGGGACAGGGCTGCCCCCTCGGTCTTCCCCAAGCCCACCTGCTGAGCGCCAACCCGGGCGGAGCGCCGACCAGGGTAGGGCGCGCAGCCGCACAGAACAGCGGAGCTACCAGCTGCGGCGCAGGTAGAGCGAGAGCGGCCCCCGCCTTTCGGGGAGGAACACAGCCCCTGACCGAGGTGCTGGGAGGGGGCACGACCCGCCCTCCTACCCGGCCAGTCTGCAACATCTGACTGCGGCATCCGGAGGGGCAGCGACCCGCCCGCCCACAGCAGAGGAGAGCTGCACCTGACCCAGTGTTAGGAGGAGGCGCGATCGGCTTGCTGACAGGTGCTGGGAGCAGCACAGAAGAGGGCGCCAACGGAGGGCCTCTGAAAACAGCAAGCTGACCTTCCAAAACAGGACGAACACAGAAAGACTTCACATTAAAAGCACACAGACTCCAGAAGAACACTGACAAACCCACCCACCCCCCTTTTTTTTTTAAATCTGTTTTTACCTGTTCTATTTTCTATTACTCTCTTAATTTTTACTTCTTAATTCATTTCTATTTCTCTTGGGTTTTGATGTCCTGTTATTGATTAGACACAGGTTTCAAATACATCTATTCATCTCCCCCCCCTCTTTTTTGTAAAGGTTTTTAAAAGACGTCTCAACCCGATTAATACTCTGCTTCAACTCGCTCTTCTATTATTCATTATACACTGTTTTCAAATCCTCTTTCTCCCTTCTTTTAAAATTCTTTCTCTCTCTCTCATTTTTTTTTTCCTAAGTCTTATTCCTAAATAGGTATTAGATAGATAAAATCCTTAAGGACCAAAATAAACAACTGATACTTCATAAACCACAGTGCCAGAGAGGTATGAGCAAGATGAAGAAGCAGAAAAACCTTTCCCAATTAAAACAACAAGAGAAATCCCCTGAAAGAAAGATCAATGAAATAGACATCGATAGCCTACTAGATCAAGATTTCAAAAAAGGAGTGATCAAATTGCTGAAGGAATTAAAAGAGATAGTGTTTAGAGATATAAAATATGTCAAAAATGAAACTGAAGCTATAAAGAAGAGCCAAGTAGAATGGGTAAACCCATTGACAGAGATGAGGAATGGTCTACTAGCTGTGCAAAGCCGACTAGATAATGCAGAGGAATGAATTAGTGATCTAGAAGACAGAGCAATAGAAAGCACCCATTCAGAAGAACTACAAGAGAAGCAAATAAAAAATAATGAAAATAGCATAAGGGACCTATGGGATAATATAAAGCGTCCCAATCTTCGCATAATAGGGGCCCCAGAAGGAGAAGAAAGATCAAAGGGGATTGAAAAGGTTTTTGAAGAAATCATCACTGAAAATTTCCCAAACTTAAAGGAATCAGATATCCAAGTACAGGAAGCTCAGAGGGTCCCAAACAGGAAGAACCCAAATAGACCCACACCAAGACATATCATAATCAAGATGGCCAGAGTCAAGGATAAAGAAAGCATTCTAAAGGCAGCAAGAGAAAAGCAAAGAGTAAGTTACCAGGGAACCCCCATAAGGCTCTCAGCTGATTTCTCTACACAAACACTACAGGCCAGAAGGGAGTGGCAAGATATATTCAAAGCCCTGAATGAAAAACAGATGCAGCCTAGGATCCTTTATCCAGCAAGGCTATCCTTGAGGATAGAAGGAGAAATAAAGAGTTTCACAGACAAAAAAAAGCTGCAGGAGTTTAGCAACACTAAACCCATGCTAAAAGAAATATTGAAAGGGCTATTCTAAATAGAAAAGCAGCAGGATGCTACAAAAATGAGAAACATACAACTGGAAAGGTGGTAACTCATGAATTACAAATAAAGTAAACATGAAATTATAAAAGAAGACATACAAATCACTGAGAGTGGGAGAGGGAGGCAGGGAAATATAGAATATTTTTTTCTTTCTTTTTAAAATTTTTTTAACAGTAGGATGGGTTTGAGATCATGTTACTTATCAGTTTAATAAAAACAGTTATACTAATGGGTTGATAGATTTACAAAAAAGGGTAACCACAAGCCAAAAATTTACAAAGGAGTCACAAAAATTAAATAAAATCCATGATAATACAAAGGAAAATTACCAAACCACAAAAGGAAGAAGAAAGGAACAAAGAGGATATACCAATTCAACTGCAAAGATAAGTTCAAAATGGCAATAAACACACATCTATCATTAATTACTGTAAATGTTAATGGACTAGATGCTCCAGTCAAAAGACACAGAGTGGCAGACTGGATAATAAAGCAAGAACCTTCAATATGCTGCATACAAGAGACCCACTTTAGGGAGAAGGACACATACAGATTGAGAGTGAAAGGATGGAAAAGGATATTCCATGCAAATGGAAAAGCCAAAAAAGCAGGTGTTGCAGTACTCATTTCAGACAAAATAGACTTTAAAACAAAGGCCATAAAGAAAGATAAAGAAGGACATTTTATAATGATTAAAGGAGTGATACAAGATGAGGATATTACACTCGTTAATATATATGCACCCAATATAGGAGCACCTAAGTACATACAAGAAGTACTAACAGAGATAAAGGGGGATATTGATGGGAATACAATCATAGTTGGAGATTTTAACACTGCACTAACATCACTAGACAGATCTTCCAGACAGAAAATAAACAAGGCAACAGAGAAATTAAATACTACAATAGAAAAACTAGATTTGGTGGATATTTTCAGAGCATTACACCCCCCAAAAATAGGATATACATTCTTTTCAATGCACATGGAACATTTTCCAGGATCGATCATGTACTTGGGCACAAAAGAAACCTCAACAATTTTAAGAAGATAGAAATTATCTCAAGCATCTTTAGTGACCACAATGCCAAGAAACTGGAAAGCAACAGCAGAGAAACAAAGGAGAAAAAAAGGAAAGCATGGAGATTAAACAATATGTTATTGAAAAAACAATGGATCAATGAGGAAATCAAAGCTGAAATTAAAAAATACCTTGAGACAAATGATAATGAAAGCACAACCACTCAAAACCTATGGGACACAGCAAAGGCAGTGCTAAGAGGGAAGTTTATAGCGATACAGGCCTTCCTCAAAAAAGAAGAACAATCTCAAATAAACAATTTAACCCACCACCTGAATGAATTAGAAAAAGAAGAACAAAAAGCCCCAAAAAGCAGCAGAAGGAAGGAAATAATAAAGATCAGAGAGGAATTAAATACAATAGGGATTAACAAGACCATAGAAAAAATCAACCAAACCAAACGCTGGTTTTTTGAAACAGTAAATAAAATCGACAAACCTCTGGCCAAACTCACAAAGAAGAAAAAAGAGAGAGCACAAATTAGCAAAATAAGAAAGGAAAATGGAGAAATTACAACAAACAAAATAGAAATACAGAATATCATACGAGAATATTATGAAAAACTATATGGAACCAAACTGGATAACCTAGAGGAGATGGACAAGTTTCTGGAAACATACTGTCCACCAAGACTGAATCAAGAAGAATCTGAACACGTGAACAATCCGATCACTAGAAAGGAAATAGAAATAGCAATTAAAAACCTCCCTACAAATAAAAGTCCAGGACCGGACGGCTTCACTGGGGAATTCTACCAAACATACAAAGAAGAACTCATACCAGTCCTTCTCAAACTCTTCCAGACGATTGAAAAGGAGGGAATACTCCCAAACTCATTCTATGAAGCCACCATCACCCTGATACCAAAACCAGGCAAAGACACTACAAAAAAAGAGAATTATAGGCCAATATCACTGATGAACATAGACGCCAAAATCCTCACCAAAATTTTAGCAAATAGAATCCAACAACACACAAAAACGATTATACATTATGACCAAGTGAGGTTCATCCCAGGGACACAAGGCTGGTTCAACATATGCAAATCAATCAGTGTAATACATCACATCAACAAGAGAAAGGACAAAAACCACATGATCATCTCAATCGATGCAGAAAAAGCATTTGATAAAATTCAACACACATTTATGATAAAAACTCTCGTCAAAGTGGGTACAGAGGGAACATATCTCAACATAATAAAAGCTATATATGACAAACCTACAGCCAGCATAGTACTCAACGGTGAAAAACTCAAAAGCTTCCCGCTAAAATCTGGGACAAGACAAGGATGCCCACTATCACCACTCCTATTCAACATAGTCCTGGAAGTCCTAGCCACAGCAGTCAGGCAAGAGAAACAAATAAAAGGGATCCAAATTGGAAAAGAAGAGGTAAAAGTGTCATTATATGCTGATGACATGTTACTATATATAGAAAACCCTAAAAGGTCCACACAAAAGCTACTAGAGCTGATTGAAGAATTCAGCAAGGTAGCAGGTTACAAGATTAACGTTCAAAAATCAGTTGCATTTCTTTACACTAACGATAAGTCAACAGAAGAAGAAAGTAAAGAAACAATCCCCTTTAAAATAGCACCCAAAGTAATAAAATATCTGGGAATAAATCTAACCAAGGAGGTGAAAGAATTATACACAGAAAACTATAAACCATTGATGAAGGAAATTAAAGAAGACTTTAAAAAATGGAAAGATATTCCATGCTCTTGGATTGGAAGAATCAATATTGTTAAAATGGTCACACTGCCCAAGGCAATCTACAGATTTAATGCAATCCCTATCCAATTACCCAGGACATATTTCACAGAGCTAGAACAAATCATAATAAAATTCATATGGAACCATCAAAGACCTAGAATTGCCAAAGCATTACTGAAGAGAAAGAAAGAGGCTGGAGGAATAACTCTCCCAGACTTCAGACAATACTATAGAGCTACAGTCATCAAGACAGCATGGTATTGGTACCAAAACAGGCATATAGACCAATGGAACAGAACAGAGAGCCCAGAAATGAACCCACAAACTTTTGGTCAACTCATCTTTGACAAAGGAGGCAAGAATATACATTGGAATAAAGACAGTCTCTTCAGCAAATGGTGTTGGGAAAACTGGACAGCAGCATGTAAAACAATGAAGCTAGAACACTCCCTTACACCATATACAAAAATCAACTCAAAATGGATTAAAGACTTAAACATAAGACAAGATACAATAAACCTCCTAGAGGAAAACATAGGCAAAACATTATCTGACATACATCTCAAAAATTTTCTCCTAGAAGAAATAAAAGCAAGAATAAACAAATGGGACCTAATGAAACTTACAAGCTTCTGCACAGCAAAGGAAACCAGAAGTAAAACAAGAAGAAAACCTACGGAATGGGAGAAAATTTTTGCAAGTGAAACCGACAAAGGCTTGATCTCCAGAATATGTAAGCAGCTCATACGACTCAATAAGAAAAAAATAAACAACCCAATCCAAAAATGGGCAGAAGACCTAAACAAGCAATTCTCCAAGGAAGACATACAAATGATCAAAAAGCACATGAAAAAATGCTCAATATCACTAATTATCAGAGAAATGCAAATCAAAACTACAATGAGGTATCACCTCACACCAGTCAGAATGGCCGTCATTCAAAAATCCACAAATGACAAATGCTGGAGAGGCTGTGGAGAAAGGGGAACCCTCCTACACTGCTGGTGGGAATGCAGTTTGGTGCAGCCACTGTGGAAAACAGTGTGGAGATTCCTCAAAAGACTAGGAATAGACTTACCCTATGACCCAGGAATCCCACTCCTGGGCTTGTATCCAGAAGGAAATCTACTTCAGGATGACACCTGCACCCCAATGTTCATAGCAGCACTATTTACAATAGCCAAAACATGGAAACAGCCTAAATGTCCATCAACAGGTGACTGGATAAAGAAGAGGTGGTATATTTATACAATGGAATACTACTCAGCCATAAAAACCGACAACATAATGCCATTTGCAGCAACATGGATGCTCCTGGAGAATGTCATTCTAAGTGAAGTAAGCCAGAAAGAGAAAGAAAAATACCATATGAGATCGCTCATATGTGGAATCTAAAAAACAAAAACAAACAAACAAAAACAAAGCGTAAATACAGGACAGAAATAGACTCACAGACAGAGAATACAGACTTGTGGTTACCGGGGGGTGGAGGGTGGCAAGGGATAGCCTGGGATTTCAAAATTGTAGAACAGATAAACAAGATTACACTGTATAGCACAGGGACATATACACAAAATGTTATGATAACTCACAGAGAAAAAAATGTGACAATGAGTGTGTATATGTCCTTGAATGACTGAAAAATTGTGCTGAACACTGGAATTTGACACATTGTAAAATGATTATAAATAAAAAATGTTAAAAAAATAAAATAAAATAAATAGCAGTATACATTATCATTCAGTTGTTGGTAACAGAATGCTCCATTTGATTAAAAATTCTAAAACTTTATTTTTATTCTAAAATGTGATAAATTATATGGATATCCAGAGATTCAGACAAATGATACAATGGAAGTTACTAGACAGTGAAGGCCCCTAATAGAAACGGCCCCTCTGTCTTCAAAAGACCTACAGAGAACAACAGCATAGTTGTACATTCATAGTGACAGTGCTAAGATCTAATATTTTAGTGAGCTTACAAAGGTCTTATCACCAGCATCAGCACAGCTTTTATGTATCATCTCATTTAATCTTCACTATAATCATATGAAAGGCTTTATTACCCCTTCTGCATTTCACAGATGTAATAATTGAGGCTTAGAATGAATGAATGGCTTGGCCAACATTATATAAATAGTTAAGGAATACAGAAGGAATTTGAATTATCTCTATTTAATACTTGACCCAATTATCTAAACCACTGTTATCATTAGAATTTATACAGGGTGTTAGTGGATCAAAAAAGTACAGGCTTTGTTTACTATCTGAGATTTTTTTAAAAATCCATTCATAATTGAATTGGTCAAATTTTAGTAACTGATAAATTGGGTATCTAAAAATAACTGATAAAATATTGAGAATATCTCTAAAATTTATATATTCACGTATATGTTCAAAAAGCAATCATCTGCACATCTTCTCTGTCCAAGTCATATTTTTTGAGTGACTTTCCCTGTGTTGCAATATTCTTCCATTTCTTACTCAAAGAACAGCTCAAACCAGGAGTTCTTAATCTTTCTTTGGAAACAGATGCCTTTTAAAAGTTATATAAAGCTCTGGGTGTTCTCCACTGATCCCTAAATACACCTGCAAACATAAAAACTCAGTGTTCAGACTGTTTCAGGAGATTCACTGGCCTCCAGAAATTAGGGTGAGGATACAACTGGTTTTTCTAGGACAGTCCCTGTTTCCTCCTGTTGCCAGAGTCCAAATGTCTATAGTAGTGTCCACCTTAGGACAATAAATTACATGCTCTCCCTACCTAAAAAACACTTGCATTAAAAATATATATCCATTCTTCATTGTATTTTTCTTCTTGGTCAAGATTTCTTATCATGTTATTGTTGCCCATTGGTACAAGGTGTAAGATGTATGGACAACCGTCATGAGGGCAAAAAAATAAGTACCTGAAATCATCACCCTTCTTGCCAGATGCATCAAGTTGTTTCTCTATTCCTGTCAATTTTCTGAGTACCTTAGTATTATGGGCTGAATTGTTATCTCCCCCAAAATTCATATGTTAAGTCCTAATCTCCAGATCTCCTCATCTCAAAATGTGATTATATTTGAAGATACAGATGTAATTAAGTTAAAATGAGGTAACTAGGGTGAACTCTAATCCAAAATGACTGGTTATAAGTCACTTATATAAGAAGAGAAAATTTGGACACAGATTAGTTCAGAAAAAAGATAATGTGAAGAAACAAAAATGGAGAAGATGCCATCTACAGGTCAAGGAGAAAAGCCCAGGAAGAAATCAACCCCACAGACACCTTGATCCTGGATTTCTAGCCTCCAGAATTGTGAGAAAATAAATTCCTGTGATTTAAGCCACCCAGCCTATTACTGCAGACTAAGAAAATTAATACACTTAATAATTCATCCAGAAGTCTCCCTACTATGAATGCAGTTACGAAAATTATTTGTATGGCCAAAGCTCAGCAATGGACAATGAAAAATTCATAGTACTATTTTTTCATTAAAGGATGATATTACTCCTCTCAATTACTAGGCCTCAGAACTTGTATCTTATGTGATATTGAGCCTGAAATATTTAAGATTATAATGAGCAGTAGCTACTAAAATGCTTAATAATAATACAGAGGAAGTATTATGGTGGAACATTTTTCAGTGCTAACTTCAAACAGAAAATGACTTTTTCCCACAAAAGGAGATTTTTAAGTAGGACTATCCTCAACCCTGTGGGCAGAGGATGCTAAGGGCAGAAAACTCAGCTGGGCAAGAGCACAGAGACAGATAAAGAGTTAACACTTTCGCCTGAAGTTGACTGAAAAAACATCCAGAATTTTGAAAATTATATTGGAATATAGAAAAAAATCTTTCTTATAAATTCATTTCAAAAGTTGTACTGAAAGAAAAATTTGCTGTAGTAAATGTCCTTAGGTAAGTTATGCAAGGGTAAACAAAGTCTTCACCTCTAATAATGGAATAGCAGATAGACATGGACACCTAAGAGAAGCAGCACTGAGCATGACAATGTAGAATTCACAGTAGACAGAAGATGAATCTACTTCAGTCTGGAATTATTTCCTAAATCACAATGGTTATCGTCCAATTTTAAGTGAGGAATAACTGAGACATGACAAAATCTATTATATACCCTTGATGTGCCAGTACGTACAAATCTGAGTTTTAAATAATATATAATTATCATTAAAGAAGACGGACATAATTATTTTCACAAGCTCTTTTTACATATTCTTAAAACCCCAAGACACCTTTTAAATATTAACATGAGTAAGTGTCAACACTGTAGAGACTATCAAGTCTAGTGCCCACATGTGGCAAAATCAGGTAAGCCGACTTCTTCATGGAGTTACATCACATAAAGGTTTATTTCTCTCTGGGTGTAACAAAGGTTAAAGACTGTGCAGCCTACTGGGTGCCACACAAAGTAGTTGGTTTCTTTTAAAACAGGGGCAGATAATCAAGTATTTAGAAAACTTGTTTGGTGTAAAATTTTCACTTTTCCTATATATTTATTTTTGTGTAGAAACACATTTACAGAAACACACACATATACTTACAGAGGAATATCATGTGTCTCTCAGACCTTGACTTAGAAAACTTGGCTACTATGTTTTTCTGCCAATTATACATACGCTATTTACTTTAGTTATGGCAACCAGCACTCAAACATACTTGAGCTAACAAATTTCTAGAGAATAAGACTCTACCTTGAATATAACAGAAAAAACCAGTAACTTAATCTCTGTGACCCATGCTTAGTGGGGGAAAAAAATACAATGAGAAAAACAAAGCAGGGAGAAAATCACTCAACGTCTGAATGCCTCAATAAGAATCTGGAAATAACTATTATCAATTTCATAGAGAAATGACCCAGTATACTATAGAGGGATTTTAAATAATTCATTTTCCTTAAAAGAAGCAAATAACTTGGAGAAGAAAACTTAACTACCCTCTCTCAGAAAATAATCCTCCCTAATGTGCACCATGGTATACTACGGCTTCACCTAACATGTTGTGTTGTTAAGTACTTTTTTTCAACCTTTTGCAGCAGAAGGTCTCTACAACGGAAAATTCAATCAAGTTTCAGTGCAGTAATCACGTTCTCATGCTGTGATCATTTCACTTTATTCCCAGATGCACTCCCATTTCAACTAACTTCTAACTACGTAAGAAATCCCCACATTTTCTATCAAATCATTTGTGCTTAATCATGAACAATCACGTCATTTTTAGGTCTCTTGAAAAACCTAATTTGTGAGTTCTTTTAAAGCTTCTCACAAATGCAGATAGACTAATAACGGGAGTCAACCTTAAAAGTAAGATTTAAAGATACCTTAAATACTCTTCGTTTTTTTAAATTATTTTAAATGAGACTCAATGGCTAGCAAGTTTTCTTTGACTTAAATTTTAAAATACTCTTGGTTTCAGAAAATTTTAAATGTGAAACAGTGCACAAAAAAATGACACAAGTCACTTTTTGTTTCCAAATTTCTTAGTGAAAAAAAAAGGAACAGTTGCTCTACTATCCATGTGAATTAAGCTATTTTTATTCATCATAAAATTTCTAATTCCTTAGTACTTATTAAAAAGGGCAGAATAAAAAGATGGAGAAGAGGAGGAAAAAGAGGAGGAAGAGGATGGGAAGAAGAGAACAAGTTCCCAGGGGCTTTCCACTTCTGTTGCATATACTCAAATTACACCATAAATGTTCAGCATCATAAAGAAACAGAGACAACAGTAACAATACCTGAGGACTATTTTGGTGATAGATTCAAAATAGTAACAAAAATAAAACCCCGAGATAAATATACTCTTAATATTACTATGTAAAGCATTAGGCTACTATATTCTGTTGACACTTAGTAGTGTGTGTGAGTGTGTGTGTGTATTCATAATTAAGCAAATATTTTTCTGTGAACCCTCCAGATTCTCAGTGACAAGATCTCACAGATCAGTAAAACCTAATTTTGCTAAACTCTGCTTAATCCTAACCTTGGGCGGGGGGAGGCTACTGGGAGTACCCTTACTTTATTTGAGATTTAGTGCTCAGGAAAGGTGATAATGACACAGGGTATTTCGTTCCACTCAATCTCCTTTTTCTATCCAGGCAACTTCAAAACTATTCAAACTCCATCCCTGCTTCTACCACTAAACACACACACACACTCAAGCATCTCTTCTGAGAAACTGCTCCTCCCACACTGACCAGACCTGTGTCACTCTAGTAGGGCTTCTAATCACATTATCATGTTCATTAGCCATGGTAGTTATTCCAGAGTTTGAGCTGATGTCTCAAACAAGGTCATTCAGAACCCTTACCACACATTTCTACAGACTGAATCTGAAAAAATGTATCTCTCTTTTCTCTGAGACTACTTAACTGTGATAATGCAACTCTGGAGCTATCTGCATCCATTTCCTCTCCTCATATAGGAGTAACCTGTCTGTAGCGGAGTTAAAGGCTACAAAAAAGTTTAGGGGTACAGAGTTGGCCAACTGCCCAAAGTTAGAGGGCATACAGTCCTCTACAAGAATATCCTCACTTTCTGACACCACCTGCAAGTTCTAGAGGTTCCCAAAACCGCCCTCATGAGTAAGGACTCACAGAACTCAATGAAAGCTATTATTCTCAGTTACAGTTTAGTACAGGAAAAGAATGCAGATTATCAGCCTAGGGAAGAAGCACACAGGACATAGTCCAGGAAGGTTACAAATGTAGAGTTTCTGTTGTTCTCTCCTCAGGGGGTCAGGGTACATTCATTATGTTCCCGGCATTGATGTCTGATAATACACATGGTGTAATGCCAACCAGGGAAGCTCACCTGAGCTTCAGCACTCCGAGTTTTTATTGGGGCTGTATGATATGAGCATATTTGGCTGCCCATGTGACTGACTTCACTCTCCAAGTAGACTGATAACTCATCGGCAGACTACCCTAACTCACACTGTTGATCATCCTAGCATGGCCAGTCCGCATCCTAAATCACATTTTTAAGATGACCCATATGATCCAAAGCCCCCAGACAAAGATATTCCTATCAGACATAATATTCCAAGGGCCCAGATATTACTTCCCAGAAACCAAAGGCGAAGGCCAGGCCTTTTCACTGGGCAAGACCAATTCCGTACTATACAGAGGCCTACGTATAATAAGGGATGAGAGAAAGAGACAGAGGAAGAGAGCATTTCTGAGTCCTATATCTGATGATGCTTAAAACTGCACCACTTCCACCTTTCCAAGTTACTTAAATCAATATATTCCCTTTTTGCCTAAGCAAGACTCATTTGGGTTTCTGTTACTAGAAAGGGAAATAAAAAGAAGGGGAAAGGAGAAGGTAGAAAAGGAGACGAATTCAATTCTAATAAAAGGTTACCGTGACACCCCTGGTCAAGAGTGATATTTTCATAATTTTTCATAGTAACTATCTGCCTGACATACAAATGCCCACAACTATAAAAGCAGCTAAGAAATAAGCTGCATCCAAATTTAAAACTACAACAGAAATAAACTCCTTGAATTTGTTCCCTTAAGAAAACAAAGTGTTAACTACTATTCTCCATTTGCACATTCTTGAGCATTTGGACCAATAAAGCCAAGATTCCCTCCACGCCCCTGAGAACTGAAACAACCTAAAGCGTCCTAACCCCTGGTTGCATTATCACCGGGTAGCTCTTTAGTTTTACTCTTATATTCACAGTGATGGAATGTGGGACTGGAAAAAGACCAAAGGACCTCGGAGCCATTCCAATGGAGTGCCTTAAAATAAAATGTCTAGTTTTAATCAGGGTGGTTATGTGTCAAAAATCACCTGAAAGGATTTTTTTTAAGTCAATATTCTTCAGGTTCCACTCCAGACTTTATATGTGGGCATATATAAGTTGGTAAAGCTCCTTGAGGGACTTCAGTTGATTAAGAACATGTCATATATTAACTGGTTCTTCTCTATACAGGTGCCTCAGCAAAGATTAAAAAAAAACAACTCTATTTGTGGGACTAAGGGTGCTTTACAAAGCAGTAAATAATTTAGTGGCTAGCACATGACAAGTGCTTGATAAATGTTTCTTATATATGAATAAATGAATGCATCGTATGTCATTCATTCACCACAAGCTGATTCCAGTATGTTGTGAATTTCCCCAGCACACAAGCAAACAACAGAGTTCTTCGTGCTGTCACGTGTTTCCTTCAAATCTAACACTGCCTCTAGGATAAAGAATTCTTTCAAACTCTTTTGCATCAATAGATCAAACTCTAAAATACACTTTTCTTTTTAATCTGTATTTACTATTTATTCTCCATGAGTGATGCAAGGTGGGCAAATCTAGGGGCAGAAGAAGGGTGAGGCAGAAAGCTTAAAGGCATGATCTTTAAAGTGGTTTCAGTTACACATTTACCTCCACTGCTTGTGTCTAAACTTGGTAGATCTGACCTGGCCTGGTTAGCAGGCAGAGCGTTTATTTCCCAAAGCTTCAGGACATAGATTCAGAGAGTGATAACTTAACTATTTCTAAGTGAGAAGGCCAAGCCTGATCAAATTCAAAGATGCATTCTCTAGTAGACAGACTAATGGCTCCCACAAAGACACCCACATCCTAATTCCTGGAACCTATTGTGAAAAGGTAGCCTTACATGGCAGAAAGGACTTTGAAGATGTGATGATGTTAAGGATCTAGAGATATGGAGATTATCCTGGATTATTTAGGCAATTCAGATAGGGCCAATATAATCACAAGGGTCCTAATAAGAGGGAAGCAAGTGGATCAAAGTCAGAAAAGATGTGAGGACAGAAACAGAAGTTGGAGTAATACACTCTGAAGATCAAGGAAGGGGCCATGAGCTAAGAAATATAGGCAACCTCCAGAAGCTGGAAAAAGCAAGGAAGCTTCTCTCCTGGAATCTTCAGAAGGAACACAGCCCTGCTGACACTTAATTTCAGCCCTGTGAAACTTGTTTTGAGTATCTGACCTTCAGAATTGTAAGATAATAAGTTTGTGTTGTCTGAAGCTACTAAGTTACTGATCATTTGTTTCAGCAGCAATAGGAAACTAATCCACATGTGCAGTTCGATCTTTAGACCAGAAGGCCTGAGTAGTATTCCATAAATTTGAGGAAGCACTGTCATCTCTCAGCTTTTTCTTTCCAGAGTTGAACTGACTATGATGGTGGCTCACTCTTATCACTTGTAAAAAAATAATGAAATAATGCCCCTCTAATTATACCAGCTCTACCTCATTCATTTTTTTTAATTAAGCAAAGTAGCAGAATAATAAACAACTTGTGTTTCTTTTGTTTTGTGATGTTGTTCTGTTCACCATCCACTGCCCATTCTTCATTCTTACCTTCTTTTAGGGAAGCACTCCTCTTCAACCTCCATCCATGCTCTCTCTGACAAACCCTGTTATCTAGCTCCAGGGGTGGATGGGCACATGCTACCACATGCATGTCACTGGAACATTCCATACCCTTAACTGCAATGACTGGTTCAGGAACAAGCATATAATCCAAGTCAACCCAATGAGAACCAGCCTCAGACCTTTAGCTGGTGCCAAAGGTAAAATGTAGGGCTGGAGTTGCTGGTGACTTCTTTGTCCCAACAATGAAGGTTTGTTTCTGAGAAATGAAGGTCACATGGGGAAAAGCATAGGCAAGAGATGGAGAAAGGAAGACAGAGAGACCCATACAGAGAAACAAATGGAGAAAGAGAGACACTGAAGCTCTGTTACCAGCCGTGTCCCAACAAGATCATTTCCTCTGAACCTCGCAGTTACGTGAATAATTCCTTTGCTGGTTTAAATAAGCTTTGAGGGAAGGTTTGTGACTTGAACAGCTAGAATCCTGACTAACGTGGTAGCACAAGTGCACTCAGATCACAGCAGTATGAAGCAGGTACCAGGCCCAGCAGGATCTCAGAAGTGCAGAAGATGCCAGTGTCTCCATCTTTAGGTTCAAATGTCATGTAGACATTCACAAACCTTCAGAAAAACAAGCACACGTCTCAGGCATTCAGTGACGCCTGAGATTTCTTCACAGAAAGAAAAGTTCCACCAAATCAGAGATAAAGGCTTATATTTTGATACCTCTAGGGGAGAGAGATTTATAACTGATTTCATTAGCCAGCAATGTAACTTAATCATTCAAGTTCTGACATTTTGAACATGAAAACAAACACTAATAATAATTATTCCAAGGCAACATAGACGATGACTGTCCCCGGCAAAACAGGATATACGGTCATCTTATAGGGAAGTGTGGCAAGCAGACTGGTTTTTAGGTTAGAAGGCTTGAATTCAAATCCTGCCCTATCACTGCAGGTTTGTGGGCACCTGAGCACTCAGGGCTTTCATTTACTGATTTTAAAATCATTGAGATGAAACTATCTCAGATGGTTAGCATAGCGATCAAACACTATAAAGAATACATAAGCACTTACCAACCCCAAAGCCTTATGTCAATTAGCTTTATTCTTATTTATTATAATCGCATTTTGTTAGAAGGAAAGACAAAGAGTACTTCAGAGATGAAATGAGGCAGGAAAAGATGAAAGTATGAAAGGTGGTCAAGGGTGGCTCTAAACACTCAGCTTAGAGTTTCAACATTTCTGCCCGAAGGCAGGTGCAATGATTCTTAAAGGTAGACAGCACCACCTAGGGGAAGAACAGGTGTACTAGGCCACACTGGCACAGCTTCTCAGTCTTTGTAACAAAGGCATTTTGTAAGCATTTCCATCAAAGGAATTGATCACTGAGGAGCTGGCAGTCTGCCCAGTTCCACACAATGGTGTGAACTCTGGCCCTACTCAGATCCATTTAAATATTATGCAATCATCTTAAGAAAACACTTCTCAGTAAATTCATTTTACTTCTTTTGATTTGACTTGGATACAAGCTCCAGCCCCCCAGCCAATGAACTGTGGAATCTTAAAGGAATTCACTTAAGCTCTGAAATAGGCTTCCCTAAAAATGAGGTTGCATCAGAGTTATTAACAGAATATACTGTGTAATCCAATTATAATTCAACATCTGGTGCCACTAATTACCTTGAGAAAAGTATTTGCCCTTCAAAACCTTTGTTTCCTTAGCTGTGAGATGAGAATAACAATAGTACTTATCTCATGAAGTTGTTAGGGAGATTAAGTGAGATGCTCCATGTAATGCGGTTGCCACAGCACCAGGCTAATGGAACTCATGCTTGATAGTGGATTATCTTCTTTCCTTGGTCTCTCCAAGCCATAGCCATCTACAGTTAAGATAATTCAGGCTAAGTCAATGCAAGTGGAATTAATCTAGCTTTTAAAATGTATGTGGCCATTGGCTTAACAAGTCCAGCTTCCTCAAAGTAGAGTTTTAACTCATTTTTTTTCCCCTCATTGCCTGATTTGAAGATGTACTACTCTGTCAATTGCTGATGTGCAGACCCATGATCTGCACCCCTCAGGACAGCTATTTAGAATTGCAGCAAACCTAATTAAACAACTGAACTCCAAGAAAGTGTCCAAGGAGAAGTCCACCTGCTTCCAAGAATCCCTGTCTCCTAATTCCATGCGGAACAGATTTGCAATGGAAATCAGATCAGTCATGTATATTTTCAGTCCAGAATACCCAAGAAACCATTTTTCTTTATATTTAACATGTACAGTATTTTAAACAATAGTTGTTTAAGAGTTCAAACTTCTTTTTCTATGCAGCTGTTGCTATTAGTTTTGAGAAGAATTTTTAACTATGTGGCGAAATATTTTCATCAGGAGTTTCTTAAAAATATCTCTTCTAATAAACTGGCCATTTTGTGCTATTTCATCTTTAGTCCTACTATTGAAAATTATTCAAAGTCCAATACAAATAACTTAAAATAGATTAAAACCCAGAGCTAAAAAAAATACAAGGACCAAATTCAAGCTATTTGGAAATTCTGTCCTTTTTATTACAGCCCACAGAACTTTATCAGCGCAACAATGAAAGGACCAAGTATTGTATTCAGTCACATAGAACGGGGCATAAGTGATTCCTCATAAGCATGCAGGGTTTCTTTTAATAGGTGAGGAAAAAGAACTAATAAGGAAAGTCTGGTATTATTTTCGTCTCTTCTGTTAAACTTGCTGTAGAGAGTACACTCAGTGATCACAACTTACTCAAAAATCTGAAGAATTCCTGTAGTGTTTAAAAATGTAGAGACAAATGCTAGTCTTTTAAAATAAAATAAAAGAGAGGAAGATCAAAGAACAGTCTGTCTCTTAGGAGAGAAGAGTCCTGCAAATCTGCAGTACTACCCATTTAAACCTAACTGCAGAAACCCAAATAAAAAAAATAGGCAAGATCTAAAACTTTGAAAACTAACTCCCACCAAAGATGCATTTTTCTGGGTTAATTTAATTCTTTTCCTCAGATATGTTTAAAACTATACAGTGTTTAAATAAATCATGCAGATTGTGAAAGCAGTTTTCAGTTAAATCCATCTGATGATGCATTATTGGACACAGCCCAAATCTCACATGGACCAAAGGAAGATGAAACAATGGTGGTCAGAGAAGCTGATCAAGTAATTGATGGAACCACTAACTAACAAGAGATTTTAAAGAAGACAACAAATGCTGATAAAAGCTCGATGACAAGTCTATGAAGGCACAGCAGTGCAGTCAGGGTTTCGTAAGTCCTACGATTAGAGATTAAGACAACTGGCATCTGACCTTTCAGAGACCACCTGGTAATACAAGAGCATCGATTCTGAAGTAAAGTTATAAGGGTTATGCTCCTAAGGCTGAGATTAATTAGTCATGTATTCTAAACAAGTTGTTTAATTTTGTTTAGCCTCAGACACTACATAGATCAGTCAAGGTAGTTTTCTTTGGAATTTTAACTCAAAATACAAGGAAGGCCTTTATGTCCATGTAATCTGGTGGAGGAGAGGTGTCTAGAGAAGTGTGTGATTCCCTGACATTTAATAATTTCTTCATTAAATAATTCATATGGTCTATTTCAGACTTGACACTAAATACATCAACCCAATGAAAAGCATCCAGACAGTGTTCAACATTTTAGCAAAATTATGCAGCTAAATTTTTGATGACATGTACAGTGGTTTAAAGAGAAATATCAGGGATGTTTCCAGTTCACTCATAACCTCACTGGATGACAGAAAGGAGGGTAAATGTGCCATTCCACAGTGGATCCTGTGGTGCTTCTCTGATGAACAATTCAGTCTAGCAAATCACATGTATTGGTTTAGGATGGAAAATGAATGCAGAAGTCATCAATGTGGACACTTTATGTAAACAGGGGACCACCAAAGAGATTTCCTCAGATACTTAGAAGAATTTTTTAGCTATATGTTATGAGAAGACTGATCTATACTTGTTAGATGCAGGAGAAGACAGAACTTGATGCTCAGAAGAATTCTGTAGTCACTGTAACATTGTCCTCATTTTTAAGCTTGTATTCTCATGACACTCCTGGGATTCCCCATTAGAGCCTTTTTGACATTTGGATAAGGCTCAAATTCAATTATGCTCCCAAATAGCTACTCAGTGACTACATCTGAAGAAGAGGAATACCACAAAATCATTTCCAAATCGGCTGATATAAAACACGAAATCCTCACTCTTCTGATTTATATTAGAACTGCTATCACATTGTTTTCAACATATAACTTCCAGATATTAACTAATACCTGCTGCAGCTTTAAAATGTACTTCATTTTCCCATCTGCCATCTCGAACTTATCATTTATAGAATCACTAAGGAAAGGAGAGTATTTGACCATAGCTACTTTCTCAGCTTCAGCTTTACAAATAGTTTTGACCATTAAGAGTATTATTGCTCCACGTAGCATTTAGATGACATTTTCTTTTAGCTCAGCCATAAGATGGTTTTCCTCACATTTTTTGTGATTTAAAAAAATTTCTTTAGACTATCCTGTTAATCCAGATATAGTAATAAGAAGACTAATGGCTGTTGAATTGATTAATATTTTAGCTCCATTAACCCATTAAAAAGAGGAAGTTTCATTTCTCTGGTATTTCTTTCAGAGTACCCATATACTCATTTCTTCCTGTTCACGGGTATCTCAACCTTGTTCACTCACATCAGTGGGAGACTCAAAACTATCCATAGTCACGCACTAGAGACTCTCTTCACCTGAAGAATAGAGAGGCTGTGAGAGCTGCCCAAGCTCAGAAAACAGACTGGTGGTTACCAGAGATGGGAGACATGCAAAGTGGGTGACGGGGCTCAAAAGGTACAAACTTTCCGCCATAAAATACGTAAGTCTTGGGGACATAATGTACAACCTGGTGACTAGAGATAATAATACTGTATTGTATATCTGAAAGTTGCTAAGTGATTAAATCTTAAAAGTTCTCATCACAAGAAAAAAATTGTAATTATGCATTGTGGTGATCATTTCACAATATTTACAAATATCGAATCATTATATTCTATATCTCAAAATTAATATAATGTTGTATGTCAACTATACCTCAGTAAAGGAAAAGGAGTAGAGTTGGTCTGAACACTCCATTGTTTCACTGCTCACTAGTTACCTTCATGGCTCATTCAGTACCAAGACACTTCATGTTAGCAAGTCAATGGCCCTAGGGAAGAAATAACCATTAGGGGCCATATAAGAGCTGAGAGGGTGACTTACCCATTTCAACAGTAAAACTGTCCTTTAAGTAGGTCACAATTTTTCTCTGAAATTTTTTTAAAAGATCCTCAAAGGAAACAGTTAAGTAAGTAAGCCTAAAGTATAAAAAACAGCCCTTAAGAATAAGGAGAAAAATGTGTCAGTTCCACTTCTCCAACAGTCCATATATTCCTTGCCCTAAGCACCCCTCCCCCAAAAAGGCTCCTCATTATTTAAAATATAAGCCTATTAATATGACAAACAAAATCCTCCAGAAAATGTCCTTCCTACCTTTGAAGAGCCGTGTTTTCTTTAAGAAACAATAAAATTATTAGCTTAGTGAAAGAAAAAAAATGGATGAACAAAATTTTTTTTGTTCCCCTATTACAAGGGTAACATGACATTACATAGGCTTGCTCTTTAATGTTCTGACCCTTAAATCTCGAAATTCCTCTACTACCATATCCATGAGGAAAGGCTATAATCTTTCAGGACTCTGCACACTCAATCTCTCTTCCAGAAGTTAGTTCTTAACTCTCATCCACTATTCTCCAGTGTAAAAGGCAAAATGTTTGTGTCCCCCAAAATGCATATATTAAATCCTAACACCAAATGTGATGGTATTTCAAGGTGGGGCCTTTGGGAAGTGATTAGGCCATGAGGGCAGAGCTCTCATGAATGGGATCAGTGCCCTTATTAAAAGGCCCCTACAGAGCTTCCTCTCCCCTTCCACCATGGGAAGATACAGCAAAAAGTCTATGACTGTCTATGAACCAGGAAGCAGGCCTTCACCAGACAGGGAATCTATGGGCACCTTGATCTTGCACTTCCCAGCCTCCAGAATCATGAAGAATAAATTTCTGTTCTTCAAAAGCCACCTAGTCTACAGCATTTTGTTAAAACTTTCAGTGAGAAGACAACCACTCAGTTGTGCATCTTCAGTCATAGAGCTTATATTATCTTATTACAGTAACACATTTATTCTGTTATATCTTTAACTAGATTATAAACTCATGAGGAAAAGTTTGTCTTACTTCTTTTTCTATCCTGGAGTGTCACACAATACTCAGGTGTTGACATTCCATAATTGGAATAAAATATACAATAAGAAGTGAAATGGAATTGCAATAATGAGCAAATAAATTTTCAGCTTTTACAAAATATTTTTTTAATCCATAAAGCTAAAACACTTTCAAAGTCCTTTAGCTCTACTCTTTCGTGCCACACATAAGAAATTTGATGCCAAGAGAGTTTATATGATTTACTAATGGACTGCCTAAATTTAGGATCTATCACCATTAACTTTTATATCACACTTTCTTTCCATTTGTTATTATATTTAGAAAATCATTAATATCCTGTGGAAATGAAAATCCTTTTGTGATGCTTTTTTTAAGAAATAAATACTTTCTCATTAAAGATGATTTTTGATAGCTTGTCAAGAGCAAGGTACTGAATTAATTCCTGAGAAGTAAATGAAAAAGTGTAATCCACTATCCCTGAGCTTAGTAGGGGAGTTGTCATTATAGTAGCTAAATGAAGGTTCTACTTTAACTTCTTGTTTCTCTTCAGCCATTACAATAGGACAAAGACGGTAACTTTGCTATTTCTTCCCATAACATCTTCAAATCGATTTCATCATGTTGACATGTAATAAATGACATGTCTGTTTATCACTGCATATTACAGAGAAAGGAAGGCAAGAAGGAGGAAGGGAGAAAGGAATAGTGGGGGGAGGGGCGTGGGACAAGGTGGGAGAGGAAAGTAGGAAAAGAAAGAGAATTCTTTCTTCCAAGTCTTAAAACAAAGACCTGGCATAGAAATTTTAATTTGGGGGGGGGGGGAGGTTGTTTGTTTTAATCTGTTAATTTTTTATTATGTTATTTTCCTATTCCCTTATCTCTTAATTTATTTTTCTTGTAGATAATGGGTGATTATACTGCTACCAATGCTATTAAAATTTGTGTACTTTTCCCCCTATTTAAAACTTTAAATATAATTACTTACTCTTATTGATGCTTATTGCTCTCATGAAATAGCTCATTTATATGCATATTTCCTCAAATGATTTTCTTGCCTGAGATTTGGGGAGCAATTAAGTTATATTAGTTTAAATTAACAGATATTACTAAAATAATAATTACAGAACACACTGATGACAATCCTTCTCTAAGGAACTTAAGTACTATTTATGTCACCTAATCATCCCAGAGAGGTAATTCATTGGTTTCCATCATCTGCAAACTATAGAGGAAATATAAAAATAACAGAATGGACTTGGAGAACATCACTTAACATACATGGCCAAAATGAGATGAATAATTTTAAAATCTGTGGCTTTTATAATAAGTACATTAAAGTGCACTAAAATGCCATAATATTTATTGCTTATTAGTGTGAAACAGAGTGAGTAAAATGGGAAAATAATTTTAAACCAAGTTCCCTTCATATTACAAACATTTACTGTGTAGCTAATAGCCCCTTTCCTTACTACATTCTATGCACAAAATTAGCCCTTATGGAAATACTGAAGGCCTGTGAACCACTGTCATCCTTTTTAGGGCACTTATAGTTCTATGGTTGACCAGGATTAATTATTAGACTTTAGCCAGTTTCCATGGAGATTTGTCAACCAATTCCTCTTCTAGGAAGCCAGGCTTTAGGGGAATCATTGTTAAGCATTTTAACTCTAACCTGTCAGTCCACAATCATGATCACAAAATGGGTCCTCTAAGCAAAATACCACATTCCGTTATCAATCTCTAAGAGCTGTGAATTTGAACTGAATTTGCCAAAAGAGAAATCAAAGGTTTGTTAGCAGTGACTGACAACCACTCTCAGTATACAGATTTCTCCTGAGAAAGATGGGGTAAGATGATTTTTATGGACAGACTAAAAGGTACACACTATCTAGTACAGAAAGTATTAATAAGTATTAATAAGGCTGCCATCCACAGAAGCAGCATGAAGGCTGAGAAAAGTCTTTTAAAGACCGTTAAGATTTCTCCCAGGTATCTTCCAATGATCTCTATTGGTCTGGAAGAAGAAAGAGCTGAAACAACTTTCTCCAAAACCCTGGGATCTAAGATCCACTGCTGGCGATCACTTTCATTTGCCAATACTACTACATGGCATATAGATCAAGTTTGCTAGGGTGTTTCAGGAGTAGAGTAGGTATGTTAGCAGATACTGAAAGTATTCTCTCTCTCCCCCTTGTTGGCAGATGAGAGACACATAAACAGAGAAAGTCACCACCCATGAAAATTGTAGCACAGAATTTGGGATGGCCTTAGCAGAAATTCTGGAGAAATCCAAGTGTTAAGACAGTGTGTACCTACTTCCAGCCTTCAGTAAATTTAGTGTTCCCCTCTTACTAGACAAGGGTTTTCTTCTTCTTTGGTATCCATAGGCTCTGTCTCATCCGAGAGGAGTCATCTCAATGGCGACCAGGGGTTTCCCTATTACCATCATATTAACCCACCCTGATGTTCCTAATGTGGTTCAAATATACTCATTTGTACTGATATCAGAGTGAGAAAAGTCAGTATGGTGCTTACATGGCATAAAGTTTGGATCTGGAAATAAAATATCATATAAAACTGGACAAAGGTAATGGGTACATCCCAAACGTGTATATTCCATCTAGAGGATCACCAGAAGTGCCTCTGATTGTAGTAGTACCTTTCATCTTCATCTACTCCATAGCACAGAGTGCAACCAGATATCTGTTGCAATAGGGGTGAAACCAAGGTTCTTCCATGACATATTATCATTATTTCTTAGTCACTAATCACACCAGAGGAGGGGCTGATGCTTCACTAATCATGTAACTTAAAATCCCATGGACAAAATATGAGAGAGTTCTGCCACGTGATATCCAACCCAGTCTGAATTCTTGGCACTGACCTAGAAGACAATGAGCAAAAGGATATTCACACATCTGCTGCTACTCCTGTCTCCATGAGTTTTCCCTGACAAACACAGTTCCAGAACTTTCGGTGTGTGTGTGCTCTCTCACCATTTTCCTTCATTTTTATGAGAGTTAGCAAGGCAAGATGTGTATCTTGTCAGGCATCCACCATGGCTTTCTAGAAGTGGACTGAGAGTCTAGAGGACAACGTCCAACCTTAAAGGAGGGAAAGTCCATTGAACATATCAGCCAGTCTTCAAGATATGTGGTCAGTGGACACTCGCAAGAACCAGCCATATTTATTCTATAAAAATAGGAGACCTATGGCAATAAGATCACCTGAAATAGAATTCCTTGGCTGTGATTAACTACTGAGGAAATTCTTTCTGAAAAACTTGTACATGCAAGTGTTTCTGTGTGCATATGTACATACATACACAACCAGCATAGAAAGTGTTCATCCAACAATAACCGAAAGATGGGTACAGTCAAACTGACTGCTTTGTACCTATCAGACTATCTGGAAGTCAGGCACAAGAAGAGATCACCAAATTATACAACTACCCTATGAGATCAGGATACTACAGTGATGACTCAGATGTCACAGTCTCTGTGGTTTCACCATCTCACCACCTGAGTCCCCCGTTAACACGATTCAAAAGCTTAAGGAAAGGCAATGTCTCTCCAATGACAGACTCTCTTGTACATGAGTACAGGAAGGGTAACTCTTCTTATCATCCAATAAATCAATGAAAGGCCCTTCAATGCCCAAGAAATCCAACATTAGATGTGCCTTTATCAGATCGATAGCTTTTTCTTGTCCCTTACCACAGACCAACCCAAGCCAGGTGTTTTCTTCTTTCTCATTCTTTTTTTCAATTTTTCAACCTCTCATCTCTCTCTTGTGTGCTCTCTCTCTCTTCCCTGATCCCTCCCCCTCTCCTCCACCCCAACACCTTTCAATTTTCTACTCCCAAATGTTCTATGTTCAAAAGTGATTTGGGGAGGGTTTTCTTGGCCTTCCATATTTGAGGCTTCTTCAAATGTCTGGGAATTTTTGGCTCCCTACTTTAATAGGAGTGAGTCAGTTAAAAATAGATCAGAGTTTCTGTGTCCATGGGTGGGGTGTATTGATTGTGAGCTATTCCGAAGTACTCTGATTCACTGGGGAACCCCCATTTCACTACTGAGTACTGTTAAGTCTTTTCTCCTTGGTATGATGAAATACTTCCATGCAAAATTATCTTATTATCCTATCTGAATGATATAAGCTTTGCTTCCAGTTTTCTAGAAATCAAATGAGCTAGGACATAGGGTCTCCATATTCACTATGTAAACTTTCACTTTATCACCATTTTCAGTATGTAACCTCTACCTTCCATTTTACTTTCTGTCCTTCAGTCTAGAGACTTTCTGTTTACACTTGTGCTAGGATACGAGGTGGCAGTCATTCAACTTTCAGAGTAGTGAGAAGATGTGGGTCCAAGTGCTTTGTAAATCGACCTTAAACAGTCCTTCTGTTATTAGCCCTACTTTCATCTATCCCTTACAGAGGTCCTGAGTTCTCCCAATGCCTGGGCCTTTGGGGGATTCTATGAAGTTCACAATTTGACTTCACTGATTGCCAGCATTCATCTTGGACAAGCTAAATCAGTTACACTCATCATCTTCTGAGTTTCCAAATTTCTATCATTGTTCTCTCTTCTCATACTCTGTCAAATTAAGCATCTTAAAAAATCCTTTTCTCTCACTTTAGTAGAGTTTCATGAGGGAAAAGGCATTAATGTGTCTGTTCAAATCACCATTTTAAACCACAAGTCCCAACAGGACTTTTCTGAGAATAGAGTCTCAACCACATTGGCAAAAATACTCATGTTCTTAAGCTCAGAGAAATGGTGTGGCTGAAGTCATGCATTTCCCACATTGCCAAGTTAGGACATCAGGAAATACAATCATTTCAAAGATGCTCCTGTAAATCTTCCACACAAACACTCTTCATTGGATCTGTTTGTTAATCTGTAATGTTTCCCAGAAGCCGTAGTAAATGCAGAGTCTGCAGACCTTTTTATACCAGAAAGAGTTAACACAGAAGGGAAAAGCTTCAATTACAGGAACAGTGATTAAATCCTGTGCCATACAATATCACTATCTTGAAAATTGAAATTATGAGGCACCAGCTGTTGGCTCTAATTTTATTTCTCATAAGTGCAAAAGTATACATTAATATCCCTGCAATATAAAATGCTACAAGATATAGGACAGCACTGTCAGTGAATATATATGCATCGCTTTTGAATATTTTTCATTCAATGCAAACACTCATTTCCAGTGAAGTACACTGACATGTTTCTTAAGTAACTTCATGTTGTGGTCAACGTGAATGCTTTGAAGTTATAAATTTTAGATGAATTTTAAATATTTTGTTAGCAGGATTTCTTACCACAGGACTGAAAATTGAAACTGGAGTCTAACTGTGTGATCTTTAATATCCTGTTCAATTCCATTACATAGCAGCTAGTTCAATGAAGAAAATATTCTCAAACCTTTTTTGGGGGTAGCATTTAAACCAATACTTGTTTGAACTTTCTAAAATTTCATTTTAAATTGATTTCTCTAACTTCATGAAAACAGCACACACTTTTTCAAAGTCCAGTTCACGGTGGTCAGACCTTCAAATTGCAATTTCTTCAGCTGCTAATAAGAATTAAGTCAGCAAGAAGCTAAGTAATAAAGGTTAAGTATTAAATATATTACTTTGTTGAGTGTTTTATTTTGGTAGGATCTACAATATATAAAAATAAATAATAAAAGAAAAGTAAAAGGTGGCTAAGCACAACTTTCCCACAGTCATAAGAAACTAAATACAGTTGCTATAGTAAAAAATCTTCACAAACTGAAAACATCATCAGATTAATGATACTGCAATTTTTCTTTATAAAGGTGTAATTTCAACTCCAGAATACGAACTACAACGATAGGAACTAAAAGAGAAATCACTTCAGTGGGAATCTACTTTATTACCTTTAATTATTATAATAGATTATAAATGTGATTCCATTTAAATTATAGGTAAATAAACCAAATATTAGCAATGCATATCATTTATAAATATTCTGATGTTCTGATAAAGTCATATGATATGAAAGTTTTTTAAAATGGCTTTTCAAAAGCTTAATGTCAATCTTTCTGACTCTATCCCGACCTAGATATTAATTATAACATACTTTATTGTAATCTGCTCTTTGTCTTTGTTGGGGTTTTAATGTTTGCCTTTACTAATGCTATCTTGAATGTGCATTCAAGGTGCTCTGAATCAAAGACAGATTATTATTTTTCACTTAAAAATAAATAATGACTAACTATTTCCCCATACGCCAGTTATCACCCCAAGAATAATGCAATGAAAGCCAGGTCACATATTCTACATATACAAATTTCAGTCTATATTACAAGTAAGGAATGGAGAAAACTGGATTTTATCCACTTATCTACAGGAGAAAGAGGCAGTTACCTCCTCTTCTCTTCATGAAGAAGTGAGAAAAACCTTTGCTCTTTGGAGACTGGATGAAAAAGATCCTGAGATCTCACTCTAAACTTCCAGGAAGTAAATACGTGCCTCCAAGGACCTGATAAGACCAGTATCCCTGGCTTTTCTCACCTAGAGATGTCGCCAAAGTCCTGAGCCTTATCTTCCTTTGAAGGGTAAGCATATACCTCTAGAGTTAGGAAAATTTCTCTAGAGTTCTCACACTATCTCTACAGCTGTAAACTAACTTCCCAAGTATTGCTCTTAGACCAGCATCCCAAGATCTCAGCAAAATTTATTTGAAAAGCCTCAACACAAAACGCACAAAAAAGTTTCCTCTGCATCCCACACTCCTGCTGGCTACAATTACTGGCACTATGAACTTGCTTTTAGGAGTACATCTAGCATTTCTCATACAAGTGATAAACAGGCTGATATAACCCTTAGAAAATCCAGATATTATGCCTGATATGTTTAGTCCACATTATTAACAAAAAGTCATTTTAGCCTTATAAATAAAAGTAAGTTATCTTATATATCTTATCTTACAGGAGTTCCAGGCTTCAGAAAGAAATCTGTAAAATAATGAATAAAGTTACTAAAGAGACCTTTTTAAACTTCCACTAACAGATTTCCCTCACTTTGAACCAGCTAATTTCTTCCTTTCACATGAACTTGACAATGACATGCCTTTTCTTTCTTTTTTCTTTATTACAATTAACTTATTTCTGAAATTGTCATAAGTATGACACTTTTGGAACAACTAACATATCCTATCTTTAATTAAGACTTGAAGGATTATTCCTGCTCTTTGTAGCAGTTCACTTCACTATCTTCTTCAAATTTCTACGTGTCTAAAATTTTACTTCCTAAGCTTCGTAAAACCAAATTTGCATTTAAATACAATTCATTTTGCAGAAAAAAAGACAAGCCTTTAAAAGTATGGTTTAGTCTAGCTTTAAATGTAGAGATACAGGATTACGTCAACCACGTAAAATGGAACATTTATTTAAATGCAATATATTTCTGCATAATGATACTCATATGTTAATTGACAGTGATCATCTCTAATTCATGATTTATCAAACTAAGCCAGATTAGTTTGAGAACTCAGTGTCAACAATACAGAAAAAAGTAAAAATCATACAGTTTGTAAGAAAAGGTTGTATTTCACAGAAGACAGAGAAGACGGTGAATTACATAGTCTATAGAAAATAATACATCTTTGGCTATTATTTATGCAAATTTATCTATCTTAATTCTAATTTTGTCTTTAGATACAACATTTGAAAACAAATGCCTTATTATAAATCTAATTATTCTGATTTTAATTCTTTATATAAATATACCTGTTGAAAAATAATAACTTTTCTATAATCTGGCCTTGAAACAAAATCATAGACAATGGAATCAAAGACATGGACCCAGGTTAAGTTTTATTAGTCATATATTATGAAACAGAACAACATTTGGGAACAAGCAACAATATGTCAATATAGCAAATCAAGAATAATACATAGTCCCAAAATAAATAAAAGATAAAAATTTGCTATTTCCTACCAAATGAATGTTACACTTAAGACAGGAAGGAAGGGGGCAGGACACAGCCATTGAAGAAGTAACAGCAATTAACACCAAAATGGAAGATTCAACTCCCAGTGGGCCTCGAGGCTCAAGATGGTGGTAAATCTGACTTCTAGTAGAACTTGAGCTTCATTATACGCTCATTGTAATATATTAACACAATAAATGGCACTCCCACAGGCACCATGACAGTTCTAAGGCTGATCATAAAAGGTCAAAAAGTGGGCAGTGGCCCAGTTCCTGGGAATCCCAGTCCCTTTCTCAAAGTAGTCGGACTAATCCTCCCACTAGTAAGATTTTATGGGCTCAGTAGTTTATATGCTAACAACCCCTGCACCCTGTGGCCGCTCTCCCTTCTAAGTGAGACAGACTGCACTCTATGTAGTGTATATCTACTTTTACTAAGCACCCAACCCCCATGCCTCATGACCTTTCTTTTGCCTTTTAAAACAGCCTACACACTATAGTCTATGGAGTATGTCATCTCTCTGAATAAATCTACCTTTACTCAACTGTGGCTCACTCTTGAATACTTTCCTGCGGAAAGCCAAGGACCCACATTTGGCAGGGCACGTCCCAGGGACTCAATTGAGGCCTGGGACCCGGCCATCCTCTCACTCCACATTTATTTTTCCTGCATCACACTGTCTTTTATTTTTGTAAAACCAAAATATCTTAGTTTGCAAGAAAGATATACACAAACATATACTCCTATAAATGGAGATTTGTAAGCATTTTGAGGATATAAAAGAAAAAGCAAACACAGCTAGGTCTCTCAAGAAATAGAAATATTTTAAGAGTACAATATTTTCTCTAAATAGTATCTCTTGTCTTAAAGGAGTTCTGATGATTTAAGAACAATTCTAATAGCTATCTCTTCTGATACAGGAATTCACCACTCTCTGGACTCATGACCAATCACTATGGTGATAAATAACTTTTTATCTCTGGCTCATCTACTCTTTCTGCCCATCAACTGCTGGTTTAGTTAAAATGTTCAACATATTTTTTCTTATCAGTTACCAAAAAAATTCCTTCAAAGTCTTTAAATACAGCATTTCTTTTCCCAACTTTATTTTAATCCAAAAATATGTCAACCATTTGTTAATATAAACTCATCAACATTATCAACAAATGTAGATTCGCAAGCATTAGCAACTAAATGAATGCCATCCTTAAGACTGGACTCTTTCAGGGAGTCTTAGTTCCTAATTCTCTGGTAACTGGAATAAGCAACTCCTTTTTTTTGTTTTCCCCCCAAAATATTTACAGTTATTTTTCAAGGAGTGTAGAATTCTTTGTTCACAAGGCACATGAGGGAAAAGTAATTTCTGAAAACATTACTTCCCATAAAATTTCAGAAGGGTTATGTGCTGAACATTATTTAGAAAATATAAAATTTTACATTTTTTCTCAAGGAAGCTTGCCTTCAGTGATTTTATACTAATACTTAGTGGTAACCAAACCCACCAAAAATGTCTTGGTTACTCAAGTTCAGACAGATTGCATGCACCTTTTAAATATATAGACGTTGGGTTTTTTCCCATTCACTATTGACTTTACCTTGTATATGCCAACAGCACCAGCATATCTATGAACAGTCCAGCTCTGCTTCATGTCCTTAAAACCTCTTGATTGCCTCTCAACTATCTCTCCCACTGTTTTTCTAGAACTCTAACACCAATAAAAGCTGTTGCACTGGCTCTATAAATTTGTTCAGATTTTTATTAGATATTATTGTAGCAAGTGTGCTAATAAAATCTGCAGCTTTATAATCAGCAGCAACTTTTAAACAACAAATTTTCAGATACTTTACACCATGAAGCTTCTGAAATTTCTCTGGCCAGTATTTTGAATATTCACATTCATGTTCAAAATTCAGTCCTTTATGGCATATTCAAGCTTATTCTGGGACCCATACATCAGTCAGTAAGTCCAGGTTCACTTGCTAGTTGCTGAGTCCACTCTTTTAACACACAGTTGGAATCCTACTAATATTTGTTTTTATATTGTTTTGATTTTTCATAGAATACAGTTTTCCATTTATTTTCACTAGTTCTTGGTTACCATTGTCACTGAGAAACTTCAACAACTTGTTTTTCTATTTCCTTAAGAGGTATAGGTCATATTTCCCACATCATATTCTTTAGTTAAACATTTCAGTTAAATATTCCATTTATAAACATCTTCCAAAAGACTTAAAATGATCACACTTGGGTAGTTATGTATTACTGATTGTAACACACTGGATGGGGCAGAAGTAGGAGTGTTAACACTTGTTTACTTGTTCACATTTTCTCAGTGCAATCGAATTCGGTCACCAAAAAAAAAAAGCAATAAAGTATCTGTGAACAGTAAATGAAAGAAATATAACTGTAAGTTCCAGTCCAATTTTGTTGCCCACTGAATTTCAGAACCAAAGTTATGAGAAACCAATGTACTACAGAGCTTTTCAGAACTAAACAGCTGTCTTCACTTATTTATGAGGTAGGCATTATAATTATTATCTCCTTCTTCCAGAAGAAGAAACCCACATAGAAAAATTAAGTAAATTCCCTTTGTCATGCACATAATACAGGCAGTAGAAACAGGCTTCACTCAGGCAGTCTGGCTCCACAGACCTTATTCTTGACCTCTGCACTAGACTGACTGACACCTTCCCTCTAACCATTTCAACTTCTCTATTTTCTCTTGTTGCTTCTTTATCATATTCCTTAAGTGGCCCATTTTTCACCCAAGAAATTGACACTATTGCTTTCCACTATACCCATGAAAGGGACTTAGGATATACTCACATTTAAGACAGTATTAATTGATTTCTGATTATCTTTTAGCTCAAAGAACAGTTTGGAATTCATTTCCACTTAGGTAAATAGATAGCTAATATTGATTCCCAAAGTTTTTTATGTATGAAAGTATAGACATATTAGTTATGATGTGGAAAATAAGAGAAACAGTGATACAGAGCAGTCCCATAATTAAGCTTAGAATGGGAGAATGGGAGGGTTATTTATAGCGTATTCTAGAAATCAGAAGGTAAAAATAATATTCTTACGTGAAAGCACAGGTGAACAATTTAGGTCCTGCTTTTACTTAGCTGACAAAACTTTATGCACCATTGCATTTCTTTCTACCCATAACCCTAATAAACATACAAACAAACCTCTATATACAAAAAACGTACCATGCCACACAATAACTCCCACTGATTTGAAATGTAATTCTTATGTATTTAGACTCTCTAAACATTTGGATTTCTAGGTCTTGTCTAAGAGTTTGTTATTATTTTACAGATGGAAATGTACTGTTTAAACTTCATACCTGTGTATCTTACATACATATTATAGAACTTGCTGCCTTCAAATACCATCACTGCAAATCTTCTACTACTGAAGAATGACAGCACATAAATTTTTATGAAAAAGCATATAATGATGGAAAGTCATTGAAACAGGATTGAGTTCTCACATCTTTATCCCCATTACTGCCACCAACAGGCTCTATCACCCTTCTCCCTGAGTAACTTGGACAATAAAATAATATCATATTACATGTATTATTTTAAAATGTTCATAAAATATGGTATGTGTTATGATTCATTAACAATGCAGGACATTTAAAAAACATATAAAAGTAAAAATTTAATTTTTTTAATACAACAAAAGCCCCAGATAATTAATAGAAAAATACAGCATATTTTTGTATACCTGTCTTAGTTTGCTCAGGCTGCCATGACAAAAGACCACAGAAAGAATGGCTTAAACAAAAGCAATTTATTTCTTACATTTGGAGTCTGAGAGGTATAAGATCAAAGTGCTGGCTGATTATGTCCCCTGGTGAGGGCTGTTTTCCTGGCTATCTTGTGGTCACCTTCTCACTACATTCTCACATGGCATAGAGAGAGAGAGAAGGAAGCAAGCTCTCTGGTGTCTCCTGTATAAAGGCACTAACCCCATCATGACAGCCCCACCCTCATGACATCAGTTAAACCAAATTACCTCCCAAAGGCCTCATCTCCAAATACCATCACGTTGGGGGTTGGGACTTCAATATATGAATTTTGTCAACACAATTCAGTCCCTTGCATTCTGCCTCTGGCCTCCCAAAATTCATGTCCTTCTCCCATGCAAAATACACTCATTTCATCCAAACATCTGCAAAAGTTTTAACTCATTCTGGTATCAACTCTCAAGTCCAAAGTCTCATCTAAATAAAATCTAAATCATATAAAATGAGTGAGACTCAGGGTATGATTCATCCTGAGGCAAAATTCCTCTCCAGCTGTGAATCTGTGAAATCGGACAAGTTGCATGCTTCCAAAATGCACTGGTCGAACAGGCATTAAGACAAGACATTTTATTCCCAAAGGGAAAAACAGGGGAGAAGGAAGAAGTGACAGGTCCCAAGCAAGTCCAAAAACTAGTAACACAAATTCCATTAGATCTTCAGGCTTGAGAATAACTTTCTTTGGTTCTATCCTCTGCCTTCCAGACCCACTGAAGCTAGGGTTGCATCCCCAGGGGTCTGCTAAGCAAGGGTCAAGTTCCTAGGCCTCCAAGTGGCCCCACCACCAACATTCCATGTGGCCACCACCTGGCCTGTTGAAACTGAGGCAGTACCTAACACACACACACACACACACACACACACACACACACACACACACACACACACACACACACAGAAACTAAGGAGGTAGCCCTAGGGATCTCTAAATTGCCTTTTGAGTCATTTTTCCTTTGTCTTGAACAACAGCAAACATTCACAACCAAATAGTTCTACGGTCCAGTCCTGTAGTATCTAAGATGTCTGACAGCCTTCCTTCATTTCATACTGTCTTCTTCAGTTCAAACTAACATTTCTGCTCATATAATCCATAATCTATTTATCAAGTGATAGTCCCTTAGTGTTTTCTTCCAGACACATTTTTGATTTTTTGCAATATAAACAGACTGAATATTTTCCAAAATCTTAACTCTGGTTTCTTTTTGCTTAAAAATTCCTTTTTCAACTCACTGCTTTCTTCTCACATTTCACTATAAGCAGATAGGAGGAGCCAAGTCATTTCTTCAACACTTTGCTTAGAAATCGCCTCAGCTAAATAACCAATTTCAATGCTTACAAAGTCTACCTTCCACAAAACACTAGACCATGAATATAATTTACCCAAGTTCTTTGCCAATTTATAACAAAGATCACCTTTCCTCCAGTTTCCAATAGCATGTTTCTCATTTCTGTCTGAGATCTTACCACCAGAATCACTCTTAATTTCTCTATTTCTAGCATTCACCTGAAAACTCTTCATTATCCAGATCCAAAGTCCCTTCCACATTTTTAAGTATTTGTTACAGCACCACCCCCACTTCTCAGTATCAAAATCTTTCTCAGTCTGCTTGGCCTGCAAAATACCACAGACAGGATGGCTTAAACAAGAGGAATTTATTTCCCACAGATCTAGAGGCTGGGAAGTCCAAGATCAAGATGTTGGCCAGTTAAGCTTCCCAGTGAGGGCTCTCTTTCTAGTTTGCTGATGGCCATCTTCTTGTGTTCTGCTCATCTTGGCAGAGAGCTCTCTGGGGTCTCTTTCTTATAAGGACACTACCCCTATCATGATGTCCTGGTGACCTCACCTAAACCTACTTAACTCCCAAGGGCCTCTCTCCAAATACCATCACATTTGGGGTTAGGACTTCAACATACTAATTTTAGGGGACACAATTCAATCCATAGCAGTGTCCATCCAGTCTTTTTTGTTTTAAAACTTAATTTTCACTTCATTAGCAACACACATTTCCATTCTATTTTACACAACACAGTGGTATAAAAAAGCCAATTGTGTTCCTCATCTCCTTTAATCCCATACCTCTCAAGTAACTAAAGTTTACAGGCTGAGGTGTTTTTTCATTCCACAGTGTTTCTATGTTTTTAAGAACATATAAAATCATGTATACACTCAATGCAGGATTTTTTAAAAATTTTAAATGGAATATTTTACAAGTTTTTCTACAACAGGCCCATTTTCTGTACATGTAGTTCTACGCATTCTTTTTAACAGATGTGTGATAATCCTTAATGTAGATGTAGTAAAACTGTTCAACCTTTCTCCATTTATTAGAATTTCAAATTGTTCTCAATGTATTGCTACTAAAAGTCCTTATAACACACAAAAGTTTTATACACATGTTTACATTACAATAATATTTTAAAACGTGAATATGCTTTACTTTTGTATTTCCATGTACTTAATCTTTTCCCCAGTGATCAAGAGGCATGTATCTGTGAAGAATAGGGTCAGTAACAGAATTATTCAAAGAATGCACAGAGAATTAATGTTCATTTTCTGACATCCAGTATAAAACTTTTGAATCCTAATCATGGCAACAGACTTGAGAGACATTTAATTCCACTATACCCTCTCTTTACAGAGACAGACTAGAGGATTCTATTACAGTGTATTAAATCCCCAGAATCTAAAGAAGGAGAATATGAAATACAGAGGTGGAGAATCCAAAGCTCTCCTCTTATGTCTCTTCTTTATTACAGAGAGGAAAGGGAAAAGAGAGGAAAAATGAGGTCAGATTCTAGAGTCCCTTCTGAACCTGTGGCTGAACTTCCAGGCATGTAGGCAGGCAGAGAGATTTACTCTCTGCCTTACAGATAGGTATGGGACAGTCCAAAACACTGGGTCTAATAGCACACTTGACTGGATTTAGAAGGATCCTGTACGTTTTTGAAAAAGCCCCAAGTCCACGTGGCCACTCCCCACCAATGTGCTGGCACAACAGCCATAACAGAATAGCTGAAATGGAAGTGCTGTTCCAATTCTCAATGGCCATACAGAGCAAGAGACCTGGATCTGACTAAGTGTATCAGTAAGGAATCTAGGAGGTATGAACGGTTAGAAACCTAGAGTTATTGTAAAGAAGCCACTTTAAGGAAAGAACCAATGCCTGAACCACCCAAATGCCTTTAATGGCTGAATGGATAAACAAGTGGTTCACCTTTTAGCCCCTCAAATTCTAACACTCTTCTCTGAACCATCCCTCTTACAGCTTCATCAAGTTGTTAACGTAATCTATGTTTACCCACTCTGCAGTAGCTGGCACTCACTCTCTCTGCCTCCGTATTTTATTAAAACGGTACCAATAGCAACATTCAATGAATTAGTAAGAGTCACCTTTATCCCTCATTCCATTCTGCACAATATTTTACATGGCCATGATTGAACGCTCTGGCGGCCACTTCTTCCCAAAGGATAAAGCTAATAGGCCTGACACTGACATCTTACCTGCTCTCCCAGCTGTCTGACAGCGATAACACAGCAGCCTCAGATCTGAACAAAGAGCCACACATCCACCCGCTGGTGCTTGCTTCAGGAGAGGAAAAATCACTTTACATTCTAAAGCCCAATAAAATCAAGATTCTCTTTCTTAATAGAAAAGAGTTTTACTTACTGCTATTAACCAGCAAGCATTGGGTTCTCAAAGGATCTTACTTGATGAGACAGTTGACCTTTACCATCCATACTTATTACGCCAACAAAATTAAAGTACATTTTAAAAAGCATTAATTGCCAATTACCAAGGCCTAACATATTAAAATAAAATGTCTCTTCAAAATGTAATGCCAGATAATCACAGTGTAACCTGTTCTCAGTACTGTACTGTCAAAGGTGTGCAAGTTCAATATGGTGATACATTTAATTAGAAACAAATTTTTGATGTTTCTAGAAGTTTGACCAAAGATATATTACCTGTTTTTCTCAACTGAAAATTTTATATTTTCTAATTTCTTTCTAAATAGTTATTACTCAAGAAAAAAAAATTTATAGTTTGTTTAAAATGAAGTATCAGCATATTTTAAGGCTTCACTAATTACTGAGTCAGTACTAAAACACTGAATACATGGAATACTGGATTGTATTTATAGGCCAACAAATTGCTAGAAATGGTCTAAACTATTGGTATATTGCCAGTTGCCAAGAATAGGGGAAAATTTAATCCAAAATTCAGTAAATGTGAGGCTTTTAATTCTTGTTTTCTAAATAATTTCCTAAAAATAAAATTGTATATTTAAGAGTGAACAAAGCTTAATTTCTTATAATTTGTAAATGCTAATATTTGTACAGAGACTGTTACAGCCACATAATTCATTATATACAACTATAGCAAATACTGGCTTTAACGTGGCATAGACCTCCTCTTCCCTGTATTGCATGTTATTTGTTCCTGGTTGCTACTTGAGAAACAGTGGAAACTTGGCTTTAAAAAAAAAAAAAATCTTCTGTAAAAGAAGGAATCATAACATCCAAACCACTTCCTCTCTCAGACTTCAGTGCTGTAGAACTTCTCTGAGAGATTAAAATAGCCCAGAATGGGACCACTATGCAGGAAAGGACAGTGACGCCTCCTCCATCCACCCCCGTGAGAGAGGAAGCATCAGGACCCAGGAGTCTGTTTCAGGCTCAGTGTGTAGCTGGGCTGCAAAGCTCTCTTCTCCACCCTGGCACTGCTGGCAGGCCCAGGGCTCTCTGAATTGCTGTGACTATGAAATCCAGAACTGTGACATCTGGAATGTAATGCCTACAGTGTTGTGGATCAATCTTAGCTGAGTGTGACTCTTTTTTAGGTGTTTTAAAACTTAATTTTACTTAATTAAAATCACGTTTCCATTCAATTTCATACAATACAGTGGTATATAATTTTTAGGAAGTCAACAGTTCCTCAGCCTCGTCAGTCCCACCCCTCTCAGGCGACAGAAGTTAACAGGGTCAAAAAGACCTTTGCTCTTCCTTTCCTTTCCCACCCCTCTCAAAAGCCACAGACCCCAGACACTGCCTCCAGTGGTATGATGCTAATTCTTTACAAGAGCAGTTTCACCCGGCAGCAACACAACAGTTCTCCAGTTCTCCTCCCTCGAGTCTGCTCCTATGAAGGACACTTAAGTGGCATCAATGTTATCTCTCACAGATGATTTCTGAGAAGCTATGACACAGGCTTGAGGGTGGGTAGAAGGGGTCCTGCTTATTGATTACCTGTTAGCAACAAGTATCTGGCTAAAGGATTGGCCAGGGGTCATTTTAGAAGCAAATATTTGTAAGGTGGCAGGCCTGAGTACTTACACCAAAAGAGCGCTTAGGAGTGAAATACTGGGGTCATGAAAGTGTGGAGGATTATTACCCTGGATGGTCTAGCCCTAATAAGAAAAGGATGTTCTCCCAGAGTGAAGTTAAAAGTATGGAGTCATTGATCAGATCATTAGAATAAAAAGTATCTTATTTCTACCCTAACCTGGTACATGGGAATTAAAGTTAGGGTAATATCTCTGAAGTCTACTTCCATCTCATAATAAAGATACTATATAAATCTCTTGGCAGACAATTCACTGACGGACAAATAGACAAACCAATTTTTAAATGCAAGCATAATATATTAAAGAAAACAGAGGTAGAATCAGAAAGACCAAGTTTAAATCCCAGGCTTACTGACGACTGACGATGAGACTCGGGCAACTCACTCAAACTGTCTATAGCTCAGACTCCTGGTCAATAAAAGGTGAATGTGAATGACTACCTTGATGTTTAAGTGACATATTCAGCTCTTAAAATATATTTTAGTCTTCTTACCTCTTTTTTCAATCATACTGTGCCTTACAATAATCAGCACAGCATTTTTTTGCATCGCATAGTGACATGAAGCTAGTATAAGTAAGGAATAAGGAAAGGCAAAATACTGATGGTACATTTATAATAACACATAACAGTAGATGCTTAGCAATCACCCAATAAATTTTCTATCCATTTAAACAGGCAAAGTTTATGGTATGCAAATTATATTTCAATAAAGAAACAGTTATGTGGGGGCCAAAGCAATTCAGTCCAGACACCCAATAAATTTTAAAAACATAGTTGGAGTCAAAATTACTTGAATATATCTTCTACATTTATTAATGAAAACCTTAGCTCTTTACTTGGTCAAAATTCAATCACAATCTGAAGCAACTTGTACAGACTCAACTTCATGCTAAAAGCACTCAGAGCATTGAGCTAGTGAGTTGCAAATCTTACAAAAAGCCATTAAAACCAAAATTCAAGTAAAATCAAAAAGCCATCAGTACAGCCACCACCAGTACCACCATAACAGAGAGATATTCAGGGAGGAAACTGAAATTTGCCCTCAGAATAGGACTTGCTTAGAAGAAAATTAATCATATACTCAATGACATGCCTTCTTCACTTAGCAGGGAAGAGGGAGCTTAACTGAGCTTAACTTTTAATTTTACCGGTTCTAATATATGGTGGGAAACATGCAGAGTTACCAAAACCATTACCCGGAGAGAGTCCAACCTGAATCAGGCTCCCCAGTCTCACTCATACATGTACACACACATTTTCATGCCAACTTGAGATAGGAAAAGTGTCTACTACCTGACCTGTTGGCTTTATATGTGGTTTTAAGGGAAAAAACTTAGAAAAAAAATCTGACAAATAACTGCTGTATTTTGCTTCTGAAAAGTATTCTTAGTAAAGAAGGGATAAAGGAACTAGAAGTTTGCACTTGTCACCTTATGTAGTTGGTATTTTTGTTCATTTGTTTTATTTACTTGGTTGGTTGTAATTCGACATCTGAGGTGAAACTGACATAGCTAACAACAACAACAACAACAAAAACCCAGGAGACCGATAAGATGACTACAGTCTGAGGGGCTAATGGAAAACATGGTAACTGTAGCTGATAGCACTGGACTACGTAACAGAAATCTGCTAAGAGAGTAGAACTTAAATGTTGTCACATACATACATACATACATACATACATACATACATACATACATAAATAAATAAATAAACAAACAAACAAAGTAATGGATGTGTTAATTAACTAGATGGTTGAAATCCTTTCACAATGTATAAGTATATCAAATCAGTACAATGTACACTTTAAATATCTTACAATTTTATTTGTCAATTATACCTCAATAAAGCTGGGGAAGAAAAAGAGCACAGTTGACTGAAATTAAGACACGTGGAGTAGGAGAGGATGTTAAATATATATATGTATATGTATATATGCTACTTTCTTCTATTGCAGACCCTTGATTATCACTCTATACCCCATACTCAGCTAAAGGATTCTGCTACATTTAGCACTTAAATTTGTATTTGCACAGTTTTCAAAAGGTATTTCTTTATTATGTTTCTCTTTCAAGGAGTGATATTTACAACATTAATGTGAAAATTATAAACATAAAATTGAAAACAATAAAGTCCCTCTCTAATAAAGCTACTTGCCTTTTCCATGAATTTTCTGTAATTCTCAAGTTTTACTCTTTTTCATCCATGGCTTACCATTTAGCAATGTTAGCCAAAATAAAACCTGTTTAACTAAATTTTCCAATAAACAGTATATTGTAAAAATAATTTACCTACAGAATTTTTAAACATGATTGCTCTGTGAAAACTGATTTGCCAAGCTATTCCAGTCTTTTAATTCATTCACCAATACAAAGTATTCAGCAACTAGTAAAATGCTAGCACAGAATTCCTTTCAATAAGTGAATGGGTGAGTGAGGGTCCCACAACAGTAGCCAAATTACACTTTCTATGTCTGGACTCTCCTCCCAAGAGGCCTCTAAAGTCCTTGGGGGCCTCTCACACACATGACCATGTTGCTCTGCCTTCCTTCTAGTTATAATGGAAGAGATGCTCCTACCTAAGACCAATCTGAACCCTTGTGCCTTAGATCCTATTCCCTCTGACCTTGCTCTCCAGCATCAACGGATTTTCCTTCCTGACTGGTTTATTCCTATCAGTATAATCACTAACTGTAATTTTTCTCATCTGAATGAATGAATGAACAATCAATCAATCAATCAACTTTCTTTATTGCCACTGCCCCCACTTCCCTGCACAGCATACTTTGTGTGGTCTTTTACTGATTGAGAACTATGATGTGTCTATCCCCATTGTCCTCTCCCACTTTCCCACTTCTGCCGACACTACTGCATGGCCTCCTTAACTCTAGGAGTAGGGAGGCTGTCATCCATCACTCCTAATGTGTTTAACGTTCTATCCCTCCTTCTCTGTGCTCAGTGTACAGTGCTCTGCCATCTTTACAGCCATGATGCACTTCCGCTCCTGAGGCTGACTCTGGGTCCTCAGGCTCTTGGGTAACAGAGCCAAGGTAAGTAGGCTGCTCCCCTGCTCCTAACACTGGGCTCCCTCCATTATCTGTCCTTCCTTTCAATGAGTTCCAGCAGTCCTCTCCCTGAAATAAGGGAAATCTGCCTCACAGTGTACTTTGCTCCAACAGTACTGGCATATGCTCCAAATACCAAAAAGAGATTTTGGTGAGGTAAACTTGTTTTATTCACATTTTCCTTTCTTCATGGCTCTGGTAGAAGTTTTTTTTTTAAGGAATTGGCAGAGCTGAAGTATAATCTGTTTAGCATACACAGTTGTATTTAAAATTATTGGTTCCCTATTGCACTGTCTAGTCTTTCTTAGACCAAGCCAGTGTATCTCATTTTCCCTGAAGACAAATATCTTCTCAAATGTATCCTTCACCTTCATGGACATGGACCTCACAGTCTCCTATGTATGTGCTACTCACGATATGGGCTTTAAGAGTGTATGCTCCTGTTTTTAGAGGTCTTAGCATTGTACAGCCATCACTGGCACAAAGTAGCTAATGTTATTTCCATGGCCTAACAATGAAAAGATCTAAAGGAAAGAAAACAGAAGAAGAGGGAACAGAAGAGTGCTAGCGAAAGATATGGAAGTTATTAAAACGTTACTCATCTCCTTTCATCCCAAAATCCTGCAGAGCAAAACCCTCTCCAGTCTCTTGTGATCAGGGTATTCAGAAGGTCAGCGTTTCTCAACATTTTAAACTCTGGCTTCTTCTAGATATATTACATAAGATCTTGTACATATCTTTCACATTATATTAAATTGAAAATTAACCAAATATTTATAAATAAATATAAATCAAAACAACGGAACAAGCTATCATTTCATTTAAAAATAATATGTTATCCATCATCATGACCTGAGTGTCCGTAAGCAGAGCATGGCCCTGTTCTAAGCGGCTGTCCCTTCCATTTATGCCTAACAATCAGAGAGAGATTTATTGTGTAGAGGCTGGGAAACTGTAGGAGTGAAAGTTGCAGTAGAAGAAGCAAGGCAGAGACAGAACAGCCAAACAAAAGTATTGACCACATTATCAAATAGGTACAGAGGAATGGATGCTAAAGAACATGCATACAAATTTTCTTTTCCAGCCTTAGTGAGAGATAATGTGATAGTGTTACATGATGATGTGGTCGTGGCTTCTCACTATCATGGTAACTTTGTGATGACAGCAGACTTGAGCACCCACCCTCCCTGCTCTTCACAGAATTCACCAGGCACACAAGACGTATGAAGCTTGCTTCTCGTAACTCACAGACTGCTACCAATACTTCAGGTCTCTGGCCTAGATGGGCCCTCATCTGCTCATCTTTCTTCATCTCACCTCTCCTGTTACTTTGAGATGGTAGTCTGTTTTTAGAAATAAAGTCTAAATAAAATGAAACATTTTAGATAATGTATGGAAGTAGAAGCAGAGAAGTTATCCTTCAAAACAAATACTAAATGATCAGCTGGACATCACACCAAACACACACACAGTAATAAATGAAGTCAGAAAGCATTACATCGATGAAAATATTAGACCAGTAAGTTCTGCAAAGTGAGTCATCATATCACCTAAAGTAAGTACATTCCTTGATGTAGCAGGATAAGGAATCTGACATTAGATCAAACCTTGACTTTGACAATAATGTTGATCAATCTCAGACAAAGTGTTTTACCTTTTTGCCCAAGCCTTTTTCATCTTAAATTGAATTACCTACCTTGTATACTTATTGAATACTTAAATAAGTACCAGACAGACTCAGACTATGATTACCGTTGTTGCTATTGGTGGTGATTTTCACTTTGAAATTTATATCCAGTTCCCATACTCTAGAATCTGAAAAAATTGAAGGCAATTTCAAAAGTAACCATATTCTGATAGTTTCACAGATAAGTGAACATTCAAAAAACCACAGCATTGTATATCTTAAATGAATGAATTGTATGGTATATATATTATAATCTTGATAAAGCCATTTCATACATATACACATGCAGACACACAGTAATGTATGCACACATATATACACATGCAGGTGCTGAGGGATCCAGAACCAGTTTTAATGACCTCTCAGGATGTTAACTGAGAAGAACAATTTCAGGAGCAAGAAAATGAACCTGTTTCATGAGGACAAGCTACAGGGCTGAAACAAATTCATCCTCCAGATAAACTGCAGCAGTCACTAGCCAGGGCAAGTCATAAAAACTATCTATTCTCCCAGGTATACACACAGGCCCCTACACGCTGCAAACTGGAGATAATGATGTTGCCACTGAGCATTCATTTGTACCATTGATGTGAAAGGCCCTACGTAGATGTAAAGCGTCACTGAATTACTGTATGTGGCCCCACAGGTCTCATCGCTGATATGTACAGTGTCAATCACAGTTTCCCCCCATTTTGCTGCTGAATGAAATTGAAAAAGGAATATGCTGCTGTTATTATTATTACTGTTAACCCATTTGAAGCTTGTCACATTCCACCCTCAAGCAGATTTACATTTTGACTGCGGTTTGATGTTATGATACTGCACTGTTCTTGTACCTTAAGATCATCTTATAAGTGAGAAAATTACAGTATTTTGATCTTGCTGTTCTGTATCATGACTTTAGGGAATATAAGCCATATTAATTCCTTAGTTTTACAATCATAGGATATCACCCTCACCTGCTAATAGCTGCCAATTACACTTCAGAGTGTATGTCAGCTGTTGAAATTATGACTGACTTCCGCAAGTTCATGTCCCATTTTTCTCTAATCCACATATCCCAGGCTTGACTCCATTCCTTTAACCCAGCCCAGCTCACTCCCACAGATTACTGCTGACAACAATACACGCCCTGTAACCCGTCATTTTATAATCATTCTTCTTCCAGGTTCAAGCTTCCTTTATGCTTGATTTTTATTTCCGGTTGTTTTTGGTGGTGATCCTGTTCTTTAGACTTGTCTACTGATCTTGGCTTTCCCAGGCTGATCTATAATGTTTCCTAAAATATCTTTACTCTGACATTTTCTACTCCTGGATGCTGCAAGTAATTTTACTTACATAAATTCGGATATTAAAACATAAAAATCTCTAGATCTATTTTCCATAGCCAGAATCCTTTACAATTAGAGGAAGAAGGGAGAATCCAAATGAAATTTTTCATTTGCCAAAAGGCTTTTCTCTGTTAATTCTTCAAATGCAACTCTACCATATTAATCTGGGCCAGATTTATTTGACCAGTGTTAGCTTGATCCTAGCACCAGACTGGCTCTCCAAGGGAATACCCTGCATAAAACCTACCCCAGAGCCTTCCGAAGTCCAAGCCCAAACTCTTCAACATGACCTACAAGTGGTTTTACCTATGGAGCCCAAGAATTCAGAATGATACTACCATCACCATACTCTCTTTGTTGGTACCTGTGCCTTTTCAGGGCATCTACTCTGTCTACATTTACTACTGTCTATATCTACTCTGATGGAGACAAATACTGAACACATGAAGTAAATGCTCTAGGTTCAGGACACTGGGTTTAGTACTGGAGATAAGAATTTCATTATGAACAAAATTCTATTCTCAAGGAGTTCCCAGTGCAGAGGTGGAAGACAGTGCATCCATAAGTAATTAAATTATAGAAAGGAGTTACTGCCTCACCAAAATCCCGGGAGATGAATACAAATTTGATAGGCATAGAAGAAGGCAGGTGCTATTTCTGGCAAAGAAAATACCATGTGCAAGTCCAAAGTCAATGAGCATTTCCCTCAATTTGTCTTGACCTTTATGAAGAATTCAATTTGACTTCATTCTTGAAACTGTGGCTACCTTTTGGTATAGCTGAAAAGAGGGGTTATGTTTTAGGAGGCAAAGTAGAAAGAGAATTGTTAAGCCACAGTGACCTCTGAAAAGGGAAGGTCTTCCAAAGAAAAGAGATCGATCAGGAAATGGTCAAAAGAGTTGAAAAGGAACAAGATACCTTCTCTCTTCACCTAATCAGCAGTGTAACAAAATGAGACTGAAATATGTATTTCAACTCATAATTTCTTCAATTGAGGAGAATGTGTTATCTGAGAATTTTTTGTTGTTGTTGTTAGAATAACTGTATAGAGCTCACTTGTAACTTTTCTAACTAAGGATGATAATCTTTATATTTGGAGTAATCAAATCAATATTCTAGACGGAAATTTTTATAGAACTATTTTATTTTAAGAAATCAAACAAAGTGCCATATTATTTGGTCCCGACTTACTTAACTTTAAGGAGAAATCTGATGCAAGTGTTTTGATTCCTAATCCACTGATAACTCTATCATATCAACCTGCCTGCACAGGTCTAAGTTAAGACTCCTGCCCTGTGTGTCAAGATACTTGATGTACAAGTTTATTGTCAGTCTACCTACATAACACTCCAAATTCCTTTGTTTCCTTATTAAACTAAAACTACTCACTCAATTGAGTATTTCATACTTGATTCACATTAGCTGTCATTTGATTAGCACCATTTCTCTACTTCACAAAAGAAATAAGTGTCAATCTTTGAACTATTATATACAAATCCAGATTAAATCAATCAATTCTTATCCTGGATCAAGAATTCACCAGTGTTGTCAGCCAAGTATTGCCCTTTGTCCCATCTGTATGTCTATAATACTTGAAAGAAGCTTCATGGCCCCACCTCTACTCATATTAGAAGGGTCCTGGGAATAGCATCCAATTGACGTTGAGTCAGTGAAGTCTTCTGCCAAGGTTTCACTGACTAGAAATGAGTAAAAGGACCCAGTGAGAATGAAAGCTGCGACAAAGTATTATGCTCAAGAACTCTTGATATAATATTTCCTACCATGTGGATAAAGTTGGCCTGCAGGGTGATAGAGAAAATAAGCTCCAGACAAATGAACTAGATAAAACCCCAGAAGAAGAACTAAGTGAAGTGGAAATAAGCAATCTTCCCAAAAAACAACCTAAGGTAATGATCATAAAATGTTCAAAAACTCAGGAGAAGACTGGATGAACAGAGTTAGAAGCTAGAAATGTTTAACAAAGAGTTAGAAAACATAGAGAATAACCAGAGATAAAAATATAACTGCAATATAAAATACAGTAGAAGTAATCAACTGCAGATTAGATGATACAGAGGAAGGGTCAGTGAGCTGGAAGACACAGAAGAGGAAATCACAGAAAATGAAGAGAAAAAAGAATAAAAAGAAATGAAGACAATTTAAGAGACCTCTGGACCAACATCAAGTGTACTACTATATGCATTATAAGGGTCCCAGAGGAGAAGAGAGAGGGAAAGGGGCAAAGAACATATTTGAAGACATAGTAGCTGAAAATTTCCCTAACCTGGGAAAGGAAATAGACATCCTGGTCCAGGAATCAAAGAGTGTCCCAAACAAGATCAACCCAAAGATGACCACACCAGGACACATCATAATTTAAATGGGAAAGTTAAAGAGAGAATATTAAAAGCAACAAGGAAAAGCTACACATTATGTACAAGTAAACTCCTGTAAAGAGTTTTCAGCAGAAAACTGACTTTTTTCTGACTTTTCAGCAGAAGCTCTGCAGGCCAAAAGGGAGGGGCATGACATATCTAGAGCGATAAAAGGGGAAAACATACAACCAGAATACTCTACCCAGCAAGGCTTTCATCCAGATTTGATTAAATGATCAAAAGTTTTACACACAAGCAAAAGATAAAAGAGTTCAGCACCACCAAACCAACTTTGGAAGAAATGTTAAAGAAACTTCTCCACACAAAAAAGAAAAGGCCATACCTAGAAATATGAAAATTACAAAAGGAAAAATTTCATTGGTAAAGGCAAATATACAGTAAAGGTAGTAAATCAACTATGTATGGATGAAGGCAGTCAAAATGTACAAACTTACAGTTCTAAGGTAAGTAAGTACTATGGATACAATGTACATGATAAATACAATTAACACTACTGTATGTCACATCTGAAAGTTAAGAGAGTAGATCCTACGAGTCCTCATCACGAGGAAAAAATTTTTTATTTCTTTACTTTCATATCTACATGAGATGATGGATATTCACTAAACTTACTGTGATAATCATTTCATGATGTATGTAAAGTCAAATCATTATGCTGTACACCTTAAACTTCTATGGTGCTATATATTTCAATAAAACTGGAAGGAAAAAAACTTTTGTAAGCACTTGAAATCCAAAAATTTGTGACTCACTTTATTGCAGTATTTCCTTCATTGTGGTGGTCTGAAACCAAACTCAGTATCTCCTACATATATCTGTATATACGAAAGAGATTTATTTTAAGAAAGTGATTCAAGCAAGCTAGAAACTCCGGATTTAATGCTGCAGTCTTGAGACAAAATTCCTTCTCCAGGTAACCTCAGTTTTTGTTCCTCAGGCCTTCAACTGTTTGGGTGAGGCCCATTCACATTGTGGAGGGTAATCCGTCAACTGATTGTAGTTGTCAACCATGTTTCCAGATTTAGTGTTTCATCAACTGCATACTATAGCCTAAAAAGTTTGATACATAAGACTATCACACTGTTCTGATTCTACAAATATCCAAATAATTGGATGGTAACTTCTAAGTATCTTAGAAGCCATTTTTGTTCTCTGATTTGGGGAAACAAAGTATGTCCATATAGTGAATGTTCCAGAGCTCTAAGCTTAGCCTCAGGATTTTGAAGCTAGTAATAAAGCACTCAGATAATAGTATTGCAATGTATAAAGTCAGCAGAAAATCCTAAAGTGAATTGCAGCCCTGTAGGTACATTAGGACCATCAATTGCAATTCGGGGTGTAAATATCAAGTATTTACTCAGTAACAGTAAAAGCTTTTGTGTAAAACTGTGCATACAGCTGTTGAGCATTTTACATAAAAGCATGAATATTCCAACTGAAATAATAATGGGCTAAGTCAGCATCTGCCAAAATAAAAATTTTAGAAAGTAGATATTTATTTACATTATCCAGCTGCCCTTTCTAGGCCACACTGGAAATCAAGTATACTTTAAAACAACATGTGGTAAGTATTGGAGCATCACATGGCACAATTCATGCATGCACTCTCTAACACACAGCAACTCACATGCATTAAGGACTTCGTCTTTAAAACTTCTCCTTTCATGCTACTGGTCAAATACTTTCACGTGTTTTTATTTACATACAGTTTTACATACATATACTTTCTCTTTACATACAGTTCCAGGATCCATGGAGTGGATGGTTCAGCAGATTGATATTTTGAGTCAATGATTTAGCATAATAATCTTCAAATAGTGGAGCAAGATAAGAAAAAAGACTAGAAGTCAGGACACAGATGTACTTGGGCAAAATAGTTCATCTAAAAATAGGTGAGGAAGATTTGAAAAAAGAAAAATTGGATTTAGGTTCATCCTTTAAATCTGGCTAGCTGTACAATCTATGGAAAATTAAAAACTAAATTTTTTCCAGTGTAAAACTGGATAGCTGTAGCAACCTTACATAGTTGCTATAAATATGAAATATGAAAGGCACTTAGCACAATGCCTGGCACAGACAAGTATATAATAAATGTGTACTGATTTTATTATCCTCTCTGGGTTTTAGTCTTCCTCTCATTGCAGTAATTTTGAGAATTGGGCTAAACAACTCCCTAGATCCACTCTTTTCTCAAATTTTTGTGATCTAATTACTAATAATAAATTTCAACAATCAATTCCACAAAGTTTTCTATTTGCCCAGTCCTCTCTTCGGAGAAGGCTTGGGATCAGGACCTAGCTATAACATTTCCCTTGTTCCTGGCATTTTCATTAGAATATAGTGCTGTGGGAGATATTTATTTTTTATTTATGATGGCAGACAGTTATCTTAACTGAATTTTTCTCTGGTCACATGAAAAATATGTCTTTGTGGTTAATTGCTTTGGAAGATGAATATGTTTGGATCCAGCTATTCCCAATTTTAACAAATGACTTACGCTCTCAAAATCTTGGTGATTTTCAATTAATCACCACTTCTATTTATAGATAGCCAAAAGCCAAAGTTAACCATTTAGTCTTACAAATCAAGGGTAAATGAACCTGGCGCTTTTAAAATGACAAACATGTACGGTAGTTACTAGGGTGATTCTCTGATCATAGTTACCAGAAATTGGGAAAACTGAACAAGTCATTGCAATCTGACTCCAAATAATTTTCTAAACGTAATTCTGCAACTAGTTCCAAACTGACCCCCACCCCAAAAAAAAATGAAGTTACAAAATATTTGCTCTGAAAGAGTCCTTTCAATCAAGTCCAAACTCCTCTAGCCCATTTTCTGAAATCCAGGTGTCTGCTGAGATTTCTTTGACCTTGAGATATAAGAATGATAGGATGGACCTCAATTTCTTATCATGTGGAAGACCAGTACCTTCTCAGAGCCTCTCCAAGACAACAGCTTATGTTCTCCTGGTCAGTCACTCCTGGCTTTCTGTTCATGCATATGGTGTCCTGAAGCTCCACCAGGTCAAAATGGTCATAAAACTTTAGTCACTATTCCCAGTGTCAACAACTATCAAAAAAACCTACACAAGCAAAATACGTATGTGAAAACAGAAATGAAGAGACAGTGGTATTTTAAAATAATGACTTGTCATTTGAGGGATATTTGTAAGAATTTAGTGGAAAGGAGGTATGTCTGATAGTTAACCCTTCCCTTCACCTTGACATTGATGGCGGAGAAGTTTCAGGGGGAGGAGTTTTGTAATTACTGCATGCCAACTTTTTCTCAGGTCTGTCTTTCTGAGTTACTGCAAAGCATGTGCTATCCAATAGTCCCTTCCCTTACTGAAGTGTAGGGAAGAGGCAATCTCCCAATTCTGAAATATTCCAGTGTTCATTTCTCAGAATGAGTTAACAGACATTATTTCTCCATTGTGATGCAAGCTTGTAGTGCATAATATGGTGCTTGGTTGAACTGCACATTGATCCTTATATACACAGCACAGCAGTCCACTCTGCTCCCACACACTTTCAGTTCCTTCAATCTTAGATACCCTATCTTCTATCATTCCCATCTTCCACCCATCCATTTCCATATCTCCAAATCATACTCAATATTCAAAGTCCAGCTGAAATGTCATTTACTCCCAGAAGGACTTCAGCCTCCTTAGTCAGAAATAAACTCTTCCATCTATGAAGTCACACAGCACTTACTTCTTTTCTTTGATATAGCATTTTTATACCTTGCTGTATTTGGACTGAATGAACTGACATCCCTGTGGAACATATTTGTGTAATGTGATAGCATTTGCTAATTTCTAAGATTTTGCTTTGTTGACTAGAGTATGCAGGCAAGACAAAAACTAATCATTCTGGAATAAAAAGGGAATTTGGAGATACTGCATTGGAAAAAAAGAATATTGAAAGTGAGGACTTGGCATTTACATGGCTAAAGACAGAAACTTGAGAAAGAGGACAGATTTACAGCAAATTTACAATGTGCCATGTAAAATTCTCCACCTCCTAAAAGAAACTTTAGTACAATTTACATTATCAATACCTTTCAAATTATTTTGTGGTGAGAGGAAGGACAGATGCAGCAAAAGGCAGAATCAAACTTTAAGACGGGCAAGAAGTAAACCACAAGTCTGTTGGCCACGTTGAGATTGCACATATTATTGGTGTTTCCTATTTTAACTGTAAACTACTAGAGGTAGGGGTAGTTTCTAAAGGAACTTTAGATTCCTCACATTTACTAGCATGATCTTTAGTGCATAATAGTGAGTATTTTTTTACTTCTTCCATGAGCTAGATGTTATAAATATAAGCATGCGTCCTACGGTGCATATAATACCTCTAAAGAACAAAGACTGTTAAAGTTAATCACCCAAGTTATACAGATTTTAGGTGGCAGAGAAAGGATTTGGACCCAGGCAACTTGACACCAGAGCTAATATACTTAGTTACCAAACCATACTGAGCCCCTCGTGTGTATGCAGCTAGTGAATAAATAAGATGAGTAAGTATTCACTGCTTATTAAATACCTGCTGAAGGGTTGATATTTAGGGTTTGTTCCTGGTCTTTTAAGGTAAAATCATAGGGAATCATTAGGTCTTCTCTTCCAAACCCTTTCCTGGCAGAGAGAATAGTGGCCAGAAAGACCCATAGTTCTGATTCAGGTGCTAATATTCATCTTCCCTGCTGAAATTTCTACTGTAGCCTCAACATATAGACCGTGTGTGTACTCAGGTTGCCACCAACAAGAATGTTTAAATAAGCAGCGAAAATGGGTAATGACTTACTGTTTAGCGTAAATCAGAACTCTAGAGAAAATCCACAGAATCCATGAATACCAGCAGAACCAGCCAAGTGAATAAGTTGACTATTTGATGCAGAAACGGAGTAGTAGGCTAAGAGGTGAACACTGAGGTATTAGTGACTGGTATAAGTTTTCCATCTCTCCACTCTTTTTCTTCCAGTTTTCAACCATTTAACTATTCCTTAAAAATAAAAGGTCAGGGCAGAATATACCCAGAAACTAAATAAATTAGTCAAATCAAGAGTATGATGATTCAAATAAAAAGGAAAAAAAGTTTAATTGTAAACAAGGACAACTTTGGGATTAGGTTTGAAAGACCAGCATTAATCAAAAGGGGAAAAAAAAAAAACCTTAGCTAAAAATTAAGGCCTCCTATTTCCCCTAATTAGATCATTTGGTCAATAAGAATATTCCAAAAGTAGAGTGAGGAAACAGCACATCTTATTTGACCTGCTTTGGAAGGGTATGCATACAGTTAAAAATACAAATTATTAGTAAGATACTGAGAATATAAAGAAGGAGAAACAATTTAAGACCATGGAAACATAAATGAAAAATTGGACTCAAAGAAAATTTAGAACTCATTCAATCGCACCTCTAGATTTTACAGCTCTCAGTCTTCCATTCTAATATTTTTTTCTACACTTGTGCAAAAATTAATGATTATATACCTTAAATAAATAGCCTTTACTGGTTTAAGTCCAAACTAGTAACAAATTCCATGTCATGTTTTCCAAAAATATTAAGGCTATACTTTCACAGTTATGACTTTTTTTTTTAGTTCTAAAAGGAGAAAAGAACTAGTTCATAAAAGAAGAGTTGAGAGAAGATCTTATCAAGTAATGACTGGCATACTTTCTAGTTTACATTTCCTGAAAATGAGATTACAAACTCTTATTAAGGATCTAGCTTACTCAAAATAACACTATGTGACAATTGCAGAAGCTGGAGATATTGGGAGGATGTCAACCATGAGGACCCTCTAGAAGAACCAGACTTTCCAGGACAATGCTCTTTACTCAGAAAACCCTGCCCTGCTTTGTAGAACAAGAGCAACTTATTACCCCTTGTCATTCGTATTGTGAGAGCTCCTTAAATCCGGGAGGTAAGGCTAGCAGTCACTGGGACCAAGTAGAGAACCACCTGCTGTTTGTGGCCCTGGGTGAAAATTGCCTAATCCTGGTCCTTCATAATCTGATAAGGCTACAGTTACATGATTTGATTTAGTCATTAGCACAACTAGAATGCGCCATTTAGGAGGAAGAATATCAAAAGCAAATGGGATAAACTGACACTAATGTAGCATAATCTGGAAACTATTCTGAGAACTGCTTCTCTCATTTCAGCCTGGCAATTAGCCTGAAATTCCACATTAGAGCTTTATTCTTTTAAGTTTCTAGGAATACCAATTAAAATGTATAGGCCTCCCAAAATGATAACATCAGGCTGCATTCATGGTCATATACTTCTTAAGGAAACTAGTATCACAAGATATTTACAACTATGAGAGCAGGCTGAGAAGCAATAATATAGAGGAATTTTTGAAAGGCAAACATACCCCAAAGTTAATTTCTGACACATAGGATTTATTTCTAAAGAACAGTGCCAGGAAATCCTCAATGAGACATGTGAAGTATCTAGCACGTGGGAGGGAGGTGCCTCCAGGAAGAAGATTCCTGAAAAGGGAGAGAAAACAGTGACCATAACCCAACTTTGCCATTTGTATCATTTTGCTTTTATAGATAAGGTAATTCAGAAGAAAACACGAGAGATCTATGTGGTCCTTGTCCTTTCAGCAGTCATACAGTCAGATAAGTGGGCTCTGAAAACACTAAAATACAAGCATATGGAAGAAATGATTTTTGCCATAACAATAAAGTATTACTACATTTATCCTGTAAACATAATGCCTTAAAAAATCACATTATGTCTTTCTTAGGGGATATTTCAACTACCTTTTGAAACATTTAAGATTTAAAAGAAGTCAACAATGTCTGCATTCAGGGCCCAGGAAGACACATACGTACCAAACAAATTTTTTTAAAAAGCTATTTGCTTTACAGGAATTATATTGTTGAGTTTCATTTTTAAGGGGGAATTATAAAAATACATTTTTAAAAATGCAAAGTCATGACTCACATACAAATACAAACATTTGCCAATGATTTTATTTAGACCATAATCAATAAGGAAACAATAAAATATAAAACCCTCTGTCACAGAAGTCAAAGAACAGTGGATTTACTAATGGATACACAACTGGTCTTTTCTGCAGCATTTGAGGCAAGGATTAAATGGCATCCCCACTAGACAAAATTCAGTTGTGTTTCAATGGATGAGAATTATTTGCATTACTATCAAAATATACAGAGTTGTTAATTAGTTCAGTGAAAGACTATGAAAGGCAGACCCCTGAAGAATCAGAAAATCCAGGACACACTAGACAAGACACTGAAAAGACTCACAGTTACCTATTTGCCCATTTCCACATCTTTCACAATTTTTCCTGATACAAGTAAGACAACATGTCTCATCAGGTTTGGCCATAGTGAGAGAGGCTTTGGAAAAATGGCATATTCACTTTAAATGGGCTGCATTAGTCTAATTATCTGTAGCTTCTTTTCATTTCCCCAGTGCTACTTTGCTTAGCAGAGATCACAGGACTTAAATTCTAGAAGCTTCATATCTGAGACAGGCTATGAAAACTTATTTTAAGGGAAACAACTTTAGTAAGATTAAAAGACAATAAGGGAAGTACATTCCATTATCAAGTTTGAATTACTGGTCACTTTTCACACGTATCATTTATTAGAGAAACATGAACATACACTTATCTCTGAGTTACATAAAAAGAGGACTCCTCTTAAAATAGCATGTTATCCCTTTACTTCTTATGTGAAAATTTAGTCTGGGTTTAACAATTGCAAGGTTGTCCAAATATGAACTCAGAAATGCACAGGAAAACAAAACAGAAGCAAATTAAATACTATTTTCAAGTGACACTTACCCATTATTCAATATCCCCTTATTTAAAAGAAATTTTTTGTCATTTGAACCATTGACAAAAGAATCCAAATATGATTATTCATTCTTTGATTAAATAAAGAGCTCTCTTATTCTTACTTCACTGATTGAAAGGCATTTAAGTCCATTCCCCCATGAACCAAATATTCTCTTGAGAATTAGGGTACATAGAATGGCCTAAGCATTTCCCTTCTATTTCTCATGCTAGTCATGGATAGACTTAACTGGAAAGAAGGGATCCCTAGATTTGAATTTATGAAACCAAGTAGAGCTTTCCTTCCTTAAGAAAAGCATTTGTCCAGTGCATTCAGCATAAAGACTCGGCTGGCTTATCAAGCTCATCTCTCCACCATCTAGGAGGAGACAAACACTTCAACAGAAAGGATATCTGAGTAATGTGGGAGAGTCTTTGTGGCCAAAATCCTAGCCCCTCAACAGGGTTTTTGCCTTGTTTTCTCAGTTCTAAAGTTACTGTCATGTGTTTTTCCCTTCATCCTCTAGGTTTTTTGATTTCGAACGTTTTTAGAGCAAATTCTTAATTCCTCAATTACATGGTTTAGCCCTGCCTACCTCTCCCGTCCCATTTCATACCACTCTCCCCTTGACTCAGATACTACAGCCACGGTAACCTTCTTTTGTCTTCAATCATGCCAAGGCAAGCTAATTCCTCCTCATGCCTTTGCACACGCTTTCCTTCTCAGTATTTACTTCATGTGGCATGTACATCTTTTCATGTACAGCATTTAGTAACATCATGGATTCTTTTAAGAAACCGTTATTACTGTGGTGTTTGTCCAATAGTAATTTGTTACTTTTCTATTATTATTATGCCTTCTACATTCTGAAAAAGCATTTCCTTCACCCCATTTATGTATTTATATTAATATGGACTCATAGATTATTATTTTACTCTACAGTTTATAAAGCATCATCAATAGTATTTATTCTGTGCTTAAATTGTTTCACACCGAGAGACCCTTCAAGTTATCTCCTATGCTCTTCTCAGTTGCTCTCATCATTTTTTGAACTTTTGTTTTATTTATTTTTAGTGCAAAATAGCCCAGGTTCATCTTATACTTTCTATGCCCTAGTCCTGAAACGAGCCATTTCTCCAGGCAACCTTGGGTACTGATGGGAGGAAGGGAATAAAATTTACTGGAGAATGGAATGTAGAATGTAAGTTAGACTCTAGATGTACTTATTGGTACTGAGGTTTCACTACTTCTAGGTCCTTTCAGAGCTAGGGAACAAATTTATATATATTTAATTTATGTATGTATGTTTCTTGAACCAGTAACTGCAATTCTAAGCCTGTGCCACAGGATTTATTCTAACCTTTCCCTTTTCCTTATAATTATCATTTCTTTTTTTCTCACTTTACAGGTGAAAAGAACATGGTGTTGTGAAAGTATTCAGTGTCACACAGCTCATAGTGATAAAGTCAGGGTTCAAACACAAGTTTTTTACTTCAAAGCCCAAGCTCTTAAACACTAGGCTGTACTGTAACTCTTAAGAATAGAAGCAAAAACACCTCCCCTGGGAAATCTGTCTCTAACTCGTTTTGTGGAATTCAATAAATGGCTTTAGGATCTCAACTCCTAATTAGAAAAGCTGCCCAGCAGAAAACAGAAAGTCCTTGTTCCAGGTCTGATTTTATAACTGCAGAGAAGAAGGAAGTTTGTTCACCTCTAACAACCCACATTGGTTTGTTCTTTAAAGTGTACATAAATGTAATAGAGCCACACTCCAATTGCAGCAAAAACACATGACGTAGAAGATACACTGTTTTTCTTGACTTCAAACAACGAGAGTTTGCACAGAATGAAACTACCCACTTGAAAAACAAATTTGTAGTCCTGTACTTGAGCTCTTCATGATCCAGCTTCTCTTTTCTTTCAGTATTTCAGAAAACCATCTCCAGCCAAGTAAGAATAATAAAAAGCCATCAACAATATCCATGCTCATCTGAGTCCCTTGACCTTTAAGTTCATAAACTGTACAACTTAACATTTTTTTCTCATCTCAGTATTTATTTCTGGAATCACTTGAAGGTTTATAAATTATAAAATAATAATCCTTTAAATATCTTACAATGCTTTTAAATGTGGCTTAACAGCTGCTCAAGGAATGTTCTGCCAATTGAAGATGAAAATTTTGATAGAGAAAAGCATTTAAAATCATACTTATTTACTCCAAATTTATGTGCATGTATAAAGTTTAACACATGCCTTCATTCTAGCTCACATATGGCACAATTAATATCTTCTGTAATTGAGGCAGCAATCCCAAATTAGTTCCAGATAAAAGCAACTTACTTGAGCATCAGTAATTTCCCAAGTTACTCCTTTTACCTGTAGTATGATTCACCCTAACATGATTCATTTATTTGAGAAAAATCATGTTCTTACTTCCAAAAACTGGTAGGTATTTATACTGATTATTCACTATTCCATATGCCAAAGATACAGTTTAAGTAACAATTTAAAGTTACCAAAATAGATACCAGAAATGTTAAAGACTCTTATGAAGCGATAGTTTTATAACACTTGTCAAAATTAACATCTTAAAATTGCCTCATAAAGAAATAGCAACTTAGAATCTTTCCACTTTGAAGGAAAAAGTTGTAATTAATTAACAGTAAGAGTCAGTTTCTTGTCAAAAAATGTTAAAACTGACAAGAGAAAGCACAAATATCTGGTCTCCCTGGACTAAATCCTCCCCTCCCCAAATCCTGAGTATTTACCCACAAGTCCAGCATCAGCTTTGAAACCAGACATGCTGCTAATGAGGGAAGCACCAAGAAAACAGAGGGAGGGATGTTTGAGGGAAGTGACAGTTCATTCAAATGCAAGTTATAACTCATGATGGGGGTGTGGAAAGGAAGAATTTAAGAAAGAGAGTGTTTGATTTCCAGCCTTCCAAAGAGTTAGGAAACCACTTTCATGAACGTGCTTTGAATATTAATATTTATATTATAATTCCATTTTTGGTAGTTATCAGGAGAACAATGACAGTAAAAAAAAATGTGAACATAATAAATTTGGAACACTGACCTTATTCATCTTACAAGAACTCAAATAAAAGGTAAATAACACATTTATGCTGATAGTGTTCAATATTTTGACCATAGTGGTTCCTTGAAAAAATACACAGATACACTTAAAGATACACATTCTTAAGGAGAAACACTCCCTAAACAAAAGGAATACAGATACGTTTTTATATGCTATTTTTATATGGCATTAAAAATCATTTAATATATTTTCTTTTTGTAAATATAACTGTAATATAATTCACAATTGTAAGAATTTTAGTTGATATACATAAAGTAGAAATGTTAGTTAACAATGAATGTAAAAATTAGCTATTTGCTTTTGAACAAGTCACCAAATAAATTTTAACATATTTTCAAAGAAAGTATCTTACCAATAAATATTATTACTGGGAGATTTATGAGAAAAGTAGTATATCTTGCCATGAATCATTCTTTTTTTAGGCCCCTTTTAAAATATATCCCACTGTAATATCAATTATGCCTATTCCTTTAAAACTTGCAACATTGACAAGAGATACTCATTTTAGTGAAGTCAAATGTCAACATACTCTGATTAATTTTTAAGAAATCTTAAATTTTTTCTCTCAATAAGTTAAAGGGAATTCAGATTTTTTTCCCATCTGAGCACAGGATAATCACTCTTTATCCTGGGTTTCAGAAACCATTTAAAAGGTATTTTTCCCCAGAAAAAGAAAATACATAAATATAAGTGCTTATAATTTACTGTGAAGTACCATGGGCTCCTAAAATATACTTAACGCAAAAGCTGAAAAAAAATCCCAGTTAAGGAACAAAAATTGGTTTTATGAACAACATTCTCTAAAAATGCCTATTTTTTAATAAGAGACTTATTACCAATCTCTGTGCTATCAAGTGTCATTGCCTTGATCTCAGGGATGTTTCAAAGAAATATTCATCAAAAAAAAGAACAAAAGTAGAGATAGAATAGATGATCTGAAACAAAGCTAATAAAAGGAGGAAAATTGAAATCGTAAGTCAGAGCAACAGTCATCAAAGAGTTGGAAATTGACAATTGAGATATAAAACACTGGAAAAGCAAACTAGGTTCTTATATTTTCTGACATGGTACAAAGGGCAATGTTCAGAAAAGAAGAAGGCAGTATTTTAATCAATCATTTGAAGATGAGCTTATAAATGAGAACAGCAAGATCAAAAGGAACCCAAAAAGGGGCAAATAATATTTATGCAAAACTGGTTTTCAAGATGCACTCAAAACTCTCTTAATTTCCCCAATTTTGAAAGGATTAAGTACACATTTTTCCTGGTACTGCATTTTTAGGCATACATTTTCCCAGTACCAAACACCTTAGCACATAGTAGGTGCTATTTGATTAAATAATGAATTTAGATGATTAATTATATTTTACACATATTCAAACAGCAACTGCCTGAGATAGGTTCCTGATTCGACTCTGCTGATGCTGCAAGAATCTGAATAAATGTGATCGGTTTGCTATGTAAACTCAAAGAAGCACCACTTCACAATGTCTACAAACTATTTAAACAATGTCTCAATCATCTTCATATCATAGTATTTTTACAAAGATTGTTTTTCTTTCCCTCTGTATTTTTTAGAATATAACTAAGTAACAGGAGGCTAAAAATACAATGATTTTTTTCTTTATATTAGGAGATTTTGCTGCTCAAAAGATAAGAAAACAAATCAAATAGCAGTTTTCCAGGGAGTCAGTAATATTTTCTGTACAAGTTTTGCTATTGACTTTCTGTAGTCCCAGACGACTTAACCTCTTCCTGCCCATCATTTCCTTATTAGCAAAATGAAGATAAACAACATTGCCTAATTTGAGATTATTTTGATAGACATGATGGCCAAGTAGTTTTTAAATATGAAGGCTGAATGTAATAGTTTCATCCTAATTTGAATTATGTTTGGTTTGTCATAAGAAAAGATAAGCATGAATTCCAAAGGACATTTCATGATTTGTATTGGACATTATGGGAAAATACAGACATTCATGAAAAGTAGCCCTGTTTTTCACAGGATGATAATAGTGTGGAGGGTGAGTACCAGTTCTATGTATGTATGGATAAGGCTCCTGGAAAGATTTCAGTAATAAGCAAATAATTCTTACTTGTAAATTGACAATGTCTACAAAATGAAGGTACCACAGAATTAAGCTTTATATCTCTGGCAAAATCAAATGTTCCCAGGCCTGATTCTTGCTCACAGACTTGTCTTACTATGTGAATGAATACGAGAAAGCAAATAAAACTTAATCTTGTTACTAACAAATAGATACATTAGGGCTAATAGCTAGTCCTCACGTTGTTCACCTCTAATTCGTAAGACGATAAAGGCACCACTAAGACTCTCAAGAAGATCAAATAGGCCTATCAGAGGGTAAAGGAAGAAAAGATGCAGAAGGCCTGGTGTATGAAAAATGTAAAAGCACTGATGACAAGAATCAAATCTGTTTATACTCCAACATGTCATTCAGATTACCTTTTGGCCCAGCCCAAAGCGACTTACAAGAGTCCTAGGGAGAATGGGGTGAGAGGAAGGGCTCTGTCAATGAGCTGTGCCTTCAGAGTGTCTTCAAAATGGGAGAAGAAAAGTACATGGAAATACAGGTTAGGAAAAGAAAGAGCATGGTGAAATGGCTAAGCCAATTTCATAAACTGAAAATCCTCACAGCTGTTTGAATTTGGGGCCAACATGGCAGTGAAACAGACAACAGGAACAAGCTCTCCAGTGGAAGTGAACACAGTGATCAGAGAATGAATGCATATGTCTTAGATATCAAAGGAAAAGATAAAAAATATGAAGTGGAAAAAAACTGATAGTCACAGTTGATTGCAAGCATACATATTCTTGCCTGAATATTAGCCTTACCCCCTAAACTAGTAAGGAAAAATTTGAGCCTAATATTTCCAGCTAATTTTGCTTGTAACAGCTGAACCAGAGTGATACAATTTGACTATTATTACTGTGACCCTATTATATAAAACAGTCAAGGGACAAGGAAAAAAAGACATTGAATTTGTGGAACTATGACGACAAGGAAAGGGGACAGAAACTTAAGGACAAACTCTTTATTTTGAGATTTTGCCCAGGGTCATTTATTTACTTACCAGGTGGTATATAAAATCTCACTATGGTGCTGAGGCTCCATGACTTTAAAATGTAGGTTTTATAATAATGACCAAATAAATCTTAGTAGGGATCTTTTTTTTAGAAAAGCATTTGCCTTGTGTACTGAATCTGAAAATAAAATGAACTTACCCAGTTGTAAGTTCTTCTCACAAGTCTATTTAGTTATATCTTCTAGTTCTCCAAACTAATTATCATGAAACTCAACTATTATCACGCCTGATGAGTTAACATGCTTTATGATTAATTTTTCTACTTAGGCAATTGTCTCATTTTTTGAGAAAGAAAAATTTAGTGTAAGCGACAGCCTTTTCTCGCGTGGCCCTTTTTAATATCTGTGCCTGGATGACTCTTGCACTTCTTATCATTTCCACTACAGTAGTCAAATATCTGTGGAAATCTGGTTTCTTTTATGAATTTAACAGGGACAGAGTTTGGAAAATAAATCCGTTTGACAAATCTGTCTTTATTGGATTTTATGACCATATCCATAACTCTTCAAGAGACACTCTTCAGGAGATAGGAGAAATAAGCAGAGCATAAATATACCATTAAAATTCAAAATGCTGGATACTGAGTTATAAATATAAAACATCAAAGGGATACAAGTTGTGGAGAAGAGTAATGGAAACGAAAAAGATGAGAAAAGTCCTTGGAGTCCACTAATAACAGTAAAACAACTCAGCAAAAGGACAACAGAGTACAGATATACATATTTAGGAAGAAATACTCTTTCAAGATGCCAAGTTTAAATTAAATGAAATAAGCAAAAAGCTTCTTATATTCTCAGACTCAAGACCAATGGAGAAGGATATTCAAAGAACTGGTAGGAGTATATGTAGTCAGCATAGTTAAGTGTGTAAGCCACATCAAAAACAATGGAACTGAAAGTTTCTACTCCTTGCAAAAGAGCCAAGGTCCCAGACTTAGGAAAAACTCAATGCCATTCTCATCCTGATAATCTAAAGTGGAATACTGTTTTCCAAGTAGAAAGAAAACATGTGGTTTTAGTCTTAGATTTGCCTTATTACTGAAGTAAAAACAATAAAATAAAATTGTCCTTTCATGCTGATATAATGAGTTGGTTGCTGAATTTCTGAAGACCCTCATGAAGGTTTTCATATGAGCAGAAATCCCTTGCTTTCTGAAAGTTCTCTCGAAGCCCTTCACTTTGAAGTATGTTTTGCATAACCATGCCAGATTTTCTTATGCTCATATGAGACTGTGCTGTCTACTTAGGCTTTACTAAGTCAGGCAAGATGAAGAATTTCTACCTGGAATTTTTTAAACTCCTTTACCTTATTGAATTTTTCTCCTTGTTAGTTTTAGTTTATATTGTTTGTGTCTAATTATATTTTTTTACTTTCAGATGGACACAACAGACAAACGTGAAGTATTAAATGATTATTTGTTATACAACAAACTCAGTTTCTCTTAAGTCACATTCAACAATAAATTATTCAATAATTTAAGAGCATAGCTGTCTCTTAATCATATCAGCAATATCAATAGCTTATGAACTAATTTTTGGTGGTATTTAAATATTCTTATATATCCACTTACAAACTGTCATGGGAAATACATATATATATATATATATAAACATAGCAGGAAGGAAATTAGCCTACATTAGCAAACAATGAGTGTTAATTTGTGTGCTAATAACTTACTTGTGGAAAAAAAATTAAAATTAAAAAGGCTATTCTATGCCTCCTTCATCTTGGAATGTTCACTATTCACAAAAGCTAGTGCACCCTTCCGGAAGTAGGATGCCCATTTATAGCTGTCCTCACAGTCCAAATTCTAATCAACTTTGTCTGTATTGCTCTCTTGCTGGAAGCAGCTGCTGCTTTCTGACAGTCTCAGTACTGCTGGATAACAGCACTGTCATTTCTCCAACAGGATTGTCTTTTGCAACCAGAAGAAAAACAATCTCTTTTCATGGAAAAGATCCTGTTTTTCAGTAAGCTTTGAAAGCATCTTTGCTAGAATTTGCATGGTTCCTCTTACAGAATCCTTTGTTAATCCCAAGCATAAGTCACTTTAAGTCATCTTCAAGATTTCCATAATGCTGGCTCCTTACACATGTGGTTCTGTATTCTTTTAATCTAACAGGAAATTTCTTTTTTCGTGCAAATGTAGCCTTCTCTAATTGTAAATTGGAGACTGTACACAGGAGTGTAAAACTCCCCCTGTTCTTTTGAGTTTTTTCCTCTAGCATGATTTTGTTCTTCTTGCCGGGAAATTCTTATTTGAGCAAAAAGAATACTTCCATGACAGACAATAGGCAACCTTTTAGATTTAGTTCCTAAAGTTGCAGAGAGCAAGCCAGTTCACTGAAAGCTAATTTTCCAGACCCAATTCACCCAATACCTACTTTATCAAATGCCCCATTTCCAGAATAACTCCCCTCTTGATCATTTTCCCCAGATGAGGGATCCCCTTTGTCTTCCCCAGCTCTCACCAAGTTGGAATGAGGTATATGGTAGAAAAACAAATGCAACAAACCTTAAAAGGCTATTAGCAAGATAAAATGAGAGCCAGATAACTAACCTATATAGAGATCTTCAAAAGCTTCAAGAACCAAACAACATGAATTTCTCGAGATTTTATAAGTGTTTAAAGAAAGAAGCAAATAAATCTGGCTAATACGTCATTCAGAAATTACTCAATTGATAAACTAGATTTTGGTGAATTGAATTTAGGCAAACAAGATTTATATTTGAAGTTCCAAGGTATTGGGGTTGGAAGAGCTAAGGATTTAGGGGTTATCACTGTGTATCAACGAAGTCATAGCCAATATATCAGAAGTCAAAATGGAGACAAGTTTATGGGGTTTTTTATCCAGAATACGTTTATACACTATTTCTGGTGTCAAAAGCAGAGCCTCTCCTTTCCCCTAAGTACAGAAGGGAGGAGGTATAAGGTATGAACAGGGTACTTGCCTCTTCTCTGTACTTTGGGGAACAAACAAACCCTTTTCCCTGCAGCGAGAAGACTGAGTTGAATTAGAATATTAATCAAATATTTATTGCTCACCCAGCTTTCCTAGTGCATGATCTATACAACTGGCTCAGCCCTTGGGACAAGATTCCTTTAAGTTCAAGCAAAGCCAGGTGGAAGCCCCCTCACAGCCATTAACTTAGTTCCTATAGCCTGCTCTCTGTGGTTGATCTTAACTATTTCTCATGCTCAAATTTTTATTTCCCTTCCTGGCTCTCTCCTGACTTTCCTTTCACTTCTCTGGTATCTAAATCCTAGTTCATTACACCTCCAGATTGGTATGTGTGGACTACATATCTATTGCAACTACAGATCTCACCAACCAGTGGCCTTCTATTGCCTTTAGCACTACTCTATAGTGAATCCCTATGCTTTATTCATCCATTCATTTTTGGTACTTTGGAGGACATGGTTATTGACATATTTACAAGAAGCAATTAACTTTTAAGACCAATAAATAGGTCTCTGGTATAAGAGCTCAGCTGCTTACAGGATTTAATTTGATTGGTTCCAGCATTTAGCTCGGGGAGGACAGCGATACTCCTCCTACTCCTCAGACAAATATGTCTTAGTACCAAGTCCACGAAATTAATGTGATAATACTTCCTAGAGACGTCATGGCCAGGGTATCTTTAGCCCAACCAAAACTAAATGATTAAAGTGAGCCCTATACAAAATAATGGTATGCGCACCCATGAGTTACCATGTAAAATTAGGCTAAAGTAAGAGCAGATGCAAAAACTATCAAAGATCTTTTTGGTTTGCATGTAAGTTTGTTATCTTACTTAGCAATTCATGTGGGTTAAATCTCCTGCTCTCTGAACCAAACCACACTTTCCTTTCCCCACACACTTATTTCCCTGAATAACTTGGGAGAAGTAACAAAAAAGTCAAGAATAGTAATAGGAGTTTAATGCGTATTAGATAATAATCCTCATTACAGCCCTATGAGATAGGTATTATAGTCTTATTTGTAGGTAAGGAAACTACAGCATAGGAAGATTAGGTAACTTTCCCTGGGTCACACAGCAAGTAAAAGTCAAAAGCCATGTTGGAAATTAGGTATATTTGTATGCAAAGCATGTGGTCTAACCTTGGTTTTTATCATCTCTCAAGACCATGATTCCAGGTCTTTATCATCTTCCTTAACACTAAAAATAAATATATTTAAGACAGTTTTCCAACAATCTTTTTCTGTCAGAAATAGCCTGTCTGCTTGTGTTACAGGCATGCCCCTGCAGCTAACACAAAATATTCCACTACTATAGACTAACACAAGCCTGCTACCAAGAGACACATCCTGTAGTTGAAACTGAATTGCATCCAAACAACAAGTTTTCTTAGGGATCCTATGTAATCACCCAAAGCTCTGATGGTTGTGTATTGATGGCTCTGATGGTTATGGGTTGGCTCTTCTGACACTAAGAAAATGTCCCTCAATTCCTTTGTTGCTGCAGAGCAGTAAAAGGTACTTAGTGGACTCAATATGGAGCACAATGGCCCAGAGAAAAAGCAGATTTTGACTTTCATCTACATCAGGAGCCAGCGATTGCAGAGACAAGAGAATGTTAAAAACATTATTTTCTGATCACTTTCTGTAACGTTCATAAAACGGGCTTCCACTTAGAGCTTTCGGTTCCAGCTGATTGTTTAAGGTTTCCTACCTTAGAGAGGGTCATATTCCTCCCAAAAAGATAATCTGAAAGTGTAAGGAGAGTCAGTAAGCACTGAGTTTTCACACAATTTCAGACCTTAAGGTCTCTGTTTCAGGTTGTTTATGAGTGAAGTTTGGTCTTTGTCTGACCTATGCAATTGAAGCAGAAAATGGCATATATCTTGCATTGTGACTTTTCTTTTAAAAACTTATTTAAAGTGTCAGAACACTATACAAACATATCTACTCTTACTTCACCTATCTTGGACCCAGCTTTCTCCTTAGGTCATGGGGTTGAGTTCAAGCATTGACTATACCTAATAAACTACACAAATATAAACTGCATAAAATACCAGTATTACCCATAACCACCAGTCCTGTCAAGAATGTCACATCAGCAGAAATGATTAATTAAAATAGCCACAGTAATCTTGCAAAATCCCTAAAATAGCAGGAGAGGGAATAGGAAAGGTCCAAATAGATGGACACATCGACAGACAGGTATAGAATGTAAGTATTGGAGTAAGCATAAATGCAGGAAGAAAGAAAGAAAAAAGTATTAAAGGAGAATGGGGAACTATCTGAATGAAAAGAAAGAGTTCCTTAAATAGTAGCTATATGATAAAACAAGTCCCTTCTATAAATTCGTCTTCCCCACAGTCTCCCTCCCTTATCCTATAAACATACTTTCTTCATCGCAAATGCATAAAACAAACAAAATAAGTGCATCCCTCAACTGTGAGATTTCTTTAGCTAATGGCCCCTTTCTCCCTCCCATTTGTTAAACTTCTTAAAAAATATTGGTCTTCATTTATATTTCCAATTCCTCCCCCTTGCTCCTCCCCAAATGCTACCATCTGCTTTCTGCTCATTTCATTCTACTGGCCAGGCACACATCTAGAAAATCTGTGACATCTTTGTTACCTAGTCCAGTTGGTCTTTCAGTTACTATCTTACTTCCTGTCTGCAGAATTCCTTGCAATTCCACCCTTGACCTGTTTTTGTTTTGTTTTGTTTTGTTTCTCTCGTTAGTTCAGTGGGCTCATTCACTCTTTAACTACCATTGTATTTCTGAGGAATCCCCATCTGTACTTTCAGCCCAAACTTCCAAGGTCCAGCCCTTTACCTCCAGCTGTATATTGTCTATGTGTGCATAAACAGGAGACTTGGGACAGTTTTAAGTAAGTTGTTCAACCAAGGCTCTAGCTCAAGTAGGTTAATTCCAGAGTCCAAGTTCTTTAAGAAAACCAGGACAAATCCTACGAGAACTCATGGGTCTTCATAATTGATTTGATAAGAGATAATTTTAACAGTTTCACTTCCACAAGTCTTCTTCAGAAGATACTCTTTCCTATGAACTTTAACACAAAACTTACAAAATGCATTAGTTTACTACTTCTCTTCATTGGCAATCTCTCTGACATCTAGAAAGACTAGATAAAAAACTAGGACTCATTCATCCATTAAATACACTATTTACACAAAGTAAAATAAAATGCACAGAATATATAAGATGACAGTTAACAATGCCTCACTATAACTACACTGGCATAGAGTCCTTTGTATGTCTTTCTTTTCCCTCCTTCCTAGAACCAGTGCACAAACACAAGGACTGCATGAAGAGGTGGTTTAGCCACTGCAATTCCAAAAGACAATATTTCATATTAATTTGAATAAAAAGATATTTACACAATGTGCTATGTTACTACCTCTACTTTTAACACATAGCAGGCACTTTAGAATATCTAGAAAGACTATATATTTCTTTTAAAAGCACCTAACATTGTCAACTATATGTTTAGTAGTGAGGAGTAAAATACACACAATAGTAATAATATGAAAATGTCTTCTAAATATGACCAGTATAGTATACTGTAGCTCCACTGTACACCACAGTGCAGCACAGCTCCTCACGTGGAGTCAAGGCTGCCTGGGATCAGAGGGTGCCCAGTGGACAAGGGCCATGGTCTGCTTCTCACCATACCAGCTGCTGGACTAGTTCTTTTCAAGTCACCTAGTACTCTTACAGATGGTCCAGCTACGGAGCTATGCCTAGTAATGCTGATGCTCCTCTTTTAGGTAAACTTGGGTACCAGGTAAAAAAGAATTGGCTTTTATATGTATACCACATAGAAGAGGGAGAAGGGCTTAAGTGGTCTCAACCAAATGATTCATCAAAATTATTCACTTCAAGCAGACATGAGTTTAATTTCCTATATTCCATCACTCCAAGTACGTGAATTGAAAAGTTGCTTAACCTTTCTTGCCTTGCATTTTCCCTGCGAAGTGACTATAGTAAGAAATAATGACAGTGCATGTAAAACTGAATAGCTCATTACCTGACTCATAGGAAACACTCAAAAATCGCAATTATTACTCACTTTTTTTTTTTTTTAAACAAATTGGGCGGGGAAGAAGAGAGAGGAAAAGAAGCAAGGATGCTATGGGAGTCAAATTTAAGAGTATTGCTACTTCCATAATCAAATCCATTATAATTCACATTCTTCATTTGGAGATCAAAATACCCCAACTCTTCCCATAAATGGAAACCATGTATGTAGTATTGTGATGGTCTCATATTTACTTTTGATTTCCAACAACCATACATCTATATGAAAATATGCTTAGATTAAAATTTTATGTCTCCAGAAATTCACCATTTTGAATTGCGATAAAATTCACCAAGCCAACGAAATTTTATGAGACTTTCTGATGTATCCAATGATTTTTATGCATCCAAGTTATTAAACTCATTATGAAAGCCTTCATCCCCTTGTAATACTATTGGTGAAGTTCACATTTCTATCCTGCAGCCAAGTTCTTCCTGGTGAGACGCTGAAGTTGACTGAAGTCAATGCGAGCTGGATATAAGTAAATGATGGCAGCTTTTACTGTCAGATAAAGTAACTTCTATTTTCTCTCCACCCGAGGAGCTTCTCTTTCTTCTTAAGATAAAGGCACTGAATACTGATGAGGCATGTCTTCACCCAACCTCAGTGATGAATTTTTGGAAAACTCATTTGTATTTCAAACACACGGTCTGCATTTTCTGCAGGGTTATGTAATCTGCCAGAAATAAGTTTCCTTTCCATAGAAAAAAATGCATCAGGTCAATGAATTACTTCAGATCTCTATCATTTGCCTTATTGCCAAGTAACTTGTCTCTTTCTCCTTCCAATTCTATTTTCATAAAGTCTGCTTTTTGAAGTTTTTACCAAATAGTAAAAGATTCAAATCAAATACCACTGAAGAACACAGAGAATAAAATGGAGCCATTACCAATTCCTGACACATAAATTCAGGCTTAGGTCTTTGCCTTACATCTTCATTATCTTTCAGGATATAAAGAAAGGCACATATATTCATGACTCCCAAGACTGTCAAAAACAATAATTACTTGGATGATGTTCTCATTTGAATTAAAAGGTTCAGAAATATTCTATATTGCTACAGAACTATCACAACTGAACAAAACTGAACCATTCAAAATAGCCAAAATACAAGGGGTAATGGGTAAGTTCATGTGAATTTGGTGCCCATAGGTAAAGAGAGTGGACTTGTTGCTTGTTTGGGAAGGGATAAGGGAGCAAAGAGACCAGGCATAAATATTTAGTTTCATTTGTCACATCCACAAGCTTTTGCAAACACTCCAATTGTGATCAAAATATGAAAGGTATAGTTTGAATGAAGAGCACATTCTGTGAATGTCATCTTTGTGTGTTTCTATTTGCTCTCTTGTCCCTTTGCAATTGTCATGTGAACATATCTTCTGGAAGATGAGGAACTGTAGAATATAATTGTCCCCACTCACTTTAGTAAAGACTGTCTCAATCAACAGACCCCAGTCAAAGACTACAAATTAATGAGTGAATCCAGCTGAGATCACCCTTACCTGATGATTCATAAGCTACAGTAAAATGACTGCTGTTTGCAGCTACTTAATTTTTCATTTGTTAAGGAGGAATAACCAACTGACATACTACTGGACACAGTGTTGAGGATTGTATATATTTTATGCCAAATACTCACAATAGCTATATGAGATGTTATTTCTTTCCTATTTAGCAATTCAGGAATTTTGGCTTAGAGGTAAGTAACTTTACAAAATATACAGTAAGTTAAAATACTGGAGTTGAAACATACTTCTGGGAAACATGGAATTGTTCTAGATCAAAATGTTTACTGTAAACTAAATCTGTAGACAACATTATTATATTAAGAAGCTCTTATTTTATGTAATTTTTAAATAAGATTCTTTATATCCCACAGAATTTTCAAGATGTCTGAGAATGTCCATCAAAGGGCATATTTCGACTAGGTATCTTTTGTTAGGATGATTTTCAAGCTCTGTAATCACTGAACTACCAGGTTGGTCAAGTCTCTTTAGCCATGAGAACAAAAATCTTTATTCCCTATACACACACAATAAGTTTGCTGACAGTTCTTGCTACATTTACAGTGTTCTTACTTGAGGGACCCAGGTCACCACCATCACTGGCTCTGCACTGGAAAAACTACATCATTTTCTGGCAATCCAAAAATAGACTCTGTCTTCAAAGTCTATTTCTCAAATCACTTCATAAAAATGTACTGATGTATGCTGTAAAGAGATCCCACTAGAATACTAATCACAGTTTAGGTGCTCAACACCTAATTCTTTTCATTTTGGGATCATTGGGGACAGGACTCTTGCTCTAAAAGGACACACACAGGGCATGGTTAGTACAGTTACATTCACTTCTAAGTATTTCCTGCTCCAAAGGAAATTTAAAGAAGCAGATGCAAAAATGCCCTTGAACTTACTCTCTCTGCTTGTTTCTCTTTCTGTCCTAGTTTCTGTTCTTCTGCATCTTCTTACCTTACAGGTGTTCAAATATTTATTTAACCCATGTATATTTTGATATCAACTTAACTTTCCAAACAAGTATCATTTCCATTATTTGGAATCATGTAGCTTAATTTGCTCTGTATTTTCAGAATTAGAGTTTCTGTCACTTACTGTGAAAAACTGAAGAGGAAATTACCAGTAGCCAGGTTCCTAGATTTATCAGAAAAATGAAGTTGTCTTACTCTTATGAGCATCAGACTAAAAGACAGATCTTCTAAAGCAAAGTAATGGCTTTAATAAATCACTACCTATGATCCCTGCCATGGCCAATTTTCCCAAAATGGTCACAGTTCATCGTATACACTCTCCTGTGATTTTCAAAGTTGGATGTCTGAAACACAGCATTTCACTACTTTTGATTTATTAGGAATTTACTTACATTTAATGATGACAAATTTTGAAAGCCTGATGTTTTAACTTTTACAAGGTATTAACACATTTTTCACCATGCTTGTCTAGGATTCATGTAGTACATTAACTCATTAATGAATTATCCTATATGTAATAAGATAAATCATTGGACTGTCGAAGATATTGTACACACTTCAGCAATCTTCTATCCCTATTTTTAACTTAAAATTCCTAGATACTGCATATTTTGTGCACATTTCATCACTGATTGGGGATACTTATTTATTCATCCAACATCGTATATACAAGGGTGTATGTATATACATATAAAACCTTTGTACACTACCACAATCAAGATAGAAACCATTTCTATCACTCAAATTTTCTTTGTGTTCTTTTTCAATCTGCCTCCACCCAAGGCATGTTCTCTCCAATCTCATCATAGATTAGTTATGCTTGTGCTTAAATTTCATGTAAATTGACTTATAATTAATGAACTCTTGCATTTGGCTTTGTTGTTCAACATATTTTTGAAGTTTATCGGTGTTCTTGTACATGCCAACAGCATGTTCCTTCTCATGGCTGAATTGTATTCTATGATATAAATGTATCACAGTTTGCTTAGCCATTCTCATGTTGATGAAAATTTGTGTTACTTGCAGTTTGTAGTATTATAAATAGCCAGTATGAATATTTTTGTTCATTTTTCTGTGGGTGGTGTATGTTTTTATTTTCCTTGGCTAAAAATTTAAGATTATGGTTGCTAAATCATATGTTTTATAAGAAAATGCCAAAAATGTTCTCCATAGCCGTTTTTTTTTTTTTTTTTCATTTTTCCACACCCAACAGCAATGAATGAAACTCCATTACCAAATTTGATTTTCAATTCTTTTCATTTTATTTGTTGTACTGGATATTAAGTGGTATGTAGCTATAGTTTTAATTTGAATTTCTCTAAAGACTAATGATGTTGAGTACCTTTCCTGTGCTTACTGACCTTTCTTCTGTTGTGAAGTATTTATTCAAGTCTACTCATTTTCTAAAAATTAGGTTGTTTTGCTTCCTACTATGGAGGAGTAGTTTTTAATATATTCTAAGTATGAGTTTTTGTTAGATTTATGTACTAAAAGTATATTCTCATAGTTTGTGGCATGGTTTTGCATTTTATTGTGGTAAAAATACATATAACATAAAATTTTCCATTTTAACCATTTATGTACATCTTTATACATTGTGTGCCAAACAATAGATATATAATTATTTTTATGCATTTTTCTTTCAAATAATAGAAAATAAAAAGAACAATTACAAACCAAAAGACAATAATACTAGCTTTTCTGTATCTTCCTATGTTGTTACCTTTAATGGACATCTTCGTTTCTTCATACATGTTTACTATGTCAACCTACTGCCTTCTGGCCCCGTGCTCTCCTTTGAGAAATCACCTGTTAATCTTATTGAAGATCCTTTGAACGTAGTAAATCACTTTGCTCTTGCTGCTTTCAAGATTCTTTGTTTTTGGCATTCAAAAGCTTAACTATTATGTTCCTTGATGTGGTTCTCTTTGAAGCTATCCTACTTAGAGGTCACTGAGATTTTTTCAGTTTGTTGATTCGTGCCCTTCATCAGATTTGGGAAAATTTTGGCCATGTTTCTTCAAATATTCTTCTTGCTCAATTCTTCTTCTCTTCTCCCTCTGGGACTCCCAAATGAGTGTGTCAGTCAATTTGATGGTATTCCACAAGTCCATTATACTCTGTTAACTTTTTTCATTTTTTATTTTTTTCCTTCTCTGACTGGATAATCTCAATCATCCTATATTTGGCTTGCTGATTCTGATTTTTGCCTCCTCAAATCTTCTGCTGAAACACTCCAGGGAATTTTTGTTTGTTATTCTACTTTTCATTTCCAGAATTACTGTTCAGTTCATTTTTATAATTTTGATCTATTTATTATCATTTTGTCCACAGATCATTTTCTTGATTTCATTTAATTCTTTGTCCATGTTCTTTAGCTCTTGGAGCATATTTAAGACAACTGTTTTAAATTCAACAATAGTCAAAAATGTCCAGTTAAAATGGGCAAAGGACTGGGATAAACACTATACCAAAGATGATATACAAATAGCCAATTAGCACATGGACAGATGCTCAAAATCATTTATCATTAGGAAAATACAAATCAAAACCATAATGGCAAACAACTTCACAGCTACTAAGATGACCACAAATTTTAAAAAAAAATTTTTTTTAATGTAGAGAAAGTGGAACCCTCACACATTGCTGGTAAGGAAGTTAGGCGGTGTAACTGCTGTGGAGAACAATCTGGCAGCTCCTCAAAAAGCTAAACATAGAATTACAATGTCATCCAGCAGTTCCACTCACAGGTATATACTCAAAGAACTGAAAACATGAATTCAAATACTTGTATGTCAGTGTTCAGTGCGGTATTATTCACAATAGCCAATAGGTGAAAACAATCCAAGTTTCCATCAAGAGATGAACAACAAAAAATGAGATATATACATACAATGAAATATTCAGCCACAAAAAGGACTGAATTTCTAACGCATGCTACAATAAAGATAAACTTTGAAGATGTTATGCTAAGTCAAATAAGCCAAAACAAAACAACAAATACGTGATTCCACATACAGAAAATATCTAGAATAGGCAAGTTCACAGCTACCAAAACTAGACTATCAGCTACCAAGGGCTAGAGTGTGGTGGGAATGGGGAGTTATTGTTCAGCAAATACAGAGTTTCTGTTTGGTGTGATGAAAAACTTTTGAAGATGATGGTGATGGTTGCACAACAATGTTAATGTAATCAATTCGACAGAATTGTACACTTTAAATGGTTAAGATAGCAAATTTGATATTATATATATTACACCACAGTTTTTAAAAGTTTTTTTTAAGAAGAAAGTTTTAAAGTTTTGGTCCAGTAAATCCAATGTCTAGGCTTCCTCAGTGATAGTTTGTCAATTTATTTTGTTCCTTGAATGGGCCACACTTCCCTTTCTCTTTTTATGCCTTGTGATTTTTTTTTTTCCTGAAAACTGGACATGTATTATAACGTAATTCTGAAAATCATATTCTCCCTCTTGTCCATGGTTTTCTGTTCTATTGATTATTGAGGGCTACAATTACCCTATTTTTGCAGAGACTTTATCCCTTGCTCTGTATGGTCACCGAAGATTCTGTGCATTAGCTTGTGTTCAGCTAGGGAGCTATGTTTTCAGATAGTTCCTTGAAAGACAAGAGCCAAAAAAGGGAGGAGGGGAGGGGAGGCAGGAGGCAGGAGCGAGGGAGGGAGGGAGGAAAGAGAGAAAAAGAAAATAATAGAGAAAACTCAACAAATCTTTGAAGACTGCCTCTATGCTTGGGCCCTTTCAACACTTAATCAGGCCTACACTTTGCATAGTGATCAGCCTGTGTAGTGTCTGAAAGCTTAAGGTCTTCTCAAATGTTTTCTGATCATGCATTTTTTTCCTGTGCATACATGTATGTCTCTAAATTCCTCTGTAAACACATGTGCTTTGAGATACCCTAATTTCCCTAAGAAACTCTATCTCAGTGTTTTCTTCTTTGGCTTTAGAATGGTCTATTGTATACCTCAATTATAATCTTCTGCCACAGGCAGATACTTGCCACTTGTCCACCTTACAGTGCTTTCCAGCAATACCCACAGCTTGTCCAGCCTGGATGAGTTCCAAGTTAAGTAAAACAGAGAAAAATGTCTTATGAGAGAACTTCAGGTAGTGCCCAGATAGGTTAGAACAGACATACACAGTAATTTCCAAACAAGGTCTGCTCTGCTCCTTCCAAATCAGGGACTAGGGTCCCACACTAGATTTGGGGGCTGCCACCTTCAAGACTAACACTAAGCTGGAGAGAGGGCAGAACAAGGCAAGCAGAAATATGACAAAACTTTCTTACCATTTTTAAGTTGTCTTTTTCTTAATTCAGTATTAGCTTGGTTACAATAAATTTGTTTTCCAGAGTTCTGACAAAGTTGGTTCTGACAGTTTCTGCATGCTTTCCAATATTTCTGTGCTGGTTTACAAGAACTTAGAGCTACCTAGTCTGTCATTTTTCTAATAACACTAACACTTTTTTCTGAAAAGTAAAATTTTAGGCCCAAATAATTTAATTTTGTATGGTAAAGAATCTGTAAAGTAGTCTATTTCCAGACAGAAAATGAAATAACTTCACAATTTCCACCCCTGTTCAGGGCTATAAAAATAAAAGAAAATATTTTTTGAGAATGCCCAAGTAACCTTAGAATTTTGCAATACTGATATACCTTAAAAAATCAAAATATGTTTCTATTACCCTTATGTATTATGTAAGCATTAAAAAAAAGAATCATTTATCAAAAGTACCTTACTATAAAAATTGAGACAATGGTATAAAATGTTAAAAATTATGTCAAGGAATAACATTTTCAAGTATGAACTAGTATGTGAAAAGATGTATTCAAAGCCATCCCTGGTCCTAAGAAGTAAAAAGCCTATACCTCCGTATCTGCCCTCAGGAAAACGTTTTTACTGCAAAAATATACTGAGTAATATCTGAGTCAAAGTTCAGTACTGAGTTTTAAGACAGAATGCTGATGTCCATTGTAACATGTTTGAGAACAGAAGGATTTCTGAGTTATAAACATTTCCACATTGTGGGTCCAAGATCCTGGTTTAATAATAGATACTGTAGAATATGAGATCTTGGTTTAGTCACTCTCCTCCGTTTCTGAGATTAGACGGACATCCTTAAGAGAAAGAGAAGGAAAAGGAGAGCTAGAGAGCGAGCAAGAAAATCAGACCATGAAAACTGAGTAGAGCTCCATCCTGCCCATCCATCTAGCTATACCATGGGCAGGGGTGCAATACAACACTAGACAAGTTTGAGGATCTGAGAGTGGAGAGGACTTTACCCTGTTTCCCAAACCCAGGTTCAGGAATTTTCACTGGCTCTCCATGGTGAAGATAGGAACATGAGGTATGTGTAAGCTCAGACTGGTCCAAGCAGCATACAAATGTTCCCATCTGGCTTCGTAAGAGAGCAGCTTCTATTTTTTATGCCTCCAAGAAAGTTGCAGATGTTAGCTGAGAGAGAGAAAAGGAGAAAGGGACAAAGAGAGAGATGGAGAGAGTGAAACAAAGAGAAAGAAAATATCTGGAAGTATCTTTGTAACAATAGTAGCTACATGGGGGAGTGACCTGGACTAAAAAGCACCCAACTCAGTTACCTCAGTTATGGAGGACACCACTGTGGAAGGCCTGTGAACCAGATGGGAGACTATGTACACTTTAACAGATGCCACTATGGCTGGACAGCAACAGATGCTCAGGTAATCCCACTGACACTATAGCAATTCAGACGCCACCCAAACTACAATGAATGAGAAAGACGGGACAATCATTAACTACTTGGGTTTAAATGCCACTAGATAAAATCTAGTGAACATAAACCGAAATTACTGTGTCTGGTATTAGGCAAAAGAGGCGCTTTACAGAATTTAAGTTGAATCACGGGGAAAAAATTTTTACTTTTTATGCACACCTGGGTATATGACTTACAAAATTAAAACATTTTTGGACTAAAAGGAACTTTAACAGTTGTCTACTCCAAACTCCAACCATGTCATCTAGCCAATAAAGAAGCAAAAGTCTGGTGAGGGTAAGAGACTTGCACGGATTGACCCACATAATGAGGAAGAGTCAGAACCAGAACCCAGTGTCCTGTTTTTTTTTTCAGTTTAGACTTCTTTCTTATACATCAGACTGCCTCACTATCCTATAAAAGCTATATTTGTATGACTACAATACAAATTACCACTTCAATACATAAGCATTTTCACATGGACTACAAATATACTTATATAGGCCTGACAGGTAGGCAATCACAGCATGTTAATTCTTGCTTTCAATGAATGTTAAAAATATATTATCTGAGTGTTAGAAATAAATTCTGTTTCTGGGTTTGCTAGAGGCAAGAAAAGGGTGTTTTATTATTAACACAACTCAAAACAAATAGTTAAAACCACTTTTGAATATTGTATCATCAACCTGCCTAGTATATATTAAAAATTAGATGAAAAACCAATTGATAGTAAATCTAACTTTTATTTTGTCTGATAAGATAGATGTATTACAATTAGGAAGAAATTATAGTAGACAGGTTTCTTGGACAGTTTTTTCATCTTTGTTTTTTGATATAAATATTATGATGGATGCTATTTTGAAGATATACTATTAAGCTGATTGCTCCAGGTGTTCTGATATTTTGTTGCAGTTGTGTTCCTTTTATCACCAAAGCAGAAGTATCAGCATATGCAAAATGTCTCATAAATTCTGTTGGGGTTTTTTGTATGTCATATTAATTTTGACAAGTTTACTGATATAATAACTTTGATTTCCTGACATCAAATCCGATATTTTTATACTTTTAAGCTTTACATATCTGCAAATAGGTAGCCTGTTATAAGCCATTCTTACCTAGAACTGATAAATTTTTTTGCTTATATAATCACTAGTATTTAATTTAATTATCTTTGGGGATATTCCTAGATGTCACCTACTTATTCTACTAATCACAAGAATCATAACACTGAATGGAAATTAGCATTTGCAAATGATTTTTTTTATATCCATGAGTGCATTTGATATTCAAAACAATCCATACACCATACACAAAAATAAACTCAAAATGGATCAAAGACTTAAGCATAAGACAGGATACAATAAACCTCCTAGAAGAAAATATAGGTAACACACTATCTGACATACATCTCAAAAATGTTCTCCTAGGGCAGTCTACTCAAGCAATAGAAAAAAAACCAAGAATAAACAAATGGGACCTAATGAAACTTAAAGCTTCTGCACAGCAAAGGAAATCATAAGTAAAACAAAACAACAACCTACGGAATGGGAGAAAATTTTTGCAAATGAAACCAACAAAGGCTTGATCTCCAGAATATATAAGCAGCTCATACAACTTAACAAGAAAGAAACAAACAACCCTATCCAAGAAAGGGCAAAAGACCTAAACAAGCAATTGTCCAAGGAAGACATACAAATGATCAATAGGCACATGAAAAAATGCTCAATATCACTAATTATCAGAGAAATGCAAATCAAAACTACAATGAGGTATCACATCACACCAGTCAGAATGGCCATCATTCAAAAGTCCACAAATGACAAATGCTGGAGAGGCTGTGGAGGAAAAGGAACCCTCCTACACTGCTGGTGGGAATGCAGGTTGGTACAGCTACTGAGGAAAACAGTATGGAGATTCCTCAAAAGACTAGGAATAGACTTACCATATGACCCAGTCATCCCGCTCCTGGGCATATATCCAGAAGGAACCCTACTTCAGGATGACACCTTCACCCCAATGTTCATAGAAGCACTATTTACAATAGCCAAGACATGGAAACAGCCTAAATGTCCATCAACAGATGACTGGATAAAGAAGAAGTGGTATACTTATACAATGGAATACTATTTAGCCATAAAAACCGACAACATAACACCATTTGCAACAACATGGATGTCCCTGGAAAATGTCATTCTTAGTAAAGTAAGCCAGGAAGAGAAAGAAAAAGCACCATATGAGATCTCTCATATGTGGAATCTAAAAAAAAAAAAAAAAAAAGAACATAAATACAAAACAGAAACAGACTCATAGACATAGAATACAGACTTGTGGTTGCCAAGGGGGAGAGAGGTAGGAAGGGACAGACTGGGAGTTTGAAATTTGTAGATACTGACAGGCATATGTAGAATAGATATACAAGATTATACTGTATAGCACAGGGAAATATATACAAGATCTTGTGGTAGCTCACAGTAAAAAGGAATGTGACAATGAATATATGTATGTTCATGTTCACGTATAACTGAAAAATTGTGCTCAACACTGGAATTTGACACAACATTGTAATCTGACTATAACTCAATTTTTAAAATGTTATAAATAAATGAAGGAAGAATACGTCTAAATGGCCAACAAGCATATGTTAGTACACTGAGGCTGGGAACAGGAAAGTGGGTATTGAAGTAATGGCTTGCTTACTACAGTATGACCTTGGGTTCTTGAAAGCCACTCAATCAAGGTCTTCAAATGGTATAATATCTTTTAATTTTTAACAGATTAATAAACAATGTTTAGAAAACATACTGATTGAGACTATCATCAGATTTACAAATATCTCCCCATGAAAATATCCCAAATTAGTTACACTTGAATTTAGTTTCTAAGACTACTTTATGTTAAAGAAGGTCTCTTTATGTTAGAGAGGGTAATACAAAAATATTCAGGAAGAGCATTATAGAATAGAATCAACCTCCATATACTTTATTGATCATAAAGAATTGTTAACATGGCTGATTTTGAAAATCACAAAGGAGAACCTTTAAAAGACTGAACTCTCATGCCACCATTGTACTCTGGCAAAATGTAAAGCTTAGTGCAGAATCTTGCATATAAATACCCTTCTGGGTTACTTGCACAAGGAGACAGCCATTCAATCCACATTCTGGATTCTCTGCCTTCTCCTTTGTCCTTTACCCACTGATGCCATCTCTCAGAACATGGAGAGCAAGATACACGTACCATCACTGGACCTGGCGGAAATCTAACTCATCTCAATCATTCAGAAAAATACTCTTGTTCAGAAAATTTGGATTTTCAAAATGAGTACCAATGGCCTATTACTAAAGATCTCTGAATCTTGATTCGGAACAGAGAAGTAAAATAGTAATTGTTGGCAGGATTTGTCTGAATCACCAACTAATGTTAATTCAACATTTTGATTGGAGAGAAAACTATAAATTGTGTATGAATTGCTTACATAAAAATGTTTCTGTTTGTGACTTATACCAATAAAAGTGAAATACAGAAAAAAAATCCAGTGAGTTAGAAATCATTAAAAAAATATTAAGTAAAAATGGTAGTAACAATGGAGCAATACTGACAGGCAAGTTTATTTATCATCCTCAATTAAAGATGAATTTTAAAAAAAGAAGCTCAGGGAGTTTAAATTGACCAAGGTCAAATAGCTTATATTCCATATGCATCCCAACTTAAATGTTAACAGGGGATATTATTCTAGAATAAAACCATCTTCATTATAAGCTTTAAAGTACTTTATAAATATAAACAAAGTTTTAAAACACAAGGAAATGTTATTCAATAATGAGAGGGAAAAAAGTGAACTTAGCCATATTACCCAGAAGATCTGTCACAAGTTATCTGACTTCTGCTTAGAGACTGAGAGAAATAATATTCCAGGAATAAGAGAGAAATTAGACACATTCTGCCATCCCTGTATTTTGTCATTAGAGGAACTTGGTGATACTAGACACTAATAAGAAAAATAAAGTCAATAATATTATGAATTAAGACTTTCTTGGGTGTAGTGTTCTAAAATAAACACTTAGATATATGTATATGTAGACAGTTTTTATACCCAAGTGGTTGGATTTGAGGATATATAACTTCTCTACATCTGTGACATATTTTGAAAGAAGCATGTAACACGATTCAGTTCTGAAAACGATGTAGTGGGCTGCAATAGGCCAAAGCTCTCACTGAAGAACAAAAATGCCTAACAAAAAATAAATCCTATTTTAAAGATAGCAGAGAACTGTGAAAGCAACAAGGATTCAATGAACTAAACCTCAAGAAAGGGAAAGCCCTACCTGGCACTTCCGATCACTTTTCCCTACGTGATTTATTCACAGGAGTTACCACTACCCACATAATACAGGTCACAATCACTTATCTGAAACTCTTAGAGCCAAATATCTTTGAGAATTTACATGCTTTCTAATTTTAAAAAAGCAACACAGTGCATATATTCTACTTCTGTTACACTGTCCATATCAAATCAAGCACATTAGTACTTCTATAATAAAATACAGAAATGTCCATTCTAATTGTGATAAACAAAGATTATAAACAGTCTTTCATTAATTTAGGTCCAAAGATGCCAGGAGATGAGTTATAAGAAAACTTCTGGTCTTCAGAAGCCTTTGATTTTGGAACTACGCTTAAGAAAGTGTAGAAATATTTATTATATTTTTGTTGTTATTAATTGTCTGTCTGCCTCTTCTAAACTGTAAGTTCTGTGAGGGCAGGGGCCTTTTTAAATTTGAATTATTGTAGCCCTAGATCCTTGAACAGTACATGATTCATAAGAATCTCCAAGTAATTGAGTATATGATGATTTGCAAAGAGATGCCCAGGAAGCACAAACCGAGCTGCTTTATCAACCACAAAATAAATCTGAGTACTGGGTTTATTGGCTTTACCAGTATTGCGTCATGAGTAACTGAGGGCTTTTCAGCTCAGCAGATCTGGGAGTCCTGAAAAGTCACAGCACTCAAGTACATTGAGACAAGAACAACTGCAAATGTCTCATGTAGATAGCACCTCAGAATCATGACAAAAGGGGAAAATAATTTTCTTCATGAAGATGATCTCTGTAAGAGCTCTTGATTTAAAATCACAGGGAATGGCAGTTTATAAACAAAATACTATGAACTGTTTGTGTGGGAAAAAAACATAAGGAACAAGGGTCATCCCAATACACAAATATACAATAATGGCACATTTAGCAAGAGAAAATAGGAAAGAGTCTAAGATTAAAATTGAATCCATTTAAAAGACATTTCTTAATACAAAATACCTCAGCTTTTAGTGATATTGCCATCTCTGTGTTAAATGAGATCTTTGGATGTCACACAGGACTTACACCTAAGTCACCCAGGGCAGGGGGAAGCTATACAGGAGACAATTTTTAAAATAAACATTCAAACGAGCACAAGTTGTAAAAATGTACCAACCAACAAGTCTTCATTTTACCTTATGATATTTCTGGGAGTGTATGAGGACTGTCGCCAAGATACATGAATGAAAACAATATCCCTGAATTTGCAGGAATTTTTTCTTTTTTTAAAGAAGAATACAAGAAGATTGTTAAAGGAGGACTTGGAGGCATGAGGGCATATTCTTCAGGTAATAAGAATTCAGACAGGAAAAACATCAGTGTGGGCTACTAAAGAATTGTGGGACTTGATCAGAACCTTCAATGATGTTCAGGGTATGGATGAATGAAAGCACAGGGAATGTAATTTCCTAAAGAACGGCATGAGAAAGATACCACAGTGGAACTGACCATGAGAGAGTGCAACAGCCAATTCTAAAAGCATCCCTCAATTTTGGTTTCTGGTGTGGTCAGTGTAGGAAAGAAATTACCAGATATTAAGTATTTACATCTGCCAGAACCTTCCCAGGGATTGTCACAATGCTTTGCACATGCCTAACTGCCTTACTGAATTAGCCGCTTCTAACTGAACAATTAAATTGTATATTCTATTTGCCAACAAAGCCTTCTTCTGACCACACTGGCTCTATTGCTTCCTGTTGTTCAAGAAAATAATTTGTAATGGTCTATAGTTTAAATTTCATTAGTAACATTAAAGTACTATTTATAGAATTATAATCATTTTGTTATTTTAATAATTAATATAGTCTGACATTATTTCTACTTCATAACAAAACATTTTTAATGGCACATCTCTTATTCTACCCTGCAGGGCAAAGATGCATTCATCCCTAAGGCTCCTTATCCTAGAGCATGCCCTGTGAGTTTGCCTATGTGCAAAACAGCTTGTTCACAAGTCAGCCTCAGCTGATCAGCACATCCGCCCTTAGTGACTTAAAATTTTAGAGTAAATGGGTACCTTGAAGAAATCAGAGGTAGTAGAGGTCGCTGCAAAGATTTATCTCCTCATACTATATTCTGTTGAAATTTCTTAAGTGTCAAATCTGGATGTTTCGGTGTTAATAAACACTTCTATTTCTGTGAGGGACTTGGATATTGGCTCAACGTGAACTTACTAGGAGGAAAGCTTACAGCTTCAGGACTTGACAATAATGGCAAATTCTGGAACTTCAACACAGATTTCTTGGAACCCTCATTTTGACACAATATGTAGGACTCTCACCCAATAAGGAAACATCTTTTGACAACAGTTTCAGCTGCCAGGGACAAGGAGAGCCTCACCTCAGCATCCCTGCATGTGTCTACTGCCCGAGTCCTCTCAAGTGAACATACAAGTCATATATCCCACGTTTTGTCAGAAAATTCCATCCTCACACACTAAATCTTTTGACAAGACATCCGGCAGTTTTCATGTGCTGCAAGGCTAAATAGAAACCAATTTTCATTACATGGATACACAGATCACATTACTTTCTACCCCATATTAACCCACAAGACTGCCTCAAGAAGTTAGCAAGAATTTCTTCTCAAAGTTGTGAAAAAGGGCTTACATACATGTGTGTGGAATACTCAGTTTCTATAGCCTCTAATTGCTGTTAAATATATTGAGAAAAAAGAAAATTTGTATTTGTAGACTTTTCCTTAATCTGCATCTGATGCAGTTACTTTCTGTGTCACTTACTACTGCAAACACCTCAAACCAGGGCTTTGTTAACAGCACAGGCCCTTTGAGCTCCACTGATTTCTCAGTATCTCTCAGATATTCCAGTGAGTTCCCCCTATATTTAATTTCATTGTTCAACTATCCTAAAAATTTTATTGGAGCTTAAGACTTGCAGTGTTATGGGGCACTGGTGCATTTCCTAGGCTAAGACTTATGGGCATCTGGGCAGGAGATGCAGGGAAATACAGACTGCTGGTTTTGTTAAATCTGGCTTAAATTGGGGGAAAAAAGGGATGTATGGTCTGAACAACAAGAGATTGAATTATTCAGTTTGGAAGAAAAAAGGTCACTTGCTTCTCTTCACAAGGTGTCTTTAGGTAACTGAGAACCTAGCAGAAAAGTATCTGAGGATTAATCCTCCTAACATGTAGGGTCCTCCTGGGGAACCCCATTGCAACCCATTACGTAAATACTGCTACTCCAGGGAGCATGCCAGAAGCTGATGCCCTAGTGCTCTGAGTACACACGGTCATTTTAGACTGTTGGAGGGAGAAATCAAGCCATGTAAAAGAGTGGGACCAACACAAGAGTAGCTCCTTGGGGAGTAGACTCAGAAGTAGCACACATTTGATCCATCACACTGTCCCCAGAAAGTTGTTCAGATTATATTTCATATCTGAATTGTGCTACCAAATTAATAATGGAAAATTGTACCTTAAAGGCCTAACAGCTCCCTGAGAGTCACCTATTGGAATCTCAGCTGGGTTTACATATAATACTTAAAGACTTGCAAGAATTTAATTTGCAAGTATATAACTAAATGGGAAAGTTTGACCAAAGATAACTTGTCCCTGAGATGGCCAACATGGAGCACTTTTGATTTACCTAAATCAGTTTATCTGCATGCTCAAACAGAAAAACCCAGCTACAAGATAAAACAGTAAGAGAGGCATATTTAGTCAGTACATGAAAGCCACAAAATGAGGGAATGATAAAAATGGCTCCATTGCCACAAATTGAAAATTACTAGAAACAGTTGCTGAATTAGAAAAGACCTCAGAAGCCACTGCTTCTCCTCCTGTCTGTCTCTCCTCCTCCTTCAACAACTTCATATCCTCTACTTTTTGAGCTCCCCAATTCTGACCTCCCCACTATTCTACCTCCAATTTTTAAAGAGTTTACTGAGTCTAAGGAAAAAGATGACAGCCCTAAAATAAAAGCTGCACCCTTTAAGGAGAAACCCACAAGTAGATTGGAATGCACTCTTACCTATACCCCTTGAACTAAGAGCTTAAGAACTTAACTAAGGATTTTACAGATTCTTCACAGAATCCTTTGGGTTTTGCAAAATAATCTGATCTTATAGTAAGAGCTTATGGGCCTGGATATTCAGACTTGTACCAGCTTGTCCATTTCCTAGTCTCTGAAAGTAAAGCAAAAGAATGGCTCCAAGAGATAAAATGAAAGATGGCTATGGAAGATTTTCATAAACATGAGGCTGCAGATTGCCAGAAGAGTAAAGAAGTTGCCCAGAGCTTATATCAGGCTATTCTGAAAATCTTCTCAAAGAGAATAGATTGGATAAAAGTCCATCAATGCAAACAAAGGCCAGGAAAGATTATTTTTGATTATTTCAAAAAATTTAAGAAGACATTCAAACAACCCTCTGGCATAGAGCCAGAAAGTTTCATTCATCATCAGAACAATCCAATTTTAAATTCTATTGTCCTAGCAGGAATAGATGAAGAATTGGCATGACCGGTTAAAAGAGATGACCTTGATTAGGCTAGTCTCTGTGTATACTAATACACTTGTCACTATTGCTGACAAGCTCTCCAAAATCTTACATAAACAAGGCAAAGAGCCACCAAAGTTAAAAATGCACAATTACAACAGTTCAGCAGTCCATCAAGACAGACCACCTGACCCAAATTTCAGTCAGTCTCCAAACAACCACACCTGCTTTTATTGCCAAAAAACAAAACAAAACAAACAACAAAAAAAAAACCGTGGGCATTTTGAAATAGACTGCTGTAAGTTTACAAAGATATAGAACAAGACAAGATTAATATGAAACAGGGGTGCTCCTAGGACTATGAGCAGGCATTGTTCCCTCCCCCTCACTAAAACTTTAAGGCAAACTGAAATAACAATTAGAAGGGAAACCTCTAAGGTCCCTGTAGACATAAGGGCTATCTTATCCATTCTCCACCCTACCCTCATTCATTGCCCTCTCCCTCAGAGTAAACAGTGAATTCAAATGGTAGGGATTTCTAATTTAACTATGCAAATTTTAAAATCAGAACCAATAACTTTTCAGCTAGCGACTATCACAGGAAAGCATGTGTTCCTTTTGGTGAAATGTGCTCTAGTACATTTGATAGAGTGAGATTTTTAGAGGCATAGGATGCCCATATTGCCTTTTTACCTAAGAGTAAATAATAATTACTGAGAAATTGATGGTTATAAAAACAAAAGTTCAGACAGATTTGAGAGAATGTTAACAATTTACTGTCATAAGTATCTCAGGAATTACTGTCATCTTCCTCCTCAGACATGGAGAAAATCAAGTCTGCTACTCCTATTAAAGTAACTATTGGTAATTTCAAGCCTCTACCGAATATTCAACAATATCCACTTAGACCAAAGGCAATAAATGGAGTAAGAGCTGCTATTCAGGAATTCCTTGGTAAAGGATGTATAATTCCTTGTAACAGTCCTTGCAGTACTCCCATTTTGCCAGTAAGGAAGCCAAATGGAAGAGATTTGTTCAGAACCTGAGAACTCTAAGTAACGTCCAAGGTGATTCTTCACCACTCTGTGGTTCCTAATTCTCACACCCTGCTCTCAATCATTTCAGCAAACACCTGTTATTTTTCAGTAATAAACCTATGCAGTGCATTCTTTACTATTCTGGTGGAGAAGGAAAGCCAATACCTTTTTCCCTTCCGTGGGAAAACGGTCAGTATACCAGGATGGTTATGCCAGAGGGCTATACTGAAAGCCCTCCTTATTTTTCTCCAATACTTAAAGCTGATCTGGCTGATGTACATTTTTCTAATGGCTCTACCTTAACTCAGTATGTAGATGATTTGTTTTGGGGGCTCTAAAACTGAACAGGAGACACTATTCACCAGTTATAAGGTGTCCAAAGACAAAGTGCAATTCTGCTTAGCAGTTGTGAAATATTTAGGTCATCTGACATCTAAGTAAGGATTGTTCGTTGATTTTGAAAGAGTTAAGGGAATCCCAGCCTTCTTACTTCCCAGAGCAAAGAAATGGCTGAGAGGATTTTTTTTTTTTTGAAGTCTAACTGGATATAGTTGGAACTGGGTACCAAATTTTTCCCTCATTGCCCAACCCCTCTAAGCCATGGTGACCAGGCTTGAGCCATAGGATACTACAGCTAGCAGCTATATTCATTGGCAGAAGGATGCCCATTCTGTACAAGGGATGTTTCAGCAATAGCCCTCTTGTGCAAAGCTATAGAAGAGCTTATAATGGGGTCTCCTTTGACTATCTGTGCTCCACATTCAGTTGAATCTCTTTTAAATTCTCATCTTACTTAGCACTATTCTGTGAGTTGGCTCACCTCTTACAAGATGTTGTTTTCTTCGCCTATTATTACTTTGGCTCAATGGAATACTCTTAACCCTGCAACTTTGCTTCCAGTACCAGAGGAAGAAAACAGCCATGACTGCGTTTTACTGATTATTTTCTTACTCCTAGGAGTGATTTACAAGAAAGTCCTATTGATGATGCTGACTTAATTGGGTTACAGATGGATCTTACTTAAAAGATGAACAGAGACATTACTGAGCTGGATATGCAATAACATCCACCTTGGACATAATTGAAAGTTCTTGTTTACCAGAAGCAAAGTCGGCACAACAAGCTGAATTAATCGCTCTAATGAGGCTTGTCAGCTAGCCAAAGATCAAACAGCAAATATTTATACTGATAGCCACTGTGCTTTCAGACTGGCTCATGATTTTGGAAAGAGAAAGCAAAGAGAATTTCTTCCTTCCTCAGGACAACCCATACAAAATGGTAAACTAGCCACAGAATGATCAGACTGTAAATTACCCAATTGCCCATCATTAAAATACATGGACACTCCACATGTGATTAAATAGAGGCCAAAGGGAATCAATTCACTGACTCAGCAGCTAAACAAGCCACTTTAGTTCTGTTCCTGTCCAGCTCTGAGAATTACTGCTACTTAAACCCGACCTTTCTTAATGTAAATGTTAAGAAATGTCTTCTACAGGCTCAAGAATTAGCCCCAGAAGATGAAAACACATTAATGGAAGAAGGTGGATTCTTTGATCCTACATTACACGTACGGTTTGGACCAAGTAAGAGGCCTATGGTGCCTGTAGGGCTTCAATTACCTTTATCCAGCACATGCCTTCTCTAGCACACCGGGGCTCCAAAAAATAATTTTATTTCAAACACTAGACATCAACTACTTAATTAATCTATCTGGAGAGCTATAGTTTACATTTTTAAAACCTTAATAACCAATTAAACTTCAGTTAACCTGTCTTCAGTCTTCTCACTTAGTGTTAAGAACAGCGGTGAGTGGGCTTCCTAGGAACACAACAACCCAGCCTTTTCAAATATGCTTTTCTTTCTCAACATATTTTTTAACACACAGTATACTTGCTACAACTGGATTTTGAACAAAAAGATCTACTTTCAATTCCAAAAAGGCCATTCATTGCTAAAGCAGGGGCACAGAATTTCCACCCCAAAATATATCTTTGGTAAATTCATTACTTTAAGCTAGATTTTCTAAGAAACAGAAGACAGGGGAGAAACTCTGAAAACCAAATAGGATTTAACCTTTTATAATAAACATTTATATTTATAAGGAAATGGCCATTTGTAAAGGTGTATCCCTCTCTGAACCAGGGCAAGGAGGATGACCACGTCTCTAGGAACTCTTATTAATAGGGAAGGTAGTGACTTCAATCAGCCTAACAACCTTACCTTTGTTTAGGGTGCTTTTCCTGGTCATCTCCCAGAATTGACTTCCTCCTCTCTCAACATACTCCTTTGTCTTTAACTGAAGATGATATTTAAGTGAGCGCTTTGGCCACTGTGGTGACTTACTCAGTTTTCCTGGGTCTCTCACACATACACATGTTATTAAACTTTTGTTTAATTTTCTCCTGTTAATCTGTCTCATGTCAATTTAGTTCTTAGACCAGCCAGAAGAACCTAGAAGAGTAGGGGGAAATTTCTTCCTCACCATCACTAGAAATCAGTTAACAATTAATTTCACTCTCCTCAGCTATTAAATTAGCCTGAAAGTATAGGTATGGCCAAGCCTAGGGAGGAGAAGCAAAAGTCAACACTTGACAAGGAGTAGGAGTTTGCTTACTTCTAGGCAGCAGTAGTACTTGGTCAGTCCCTTCTTCCTCCACTCTAATTCATTTATTAACTCCACCCCAATACTTCCCTCTTCTAGCTACCAGGACACTCGTTTCCTATGCTTCCCTCCTCTTTGATAATTCAATGCTGTGCCCATCTAAGGGGCCTGCTCTTCATATACTATTTCAGACACACGCTATAACAAAGGTCATGCTAAAATTGACACTAAATCTCAAATCAAGCTGTTTATTTAAACTCCCTTCTAACTTTCTGAAATAATAAAGGCTACTACTCCTGTTCAAACAGCAGGTTTTAATTTCATTTTAATTATCTTCAGAGCCTTTAATTCAAGGCAAATTTCACTTGGTTAACACATAATTCATTCTCTTGCTACTTTAATTGATATCTGAAGTATTTATTTTACCCAGTGGCCTGTTAACTTTCAAAGCTATTTTTAGTCTCTGCTATTCTGGATTCACTGGAAAATTCCTCAGGGGTTGAGGCAACCATTTCTATAATATTTCTATAGCATAATGTGCATGTTCAATCACTTCTTCTGAAGTCAGCTCTTATCTCTTATTTCTTCCTTCTTTTCTCCACCCTGCTCCACACTCCTTAAATTTGTGATAACAATTTATAGACAAGGCTTTTTAATAAGGAAAAGAAAATGTTCATTAATCTGAGTGTGAGCCCAAAAGAAACCTTCTGTGAAGCCTTTCTTTTTTCTAGAAAGATGGCAACAGTGAATAGTGAAAATGAAAAATAAAAGCAAATACCCTGAAGCCAAAAGGGCAGACACTATGTCAAAAGTCTATAAAGAAATATAATTTTACCAATATCAACAAGATATGAAAATACATTCAATTTTGTTCTCTATTAGAAGCCTTGAACTCACTTTCAAATTATTTTCTGTTTAAGAAATATTTTACAATCTTTTCACATGATTATTTTTAGATTTTTATTAATACATCTTTTAATTTTTTTTCTTTGTGTCTTTAAATAAAAATAGTGTGTATGTGTCAAGAGTTCAGACTTCAATTTGCTTGTGGAACTCATCACCTTCCTCTCCCACCATAGATGTCTGCTGATGTTTGCACCTCACTCTGCTCATCAGTTTCCCAGTGATCTCCCAGTGCTGAGGCGGCTACCCGCTCCTCAACACCTCTCAGGTAGCAGTAATAATAAAAAGTGCTTATACAGAACATATTTTGTGTCAAGCATTCTTCCTAAATGATATATACATTTTATTTATTCCTCACAATGACGGTATGAAACAGGTAATATTATCCCCATTTTACAGATGAAGAAAGTGAGAAGGCACAGAAAGGCTAAGTAATTTGCCCAAAGTCATACCAGCAGCAGATGGCAGAGGGAGCACTTGAATCTGGAGGCCTGGATCTCTGCACCTGCTCTATATAATCACTACCACAACCCTGTCACCAGTTCATCCACTGCAGTTATGACCAATAGTTTTTTATTGGCTTGTTTGAGTAGGGGCAGAAAAATGTTTCCTTCTTCCCTCATAGGTTATTTGGCTGGTCTAATAATTAAATTGATCTGGGACAGATTAACAGGAGAAAAACAAAAATCTCCTGTACACTGAGTAACTCTCTGAAACAGCCAAAGCCATCACCTTCAATACTAACGTCAGCTAAAGACCAAAGAAGTTGAAGGTAGAGGGCCAGTTATGAGGTTACCAAGAAAAGCACAGTAAACAGAGGTAGGGTTATCATGCAGATTTAAATCCATGCCTTTTCCACTGATAAGAGTTTCTAGAGATTTAGAATCAACCTTTCCTTCCTGGTAGAAAGAGGAAGATACCTTACAAATGGAGAATTCCCTTATAAATGTTAAATGTAAATGCCTCTTACAAAAGGGTAACTTCTACTCAGTTTTCAGAGTTGCTCCTATGTCTGTTATTTCGTAAAAATAATCAGCCTAAAATAATCTTTATGCCAAAAAGACACATTCTGGAGTGACAAATTCTGCTCACTTTAAAGAGTTATGAAGACATTTGAAACAACTGTCTATTCCAGGAAGTGTCAGCTTTGCTTATCTCTTTGACAAAGTAAATTTCCTCAAGCTATAATGAGGTGATATATAGTATGAACAAACCCCACATCGGGTCTTCCTAAAGAACACTACTTAATATAATCTCAAATGTTGTACTGAAAATTAAAACAATAAATCATCTTATGACAGGAAACAATGTGAAATGGGGATTTTTAGGTTCTGATAACAAAGTGGGCACTGTCCTGCCTCTCAACCATAGACTTAATGAAGTGACACTACTGTTAAGCCATCAAAAAGGCCAACATCCTGGTTTAAACATTTTGGTTAAAGACAATTAACTTGTTACCCCTTCTCCATGGCCACAGCCCCAGCAAGTTAAAATGACAGGTTTGTTGCAATTCTAAGTTTTAGTTTTGTTTATATAGAAGTCATCTCTACTCCAGAGACAAACTCACTGGAATTGAGTTTCTTCAAAGACATGTTTAAAGAGCCCACCTACACCCTATAACCGCAGTGTTATCTGAGTCTGTTCATGTCCACATGCAAACGCATAAATAGGAACTGCAGTAGCTTCTTGCAGGTCAAAGCATATTTCTAATTACTGACAAGGTCCAAAACAGTTTCCCTCCCCTCATTCTGTTTCCTTGACTTATTTTTTTCCTGGCTTCCTTCCCTCAAAGTTTTCTCTCTGCCTTCCTTTCTTCCTTTACCCATCCTTGCTCTTTGGTTTCTTCTTTTACAAGGAAGTCGCAATGAATATTGAATGAAACACAGATTACTAGAGTTAAAAAGAAGCAATATATTGACTATGTATCTTTAGCAAATTATTTATCCTCTTCAATCCTCAACTTCCTCATCCATACAATAGAGCTAGTAATGCCTACAACACAGAATTATTGGTAGGATTATATTAGACAGTGGTTGTGAAGAACATGGGATATGTCAAAAACTCAATATATTTAAGTTATTATTTGAAAAACTCATTTCCTGCTTGCTTTCTACCTCCTTCTCTTCTTTCTTTTCACTGCCTTAAATACTGTATGAAATGCACTGTGAAAGGAAAATAAAAATGGGGTCAGTATTGCTAAGAGAGCATTCTAAAATGGGGCTGGGAGACCACTGAGAAAACGGGACTTATGCATGTCTCAGCACAAATGGAATCTGAACTTTTGTCCATATGGTGTCTTAACTCAGGCATCCAGAACATCTGCACAAGGTTCTAGAAATTCAAAATACGTATTGAACCCCTACCCTAAATAACTCTTGACAGCCTATCTCTTACAGGCAAACATTTTCTTTTTGCACAGGAGCTGGTGAAATAAAATTCATTTTTTATGGCAAGACAAGAAAAATTTAAACATAAAATTTTTCTTTGCTGTTTGGACCTTCTCCCTTCCCTTTAGTGTGTACGGTGTGTCTATATTAACCAAACCTCCTTAGGAGATAACCTTCCATCTTAACCTTGTAAAGACCCAGAACTCACCTTATACTGTAGATCTGAATTGTGTAAGTTGTCAGTAATAAGTCATTTAATGTACAGCCCTCCATCTCAAACTAATGTAACTATACTTTGATCTCTAAGGGGAGGTACAGTTCTCATAGCTTTCTGGGAGGCTATTCCTGGGTTATAATTCTCAATTTGGCCCAAATAAAATTTTCCATTTCTTAGATGGACTGAGTAATTTTTTCATCCACAGTACCAACCATAATTCTTGCAAGACAAATTTAACAACCATGGCTTTTGCTTTTATAAGCCTGTGATCCTTTCTCTTCCCCAGAACACTATTTCAATTTTGCCTGAATCTGTGTCTCCCAAATGGCAATTCTTAAGACCCCAAATAAAGGTTTGATTTGGAACAATTAGGCAAGTTACTCAAAATTGGTAGAAGTATTTTTGGACCTTGAGAACCAGGAAAACTTCCAGTATAGATGGAAAAATGTGGGCACCCCTGACTGGGGAAACAACTTGAATATAAAAGTTGTATCGTGCACAGTAAATAATGCTAACTGCTATAACATACATGCGCACGCACACACACACACACACTCACTCACTCCAATGTATTAGCACAATAAAGCTTCGTTTGTCACTCCTGTCCCTTATGTAAATTCAATTCTGATGTAGGCAAGCTCCCTTCATCCATCTTGGAGTTGTGCTATTGACAACATGTAGCCTCCAAATTTATCCTTTAGGGAAAGAGAGAGGAGGCGGTACAACAGCTTCAAACTTCCTTAACTTGGGAGTGACCCATGTCACTGTTAATAGTCCATCCACCAATACTAACCATCCAGCCCCAAGAGGAGGGGTAAATGTCAGGGGAGTAACTACTGTCACTGCAAGTTGGAATTTTTTTATCTAAGTTTCTTTTTCTAATAACAGAGAACAGGTTACGAACATGAAAAGATTAGGTCAGATCTTCTGATAGCGAGCTGAGAATTTGATTTTGTTGTGTAAGTAACTAAATTATTATAACCCAAAAGGCACATAAATGAGGACAGTGTAAGTGAGGGTAAAGGCTCATCTATCAGTTTATAAAGGGAAGAAACAGACAAGGTGATACAAACTATTGCGTTTATGTTGTTTCTTCAAGGTTAAAATCATATAATTATTTTATTCCCTCTAGTCCTTCACGCAAATCCTTGTGTGTGAGTGTGAGTGAGTGTGTGTGTGCGCACGTGCGCATGGATCATTCAATAAATATACACTGAGAATAAAAGACATGCCAGACATGTCAGGTAAGAGATTTGCTAATTTTTTATATCCCTAAGCACTTGAATGACCAAGATTTTACACTCCTGTATGCATGCTTCTATAATAAGCAATTTACCCAAAGCTCCTCTAGTTTATATCAAATGATCTTCTCCATCAGAGGCAGTGTGTATTTTTGAAACAAAGATTACTGAGTAAAGACCAATAATCTTTGAAATAAATACTACTGAGCAGGTAGAGAAAAACAGTCTCTCCTTTTCCCCAAAATCATGATCTAAAATACTAAGGTTTGATAAAGCCAATCTGATAAAGATCACCATAGGAACAAATTTATAGCCTAAAAAAGATTGGTTTGTTTTCTTGCTGCAAGAAAAGGAGGGCACTTCAAAGCAAGGTGTAATAACTCCTATCAAACAAAAGGAAGAAGCAGGATTATTATAGGATTCCTGTGAAGGGTGGCATTCAGGTAAAATTTAAATGAACTGGAGTTTTGTTAGGCTCAAAGTAAAGCAAGGGCTTGATATAAAGAGGTTTGCATCCTATTTGGACTGCCAAGTGGACTCAAGGTTGTTTCCTTGGAAACTACAAAATTAAGATAAATTTAGAATTTTTATTTAGAAAGCTTCTTACTTATATACCTCTCAACATGGGTTAGCAATTCAGGTTGCCTCAAAGTGACTCAAATCCTCTATGCAAAATGGGCTATTCCATTCTTACTGATAAAGTTTTCAAACAGCAAAGTTTCTGACAGTCCACGATTTGAGAAAACAAAATAATTTCTCAGCACTGTGTCCTTTTGTTAATCAACAAAATCAGTTTTTGCAGCTTCAGAGTTTTCTCATTCCCACCCCATGGGACCTATGTAGAATTACCTCCTAGGAGGCAATGAGGAATTATAATCTCTACCTTCTTCCTCTACTCAGTATTGTCAATATTTATTGAATACCTACCATAAACTAAGTGTATACTATAAACAAGAAAAAATTAAATGAAAAACCTAAACCAAACAAAAATGATCCCTGCCTTCAAGGAGCATCTCCTTACTTCATATAAAAATGATAAATGGATCACACTGCAGAACCCCTTTTAGATGAGATGATTTCTCTAAGTTTCTGCATCTTTTGTTCATGTGATTGATGGAGGTAAAAGACCAAGTGAATAATTTGTCAATGTTGCCACAAGGAAGAATCCTAAAACCAAAACTGTTGACTTCAAATTGGTCCTGCTCTTTATGGCCAGTCATAATGACATCAAAGATACACAGGAGTGGAAAACAGCCTCAGCATTAGAGGAATGAAATTTATTTCCCAACCTTCCCATAGTTGGAAGGATACCTCTTTTTGCCTTCATTTATTTAAGTACTAATCATCTTTCAAGGTCCATATATAGTCCCAGCTTCTCTGCCAATTCTTCCCTAATCACCAGAGGCACACTGATTTCTCTCATCTATGAGTTCCCCTTACAGTTTAAATCAGTATCAACCAGCATCAACTCATGGTCCCCTAAGTGGCTAATTACTAACGTTCTAAAGAAAGCAGGTTTACTGATATATTCTGTACAGTATAATTATTTTCTTGTGACTATGACACTGTAAGTTATGGGCGATACATAAAGTAGATCAGCTATCATTGGTGGCCACCTTTGTATTCTAAGAAACTAACTGAAGAATGTCAATAAAAGTCTGTATGGATACATAAATGTAATTCATTGCATACTTTGTGATAAGTAACTTCATGCCCCTTTGTCAGCTTATATTTTTTAAAGTGATAATAAATTATAGTTTGTGTGCTTGCAATCATTTCCAAGTCACCGATTCAAATAGAATCCTGGATTCCTGACATTTGAGGGGAAACTTATATTTCACTCTTTACTCAAAGGTAATGAATGGTCTCCTTGAGGAAATGTAGGTAATAGGCATAAATATACAGCAAGATTGGGATAACTCAAGCCTTAGGAAAAGAAATAGGAAGGAAATTTTAGGAAGTTTTTTTTACTTCATACAAAAGATTAACCAATTAGCCTATTTATTAGGTTGAGTTAACGGAATATAAATTAGGGGATCAAGTGAAGAGGAGAGCATGGGATGGAGTAAGGAAAACAATTAGACGGTGGAGATTTTAGTAGGGATAGTACATTTTAAAGAAAGGTTAACAGGCATAAACTACCTTTGTGTTGCTGAACTTCAGACTTGGCTATAAAAACAATTAGCTTTCAGACTACTACAAGTTGATCCTGTCAATTCGTAGTAAGGGCAATCATTTTAATGCCCTTTTCCTTTTTTGTTGTCATAATATATATGAGTGCTGACTAATGGAAACTACAGATCTATCTGATTCTCTTGATGGCCATTTCGCACTTAGACTGGTATAAGCCACACAGACTCACTGAACAATAAATAAAAAGAGGTTGTGAATTTCTGTCACCCTCAGGGAAATGTATTGAAAGTCAATCCTGTGACTAGCTAGGAGAAAAGAGAGCCCACCGTTGTCATTTAGTCTAGATTACTGAAAATCAAAATGAGCTAATTCTTATCAGATTCACCAGTGCCACAAATGAAACACTGTATGTTTTGAAACCAAAGATAGATAACACTGAACATAGACAATGCACATACTGGCCCTTCCCTTCCTCTCCAGCCTCTTCTCCTGCTGTTCTCTCCAATCCCTCTCTTCTTCACTTCCTATTGGTTTAACAATCATTGTTCCCACAAGGCTTAGCTGTAATGCACATGGTGCTGGTGCACTGAATCCCAAGATACCTATAATTTTAAAAGTTAACAACCTCCAAGGATTCTACAGGCATTGCTTTAATCCTCTGCCACAGTTCTCATGATTTTGTTATTGATAGTTTCATTTGTGTTCTTCCTTCTAGGCTTCTTAAGAGCAGTGTCTGTAGTCTCACTCACTCTGATATCATCTGTAATGCTTATGAAAGTGCCCTATGTATTAAGAACTGATTGAATCTTTACTGGGTTTAATTAAATAATTCCAAGAAATTACACAACTTTCAAAGTCAGCAGATAATTCTTCTTACTATTTTCTCATCAATGTTCACATAGCTAAGAGGTCATTTGAAAACACTAAATTGAGAACTGACTTCTAGTCATATATCTTCTAGGACCTTTTCTCTGCAATCCATTTACTGTAAGTCTGTTGTGCCACATAAACTGACCTCCTATTAAAACTTACTTAAAGCTCTACGGGAAGAAGTACTGAAAATGAAGAAGACTTTTTATACCATGGGCAGAAAGAAGTCATGAAGGAGCCCAACCTGAAGGTGTTCAGCCTCTTTGGGAGAAGCTCAGGGGACACAGGGATCAAACTGGGAGCTACAGTCCTCCCACTTAAAGTAGGGCTGGGAAACAGAGCCAGACACCCATAACAAAGAAGAATGATGGAAGGCAGGAAACAGCAGAGAGCCCAGCTGGAAATCAGATGCCTGGAAAAGTGACGTAAGAAGTATACAGTCCAATTTGCAGCAAATGTAACTGTTCCCTGATGCTCCTCAATCAGAGGGGATGAAACAAAATTCCTAGGGGGCTTTTTTTCCAAATCAAATTACAGGTCCCTACTATAAGCAAAGGGCAGATCAGAATCTTTGAGGAGGAAGATCTAAGAGATGTATTTTGAAATTTTCTCTTAATAATTCAAAAAAAACTGTCACAACCCCCCCTCCACTTACCCAACTCTCCCAGTTAGGAATTACTAGAGGAAATAAAGGAAAAAAAAAAGGTGAGTATGAGACAGTTTACAATACTGTCTAAGCACTGAGTTCTAGAGTCAGGCGATAGTAGCAGATTCAGCTCCACCAGATGTGACCTGTATAACCTGGAATAATGTACCTAGACTCTTTAAAGTCCTTTTTCATTTCCTATTGAATAGAGAAAATAATAGTGTCTGTTGTTGTAAGAACTAAATGCGATGATCCCTCCAAGGTGCCTGACACAGTGCTTTGCACAGAATAAAGCTCAATAGGTATTTGTTACAAATAGTTAAAAGCACTGTGAATCATCACCAAAAGCAAAATACTATGGTAATGCAGACATCTGTTCAGGGAAGGTCAGTGGTAGATGTAAGGAAATGGAAATGGAGGCAGCACAGGCACATCCAAGATGCAATCCTCTTTAAAGCAAATGAGCCAGAGCCACCAGGGAGCTATTTGAGATCAAGGGCAGTCTCAGGTTAACTGCTTTATCCTCTGTACTTTTATAACACTCAAGAAATGCTTTTTTAAATAAATAAAGAGCAAAATTAGTCTTTAGCAGGTATATATATCAACACAACATCTCCATTTGTACAATACTAAGCTCGAGATAGCAACTTGTAAACCAAGTCAGAGGTCCCAATCATAGGCGGTAAACTTCACAGCCCAATTGTGAGTCACCTGAAATCACAAAAAAGAGCACCTCCAGGATCCTTCTCCTTAGTCATGTTTGAATAGAAAAGGGAAAAATCAGGCAGAGATCACAGAAATTACTGATAATGACTGTTCAAATAGTCATAATATGTCTTTTATGTCACAGCTGTGGGTTTCAGTCATGAAGACATCTCTGCCAATGATAAAAATTCACCTGTGCCCACTATTCAACACCTTGACTCCTCTCATTTCTGCAGAGGACCTAATATTAAGACAAAGACATCTGTCAGTTACCTAGGACTCTGTGGAACAAGGATCAGCACAATATTATTAAATAATGATTCCCAATAGAATACACTTGAAATAAGCAATCAGTGAACAAAAGTTTACTGAGATGCTTCTTGCTTACACCTATTCACTACTTGCTTTAGGAAATTACTTAATGTTGAGGGAATTACTAAAACAATCACAAAAGGTATAAATAAGCAATAACAGTAAGAAGGCTATTGATAATAGTATTCACACATTATTGAATGTTGAAACTTCTATGAGTTGGAAACATGTAACTTTGGTTTTACAGACTTAAGAAGATAGCTCTGAAAAGATATTTGACTACCATTCTCTAATAAATTATGCAGTACTGCATATATTATAGTATATTCATTATCTAAGGCTTGAATGTACTAAAATACTGTCAGCATTTACATTCAGTGTAACCAAACTACTGAGAGACCTCTGTTAGTTTTGAACTACTCTGTGAAGAGCCAGTCTTATTTCTGGGGATGGTTTCTTTGTCATGTCTTTTCATGTACAGATCACTTTAACTTTACTGGGTGTTCATTATACATAAAGGTTGAGCAAGCCCTCTGTGGGAACCTGAATTATAGTAAAACCCACTTCAGTTGCTCTAATTAGTTAGTTAGGACTTCCTAGCTAAAGAAATTTACACTGATTTTTTTCTAGATGCAAGTTTTACAAAAAATTCATAAATTCAGTGTTCTTAAAGCAGAGAAGGATTGCATCACCGTGATATCTTTTCTAGTGATTGGTCAAAAAATATGTCATAATGGTCCATGGTCATTTTGCTTAACATATTTGTTAATTTGTTTTGACATTAGCTATAACATTGATTCTAACACTGGGGCTGACTAAATTTAATTTATTTCTGCTTAAATTCAACTACTGGCAATAAGGAAAAGGGTACTGGAGTAGAAATAGCTCATCAGAACTCAAAATCCATTAGTGTTGATATTGCAACACACAGGTACATTTAGAAATCAGGATCTGACAGATGAAGGCAATGTAAACAAAACAATAAAAAACTCTCATATGATTAACTATTCTCTTTTAAAAATAACCAAAATTAAACATGACTTTAATCACTGACTGACTCTATCACCATGTAAAGACACCATTTAAGAGCAACTGTAAATTTCACACTTGATAAATATCATCCTGGTGACTGTTCAAATCACTTATCATTAGAACAATCTTCCCACCATGGGCAACACAAGTTTTAGAGAAACAAGACTGGCCTAGGGCTACCCTGAGAAATTACATGGTATGCCATTTCATTTGGTGTGCTAGTACGTCTCCAAGGTTCGAAATACCATAGAAATGTTATTAAAATAATCATAATAAGGGCTAATACATAGTGAGTGCTTGCTATGTGCCAGGCACTTTTCTAAAATATTTAAATATATTAACTTATTTAATCCTTTTAATAAGTCTAGAAGGTACCTACTATTATTCCCATTTACAGATTACAGGAAAGTGAGTCACAAGAGAATTTGCTAAAATAAAATAATAAAATAAAATAATAAAATAAAATAAAATAAAATAAAATAAAATAAAATAAAATAAAATAAAATAAAATAAAATAAAAAAAAAAGCACCGCGTTCATCAGATTTCCTTCCAGAGCAATTATTCTGGTTTTGGAAGGAATACTTTGATCAGCGACCCTGTGTAGGAAGTGAGATTACCATTACCTCCTGAACCAAACACACACACACACACACACACACACGGATTTATTTTAAAAAGAATAAATGGTCACTAATTACCACCTCAAGAGGACGGGTCATGTTAACTGTGGGGCTATGGATTTCCTGAGTGGAGTAGGCAAATTTTGATCCAAAGCTAAACTGACTAGCCACACTACTCCCTTCACTCCATTCAGTTTTCAGGGTGGAGGTGTTCCTGCTGTCTATATTCACATCCAGTTCAGAAATTCATAGGGCTTTGCCAGTCTTCTTTAGATTAAGAAGTTGAGGCCAGATGAGAAGAAATGAAAATAAAAGAAAAAGATATCATCTCCATTGTCAAATTTACTTTGTGTCTTAACACTCATGCAAGTATGTCAGAAGAAATTGTCCAATCTGAAAAACAAAGTAAGAAAATTTTAACAACGTTGAACAAAGTATCAAAAAGCTGTGGGACAAATTCAAGTGTATCAGTACATTTGTAATAGTCACAGAAAGAAGGGAAAAAGGAAATAAGAAAAAATTGTTTAAAGAAATAATGGCTGGAAATTCTCAGATTTTATTTTAAAAATTTCAAGGAACCCAAAAGCTAAAACAGAGATACACATCTAGACACATCATGGTCAATCCATGAAATCAAAAAAGAAAATCTTAAAAGCAGCAGGAGAAAAATGACTCATGGCACACCAGGGAACAACAAAATGATTAATAGCTGACTTGTCATCAGCGACAATGGAGGCTAGAAGGCAGAGGAATAACATATTCAAAGTACTGGAGGGAAAAAAAAGAACTGTCAACAAAGTGTAACTATCCTTCAAAAATAAAGGTGAAACAGACAGTCATACATAAATAAAAAGTGAGATAATTCATTTCTAGCAGAACTGCCTTACAAGAAATACTAAAATGCTGAAAGAAAATTACACCAAAAGGCAGCTTAAATAAAGAGGAAGGAATGAAGAGCATAAGAAATGGAAAACAGGTGAGTAAATACAAAAGACTAAATGTTTGGACTGTGTCCACCTCTCCAAATTCACATGTTGAGATTCTAGGCCCCAATGTATTAGGAGGTGGTGCCTTGAGAGGTGATTAAGTCATGACGGTGGAGCCCTCATGAATGGGATAAGTGCCCTTATAAAAGAGATCCCAGAAGCTCACTTGCTTCTTCCACCATGTGGGGGGGACACTACAAGACAGTTTTCTATGATCCAGGAAGCAAATCCTCACCAGATAATAAATCTGCCACTGCCTTGATATGGGACTTCTCAGCTTCCAGAATTATGAGAAATAAATGTTCATTGTTTATAAGCCATCTACTTTATGGTATTCTGTTACAGAAGACTGAACTAAGACATTATAGAAGTATATATTTTCTCCTTTGTCCTCTTCGTTTCTCTAAAAAAAAAATGCAGATTTGTAAAAAGCAATAATGATAGTACTACTAGATTAGGTTCACAACATATATAAGTATAATATATGCTAATATAGCACAAAGAACAAGGGAGGCAGGAAATGGAGCTATATTGGAGCAAAGCTGCTATATTTTACCATAATTACACTAGTATTAACTAATTAATAAGATTATACATTATAATCTCTAGAACAATCATTAAATAAACAACTATAAAATAGTTTAAAAATCAACAGATGAATGAAATGGTACAAAGAAAAATATTTGTTAAACAAAAATAGATGACATTAAAGGGGGAAAGAATGACATAAAATACATAGAAAAAATAATAAAGTGGTAGATATAAATCCAAACATAGAAATAATTACATCAAATATAAATGGACAAAATATACTAATCAAAAGGCAGAGACTGGTCAAACAGAATAAACAAGCAAGATTCAACCATATGCTGTCTACAGGAATACACACACAGAGGTGAAAAGTAAATGGGGGGAAAAAAACCCTGCAAATTTAATCATAAAAGAGCTGGAGGTATTACATTAAAAGATTAAACAGACCCTAAGCAACACTCCTAGAAACAAAAAATAATTTCATAATGATAAAATGATCAATACATCAGGAAAACATAAAAAATCAAAAAGGTATGTGCATCCGTCAACTGAGTTCTAAAATACATGAAGCAAAAACTTACAGAACTCAAGAGAGAAACAAATAATTCAATTACTTATAGCTGAAAATTTCAATACCCCTCCCTTAGTAATTAAAATAATTAGACATAAATTCAGTAAGAATATTAAAGATGTGAACCAAATTGATATAACTGACTTTTGTAGAATATTTTACTCAAAAAGAGTAGAGTATGCATTCTTTGCAAATGTACATGAAACATTCTCTAGAATATACCATTTGCTATTACTATACATGATATCAGATTGACCACGTGCACAGTTATTGTGGTTTAAGTCAGTCTGTAGTAAAATAGGATCATTGGAGCACCCCTGAATTTGAGTCATGACAGGATACTAGACGTTAAACTTTGGGTAAGTTCTTCAACTCCTATGAAACTGTGAATGATAACATTGCCTACTTCACAGCTTGCTGAAAGAATTCAAGATAATACATGTAAGTATGGTGTCTAAAACAGGAAGTGCTTAAGAAAAGGTAACTAACATTTTTTCATTATCAAAGACACCCAGAAGCAGCCATTACTGTTTACTTATTTTGTCTTTTTAAGCAAGAAGTAGAGAACACCTTATCTACTCTTAAGTGATGAGATGACAACCAATTTAAACTAAAATTTGGTATGGGGTAGAGCTGAGATAAGCAAGGTATGTTTCTGGCAGCTGCTTCTGGAGCTTGGTAGTAAAGAGTCCAATGTCCTAAGTGTATTTACATACATTGTGAGTATTTTGGCCCAATAACAAGATCAGTTAGTAGCCAATATAATTTATACTATAGCTCCTGAAGGCAAATGTTATTCTAGAATGGCTAAGAAACAGGTTTGTTTCCAGGTTCATAATAAATGGCAACAATTCTCTCAAGTCTTCTACTTTTACACTTTTTACATACTTGTACTAGTAAGAAAAAAAAAGCTATCTTTTACTAGGATTTAATAAGCGGATTTTTTTTTTTTTACAACAACATGGCAAATATTCAGTACAGATTTAAGTATTCAGTGAGCTCCATGTTCATTGTAGATAACTGATTAAAATGTATTGTCTGTCATACAGAATTTCACAATGTATAGTACAGAACAACAAAAAAGCTGATTTTACTCCAAAGAATCAGATTTAATTATCCTTCTATTTTCCTTTGGGTCTCAGGCAGAAGAAATGAATTGTCCAGGATTCTCCTGTCCCTTAGCCTTTACTCACAGAAATGAGGTGAGCTAATCAGGTTTCAGACGTTATCTGTTAGATAGTTACTGTATCATAAAACAGAGTTCAAGAATTAGATTCCAATACTTGTAAGAAGACAAAAGTCCTCCAATAAAGTATTCCTTGACTAGAAGTGTATAACACATTAATAGATTTTATGTGAGAAAAAAAGATTTCATATATGAATAAATTTAAAATATATACAGGATCTTGTGGTAGCTCATAGCGAAAAAAAAGTGTGACAATGAATGTATAACTGAAAAATTGTTCTCTACACTAGAATTTGACACAACATTGTAAAATGACTATAACTCAATAAAAAATGCTAAAAAAAATAAAGTTAAACAAAATTGAACTACTTTTCTTACTTTCTTTTTTTCTTGCCACAGAATCTCTCTCAATTTTTGATTAATCCATGTACTGTGGGAATTTCTGAAATGGTGCTCTAGAATGCACTTTCTCTCAAACTTGTTTAACTAATGAAACCAATGTTTCTGGAAGATATTGTGAAAACTGTTGCTTCTGCACAACTTACTCTGTACACAAAATGAAACTGAATTTCAGGGAAATAGCTGATTCAAAGTCACGGGTAATTATAGAACTAGTACTAGGATCCAAGTTTTCTGTGCCTAGAGGAGAAAATATTTTTCATATCAATTCTTATTCCTTAGCCCATCTCATGGTCTGTTTTGAGAAGAATTCCAATTAGTCAATCAAAAAAATTTTTAATTTATAATATTATAATGAAAAGTATCACTTCTACACTTTCTTTGAGTGGTCAATTGATTCAGCTTCTGAAAAATATGAGAGTAACTATAATTCTTTGATTTGGGGAGATTCTCTTTTATCTTTGCTTCCTTTTCTTGTTCTATAGTTTTTCTACCCTTTTCCTCCTACCATACTTCATGCTTCCTCAAGAATATGGAATGTTTTCTATAGTGTATATAGCCTCACAGTAGTAAAGGCACCTCTTCTAAATAATGTAGGTGCAATACTAATCCAAATTATATTTTTCATGGATTCTAAATAGTAAATTTGATTTTTCTCAGGATTATGGTTATTTCATATACCAAACATTATGTTAAATATTTTTACATTTATATTATTGTTTAATCCTTAAAATACCTTATAATATGGATAATATTACTGAATCTGTTTTATAAATCAGAAAAATGAACTTTAAAATGTTAGGGACTCTCCCAAGCTTCCCCATTGTTGAGCTGCAGTTGAAACACTGGCATTAGGACCCAGAGTTACACTCTTAATCACTCACCATATGGTTGGCTTAGCTTTTAAGTGCTCCAGCAGTTATATGCCAGATCAGCAAGACTAAAGTGCTTATCTGAAGTCATGACTAAGAAAACAGAAGTAATTATTGCAAGATTGATGCTCAGTCTGTCACTCAACAGCATGTCAGTCTCACTCTTCAACAAAGGGTCATTTTTATCCTCAATACAAGGATGATGATTATGCTTGATATCAGTACTTTCAAGGTGCAAACATTATCAATAAAGCACTGAGTAGTGACAAATATTTCCCTTATATTTAATAGCCCACCATCAGAAATAAACATTTAAACAGAAGATACCAAATACTATTTTTGTGGATCAAGAATATTATGGAGTATAAAAGAATTAATTCAACGCCCCACTGAGTATGTAAGAAACCATCACTGCTATTCTAATCCACATGTAACCAGGTCTTATTTAGGATACAGTTTTAACTTGGAATAACAAAACCTCTGCTGCATTTTATCTTAGATTGTCCTTCCAGATCCATTTTCAAAGCCATTCTGTGCCCTATTTTGTGCCTCAGGAGGCTGACTTGCAAGGACTTTTGTCACCAAGCTCCCTTACTCTCTGGCTTCCAGTGTTCAACCACTGGGAGGCTCTGCAGAGGATAGAAAGTGGGAACATAAACAGATCAAGGAATTTATTTCCCCTCCTCTCTTTCTGCCAGGATGCTGTTGGGCAGTGGTTTCTTCCTCTTATCTAAAGCCACAACCCTTGTCAGAGCTGCATTCCCTGTGGGTTCAGGTAACTGCTCCCTCTCCTTGCTGTTTTATGCCTAGAAATGGTAACAGCTTTTCACTTTTACTAGCTTATCTTTCTTGCTGATTTCCTTATTCCTTCCCACATCTCTATAAACAACCCCTCATTTAAACTCTTCACATATCCCTTTGAGTAAGGCATCTGTATTTCACCTGGGACTGTGACTGATATACCTCGTTTAAAAAAACAAAAATAATAAACAAGGAAAACACATCTCCTCTTCACTGTGGAATGGTTTCTCACCACAGTATACCAATCGTAATATATTCACTATGCAGTCAATGAGCATTCGCTGTTCTTCCCCTGTGATCAACAACTACATCTGTGACCCACTTGAAAGCCAATAGACTATTTCACAATCCACTCGGTATAACTTTGAATTATAAAGGCCTGAATTGTAAGAAGTTTCTCCCTTAAGAAAAAGTTTTGATTCTTTAACTGAGATAGAAATTGAGAATTAAAACAGAAAATATTTTTAGTCATCATGAATTGTCTTCTTCTGTTCTCTTTTGAATCAGTTCAAAAGTCATATCTTTTTGATAGTTGAAGTCATTTACTAAGAATTTTGTCTTAACCACAGAGACTATCATTTTAATGAATCATGAAGTCATTATATCTTGATTTCATCAAGTATAGATATAAAAGAGATATTTCCAATTTTAACACTATTTCAGGGAAGACAGAAAGGGAAAATGAAGAAAGCAAAGGCAGAGGAAACTAGCATCCTCCTATACAGCATAATATTGAAGATATTCTGTAAAAGTGAAATACTAGTTCCAGAGCTGTAGCTCTACTGAAGGAAAATGTAAAAATGATGACACATTTAAAGAAATATACAAAAACAAAAGTAAGGACAATAATAAGATCTTCAAACACTAGCAGAGATTTATACTGTTGAAAATGAGGAAAGAATGGCAGCTTTTCAATACATAGACAATATGATAAATAATTTAAATTCTACATTAAGGTTTTTATTAATATATAATTATTAATAATCACTGTCTATAGTTTTAATTGTTCATTTATTTTTGAGACCTCTGAAGTCTTTTTAATGTTATTAGGGGCACTTAAGATGATTAGTAGGAAAAAACTAATAATAATAAACATTAACTAGGAATTTATTATGCATCAGACACAATGAACTGTTTTATATTACTATCTAACTTGTCCTCCAAGTGACCAACATTAGCTAACATTTCCTGAACACTTAGCAAGTACCAGATACAGTTCTAAATGCTTTATACACATGAACTCATTTAATCCTCACATCAAACCTATGAGACAGGTACTATTACTATCATCTTATTACAAATAGAAATACTAAGGCAAAGAGAGGTTAAGCAACTTGCTCAAGGTTATACATCTATTAAGTAGTAGAGCTGGAATGGGAACACAAGGACTCACTTCAGAACCCATTCTTTTAAATACTCTGTTTTTATCATTTCCATTTTACAATGAGGAGAACTCAGGTTTAAAACAAATTAAATACTTTGTCCAAGTAACATAGCTAATAAGTAATTGTATTAGTTTTCTAGGGCTGTCGTAACAAACTACCCCAATCTGAGTGGCTTAAACAGAAATTTATTGTCTCAGAATTCTGGAGGCTAGAAGTCTGAAGTCAAGGTGTTCACAGGGTTGGTTCGTCTGAGGTTCTGTGAGTCCAGGTTCTGTTCCAGGCTTTTACATGGTGATCTTCATGTTCACATGGTATTCTCATTGTATTTGTCTCTGTCTCCAAATTTCCTTTTTATGAGGACACCAGATGTATTCGATTAGGGCTCATCCTAATGATCTCATCTCATCTTGATTATCTCTGTAAAGACCCGAACTTCAAATAAAGTCCATCATGAGATACCAGGGGTTAGGACTTTAACATATGAATTTAGGGAATTCAACCCACAACAGTAATTTGAGCTAGGGCTCAAACCTAAATCTACTCTTAAGGTTCTGACAATGCAGCTAGGTAAGTGAAAAACCTCATTTTCTCAGCAACTCAAATATAAATATAAGCATACCTTGGAGATACTGTAGGTTCAGTTCCAGACCACCACAAAAAAGCACGTATTGCAATAAAGTGAACCACACCAATTTTTTGGCTTCCTGGTGCATATGAAAGTTATGTTTACACTATAATGTAGTCTACTGAATGTGCAACAACAGCATTATGCCTAAAAAATGCACATACCTTAAATAAAAATTCTTTATTGGTAAAAAATGCCAACCAACATCTGAGCCTTCAGTGAGCCATAGAAGTAATAAAGGTCAGTGATCACAGATTACCATAAAAAATAATGAAAAAGCTTGAAATATTACAAAAATTACCAAAATGTGATACAGAGACATAAAGTGAGCAGATGCTGTTGGAAAAATGATGCCAATTGACTAGCCTGACACAGGGTTGCCACAAGCCTTCAATTTGTAAAAACAGTAGTACCTGCAAAGTTTAATAAAAGTGAAGTACAGTAAAATAAGGTACGCCTGTATCACTTATGTACAATCCCAGGATCCAAAGATGTGCAGTGACTAGTGGCACAGATGAGCTCAGACCACTATCCTCCAGAATACTTTAACCGGAACGCCATGTTCATTCTGGGACACCATGACATATACGTTTAGGATGCTAATTCTCCAAGTGAAGGAAGATGACAGATAAATGAAATGACCATTTTTCTTCTCTTACTCACAGATCTCTCTGGACAATAAATTCTGCTCTTAAATCACTTTATCAATAGTCACAACCCTGGGCCTATAGCAGGTCCAGCAAGAGTTACTGACGTATGTGTAGAAACAACCTAAATTATACTCCAGTCAAAGCCCTGTGAAGACTAAGTGGCCTTAACATAAATTGATTTTTCTCAGCATTTCATGATTTGAATAAACTCAGAGTACAATCCCTTTATGCTAATAGACTTACAATCTTAACTTTTATTTTATCCCAAAAAAGATAGATTTTCAGTACTTAGCAACAGAAGATGTGATTCTGGGGGTGCAAGAAGCAGATGGGTCTTTATGAAAGAACAGAGACCACAGGGCTACAATGTTCCCCTTAATATCATTTTTCACTTTCATTGTGTATTTATAAATATTATTTCAGAGGGAAAATGAGTTTAAATGCTGAGCCAGTATTTTTAAGTCAGATATTAGAAAGCTTATTCTACAGGATTAGTCTTGGGTATTCCATAAAACCTGCAGTAATTATTTAAATCAGGGCCTAAAGCAGAAGATGTACTTTATGCATACATTTTCAATACTGCTTTATTTGTTTTTTAGCAAATGATAATCTCAGTATGTATTTTAATTATGGGTAAATAAGAGCAATAGAAACTCTGAGGATCCAAAGCCAACCTTCTCATACAGGCAAAAATTTGCTACCATTTTCTGAGACCCTTGCCATATGTCTAGAACCTTTAGACACTATATACATTTTATCAAATATATGGTTTACCTGTATCTTAAAGCAATTATGCAGTATAGTTCTCAGTCTTCCTATTTTACAGATGAAGATAATAGACCCAAAAGACTAAATAACCACCTAACAAGTGATACTATTTGTGGAAATCAACATTTGAAATCTAATTCCTCCTCAACTATAGTACAGGGTGCCAGAGAAACAGCTTGTCAGGAAGGTCTGGTTAGCCTTTGAATTTAGAAGAAAAGAAAGAGTTCTACAAATACTACAAGATCTAGCAGACAAGGGATCCAGTCTTGGGACTTGTTGCTAAAACATGAGACATCAATTCTGAGCAAGTACTCAGAGTTAAGCTTACAGAGTTGAGAACAGCACTGATGAGCAGACCTACTAAGCTATACGCCTCAGACAGAAACTACTTTTATTTTGCCTGATTAAAGCTACCTGCAGGTAGTCCTTGATCTGTAGGTATCAACTGTAGTTTAATGAGGATGAGACTTGTAGGTGATTATTTCCTTTCAGGAAAGAAAGGGAAAGAAAGAGACAGAGATTTGAGCATTAACCCATGATGTGCCCTAAGTTAAACGTGGCAGAGTTGGTGACTTAGGAAAACAGTGTTCCAGACATCTTCACTGCTCCAGCACTAATCTTCCCAAGAAGGCTCATTCTTTCCAAGAACGTAAAGGCTGGATTAAACTCTTTCTTGGTCTTTCCAAATCTACTGCAAGTCTACAGTAAGATACCAGTTAATGAACATCTTGAAATTCTGTAAAATTCAAGCCCTTTCCTATGTGTATGTTTGATTATAAATATGCTAAAAAAAAAACAACTATAAAAACAAAAGTATGCTTTTCAGAAAGCAGCAGGCAAGTCAATTTTTACTAAATAGAGCATGTGGTATTTTTCTGGTCAAAATGATTTTGGGGTGGCTGAGAGATATCTTATAAATTCATGTTTATAATTTGCAATTACTTATAAGTAATTTATCAATATAAATATTTATAAATGTTTATAAAAAGATATGCATTTTTAATTGAAATACACTCCCTATATCTGGTTTGTATCCCACTAGTTGAGTATCTACATTTTCTTCCCAGTTGGAAAGATTTATGATGGTTCATCATCCTGACAGAAGCCCCAAAAGCTTAGTTAGAAAGTTCTTTCTGTGACTGCTGCCCCAGCGTGGTGTCTGCACAGATTTTTTTTTCCTTATAGTAGGAAGTGCTCTTTTCAGCATCTCTGTCAAGATCCACTACCCTCTTTAATGACAATGAATTGATGTAGATGGAAAGGAAAACCATTAAGGATAACTCATGTATTCTTCAGATTTTAAAGCTGTTCATTCAACTGAAAGGTGATTTTGCAACAGATGGAAGAAGGCAAGTTGTTGATGCAGTGTTCAATTCTAGGGACAATTCAAGCCTTTCTGTCTAATACACATTGGTCTTGTGCACTAAAGACTCAAGAATGCTTCAGACAGCTTCCATCGTCCTGTGATAACTGGATGAGGTAATCCTGACTCAGCAAGTCTAAGTAAGAAGAAATTAAACATTTTCCCTTAAATAACAAAATAGATAAGGTAAGGTTTTTCAGGGTTTTCTTGTTCTGCTTTGTTCTATTTTGAAGAAAAGTAGAGAAAATACAACTAAAAGGTAAATGGAAGGGTTATTAAAGAGTCATATAGTAAAATGATTTTTCAGACCAAAACTGCTTTGCCTACACATAGCAGAGGCCACGCAAGCCAGCTCAAAGATGGACAATATCACTGATGTCACACAAAAAGGTGAAATTAGGTATCACTGAGCAAGATGGGAAATTTAGCTAGGGAATAGGTACCACTGAGGCTCTGCTTCTATTCCTCTTTGTCTCTCCTTCTGATGTATGACTTCTCCTTGTTCCTCTTTTTTCTTCCTTTTTTTTACTGACATAATTGTTTTCCCAACTTTTCCTACACTTGGCTTATCAGGATTCCAGCACTATACTTCACCCAGCATGACCTTTCATCTCAGCCTTCCCAATTCCATTCCCAGCAAAGGCATGTTACTCAGCTACAAGCAGATGTGCATTTCTGGTCAAGTAGGTGTTGTAGAGAATTGGATCAGAGGACACAAATCTGACTACCTGGGTCCACTACTATGCAGTTACTACAAATGATCAATTGAGGAACCTGAAAATGCACGTCATAGTACACATGCTACACTGAGGAGTCACTTGCATCGAATTTAGGTCACCACCTACCTACAAAACTACGAAATTACTGCCTTCTTTACCATCAATAATGGGGACTAGCTCTCCTTTGAATCTCTAATGCACCTCACAGTCCAGCAGTCTCTATTCTATCTACTGCAATCAAAAGAGCTACAGATCAGTTCTAGTAACCTGGGATATTTCATACCTAACCAATCTGCTTATATGGTTCTGATTAAAAATTCCCTCTATGAGCCTCTGTTCTGGGGAAAGAAAGACAGAAAGACATTAAATCAGATAATCTCTGAGATTCCCTCCAGATCAAATGTGTTTGTAGAACACTTTGTTCTTGGTTATTCTGATGGATTCAATATTAAACTCAGTTTGGTAAATGACTACACCTTCTCTATTTATAAAAGATTGGTCTATTTCCAAATTAACTGTCTCCCATCCCACTACATTTCATACCCTACTGAGCATCACAATATAAGACCACCTCTAGAGGCCTGAGACCTGTTCTCTTAGCCAAAGATGTCCTTTGCACCCTCCCCTATTATTAAAATACTAGTTATCTTTTAAGACCCAGTTTAAAATTCACCTCCTCTCTGCAGCTATACATGATGAGAAAAAATGTCCTTTCTTCTGAGGCACAGGTTACTAGTGAGTCTCTTCTGGTATGAATTTAATTTGGATTTAAACTATACTTAACTTGGTAATTTATTCTGTATCACTTACTAAGTCATAAATGCCTAAAGCACATGGATTATTTCTTTATTAGTGGCTTCCAACTATAACCATTTTGTTTCTCATGATTCTAGGAGTTGGCTGGGCTCACTCACGTGGCTACGTTCAGCAGATGGGGCAGCTGGATGGCTGAGCAGGCATCTCTCCTTACAGTCTTTAGACTGGGCTTCCTCGGATGCAGATCTCAGGGCAGCAGCCCAAGAGGGTTAGGCCTCAAAGTCTAAGAGCTTATCAAGTCTCTGTTTGTGTCATGTTTGCTGATATCCCCTTGGTTAAGCAGAGTGAATGCAGAAGGAGACTATATTATGACCTACTGGGGTCATCGGTGTAGCAATTTGCACCTCAATGTTCATTAAGGTAAACCATACTTTTTATTCCCTTTTCTCTTTGCTTTTTAATTTGAGGAGTTTCTGTTGACATCTTTGAGTTCACAGATTCTTTCCTCGGCCATGGATTATTTTTTAGACATCTTTGGCTCCTACAGCAGCACCAAGGAAAGCATTCAGAATAGGGCAGGCTCTGAATGAATGAGTAAACGAATAAGTGAATGAGTGAATCTTTATTAAACAAAAACATGAGTTCAGGAATCCAAAATTCATGAAAACATAAAACATTTTTCAAACATTTGGAAATTCCTTCATGGTGCAATGAGGAATTGATTTTTATAAATAATATTATCACTTGATCTTATCAATATTATATCTAATCACAGTTACCAATCCAAGTAACCAGGTCAACAAGAAATCAGTTGAAAAAACCATTTTCTCCACTTTTATAATATGGTTTTATATTCAAGCATTCAAATGTTTAAAATCAATTTCCTTTGCTCATTGGTATTCATCATCACGGACTTCAATGGAAATATTAGGTGCTCTATACTCAAAATCCTCTAAAAGGCAAATATTTTACATATACTGCATTTTATGCCTGCTATCTAATCATGAGTACCTGACCTTGCTGTATTTCAGACTTTATCCTCAACATCATTTAACTAGTTGCTCTAGTTTAACCTTGTAAAAATGTGGCAAGGACAGCATGCTTGAATGTAATACTGTCACCCCTGCTGACTTGGACTCCACAGCTATGTGCAGTTAGTTTTATGAAGGCAAGTTATATCATTCTTTCAGGTTTTGCTCAATTGCATGAGCAATCTTAGGCTGGAGTTAAGAGTTTCTTCTGAGAGAGGTTTAATGGAAAGATATCCCATGCTCTTGGATTACAAGAATCAATATTGTTAAAATGGCCGTACTGCCCGAGGCAATCTACAGATTTAATGCAATCCCTACCAAATTACCCAGGACATTTTTGGGTTGTTTTTTTTTTTAATAGAACTAGAGCAAACAATCCTAAAATTTATATGGAATCACAAAAGACCCATAATTGCCAAAGCAATATTGAAGAAAAAAAATGAAGCTGGAGGAATAATCCTCCCAGACTTCAGACAATACTATAGAGCTATAGTCATCAAAACAGCATGGTACTGACATAAAAACAGACATACGGCTCAGTGGAACAGAATAGAGAACCCAGAAATAAATCCACAGATCTATGATCAATTAATCTTCAACCAGGGAGGCAAGAATATACAATGGAGAAAAGACAGTCTCTTCAGCAAGTAGTGTTGGAAAAACTGGATAGCAGCACACAAATCAATGAAGTTAGAATACTCCCTCACACCATACACACAAATAAACTCAAAATAGCTTAAAGACTTAAATTTAAGACAAGACACAATAAATCTCTTAGAAGAAAACATAGGCAAAACATTCCCTGACATAAATCTTAGCAATGTTCTCCTAGGGCACTCTACCCACACAATAGAAATAAGAGCAAAAATAAACAAATGGGACCTAATTAAACTAATAACCTTTTGCATAGCAAAGGAAATCATAAGCAAAACAAAGTGGCAACCTATGGAATGGGAGAAAATATTTGCAAATGATGCAACTAACAAAAGCTTAATTTCCAGAATTTACAAACAGCTCATACAACTTAATAACAAAAAAAAACCCAATCCAAAAAATGGGCAGAGGAACTAAACAAGCAATTCTCCAAGGAAGAAATACAAATGGCCAATAGGCACATTAAAAAAAATGCTCAATATCACTAATTATCAGAGAAATGCAAATCAAAACTACAATGAGGTATCACCTCACACCAGTCAGAATGGCCATCATTCAAAAGTCCACAAATGACAAATGCTGGAGAGGCTGTGGAGGAAAAGGAACCCTCCTACACTGCTGGTGGGAATGCAGTTTGGTGCAGCCACTGTGGAAAACAGTATGGAGATTCCTCAAAACACTAGGAATAGACTTACCCTATGACCCAGGAATCTCACTCCTGGGCATATAACCAGAAGGAACCCTACTTCAAAATCACACCTGCACCCCAGTGTTTACAGCAGCACTATTTACAATAGCCCAGACATGGAAACAGCCTCAATGTCCATCAACGGATGACTGGATAAAGAAGGTGTGGTATATTTATACAATGGAATACTATTCAGCCATAAAAACCAACAACATAACACCATTTGCAGCAACATGGATGTTACTGGAGAAATGTCATTCTAAGTGAATTAAGCCAGAAAGAGAAAGAAAAATACCATATGAGATTAGTCATATGCAGAATGTAAAGCAAAACAAAACAAAAAACATAAATACAAAACAGAAACAGACTCATAGACATAGAATACAAACTTGTGGTTGCCAGGGGGACAGAGGGTGGGAAGGGACTGAGATTTCAAAATGTAGAATAGATAAACAAGATTGTACTGTGTAGCACAGGGAAATATATACAGGATCTTGTGGTGGCTCACAGTGAAACAGAATTTGACAATGAATGTATATATGTTCACGTATAACTGCTAAATTGTGCTCTACAATGGAATTTGACACAACATTGTAAAATGACTATAACTCAATTTTTAAAAAGTTTTTAAAAGAAGAAAAAAAAAGATGGTATGTCCGAAAACAAAATGGTCAACCTGAAAAAAAGAAATGAAAAGCCCACAGGATTAAGAACAAGCATTGTGTATATAGCATCCTCCACAATGAGAAACTACATCTGGGAGATACTAACACAGGCACTAGGGGAAAGAAAGCAAATAACTTTGTTATGTAAAAGAAATAAAGCATTAGCCATCAACATATTCTAAAGAAAAACACTCCTCATTATTATTCACCTGCATCCACATTCATTTGACACTCCACTAAAACCAACTTCTGATTATTAATTTCACAATAACAGAAAGGTTTACCTGAACAAGGGACCTGAATATTTCAGCTGATTAAAAAAAAAAAAGATTACTCATTGTAAATGAATGCATCTACCTTAATATAGTCATCAATCTTCTATAAGTCTAGTTCAAATCAGTAACTTTTTCTTAATATAGGCAACACAAAGTGCCCTAGAAAAGATATGATTGTGGACACGCAAATTAAGTATGACATGCTAAACCATAGAAAAAATGTATACAGATATTGCCAAGCACCAAGACTATTCAACTATTCTTTAGAAAAGAACAAATTCATCATTACCCTCTTTGTCTTAACTTTATACTGAAGTATAACAGATGTTCATGGATTTTCAGATGGTTTTTGATTTAAGACTATTACAACAGTGCTGCTATCAGCATGTTTGGGGGCATATTTTTAAGGACACAGTGGCTAAGTATGGGTATAATCAGGTTTAACAGGTACTGCCAAAAATAAACCTTTCAAGGAGTTATACTAATTTTCACTCTCATTAGCAGTATGAATTGAAGTTACTACATATCTTCATCAATGCTTTGTTATCCTCTTGTAGTCTACAATAAATAGTATGCCCCTCTGTGTTTACCCAGTACATTCATCTCCTATGAATATTTTTTAATCAAAAGTTATAAACTAAGGGCATCATTTGTTGCATCAAATACTGTATTAAGTTGCCATGGCTGTATGAGCTCTAATGATCTATTATAGTAAGTGATACAGAGACTTAGGTAAACGTATTTATTTTAACCAGTCACTGGCAAATAACAAGTTACAACAATAATTTCCTAGCAAGTAGAGATTAAATGCAGCCACATTCATTTCTTCTAAGTAGAAGAGAAATAATTTTCACCACACTGTAAAATATGAAACTCATTTATTCAAAAATGTTTTAGGAACTTTGATTAGAAAATTTAAAAGTCCCTAATGAAAATCCCTGTCTGGCTCAACAGTGATTAAAAGAACACCATCACTCAGAACTTAGCTGTCTAAGAATGAAAACTTCTCTCAGAAAAGCAATCTTGAAGACAATTACTCGAATATGCAGAATGGGGGAAAGATGAGATTTTAAGTCTCTTAATGTGACCAAAGACTGTATTTTTTAAACCAAACTCAGCTCTTACAGATTATTCTATAATCTAAAAACAATAGTAAAACAAATGGACAAAAATCATGTGCACAGTTTTTTAATATTAATCTAAGACAACTATGACCCCTACTGTCACATGCATTTGCACATTTAAATTCTCAGAGAAAAGCTTAACATCATTACTGATATTCTTTGAGTTTCTAGTGAAAAAGCCTACTAGACTAGAAACCAATGCAAGGTCTAAAACTATGCCTCTTATTCTTGAGAAAGAGATAACTCAGCAAAATTTGAAGGAAGGACAGATGTGTCAGCATATAATAGTTCACCTTTCCCTGAAAGCTCCCTGCAAACTACCCACAGGCATTGCACCTCTCCCTCTCCAGCTCCCTTCTGTTTATGGCTAAGATTGTAATGTAAAAAGAATGGTGCAATAAATTAAGTTTAAAAAGACATATTAAGAAATGTTGTCACCCACAGCTGCAACACTTATTTTGATTGGTTGTTCAGATTTCTAACAATTTTCATTTTTCATATTGGCAAAAATTAACATTTGGCCCTCCTAAGTATTGTTAAGGATATATGCAAAGTGGTTTTGCCACATATGAATAGTAGAACAATAAAATGTTTCAACCTGCTGTGAGTTCTGAAGAAATTTTACAAAGTATAATTGAAAAGGAATATATCCTATGAGCCAGAAGTTTCATCTCTAAAAACATACCTTAGAGAAATTTTTTACACAGAATCTTGTGTAAGATGCATATAAACATATTTTTGCAGCATTTTTGGTAACACTGAAGAATTAGAAACAACTTGGAAGTTCATCACTCAGGGAATAGATGAAATAAATATGAGCTATTTATATAATGAAATACTACATAGCAATGAAAAGGCATGAACTATGTAAAAATTACAGTATTACATGAAAGAAGTAGATACAGAACAATATTTCCAGTGTAAAAGCAATGATATGCACATGAGTAGATGTGAATGGCTTCCCCTAGAAGTGTGCATTTCCTTCAATAGTATTTATAGAGATTTGTCAGATGGATGTTAATGATAGATAGATGACAGACAGAATGAATGTATGATGGTATCTATATATAGTGATATTTCTATATCTATCTGTATAGCAAGGGAATAATGATGACCAGGAGAAAAAACACCAAATTCATTATAGTATTGTCTCTAGGAATAGATGGAAGTGAATTTAAAACAGAGTGGTTGTTAAAAGAAACTTTAACTTTCATTTGTAGTATTTTTATCTTCTTTAAGAAATTAAAGTAACAAATGCAATAAAATATTAATGCTATTCTGGGTGGTAGAACTACAGTATTTACTTTTATCCATTCATTCAAAACAAGTATTTTTGTACCCACAATATGCTATCCATCCTTTTTAGTGATGTGAATAAATGCAAAATAAAATAAACAGAACCACCTTCAACAAGATTGTATTCTGTTTTTATAGCATCCATTTTATTTTTGTCTTTTAATTTATTATCAAAGCACTCAAAAATAATTATTTTCAAAGAAAAAGAGAAAGGGTCTTTGCCAGCAAACAGCCTACAGGGAGAGAGTAAAAGCCAACTTATATGAAACAATTCATGGAAAAATTAGGAAGAGTTCATGACAGTTATTTGTACATGAATAGGAGTCTTTGGGCTGAGGAACTCAGCTCTATTAGAACAAGAACACCTTCTGTCTTACTTGTATTCCAGCTTTCCTCCACCTCAGTCTGGTTTTAGGCTTTGAAAAGAAATGCAGTCAGAAGCTGGAAATCTACTCTTAGGCCTTGTAGGCTGTTATGTTATGGAGCCACCACCTTCCATCAACCTGTTAATACGTACTGCAATGTCTAACTCTCAGAGCTTGATATTTTTTCCTTCATCACTTTAATACATGTAATTCTATTGTTCAGTGGCTTACACAATTTCTGGAAAGGAACCTGTAATAATTCTTATTATTCTTCTCTGCATATGCTTTTTTCCTTCAGCTGCTTTTAAGATTTTTTTTCCTTTATCATCAGATTGCAGCAATTTGACATTGTGCCTTAGTGTTGTCATTGTCCTGGTTGCAGTTCACTAATTTTTGTAGATCTGGAAGATTTTAAGCTGTTATTTCTCAGAATAATTTTTCTTCCCCTCCCCCCCGAGTCTAAGCCTTCAATTACACAGATGTGAGATTGCTTGATAATTTCTCATAATTCATCAAGGCTGTGTCTCTCCCCCAATCATATTACTTTCTCATTTTAATTTTGGATAATTTCTATTGTTACACATTCAAATTAACTGATTTTCTTCTGTACATCTTCTGTTAATTTTATCGAAAAAAATTTCACTTCAGATACTATATTTTTCATCCCTGAAAGTTTCATTTGGTTCTTGTTCACATTTCCCATTTCTTTCCTCATTATGGTCATGTTTTTGCTCACATCTTTGAGTACATGGAGCATACTTACAATAGCTGATATTTATATTCTTTTTATGATGTTATTATCTCTGAATTTCTGTTTTTATTGCTTTTTCTTCAGGCTATGGGTCATATTTTCTCCTTTTTATATCTAGAAATTTTTCTTTGCATGACAGACATTTTATATTGTTGAATGTTAATTTTTTGTGTGTGTATTTCTTTAAAGAGTAGAAGACTTTTTCTATAAAATAGTTGTTACACATCAGTTTCAGCCTTCAAGACTATTTTTTTTTAAATTTCTTTTAGGGAAGCTCAAGAGAAGACTCTACTTTTGTATTAATTTAATTCTACTTCTAAGTCATGACCCTTCTGCAGTCTCTACTGAATGCCCATGTATTCAAACAAGATCTCCCCACTTTGGTTAGTGAGAACTTGAACGACTCCCAGTCCTAAGTGAAAACTGGGAATTGTTCAGCTTTCAGCTTCTTGAAAATTCTTCCCATAGAATTTGTTCTTTTCTGATCTCATAGGGTTTTATCCTATGCATTCTCAGATCTATATTCAGCTAAAGTCTCAAAGAAATCCCTATTCAAGTTTCTGGCATTTCTTCTCTATGCAGCTCTCTTACTGGGCACTATGCTCTCAAAATTCTACCTTGCCCTCCCAGAATTCTGTTCTATCTCTTTTCAGGTTCTCTCTTTCTCCTTCACAATCTGGAAATTACCTGTAGGTAGAGCGTCTGGTTTACACTGGGATAAACTCATTTCCTCCTTCTCATGGATCACAGTCTCATGCTGCTTGCTTTCTAATGTCTGAAAACGTCTGTTTTCTACATGTTTTTTGTTTGTGCTGGAAGGGTAATTTCAAATATTGTTACTCCCTCATGGCTAAAAACAAAAGTTGGATACCTTTTTTTTTTTAAATTAACAAGAGGAAATGTGCTCTAGCGGGTTATTAACACTAATGTGGAGGGTAGCATTTGATGAAGTATAAAGAGACAGAATTGCTGGAATGAGAGCCTTGTATTGGCAAAGGCAAGAGGATGTAATATTCGTGGAATAGGAGTGGTTTATCTTAGATAATATGACAACTTCACGTGTGATTATGAGAGAAGCAATAGAGGTTTAAAAGAGAAGTAAAAAATGGTTATCTAGGAAAGCAGGAGAGTGAATGAACTAACGAGATATAGTAGGATTTTTAAGCAGCAATAAAGATGAAGGTGAGATTTAGTAGCCCTGAATTTTAAAAGAGAAAATAAATCTGTGTTTTTGACCAGACATATGCAAACAGGGCAGTTACAGATCCAAAGGGAACAACAATTTGGATTTCACTGGTGGTAAAGTTTCACTTTGGTGACCCAGAGTTATATGCCTTTCTATTTCATTTACTCATTTATTAATTTATGTGTTCATTCTCTTGCCATATATACTCACAGTCCCTATAAAAAAAAATGTATCTCCAAGGTAAAGCAGACCATAACTTAAACCATTTCATGTCTTTTTTATGTTCAAGGGTTGAAAGCCATGCACTGTGTCCTGAAGCATGCTCAAATCTTATCTTTTGAACTCAGTATTTTAAATAATTTTATTGCATAATTCTCGTATTTTTTACTTTCTCATTTTGGCCTGATTTGTGTGTAAGGAAAATTAAAAAGTCAAGAAAATATATGTATTTTGCTTCTGATATTACCCTAATAGTTTCAACAAATCACAGAACACATACAATGTTGTAAAGTTATTGCAATTATATTTTCAGAAAAATATGATTCTTAAGCCATGGTAGAATATGTTTATCATTAAATATTCACAGATTGTTCTTCTATTACTGCTCTGTCCACTTATACTGGTTATAGATAGCAGCAAGTTATTGTATAATCATTTTGAAAATACCATGGGTTATCGCTACACCTACCCACTATACACACTCTTTGGATGTTAGCCCATCTGTCCCTTTAAGAGTGATAGTAACACAGCAATCTCAAGGCTGTCTCTCTATTCCCTAGAAGTATTTTAAGCATCAAGGATTACAGCTTATTTTTTTTTAGTCTAACAATGTTTCATCATTTTCTGGGAAGAAAGGAGGACTTCAAATCATGAAATAGTGTATATGCTCCTTGTTTGCTCTTAACTTTAAAACTTATAAAGTAGTACTTTTAAACTTATAAAGTGCTAAACTGTCAATGCATGAATATATATGATTAGGTAATAAATTGGGATTTGAACAATATAGAAAACAAATTATTTTACAAAGTGAAATATTAGAAATATTCACACTTTCTTCATAAATCACTTTCCTATTCTTCTAAAATTATAAATTTTAGAAATATGAATGAATTACCAAACCCAAGGCCAGGACCTATGGTCTCACTAACAAAGTAGTGCTATTCTTCTTCAGGAAAATTCTCCTCTATAATGAAAATCAATTCTCTAATCCTAAAAAACTACATAATTTGAGAGGTGAAATAGTCCACTGCATTCTTCATGTTAGTTTTAAGCTTTTACTGCCTTGACTGCTTTCCTGCAAGTATATACAATTTTGTCATAGCCATTCTTTTAAATGTTGCACTAAGAACTGTAAACAATTATCCAGAGATTCTAACAAATGGAGTGAGAACAGTGGAATTCTCAATCCCTTTGCATTGAACGCTCTACTTCATCTAAATAACGTCTTTACTTTCTTTGACATCATAATGTGAACTAATTCTGAGGTGATGTCATTTTAATATGATCTTTCCACTCCTGTCCTTAGACATTTGATTACATGAACTTAGTACAACACATTTTTCACTATTAAATGTCCTATTATTAAGGGCAGTTATTCCAAACCATTAAGTTTTTTTTTATTTTAATGTTATTACATTTTTGGCTTTTATTAACAAATATAATTAAAATGTCTCTTATTCAATGAGTCAAGATACATTTATTTAGTATTTTCTGTGTTTTAGGCATGCTAACCATACAGATTAATTCATCCCTAGCACTCACAAGGCTTAAATCTTTATAGATTTCTAGGTTTTCATCTAAGTACATATGAAAAAATACTGAATGGAGCAGACTCATAGCTCAGCTCAGCTATCAGTCTTCTGGCAAGTCATCCCTATCCTCTGAAGCCAAGTTAAGTGCCCTCCTCCATGCTCCTATAGTCCAATGTGTTCAGAATCCAGTACACAAGCTCTTAGCACACAGCACTCAGCACAACATTGAATTTACCCATGGTATGTCTTTTCCACTGCTGGACACTGACTCCTTGTCTTTTTTTATCTCAGCATCCCCATCACTAAGCACTGTCTCTGGCTTTTAGCACTTTCTGAATAAATGTTAACTGAGCAAATGAACTGGACAAACCGGAGGAAGTACAGAGACTTGGAGCCTGATATCCATTCACACAACAATACTCTCTTCAGCTTTCTCCTGAATCATCAACTTTTGATTAAACTACAATTTCATATGATTTTCTATATCATTCTATAGATAGAGATTGATAGACCTGATGCAGATATTTTCACATTCTATAAGACCATTCTAAGAAACACTTCAATTCTTCAAATTCTCTTGCTCTACTCCTTGCACATGAAGTTCCTCTGCATTCCCTTCTCCAGGTGACCCCTCTGACCCTCAGGTCTCTATTGTCTCATTCTCAGCAAACCTTCCCTGACCTTCCTTTACCAAAGCTGGCTCTACCTCTGTGCTTATATAGTATCTTTCATTGCCCCAGAGCCCACTGTATTACAAGGACTTGTTTTAATTGCTGCATCTTCCAGAGTCTTGGCTCCAAGAGGACAAGTGTGTTTATTTTCCTCGTTCTTACATCCTCCATGCCTCACAGTGTGCTTATCACGTTGTAAGAGCCCATTAATAATGATGTGTAAAATGAATGAATGGTCCATACTATTTAAGGCAACTTGTAACTCATTAAAAGAGAAAAAATGTCCATCCCTGTATTTAAATATGAAAGGCTTTTTAGTTTTGCACAGCTACACACAGTTAAAATTAGAATCTTTGATGTGTTAGGTAAACAGGGAGTATACATGGCGTTCCACAGTCTGACTCTTATCCACGCTACTCCAGTATTTTACCTCTATTTCTCCATATGAACCCAAGAGAAAAATTCATCTTTCTGGGTTGTTGGCATTTCTCTTTCTTTCATATATTTTCTTGGGCACTTAAGCACAGAATTCTGAGAACTACCTCCTTCCTTTTTACTAAACATTATTGTTTAACTCTCACACTATTAAGTTTTTAAATGCATATGTCCTATTTCCCAAATGACTGAAAATGTGAGGGGAGGGTCTGCATGTTGCTTTATCGTCATACATCCAGATATCAGAGTGCTCATTTCAGTGCTCAATCACTATTGCATTAATTCATGTTTAAAATCTATGAACACTGAGTGTTCAGTATTTTTATTTTTCAAAAAATATTAATAAATTTCTACTTTTAAGCCATAAAAAAGTACTAAGATAACTCAAGTTCATTCATTTCTTTGTAGATCTACCCATATGCTAAATTTTGCTGAATTCTACATCAGAAAGTGAAAATATTGGTATTCTGAAAATTATTAACTTTTTGCCTTTATATTTCAGAAAGTCAGTTTAAGAAAACACTCATTTTCTCCCTGCCAGTTGCTTTTATGTTATTCCATAAGATGTTTGGTGTTGACCTAGAAGAAATTTAATTCTTACTGAAGCTGTATTTCTCAGAACATGACCATATCAGTTGTTTTTATGTTGTTTCTATGTCTGTATAGGCACTATTTTAGGGGATGCATAATTTGGGATCATTACTAGGTCTACAACATAACTAGATGAAGTAAGAGGCTTTGTTGTTAGATTCGTAAGACATTGGGAACTCAGGGGATGTCGACCATAGTTCGTCAGTTGTCCTCCACATGGCATCACTGTATGGCTTGGGCTTCTTACAGAATGATGGTTCAATATGACAGGGAGCATCCTGAAAGCCAACGTTCCAAGAAGACATGCTCCACTGTATAGGTGTTATCAAGCCTTTGAACGTATCAGATTTGCTTATGTTCCATCAAGAAAGGATAAACCAAGAGTAAACACAATAAGATGTATACTGAAGTGGAAGCAGTGGAAGGAGTCCATGCCAGCAGGAGAAGCAGGTGATCGCTGACATGGGTTAAAATTGAAGTAGATGGTGATAACAAAAAGGAGACCAGCTTTCACTTGATTTTATCATTATTTTTAAATTCTCTACAGCCAACGCCTGCATTCTAGGGCAAACGGCCCCATCTACAAAAGGCAAGAATATTAGAGGCACAGTTCCTTTGGGTTCCTTAAGCCAAAGTTCAAAAAGGTTGGGCAATTAAATATAGGAAATAAAGAATAGTAAGTGAAAAGTTACACTGAAGAGTTAGTTTCAAGTCTGAATGTTTTAGGATATGGGTTGCTCTCCAAAATTAAGCAAATAATAATAATCCTGAGACCAGGAGGCCATGTTTTCATAAAATAAGATGTGTTTAGTGTAAAGTACTGACAAAATGTATAGGTGGCAATTTCCCAAATATAATTGAAAATATGTCTGTAATTTATGTGAAGAAGGAAGATTAGAAACATGGGCTTACCTGTTTGAGATAGTAATGCATGGAGAGAATGAGATGAAGAAAAGGTGAAGTACTGCAGGGGTGCTCACATTGAAAAGCTAATAGGAGGAATGTGAATCAGGAAAAATGACTAGAAGGGAGCAGAATTTGGAAAAAGACACCAAAGAAGAAGAAAGTTTCAAGAAGTGGGAGATAATTAATTGAGCCAAATACTAGGGGTGAAACAGTGATAGTGATATCCAAAACTAAGCCAATTAATTTAGCTATCAGGTGTCCCTTCCAACAGAACATTTCAGCTGAATAGTGCAGAAGAGTCAGATCGCAAAGGTTGTGGAGGAGGAACAATGACAATCTAATGATAATAATAGCACCTGGCATCTGAGTGATCACTAGATAATTTGTATGGGCTTAACATACAATATTGTATTTAATACAACAACCCTGTGAGATAGGTCAGAATAGCCATGCTTCAGAATATCAGAAAAATTATCTGAAATAATGAAAAGATTACTGGGGTTCCCCCCGCCGCTGCCCCACTGTAGCACTAAACTTGACTGTCACTCTCTGAGCAATTTAATAAAATCTGAGAGGCAAAGGTTAATTTAAAGATTTTTGCCCAGGAGAGATGCAAATAAATTCTGGTGATGAAAATCTGTTGACATTAGCCAATTTGGTATCTAAACAAGCAGTTTTCTTATAAAATTGTTCTTGAATTGCTGATTATTCCCAACTTTTCAAATAAAAACTCTTTTGCTGACTTTAAAACATTACTGTTCCCTCACTGCAGTTTTCTGCAGGGAGTTACAGTCAAGGACTGGGAAGGTGAGGGCACTGAGCTAGCGATACTCATGAGAATATGTGTCTTCCTAACCCAAGCCGCCAGCAGGCCCGGCCGTATGGGGGAGGAAGCTTTGGCTAAGGAACTTTTCTCCCCTCTGCAGCAATACTTTTCGACTCCTAGCCCTTCCCTTTCTGTCTATCCCCAGACCAAGGCTTCATGCAAATGCAGGAGCCTTTTGTTCAAAAGCTGTGAAATAGTTTCTTTGTCTGCTACATCCATCTGACCCTCTCCAGGTACCTTCCATGGGGGAAACTGGAATACTGGAGACCCAGTGCCTCTCTTTGTCTCTAGACTGCACCATGGTAGTAAGTGAATAAAGACTTGGCTGTAACTTTCAATTTGGCTCGTTATTCTCATTCATCACCTCTATACCTGGCAGCTCATCATGTGCAGAGCACTGAAGGGGTTCAGAATGAACCTCTCCAAAATATGCTTCTTTGGCATCTGAATTATTTTGAGCTAAAGTCAATTTAGACCCTGCAGGATCAAGAAAAACTTCTGCCCTCCATTAACTGTTTAGAAGAATTTAAACAGGGGGACTTTCCCAGACTGAGAATTATTAACAGAGATTAATTTTATCTGAGTGACCCAGCTGTATGGCAGGACAAACATCTAATTACCCAACATCTGCTTTTACTGATTATCCTGTGAATTACCCTCCTGCCTTGGAAGCCCCAGGCCCCTATTCCATGCCTTAGCTCAGAATGGCACATATACTTCATTTTACCTCTCTGTCTTTGAACCTCTCATGTGGGATTCTCATATGTACAAAATTAAATTTGGTTTTCCTCCTGTAAATCTGACTCACATCAATTTGATTATTTGACCATTCAAATAATTTTCAAATAATTTGAAATTGTAAGAAAAAAAAAGAACCTTTGAATGATAGAGGAAAATCCTTTCTTCCCAACAGCACATTAGAGACTTGATTTAACAACAAATTTCTGACAATGATGGATCCTAGAAAATGGACACTGGGTAAGGAAGACAGTTTTAGATTGAATCGAGCACTTGTGCATGCGTTCTGGTACTTGAAAAGAAGCGAACGCAGAGGGATAAACTGAAGCTGCCAAAGAGAGGGAGGGAAACAGGAGTTCTGGGTAAGGAAGGACGGGTGGGGCCAAAATACAGGTGAGCAGGTTAGCTCTGAAGGAAGGATGCCTTTTTCTCTAAGTCAGGATGAAAGAAATATGGATAAGCAAAAGTGCAAAAATAATTAGACACAGCAAGGATGATGTTTTGGCAGGTAGCAAAGGTTGAAGGAATGAGAGAGTTCTCAGTGACCTCCATCTGCTCAAGAAAATGGGAGACAAGGTCATGTGCTGAGAATGAAAAGATTTGAGGCTGATTGGAAGGGACAGGACTGAAGCAGCCACTCAGATGATACATTACGGAGTGAACATGACATAAATAAAAGGATTGCTAAGTAGCAGAGAGAACAAAGTGTTGCTACTTGGTCCGATAATGCAGTCCGAGACTGAAATGAATAAAGAGGGACTGCTGGGACCCAGGAATGGAAGATCTTCAGGTAGTCACGGGAGAGAAAAGTAAGCCTGAGATTTCAGGATACTAAGAAAGAAACACCCCTGGAGTGCCTGGGAGTGCAGTCTGGGTGTCCCTCTGTGTTCTCATAGGATCCTGTACTTTTACCATCACAACTTTTCTCACAAAGGGTCATAACTGCCTGCTCTGTAAGTGCTCCCCAACTCGACTGTGAGCTACCCAAGGGCAGAGGCTGTGACTCCCTTGCTCACACCTCAGTGTGCAATACACCACACAACACTGCCTCACATGTAGTCAGGGACCAGTAAGAACTGTTACCTGCTTAGACTTCGACTACCTGTACTGTGAGCCTTCTAGCTTATATACTATTCTGGTTGTAGTCACATCTTGTCTCCCGGGTTTATCTCCTGCTGGAGGCTCTGATTCTCATGATCTGTGTATGTCCTAACTTTGATCTGCCTATTTGGCTTTGTGTGGTACATTTGTCCTTACCTTTCAGACTGATGAGCTGACTCTAGAACCATTCTTCTTCCTTGGCTACTGGTTACCAGATATTTCTATCTTGGCTCATTGCTTAAATTCACTATATGTGCTGCAACTTTTATGCCCAGCACTGACCACAATGCAGAGACCAAACAGGGAAAAAAGAAAAAGTGGATTCAAGGGAGTCAAGAAGACAAGTTCAAAGAATAAATGTAATCACTGCAGGCCCAAAACCAGCCACCCTGGGACTAAGCCAGCCCACCAGAAGATAGGCACAAGGCCCAGAATCACCCAGCCCACCTAGCCAGCCACTCTAGACCCACTTGAACTGTCAGCACCAGGGGCCTGGCAGCCAGTTGCACTAGGAACCTGCCCCACCCACCACCAGGCTGGCATCAGATCCATTCCCCCTCCCTAGGCCATACAACCACCTGCCCCAGAACCTGACTATAACTGCCAGCAGGCTGGCACCAGCGCTAGGATCCCTGGGCCTCACAGCCAGCCATACTGAGACCCTGCCCACCCACCAACAAGCCATCACCAGACCAGCACATAGGTCTTGCAGCCAGCTGCTTCAGGAATTGACCATGCCCACCAGAGAGCCAACACCAACCCCAAGACCACCCTGGCCCTGCAACCAGCCATTCTGAGACCCAGTTCTGCCCTCTAGTAGGCCAGCAGCCACTGTAAAAGGCAGGGCCTGACAGCCAAAAGGGCTGGGGGTCAGCCTCACCTACAAGCATGCCAACAGTAACCAGTCCTGCCACAACAGAAGAACACAGTCAACCCACAAAGTGGGCAATGCTAGAGCATACAGCTCTGGTGACCATAGGCGACTATGCTGCTGGGACACATAGGACGTCTTCTACATAAAGCCAATTCTAGATCAGAAAATGTAACTGACTTACCTAATACATAGAAATAAACAGAGAATTTGGCAAAATGAGGAGACAGAGGAATATATTTCAAATTTAAAAGAAGAAAAGAAAAAAGCTCAGAAAAAATACTAAGTGAAGTAGAGATAAGCAATATACCCAATAAAGAGTTCAAGGTAATGATCATAAGGATGCTCAAACTGGAGAGAAAAGACAAATTAACATAGTACGAATTCCAACTAAGAGCTAGAAAATTTCAAGAACCACCAAACAGAACTGAAGAATATAATAAATGAAATAAAAACTAGAATAGAAGGAATCAACAGATTAGATGATACAGAGAAATAGATCCAGACTTTGGAAGATAGAGTTCTGGAAATAACCTAGGCTGAAAAGAAAAAAGAATTTTTTAAAAGGAGGATAGTTTAAAAGACTTCTGGAAAACATCAAGCATACTAACATATGTATTATAGGGGACCTGGAAGGAGAAGAGAGAAAGAAAAACACAGAGAAAATATTTGAAGAAATAATAGCTGAAAACTTCAAAATTGAATCAGGTATTAAATATTCTCAACAAACACAAGTCTGGGACCAGACAGCTTCACAGGTTCAATTCCACTAAACATTTAAAGAAGAGTTAACATATACCATTTTCAAACTCTTCCAAAAATGTGCAGAGGAAGGAACACTTCCAAACTCATTCTACAATGCAAACATCACTGTGATAGCACAAAGATACCACATACACACCAAAAAAATTATAGACAATATCCCTAAAAAACATAGATGCAAAAATCCTCAACAAAGTATTAGCAAACTGAATTCAACAATACCTTAAAAGGACCATACACCATGATTAACTGTGATTTATCCAAGGGATGCAAAGATAGTTCAACATCCACAAATCAATCAATGTGACATACCATATTATCAAATTAAAGAATCACATAATCATTTTTATAGATGAAGAAAAGGCTTTGGACAAAATTTAATGTTGATTTATGATAAAAACTCTCAATGAAGTGCATCTACAGAGAACTTACCTCAGTATCACAAAGGCTATATAAGACAAGCCTACAGCCAACATCATATTCAACAGGACAACGTGAAAGCATTTCCTCTAATATCAGGAATGAGATATGGATGCCCATACTTATCACTTTTATCCAACATAGTATTGGAAGTCCTTGCCATAGTAATCAGACAAGAAAAGGAAATAAAAGGAATTCAAATTGCAAAGCAAGAAATAAAACTGTCACTGTTTGCAGATGACATGACAATATATATAGAAAATTCTAAAGACTCCACCAAAAGAACTATTCAAACTTAAATGAATCCAGCAAAGTTGCAAGATACACAATAAGTATACAGAAATCTATTGCATTTCTACGTATCAACAATGGACTATCAGAAAAACAAATTAAGAAAACAATCCCATTTACAAATGAATTAAAAAGAATAACCAGGAATAAATCTAACAAAGAAGGTAAAATGTCTGCACTTGGAAAACTGTAAGATACTGATGAAAGAAATCAAAGACAACACAAACAAATGGAAAGATGTACAGTACTCATGGATAAGAATTATTATTTTTAAATGCCCACACTGCCCAAGGCAATCTACAGATTCAGTGCAATCCCTATGAAAATTCTAATGGCATTTTTCACAGAACTAGAACAAATAATTCTAAAATTTCTATGGAAACACAGAAGACCTTGAATTGCAAAAACAATCTTGAGAAATAAGAATAAAACTGGGGGCATCACGCACCTTGGTTTCAAACTGGACTACAAAGCTACAGTAATTAAAATACAGTAATATTGGCACAAAAACAGACACACCAATAATGGAACCATGTGGAGCCCAGAAATGAACCCCCATTTTTATGATCAATTAATCTACAACAATGGAGGCAAGAATATAAAATGAGGAAAAGACTGCCCCTTCAAGAAATGGTGCTAGAAAAACTGGACAGCTACATGCCAAAGAACCAAACTGAACAACTTTCTCATGCTACACACAAAAATTCAAAATGGCTTAAAGACTTAAATATAAGACCTGAAAGCATGAAAATCCTAAAAGAAAACATTGTCAGTGCACATTTTGACATCAGTCTTAGCAATATTTTTTGAATGTCTCCCCTGCAAAGGAAACAAAAGCAAAAAGAAACAAATGAGACTATAACAAACTAAAAGCTGTTGCACAACATAGGAAACTATCAACAAAATGAAAAGGCAACCTACTGAATATGAGTACGTATCTGCAAACAATTTATCTGATAAGGGATTAATGTCCAAAATATAAAAGAACTCATACAACTCAACATGAAGAAAACAAACACCTCATGTATGTATGGCTTAGTCACTGGGCTGTGCACTGGAAGCTAATACAACATTGTGGATCAACTATACTGCAATTTAAAAAATAATTTAAAAAATAAACAATCCATAAAAATTGGGTAGAAGACTTGAATAGGAGTTTTTCCCAAAGAAAACATATGGACGGTCAACAGACATATGAAAAAGTGTTCAACATCACTAATCATCAGAAAATGCAAATCAAGCCCACAATGAGATATCACTTCACACCTGTCAGAATAACTATTACCAAAAAGAAAACAAACTACAAGTGGTGGTGGGGATGTGTAGAAAAGGAAACTCTGAGCACTGTTGGTGGGAATGCAAATCATTACAGCCTCTATGGAAAACAGTATAAGTTTCCTCAAAAAAATTACAAACAGGAATATCATACAATCTAGCAATTCCACTTCCAAGTATTTCTCCAAAGAAAAGAAACACTACTAGTTCAAAAAGCTATATGTTTATTGCAGCATAATTTACAACATCCATGATGGAAGCAACCTAAGTGCCTATCACTTAGATGAATGGATAAAGAACAATGAGTATATATGCAGTGGAATATTATTCAGTCATAAAAAATAATGAAAATCTTGCCATTTGTAACAACAAACATAAACCTAGAGAGTATCATGCTAAGTAAAGTCAGATGGTGAAAGACAAATACCATATTATCACTTATATGTGGAATTTAAAAAATAAAACATATCAAAACAGAAAGAGTCCCAAATACAGAGAACAATTTGATAGTTGCCAAAGGTTTGGGGTGGAGGAGGGATGAGTGAAAAAGTTGAATGTAATTAAGAAGTAGAAACTTCTAGTTATAAAATAAAGTCACACACATACAATATATAACATAGGGAATATAGTCAATAACATTGTAGTAACTTCGTATGGTGACAGATCATAACTAGACTTATCACGGTGATCATTTTGTAATGTAAAAAATACTGAATCCCCTCGTTGCACATCTGAAACTAATATAATATTGTAAGTCAATTATAATTCAATTCTAAAAAAGAAAAAAATGTAATCTTGTGGGTCAGAGGAGATAACGCCAATGACCCATGTAGTCCAAGTAGCTTATCTCTGGCACTTATCAATTTTGGGGGGACAAAGAAGTGAGACCAAGACTTGAAAAGCAGTCATATGTCCTCAATTATGTTTATGCTCATAAGCATGGTACATTGTAATTATTACCAGGGGACCTATGGGTTTAGGGCTGATCGATATTTAGAGTCAAAGTATGAGTCCATGTATTCACAAGACACTTGTTGAATATTCACTGTCATATTGTGTGAAACTCAAGAATACCCAGAACAATAAGAAAGGCAAGTCACTGCCTTCAAGAAGTTTACAGCTTTGGGAAGAGAGATGCTTTATTTATCTTGCGCAGAGATATCCTCAGATGGTAAGGGAGAAGAGGAGGGAGGCTTTCTTCCCCAAGAAGGTTCAAGGGGGACTTCCAGAGTAGGTTTCACTAGACAGAGTCCTAAAAGGTGACAGGAGTTTGCTAGATTGGAAAGCTCTTCAGACATAGGAAGAACTATGTCTCCGAATATGTCACTGTGAAAGAGCATGATGCATGTGTGGCAAACCATGATTATTTTAGCATGGCTGGCACACAGAAGAGGTATCAGAGAATGACAGGAGGTGAAATTTTAAAAATAAGCAGGAATTACATGATTAGGGTCATAGTAAGACATTTGGAATTTTACACCATAGGTGAGAAGAAATGCTCCAAAAAAAGGATACAACAGGAAATTTTCAGGCAAGGGAATGGAGAACTCATGGGGATCAGTACACTTTTTCTGATATTAATTGGGGTAAAATGCAGAAATGCAAGTTTCCTGTGGTTTTTTATAGAACAGAATTTAAAGAAATGCTCTACATAAAGAAGATTTTTTATTTCACAGAAGCTATTTAGCAATGAAATAGTACTGTGAGGGAGTGAGTTTCTTATCAGAAGAAGTATTAAAGTAGCGGCTGCAGTTTGCCTGTAAAAGGCACACTGGAAAAAGGTAATATGGCAAGTAGAAAAGACAACCAATAATACCTGTTGTCACTTAAACTGTAAGATTTTCTATGTCTTCTGTTCTTTGGGATGCCAGTGTTATACGCTCCAGAGATATTGGGCAACTGATTGTCTATAGCAAAATTTAAAATAAACTCCAATATAAGCCTTTAAAAGCAGTTTTCAGACCTCAGTGACGTAGTGGAAATAAACTGATAAACCAAATTTCATTGTCTAAAGACCTCTTCAGACTTTAGAGGCTGAGATTTCAACCTAAAAGTACAAAAAAGGAAAGCTCCTAAATTACACCTAAAACAATTCAGCATTCTTCAGTGTCTATTTTCTGATGTAAGGATATTTTAGCCTTCACTCCACAAAGACATAAAGTCGATTATACTAAAGTACTTTAAAATTGCTTTCTCACAATTGGGGTTTATAACATGGCTGTGTTCTTTAACAAGAAAATTGTTCCTATAATCCTCTCAGTCAAAATTATCTTACTTGAATTATTTTCCATGGAGACTGATGTTAAAAGGTATGTCAATCTTATCATTTTTCACCCCAAATATGACAAGTTCTCAGAGCTGCATTTAGCTTGTTAATATGTTTAATGACACAATTTTTCCTGCTAAATTTTAATTATATAAAGGTGCTCAAATAGATGAACATCTATGAATGGTGTTAATAATTTTTTAAAGATCATTTTTGGTCAATAAAAGAGTATTGACAGACTAGTCTTCTATGTTTTAATGAAATCAACTCATGAGAGTCCTGCAAGTAGTTCTTTGATATTGTTTATATTTCTCAAATCTAACTGATTTCATTTTACCTAGAATTGTACCACACAAAGTAAACAATGGTTTAGTCAGTAGAGACTCCTCAGAGAAACTCAGTTTATAATTAAACCAGGAAAAAAAACACAATACAACCAGGAAAAGTTTGATTTTTTTTTTTTTTGAGTTGCATTATGTAAGTCTCCCTTACTGAAGTTTTAACTCCAGAAACTGAAGGTCAGCCTCTTTTGACAGTCTGAACTTACAGAGCCATTTCCTCATTCTCTCTCATCACATTTTACCTGTCATCAGAAGTTGTTCGTGTACCTTATGATTTTCTAAGAAGTGCTTCCCAAACCTGGCTGCTCAAATCACCAGAAAAAGTTGGGTTTTTTTTTTTTTTAATTTCTAGGCTTCACCTAAGATCTAGAAATATTACATGTAAGGCTCTGAAACGTACATATTTTTTAAAAGTTCCCCATGGGGAACTGATAGAGCAGATCTATGGACCAATGTTGAGTTCACATTTAATCTGAGTTCCACAGTTGTTCTCAAACCTCCATATCAAAAATATCTAGTATAAAGTATTTCTCTACTTTGCTGAATAGCCTCTCTCCACTTGGCTAAGTTGTATTTAAGTTTCTCCAGTGCTTTTCTACCACCTGCATGGGCTTAGCTTTGGGATGTTTTCCCCATCACTAGTCTTAAAGTCCTGAGATAACCACAGTGCCCTCCTCCTCCATTAATACCAACATACCAAAGACTCTTGTCCTTCCATACTTTACCACCTACAAACGCCTTCATTTACATCCCAATAAAACAGTCTGAGCCTGTGCAAAAATTCCCCCTTCTTCTAGGTTTCATATTTTTAAAATCAACTTTGCATAGGTATAATTTGCATACAATGGACCCATTTTAAGTATACCTTGATTAATTTTGATAAATTTATATACCAATGTATTCATCAAAATTACCATCAAAACTTAAAACATTTCCCAAATGCTCCTTTGTGTCCCATCCCAATCAGTTCTCCCCAAATTCCAGCCCCAGGAAACATCTGATTTGCTTATGTCACTATAGATTAAATTTGTCTTTTCTAGAGACTCATATACAGTATTCATGCCTTTTATGTATAGCTTCTCTTGCTAAGCATAATTGTATTATCCACGGTGCTCTAGAAAAACAGAACCAATAGAATGTGTGTACAGAGGGAGAGAAAGAAATTTACTTTAAGGAATTGCATCATGCAATTATGGAGGCTACAAAGTCCAAAATCTATAGGTTGGGGCCAGCAGGCTGAAGAGCCAGGGAAGAGTCACTGTTATAGTTCAAGTATGAAGGCTGTCTGTTGGCAGGATACTTTCTTGCTCAAGGGAGGTCAGTCTTTGTTCTACTAAGGCCTTCAAGTGATTAGATGAGGCTCACTGACATTATGAAAGGCAATCTGCTTTACTCAAAGTCCACTGATTTAAATGTTAATCTAGTCAAAAACACCTTCGTAGAAACATACAAAATAATGTTTGACCAAGTATCTGGGCACTGTGGCCTAGCCATGTTGATACATAAAATTATCCACCACAATTATGTTCCTCAAATTCATCCACATTTTGTGTATACCATCTGCTTATTTCTGTTACTGAATATACCACAGTTTATTCTGTTGGTGAAAATCTTGATTACTTTCAATTTGGAACTATTATGAATAAAGCTGTTATGAGCATATACATGTAAATATTTATAAAGACAGATGTCTTTATTTCTCTTGGGTAAGTGCTTATGAGTGAGAGTGCTGAGTCACATGGTAATAATGTGTTGAACATTTTAAGTAACTGTCAAGTTTTTTTCCAAAGTGGTTTACTATTTTAAATTCCTAAAAGTGAAGTTGTAAAGTTTCAGCTGTTCTACTTTTTCACAAAATTCTTGGTACTTTCATAGGTGTTTTCATTGCAGCCACTCTAGTGGAGTGTCTCACAGTATCATATTGTGGTTTTAATTTGCATTTTCCTGATGACTAATGCTCTTGAGCATCTTTTTATGTATTGACTAGATATTTATTTATCTTCTTTTGTCAGGAGTCTGTTCAAACTTTAAGTCTGTTTTTAAATTGGGTTAAATTAGTTCATCTTCTTAAGTTGGGTTCTTTATGTGTTCTGAATACAAAATCCTTTGACAAATACATATATATGTATTACACAAACACACATTACAGAGGTTTTCTCTCTGTGACTTGCCTTTTCTTGATCATGTCATTAAAAGAGCAGAAATTTTTCATTTAGATGCAGTCCAGTTTATCAATTTTTTCTTTTAGAGTTTTTGTTTTTATGCTACCCTTGCCTAGCATAGGTCAAAAAGATTTTCTGTACTTTTTTGAAGATTTTTAACTTTTGGTATTATATCTATGCCTATGATCTTTTTTTTGGTTTAGTATTTGTAACCACATCAGGCAAGACCTGATATTTAGGGGTTTTTTCCATTTGGATATCCAACTGTTCTAACACCATTTTTGGTAAGGCTATGCCATCCCCATTTAATTGCCTTGTCACCTGTGATGAAAATCAATTGACAAATATGTGTAGATCTATTATAGACATCTCTGTGCTGTTCCACTGATCTGTATGTCTATCCACATGCCAATACAACACTCTTGTTTACTGCAAGTTTGTAAGTGCTGAAATCAAGTAGTGTAGTGTCTCCAACTTTGTTCTGCTTTCACAAAATTGTTTTTCAGTATAGTCCTAACTTTTACTCTAGTCACCAATGCATTTTGGATTACACTAAATTAATATGTACTAGCCTGCACTTTAATATTCTTGTAGGACTAATCAGTGGACATGAAAATATACAGGCAGAAACATAGCACCCTCTTTTGGTCCTGCATAATTATCCTCTTAAATTTACTTTTCTAAACATACCAAAGTCCTTCATAGCTTAATTGTTTATGATTTATATATTACGGACCATATCATTGCCCTACATATTGAACTGCTATCACATAACATGTTCACTCCTACTCATTCACAATGAATCTCTGCAACATAATTGTATTGCCTGTTGTCTTCTCTCAAAACAGTTTCCTCAACACTTAAACATTTGTTTCTTTAAACTCAGCCTACCTGCTGTCAGTGCTGATTTTCTTAATCTTAAAGACAGCATCTGAGGTCTAACCTTGCCATAGCTTTGATGCAGAATAATCACCTTTGTGACATGTACAAATGCCACTGCACATTTTGATGGCATTCTCACTGTGTCAGGGAAAATCTAATTTCTGGTCTTCTGTCACTAGAAATTTTCTTCTGCTTTATGATTCATAACTTACGATTCCTAACTATTATAAATCTTCCCTTCCATACAATCATTAGATGATACCTTCTTAAAGTAAATCATTATGGGTGGTTTGCATCCATCTCCAATTATTTATTTTTAAAATAAAGAACAAAAGGACAAAGGGACAGCTAAATTTGGATGCTCTATTTTCAAGGATTTGTGTACTCAGTTATTTCTGAGGGATAGGATGAGCCACAGGAATTCTTTGCTCTGGTATTGACAAGAATGGGGTGAGGATCAAAGGAATTCAGAGACACAAAAAGAGTCCTGCTTGCATACTTTGATTCCCAGAAGTCTTCCCCACAGATTTTTCTAAATATAGCACTAAAGCTGTCAGTACTTAGATCTGAAAGCTTATTACCTAACCTCATCCACCCCCAGTACAGTCACCACTTGCATTTCATCCTGCAACTCTACCACCACTTATCTTAATTTCCATGTCCTTCAAAATACAGAGGGGACTAGAGAAGATGCTCTTTCTTCCTGGGGGTTTGGTAGATCCCTTAGTACTAAAGGAAACACAACACAATGATTCCACAAGTTACTAAAGAATCCCCAAAGGGTCTGAATATACACTGAACAATATTGATGAAGGCACTGACTGTGCAAAAAGGTTTAATAAATGCTGGAAAGAGCTAATCATAAATAAAAATAACCAAGTTTACCCTCTGTGAACTGACAAACTAGACAGAGGGTGAATCAAGCTCATCTCTATAGACTTTACTAATAAACAAAATCTATGTATTTCAGAAACATCCTCACTAACACATCTAATTTCTTGACAAATTCTAAATTTTAGAATCAAAAGAGTCCTTGTAAATCATCTAATTTTTTTACAGATATAAAAATTGGGAATGAGAGAGAAATGGCTTGTGTAAGCCATATACTAACCTAGTTTAAAAAAGTAATTAATACTAGTTTTCTGTTGCTGTCTTCCCAAACCACTCTACAAAAAACATTCTATGCCCTCAACTTCCCCAGATATTTTTGAGGATATTGTCTCAGTTTTGGAAGAAGCATTTCTGGAGATAAGGAGGGGAATGTTAGTTTTCATTCAATAAGAAGTATGAAATCAGGAGTACTTTCTGAGAGCTGATAGAGATACTGATATTGCTTCAATAAAGTCAAAGTGCAATGGAATCAATGATTTTGAGATTGGTATATAAACATTTATGCCATCTAACATTAGAAAGAAAAATTTGTTGAAAGAACATATCAAAAAAGGATTAATATGAACCCAAGGAATGTTTCATTTATTATATTACATAGGAAATTGAATGCAGTTTCACGAAGTTCCTCCAGAATCTTCTAGACAAGACTAGTTCTAGTCCAGCCTCTTACTATTGACAAAATAGTAAAATGCATGGTGCTTTCTACCTTGTACCAGTAGATTCTTTGAAAAAATCATTGTTTTAGTTCCAAGGATAGTTACTAATAATATACTCCAGATTGCCTATGTATACCTCTACATTCTATCTTAAATAATTGAGGAAAATAAAATACCCAATTCTAGGACTTACTCTGCTAGGCTGTCCCAGTTGGATCTCAATTTTTCTTCATTATCTTCATTGTAAATGATCTTACATGTTAAACAACACCCTCCCATCATTGTGATTGTGTCAGGGTCCTGAAAGCTAAAGATAGTGTGGCATGACTCACTCTGGATCATAGCAGCTCATTAAGTTGATGAATAAATACATTTTTGGCAAAGGAAGGACATCAAGCCACATGTATATTAGAATTCTGCACCCAGAAATTAAAGCTAGGTAGTTTTTCATTAACCATTTATTGTTATTAAAGGACAAAAATCAATAACAAATGTATTCACTCAACTGAAAGGCAATTTGATGAAGTTTCATGTGGAACTTCATTTTCATAAGTTTTTAATCCCTTCCCCTCAAATTCTAAGAAAAAAATACAATCTACCCAAAAGCAAGAAAAATACAAAGTTAGAAACCATTATAGTCTTTGAAGTGAATTCACCTCTTTACAACTGGGAAATTGTCCGACTAAAAATATTATTTTCTATAAAACATAAGGCCGTATAGGGCAGCAGATTCTTGCCATACCCCAAAGCTGGCAACATGCAAGATTCTGTTTTTAAACAACTTTAGAGTGCTTAAGTGTTATGACACTTTACAATCTGCTGTTATGTCTATTAGAAGTCAGTGACATAGAAGCAATCATTATCTTCTTCATTTACTTAAATTCTTACTGGAAGTCTCCAAAGATACCCAAAGAGCTAGGTAAGAAATAAAGCTGTTCAATTAATTATCAGTCAGCTGATAATAATTTCAGTTCATGTGAGCAGGTCAGGGTTTTATTTACAGAGAACAGCATATTTTCTGCCAGCATTCATATACTAAAAAGTCTTATACATCCATTATCCATTTTCAGACTAAGCTATAAACTATAAATGCTCATGACTTCCCAAACCAATGAGAAATCATCTTAATGTAAAAGATCTTTTTAAAAAGAATATATTCACATGCCAATCTGAATTATAAGATAACACAAATTTTAAAATGAGAAGCACCAGTGTCCTCAAGTTTCCATGCCAAGTATCTACTCCTCAGAAGTCACTGCTTTTAACCATTTCTGTCTTTACTTCTGGTTGTGACCTTCAAAACTGTAGATAATGTGCTTATGTCTCCATTTATTTCACTTACTTTCATCATTCTGTTTACTCCCTACTATAAAAAATGAGGAGTCATTTCTTTATGATACCTCTTCCTTATCATCTGTTTTTGAGAGAGAAAAATTTTAAGTTCTTCTATTGGTTGCCTTGGTAAAGTTGAACAATATACCTGAAATTCCATATATTTGGCTATCAACTTTAAGCAATCACTCAGTTGTTCACTATGTAAAATATTTGTTTTTATCTGTTTTTTTTTCTGCCTGTCTTCCCAACTTTGTTCTCCCAATTTCTGCTCCTTTCTGTTTTCATATTGTTAACATTAATAGCATATATATTTTATTTTGCAAGCTTAATTACATTATCTATGTCTTGATGAAAGGTTGATTATAAAGTTGAAAACTAATAAACAGAGATTACACTGACACATCTATATAATGACTGATTCCTATAAAAAGATGTTGATTTTAGGAAGCTATGGAAAAATTGTTTTTTGGTTTTTTTCCTCAACAGGCCTCTTAGCTGAATAGCAAAGAAAGTTAGGCTGTCTCCAATGGAAGGAGTTTGCTGCTCGGGAGGCTAACGTTAGGATGCAGAGCGGGAAGCCGGTTAACAGAGTACCCCACGTGTCAAATGAGAAGCACTTCACTTCATAATGCCAACATCCAACCTAAGGCTCTCCCTTCTATTCCTTTACAACACTGGATCTCAACGTATTCCAGAAGCAGAAGCAGTAGAACTTGGAACTTAGGGTTATAAATTCTTGCATTCCACTCCAGAACTACTAAAACAGAACCTCCAAAAGTTAGGCTGGGTGATCCATGGTTGAACAAGGCTCCAAATGATTATAAGGCAGCCTACGATTTGAAAACCACTGCTTTAGAAGAGAACCCTCCAGGGTTTGGCACTGAGGCAAAGGCCAAACGCAGGCAGAAAGAGGGTAAAAGGAGTAAGGACTCATTGTCACAGCTGGTCTAAACCTTTAATAATCCTACTCCCTTTTTTGAGCCCATCCTCATTCTTAACTTTTGGACTAGATTACCCAACACTGGAATTTTCTTTGGGGTTCCTTATAGTGATGTGCTGGTAAATGTTTAACTATCAGCTAATGATAAAAAAAAAAAAAAAAAAAAAAAAAAGCCCTGATTTGTACTCCCATATGGCCAGTTTCAAGCTACCAACATGGTATCTCAGAAGTCATGGCTGTGAAGAGATGATCATAATCCCAGATCATTGAGACCTGATTCCACCACACCACTGGCTCCGTGGGAAAATCAATTCGCAGGCAGCACCCTTCTGCATGTTTCTAGCTCTGTTTCATCCACCAATGTGCCTTCATAAGCTTTTTTGTCTTCCAGAAGTTCTACTGACATCTCAGTCAACTATTGACCCTCTACTGTTAAACATTTTATCACCTTTTGTAATTCTTTACTAACATTCCACTGGGGTTGCAAATGGATGTGTTCAGTCTACCACCTTAAAGCAGAAACCTAATTACACTGGTCAAAGAAGACAAAGTGGCCACTCACCAAAGTATTGCTGACATTACTGTTTGTACTCTAAGAAGGCAGTAACTCACATGATAACGATAGCCCTGGAATACGAGTTGTCTTCTATAGGTAAATCATTCATCTGTTCAATACATTCAGCATGTATTAATTGAGTCCCTTCTATATGCCAAGAATGATTTTAAGTGTTAGGAATACAAAAATTAACAAAACAGACTGAAATTATTATGGACCCTAAGTCTGTCATACTGGGGACACTGGGTAACATGAGGGCCAGCGTAGAATGGGAAAATCTCACGAGGGCAGCTCAAAGAAGTGTGGTGACTTGGAGAGGACTGACCCAACACTCTTTCTCCCTGATAAAATGGGGTGGGGAGAAATTTATGGGACTGGTTTTAACCACAGAAATCATGCACAGCATAAAACAAATGTAAAGCAGGTAATGGACATATATCGCATATGATTTCTGGTTAAGACTCAGCTCTCAATCATGGTACATGTATCACTGATATACCAGCTAGATATACAGTCACTAGTTACACAGAAGACAGTGGAATAGAATCATCCAAGATGAAATTTTTTTTTTTTAAACACCAATCCTTCTATGACTTCCTTGCCTTCCCAGCAGTGAGCTTACTCCCAGACAAACCTCTTTTGACCTTAGAGCATAGTGTCACCTTCTAGCAAGAGGCATGGAGTTGGACTCTTAGACATGCCTGCGCATCCTGACTCAGCCTCTCCCCCCTTCACAGCCTTGTCACATTTATAAACTCTCTAAGTCAGTTACCTCATCTATAAAATTAATTTTCTAACACTACTTCAGAAACTTGCCAAGAGAATTAAATGAAATAACGCAAGTGTGGGGCACACAGCAAATGCTTATTAAATGCTTACTATGTCTACACTGATTAGGTCATTCTCTACTTACTCTGTCATACCATCGTCTATGCTCTCTTCCACCCACTCAACTTTGCCATTGCTAAACTGTGATGGTTTACTACTTCTTTTTCTCTTTTTTGACAAAATATGGTACATTTCAAAAGCCTCTAATTCACAGAGGAAAGGTTTTTTTTCCCCAGGAAAAATCCTCTGCTCACTCTGCTGTACTTAGGACCACACCTTGTGAGATATCCCACAGCAGCCTCAAGGTTCATGAACTGGCCTTTCCTAATTTGTCCAATCTTTAGGTACAGCAGCCAGTCTCAATGAAAGCAAACAAACTAACAAAAAAATCCTAGTCTTTTTAATTATAAAGCTCAAATGTACATACAATTTGGGCTGTATGATAAATGAGCAAATGTTCCACTGGAGAATACAGACAAACTGATGGTACTGAAATTTAACTAAGAAAAATTTCTAAAAAGGCTAGTTAGAGGGGAAATAATGGGGGGAGGGGAAGTTTGAGAAACACTGAGTTAGAGAAAAATACTCATAGTTCTCAGTTTACAAAGAGGTAAATTGATAACTTAGAATTTTCATAGAAAAAGTTTCATATACTCACAAGGCTTTCAAGTACCCAACAACAGCCTACTTTACTCCACAATGCTTTTGAATTCTTATCTGGCCACTCTAAGAAAGAACAGGTCCCTGCTTTCTACAGGGAGTGCTACAAAGACGACTCTGTAGTGTCAGAAGGAAGAGGAGGCTTCCCTCAATAGTGGTAAAAAGTTCACAGGAATATAACTTGTAATTCAGGCCTCAACTCAGAGTGGAAAAGGGAATACACCAATTAGTAAAACCTAGAACAGATTGTGAGGACAAATAATTCCAGTATGTCTGTGGCTTACAAAAAACAAGATTTCTGACTCATGCAGCACCCCTGTGAATAGTCTGCGGCTCTGCCCTATGTCATTTCACTCTAAGATCCAGGCTGTCAGAGCAGCCTTCTTCTGGAATATTACTTAAGAGTTGTCTGGAAGTGGTCAAGTTTCCTTGGGTGGTACTGAGTTCCCCATCATTGGAAAGAGTCAAAAAAAAAGCTGAACAGGTATTTTGTATCCATGATGAAGAAGAAATTCAAGAATCGTATTAGTTGACTAGCAAGGTAACCTTAAAATCCGTTTTATCCAGAAAATTCTATGATTCTGCAAGTCATTCAAGTTCACACAGCTAGTAAGCAGCTAGTGAGTCGTAAATGTCTTTCTCCTCCCAAAGAACACGTATACAGAAAGCTATAAACAAAGTCAGTGTAATTCAATGATCTGGCATTCAGGTTCCTTTGCTCTGGCATAAAAATATTGGGAAAGTTTTATCACAAATCACTTCTTAATTGGTATGCATCAAATGTCTGTTGTTGGTGTGGTGACTAAAATACTATAAATTATTACTATGCATTACCAAACTCTAAATATTCTAGGTTTGCTGCACTAATGTGGTTCTGAATAAAATATAAGCATATTGGCGCTAGCATGTCTATCAGTCCCCCCGGACACAAATATTCTCTTGGGTTGCATGAAAAATAAACAAATGTTCCACTAGGGAGTACAAAACAAGTAGAGTTATATGTCATTACTTAAATGAGAGATTGTCCTTGAACAGATAAAGCTGTATTGAGGTCTTGCATTTTAAACATATTTTTAGAACTTCACAAAGAAACAATTTACTTACTGAGGACTCTTCCTCCTCTTATTCTCCCTTGAGTGTTAGGTTTTATTAGCACTAATTCCACAGGGCTATGATTCTAACATTATTTAACAGTAATCTGAATTTTTACCGTCTGTCAAATGAACATGTGGTATTGGCATAAAAATAGAAAATAAACCTAACTTTAGTTATTTTAAGCACTTTTACTTTTAAAAATCCCACCATTTTTCACTTAATTATTTCCAATTATCAGAGGGCATAAAAAATCAGTCAGCATGAAAAATGCAAAGAATGATGTGTATCTGGATATTTTAAGTATGGTCACTCATTCATTGTTCATTTCATAGTTGGAGACCTAACATTAAATAACTTCTTTTGAAAAACTAAAGTAACATTCTCATCTTCCACAAACAAAGGAAGGAAGGTTCAGCATTTCAGAAGCTTAGGCTCTGACATCTGGTCAGGATGTTGGCTCAGCCTATCCAGGGCCACTCGTGCAACAACTAGTAGCGCAGTGTTAGCAAATGAAATTGCTTTAAACCTGGTCCTTAGCCAGAGGCACAGTAAATCAGCTTCTTTAAACCCAACTTTAAGTGAGGCCAACCATTTAAAACTGATTTAGGTTCTGGCTCTCAGACAGTCAGAAGTCATGAATGTCACCAAACTGAACAGGCTATCCAGAATGCAACATGTCCAAAATTTCCGCAGTAATTTCCCCCAAGTTAACTTCCAGTGACATGAACTTTGACTTGATCGTGAACGTGGTGTGGCTATAGCCAATACCAGCATCTTCCTGGGAAAAACTCAAGTCCCACTGTAAAAGTATAACCAATTAGGAAACATCAATATGTATCATGCGGATTCACTTGGTTTGCTCCCAGAAAATGGTTCTGAAACCCAGAGTGGTGCTCCTCCTAACGTAGTAACTGCTGAGGCACACAGAGCCAGAAGAGGTGCCGGGATGCTCAGACACACAAGTCTGAAATAAATGACTTTTTATTTGAAGTCTACCCAGCTTCCACATAATCCACAGGTGATTTTTCTGGTAAGGTTTAAAATTCCATTTCATTGTATTTGACACATCCAATATTAATACCTTTTAAGGAATGTTTCAGATATTTATAAAAGTTTAGGTAATTAAGAGATGCTCATTTTATCCAGTTTTAAAATTAAAGGAGAAAAGCTAAAGTCAATTTTACAGGGAAAAAAATTTAGTTCTTTAAAAGGTTTTGAACTCTTCATCATGGAAGTTTATAGTTTTCAGACTATTTTCAGAATTGTCCACTCACACAATGAGTTCTTCCTGTTTCCACAAGATTGTATCACATAAGTAAGCCTCTCTAAGTGAAGTAGACCACATTTCACCTTCTGGTGTGTTGAGGAATATAAAGGAAGGCTTTTTTATTCACAGTACCTGATTTAGATGATTTTCTTGGGATCTCTACTTATATAATTATGTTAAAAATTCTATTTCAGTGTTGAATTGCTGCTGTCCCTACAGGTCAGCAACTGCTCATTTTTTTAAATATTTAGATATACACACATCTGTGATTATTAGGACAAATCAAAGGAACAAAAGAAGAGAATCTAAAATAAGTATCCCTGGGTTTAGATCCCAACTCTGACACTTTCTTGCTGCATGACCTTCAAGAAACTACTCAGTCTCTCTGCTTCAATTTCTTACTGTCAAAATGTTGACTATGGTAATACTTACCTCATAAGGTTGTTTAGAGGTTTAGATAGCTTAATGTTTATAACTTGCTTACAACAGAGCTGGTACCATGCAAGTGCCTGTTATGTAAGTAAATAAAGAAAATAGAAAGCAAAGAAATACATATAAGAATTTTATACATTCATTGAACTTTCATTCAGAATTATTTACCTGCCATTTTCATCTCTTTTAAATCTATAAAATTTGCTTTCTCCACAACTTTCTAACTGTGTGACCTCGGACAGGTTATAGAACATCTATAGACCTCAGTTTCTTCATCTGTAAAATGGGGATAATAAACGCATACACATATAATAAAATCATGCTGAAAATGCTTAACAAAGTGCTTATCATATAGTAAAAGCTCAATACATGTTAAGACATTAATACTGTAATTGAGCCCTTGGATATATAATACATGTGATAATTTCGTATTAGTAACGAACAGATGGGTTACCCAATAACTATGGTATGGAAACAACCACCTTGTAACATTGTAATGTAGTTAGAAATTTATATTACATCTTACACAAAAATAAAAGCAAATTTAAAAATTAAAAATCTTTAAACCTAGTTGGAGACATAGGTACATATCTTTTTGATTACACCAAGGCACAAACAGAAAGACTATTTCAGGTATCCACAAACCTTTTCTATAAAGGGCCATATATTCTAGATTTTGAGATCCATATAGTTTCTGTTATATCTACTCAACAATGCTGTTGTAGCAGCAAAGCACCTATAGAAAACACATTAACAAAGAGATACAGTGGCACTGCAGAGAAGTTTTATTTACAAAAACAGGCTAAGGGCCAGTTTCAGCTCCAGGGCCATAGTTTTCCAATCCCTATCTAATTCATCCCAGTGTCCTAACCAAAACCTACACAAAACCCATTAAAAATAAGGATGGCTTACCAAGTTTGTCATATTATTTTGGGCCTAGACTCTACAGAACATCATAAAAAAAAAGAAATAGATAATGTGCTCTCTACCTTCAAAAACATAATCTAGTCAAATGGTTCCAAATGACATGATACATGAAAACTTATAAAGAAATACACAGATGTGTGTTTCAAAATACATATGGTATATAGTCATTATGTCAAAGCTTAAAGAAAATTACATGAAATTCAACTGAGAGAATTCCCAGTGGCAAAGTATTCTATCTGTAGATCATTTTCTCATGAACACCGGCTTGTTTTCTTCAAAAATACGAAGGTACTTGAAAATTTAATGTTCTTTCATAAATTAGGTCAAACATTCATGTAAAATGTAATAAATCTTAACTCATGTACGTTTTGAGAATTTTATTTTTAAGAGCTCCAATCATAAAAGTATTTTTGCATTTTCTTTGCAAAATATCTGAAAATAAGGCAGGTTCATCATCTCATTTGTTCATGTTTTTCTTACCCCATAATCAGATGCTTTCATTTTTTTTTTTGCCTTAATGAATGGGATGGTAAATTGATTTTCTAAAATGTAAGTCTGAGTTATCCCTCAATTAACTTGTTAAATTAAATATCAACTGTGCATCAAGGAATTATTTCTAGTGAACAATTAAGTTTCACAAGCATTATTCTGTCTGTTCACTCTGGCATGACAAATATAACAATTCAGGCATCAAACTTTATAAACTGTTAACATGTAATCGAATTCAGCTTGAGGATACACGTTTTGTCTAAAGCGAAGAAGGTGCACATTTAAGCAATTGCAAAATATGCTCTTCTCTAATGCTTTCATTAACCATCTTAAGTTCTTCAAAACCATCCCATTCAGTCTTGCTATGAAAGTGTGGCATGATGCAGTCTCCGATTCCTACAGAGGTCTCTACTTTTTCCCACCCCAGAAGACAGGAAGTTATTGACTTGCTTCTCTCCAAGCATGATTTACTATGTTCCCACCACACTGGGCTTCTTAAACCCCCAAGGTCATTCCAATGACTTTGTATTTACTATTTCCTCTGCCAGGAAAACTTTACTTGTAATCTTTTTATTAACGTATCTTACTGATGAGTACTCTGCAGGTCTTAACTCACCTTTAGTTCCTCAGTGTACCTCTTCCAGATTAATGTAAAGTTAACATACACATACCTTCCATCAGTCACTATCAGATCACCTATTCCATTTTCATTACCAAGATCTGAAATATTCAATTTGTTTGTATATACATTTGTCTGTTTTATGACTCCCTTCACCAGAATGTAAGATCCATAAGAGCAGGGGTATAAGATCCATAAGATCAGGGTATATGTTCTTTGCTGCATCTCCAGCTCTTACAGGAGGGCCTGGCACATAGTAGACCCTCAAGAGAGGACAATAGAAAGAAGGAGGTAAAAAAGGAAAAGAGAGAGAGAAAAAAGAAAGGAAGGCACGAGAGAAGACGAAAAACAACAGAAAGATAATGGATGAGATCAGTCCAGCCTCTTCCTGAATGGCCAGAGCCACATCAACTGTCAAGAGCCCTTACTTCCTTACTCTGTCTACTTTTGTAGGGTAAAAAGCCACTTCAGGTTTTAAACACAGGGCTGTTTCTCCTAGGTAAATCTCTTAATTCTCATGAGTTTTCTCAATCTTTATGTCTCTACATAAAACAAGATTTGATTTAAAAGATATCTTTACATTTTTTGATTCAAATTTTGAGCAGAAAAATCAATTTCTATATTGATTTACTAGGATATTTTCCCATTATGGAATTTCTTCCATGAACTTTCTTTTCCATGTTTTTACTAAACTAAGTAAAAAAGATTTTTAGAAAAGAGCTCCAATAATTTAATCTAGCACTGACCACATTGTCCGCTAGTCATGAATGTTGTAATTACTTTTCAGTGTATGTTATAATCACACAGGTTTAATTTTTTGTGCTAATAATAGGAAAAAGAGGGTACAACTTGGGTGTCTAATATTAGTTAGTGGAAGACCTACGTAAATTATGGAACATCTCTTGAATGAAATCACATGCAGCTAATAAATATGATTATGATGTGTCAATCCAGGTTCATCAGTTTTAATAAATGTACCACTCCAGTGAGTAATATTGATAATGGGAAAGGCTATACATATGTGGGGGCAGGGAGTATTGAGAAACCTGTTCCTTCCTCTAACTTTTGTTGAGCCTAAACTGCTCTAAAAAATGAAATCTTTAAAAATATAAAAAGGTATACATTATAATTAAAACTACAAAAAATTATACAAGCATGTGACATGGGCAAGGAAGACAAGCACCAAATAAAATTGCTAACAGCTTGATGCACGTGATTGATGGGACCTAGCGGTGTCTATTTTTAACTGTTATCATTAATTAATAATAAAACAAAATAGAATAAAAATAAAGTTATATTTACACCTAAATGAAAGTAAATGACCATCTGAAGTAATTTAAAATCAACATCAAAGACCTTTTTCATTCACTGAACAAAACAGAGCTTCAACTGCCAGAGATGTAGAAATTTACTGTGAGGTGTAAACATGGTTTTTGAGTTTGAGAGCTTATGATATAATAGAGGACTTAAAAAACACGTAAAAAAATTACTGCTCTGTCAGGTAGCACATTGAAAAGTTTTAATGTGAACTGCTGAACTGAAGTTGTTTTGTATTTTAAATGTGGAGAAGTGAAGGCTTTAGACCGAGGAAAAGAGAAAAGCCTCAAGGAGAGAAAGCCTTTAAGTTGGTCCTTGAGAGACAAAGGTAATCTCCACAGATAATGTTGGAAATGAGAGAATTACTAATTGAGTGAATGCAATTCTAGATCTGATTCCCACAGATTCTTATTGAATCATTAGCATAAGCGATTGGTTAGATTTAATAACTGTCTTCTGCCAGGAAGAGCAACATTTCAGCCTATCTATGAAACTTCTTTCTGGCAAGAATATAACAGGATACAAAAGCCGGCTGCTTTAATAACTACTATCAGCTTTTCTTGAAACACGTTTTGCAGAATCCCGGCTCCTGGAGATACTCCACCAAATCCACCCACTCCCATCATAGATTAATAATAGTCCACAGATTGGCATAATGAAGTGAACACTTCTAAACTTATTCCCCACAAAACTCTTCTAGCTTAATAGGCAATACCTATTAACATCTTAGCAGTGTAACAAAATTAGGGGCAATACAGTATAATGGTGAAAAGCACAGACTGTGGAGATGGAGTGCCTGGGCTGTAATTCCAGCAGACCTCAGGCCAGTAATTTAATCTTTCTGTGTCTTACTTTCCTCATCTACAAAATGCTAATGATAATAAAAACTGCCTCATAAAATTTTTGTAAGGTATGATATGAGGCTCCATATGCAAAATGCTTATAATAGTTCCTGATACATAGTAAGCCCTAGGTAAGGGTTATCATTTGAGCAGACTTCAGTGGATTCATTATGGGGAAAGAAGTTCCTGAGATACAAGCAAATGTAAAATGGGCTAGTCATTGCTAGTAAATTAAGAAGGTTGCTTCACCCATGACTCTGGCACTTGGACAGAAGCTTCTGTTTTCCCCTGCAGCAGGAATGAGAATGGTATGCTCAGGTACCTGGCATGTTAAGTTTGAGATAGATGCCAGTAATAACAGGCTGGTATGTACAGTAGACTGCAGGCCATGTGAATTTCCAGTCTAGAGCTAAAGATAAAGCTGTTAAATGAATTTCCACCATTTCCTCTCCTTTGGGCATACTCCTAGCACACTGAATGGCCTTAGGACTTGGATCCTGCCACACTGTCTGTTCTTTTCCTAAGGACTGACTGAGGCTTGATGATGTGCTGAGAGATTTCCCTAAAGCAATCCTCTTTTGCTTGCTGCATGCACACAAGGATATTTGCTTATTCCTCTGTGATAGCCAACTCTGATATCAATTACTGTGTTGAACTTCCGCCCCTAGTTATTAACATATCTGTTATACCTGCATAGCTGGCTGACACCACTGACTCCCCATCAGTGGGCAAATCAAAGTTCCAAGTCCTAGACCTGGCAGTGTTTAACATTACCCTACATATATGACTCGAGGATGTCCCTAAAAGCATTCTTCTCACCCTTGATGAAATTGAATGTGGTCCAGTCAAGTCAAATGGACCTGGAGTTTGGCTCTCAGGCTCAATTTGGTAAAGCGGTAAGTCCAAGCAAAGTTGACTGAAAACCTTAAGAGCCATGAATCAGAACCAAAGTTTTCAGAGAGCAAAAAGGCTCAATGTTGGGAACATAAGGGTACTTATCAAATTCAAGAAATCTTCTTGAGCCACTACAGATCCTTTTAACTATTGATCCTTCTTTTGGAAGTCTGTAGGGGCCTTCCTATTTAAACTGCAATATAACTGAAATGTCATAGTAATAGTACCACCTCAGCTTGGACAATGAGTTATATGTGTATTCCAGGGATTCCCAGATTTCTCTGGGCCACAGAATCACCTGTTCCTGCTCATCAACCAGTTGTGGGAAACCATAAGGATTCACTGCCTGATGCACGTTCCTGATTCCCAGTGTTTATTTAGTTGTCAGTTACCTGCACCTATTGACATGCTCTGATCAGTGACAATGGCACATTGGTTGAAATACATCCCACTATGAACTGAATGCTTGTGTTCTCCCCACCTCAGCCCTGCTCAAAAAATGCACATGTTGAAGCCCTAATCTCTAATGTGATAATATTTGTAGGTGGAGCTGCCTTTGAGAGGTAATTAGGCTTAGATGAAGTCATAAGGATGGAGCCCCATGATGCGATTAATGCCCTTATAAGAAGAGGAAGAGACCAGAAGCCTTTCTCTTTCTGACAAGTGAGGCCACAACAAGGAGTCTGCCATCTACACATGAGGAAGAGGGCTCTCATCAGATACTGAATCTGTCAGCATCCTGATCTTGGACTTCCCAGTCTCCAGAACTGTGAGAAATAAAGGTTTGTTGTTTAAGTCACCCAGACAATGGTATTTTTTTAAGGCAGCCTGAGCTGACCAAGGCATGCTTCCTCCCCAGGTAGGCATAATCTCTGAGCATGGGTATGTTTAAAAAGATAACTATAGAATTCTGATATTCCCTTGTTGTAACTTGGGGAATCACTCTTGTATACAAATGTGCCTAAAAGATGCTTATTAAGTATGAGTTTTTAAGTTGCCTGTGCATATAAAAATTATGTTTTTTAATATGTAGTACCTTGTTTTTCTCTCAGTGAATTTAAAATTCTGTAGAAGAATGGAACTCAGTAAGTTAAACATCAATAAAATGGCAGATAGAGATGTAGCCCTTGAAAACTCATATTTAGATCACTTCTCCTTTCCATTTCTCTGTCACAGGACTTTACACTGTCTAATAACTATTGCCAGACTTCAGTTTTCTCATTACTTCTATAATAAGGGATGACACCTTGCTCACCTCTCAGAGTTATTATTGACAGCAAAGAAAGAAAAACACAAATGTACCTAGAAAAGTATAAAATATTCTACTTAATTAAAATGGAATTTCCTCTAATGTAATTATTACCCTCATAACTAACAGGAAAGCAGTATTTAATCTTTTAAGTTCATTGTTTCACTAAGTTAGAGTTGATACAAAATTTCATACAGGGGACCAAAAAGAACAAGAACAGCCCATTTACTAAGTCCTTTACTAGTAAACACTAAATTGATAGGCAAATAAATATGGTAAATAATATGACAAAAATGCTATTTACTAATTGCCTTGACTTTGACCATAAAATAACCCAAGCCACCCAAGGCCTTAACTTTCACAATCGATCTCCAAACACTGCAAGTGAATCAGCTATGTGATACACATCTTTACATCAGTCACCACTGACATGGTCTAGGACTCAATGCTTCAGGTACTATGTTTATTTCGAAGATAATATTAATTATGTAATAGTAATTTTGCCCTTGAGAAAGTTGTTTCCATTAATCAGAGAATAGGGGCAACACTGTGGTTTCTTAGGTGAGTAAGTGACTGTTGACAACCCTTCATAAGCATGAAGAAAGTCAAGTTTTGAAGATCTGCAGTATAAAAATAAGCCTATCGTCGCCCCAAGAGATAAGAAAGCTCACACTACTGAAATGAAATGAAGTCACTGGCAGTATCACACCCAACATGCTGACACATTTTTGTTATTGTAATTTCACGTGGCATTCTCTAAGGACATGGAGTATATGTCACATTTCAAGACGGCAAATAATTCCTTAACCTTTAATCAAGAAAGCTGAAGAACGTTCCCCCTACCCATTGTCCAACCCATTAAAAAGAGAAAGCCTTTGCTTAAAGCTTTGCTTTGTTTGGAAATCAAATTACCCATTGTAAAATAACATTGAAATTTATAACATATTAAAAGTATTCTCTCTGGAATTATTTTCATCATATTACTGAGAATAAAATACTATGGGTGGCTCAGTGGAAATAAATTATTTACTAGCAAGTTACAATGCCCCCTTCTGAATTTAACTATAGAGGCTGTGACATTAAATTCTATTTTAGGGTAGAAAAAACTTAGAAAAAGTTCATTTTCATGAAGAAACAGAAAGCTAAATATATGTAGGCTTTAAAGTTACCAAGTCACTGACACAGTAGCTAATAAAGGAAAATTTTACACTTGTGTGAAAAAGCCACTGGTTGATACTCATTATGTGTCACAGGAGCCAGCTAATTTAGTTTGTCTTTTCAAATGGGAGATTTGTAAGGGCAAGACAGGGGCTGGCTAGAGCACCAAAAGCAAACTTAAAGTGCAACTAGCTGTCCAAAGACTCTTTAAGGTGAATATTATTTTTAAATTCAGATAAAAATAGTATTTTAAGTGATCAAGTACCTTTGTAAATAATTTTCACCTTTTGCATAATGTGGGAAATTTTTATAATCATACTTTAGTCAGTAAACTCTTTAATAAAACATTTTTACCTGAGGCCTAAAATCTAGTATATAAATGGATAACTGTCAAAGAGAAAAAAAAATGTTTCCATCTCTGAGTTAAAAGAATTCATCTCTACACACTACATCTAGTAATCACTAAATTTCAGTTTAAAAGTTGATCAGTCAGGGTTCAACCACTGAAAATAAAATGCATTCTAGCTGACTTTAACAGAAAAGGTACTGCATCACTTACAGAATTATTAGGTGACTGAAGTAAAAGACCATGGTTGGAGCTTCCAGGATGGACTTGCAAAGCCACATCACAGGGCTGGGCCACCCCAAGGGCTGCTGCTCCTCACAAGGTCACAATTGCCCCCATCAAATCAAAGAGCCACAAGCCTAGCTGCTGACTTCAGAACCACCACCTCTGCTTGGGAAGCTACCAGCCAAATTTGGAAGCCACCAGCCAAATTTGGAAGCCATGCTATAGGCGGAATTAGAAATTGTAATTTCCTTTCTAAAGAAAAATGTCGGCAGAAGATGGGGAGATCCCATAGCTTCATTACAGGTACCTGGTCACAGGTTAAAAAAAAAAAAAAAAAGCTGACTCACCCTGAGAACCTAATTCAATATTAATTGTATTTAATAATACCCAATCCCACTCTGCGTATAGTTCTTAGCTTGTTCCTAAATATATTTACCTCCCACTGGAGACTATCAAAATTATTGGACAATTTGTTGAACCAAGATTCCAGGAAAATTCAGGATGGCTAACAGTGATAAATATAGCATTATCATTTCACTAAAATCTTAAGTATAATTATTAATTCTAGAATACTATTCATAAATGGTGGCACATAAAAATTCTATTAACTGGTACACAGGAATACACGGTTCTATGTGTGTGCAAGAGTATAAAACCCAAGAGCTGAAAACAACCTTGTAGATCAGCAGGTTCATCCACTTTTCAGGCAAGCACGGTTGAAGGGCAGTCATCCAGATTGTGTCTGGGCATGCACTGGTATGGGGCCCTCTGGTAGAGGCATTATTAGACTCAACTCCTCACTCACCCTTGGAGTCACCACCACTATTGAGATGAAGTGTATTTCTCCAGTCCTTCTCTTTTCTCAAATCTAAAACAATGAGTTTGCTTATATGCTTCCACATCGTCCCATCCTTTGTCAGTTACAACAGCAGACACTGTTGGTGACATGCACAAGTTCTTAGAATCCCTTCTACTCAATTATTGTGTCTGTTACCACTAATAGCTTTCTCCTGCCGCCTTCTCTGAAGGAGTACCCTTGGATGATGCAAGACGTCTTGCTTGGAAGCACATGCAAGGTTGTGACCACCCTCCATTACATCCAGCAGCCAGTGATTGGTGTGAGGGGTACAAAAGCCCAACTCTTTTTATAGTTGAGGACTCACCACAGGAACAGACTGAGGCTAGATTTCACCTGAAAACAGCTCTCTGGGTAGCTTCTCTCTCCTGCTTCCTCACTCCCTTTCAGGTTTCTCTTGAAAGCACTGCTTTAAATCACTAGCATAGAAATCTGTCTTGGGCACTATTTCCAGAGGCCCACCTGTAACACTACCTTCCTTCAAAGAATCCAGAGACATTTTCTAAGCCCAGTTCTTTGCTCATTCTGTATTCTCTAGTCCAAAGGATGAAACATAGGAGGCACTCGATAAATGTCTGAAGAATTACTATCAATAGTACTTTTCATTGAACATTAAAAATTTGTTGTTGTTTTTGTCTTATAGTTTTTATGATTGAGTTTACTTTGTCCTTAGTATCTTTACCATGGGATCATACCTTTCTCTCAACTGTTTTACCACTTCACAATGTAAGAACTGCATATCCTAAATTACCATAGAACATCAGTTTCACAGAACAAAATTATTTCATCCCTAGAACTTTCCTTTTCTGCAGATTTTTTTAATCAGAAGACAAGAATATTAGACAAGAGCCCTAAAGGAAAATATTGCCCTTATTTTGCGTTACAACTTGTGGACTGTAACAGGATTCAATATCTAGGCAGATAAATATGGTAGATGGATAATATCAGAGCTCTGTAACCTGGGATGAAGAAGAATGCCACTTCATTTCTACCAGGTCCCATGAAAGACTCCCTAGAATAGTTGAAGTATTTCTCATATCCAGGTGACATATGTAAACATACAGGATGTCCTGGATCCTCTCATCTCTTTTGAGAATGACATCATAAGGACAAGAAGATACAGTGCTGGACAAATACAAATACTGAATACAAGCTTTTCAGATTATAAGCAGGGCCATAAGACTCTGGAGAGAGTTGAGGTCATTCATTAACTACTGCTCCATATTGGTAGTTCTAGCAACATTTAATGCTGGTCTTCTCTTCCTTCTCTTTTTTCCCCACAACACTATTTCTTTAGCTCTATGAAAAGACAAGGGATTGCAACCTTTTCAGCTGCTTTAAGTTTTAATTATCCTTACATAGCCAAAATTCTTCCGCTAACACTGAAACAATTGTAGCACACTATGCTTACCAGCCTGCTCAAGGAACAGGGGAATTTCAAGTATGCCAGGGGCCTGCCTTCTCGTCTTCTCCCATCAAGATTTTCCTTTATCTTCTTAGTTCCCTTTTTATGGTGTACAGTCATTTTGTATCTTTGGGCTTTAGGCTTGTTACAGACTCTTTTAGTATAGATAATAACAGATATTCTAAGAAGTCAGGAGCAACAGAGCTATATTTACAGAATACTGGCAGGGTTCACTTGGGAGAAGCAGCAGAGTTGCATATCAGAACTCGAGAAATCAGAGGGGTGAGTATAGCTCAACAGTAGAACGCATGTTTAACATGCACAAGGTCCTGGGTTCAATCCCCAGTTCTTGCATTAAAGAAAAAAAAAAGAAATCAGATTAAATGTCCTTTCAGTAGTGGTAGAACAAATGCACAATTCATAAGTAAAAGGGAATACAAAATATTTATGAAGCACTCTCTAAGAAAGGAATAATTGATATGATTTTCAAATCATTATGAAGCAAAAAGAGAGTCAGAGATTCTTTTTTCATGCAATGTTTACAAAATGTGTTACTAGAATAATTTTAATCAACTTCATTGTAAACACATGGTTGAAACTTTAATAGAGTAAAGTCACATACATAATATGGCAGTATTATTGTATCTTTTATGAGTAGTTGCTTTTTAAAGAGAATGTAAATTCAACATAGGCAAATTTGTACCTGTGTTATATGAATGTACATAATTTTTGAACAATGTTAAACAATAGCTAGTCGCTATTTAAGGAAGTGAAAAATTCCTCTAAATAAGCCACATAAAGATAATCACTATGTTAAGTTAGAATTGACAATCTAATGTGAAATTTTTTCCAGGAAGTCGTGTTAAGGAAAATTTTTATCTACAAAAAGAGATCACTGGATTAACACAAGTTGGTTTTATTGAATCCTTTTATAGACTATCTCCAACTGTTATCAGTTCTTGAATACATTTTGCAGTTCTATGAATCTGTATAAATTAGAGGCCATGTCAATGACACATTTGCATAAATCAATACAAAGGGAATGATTCCGAAGTAGAGGATATAAAAAACAAAATTCCTGATACAGCTATTAATATTCTTCAACCTAAGTATTAAAAATAGCATCACAACTTAAAATGGAGTACTATAAAAACTGATTTTGTGAAGTATTTCATTTTTAACATATGAATATGCAACACGGTACAATTTTCTCTCTTAAGGGTTTAATATTAAGCCAGAAGCACCAGACAAAAAATGAATTTGAAATCCTCAGACAGCTCAAAACTAAACCAACTTTACATATCTGATAAGCATTTTAGATGCAAAATCAATGATCATGATCATGATCAAGGAAAGAAGGAGCGGATACTGAGAGCAAATTTAATATCCACCACAGCCTGGGAGAAATACAACACCCTAGGTGGACAGGTCTCAGGACACATCCTGCCCTTCTCAGAGTCATAAATCCTATTATTCAGAGTCATCCCTGGCAGATCTTACAATCAATCAGGTACTTGTGCACTAACTGATCACGCAGCCCCCTACTCCATGTGTTCATAGCCCCTTCTCCCCAGTAAAAGACCCTGCACGTTCACCCTGGGTACTCACACAGGCACCCCTCATCTATGTCGCCAGCTGTTACCTGTAACAGCATATCTGTTAAACCTTCCCTTTGTTCTTAAATCCTCATAGTCGTTGGTAAATTCATTTACCGCCCTGGAACAGGCCCGCCTGTGTCCCACAAGGTTTCCCAAGTATTATGTAGAAAAAGATTTACAATTACGTAACCATGTTTTCCACTGAGAGATAAGTATATTAAATATTGTTTTTATAGTGTTTGAAAATTATTTTCTCTGGTATTTTTAAATATTTCCTTTAGAATCTCTGCATTATTGATATTTTACCCAATCTTCTGTCTTCAAATATCATCAAAATAAATTTCATTGCAACTACTTCCTGAATTTTATAAGACTTCAACGGTAATATTACAGTTAGTTAAAATTTACTCAGTGTCTTTATTTTTATAGGTAGAAATAAATTTTATGGGAATGTTATTTTAATAGAATGAAACAGTACCGTCATAATGAGACAGGAAGGAAGGGGGCAAGGCACAGCCATTCAAGAAATAACAGCAATTAACACCAAGGTGGCAGAAAATTCAACCCCAGTAGGCCTTAAGGCCCAAGATGGTGGGAGATTTGACTTCCAGTAGACCTTGAGCTTAATTATATGCTCATTTTAATATATTAGCATGGTAAATGGCATTCCCACAGGCTCCATGAGAGTTCTAAGTCTGACCATGAAAGGTCAAAAAGTGGGCTACGGCCCAATTCCTGGGAATCCCGGCCCCTTCCCCAAGTAGTTGTAATAATCCTCCCACTTGTCAGCATATGAATTTAATGAGCCCATAAAAATGAACAACCCCCACACCTTGTGGCAGCTCTTCTTCTGAGTGAGATGGCCCACACTCTGTCTATGAAGTGTAACTACTTTTACTTTAAACTATGCACCCAAACCCCACACTTCGTGGCCTTTCTCTTGCCTTCTGAATCAGTCTGCACTCTATGGATTATGTATCTCTCTAAATAAATCTACCTTTACTCAACTGTGGCTCGCTCTTGAATTCTTTCCTGTGTGAAGCCAAGGATCCATACTTGGAGGGACAAGTACCAGGGATTCAACCAAGACCTGGGACATGGCCATCCTCTCGTCCCACATTCATTTTCCTGCATCAATCAGAGTTGATCTTTTTCTTCTAAAAAGTTTCTCAGTTCGCATAGAAACATTGCAAGTGCACAAATTAGGGCCTTGGGAAATCTTTATCAGATGGAATGTGTCAGAAATAGCAGCTTATTTTAACAGAGATAAACCAGGCCAGTTTTAAAGAAGCCTTTCCAGTCAACAGTGCCAGAAACCTTGTGAACTCAAGCATCCTCAAGGTAACTTTGAGACTACACATTTTAAAAGGCAGCATTTTTTAAATTCCAAGGAAGTGGTTATTTCATCTGATTACCTGAGCATGTCCTAATTACCATACTGAAGTCTCCAGGCAGCCGTTACCCCAGGTTATGGTTCCCTAAGGACTCATACCAAGCACCTGAATGACCTCTCATTATCTAAGGAGCTAAGAAGAAATAACTTTCCTTGGAAGGAGTTAGTTTTACTTGGAAGTGAAGATTTATTATTTCTTCTTCTCTGGTCCAGGTATAAATGATAGTTGATATAGTCTTAACTTTACCGGTTTGCCAGAAACAAGTTTGCAGATTTACTGTTGAATCCTTGTGCTTTAGTTTTATTATTATTATACAATTTTTATGTTTAAGTGAATGGTAAAATTATTATCTTTGATGAGGAGCTAGGGAATTAAAGTATTAATGTAATGCTCTGAGAAAAAGATTTTAAATTCTGACTAATATTTATAAGACCGATAAAGACCAGTATGCAATGCTGGTGGAAATATTAACTGTTAACAGCTTTTTTAGAATGCAGTAAAGAATTAATCATGGAATGAAGTAAGGAATTAATCAATTAAAATCTCTGGGATATTATATCATTTGTGGGGCACTATCCCATAGATAAAAAGCACTACAACAAAAGATACATGTAAAGTTGAGTTTGCAGCAACTACATGTTTACAGTAAAATAAACAAACCTAGACACACACACACAAAAATGTTCATCGCCAAGTAAATGGTTTGAATAAATGTAAATCCATCCCTCATTATACTATGCACTTATTCCATACAGTGAGTTGTCCTCAAATTCCAGCAAAATGATGAACTTGTCAGCAAAAAACAAAAAGAAATCTCCAGGTACTAAAATCAAGGAGAAAATGAAAACCAGAGCAGTGGTCATGCTTGCCAACAGTGCAGTGGCACTGGGGAACTAATGGAGCTGGCACTGGCTAGAGGTTTAGGGTTTAACATTCCCACAGGAGCAGGCCTCAGGCCCACATCAGGTAGGGGATTAGAACACGGCACTCTGTAGATAACCGGATCCTGAAAGACCTACAAGTACTGTGCAAGAAACACTCCATTTAATCAACTCACTGACAAAAGCAAATTCAAAACCATTCTAGAAGAATGCTTCCCCCAAACTTGCCTTACTTACCTTCTTCAAGGGAGAACATTTTTTGTGCTTAAAACTGGTTCGTAGTGTAGGATTTTTAAAACACACAAAGAAATAATCCACCATGAGTTAGAGACAAAATAAGCAGGGATTAGTGCTCTTCAAAATCTTAAATAACAACTTGATGAATTAATAAAATAACTACCTTTAAAATTATTAGTCATTTTTAAAATTACAGAAATATAAAAAATATATATAATATAATTATGATGATAGCTAACTTTTTCTCAATGTTTATGATGAGCTAGGTAATCATTCATGGGCCAAAATAATACATACTTATAGGTGAGCTAATAACTTGGCGTTAATTTACTTTTTTTTTTTTTGGTATTGACATGAAGAAACTTGTTTTCTCATAATAATAAACGTATACACCACAATTCTTTTCAACATGGTACTAGAAATTTTAGCCACTGCAAGAAAAAGAAAGAAAAGACATATATATTGGACAAGGAGAGAGAAAACTATCTCTATTTGCAGATCACATGATTTTCTATGCAGAAAATCCCAAAATCTACAAAAAAACTTCTTGGACTAATAAGTGAGTTAAGCAAGTCTGCAACAAGATAAACACACACACAAAATCAACTGTATTTCTATATACTAAAAATGAACATGTGGAAACTGAAAATTAAGAACACAATACCATCTACTATTGATTCAAAGAAAATAAAATGCTTACATATAAATTTAACAAAGTATGTATAGTACACTGAAAATTACAAAAAGCTGATGAAAAAAAAATCAAACTAGACCAAAATAAATGGTGAGACATACTATGTCCATGGATTGGACCCAACATAATAAAGTTGCCAATTCTCTCCAAATTGATCAGAGTTTAATGCAATTTCATCAAAACCTCAAAGCTTTTTTCTTAGATCTAGATGAGCTAATTCTAAACTTTATACGGAAAGTGGCCCCAGATAGTTAAAACGATCTTGAGGGGGGGGAAAAAAGAAGAAAGTAGGAGGTATCACTCTAACCAATATTAGGTTTTGCTATATAGCTACAGTAACCAAGTGAACAAGACTCTGTGGCATCAGTAAAGGGAAAGACTCATAGATCAAAAGAAAAGAATGGAGAACGCAGAAATAGACCCATACAAATATGCTTAATTTTTGAAATTTTGGAAAAAAAAAGAGCAATAGCAATTCAATGGAAAAAGGATAACGTACTTGAAAAATGGTGCTGGAGAAACTGGACATCCATAGGCAAAAATGAATAAACCTCAGCCTGAATCTCATACCTTTAAATAAAAATTAACTCAAAATGGATTATGGACTTAGAATTACAACAGAAAACTATAAAATATTTGGGAAAAAAACTAAGGGAAAATTTGGGGGCCTAGATATAGGCAGAGTTCATCTTGACAACAAATATATGATTCATAAAAGGAAAACTTGATGAATTTCACTTCATCAGAATTAAAAACTCTTGCCCTGTGAAGTTCCTGTGAAGAAAATTAAAAGGCAAACCACAGACTAAGAGAAAACATTTGTAAACCATTTATCTGACCAAGGACAGCTATCTGTAACATATATACATGTGCGTGCACACATATAAAACCTCTAAAAACTCAACTACAAAAAAAAACCCAAAAAATCCAGTCAGTGATCAAGCAAGAGACATGAGTAGATATCTCAGCAAACAGGATATATAGATAGCAAATAAGTTCATGCAAATGTATTCAATATCTTTAGTCATTAAAGAAATGCAAATTAAAATCTCAGTGAGCTATCACTACATGCCTATCACAATAGTTGAAATTAAACTAGTGACAACCCCAAACACTGGTGAAAGTGTGGAGAAGTTGAATCACTCATACACTGCTGACAGGAATGTAAAATGGTACAGCCACTCTGGAAAATAGTTGGGCAGCTTCTTATAAAACTAAACATGCGATCATCATACACCTAGCAATTGCACTCTTGTTCATTTATCCCAGAGAAACAAAAACTCACATCCACATGAAAGTTGTATACAATTGTTCATATCAACTCTATTCATTATAGTCCAAAACTAGAAATAACACAAATGTCTTTCAGTAAGTGAACGCTTAAACAAACTATGGTACAGCCATATAATAGAACTCTACTTAGGAATAAAAATGAACCAGCTATTGACACGTGCAACAACCTGGATGATTCTCAAGTGAATAATGCTGAGTAATAAAATCCAATCCCCTAAGACTATACACTATAGGATTCCATTTACATAACATTCTCAAAATACTTCAGAAACAGAGAGCAGATTAGTGGTTGGCAGTAGTTGGGACTAGCAGAGGAAGGAGGTTGCAGGAGGGAGGTGGGTGTGTATATAAAAGGGCAGCATGAGAGATACATGTGGTGATGGAACTATTCTGTATCTTAACTATAGTGGTGGGCACACAAAACTACTTATTTGATAAAATTGCATATGATAGAACTAAACACATGCACATTTCACACACAAGTACAAAGGAGGAAATCAGAATAAGATCAATGGATTGTTATCAATGTCAATATCCTGGTTGTGATACTGTACTACAGTCTGTAAAATGTTATCATTGAGGAAACTGAGTAAAAGGTAAAATGTAAAAATCTCCCTGTACCATTTCTTAACAATTGCATGTGAGTCTACAATTACCTCAAAATAAGTGTATTCAAAAAGCAAGTTAATGAATACTCCGAAAGTATACAAAAATGTGTAAACTGAAAAAAACTATTCAAAATATATTTTGCAAAACACTTCCCATTTTTTTGCAAATTCTGTACTTGAGTTTAGTTTGCAATAGTCTGAAACAGAGACCTTAGGAAGGGCTTACAATTTATGTAATGAAATAAATCAGAGAAAACAGAATCATAACATATCACAGTGACAAAGAACATAAGAGCCTAAGCAGAGTAACTAGATTTACATTCGGTCTTTGCTACTTCCTGACTGTGGTATCTTAGGAAAGTTATTTAACCTCTCTAATCTTCAATTTTCCTAGGAAAAATGTGAATAATCATAGTATCTAATTCAGTGGCTGTTGTGAGCATCAAATGAAAGATACATGAAAGGCACCTGATACAGAGTTGACACATAATAAGAGCCCATTAAACTTAAGTATGGTTTATATTTATATTTGTTGTAGTTGGTAGTGCAGGTTCTACTTGGATTCTGAATTATAGTTTAAGGTCTCTCTCTCTTTATCACACACACACACACACACACACACACACACACACACACACACACACACAAAATACTCAACAGAGACAGGTTAGGCAACAGTGAAAAGGAAATTCACCTAATTTTTTCCAGAACCCAAGGGCTCTGTTTTATCCCATGGGATAAAGACCAGTTTACCTATCACAAGTCAAGTACAGAATGACACATGGGCATCTAAGTAATGTGCCGTATTTCTAATGTATTCCAGTGATGTTTCAGAGACACATACGGACTGGAATTGGGGAAGCTGTCAAATGGTCTCACTCCTTGTATATCTTGTAATATCAACACTTATCCACTATTATCTAATGCTTGCAACAATACTATGGGGTAGGTACTGTTATCATCACTTTATAGATGAGGAAAACTGAGGCTTGAAAAAAAGATTAAGCAACTTGCCCAAGGTCGGAGACCTAAAATCTAAAAGCAAAAACTTAAAAAACAAAACCATCCAATGTTCTCAGTTATTCTATAAAACTAAATATCAAATCAGAAATTTAGAAATGTTCGTAACTATTTTTCCTCTCTTGTCCATGAAGTGGGTTGCCTCATATAGGCAATAATTCACAAGATGACAGATTCACTCCCAAAGTTTAAAATTTGACTATAAAATGAACCATTTGGTTAACATCAAAGGAGAACTGATTTATTTGCATACATTTGTGTGTGTCCTTTTGTAATAAAGATTTTACTTGCTTTGTCAATTTAGATTCTGGTACATTATGCTTGCTCAAAATATAATCTTCTACTTATGGCCAGCTTTGAAAGTTCATTGGGTTCTCATAAGTGTATCAGGCTTATCTAGGTACTCAAACCTCAATAGAAAGTAGAATGATATTCTAAAAAATATACATGATTTTGATTCCTAACTTTGTCCCTTTAATGGTAACCTTCCTTGACATCATGTCTTGTCCCACTTTACCTTTATCACAACCCTTTAAGAAAAGTACTTTTATTATTCCCATTTCACAGGTAAAGAAAATGATGTTTCAAGAAGTTGTGAACCTTGTCCAAGGTCACAAGAGCTCAGTGTTCAGATCCCACAGTGAAGCCAGGTAGTATCACTCCTAAGCAGTGTTTAGTTTGTAACCATTAATGATTTCCTGACTCTTCTGCCCTGTTCTGACTTCAGCAATTTGTGTCATCTCTCTAAGCTTCAGTTTGCTCATCTATTAAATTGTAACTTAATACCTCCCCTAAAAGCTGTTTCTGCAAATTAAAAGAAGGCATGTAAATCACCTTAGAAAAAACGTAAAATCTTCCAACCTCCTCTCGCTGCCACCATAGTTGCCAAAATGTATCCACCAAGAGAAATATGAACCAATGAAATGATCCTAAATATATAAAAATATAAGTATAAATAATACATATTCCTCCTGTGGCTATTAGAAGGAAAGCCAGAATATTCTCCCCGGCTTTCACAACACTGGCTCTTTCTTTCTTGGCCCATCCCTACTCCCAGAGCCAGAACTTATGCCAGCTATCTCTGAATGTGAGCATGTGTTTACTCTTCCATCAGTCCTCACAAAGTGATATGTGAGCTTGCTGTTGTCTTAGCTAAGCCTCTGAACATGAAGAAAATTCCAAGGAGATTTCACTGAGTTCCTTTTTTATGCGTGGAAGCACTCATCCTTCTGTCACAGCTCTATCATCTGGCAATAAATGCTCTCATTAATCTGTGTACATTGTTCTAACAAATATGTCCCCATCTTTGCACACAAGGAATAACCTGGCAATTCTGGTTCCCAGCTGGAGGAGTAATGAACATGTGATATAGGGAATGTAAAGTCAGCAATGACCCATCAAGGAAGACTGTAAGCTTTGGCCCTGCAATGATCCCACAGAACATGGATTAACACAGAGAAATAAATTGTCAACCACATGTAGTGATTGCCAAGAATGATACTGAGCAGATTTTTTCCATACTCATTCAGAGTTGTCATCTGGTTTCTCACTGCTTCTTGACCAGCCAAAGCCCAAGGTCCCCAGGTATTTTCCATCCAGCTTATCTCAAAATTCTCTATTCCTCGCCAATCCTCTCTATACGACAGCTCTGGCTATGAACTTGGAAAACTGTTGCCAGCTGATGACCAGAGTTTTTTACATACAGTGCTCTGCCAATATCAAGCACATCTTGGATTCTATATAGAAAGCCAATTTAAAAGTTTATAACCAATTCAAATTTTTAAAACCCAGCACCACCCATCTCACTGACTAGCATTATTTTGTATATATTTATATACATTCATTTACGACCAGGTACAGGTACGTCAATAAATTTTGAAGTAATGACTACGTCAGACCTAAGTTCATTCACTAGCTACGGGTCACTGAAAGTAAGCATTAAAAAAAATGTGTCTGTGGACACTTTAATTATAAATCTGACACAGTAATAATTAACAGATTCATTAAGATTTAAATGAAACATCAATTGAGTTACACTAGTATTCATGGTTTAGAAACTCAACAATAAAGCTAGAATGTGCCAATGTGCTGGTGATTAAATCATATTCGGCATAGATGACCACTAAACTGCCTTGGATATATGTGACTCAGAAATAAAAATGAGTGCATGCATTGATCATGATTTAACAATTAGTAAGATCCAGATTTAATTTTCTGCCTTAATCAAGAACTAAATCAAAATTCATAGATAATATATTTTAATCAGTTTTAACTACTCAGTTATTATTATTAGTTATTATTTTATTAATAGTTATTATTTTAACTACTGAAGATTTTTGATGTTTTATAAGGGTTCTTAATCTACATAAAATATAAAAATTTTTGAATTAGAACATGTTGGTAGTTATAACTCTTCAGAAATACAAAGGCTATTTTAATACCTTTGGAAAATAGGAATAATTATCAGTTTTCTACATGGACTTACATTTATCTAATCTTCTTTGAGCATCTGTATGTTCCAGGTGTTGCTCTGGGTTGTACTGATTCCATATTGAACAAGAAAGTTTCTGTCTAGGAAGTCGACATTCTATTGAATAGGACAAGGAGAGGTAATCATTATAAGCAAAATTTACCTAGGTTTTCACTCATATTGGTTATTTCTTTCTCTTTATATTGTTCAGATTCTTCGTTCATGTTTTGCAAATTGAACTGGCATTACATATCAGAAATCATAATGGCATACCAATGAATAGAAATAGATTTTGACTGAATTTTCTCTTGATTAGAACTGATATCTAGTTTAAGAGGACAACGTGTTTCAATTTGCTGAATACTGTGACTTATGTTTAGTTTTGGACATTAACATTAGTAACAATGGCCAAACTTGATTGGTATCTACTTCAGCTATATGACATTAACAATCTAGTTTTGGCAGTATGGCATTTAATCATGTGTAATAATTTTAAATAGATATGCATTAAAAGGAAAAATTACTTTGCTATAAAACATGTTCACATGAGAATTAATAACAGATTTTGTGTGAATTCATTGCAATTTGACATCTGCTCTGATTGACTACAGAGTTAAGAGTAATTTGCTCCTTGAATAGCATGGCTTACCTTAGCAGTCTTGTTTTGAAAATATCACCATCCAGTTCAACGTTTATTTATGTTCAGTCACACAGAGACTATTATAAGCCCTTTAAAAGCCCAATCATTACCTTTCCAACCCTTCCCTGATGGCTTTCATGGAACAAGATTTGCTAAAATGGCACAATATCCCCTCATAAGGAAAAATAAATAGGTAGCAGGAATCCTGCAATATGAAAATATTCATCATTCATTTACCCCTGGTTTTCCCTTTTACGCAACAGTATATTGTAGGCAACCTCGGTGACTCTTAAAACTCTTATATTTTTATGTCATCCACTTTATCTCTCAAGTTAAAACAACAGGTACCACTATCAATTAAAAATCAAGGTGATAATGTTTGATTCAAATATTTCTCCAATCACACATTTTATAAAAATTCTTGGCAGACAGCAAGGAGCACCATCTAAAACAGTAGAATTTAAAACTGTAGATTTTGTTAGAAGTCTCTCTCTTGTCATATATACATATATATCCATTATATCCTTAGTTCTGGTGCCACTGCTTGTGGCTAAAAGCAACAAATTCAGAACACGAGCAAACAGCAAAGGGAAGCTATAAACATCTAATCTTTCAAGAGAAACACTGAAGGAAAAAAAGGCTAGTACCCAAAATGTTTATCATTTGATGTAGTGAACATTGTGTCTCAAATTGTCAGCAATTTTTCACAAGAAGCAATAGCTGAGAAATCTATTTGATTTGAACCTTTAAGTTTCATCCCAAGATCAGCTTTGTAGAGGAGTTGCCAGGATCATTTCTTTAAAATATGCTGTATTTAATACAGTTCGGCTTCAAATGTAAATACTTTATGAGATTTTAAAATTATAATGTTTCATACGATCTACAGAAGTATGCCAAATAAATTCCACCACTAAAATAACTTAATAATCAGTAGAAAAATATTAAAAGCTTTGAAACAAGTATGTAAATCCTTTCTTTTAGAGTATAAGAATCTGAAAGAAGACTAAGGGAATCATGGGAAAACAAGAGTGAGAAGGCCTGTGAAGAGCATAGCTTCCCTCCCTAAATGTGACTTGCCAATGGCTTTGGGCTGTAAGTGTTAAGTCTTGTTTAAAAATAAAAAGCAAGGAATAGATAAGAAGATCAATAGCTTACTCACTCAGAACTTTTAATAACTTGTACTCTCCATTTCCTTAGGAGACTGAAAACAAGTAAGTAGATTGCTTTCAAGTGGATAGGCCCATACATTAGCAATCAGTCTGGAGTCTTGAAGACTCTAGAAAGTCTTTGTTGCACCATGAGGCATACTGGAGACTGTACGCATGTGAATCATCATTGCCAGCAAAAACTCGAGGAAGTACAGAGCTGGTGCTTCCGTCTCAAATTAGAACTGATTTTAAATGCACCTAACAACTCTGTGTGTTTATCTAAAGATATAATCAATGCTAGATTGAATATTTTATTAAGGTAAAAACAAAAACTGTATTTTCTAAGGCTTAGTTTTTGGTAAAACACCAGTAACACAACTTTTCCTACACATCAGTGATTCTGATTGTTCCCTTTTCTCCGTGCTTAGAAGAGGAAGGATGACTAACACAAAACCTAGTGTTTTTTCTGTTTTGTTCATGGAAACAGTATTATAATGAAGGTTTGAGCCATGTCGACAAATAATTGAGTTTTAAGTGCAAATGGACTACTGGAACAAATTCCATCCTTTCTATAATTGTGAATTCCAATCTTCATCACAGGCCGTGAAAATGTATTTCCTACTATTGATATTCTGGGGAAGCAATTTATGATGTAGGGGGATCTAAAAATTTCTGCACCATAAAAGGGTAAGGCTTAAAAAAATACATTCATCCCATATAGCTGTATCCCAAAGTGTGAGACCAGTCTCCTCTTGATTTACAACTACAACAGACACCAAGAAGTATATTATAAAAGAAATTGGTTTCCAAATATACCTAGCACATATTCTTTATGTCTGGATGTATTTCTTTCAATTGAGGTCAGCAAAATATGACTTACATTTCAAGTGGCTGAAGAGAAAGTTGTATCCTCTATCAAAAACAAATGGGTAAAACAGAACTACCAGATTTCCCCACAGATGCAAATATTTTAGCAGATTTATCTAGAATCGAAGTTTTTTCAGAAAAATTTTGAGGATAAAGGAGACAATCTATTGAGGGCTTTGGTAGGTTGCAAAGCTTTATTCAAAAATATTGGATGCTGTCATCAAGCAGATCCTGTTCTGCAAAGTTATTCTATTGATTTTGAAAATGAGACAGATACTAGATTATATAGGATTTTTGCTGCAAATAACAGGCATCCATCTTGAACGATTTTAAGCACAGAGTATATTAATCATAAGGATGCTGGTTGCCCAAGAGTACCCAATTTGAGGAGTTGGGCCAGGCCTCTGCAACAAGCTAGAACTCAGGACTTGGAACACCAATGTGACTATCCCTGCTCTTCTGTGTATTCCTGTCTATAAATTTGTTCTGGTTCTCTCCCCTTTCCTCCTTATGAAGCCGTTTTGTCTCTTCCCCACGTCCTCCCCCTGGCACTCAATCTTGGATCAATCCAAACCCCCAACATAAATGGGGTCAATCCATCTTCCTGAATTTGGAAGCTAGGATTAAAGCCATAACATGTAAATTATGGGAGATTTAAACTGCTGATGCCATTCTTGTTCATAAGACACTCTGACCTCCATCTTAGGTGACTCCTCTGCCACAGGTGAAGTGTCTGACTACCACCTCCTTTGTGAAACTCTCCACCTCTATTTTTTTTATTCTTTTTCTCTTTTTTTTTTTTTAACTTTTTTTTATTGAGTAAGTCATTTTACAATGTTGTGGCAAATTCTAGTGTAGAGCACAATTTTTCAGTTATGCATGAACATACATATATTCATTGTCACTTTTTTTTTTGCTGTGAGCTACCACAAGATCTTGTACATATTTCCTTGTGCTATACAGTATAATTTTGTTTAACTATTCTACATTCTAAAATCCCAGTCTGTCCCTTCTCCACCTCTATTTAAAAATTCAATTTAACATAAATAAGATTTGTATGAAGTGGTGGATGTCTCCTCTTCAAATCCGATAGACTTCCAAATCTAGATTTTAAAAGGGTCAGAAGTGGTCAGTGTTTCCATAATCTCTAATTGTTATAGGTATTTTCTTTCCCAATCCTACAGGCAAACATAAAATCACAGAAATCACATGGCAAAACATCCTCAAAGAAATTTTAAAGAATATAATTTCAAAGCACATTCCCAAACTATAGGTTAGAGGCTCAGAACAATACACATGGAAGGACAAACAGGTGGTTGCAGAAACAAAAGTTTAATATGAAACGAAAACCTCTGATAAGACTGCAATATAAAATTTTAATTAGCTTTAATATATAAATATGTACATACTGATATGAAAAATGTACTTACATTATTAATTGGGTGTCAACTTTGTCTAAATGTCAGTTTGGATTGTTAGTTCACATTTGTTTCTTATAAAAGCCCAATAAATAAATATATGATAGAATCAAAGTCTTTGAAATAACAAAAGAGAAAGAGTAATTAAAGTTTAAATTTAATTGTACAGGTTTCTGCTCAGAAGTTTCCAAGTGTATTAATTAAAAATATCACTGAGATAATTCACGTAAATACATTCATAATCATCATGGGGAATTTGTGTTTGTGGGTAACAAATTTGCATGCTGTTTATAATCTTTAATTAAAATTTAGAAAAATTTAAAATATGCAGTGAATATAACTAAAATCCATTAACTAGAAAAGTTGAAGCAGAGTATTGCCATTTTTTGATGGTTCCTCCAGGAAGATACTGAGAATTAAGGGCAGAATTGTTTAAACCAGTAAGCCATTTTAAGTGTTCATTTAGCTAACAAGATTGTGATAAATGTGACATTATGCTAACCAAACTGAAATTTTATTCAGGAAGCAAAAATAAATTGAAATCTACAAAAGCAGTAAGGACTATTCTACAAAATAGTGGATTTATGAAGTCTCTTTTGCAGCCTCTAAAAGACATGGATGTGCAATTAAATTTTTCATTTCACAAATATTAAAAACTCAGGAACAATTTTTCATCAATTAAGTTATTTAAACCAAATGAAACAGAAATCTATAGCACCTAGACAAAAATCACTTACATCTAGTTTCTTTATGTGATAGTATTTACCAATGTCACTGTGATGTTGAGAGGCACAAATGACATAATGCTTTGGAAAGCATGACTATTTTCTCCAGTGTGAGTCATTGCATTGTACACTGTACCTTGGTTGTTGCAGAGTCAAAGCCATATAATCATCAAATCCCATTTCCTTTTCCTCTTGGGCCTATATTTGGAGCCTGCCCATGTGTTTGCCTTCCAAAAATGGCAATTCTATGCTTGCGCTTTGAAAATTGATGGATTTTAGGAAAGCACATTACATACATTTTTAATTTTCCAAGTTTTTAATTAAGTAAAAATTGAACAGTGAATAGCATGCAAATATGGTGCCCATAAGCATGAATTTCCTAAATGGCAATAATGAATATTTTATGTGGGTTATTTTAATGATACTTTTTATTAATTAACCTGGAGATTTCTGAGCTATAACCTGTAGAAGTAAATCTGATTTTTCATTTATCTCTTCAGTGGAATGTGAGCAAAGTGCTAATGCCACTTCCAAGCTACACCTCTAAACTTCCTGCGTGACTCTCCGTGGTCAGCCACACGCAGAGGACCCAGTGCAGGACACAAGGCTCTAGAGGATGGTGAAGACACTATATAAAAGGAGCCCAGTCCTTAAATGACTGCGTGGAGACCTGTACTGGACAATCCGGTGAGTGAGAAATAAAATTGTACTGTACTAAGTCACTTAGGTTTTGAAATTGTTTGCAACAGCAGTTAGACTACACTAATTTAAGAGCCTGACATTTCTAGTAAATGTATTATGAACTCTAGGGAATAATGAGCTGGATTTTTTTCTTTTTTTTGTTTTTGTTTTCATGAGCTTTTAAGCAAAGTAGTCCAAACCCACTACTATTAATGGGAAACAAGTACACATATAGGCTCAAGAGTATCATTGTTATACACTGACTTTTTTTGTTAATAATGTGATTTAATGAACTGTAATAGAATAATAATATTTATTATTCACATAGTATGTGCTACTGAGTCAAGCACTTAACTGTGTGATCTCAATAAACCTTAACATCAATTTTATGAGACAAGCAGTATTACCACTCCTTCAACACAAATATTTAATAAGTGATCTTAGGAAAACCATTTCATCATTTGGGCCTCAAATTTCTAAGAATCCTTTGAGTAGTAAAATTTTCTAATTCTAACTCAGCATCAGGAGGTTTAAAACTGCTCAGACATCAACCTCTTTCTAAACCAATTTTTCCTCATATATATGTGCTTTTTCCTGATATAGATTCTAGATTCGGGAAGTTGGGATAAAAATAAAGCAGGTATCCACATCAGATATGGAATTTTTTATAACAGAGTATTGTTACGAGTTTTTGTTTTTTGTTTTTTTTGCCCCTTGGAAGAAAATAAGCAAAAATATTGTAATGTTTAAGACTTAGAAACTGAGGATCTTAGGCCTACAATCAACAATGAATCAAGGATATGGTGAGACAAAGAAGTGTGAGACCTGGTTTGAGAAATAATTTCATTTGTAAGCTTGTGAACCGCTCTGACTGAATCTTTCAGATAAAGATACTAAAATAAGTTCATTTTCTAAGTATCAGTCTTAATGAGGAAGGACCAGTCAGGAGGAGACTGGACTCATCTAACAGGGCAGAAGTGGGCTTTCATGCTTTGGAATGTCTTGAGGGAACATCATGCTTTTCAGAGGGTAACTTGAGACCCTGCTCAATCTTAATACCTCTTATGAAAACCAGTGAAATAATAAAGTCCCAGGAGAAACCAAGAAGGGTCTGATACACACTGGAAGCCATAAACACCTTGAGAAAAAAATCCCTTCCTGAGAAACTTCCTACTTGGGATTAAGATATAAGAATAGGGCTGTAGATGATTGCTACTACACTCTTGCCCAATTTTTCCTTAACATTCAATAAATTTATTTTCCTTTCTTGGGGTACCTAGTATTAAAAATATTTAAGTTGAATATAACATGTGAGCAGACAAAAGAAAATTGATATCAACTGTTTGTAATGTATTAGAGATAATCCAAAAGCAATTCTACAATACCTGGATATCACACTTTGATCAAATGTATAACTTTTGTAAAGCATTTCACTTAAGGTTTCACTATTACCTACATTAGGATTCCCCTTATGTTTTGCTTGCTTGCTTGTTTGCTTGTTTTAACTTCCAGGCTTGACTTAGGGTATATGTAACCAATCTATACTAGAATCATATACTTCCTTAAACATGTTATTCATATTTTATAATTTAATATGCTCTCATAGTAATATGAGTAGTTTTGGCTTGTTATAGCATTTAAAGATTCCTATTTTAAGCAAGTGGAGTAATTTAAAACTTTAGCTTAAACAAATTTACCTTTAAATCATGCTTCTCATTTAAATGGGCATTTATAAAAAACAAGCTCTCATCTCTGTCATTCAGCACTAACTCTGTTTACGATTGCACGTGGATAGCTAGAGTGTTGAGACAGAAAAAAAATATGAAATAACGAATAAAAAGAGGATGCAAATCTACCAGGAAAATAATCTCCATGGGCAAGAAAACAATATACAAAAAGATTCTCAAAGGAATTCATTGTTTTATTTAATCACTCTACAAAAACATTTCAAATACCATGAACAGCACAATCCTGTCTCAGCCTGAAACTGTCACACATCCCACTTACAATACACTTGAGGTCTCTCCCAGTACTGTTATTAGCAGGACTATGAGAGAAGGAAACCAGCCAAAGCTGTGCCAAATCTGCCTTGGATCAAGTGGAGTGGCAGTAACTCCTTATGATATGGAAAAGATGGGACTAGGCTTTAGCCTTCTTAGCTGGATTAATCCAATGGGGGAAAAGGTATTTATCTTGCCTATCCTGCTTGTCTAAACTACTCAAGCTAACATTATCACCAGTTCTCAGGCGCTTTCCCCAGGCTCACACAGTGAGCTATTCACTGTGTATATTGATGTCACTTTCTTGCTCAGAAATATTTTTCAGAACATAGTGGCTTTCTTTGCCAACTGCTAAATGCTTACCTCTTAGCTTTTCATTAGGCTCAGCTACAAGGCATAAACGAGGAATAGCTCATTTGCCCTCAATTATTTTAGGGATCAATTCTCACACTCTTGCCACAAATTTCTTTACCAACTAATAGATAAAGTCTTCAGGTTTTTACCTTCACACATTAACTTTTTTTTATCTGTGTCACATCTACAAGGTGTATGTTCACTCAGAAATCTCCTTCACACCAACCCCACCAGAGTACGTTCCATACCTTTACATGAAACTGTTAACTAATAAGTAGTAAACAATGATGAGGAAAATTAAAGGTCAGAATAAATGACGAGATTTACCATGTCCATGGATTGGAAGAATCAATATTTTCAGAGATCTATCATAATTAAAACCTTCTTTTCTCCTAAATATACCATCAAGAAAATGGAAAGCCAAGCTATAGACTGGAAAGAAATACTTGACACGTATATTGAACAAAGGATTCCATACAGGATATATCAAGAGCTCAATAATAAGAAAACAAACAACAAAAATAGAGGACAGGACTTGAACACACATCATAAACACAGATAGAAAAACCGCAAGTAACCACATGAAAAGATGCTAAACGTCATTAGTCTTCAGGGAAGTTTAACTTAAAAGAACAACAAAATATAGCTTCATACCCTCTAGAATCGCTCGCTGGAATAATAAAGACTGATGATACTGACAACTATTGGCAGAGATGTGGACCAACTGAAGCTCTCATATATTGTGGCTAAAGTGAAAAAAATGGAACAGTTTAACTGTTTCTCAACTATAAAGTTAAAATCAAACTCCTTATTACCCAGAAACTGCACCTCTGGATACAGGCATACCTCATTTTGTTGCACATCACTTTATTCTGGTTCACAGATACTGTGGGGGTTTTTTTTAATAAAGTGAAAGTTTATGGCAATCTTGCCTTGAGCAAGTCTATTTGCATCATTTTTCCAATAGCATCTGCTTACTTCATGTCTTGTGTCACATTTTGATAATTCTCACAATATTCAAACTTTTTCATGATTATTATATTTGTTATGGTGACCTGTGATCAGTGTTCTTTGACGTCAGTATTGTAATTGGGAACACCGCAAACTGTGCTCATACAGGACAGCAAATTTAATGAATAAATAACATGTGTGTTCTGGATGCCCTACCGACTGGTCATTCCCCCAACTCTCTCTCTCTCCTTAGGCCTCCCTATTCTGTCAGACACAACAGTATTGAAATTAGGCCAGTTAATAACCCTTCTCTCTAAGTGTTCAAGTGAAAGGAAGAGTCACACGTCTCTCACTTTAAATTAAAAGCAAGAAATTATTAAGCTTAGGGAGAAAGACAAAGAAAGTTGAGATGAGCCAAAAGCTAGGCCCCTTGCACCCAAGAGTTAGCCAAGTTGTGAATACAAAGTTAAAGCTCTTGAAGGAAATTAAAAGTGTTACTCCGGTGAACACACAAATGGTAAGAAAGCAAAACAGTCTACTGCTGATTCAAAGAAAATTTTAGTGGTCTGGATAAAAGATCAAGCCAGCCACAAAATTTCCTTCAGCCAAAGCCTAATCCAGCGCAAGGCTAACTCACTTTAGTGCTATGAAGGCTGAGAAAGATGAGGCAGCTGCACAAGAAAAGTTTGAAGACAGCAGTTGGTTCATGAAGTTTATGGAAGGAACTCATCTCCATAACATCCAAGTGCAAGGTAGAGTGCTGATGTAGAAGCTGCAGCAAGTTATCCAGAAGATGTAGCTAAGATAATTAATGAAGTTGGCTTCACTGAACAACAGGTTTTCAATGTAGACAAGACAACTTTATATTGGAAGAAGATGCTACCTATGATTTTCAAAGCTAGAAGTCAATGCTTGGCTTCAAAGCTTCAAAGGACAGGCTAACTCTCTTGTTAAGGGCTAATGCAGCTGGTGATTTAAAGTTGAAGCCAATGCAATAAACTGGACAACCTAGAAGAAACAGACAAGTTTCTAGAAACATACAGTCCACCAAAACTGAATCAAGAAGAAACAGATCATTTGAACAGACCAATCACTATCAGTGAAATAGAATCAGCAATAAAAAACCTCCCTGCAAACAACAAAAGTCCAGGACCAGGTGGCTTCACTGGGGAATTCTATAAAGCATAAAAAACAACAGCTCATACCTATTCTTCTCAAACTCTTCCAGAAGATTGAAGAGGAATGAACACTCCTAAACTATGGGAGTTAGAATTATTGCTCTCGTGAAATTTAGAAGCAAATAACAACTAGGAGCTAAAAAAAATTACAGTATATAATCAAGTACTAAACTAGGTAAGAAACATTTATAAATGTGCTTCAAATTTTTTTTCAGAGAAGAGAAAGCTCAATAACTAAAAGTTTTGGAAGTTTGTTGAGGTATGTCCTGAAAATAGTTTTTAAGTGAATGTAACAGATAAATATTGTATATTCTTCCAAAATGTTCATGTCATTTAAGTCTTTAATAAAAGCTAACACCATGAAAAAAGAAAATAATGTTAGTAATACAATAATGATCATGGAGAAAAATTAATTTATAAGAAATAAAAGTCACAGGAACTAGTAACTTTGGAACTTTATTTAAAATATTATTTGTAACTTCATTTGATAATTCTCAATCATACTACCCACTGGAGAATAAGAATTGCTATTTTGTCACCTCAAAACATGTTCATTGACAAATGGTGGAGAGGCTGTGGAGAAAAGGGAACCCTCCTACACTGCTGGTGGGAATGCAGTTTGGTGCAGCCACTATGGAAAACAGTATGGAGACTCCTCAAAAGGAATAGACTTACCATTTGACCCAGGAATCCCACTCCTGGGCATATATCCAGAAGGAATCCTACTTCAGGATGACACCTGCACCCCAATGTTCATAGCAGCACTATTTACAATTGCCAAGACATGGAAACAGCCTAAATGTCCATCAACAGGTGATTGGATAAAGAAGATGTGGTATATTTATACAATGGAATACTACTCAGCCACAAAAACTGACAACATAACATCATTTACAGCAACATGGATGCTCCTGGAGAATGTCATTTCTAAGTGAAGTAAGCCAGAAAGAGAAGGAAAAATACCATATGAGATCGCTCATATGTGGAATCTAAAAAAACAAACAAACAAACAAAGCCTAAATACAAAACAGAAATAGACTCATAGACACACAATACAAACTTGTGGTTGCCAAGGGGGCAGAGGGTGGGAAGGGATAGACTGGGATTTCAAAATTGTATAATAGATAAACAAGATTATACTGTATAACACAGGGAAATATATACAAGATCTTATGGTAGCTCACAGAGAAAAAAATGTGACAATGACTATATGTTCATGTATAACTGAAAAATTGTGCTCTATACTGGAATTTGACACATTGTAAAATGATTATAAATCAATAAAAATGTTAAAAAAAAATGTTCATTGAAACTAAAAACTTGCCACTGAACAGTGTATTGCTAAAAATGTAAATTGTTTCCATGAGACATTGTCAAAGGTCAATCTTTTTATGTGAATATGAGTAAGTTATATTGGAATGCTTCTAAGTGGAAAAATCACTTAACAGGCCCTATTTGTATATTCCATATTGTATTATCTATTGGACTTCACATGAAGTCAACAAAACTCAGTGATTAAAGAGAAATTTTTTCTTCATATCAAGGAAAACTACAAATATTTTATACAAAACTATGTTACATATGATTTATTTTTTTAGTTTTGTTAGGTTCTGGGAAGAGAATTTATGTATGTCTCTCTCTCTAAAAGACTACCAGTTCTGATGATAACATCTCCCACTGTGTAAAAGTCTTGTAAATGAACTGTAACAGTAATAATTGTGTTTCTCTGGGTCAGCTGCATTGCAAATGGTGCATAAATCAATACATAATGAGACACAAACAATTTATCTTTGTGTGATCCATAAGAAATTAAAGTGCATAATTAGATTATCTATTGCCTGTCAAAAGAACAAAATAAACAGAGCTTGCTATCTGAGAGATAAGGAAAGAAACGGAATAAATATGGACTAAGGTGGCAGGGTGTTGAAATGGATGAAGGGAAAAACATTTCTTTGAAAAGGACTGGGAACTACAACAGTAAAAGGGTAGTCAGATCTTATGTTTGCAACTCTAGAGCTGAGATTTATGATTTTCATGTATAATATGACTATAGTTATATAATACATAAACATTTATATATTTAATTGCATGATTACATCATATATATTGTATATATCTACTATATACAGCAGATAATATACACTATATACCATATATTTCATATATACGTATATTGTGTTTATATACACATATATGATTTATCTACACATATATGATATATATACCATACACACACACACACACAGAGATATATATACACACACACATATAGTGGGTATCATGTACATAGACCAAGACTAGAAAAATACAAATAAAATTTTATAGTGCTTTACTCTGAGGTATAAAAATCTAAGAAACTGAAGGATCTTTAATTCTTTACCATATAAATTTCCAAGTTGCTTAATTTATTATAATAAAAAAGAATTACTTTCATAATTTAAAAAAGATTTTTAAAAGACCTGTACTTCTAAAAGCATAGAGGAAAGATATACATCAAAATGGAAAAGACTTTGAGTGGTAGAATTGCAGGGAATTTCTAAAAAATCTTCCATCTAGTTTTTTTTTTCCCAAGTAAGTATGTATTACTTTTAAAAGAGGAAAGTAATCAATAGGTATGTTTTAAATGTGCAGCCTGATGCTGTGCTTTGCTGTCTACACAGCGTCTGCTCGTAGGTCCTTGTCCTGTGTCTGATTTTTCCTAGGATCTGAGAATGCTCCTAGCCATATCATTGGTTTGAATGACCCATTCACCTTCCTGTTCCTCCTACGGTGGATCTGAATTGCTGCCTCTGACATCCCAACTGCAGAGACATCTCACCCAGTTCTTTTGTATAATAATAAACTCCACTACTTACTAATGTCTTCAAGTATTTTTCTTCAAATTTTCCTACAAAACAAAATTGTTTAAAAGAGTTAAGAAAACTCTTCACATCCTTGGTCTGATAATCTTGCTTTGTCTGCTTGCACAGTATTTCCAGGGCGGTAGAACCCGTCCCTCAGCAGTCACTGTCTCCTGCTGCCATAAGCACTCAGGTTTTACCATCTCATTGTTTATGAAACAGGAGGTGTTTATTGCCTTATACATTATCTTTAGTCATGGGATTAACATTTACAGCACTGACCTGTTTGAAAATGAGAGAGTGGCTCTTCAGAATCACAGGTGGGCATTCTTCTCAACAAGAGGAGATTCATAATATGAAAAGAGGATATAAACCCTATGCTGAGACATTAACTTAGTTTTAGTCCTAGGCCTAGATAAAACATTTCTTATTTAAATACAAAACACAAGACATAATAAGAAAAGGTATTAGGACACAAGTGAAAGTGTGTATTTCCAAGGAACATATATGAAAATCCTTATTTCTAAATTTTTCCAACTTAGGTTTACTGAAATATTTTCCTGTTTTGTGTTAGTTCCTCTCTGTATTTTATGTCATTCACAGATCTCAAAGCATACAGGAGAAACTTTTTAATCAGTTTGACTCTAGTCAGCTGCTCTGATTGTATTAGTATATAGGGAATGTTTATACTGACATGACATAAGAGTTTTCTTTGTCTTAAAGAATTTAAAATCAGATACTTTGGAAACATCCAATTCATGTTTCCAAGAAAATGTGTCCCCTACTTAAGTGTTTTCATTAATCTGTTATAGATGAGCACAGTGATAAAAACTTTTTCTACTTTTAATAAAAAATAAGTTTCTTACCCTAAAGTATCATCATATAAAGTAGCAATACTTAAAAGCTTTCAAAGCAACAGAGTCCTATCAGAAAAGAAAATGATATAAAAAGGACAGAAAAAAGGTAATGTTTAGTGTTGGGGAAAAAGCACCATGCACTGTGAAGGGGAGTTTATCTGTCTCGGGGGCAATGCCCATTAAGCTTTTAATATATGCAGTTTTAATCATTTTTGACTCATTATTTCCACTTTCAGAAAATTTATTCTAAGAAAATCATTTAAAATATGCATAAGATTTAGCTAGTAGGAATTTAAATTTTAAAAATCCAACAGAATTTGGATTTTAAATAATAAATATTGAATAAACTATGCTATCAGAATGCATTAACAATATGGCATCACTTCATATAATATCAGTATGCAGTGATAATAAAAGGCAGTCACAAAATATTAACTGAAAATGAAATTTATAAACTATACACAAAGTATGATTTTATTTTTTCCAGTATATACACATGGAAAGGTTATATATAAACATATAACCAATAATTATTTCTGTGTTGTCATCATCACCATTGTACTTTCAAATTTTTCCTAAAAGAACAAGTATTTGTATCTCAAGCACTGACCACTCTCCTCTGAAATCCAGACCCTATATCCGTATGTTCATGTGACATCTCAACTTGGAAACCTATTATTCTTTTATTGATTCATTCATTTATTCATTTGTTCATTCAACTGTTTACTCATTTGTTCAAATAAAAAATGTTATGTGTGTGGCACTTTTTAAAGTGTTGAGGATTGAGCAATTAATTAATTGGACAAGTATCTTTGCCCTGATAAAGCGTGCCTTCTTAGTTGGGATCTATCTCAAGCTTACTATGATAGTAAGAGTTGTCTTGATTTTCCCCCAATTTAGTACTCCCACAGCCTTCTCCAACTCAGCAAAAGACTTAACTATTGAGTGGCTCATGCTAACATTTAGGATAAATTCTAATCCCCTTTCCTTGGTCTAAAGATTCCAAATGATTCAGTCCCTGCCTGATTCTCCAATCCCATATCCCTCATAGTACTCCCCACTTGGCTCATTATACTTTACATACACTTTAACGCTGCTTTCTTTCGATTACATAAAAAAGAAAGAACTTTGTAGATAATTTTTTTACCTTGGACTAAAGCAGGAGCCAGGTGCTGGAGCAGCAAAGTCAAAATGGGAAGAGACCAAGAGTTGCTCATGTTAAAGAAAGGAAATGGAAGTTTGGCAGTTGTTTCTGGCAAATATCTCCCATCATTTCAGCTAATTACGCACTGACTCGCCTCTATTATCTACCTCAAATGCATTAGTGATAATTTCATAATGTACGTTATCCCTGCTTCTATCACTCACCATAGAAAGCCCAGAACTCAAACTATCCCTTACCCCTGGACTCTATATCCATATGGCTCTGCCCATTCCCTTTTTTTACCTTATTTCCATCTCTCTCCAAAGTGCCTTTTGGAATGCAAGGTCAGACAACAACCTATGTTTTGAACATCCTTTCTTCTTACAAGAAAGACAGACTCCTAAAGACCCGGCAGCCCTCTCAAAACATGGATAATTTTCTCTTCATTGCTATGTCCAGACTATTTCTTCCAGTCATAAAACCCTACAAGCTTTTAACCTCCTGTAGTCAGGCTATGCCATCACTACCTCTACTTGTCAAGTAGATCTCTGACTTGCTCCCTCCTCTCCCTCCCTGAAGGTTTCCATTCTTGCTTTCCAAGATACTTTCTCAAACACTGCTCCTGACATAATTCTGTCATTTCTAAAAGCATAGAAATGATTTTTTCAAAACCCTGACCTCTCAGTTCCTTGATCTCCTCTTCCCTAGTAGTCCTATCCTCCCTATTATCTCATTCACTCATTCCTACAGCCATACACTAGGCCAGTGCATTCCAATCACTTTCATGTCACACATGCAAACAAAGTTATCGTATGGCGTATCAGAGTAAGGAAAAGAAGGCTGCCCTGCACCCTGGGGACTCTGACCACTCTCGAGTTAGCTGGTTCTTTGAATCCCTAGATTTCTGGATTAGTCACTGGAGCACAACTGTGACCAATTTGTGTCACTTTGGTTGGAAAGCTTTTTGTAGGCCTTGTCATTACCAGTAACTTCACCCCCTCCATGATACTGATTTCAAACATCCCATTGCCTGACCATACTCTCCGACCATTCAAATGATCTCTAGTACCCAATTCCAATAATTCACGAACCCCATCAGGACTAATTCTGCAATAATCCTCTCACCTTTATCTATCCTTCCCTCTTTCATATTCTTACTTTCTTCTTACCTACTTAAATTCACGGTTAATCGCTATAACCCCACCTTATGTATAGTCTCAGATCCTCTATGTCTCTTTCCACTCTAGCTTTGGTTAAATTTAGGTCAATTCCTCCTTCATGCCAGACTGCTGAATTTGTCTGGAGAAGGACATAGCTGACTCTTCTCACTGCAAAGGACCACTGACCCCAAGTGGATTCTTAGTGCTGTCCAGCAACATACATTTCCCTTGTCATTCTCACTTCCACTCTCCTAGAGCTTTATTTCACCTCCCTTCTTCCCAGACTCCCAACATCTCTTCCCATATATCATTCTCAGTCGATTACTCTAGTTTAGGAACTAGGGTTCTAGGGTTCACTGAGAACACAGAAACAATCAGAAGATAATCTCCATGCTCCCCACCGCTACACCTCACATCAATCTTCTCTCAATGGACACACAGGATATAGTGGAGAACTGCCTCACTCCTATATAAGGACAGTGTCTTCACTTGAGTATTTATCTAACAACCCCCTCCCTTCCACTCAAAAATGTAGCTATGGCTATCATTCCCTATACAAATAAATACACTGTTGTTTCTCCCATTTGGGGGAAAAAAAGAGCAGTTCCTTTAATTTTGGAAAACTCCAAACTATCTCTTCAAATATTGCTTCTCTTCCATCTCCTCATTTCTCATGTTCAGAATCGCCTAGCAGACACATGTTAGAATAATTCAACCCTCTTGTCTCAATGTTCTTTCACACTTGTTAACTCTAGGTCTCTCCCTGTGCGATATTAGGGATGAACTCCTCAGTACTATCTTTCAGTTTACTAATTACTTGTTAATTTTGAATAGTTTAGAGCTTATCTTATCTTTTGGATTTTTAACGTCCTTTAAACATTCACATTTTTATCTTCTTTATCCCCTATTTTTATTATAAATTGAATACAGAATATAATCAAGAGCAAAATAGAATACTTCAGGCAAGGAACATGATGTTCAAAGAGATTAATTATGGTTTAAGTGACTAAGGACAACATCATGGGAAGTAGAAGACTAAAAGAGTGTTAGTATATATTGATACTGACTTACTTGGAGGATTTAATTGAGAGCTGATAAAGTACTCCAGATTAGAGAAATAGCATGAAAAAATGAGCCTAGCATATGAGTTTTATGAATAAAACTCCGTCACGGGAATGAAGAGTACAAGTTGGAGGGTAAAATAGGGTCAGAAGGTATGATATTCAAAGTACTTAACCATCACAGCAAAAGCACCAAGTATTCTAAAATATTTGCTAAGGATACATGAAAAGACAAAAACTACAAAGAAAAGGGGAAAATGTATATAATCAAAGAAATACTTCAAGAAATTAAATATTGATGAGTCTCCAGATTTGAGTAACCAACTAAGCATCTTATTCATCATTCTGGGCACTATTTGCACCAAAGAACATCATTATGAAACTTCAGAATTCCAGAGATAAAAGGAAAAATGTTAAAGCTTCAAGAGAGAAAAAAAATTATCTGACACCAGGAATGAGACCAGACTTCTCAAGAGCAAAGCTGAAAACCAGAAAAATAAAAATAAAAACAAATACCTTGAAAATCATGAAATTATTCTATACACAGTCAAAGTATTCTTCAAATAAGAGAGAGGAATAAAGGTATTTCAGAGATGTAATGGTTTAAATGATATATTTCCTGTGCACTCTTCTTGGGAAACTAAGATGCCCAGAAACAGAACAGAACAAAATCCAGATTAAAGGTTTTATTTTAGTCTGAATTAGAGCAGTAAGATGAAGAACTCCAAGAGGGTGGTCTCCAGAAAAAGGTAATACAGAACTAATAGATAATATGGCAGTTTTTACTACATTAAAAATTTTCAAAAATATTTTACAGATTATCGGGTGTAAGAGAGAGCCACAGGCTCAAAAAAGTAAGAAAAAGAAAATATTAGGCAATTATTAGGTTTAACTAAATAACACTGAAATTTTTATAGGTAAAAAATGGCCAAATATAGGCAATTTCATATGTCCAACCTAACTTCCTGCTATGTGAGTAGAGAGATTAAACAGTAGACATGTCTAAAATTAGTAAATCAAAAGAGAAATATAGAGAGGAATACAGAAATATGGAGTTAAATGCCAAAGGAGATAGCAAAAGAATTTTTTAAAGGCAGTCATGCTAGGGAGGGCATAGCTCAGTGGTAGGACACATGCACAAAGACCGGGGTTCAATCCCCAGTACCTTCATTTAAAGTAATAAATAAATAAATAGATAGACAATCAAACAGATAAATAAAAGGGTTATCAGAGGAGCAGGGCTGGGGAGGAGAAAGATACAAAGGGCCTGATTTTTTTTAGAACTATTTAACTCTTAAAGCTATGTTCATAATTAGTTTGATTTTTAAAATCTTCTAAATAAAATACCAACAGTTTAAGAAGTTTCAATTTAATATTTGTTACAAAAATGGAGACCAAAATCACCAAAAGCATTTTAAATTGTAAACACGCCTATCAAATTCAAGCTATTTAGCCTTAGTGTAGCAGACCACTAATACAATGTATCAGACTTTTTCTGTGGCCTCAGATTTTTTCACCATTTGGGGACTTCAAAGCTGCAAGTAAAGGGTGTTAAGTACCCTTACATTCTAAAGAATGGTGTCAGATCATTTAGATAGGATTTGCTTAGATGTGACCCAAGAAACTTTAAGAAAAAAAATCAGTTTTAAAAGCATTTCATAAAGTATCATCCAAGCTTTTCAAATGTCCTAATGCCCTTAAAATATAAACTTTAAGACATGCATAAATATTCTTTCCACTAATACTATGCCGTTAACAACATTTTGTGGAAAACCCCTTTAAAGGAATAATATTAGAAAACTTTTTTCAGAATCTGTAACACCATTTTGACACATAATACACAAACTGCCTGCAAAATAATTTCCAATGTAGCTGCATTCTAATTAGCACCAGCCCAGAAGTCAAATGATTCTTTATAAAACTATTGAGAAATAAATTACATTACTGTGAATCATGCAATCATTGTTCAGCACAGTGATAATGTCCCATATATCAGAAATGACAGCCCATTTTCCATCCACTATTATAAAAAGGTACAGATGATACGAAGTCATGGCAATTTCTGAGTTAATGCCACATTCTAGAACCAGCCTGTCTCCTACTTTGTCAATTTTTTCCCAAATGAAACAAATTAAGGCTGCCACTGGCTCATGCAGATAACAGCATTCATGTTGGTGTATACATTTCATCACTGATGTATTAGGCAGTTCACACACACACACACACAAAAAAAAAAGGATTTTGACTGTCACTGCTCACTAGGTTTCCTCCTTCAATTGTTTTCCACAGGAATTGTCTCTGCTAACAGAAAATGACTGCACATAGCATTGCCTAAAAGGACACTTCCAAAATAGTCTTTGTGTCACATGAATATAATAACAGAACCTTACATCTTAAGTTGAGAGCTTTACATGAGGCAATGCAAAGCACTGAGCACAGTGTATGGTACATAGTAAATGTCCAATAAATACTGCAATTATTAGCAGCACTGAAACTGGGGAACAGCATGAACAATCAGGACTCAGGAAAAGGCAGAGCAAGGAATAAGAACTGAAGACTATGGGGCTTGTCTTACTGCTAAGATCTGTCTTTAGATATTTAAATAGGTAAAATGAATAAGGAGGAATTGTATATGAATGGAATTAATCACAGGCATAATATCTTCTAGAGTTTGGGGTCCTGAAAACAGAAGACACCGTCATAGGAGAAAGATCCAGGAGATGTGATATAAGGACTAACGTGGTCGCTTCATTCTGTGTATTCAAGATTTCCAAGAAGGTTCATAGGTCATTATCTGGGAGGGCCCGTCCATAATTCCATGAAACACTGCCATGTATAAACATCATCTATTTTAGCTAATCACTATCAAGTTGCCGGTAGCACCTGGTTGTAAAAACCAATTACTCAACTTGTGAAAATGTTTTGCTGTCTCAGTGAGTACTACAGAACTACTGGAGCCCTCATTTTCTCTTCTAATAGGGTAAGTGTTGTACAAAGAGGCTTAGTGTAACAAAAACTAGGAGAATGGTGATTTTTTTTTTATTTTAGGAAGAATGCATTTGCTAAACAAACATTTTTGAGTCCCTGCTATGTGCAGAATACTGTTAGTAGATACTTATTTAAGGGTCGTATTACTAGAGGCAGCTCTATTCTCTTTGTTGGAATTCCTGCCACTAGATTTAACACAAGTAAAAAGCACTATGAAGACCACCAGCCAGAGCCCCCAATGGGATCTCAGCAAGGTCAGCCATAAAAGACGATTCAGAGCATAAAAACACACTTCTGCTTCTTCTACTATGCACTGACTTTAATTTTAGTCTGAGTACAATAAGGACGAGAAAAAATTTTTCATTTAATTCTTTCAATGCCTTGATAAGAAAAATCTCACTTTTACAAAGGAAGAAACTGAAGCCAAACTAGCAGACATGGAATTTGCTAACTCTAAAGCTCTACAATGCTTCTCTGTGCTTCTTTCCTGTGTCTTGATTTTTCCAGCCTCACCAGAAACAGGGTGGCATGTGTCCATCACCTACTCACTTGTGAGAGGAAGTGCACCAGATAATTTGACATAAGATACTGTCATCATGATAATCTGTAGTAACTTCATGAAAAGCCAGATTCCAGGGCCTCATCAAAGATCTACTTCATCAAAATCTCTGGGGTTGAGGACCACCCAGGAAATAATCTATTAAGTAAACAGGGTACTTTTAAAGTTCAAACTGTTTTGTGAACTACTTAACTAAGAATTTTTTGAAACAGAAAAACAGCATTGGTTTAGGAAAAAAATGGAATCTATTCATGATAGTCAGAGAATAAATGTACAGTTAATTCCTGAAATGTTTGCAGTCAGAAAAAGTGTTTGATTTTACAACATACATAGTGTCACAGTCCATGATCAAAGGAATATGACAGGAGTCATTCTGAGGTTATTTTGAAACTAAGTTTTGATGTCTTTCTACCAGTAAGTCAAGGAACATCATGGAGTCAGAGAAGAATAAAGAAAGGGGAAAAAATACAAAGGAGGGAAGAACATACAGGGGAAAGATATCAGGCATGTGTAGTATGTGCTAGTTTAAAATTTTTTTAATTCCAATTAACAAAAATAAGGCAATACACACCATAAAAATTGTTTCCTATGCTTTGGTAACTGGGTGCAAACTGAACAATAGGCTATGAAGAAACAAAGGAATTTTTAAATTAATGCTCAAATCCTTGAAACAACATATGTAAATTGTAAAGGTAAGAAGGAGAATATGGAAGAGAAGCAATTTATTAAATGCAGATTCAGGAAAATAAAGATTAAGACAAAAACAGGTTTTTCCTATAGCCACCCTCAGCTATAAGATTTTTACTGGATTATGAAGTTAAGAAAAGATAGGACTGTATATTATGATTGTATGCGTGTATCTATTAAAATTAATAGACTCAGTAAACTATGCATAGTTACTATAGAATTTCTCTAACAACTCACTAGTAATCCTTTTTTTACATTAAAGTCACAAGTTAAAGAATCCCACATGTATTGCTAAAAATCAGATGTCCAAACTAAATTAACTGGGCTCTATTTTCAGCAAAGTTTAAGTAAACTCCTAGGACTGACCCTTTCACAGATAACAACCATAAACTCTAGATTAAAAAAAAATTACATAAATATATCGGAGAGCTAAAAAAAAAAAAAAAAAGCAGGCACATCCTTCAGGAGAGCTGATACTGGAAAGAGGGACTAGCACTGGGTCAGCTCCCTACTTTCAGAGCCTTTAGCAGAGAGCAGGCCCTGTCAACACCATGCACGAAAGCTACAATCCCAATAGAAAACCCATTGTCTTTCTAGCTTAAAGAACCAGGAGCAGCATTTTGAAGCACCAAAGCCACTGGAAAGTGAAAGGGGCAAACTAACAGAGAGCCAGAAAAGGGGAGCCCAAAATTCTATGTACACAGTTTTCCCATACTCTGGTGACCCTCAAAAGAATGCATGCATGGGCAGATTTCAAGCACTTCAGCTAAGACAAAAGAAATTAAACTAATAACTAAGTCACTGTCCAAGAGTTAGAGCTATAGTTTGAGACTAATCAAATAAAACACCACCTAGAACAGATTTTAAATGAATGGAGAGATAAACCATGTTCATGGATCAAAACATTCAATATTTTCAGTATCAGTTCTCCCCACACTGATCTTTACATTCAACAAAATCCCTATCATATTCCCAGCAGACTTTCATGTAGAAATTCACAAATGTATTCTATAATTTATACAGAATGGCAAATATATATATATATATATTTTTCTAGTATATATATATATATATATATATACTAGAAAATCCAAAGGATTTTGAAAAAAGAAGAGCAAAGTTGAAGGCCTTAGGCTAATTGACTTGAGAAATACTAAAAAGCTACAATATTCAGAAAATGTGATACTGACATAACGAATGAAAAATACATCAATGGAACAGATTAGAAAGCCCAGAAAGTAGACTCAACTTATGCTATAATTTGATATTTTAAAAAAAATTCAAAGTAATCCAGTGGGGAAAGGACATGTTTTTTAATGAAATGTGCTAGAACAACTGGATATTCATATGGAAAACTACAATGATGCTTGATCCCCTACCTTCTGCCATGCACAAAAATAATCTGAGGTATACCATAGGCCTAAGTCTAAAAGCTAAATATGTAAAGGCTTTAGAAGAAAACATAGAAGAATACCCTTATGTCATGGGAACTGGTAAATTCTCTAAGGCAGAAATATAAAAAGATAAACTTAATCAAAATTAAATTATTTTGCTCTCCCAAGCTACCATTTAGAGATTACAAAAGAAAATATTTTCACGATATATCTTTGAAAAACAGCTGGTATCCAGAAAACATGAAGAATTCCTATAGTTTAGCAATTAAGAGAAAACAAATTCTGTACGAGGAAAAGACTGGAATACACACTTTTCAAAAGATGCTATGTGAATGGCCAATAAGCACATAAAGTACTCAAAGCATTAGTGTCTAGGGAACTGCAAACTAAAACCATGGTGAGATATCTACATAGACCTATCAGAATGCCTAGAATCAAAAAGACGGACATCACTGCATGATCGCTAGAATGTGGAGAAAGAATAATGTTCATAATCTGATAGTGTGAATGCAATATGATCCAAGCTTTTTTCCTTAATTTCTGGCAATTTCACACACACACACTCTCTCTCTCTCTTTCTCTCTCTATGAGCCAACAATTCCAGTCTTATTTTCCTAAGAGAAATGAGAATATGCCCACAAACAGACCTACACATCAATGTTCTTAGCAACTTTATTCATAATAGCCAAAAACTAGAAAGGACCCAGAGGTGGATGAATAGGAGAATTTGGTATACAGTGAAATACTATTCAGTAATAAAGAGAAATAAACACCAATATGCGCAACAAAACAGATGAATCAAAAAACTTGCTGCATCCTCAAACAAAAGAGCATGCACTATATAATTCCATTTATATGAAATGCTAGGCTAGGTGAAAGTAATTTTTAAATGGAAAAAAATCATAGGGATGCTTTGCTTGGAGGAAAGAAGAGAGTGGAAATGAGGACTGACTGGGAAGGAGCAAGACGGAAGTTTAAGTGGTGACAGGAATGTTTTGTATTTTGGAAGAACTTTAATATGAACAAATGTTGCACTTGTCAAAACTCACTGAATGGTATATTTATAATTTGTGCATGATTCAAAGAAAAAGACTAAATTTGAAATCTAGTTGGTGGTAAGTATGCTGTTATGTTTAGGTGAAAATACATTGATTTCTGCAACTATCTTTGGAATTCATCAAAAAACAAGAGGATGATGGATAAGGATAGATAGATGGTAAATACATGATAAAATTAAGTATTAAAAAGTGTTAATGGCAGAATCAAATTGGTGATGAACGTCTTCTCACAATTAAATTTCAACCTTTTTCATTATGAAAACAAATATATGTATATGTATATGCATGACTGGACATTGTGCTGTACACCAGAAATCGACACATTATAACTGACTGAAATTTTTAAAGAAATTTTTAATGCAAAAAAATTTCAACTTTAATGTATGTTTGAAATTTTTCCCCAATAAAATGTTGAAGGAAAAAATACATTAAAAATACATTATAACAGATTTTTTAATGCATACAAAGGACAGATCTGAAAATGAGCACATTTTACTGATGGTACTTGATTATTCAAGATTATTATGGCTTATATACTCATACACCTCTATCAATAAGTTACAAAAGTAACCATTTCATAAAACTAGGAGATGTAAACAATCTATACAAAAAGTACTCAAAATCACATATTGTTCAGAAAAGCCATTCTTAAAATATATACTTCATTATAGGAGTCATTAGAACTGTCACAAATATTCAAGTTCTCCTCTCTAGGGAAACACGGAAGGATTATAATTTCTTTGCCTACACGAAATAAATCATAGCCAAGTAACAGCCTCTGACCAATGAAATTTGAAGAGTGATGTCTGTCATCTCCAGAGGAAGCTTTAAAAAGCAATAGATGAGATCTACATTTTTTTCTGCCATGACACTTTATAAGTTTAAAGACAGTGGCAGCTACAACAATCTGAGTCCTGAAGAGTAAATGACACTGAGTAGAGCTCCCTCCAACCCATGATGAACATGCTGTGTACGCAAGAAATAAACCTTGTTATTTTAAGCCACTAAGGCATCAGGGATGGCCCTGCAGCATAACCTAACCCATCTTGTCACAATCGTAGAGTAAGATCTCTCCTGCTATTCCTTAAAATAAATATGAACACAAAAGTATCCTTTTCAAATTCAAGTTTTAACTTGGAAAATATTTCACCAAAAAAAAAAACAGTATTTTTTATACAGTCAGTTGAAAAGCATATCGAGAGGAGGCAGGATGAAGATGGCAAAGTAGGAAGACCCTGAATTCACCTCCTCCCTTAACACAACAAAACTACAAGTACATATAGCACAACTCTGAGAACAACCTGAAGACTAGCAGAATAGCTCTTATACAATTAAGGATATAAAGAAAAAACATCAAGTTAAGTAGGAGGGACAGAGATGCAATCTAGTCAGGACCCACATCTACAATGAGTGATCCAAAAGCAGAAGGGGATATCACAAACTCAGAGGTCCACCCTAAGGAGCAAGGGTTTCAAGCCTCACACTGAGCACCCTAGCCCTGGGGATCAGCCCCAGGAAGGTGAGCCCCTTCAACTGTTTTTGAAAACCAGTGGCGCTTACAACCATGAGAGCTGTAGAAAACCAAGACTCCACTCTTAAAGGGCTTGTACACAAATTTACTCGCTCTGGGTCCCAGTGCAGAAGCAGGACACTGAAAAGCACATAGGACTCTAGCCAGCCTAGCAATCCCCAGGCTCTCACAGGGCTTCAGCCTCCTCCACCAAGGAAATGGCCCCTAACGTATTACCCTGGGAAAAGCCCAGCCCTCACAAGGCTGTGGCTCCAGTCCTCACCCATCACCAGAGCAGCAGCCCCTGGCATGCCCTGCAGAAAGCCCTGGCCCCTGCCCACCTCAGCTCCAGCCCTCCCACCAAAGCCACCAGATACACACAGACTGCACAGGGACACTCCTACACAAGGACATGCCTTCAAAACTGGAAGGGCTAACAGTTTTAACTAATTCATAGAGATAAATACAGAAAGTCAAACAAAATGAGAAGACAGAGGAACATGTTCCAAACAAAAGAACAAGATAAAATCCCAGGAAAAAAAAAAAAAAAAACCCTAATGAAACAGAGTAACTTACCTGATAGTGTTAAAAGCAACAGCCATAAAAATGCTCAATAAACTCAGAAGAATGAAGGAACACAGTGAGAAGTTCAAAAAAGAATCAGAAAATCTCTTTTAAAAATCAGAGCTGAAGAATAAATATCTGAAATTAAAAATATATTAGAGATAATCAACAGCAAATTAAGTAATACTGAAGAGTACATAAGCAGTCTAGAAAACAGAATAGTGAAATCATCCAATCAGAACAGCAAAAAGAACAAAGAATTTTTTTAAATGAGGATAGTTTAAGGGACCTCTTAGACAACATCAAGTGTAATAACATTTGCAATACAGGGCTCCCAGAATGAGAAGAGAGAGAAAAAGGCAAAAACATTTTATAATGGCTGAAAACTTTCCTAACCTGGGGAAGGAAATAGATATTCAGGTCCAGGAATCACCAAGAGTCCCAAACATAATGAACCCAAAGAGATAACATAATTAAAATAGCAAAAGTTAAAGACAAAGAGAGAATTTTAAGGGCAATAAATAAAAAAGATTCACAAACAAGGGAACCCTCATAAGGCTATCAGCTGATTTTTCAGCAGGAACTTTGCAGGGCAGAGGGAGTGCCATGATATATTTAAAGTGCTAAAAGGAAAACATGTAACCAAGAATACTCCACCCAACAAGGTTATCATTCAGAACTAAAGGAGAGATAGTTTCTCAGACAAGAAAAAACTAAGAGTTCACCACCACTAAACTAGATGGTCTTACCAGAAATGTTAAAGGGTCTTGTCTATGCAAAAAAGAAAAGGCCATAACATGAAATAAGAAAACATACTTTTAAAAAATACTCACTGGTAAAGGCAAATATATAGTAAAGGCAGTAAACCAAAACAAAATGCTAGTATGAAGGTTAAAAGAAAACAGCAATAAAACCAACTATAACAACAATAAATAGTTAAGGAATATACAAAAATAAAAAGATATAACATCAAAAACATAAAATAGTGGGGGGTGGATATAGAACTTTCAGAATGTTTGAACTTACATGACTACCAGCTTAAAATAAATAAATGTGTGTATTTATATATACATAAATGTGTGTGCCTATATATGACCCTCATGATAATCACAAATCAAAAATCTACAATACACAAAAATCAAAGAGAAAAGAACACAAACATAACACTAAAGAAAATCATCAAACAACAGTGAAGACACTAAAAGAAGTACAAAAACAACTAGAAAATAAGTAACAAAATGACAATAAGTACATACCTATCAATAATCACATTAAATATAAATGGAATAAATACTCCAATCAAAAGACCCACCTATGTGCTGCCTACAACAGACTCACTTCAGAGCTAAATATACAGACAGACTGAAAGTGAAGGGATGGGGAAAAATATTTCATCCAAATAGAAACAAAAAGAAAGCTGGGGTGTGAATCTAAGACAAAATGGACATTAAACAAAGACAGGCATCCCATAATGACAAAAGAAGAGAACACAATGTTGGTAGACCTACATGCACCTATTGTAGGAGTAGCTAAATACATAAAGTACATATTAACAGACATAAAGTGAGAAATTGACAGTTATACAATAGTAGTATAGGACTTTAATACCCCACTTGTATCAATGGACAAATCATCCTGACAAAAAAAATCAGTAAGGAAACTCTGACCTTAAGTGACACATTAGAAGAAATGGACTTATGTGAATGTTACTACAGAACATTCCTTCTGGAAACAGATTACACACTCTTTTCACATACACATGGAACATTCTCCAGGACAAATGACACGCTAGGCCACAAAAATTCTCAAAAATTTTTAAAAGACTAAAATCATTTCAAGCATCTTTTCCAACCACAATGGTATGAAATAAGAAATCAATTAAAGGATGAAAACTGGAAAAAATGCAAACACATGGAGACTAAGACTGAACAACATGCTACTAAAAAAAACCCAACGGGTCAATGAAGAAATCAAAAGATAAATCATAAAATACCTTTTCACATATGAAAATAAAAAGACAACTTTCCGAAATCTATGGGACACAGCGAAAGCAGTTCTGAGAGGGAAGTCTATAGCAATACAGGTCTGCTTCAAGAAACAAGCAAGCAAATAAAAAAACCAAAAAAAACCCTCAAATGAACAACATAATTTTACACCTAAAGGAATCAGGAAAAGAACAAAGCCCAAAGTTAGCAGAAGGAAGAAAATAATAAAGATTAAAGTGAAAGTAAATGAAATAGAGACAAAAAAAAAAAAGATCAGTAAAACTAAGAGCTAATTTTTTAAAAGATAAACAAAATTGATAAACCTTTAGATAGAATTATCAAGGAAAAAGAGATGGCCCAATTAAAATTTAAAATGAAAGAGAGTAACAATCAATACCACAGAAATACAAACAATCATAAGTGAATACTATGAACAATCACATGCCAACAAGTTGGACATTCTATGTACAGAAAACCCTACAAACACCACCAAAAAACTATTAGAACTAATACATGAATTCAGTAAAGATATAGGATACAAATTTAATATACAGAAATCTCTGGAGTATCTATAAACTAATAATGAACTATCAGAAAAAGAAATTAAGAAAACAACCTCATTTACAATCAAGACAAAATGAATAGAATACCTAGGAATAAACTCAACCAAGGAGGTTAAAGACTTACACTCTGAAAATTATGGAACACTGATCAAGGAAACTGAAGATAATAGAAAGAATTAGAAAAATATCCGGTGTCCACAGATTTTAAAAATTAATATTGTTAAAATATTCATACTACTCAAAGCAATTCACAGATTCAATGCAATGCTTATCAAAATACCCACGGCATTCTTCACAGAACTAGAACAAATAATCCTAAAATTCCTAAGAACCACAAAAGACCCTGAATACAATCTTGCAATAGCCAATGCAATCTTGAGAAAGAACAACAAAGCTGGAGGTTTTATACTCCCTGACTTCAAACGATAATACAAAGTTACAGTAAAATATTGTGGTCCTGGCACAAAAACAGACAGGTAGATTAATGGAATATAAGAGAGCCCAGAAATAAGCCCAGGCACAATGGTCAATTAATCTATGAAAAAGGAGGCAAGCATATACCAAAGGGGACAGTCTCTTCAATAAGTAGTATTGAAAAAACTGGACAGCTACATATGAAAGAATGAAACTAGAACACTTTCTCATACCATATACTAAAATTAATTCAAAATGGATTAAAAACTTAAATGTAAGAGCTGAAACAGGCATTACACTCTTTGATATGGGTCTTAGTAATATCTTTTGGATCTGTCTCCTCAGGCAAAAGAAACAAAGGTGAAAATAAACAAATGAGACCGCATAAACTAAAAAGCTTTTGCACAACAAAGGAAACTGTCAACAAACAAAAAGGCAACCTACTAAATGGGAGAATATACTTGCAAATTTTATGTCTAATAAGGGGTTATTATCCAAAATATATAAAGAACTCATAGAACTCAATATCCAAAAAAAAAAAACAAAAACCAACAATCCAATTAAAAAATGGGCAGAGGACCTGAGTAGGCATTTTTCCAAAGAAGACATACAGATGGTCAACGGGCACATGAAAAGATGTTCAACATCACTAATCATCATAGAAATGCAAATCAAAACCATGAGATATTACATCCTATCTGTCAGAATGGCTATCAACAAAAGGACAAGAAATAATAAGGGCTGGTGAGAATGTGGAGAAAAGGAAAACTTCATACACTGTTGGTGGTACAGCCACTATGGAAAACAGTACACAGAGGTTTCACAAATAATTAAAAATAGAACCACCTTTTGATCCAGCAAATCTATTTTCGAGCATTTATCCAAAGAAAATGAAAACACTAATTCAAAGAAAATATGCATCCCAACATTCAATGCCACACTAGTTACATCATAGGCAAGAAATGGAAGCACGTAAGTGTCCACTGACAGATAAATGGATAAAGATGATGTGAGTTGTGTGTGTCTATATATACACATATATACATGCAATGGAATATTACTCTGCCATAAAAAGAATAAAATCTGCCATCACAACAACAGAGATGGACCTAGAGAATATTATGCTAAGTAAACTAAGACAGAGAAAGACAATACTATATGTTTTCACTTACATGTAGAATCTTAAAAACTGATATAAATAAACATATACAAAAAATTAATCATTGATACAAACTAGTCACTGCCAGATGGAGGGAGTTAGAGGGATATGGGAAGCAGGCGAAGAGGATCAAGAAGTACAAACTACTAGTTACAAAATAAGTACAGCATAGGGAACATAGTCAATAATATTGTAATACTTTTGTATGGTGCATAATATATAAAAATACTGAACCAGTAAGTTGTACACCTGAAAGTAATATAATATTGTAAATCAACAATACTTCAATTTAAAAAAATTCCACAATTAACATTCAAATTTCTCCACAAGTGTAATCCTCTAACGACTAAACAATACAGATTAGGGAATTTCATAATACAACACCATGAAGAAAAACTTAAGTGTTCAGAGTTGTTTGTCAGTGAGACTTGTGCACAAGGAGCAGAGCGGAATTCAGTCTCGTTAACAGCAGAAAGCAACGGACGCAAGACCTCAGAAAAATAGGGGTGAACACTTCAGGCTACAATCGATAGCTAGTGGCAGCAAAAGGAGCGGTGATGGAAGTTTGGCTCAAAAGACAAATTGTTCTTTTATTGACAGCAGTCCTCTGCTGTGACCAGTCTAAAAAAACCGAAAGGAGGCCATAGGATTGCAGAATTATCAGGAAAAACAGAATCATCTCAGGGGATAACATTTATAAAGATATTTTTGTAAACAAATGGATATATAAACATTTGAAAATCACAGACTCCATTCTCAACAGATTAGTTAATTTCAAAATTATGAATCGCTTTTTCTTGCTGCCGGGAAGGGTCACAGCAACAGCAGCTTCTCACTTCTTTCTCCCCAAGGACTTTTGACATTTGACTAAATTTCACAGAAACTCCCCTCAGCTTTCTTAAACTTAACTTTATCAATATTCAGAAGGCTTTTCCAGAACCTTGTAAGTGCTGGCATATTGTCTGTATAACGGTACAGAATAATCTGAAGTATCAAACTCATTTATTTAAAATCTCATTAAGTATGAGGAACTGTACATAAAACACTTAGCACAATGTCTGGCTAATGGTAGACACTCCCTCCTCCCCCATCCATACTTCACAAATGCATCTCCATCCTAAATCATAGTTTTTATTTCAAAGTTGGTACAATAACAATTAACCTTCCATATAAATAAGAAATGTTTTAAGCAGCAACAGTACAGCTTCCAAAAGCACCTTCTTTGCCACTGCCAAAACACTTCTCTCCCAAACACAAGGAAGATGAGAAAGTGGTTTCTTGGGGTCAGGTTTTTCTCAGCCACAATCTCCTGCTTTACTCAAAATGTACAATATCAGGCTCAATATACTGTCTTCCAAGGTTAATTTGTTTGAGACCAAAACTCTCGTCTTTTTCTTTTTTTTCAACTGAAGTACAGTCAGTTACAGTGTGTTAGTTTCTGGGGTACAGCACAATGTCCAAGTCATGCATATACATAAATACATTCATTTTTATATTCTTTTTCATTAAAGATTATTGTAAGATACTGAATATAGTTCCCTGTGCTATACAAGAGAAATTTGATTTTTTTAACCTATTTTTATATATAGTGGCTAACAACTACAAATCTCAAACTCTCAAATTTATCCCTTTCCACCCCCTTCCCCCCCAGTAACCATAAGACTGTTTACTGTGTCTGCAAGTCTGTTTCTGTTTTGTAGATGAGTTCATTAGCGTCTTCTTTTTTTCTTTAAGATTCCACATATGAGTGATATATGGTATTTTTCTTTCTCTTTCTGGCTTTCTTCACTTACAATGACGATCTCCAGGTCCAACCATGTTGCGGCAAATGGCATTATTTAATTCTTTTTTTTAAAGCTGAGTAGTGTTCCATTATATAAATATACCACAACTTCTTTATCCAATCATCTGTCAATGGACATTTAGGTTGTGCCAAAACTCAAGTTTTTTAATCATTAAAAACACGTAATGTGCCAGTCACAGTTTGCTTCTCTACAGTACTATTCACATTGGCATATTTCATAGAGATTTTCAGTTACCCATAGAGCATATCTATTTTGCTTATATTTTACAGTTCCTACCTTTTCAGTCTATAAACCCTTTCTACAAAAACTGGTTTCATCTTCTACAGTGACAGACATCAGGATAAATTAAAAAAAACAAATAACTAGTTCCAGAAATCAGTTCCCATGAGCTAGCATTTCATGTCTACAGATGAAAGATAAGATTTTTTGTTGACATTTTTCACTAAAGTTTTGAATCAGCAGTATTTTTTTTCTTAAAAGAAACTGAATAAGACTGTGCCATCTACTGTAACATATCTTATTTATTTACCATCTACTGTAACATACCTTGTTTATTTAAATCAGCAAATATTTATTGTATAAATAATTTATTTCCCAGGGGGGAAAGAACAGACTTTCAAATAGGAGACACTCTGGAGTCAAATCCTGATTACACGAATACTGGCTTTATGACCTTCAGACAAATGCTAAATATGCATCATCTTCAGTTTCCTCACCTTAAAAATCAGATTATTAATATATACCCCATAGGATTCTTATAAGAAAGAAGTTATATATACGAACTCCTATTACAGGGCATGGCACTACAATAGACTCTCAGTAACAATTAGTTTCCATGGTAGCTATCTGTCAGCTTTCTTCTTCCAAGAGCACAAAAAAGTATATTATCCGCCTTTTTTTCAGTTAGGTAGCACCATGTGACTAGTTCTGGCCAACAGGCCATGAGCAGAATTATTGCCTAAAACACAGAAGAGTAGGGATAAGAGCTTATATAAACCCATTCTCCTACTAGGACAAGTAAGGAAGACTTGCATTCCACAAAGTATAACTGTAAGTTAGAAAGGCCTCTATCGCTTTAGATGCCTAAACAAACATGGATAGCAGACTCACTCTCCATGCAGTCCAGGGTAGACAAGTAGCCATGAGGGAAAAATAACCTTTTATAAGCCACTTAGATTGGGGGAGTGTTTCCAATCACATGATAATTATTGTTACTAATTCAAAACTTTTAACTAGATATAGGGAACTACTGTGATGAAAAAATATAAAGAAGAAGAAGAAGGCGGCATGCCCGAGGAGATAGGTATAGCTCAGTGGTAGAATTAATAAAATACGACTTTCTAAAAATTTTGTTATCACTAGTAATTTGAAAAATAAAAATTAAAATAGGATGAATTTCTTACCTATCAATATTTCGAACTTTACCAATCTGACAATTTCCAAGAAGTCTGCCTTTGTAACTAAAAAGTTGTGGATAAAGACACACTCTCATACACACAGCAGTTATCAATCAGTACAAACTTTCTACAAGGCAATTTAGTATCAAAATTTTAAAAGAGCATTTCCTTCAACTCAGTATTTTCACTTTCACAGAAAAATTGAACCTTATTTTGCTTGTATGGCACTGCATGTCTACCAAAGCAATTTATAAAAGAAACTTACACACTGTCTATGAATTCACGTTTTACAGTGAGTTCCTGGTATTACTGTGGGGTTCACAGCACAGGGTTATTTTAAATAACATTTTACTGAGAATTTACTAAGGTCCTAAAACATATACTTTCCTAGGTAGAAAATACAGCACTCACATGTTTTAGTGAAACTGCCACCTAGATAAAGCTCAGTGAAGGAGGATTCCCATCACAGGTCATATCAAAAGCATCAACATTTTAAACATAAAATTGCGTATTACTTCTAATATATGTTGATAACTGGGTTTTATGCAGATGACACAATTAATATTGGCCAGCCGAACATTGACATTTAATCTCCAGATTTCAATCATTTGTAACTATAGTCAAGAAATGAAAATAAATTATAACTTGCAGATAAAATTATCATGAGGCGTTTTAGAGAAAGGTATAAATTAGAAAAATCTTGTAAGTCACAGATGACTATAGCAAAAGTAATGAGAATCTTTGGTAGTCATATTCCATAATTCCTCATTACTCCATCAAAAATTAAGATCAAACGTGTTGCTCTTTAGTCAAAACCAGATTTGTTTATAGATTCTAAGATGAACTAATACTATTTTCCCAAATTAGTCTTTCCTACTATATTCTATCCAGGCTTCAAAATCAATTTGATATATAACATGTATCAAATGTTATGCATTTATCATGTCACTATGACAGGATCACAGTAGAAAAGGATTCAGAGGTAAACAAGAGCCATACAGTCGGTTGCCCACCTTGCAGGTCATACTGAGGAATCAGGACAATATTCTTTGGGTGGTAAGAGAGCAATGAAGTTAAGCACGGCAGTTATAGAACCACATTTCTATCTCCAAAAAAAAAAAAAAATCACGTTTCTGTGATATGAAGCATGGATTTGAGTAGGGTACACAAAGGCAGGGAGACAAGTTAGGAGTTTAAGTAAAGAGCACTTAAGAAGCTATGGCCATTACTAATATACATAAAATAGATAAACAAGTTCATACTGTATAGCACAAGGAACTACATTCAGTACCTTGTAGTAACTTATGGTGAAAAAGAATATGAAAACAAATATATGTATGTTCATGTATGACTGAAGCATTGTGCTGTACACCAGAAATTGACACACTGGAAACTGACTATATACTTCAATAAAAATATATATATACAGGGAAAAAAAAGAAGCTATGAAGAGGACAGGGTTTGTGGAATCAGTGCAAAAATGAGTAAGAAGGAGAGCAAAGTGAAGGCAGGACAGTTGAGGATGGGGAAGGGGGTGCAAAAAAGAAAAGGAGGCAGAGCAAGCAATCAAGAACAGAAGACTGGAGAACTGTGACACCACCCAGCCGTCACTGTGGTCTGGGCAGCACAGCGAGATCCCACTCTGCTGCTCAGCCCGAACTGGGAGAGTGAAGTTCCTGGAGCAGCCTTGGGAAAGAAATATCTAACTGAGATGAACTCACTGCAATTACTTAATTAAAATGTATGCAATAAACAGTCACAAGCTACCACCCAAGAACAGCCGTGGTTTGAATTTTCCATTTTCAGAAAGTATACGGAGAAAAATGATGAGTAGGCCTACTAAGGCCTAAATTACCTTCTAAATAGTCCTGATTAGGCAATATATGAAATTGTCCAAAGAAGCCACCAAATAAACTTCCACATTCTAAGTTCAAGAAGCTGTTTGTCTTCAGGGAATTTGTTTTTTAACGAATATACTGAGTAATGTCAAACTGAAGGTGGACATGAAGTTGCTTACAAATTTTTCTCTTAAAAGTCAGCCCTCAAAGCTAGTAATTCCTCAATACATTGTTACAGGCAATTAAAAACAAATACTGTATGATGTCACTCATATGTAAAATCTAAAAAAAGACAAACTCATGAAAACAGAGACTAGAATGGTGGTTTCCAGGGGCTGGGGGACAGGGGATGCAGGGAGATGCTGGCCAGAGGGTACAAACTTCCAGTTATTAGGTGACTAAGTTCTGGGGATCTAATGTACAGCATGGGGATTACAGTTAATAATACTGTATCATAATCAAATCACTATGATATGTACTTCAAATAACTTATAATTTTATATGTCAATTATACTTCAATAAAGCTGAAATTTTTTGAAATTTTTAAATAATACTGTATCATATACTTGAAAGTTGCTAAGAGAGTAGATCATAAACGCTCGTGCCACAAAAAAATATTAATTATGCGAGGTGAAGATGTTAGCTAACGCTATGAGTGTAATCATTTCACAATGTAAGTGCATCATATCAACACGTTGTACACCTTAAACTTACATAACGTTGCATGTCAATTATATCTTAGTAGAGCTGGCAAATATAAAATTCATCACACAGAGAGCAATCTGCTGGAAGACTCTGTCACCAACTGCCTAACCATATACTGGTTCCACTATGCCGTCGTGCTTAACTCTGTATATATTCAATGCTTGGACTTTCCCAATACTTTTCCAGTCATGTCACTACTAAATTTTGACCAGAAGGGAAAAAAAAGAGAATGATAGCTATTTGATTTTCAAAGCTTTCAGTGAAACAATGCACCTATGAAGAAAAGGAACAAGCTTGAACTAAACTGCTTTTGGCTGCCCAGGGCCAATGGTTTGTGATACTCTTGGCCTTGTCTTTGTCTTGCTTAAAAATGCCTCCCCACTGTGAAGCTGGCATCTAAAATTTAAAGATGAAAAGAAACGAAGCATGTTTTCTGTACAACAGATGCAATAAAATATCCCAAAGCTTTTCTTACTAAACACATCTCTAGAGTCTGCTTGAAGTGATTTCTTTTCATCTTTAGTATTTTCCTATATCTCTACATATAGAGTGTAATAGTCTTTAGTTAACTGATTTTCTTTCTTCATTTTTATTGAATAAGCAGGATCATGTTGCTATTAAAGACTTCTCTGAGAGAAGCGATGTCTTAACAGAAAGCAACGTTAGGGAAATGAAGCAACGCACAAAGTAACTGTCTTCTGCTTATTCTAAACTTCCCCTTAAACTGTGCCTAAGTTCTGTGAAGACCTGCAGATGCTGCAGGAAAATGCAGAAAATACTTTGAGAACTATGCTTCTAGCTCATACTATTGAGTGAGTTTTGCAATGGATAACATGACACAGAGGTTTACCTTTCATGGGGAAATTCAAAATTTGACAGAGAAACAAGGTTACACTTACTTCATCTGCCCAGTGACAAATTTTTACATGAGATTATTAGGAAAGTGCAAGATCAAAATCAGCAACAGAGCAGTACTTACAGCTCTCATTTCTGGGAGAAATGTAAATGCTTTATTGTTTGGGTAATTCATTAAACCAAACTTTGTGACAATACCATATATACTGGTATAAAATAAAACTCATCAAAACAGCAAAAAAAAAAAATTGTGAAAAAGAAAGCAGACTTGAACACTGAAGCAACCTCAAGCATTCCTTTGTTTTGGTGACTTTTTTGTAAGCAAAATAAATATTTACCAGTTGAGGAATTTATATATAAGTAAAAGTAAACAAAAGAAGTATGTGTGTTTACAAAGACAGCATGTAGGCATTTATGTATCAGTAATTGGAATGGAGCTGAAGGAAGAGCTAGAATGTAGCCAAAGGCAAGAGGCGATGGAGACTGTCAACCACAGCAATGCTTACAGGGGTTGGAAAATAAACAGGATTATTACAGGTAACCAAGGTGAATGTGAACCTTGACTTGAGGCTTTGCACTTTGTAAGCAGGAAGAAATATGACACACCCTAGTAAATTAGGCACTAGGTCCAAGGGCTGTATTTGATGAATTGTATTTTGTACATAGGCCTTCTTTACAGGTTTGTCTGTGGTCCTATGTGAATATCAATAAATCAGTTTTTATTTATTTTATTAATAAAATCAAATTCAGGTATCTTGAGTTGGCGGTTTTGTGATTTATATGAGCAATGTATCTTTGTAACCAAAATTTTTATTTGTAGTTCACATTTATAAAAAGTTAAAAAGTTATATTCTAAACACTAAAACAAACAAAAAAAAAAACATTGAGGATCTGGATGAGGCAGTAGCACTCACTACCACTAGAGATGTGAGGTTAGATCAGAGATATTTACTAGTTTAAAATCAAAAATATTTATTCCTTAAGTGACTATTGGATCATGGCAGAGAACTAAGAAAGAGCAGGAATCACGACTGACTCCTGTTATCACATTTCCACTAACCAAATCTGGAAATGTAGAAGACTTCAAGTTGAAGATAAGAATAGGAGATACCCATAAGGTGCTGTCTTAAAAGTGATGATGGTAATAATAAAAGCAGTTATCATATTTACCACTGCCAGTTATCTACTATGAGCCAGGTCTGTACTAAATGCTTTATATGAAATACACTATACAGTCCCTGTATCAATCATTATTTCCACTTTGCACATGAGGAAACTGAGGCACAGAGAGGTTTGGTAATTTGCCCTTGGCCATACAGCTAGAAGGTGGTGGAGCCAACATTTATACCTAGGCAGTCTGGATCTAAACTTCATGTTTCAGGTACAGGTGAGAGGACCCAGAAGAACAATTTTAAGACAAAAAGAGAAAATGACAAAAGGACAGTAAGGCCAAAATTAGAGACGTGGGAAAGCTAAGAGTAAATCCTACCAGAATGAACTTGTCTGAGAACTGTTTTATCCACACCAGGGCTGCTCCCATGCTTGTTTGAGACTCATACACTTTTGTCATGTCAAAAACTCACGAGTGTTACTTGCGGAGTGTGTAATGGGAGGCAAGTAGCTCAATCTCCCTCACCATTGTTTATTCACATCAGAAATAAGGACAGTGCATCATGATCACTAAACTCCCTTCCAGTTCTAAAGTTCTGATAGTCTAAAAAAAGAAACTTGCTAAAAAGCCTTGTGTAAGCAATAATTTACAAGTTCAGAGGAGGAATCTTATATGGCAGCACAGTTTTATAATGACCAGGAAAGCAAATTATTGCCCAAAGGTAGAATGTTCTTACACCAATATTTAATTTGAAGTCAATATAAAACGAAACTTTTTATTACCGGATTTAAATTTATTAAATGAGTTAAGTTACTTTAAGGAAATGCACCAAACATTTTAGAGGGAAGCTTATTCTACTGAATCTAAGCATTTGTCAAACAAACCAAGCAAGCTTTCAAAACCCTTAGGTGCCTTCATGAGGAAACTAACACGTTGTTTAGAACCAGCTCATGTTCATACTCATTAGCTCTTCTCTGGGCTTCCAACAGTTAGTGGCTGATGATCAGGTAATAGCATCAAGTACTCATCCTCTTATCTCAGCTCGAAGTATCTCAAATAATTTATTTTACCAACAATAAAATTGTCCTCCTACTCAACAACTTATTTTCATACCTAAGGGTTTTACAGAGGGAAAAACAACCTTCTCCATATACATCTGTGCCCATGACTATTCATCTCACAACTAATGATTTCAGCATCAATAACATATGTGAATTTTGGCTATAAAGTTATGGCATCTGACTTTCCCAATTTTAGCTGATTTTAAAGTAACTGTCAAATGATCTGTAAAAGGCTGATGTGGTGGTTTATTAATGAATTCATCCAGGGAGGTACACTGTTTTCCTTAGATTAGACAGTCAGCAGAAAACCCATGTGTGTGCCTTTAGCACTGTGATTTAGTATTTTGTTAGTGTGTTATCACAGCAAAACAGGAGCAATCAGGACAATCCTTAGTCAGATACTTCTAAGGACCTCTGGGATTTAAAGAAAATCATTTAGTGTTACTGGCATATTAATTGCCAAAACAGCAGTAAAAAATTTGAAAAGCTTTGTTTGAAAGAATCATTTTAAAAAGCCCCTTGTTCCAGATTAAATTCAAAGGATATGTTCAATAAACACTTGGCTGTTAAGTAATAATAAAAATAAAGAATGCTATTCACTTCTGTTGTTTGCTCATATTGTTCTTTCGTGATTTCTTCATGGCAATACAATGTTGTGAGCATTCAAAAAGAATATAACAAATATTCTGAAATTAATTTCAGTTTGGTATCTATCTGAAACAGGCATTTTAGTCTTCTCCTTATACCATTTTGTAAACATAAAGAAATACATGTGTCTTGTATTTATACAAGAAACTATATTGCAATAACATCTGTTTTCCTCACTGTTTTTGATATACCATTATAAAAAAACTCAGCTTTTCTAGGGAAAAAAAGTATTATCCTTTCTGCCATCTGGATTGAATTCTTTAAATGATCATTAAAATGCATGGAAAGTTCTGTCATCTTCAAATGCAAGGTCTAAGTTTGATTTGCATGAAAATGTTTTCAAGCATATGAAATAATGGGGCTCATGGAATGTCAGGATTATATAGGGCCTCAGTAATCACTCACCCAAAATTTGCAAATCGCTCCTGGTTGAGAACCACTGGTCTATGTGGAAAAGTTTAGTACTTTGACAAACGACACCTTATCCAACAAATTGGGTAAGAGGAACACAACTCTTCTACCTTTCCATACAAAGTATAAACAGGGAGAGAAAAAAAAATATTCTATTTCTTAATCTTCAAAAAACTACATAGGATTAAATTAAAATAATCACCCTTAAAATTTCTTAAAACTCTTCAAATAATGTTTTATGATGGAATAGAATAAATGGTGATAATACTGCAATGTCTCACATTCTTAAGGTGAAATTAATTTTGAAAAAAAAAAATGATGAAAGCATTGCCATCACCATGCTGGTGTGGTTCACTTTAGTCATTAAATTCCTCATAGACATGGAGTCTGGTATTATCCACATTATCTACAAGGCAAAATTAACAGTATTTTAAGAAAGAAGGTTGGGAACACAAAAGTAACAGATTGAGAATCTTAGTTAAAATATCTTTTGATTTCAAGATACAGAAGACCCATGCAGAATAGCTTGAGCAAAAATGAGAATATACCTATAAGATACAGAATATACTAATAGGATAAAAGGGCATATCACAGAACCCAAACCAAGGAGTGGAGCAGGGCATCACATGGTACCAGAATTATGAACTGGAAAGTCATTAGAGAGCCGAACAACCACACTTTTCTTTCCTCTGGAACCACATGTGCTCTCTTTCCTTCTCTCTGGGTATCTAAATCATTCTGCTGTCTACAAATACACTGATTCTATGTCTCTAAATACAGGATCAAAAATAGTTACTTGGGCACCAGAACAACATGGCCTCCCTACTCTGGTGCCTTCAATCAACTAAATCAGAATCTCCTGTCACAATTCCAAATGCTCTGAGAGAAAATTCAATGAGGCCAGTTTGAGCCAAATGTCTATTTATAGCTCAAATAATTACAGTCACATAAATAAAGTCACACAGCAAAGAAATGACCACAAGGGATAGCACTCCCAATGTATGGGGAAAATTATCAGAGAAAGGGCAACAAAAGCTAAGAAAAGATGGAAAACAGTACCGCAAAGTGTTAAGGGTGCTGATTCTAGTATCACATAGGCTTGAAGGCTGGCCTTGCCACTTACTATGTGACCTTAAGCAAGTTATTTAGCCTTCTCAATGTCAAAATTTCCTATCTGTAAGATGGAGATAAGAGTATCTACTTCTTAGGACTGCTTTGTGGATGATGCATAATAAAATACTAAGCACAGTGAAAATGGGAAATGTTTGATGAATGTTATCCATTACATGTTAAAACCACTGTACTGAGTATGGTAGTTGGAACAGTGGCCTCCTAAAGGTACCAATGCCCTAACTTGAAGAATCTACAAAAATGTCAGGTTACATGGTAAAGGGAAGGTAAGGATGAATATGGGATTAAAATGACTAAGCAGTTTATCTTAAAATATGGAGACTGCTTTGGAGTATAAGGATGGGGCCAATGTAATCACAAGTGTCCTTAAAAGTAGAAAACAGAGTAACAAGAGATGTGACAATGGAAGCAGAATCAGAGAGATGTACCTTTGCTGGCTTCAAAGATGGAAAAAAGGGGCCATGAGCCAAGGAATGTGAGTAACCTTTAGAAACTAAAAAAGTCAAGGAAAAAGATCTTACCCAGAGCCTACAAAAAGGAATGTTACTCTGCCAATGCCTTGATTTTAACGTGTTGAGCCCAAGGGCACACTTCTTGCTTACAGAATGTTACTAAAATTTTGATCAAAGATTTCCATGATTATAAAATGTCCATTAATAGTTACTAATAACCTAAGAAATACTTCCTAATGTCCCTAATGTCTTAAAAATCGTAACTGTATCAAGGCAGCCTCTGGCAAAACTATGCGTAAGATTAAATTTCTCTTCAGTGTCTCCTCCCCACCCCACTTGTTGACTGGGTACGTTATTTCCTTTCCTGGCATCTCACTCAACACACAAAATCTTCCCAATGCATCCCACCTTTCCCCCTCATAACCCCACCAGGTGAAAACAGACATCTCTCTTTGGTTCTATTCCAATTTTCTAGTCCACATACTCCCTTTCTGCCTAATTCCTTCAGAACCACAATCATAGCTAGAATTTAGTTAGTTAATTTAACCAACCAATTCACACTCCTGTGTTCCTGGGTACCCTGCATTTTAACAGTATCTTCCAGAGGAAAATATCTTAACCTCAAGAAATTAGCAAAATCACCATAGCCAGTGCAATGCACAAATACAGGGGACACCAATCACGGTCTGTGTGATGGGCATCCTCGAAGACTGCAAACTACACAACCAGATACAGCTTCCCTGCAAATGAGTCTGACGGTGGGAGTCTGATCAAACCAAGAGTGAACAATTTGTTGTGCAAGCAAACCTTTTGACCCTCCTCAAATGAAATGCTCCATGGCAGCCTCTTACTCTGCCCTATACAGGGCTAGACAGTTGGCCAGTGGTGAGCTGTGCTCTGAAGAGCTCACTGACACAGATCCACTGAGAGAACATACATACTCTCCTGGCAGGCCTTCTGAAGTCTTAAGGAAATAATACTTAACACAGCAAACTTCTCTCTGCAAACCAAAGATGTTGTTAGCATCCTAGACAGTGGCCAAATCATCTCTTCAAAATACTAAACTATAAAACCACCTTCTGAAATTTGTGCAGTGGCACAAAGGATAAAAGAAAAAAGCAACCTGCGAAACAACAAAAACAAAAAATGATTGGTTATTTTTTTCAGGTTAAAAAGTGGTGTCTGGAAAGAAAACAAAATTTTTTTTAATTCTCAGAAGAACTGGATGTTTTACTCTTAGTACCAGCAAATTGCAGCTGGCTCATTCTGGAAATAAATTTCTGTGAGAGAATAGGCTTTTTGCACCTACAAAAATTATCATTATTCTTTTCAAAGACTTTACACAGCATAATGTGCAGAGAATACAGAAAAAAACTATCAATAGGAGACATTTCACCACACAAGAAAATGAAAATTGTATTTCTCATCTCTTTCAAAATATTAACCACAGTTCTGCCATCATCTAAGAAGGCAATGTTCAACAGATTCTTTTAGTTTATTAAAACTAAGAAAAATATGCTCACTTCAAATTTGATAATAGAGCCAAATAGTGTATCTGTAGTACTCAACAAATAGTATTTACGTATCAATGTTGAGATAGTAGGCAAGTATCCACAATCCCAAGGGAACAGTGAGGCCCTCCAAGGCAGGACAACAGAGAAATAACAATAACATTAGTAATGAAAATAGAAAATTAATCAGGAGGGGGAAACAAATGGCCTAACTAGTTTCAGAAGCAATCAGAAACTGACCAGAGACCAGAGAACAGTAAGAGGTGGGTGGGACTGAAGCAGCAGATCAAGGGGCTCAACAGTCTGGAGTGAGGAAACAGCAAGTCGTAGCTTGGCTTTCCAGAGTAACCAGGGCAGAGAGACAGGGAAGTAGGGCAGAGATACAAGGAAGTAAGTCAGGGTCATTGTCAGAATCAGGACTTCAGCTGGGGCTTCCAAGCTCCTAAAAGGGAACTGAAACCAACTCCTGCGTAAGATACCAACGTAAATAAAAACATAAATTCTGTACAGGGAAAAAACAGAGCCTGTGAGCAAGAATAAGTTGTTCACCTATTAGCTTTGTGACTAGATTTACAATACCTCTAATATCAACTTGGGCAGGAATACAAAATGTCATTTAAATCTGAATTGGGGCTTGATGATGGGAAACAGCAAGACCCTTAGACCAGGAGAGCGCAGAGGAAAAGGAGGGAGAGCAGAGAAGAGAAAATAGTAACAACAAAAATCTCCCTTAAAATGAGCCTACCTAAACGCATGAAGATATGCTCTCCAGCTAGGTATCTTAGCTAGTACTAAAAAGCTAACAAAAATCACAATTTAACTGCAAATTTGCTCCAAATGAAATTAACGTGTGAAATAAAAGTTACCACAAAGACTTTAAAAGATGATAAATTCAGAAACAGTATACATTAAATCAGAATAAGAAATTACAAAATAAGAAGTGGTATAAGTGAAATAAAGACAAGTACATATGAAAAGAAACAAACTCATTTCATTTCTTGAAAATAAATACTATAGCCATTAACATCAGGAAAGTTTTTAATGGAAAAATAAATCTAGCCCAGAAGTAAACTGGTAACTAGTGAAAGAGCAAAGCGGAGAGAGAGAGAACTCTGCACCACAGAAATAGGTATTTCTTTAAAGTACACAAGAGATTCCTACAAACATTGAAGATGTACAAGGTGACAGAGAAAATCTCAATGGGGTTCTGAAGGAAATCATTATCATATAGACCACATTCTCTTACTAAAATACAATTGCATGAAATACAATTAAAATACGAAATAGTTTAGAGACAGATTTTAAAACTCAATTCCAAAGAGCTACAGAAAAATTAAATTTCTACACATCAATACTTGTGGAATACAGTTAAAACAGACATGGAAATATTTGCTTCTGTTCAGGATGCAGAATATTTCAAATAGCCACTGCTTCCACCCACTAATGAAACCAAGCTGGATAAGCTATAAAAATCAGTTGTTTTAAACTCTTCAGAGAGCTGAAGACTCATACACAATAAAATATCCTAAATAAAATAAATTATAGGAAAATGACTCTGGCTAAAAAAGAAGAAACCCCTAGCTGCTATCATCCCTAAAGGATCACCAAAAGAAAGAAGAATTCTTCACAGATGGAGATAAGGAGAATGCAGATGAACTTTTAACGGTAACATAAGGCACATATGTACTAGTATCATACATTAGAGTAACTATGGTAAGTCAAGGAATGAGTCTTCATCCACTGACAAACTCATTCCCACAGACCTTCACTGAATATTCAGGGCAGTATGTTGAAGGTTGGGAGCAGAACAGGATTACTAAGAGAGAATCCCCTGAGGTACACTGAGCCTTCCCCCAGTGCAAAGAAAGCTGGAGGTGGAGCTGCAAAGGTTTTAGAAATTTCTCCAAGGTACTCAGCTTTCCCAAAATGTGAGGCAGCTGCAGTCAAAAGAGTGAATACAGCACAGAATAACTGAAAGAAATTTCTCTCACATTAAAAACAGATCTCCAATTATAAGGCAACAGCTGCTTTATGTTGGGGGTGAAGGAGGAAAGCTGAGGGGAAACACTCCAAAGCATGCCAAGCCTTCACCAAGTGCACTTAAAGTTCCTCGAAGGCTGAGGGGCAAGGAAGTATGAAAGAGCAAGAGAGAGGAAAATCGCCAAAGACACAGAAATTCAAGGGAAGGACGAGAGAAAAGATCATTCCCTAGTAACACAAAAGCTGGCAAACAAGATACAGGGGAAAAAACTGTCCATAGTTCTGGCAAAAATCTGTAATAAATACACAAAAGACAAAGAGAAAGCAATATGAGCATGCACTAAATAAAGTCATCAAAATACAAAGGAGGAGAGCAAGAAACAGAGAGGAACTACAAAAATAGCCAGAAAATAGGAATAAGTACATACCTATCAGTAATTACTTTAAATGTGAAAGGACTAAATTCTCCAATTAAAAGACAAAGAGTGGCTGAATGTATTAAAAAACAAGACCCATCTGTATGCTGCCTATAATAGACTCACTTCAGATTTAAGGACACACAGACTGAAAGGGAAAGGATGGAAAAAGAGATTCCAAGCAAAAGGAAACTAAAAGAAAATTGGAGTACCTTTATTTGTATCAGACAAAATATACTTTAAAACAAAGTATTACATAATGATAAAGGGGTCAACCCATCAACAGAATATAATGTTTATAAATACATATGCACCAAAAAAGGGGCACCTAAACAAATAAAGCAAATATTAAAAGACCCAAAGTGAGAAATAGCAATACAGTAATAATAGAGGACATTAATACCCCACTTACATCAATGGATAGATCATTCAGACAGGAAATCAATAAAGAAACATCAGCCTTAAATGACAGAGGACCAGACATACTTATAAAGCACTCCATCCAAAATCAACAGAACACATATTCTTCCTAAATGCACATGAAACATTTTCCAAGATAGATCAGATGTTAGACTACAAAACAAGACTTAATAAATGTGAGAGGACTGAAATCATATCAAGCATCTTCCCTGACTACAATGGTATGAAACAAGGAATTAACTACATAAAGAAAAGCGGAAAATCCACAACTATTATGGAGACTAAACAACATGCTACTGAACAATCAATGGATTGAAAAAGAAATCAAAAAATGCCTTGAAACAAGTGAAAATGGAAATGTAACACACCAAATGGTATGGAATGCAGCACAGCAGTTCTACAAGGGACTTTCATAGCAATAAATGACCACCTCAAGGAACAAGAAAAGTCTCAAATAAACAACCTAACTTTACTCCGCAAAGGAACTAGGAAAAAAAAGAACAAATTAAGTCCAAAATTAGTAGAAGGAAGGAAATTTTTAAAAAAGATCAGAGCAGAAATAAATGAAATAGAAAAGGTTAAGGAAAAAAAGAAACAATAGATGGCTCTTTGAAAAGATTAAAAAAAAATTGACAAACCTTTAGCTGGACTCATCAGTTAAAAAAAAAAAAAGAGGACCCAAATAAATAAAGTCAGAAAGGAGAGTGGAGATAGTACAACTGATGCCACAGAAATATAAAGAATCATGAGAGACGACTACTAACAAATATACACTAAAAGATTGGACACTTAGAAGAAGTGGATGAATTCCTAGAAGCATACAACCTACCAAGACTGAATTATTATGAAACAGAAAATCTGAACAGACCAATTACTGGTAAGGAGATTTTGAATCAGTAATCAAAAACCTGCCAACAAACAAAAGTCCAGGACCAGACTGCTTCACTGCTGAATTCTACCAATCATTCAAAGAATACCAATCTTTCTCAAACTCTTCCAAAAGATGAAAGGAAGGGAACTTTTCCAACTCATTTCATGAAGCCAGCATTACACTACTATCAAAACCAGACAAGAATGCCACAAGAAAACTACAGGCCAATATCCCTGATGAACATAGATGCAAAAATCCTCGACAAAATGTTAGCAAACCAAATTCAACAATAAAAAGGATCACACAATATGATCAAGTGGGATACAGTCTAGGTATGCAGAATCTGCAAATCAGTCAATATGATACACATTAACAAAATGAAGGATAAAAATCATATTATCATCCCAATACATGCATAAAAAAAGCATTTGACAAAATTCAACATACTTTAACAATAATAATAAATCTCAGCAAATTGGGCATAGAAGAAATGTATCTCAACAAAATAAAGACCATACATGACAAGTTTACAGCTAATACCATACTCAACAGTGAAAAGCTGAACGCCCTTCCTCTAAGATCAGAAGTATGACAAGGATGCCTTCTCTCATAACTTCTTTTTGACACCGTACTGGTAGTCCTAGCCACAGCAATCAGACAATAAAAGAATAAATAAAAGGCATAAATATTGGAAGGGAAGAAGTAAAACTGTCGCTATTTTCATATGACATATATAGAGAGAGAGGGAAAACACTCAAGACTCCATCAAAAAACTGGTAGAATAAACAAATTCAGTAAAGCTGCAAGATACAGGGAAAAAGGGGGGGGGGGGGTTGATTTCATTGTCCAGGTCTTCTTGCACAATCAAAAGTCTAGCAGCTGGTGTTCCTCTTTCCCCTTCGAGGCTCAGGGGTTAACAGCTTCATACGTAAGGGCAGTCCTGATCATAAACCCAAATGCATTTGCATTAACAGTAGAGTTAGACTGTCCCTTCCTGCCTTCAATCCTGGTACTCATTTCTTTTCCTCATTAATAAATGTCCTTTGTGGCATTTTTTTTCCCAGAACAGGGCACTTTCATCTGCATTAAAACCTATTCAGGCAGATACTCTTTCTCAATGATTTTGGCATCTGGGAACTTGTCTGCTGCCTCTTGGTCAGCAAAAGCTGCTTCTCTTGTTATCTTCACATTTTTTAAGACAAACCTCTTTCCAAAATTATTAAACCATCTGTTGCTTTTATTAAATTCTCTAGCTTTAGATCCTTCTCTATCCTTTTGCTTTAAGTTGCCACATAATGACTTTGCTTTTTCTTGAATCGTTAGAGTACGCATGCCTTTCTAATAATAATGCTACACCCACATAAAAGCTAAGCTGCATTTTCAACACAAGATAATGAGATATTTCACAAGTGTAAAGTTTTCACACCTGCTGCAGCAACAGCTACATGAGTTTACTTTTTTTTTTTTTTTTTTGACTATGGTCCTTACACAGGATTCATTTATCTTGAAATGGCGGGCAGCTGCAGCTGTGGATCTCAATCTGCAGTACTTACCAAGCAATTCAACTTTTTCTTGTAACGTCATGACTTTTCTCTGCTTCCTGGGAGCACTTTCAGCATCACTAGTGGCACTTGTATGGGTCCCATGGTATTATTCAAGGTTTATGGTATTGCACTAAACATGATGAAAAATAACTGAGAACTTCAAGAAACCACTTTTCACTATGATATACAATTTACTCCAGGGACCAACTGCTCACACAGAGAAGATCAGCATCACATGGCATTTTAAAAGGATATTTGCAACACCTGAGTTCACCACAATAGCAACAGGTAGTGGCTACAAAATTGTTAAAATAGTACAGTATTTTATGCATTTATAATTTAATACTGCATCTGAACATTTGTTTACATTTCTCTCAACTGCAAATGATGACATGTATGGTCTGTAAGTTGTGTGCATGAATTTTTATAAATTTTAACTTTTCATAATAAATCTGTATATATTTTATGGCAGTAAATGACAAAATAAACTAGTATCTACATACACTTTAGGTACTCGTGATATATCTTTCTCTTTTTTATATATATTTCTAGGCTACACAGAAAAAAACTCACTGAAATTGTCACAAATCTCCAAAATATTTTCCAATACATTTATTGAAAAAAAAAATCAATGTAAGTGAACCCATGCAGTTCAAACCCCTGTTGTTCAAGGATAAACTGAGTATCTTAATTTACATCCAAAAATTGTGAAGTAATATTTAATATAGTATTACTATAGTATATTATTACCATTATATTTGTTTTAAAATATAATGGTCAAATTGTAAAAGCTTAGCACTGAACTGAAAGAAAAAAAGCCTCACCAGCTAATTATTCCTGCAGCCCCTAAACTGCACATTTATAACACTAAGTGGATGCTTACTTCCAACCACAGTCAGTGGAAGAAGCAAAATGTATCAGTTATATGCCTCTATTGTTTCCTGTCGCTGCTGATGTTGGTGCTAAGTTCTTAACAAATTCTTTTCCTCTAATATTGCCTCTTCAACTCTTGAACCAAATGTTGATGGTGATTACGATGATTAATTTTATATATCAACCTGACTGGGTCATGGGGTACTCAGATATTTGGTCAAGATTATTCTGGATGCTTCTGTGAGGTTGTTTTGGGGTAAGAGTAATATTTAAATTGGTAGTCTGAGTAATGCAGACTGCCCTCCCTGATGCCAGTAGGCTTCTTTCAATCAGTTGGAGGCCTGAATAGAACAAAAAGGCTGACCCTCCCCCACATAACATAGAATTCCTTTTATCTGACTGCCTTCAACCTGGGACATCAACTTTTTTTTTTCTGCCTGTGGATTTGAACTGAAACACTGTTACTAGGTCTCAAGCCTGCCAGTCGCCCAACAGGAACTACACCACTGTCCCTCCTGGTTCTCAGGCCTTCAGGCTGAGCTGGAACTAAACCATCAGCTCTGCTAGGTCTTCAACTTGCTGATTCACCCTGCAGTCCCTGGGACTTGCCAACCTCCATCATCACACAAGTCAATTCGTCATAATAAATCCAAAAATATGATATTTAACGAAACTGAGGGGAGATAATATAAATAGAGAGATGGAGATATAGAGAGAGAGATACACAAAGCTCCTAATGGTTCTGTTGTCTCTGGAGAACACTAATATAGTCACGTTAAAAATTTTATTGACACAATCCCTGAAACAAAGATTTGTGTACTGTCTGCAGAAGATGTGGACTATTTTCATAAGCAAATTTAAGACCCAAACTTATTTTTATTTCTAATATATTTGCAGGCTCTTGATTTGTCACACATCCACTCAAGAAAAATCTGTCCTTAAACTTCAAACAGAAAAATGTGCCAGTGGAGATACAAATTCAAGTTTCAAGATAATGAAATTGTCTTCAAATTACTACTTGCAATTCAGCTTTCATTGAATGCATATCCATTTTACTATTTTTCTTGGAGTAGAATAGTTGGAGGATCAACAAGCATTATGTAACAAATACCTGCCCCTAAAAAAACTTTCAGCAAGTTCTGGTAAAGTGAACTATTTTCTCTAAGGCCAGTATTGACTATTCTATTCTAGTATTACTAAACCAATTAGTACATAGCCATACAAGTGTTGTTAACTGCAAAGTACAGTATTCAAGCTAATTGTCTCAAACAGTTTTTTTTTAACATGCAGTTATTCCAAATTATTTGAATATAAGGCAGTTCTGAAATTTCTTGCATATCATGCAGTTTATCTATGGTTGAAGAATAATGATAAAATAGGTCCATTATCTCTCTGGCTATGACCAGTAACTCTGCAATATGTTCTGTGCTGTATTTGCTTTCTGAACAGCCAACTGAAGTGTGTGCATAAACATGACATTTTCCCGTATACTTCACAGCCCTCACCATGTGCATGTGTCATCAGTAACATTTGCATGATGTTAAAATCCATACACACTCAGCTTCCCAAAAACTAAGCCATAAAGCAGATTTGTGTAAATATGGATGAAGGAGGATTAATAAAATGGCCGCACTTAGCCTAACAGCTTGCTTATTCTTATACTTGCCCTTAAAAGGGTCAACTGACCTGACTGACCAGTTACTACTCAGTTCCAGGCCTATTGTTGAAACTAAAGCTATTGATCTTACTGATTCTACTTCATTCCAGTAATTGAAAGTAATAATCAAGCTTGGTCTCTGAGTCATTCTCCAAGGAGATCACAGGACTGTAACCTTACAAAAATAGCCTGAATTACCAAGAAGACCACACCTTGAGTGCTTACAAGATAAAGAGATCTAACCAGTGGCCTCTATAGAATTGGTCGCCTAGAGGCATCATGTCACCATTCTAAGTCTTCTGATGAGAAAATGATTCTATTGCTTCTTATCAATGCTTTATTGTTTGAGCTATGGCTATATAACCACCCCACCCCATCTTCAAGGTGGGTTCACAGTTTTGAAGGCACTAGCCTGTTGTGAGTCCCCTTTGCCCAGCAAAGCAAAATTGCCCCTTTTCTTCTAAGGTCCAAGACCTTGTCTCTGAGTTATTTGGTTCATCAGGGATGAGGAGGCCAACCTTTCAGCAACACTGAGAAGACTAAAGCCAAGATTTAGTGCATCCCACAGCTAGTGCTTGAGACTAAAGCAATTAGGAACCAAAAAATACAGGAAAAGCTGGCCCACCCTATGTACTGGATCTGGCAAAGAGCAGGCACTTGCCTTAAAGTAGTAAGTAATGACTCAGATCTCTGGGTGGTGGTCAGCGCTACTAGAGGTGAATCACAGCTACCAAAAGGATATGCTACAGACTACACCAGCAAGAAAGAATCCACAGCAAACCTTCCGGTTATACGCATAGGTTAAAGGGCAGTTTCCTTCAATGAGAGAAGGGCCAATAAGTAACTGGGTCACAGATGACATTATCTTATTTACAAGGTGACTGATGTATGTGTTTCTACATATACTCCTAATGGGCATGTATCACAACTTGGCAATAAAAGATGAGAATACTGATGGTAGTGTCAAGGCTTCTCTTTTTAAAATCTTTTTAATTTTGGTGTATTATTGAAAATGAACTCAACTTTACTACTTAAAAAATAAAAATAGCAGTTAAAATGGCTACTTGTAATAATCATGTAGGAAAATGGCCTCCAAAAGTATAGGTTTCTCATTATCAGAAAAAAGTGAGCACTTCCGTGATGAAAAGTTTGCTCCTTTGTTTAATTTGGTTGTGATCAAAAGTAATCTGGAATCAAACTCAGGGCAGATAATGAATCACTGAAATTGTTAACCAACTGAAGCATTCAGATAGGAGAAAAAGGCTTACCTTTTAAATGTTGCATTCATTTCAGACATTTTACTTCACTGATTTTGGGAAGTAAGACATTTATGTGCTTTTATGGGCGTTGTGATAAGACTTTATACAAAAATGTTATATGCATTTGCTTTACTATGAGATTGGCTCTTGTATCATTGAAAGAGGACCATAACTCACAATTACCATTTTTTCTACATGCCAAATTTTCTGGCTTATTTTCCTTGAGAGACCGTAAGTCTACCTGGCTATTGACCAAAAAGATCATTAATTCTATCTGAATCAATTGCTGAAGTTGAGTATGGGTAAATTTAACTTCTCCTGGGTCATTTCAAAATTCTCACTTCTTAATATAAAGGTTTATTAATTTTTGCTTATTGCACAAATATATTTTCAATGGAGAAAATTTAGAAAATATGGCTATATAAATAGAAAAAAACAGACAGAAAGATGATTTAAATTCTACCATCAAATATGACACAATAAACAGGTTATAAAACTATATTGATGAATCACCAAAACATTTTGTTAAGCAGAAGCTAGACACAAAAAAGTGCATATTGTATGATTCCATTTTTATGAATGAGTAAAATCATCTATTATAATAGAATAATCACAGTGGCTGCATATGCAGATACTGACTGGAAGAAGGCACAGGGGAACTTTCTGAAGTGATGAAAATGGAAATATTCTGTATATTTACAAGTTGTAGTTCACACAGTTATATAAATTTCATACTTTAGATCTGTGCAATTCATAACATGTGAATTACACTTTAATTAAAAATATGATGCTGTTACGGATTTTCTAGGAGGGCTGAATGATATACATCATTTTACTTTGTTGTCATGTCATTTATAAACTTTTTTTAAAAACTTATCTTAAAATTATAGACAGAAAACCTTTACTGGAATACTGTTAATCTTTGAAAAGTGAACTTTAGGGCCATTAGCCACTTCTTTTGAAGTTGGACACAGCAGTGTTACTAAAGAACTCTAAATGGTCCCACCTTCAGCCTGTCTAAACCAGTTATCTTGTAGTTATTTGAATCTAGCAGAATAACTTGATTTACTGCCTTACTACAATCAATTAGGGCATGTGAGCCAATATGAATGAACCAAATTCACCCAGAGTCAAGTGTCATTTAAACAGTTGCTAAATATCAATTTAATTTCTAGGAGAAATTATTACTATCAATACTTGACATAGTAATTAGCATTTATAAACGTCTTTCACATTTATTACTTAGTGCTCTAAACAGCTGGATAGGGTAGGTACTTTTATCCCTGTTGACCTGATGTGAAAATGGGCAGTCAGTGAGGTTAAGGGATTTTTCAGAGAAAATGTGTAGCTATAAAGTATTAGAGTCAAGATTCAAAACCAGATCTGTTCCCATGCTAAGTGCTCCATCCACACACCAGATCTGACTAGTAGATGAAAACAAGGTTATTTCTTGAAAAATTCATAGAAGAAGAGAAATGAGAAACTCTGCTGCTGGAGGGTTAAGATAGTTCTTATTTTATATCATAGACTAACAAGCTATTTGAAGAAACTTTTAGATGATTGTAATAAAAACTCTATACAAAATAAAACTGCTTAAACATCAAAAAAGATAACACTTTTTGAACTTTATTTTTCTTATCTCCTTACTTTACTTATCCAAATATTTTTATAAAAATTAGTTATTTTATTGCATAACTTTTTCCGTATCTTGTTAGTTTAAATTAGCTACATATGGTGTACTCATTCTCACTGTATTAACTATTCTACAAAAGTATTTGAAGAGCTACATAGCATCTGCTGTATGGCTATGCTACAAAAATAATTAACAATGGAATTATACATTTGTAATGTGATGATGGATATGTTAAAAAAAAAAAAAAAGGACAATGATGATTCAAATTGCATCTTTGATGCATTTGACCATTTCACTTCTAATTACTGAAAGTCATAAAACTTGTAAAGAATTTAAGTTATCCACCAAAGTCCATTCTCTCTGTCTTTCTAGAAATATAGCTGGGGACCAACTACATTCCCCAATTCCCCTTGTTGCTTTTTTTTAATGGAGGTACTGGAGGTTGAACGTAGGACCTCATGTATGCCAAGCATGCCCTCTACCACTGAGCTATACCCATCCGTCCCCTTGCTTCTAAGTGTGTAATGTAATTGGAAGAATACGTGCAATTTCCAGGCCTTGACTTTAAAAAACTGCATATGTGCTTCACTGCATTCATCTATCCCCAACCACATCCCACATATGCCTCAACTGAAACCAAGAATTCACAGCAACCCAGCTTTTATTGAGCAGATGACAATATACCCTAGAATAGCACACTGACTTGAAAGGAATCTGATTTGCTGAATGACTAAAAGATAACTTCCCCATACCATTACAGGATGATTGTGAGGGACAGAAAATAATACACAGTGGCCCTCAAGAGCCATGCGTTCCACCCTCAGATTCAACCATCTATAGATTATGTACTATCATTATGTTTACAATCCATGGTCAATTGAATGCACAGATGAGGAAGCACAGACACTGAGGGCCAACGATGGGACGTGAGCATCCATGGATGTTGAATCCCTCAGTGAGTCCCTGTGGATACTTAAGTACGACTGTATTTGTTCCTTAACAGTAACTTTTTATTCAATCTCTTTGTTACAGTAGCAGTTACTCCTAATTCGTCTTCTACTTATCCAATAGTGATTTATCTATAGTAAATAGTAACCCCATTTCACCTTGGTCTATAATTCATTGCATATCAGAACTCCCTCTTCCAAAACTCTTTAGATCTATGTGCTTCAGGAGCAACTCAATCATAATTTCCATTTCTGAATAATATGGAATAAGCAACATTCCTCTGGCCACAAATGAGGAAGCTTCTCAATGTTACCTGCTTCCACTAGAGTCACTGACATTTGGCAAAACAAGGCAATACCCACCCTCACCTCAAGAAACTCACCAGGTTAAGAACTAGTCCTGCCACTGATACCAAGTTGCTATTCATATAATAATAGTATAGGTGCTCAAAGAAACCCTGGAAATCAAATTAAGGGCCTTTTTTTCCCACAAATACAGAAACTGATATCCAGAGAGGTCAGGAATCTTGCCAACAGTACACAGATACAGATGCCATTAAAGAAACAGAACTCAAGTCCTGGTTTCTAGTCAAGAATACATCCCACTGCTCTGAAATACAAAAGCATAAAGAATTTTCCAAATTTTCTGACTTTGAATATCCAGCCACATTTTCTTTTTCCCAAATGTTACCCTCTGTAAAGCCAAATATACCACAGTGCAGTGCACACAATCCAGTCAGTTCTTCCAGACTGAGTAACTATTCAGTCACTGAACAATTACTACACCACCACCATGAATTTAGCGAGTCAGATACAATTCCTGTCTAAGGAAGCACACATCTGGAACACAGGAAATTACAATACAACATTCTGAGTGTGAAAAGCAGGATGGGAGGAAATACAAATTATTTATGGTTTTATATAAGCACAAACCCTAACCTAGTCTTGAAGATTATGCTGGAAGGGGTGCCAGGAAGTTGATTCCTACAAAATGTGTAGATGATAGCCACATAAGGACGGAAGAATGGAACCATTACATACAACAGAAGTCTAGGGGAATCCCAGTTTAACACCTGTTCCCGTCTCCTTCAAATCCATTACCTTCTTACCCTCCCCATATTCTTTTTCTCATATTCCAACTTCTATTCTAAGTGGTGAGAAAATATTAGTCAATAATCGTGAAAAAAATGTAAAATCCCTACACCACCATAGACTTCAATTCAAGTAAGTTGTTGGAAATCATGTCATTTTACTACCAATTTACAATTCTTCTTTACCATCACAATATTCTCTGCAAAACTGAAATATATGATGTTGAAAATATTCAGATTTTTCAAGCATGAAGGACCATAATTTTGAAACTTTTCTCTGTGACTCCTTAAAAGATTGATGAAGCCTGTAATTATATGTCTAGATGGAGGAGCTAAATGAGCCTGCAGTGGGGTCTCTGGGTCATGTAATCACCTGCTTCTTCAATCTCCAGAATTAAACAAGGAACCTTCCTGATTGATAGCACAAGTGCACATTACTTCAAATACCACTGGCCTTCCCAAAAAAACCTCTTAATTATAAATGTGGAAGTTTGTTATATTTTATCCATTGTTTAAATTAAACTATGAAAACCATTTATTCTCCATGTTTGATAATAAAATAGACTAAAATATCTGTTAAAATATTACCAATAATACTTTTTAAACAGTTATAAGGGAACAGGATACTGTCTTAAAAATATATTGTGGAAAGTATACTTTAAATGAATAGATATGTATAAAATGATGTACAAACTACCTAATGTGCCAACATAATAAAGTCTTTTCAAGGATGTACAGATATATACAGGATATTCATTAATGATATAGTATTGTACCAATTTTGAAACATTCGAACCTGACATAATATTATCTTAAATGAAGATTAGAAACATGAGATGGAGCAAAATTTAACATTTTCTACCCATTACTGAAGAAAAAGCAATTTATTAATGATGCACACCAAAGAACCTGTTTTCTGAGAATGTATGAAAAAATTAATTAAAAGAAAAGTATATATTAGTATTAGTGAAAAGTTGAATGAAAAAGTTAAAATTTAAGACAAGATCCAACGATCATAATAGGGTAGTTCAATTTCAAAGTAAAAGTTTATACAATACAAAAGCCTCACTAAGAAATCCTTATATTAAAAGCCACAGATGTCATAACATGATCATAAAGATGCAGTTCTTACGAACCAATCATTACCTGTTTTGTGGGAACAGTACACGTTAAGAGCAGGATATTTAAAAGATTTCTTAAGAATAAAGCCTCCATTTTACAAATAGCAAAAGGGCAATGACGGTGCTGGTTCCATCACTACTGTAAAATGAAAGCTGTGTTCTAAAGAGAAAGTGAATGTTCTCCACTGTGTTCTACTATTCCCTCTTCTACCTCCAATTGATTAACTGTCACATGGTTTGAAAAAATTAGTGGTTACACAGGCGTAAGCAGAGTAAGTTGGAAAAACAACAGTAAACCACACCCTTATATGCTCCGTGTTCTTATATAATGCCATATAACACTTACATAGAACAAAGTTCTTTATCCACTTTTATATGTAATAATACAAAACAAAGACAAATTTAAAAAAACCATACAGTTTGAAAAGATGGACTGCGTGATGTCTCACCTTGACCGTAATAATTACCTTGATCCAGTCTATCAGAGACGTCTCTCAATTGTTTTAAGTATTAACTTCGAGTTCAAATCAAACATTAGCAAAATGTTCCTTCCATAAAATATTTATTCCCACAACCCCACCTCACCTTACTAAGTCTCTCAATTTTATCTAGTGTTTTAGAGCCAAATGCCAGTCCCACAAGCACATCCCCAATAATTTGAAAAATAACTCCTATTCACCTCCCAAGGAACTCACTTTAAGGCAACGGTTCTGCTTCTCGAGTCAAATTTTATAAGCTCCAGTAACCAAAAAAAAAAAAAAAAAAAAAAAAAAGCACATCTTCTAAGGACCATATCCTAAAAATGTTAAAACATCCCCACCAGTGTTACGTACTAAGTACCCCTTTCAAATACACCATTTGAACAAGTAGCGAAGAGACTTGACGACCGGGGCGTAATGCGCATGCACGTACCTTGCTGCCTCGGCATCCAGGCTCCTCCAGATCAGTCTCTAGGTCTGGGCCACGTAGGGACAAACCAGGCACAGGTGGAGACTTATGAGGACAAACCAGGCGGCCCAAGTCCTTCCGGCTCCTAAACAGAGCTGCTAATTCCCCTGAAGCCAAAACTTGCGGGACTTCGGAAGCCATTATAGGCCTGTCCAAGGCTGCAGGAGATGCGGGGACAACTGGGAATCAAGATTGCAGACAGGCCCAGAGTCCCCCAAGGCCAGCCGGGCCATGTGCTGTCTGATGACTTCCTCCATGCAAACCCCCGCGTCACTGGCGCCCTGCAGGGAACTGCAGCCCAGAAAGACTGCCTGGTGAGTGAGCGCAGGCCGGAGCGGACAGCTCGGAGGTCCTAATGGCTGAGGCAGGAGCACTGGTGTGGAAGACGCTGCACATGCGCAGAAGATGCTGACTCGCCTCAAGGCTTCCTAGGATAGATCCCGTGTTCTGGCCACGTGGGAATAAACTGGCCACAGGTGGGGGGACACCAGGCTTTCAGGATCCGTCCAGCCCCTAAACAGAGTTGCTAATTCCCCTGAAGCCAGATCGCGTAAGTCCTGAGCCTTGTCCTCCGCCCAGGCCAGTGCGGGGGAGGCCGGTGATGAGAGACACCTGGGAGACCGGTCTCCCACGGAGGGCCTGTGGGCCTTCCCCGAACACGGCCATAAATGGTCTAACTCAAACGACCTTCACTGCATCAGGTGAGCAGTCCTGGGAACCACTGGCCCCAGCAAATGGCCTGCTGGGCGTGGGCAGCCCACGTCCACACAGAGATAGAGGTGCTGGTCCCGGAGGTTAGGTGAGCGGAGGGAACTTCACAGGCGCGCGCTGTGTGACTGCTTCCAGGCTTCTTGGCATGGGTCCCAGGTCCAGGCGTGTAGGGACAGGCCAGGCCACAGCTGGGGACACACCGCTGTCTGCGTCGAGCACAGCCCAGGACAGAGCTGCTAATTCCCCTGAAGCCAGAATTTGCGGGACTTCGGAAGCCATTACAGGCCTGACCAAGGCTGCAGGAGATGCAGGGACAGCTGGGACTCAAGATTGAAGACAGGCCCCAAGTCCCCCAAGGCCAGCAGGGCCATATGCTGTCTGTCGGGCTCCACCACACAAACCCCCGCATCGGTGGCGCCCTGCAGGGAACTGCGGCCCAGAAAGACTGCCTGGTGGGTGAGTGCAGGCCGGAGCGGACAGCTCGGAGGTCCTAATGACTGCGGCAGAGGCGCTGGAGTGGAAGACGCTGCACATGCGCAAAAGACGCTGACTCGCCCCAAGGCTTCCTGGGATAGATCCCGTGTTCTGACCACGTGGGAATAAACTGGCCACAGGTGGGGACACACCGGGGTTTTAAGGTCCGTCCGGCCCCTAAACAGAGTTGCTAATTCCCCTTAAAGCCAGATCTCCAGCGAACTCCTTTACCCTGCCTCTCGAGCAGTTCAGGAGGCCACTGATGAGAGACACCTGGGAGACCTACCTCCCACAGAAGGCCTGTGTATATTCCAGAACAGGGCCGTAAGTGATAACTCAAACAGCTGCTCTGTTTCAGGAAAAAAAGAAGAGAGTAAGAAAAGCAAATCACATTCTACAGGCCATCTATATCTTTACTGTATTAAGCTAACCCAGACACCCCTAGATAACACGGATGGATATGGCGTGGGTAACAATAGTCAAAACCACAATTATGATTTACTAAAGTCTTTTTTTTTTTATGGGGGTGAGGGATAATGACTGTAAAGATAGGCATGATTATTGTTTTCATTTAGCAAAGCAATATTAATGAAGCTGAGCAATTTGCCCAATATCATATAGTGAGGAAGAAAAAGAGCTGGGAGTTTACCCCAAGCCCATCTGATGTCAAATCTGATGCTCTTAGCCATCCACTGATTCAACGTTTATGGAGACTCTCCTGTGTCCCTGGCCCTGTTCTAAATACTATAGACACAGTGATGAACAAGACAGATTCCGTGGAGGTGATATTTTGAGGAAATGGTGTAGGTGTCAGGCTAAAACTATGTAACATTTATATAGAAAGGTGATTTAGATCTAGATAATTTATATATAAATTATATAAATATTGGTACGTATTCTTAAAACAAACGCCAAACTTTTTTTTCAGAAAATATAAAGGCTAAACAGAGATTTAGTGGAAAGTGACCAGAATACCACCCCAGACAAGTTAGTAAGGGAAGGTGTCCCTGAGGAATCTGCTTTTTAAACTGAGACAAAATGGCAAAGAACCAGTCATCTGAAGATCAGACGAAGGACATCCCATTGCAAAATTCCTAAGGTACCAATGACGTTAGTGTGCCTAAGCAACCAAAATAAGGACAGTATGACCGGAGCATAATACAGCAAGGAGGGAGAAGGGAGGGGCCAGTTTAAGGAGTGTGGATTTAATTCTAAACGCAATGTAACGAAGCCATTGATGATTTTAAGCAGTCAAGTGATATTCCAGGTACTGTGTAGATAACAGATCGTAGGGAGGCAAGCAGGAGACAGCCTAGTTAGGCACCAATTAGGCTAATCTAACAAGGAAATGATGGTAGTTTGCACTAAGATGCTAATGGAAAAACACAGAATTAAAAAGCTAAGTTCTGAATATGAAAATGAATATATGTATGTATATGCATGACTGGGACATTGTACTATATACCAGACATTGATACATTGTAGCTGACAGTACTTCAATTTAAAAAAAAAAAGGTAAATTCTTTATGTGTAAATAGAGACACAGAGTTTACAATCCTAGCTCCCTACTGAATGAACATCCTAAAAATCACTATGGAGACAACAGCACTGTCACCTTCCATGAAATAGTTCCCCTTTAGTGGATTCAGCAAAGAACTAATATTCTATTGAATTTTGGTTTGAGGTGGTATAAAGTCCTTGAGGGAATAACTCCTAAATGTCAACACCATTATACTGTTTGCTGAGTTCATCAATGATGCCATGCTATAATGGTAGAAATAAAATCAGTGAAATAAAACCTTAAAAACCCTAATCATCTTAATAAACATGTATTTTTAGTTCCTCCTTGCACTTTATTGCATAATTTTAAATGTAAGAGTAAGACTGAGATACCAAACCATCCTTCTTTAAAATTGCCTGCCTAACAGCTACAGAAACAATAAGAAGATCGTGGTTTTCAGGGGTTTGGGGAGAGGGAGGAATGAACAGATGGGAACACGAGATTTTTAAGGTAATGAAACTATTCTGTATGATACTATAGTGGTGGCTACATATCATGCATTTGTCAAAACCCATAGAATGTACAACATCAAGAGTGAACCCTAATATAAACTATGGACTTTGGTTGATAATAATATGTCCATGTTGATTATTTGATTGTACCAGATATTCCACACTGATGAGGGATGTTGAGGGTAGGGGAGTATGTATGTGTGGGTGGGGAGAAAAAATAAAATAAAATAAAATATCAAAAAAATTGCCTGCCTAGGTGGATTTTTTAATATACGAGAGTTCTGTAAATCTCCTTAAATGATACAAGTAAAGGACTAATGAAGAATACTGGCTCCTTATTCCTGAATGTTTGCAGAGGTCTCATTTTCCTTTATAAGCTCCTAATGAAGTTTAAGCAAAGTGATTCCCAACAAAGTGAGAAATTGTCAGTACAATTTTCAGTTTAAACCAGGGCATTAAATGGTTTCATAACTCTCAGGAAAAACACATCCATAGATAAAGTTCCTATCATCCTAGTTATTAGAAATATCACAAAAACTACTTTTACATAAATACGATTAGTGAGATCCTATAAAGTCACAATTTAAGTTGAAGATTTTGTCATTCTTTCACTACCGAGATTAGTTAAGTGGAGTCAACAATTACTCTCACCACATCCAAACTCTACGTAGAGTTTCTGTCTTCTTTTATTTAAAAGTATGTTCACTGGGAAGTGCTTAGAATTTGTCTGTTTATTGTACTTCCCTTGTTCTGCTTATAGTGGTTTATCTCATAGATTTTCTGTGGTTCTATTCTGTATTTGCTTGACTTTGTGATCTGGGTGGGCAACTTACAAACACGTATTATTGTACGGTTTGTGCTTTATTTGTGTTTCTGTTGCTCTATTTCCTCTGAAGCTTGTATAGTTCCTGGTTTGAGAAATTTTGAGCTGATAAAGACTTAACTGTTTTTTTACCTCTTTGTCGTGCCATTTTAATACCTTTCATAGGGGAGGAAAAATAATGTTTCTTCTATCTTTCTAGGTTCTTGGCTGAAACCCACCTTGTAGTAAAAAGCCAGATTAACAGGAGAAAAAAACAAACTGAAGTTTAATAATGTGTATGCCTTCTGTATACTTGAAAGATACCCAGAAAAACTGATTAAGCCATGCCACCACCTTAAATACCATCTCCAACAGTAACAAAAGAAAGATGTTGGGAGGGTGGGGGAAGGTCTGTTAATAGGAGGTTACCAGGAAAAGCACAGTAACAAGTACCAAGGGTATGGCTGTAATGCAGATTTAAGTCAGTACCTTCCCCATTGATAAGAGTTTCCAGAAATTTAGTCACCTTTTACATCCTGGTACAGCGAGGGAGACATGCTTAGCAATAGAGATTTCTCTTATAAATGTATGTATTTCATAAAAGACCAACTTCTCAGTTTTCATAGCTTCTCCAATTTCTGCTGCTTTTTAAAGGTAACCAGTTTAAAATAGTCCCTTCTGCCAAAAAGGTGTATTCTGGGGTGGCAGATCCTGCACCCCTTCACTCTCAAGTCTTAATCTACAGAAAATAGATCTGTGAGGAAAGATTGTCAGAGCACTCTCCAATGAGTAGGAGAAAATGCAAGAAGTCACACTATAAATGAGAAAAGGAGAGAGAGCCTTGACTCAGAGTCACATGAACTCTATTCATCTACATTAGGATGCAGTTTTTCTTCTACTTTCTTTACCCATCCAGACATTATCTGTCACCTTTCAGACCACCTTCCCCTTTCACACTGTTTATGTAAGAAAATATAGTGACAGTTAGTGGTTGCCTAACTCTTCCATCTGGGTTATCTCTGCTTTTTATGCACTATTTTGCAACTCTTTAGGCTACTTTACAATTCTGTAGAAATAGAAGTTAATTTATAGGAAATTAAGAGTAATGCAAATAAGCCCTGTCTTTAGAAATGCAAATTGTGTTCAGTGGTATGCAACTGCCACTCCCTAGATATTGAGCAGTTTGGCAAGTTTTGCATCCATTTATTAATTTATTTCAGCATTCCTACTCTGACTAAAAATATGTGGTATTGGAACAGCTTATTAAATAATGTGTTAAAATTTTGATGTGTTCATTTTATATTTGTATGAGAGTCATGATTTTATCCTACTTTAAATTCATCTTTTCTAATATTCTACCTACTATAGGAATCCCCTCTGACAATACCTTGAGAGAGGATCAGTCAGTCTTTGCTTCAGCAAGTTCCGTGAATGAGAGCTCAATACCACACACTGAGCCATTCATTTTTCACCCAACTAGGCTGGTGTTGAAAAATGAGTCAAATCTGCTTCTCCAAATTTTTATCCATTAATGTCAGTTCTTCTAGATGAAGCGAGATCTAAAGAAAAAGACAAATTTACTTTCCATGTGACAACTATTCAAACACTCTGTCCAATACAGTAGTGCAGGGAGAAAAAAAAAAAAAACAGATGTCGCTCATGATCCAGTTACACTAGGGTTAAGTCCTAATCCACTGTATGCCCATGACAGTGACACTGAAGGGGATTCAGGATGGAAAAATAGGATGAGGCTTCCTGTGCTTTGGTTAAATGTGTTCCTAGATAGTTAAGATGTTTATTTCAAGAAGAATTTCAATGACTCCAGATTCTTGCATCTTCCTATACATAGAAAAAGTACTAAAATCATTCAATTGAAACATCTGTTTTTTGTGATTAGCAGTAATTTTAACCAAGATGTATGCTTGACTACATGTATTTTCCAGCCATAAAATTCACATATATACTAGCTCCTCCCCTACCTCTTCAGAGCAGCTCCTCAGAGCTATCTGAAAGGCTGTTTCCCAGGCTCTAGTCCTCACTAAGTTTCCTGAATAAAACTGAAACTCCCAATTCTCACTTTGTGCAAATATCTTTCAGTTAACAGTTTGCACTAGATGCAAGACAGTTACTGAGCACTTAAAATGTCACTGGTCAAAACTGAGATGTGCTGTAAGTATAAAATACATACTAGATTTGGAACATTTAGTACAAAATGTGTAAAATAACTCATTAATATGTTAATGGATTGCATGTTGAAGTCATATTTTGAATATACTACCTTAAATAAAATACATTGCTGAAGTTAATTTCACCTGATTCTTTTTACCTTTTTTAATAGGCTACTGGAAAATTTAAAATCACATATATGGACTGCATTTGTGGCTCCTTCATCTGGGCATTTGCTGACATTTCAAAAAAAGTACGTGCCCAAGAGTAAATCCCTGTGGCATATGAGATTTCTTTATCACTTGATTGAGACTTCTACTTCCAGCAACAGAAACTTATATCACACTATATTTTAATAGGCAATTTTTTCATACAACTAGCTTATAACCCAACCAGTATCTAAATTATTTAAATTTTGCTCAGTGTGTGTGTGTGTGCGTCTTATGAGAATGCATAATTTTCTCCTCTCAATGAAGAATTTCAAATAGCCCTATTATCTTCTGCTGTCTCCAAATGCATGTACCTTCTATTCTATGACTTTACCCACTTTATAGATCAGTAGCTCTCAATCAATGAGCCTTGCTGCACCAGTGTACTATGAAGTTTTCATAAGTGTGCCATCAAAAACGTTGATCACTAAACATTTGCTTTTGAAATAGACAGGCTGAAAAACAGCTCTATATACCTATCTGTCATATGGAACATTGAGCTGAGAGAGCAGACCTGATATAGCATGTACACATTTACATATAGCACTCAGAGGTAGACGGTAATATCAGGCAGGCACCAGAGAACCAGAACATACAAAAATGTTGCTCACATGTGCATATGAAAGCAGAAAGCAGCCAGGACACTCAACAGCTCTATTCTAATAAATCTCCTCTAATGAGAAACTAGGGGGAAAGAGTGACCAAGAGAAAAGCCCAACAACTATGGCTGCTATTTCAATCATACTATCAAAAAAATCTAGATTTGAAAGTGTGCCACAAGTATGAAAGCATGTTTGGAAAATAATCTGCAAAAACGAGCTGTGCTTGCAAGGACTTCATGGTTCTCAAGAATTTTTAAAAAGGAAAAAAAAAAAAGAATTCCACTTGATCAACTTAATTCCTTTTCTTTATCTTCCCTCCCTCACTCCTCTTTCCTTCCCCTACTTTTCCAAGCTATTTCGCTTTGCAATGTTACTGGTAATGAGTTGCAGTATAATGCAATTTTAACTTGTTTTCTCGTAAGTATTTGAGTTCAAAACTCCTGTATCTGAAGAAATATGGTTGGGATTACTAATAAAGAATATCTTTCTATCTTAAAAAAAAAAAAAAAAACTACTTCTGTAGATGAAAATTTTAAAGAAGACCAGACTAGACAAAGGGGACGAAGGACTTTCAGGAAGACACTGAACTTTAATTGCTATGAGGTCTGAGTATAAGTCCAGTCAATTCTGTCATTAGTCTGTATGGTATTATCTTGTCCATAATTATGTAATAAGTAATCGGAACATATCTACAGTATCCATCATTTTAACCAGTCCACAACACTGTCTTTATGAAACCAGGTTTAGCATTACCTATTTTTAATAAGCCAATGTTGACTTTTAATGGTTCCTTCTTTCTTTCAGAATTGTTCATAAATTGTTCCATAATCAGTTTAAATGTCTGGATCAACATCAAGCTTATGAGCTTTAGTTTCTGGGATCCAAATTTTCCTCTTTTTTGAAATTTGAAATATTTGTCCATTTCTAGGATTTTGATAGATTTCCAAAACAGTTTGGTATGGTATAAAAAGGATGCCCTTCCAAGGCAAACTAACTTCAGCTCTGGTACTGTCTGTAGAACTTTGAGCAAGTTACTTTCCCACTAGAGCTTCAGTTTCTTTATCAGTAAACTAATATTGAAACTACTTGCTGGGACAAACAACTTAAAATTATGAAATGAGAGGCTTTTGAGGGATCTAATTCTTAAAGAAAAAAAATCTGAAACAAATATGGCAGAACATTAAAATAAGTCTATGTAGATATATTCCATATCATTTTTAATATATGAATGATTTAGCCGAGTTTGTCATAATATGAACAAAATGCTAATAACGCATAATTTAGCATAGTTAGCTCCATCATTACAAAATTTTTTAAAACCACAGGTAACAAATCAATAAGTCCTTTTCAAGCACAAGAGAGGCCACGTGGCATATAGCAAGAGAACAGATCCTTACATCAGACAGATCTGAATTTCAGTTCTTGTTCCACTTATAAGCTGGTTAACGCTATTTTCTTCATATCTAGGAGATTTGTTTCTTACTTTGTAAAATTAAAGTAGTCATATCTACCTTCGAGAGACATTGTAAGACTTATACATGATGTGCTGTATACACATACCTGACACAGCATTTCCCTGAAAATTCACAGTTATTGTTATTATTATTACCCTGGGACATGATTTTTATGGACCTGTTAATACAAATTTATTTAAGTTAACAAAATACTTTTTCTTATTGCTTCTAGCTTCACAGATTTTTAATATCTCCTAATTACTTCTTTTTTCCTTTCCAGCTTAAACATCATTTTTATTCCCCTAACCAGGTAACATCTGACTCCTGCCCCTCCCGTATTTCTCATATTTCATTAGCCAATCCACCCTATTCAATCAGCCTAACTGATCTTTCTTGCCACATTGTCTCCTCTCCTTTCCCACTGCCACCATACTTGCTCAGATACTCACTGCTTCTTACCTGGACTGTTAAAATAAATGTCTAATTCCTGTTTTTCCCCCATCCAATGAATTCTAGACACCAGGGTCAAATTAATCCTCCACAGTTCAGAACAAGTTCATCTCCTGCTAAGAAATCTTCAAAGACTCCCCGTTGCCTACAGAATAAAATTTTTACCCTCACTTTTTTACCCTTCATGAAATGGACTGAACTTTCCTTCCCAATTTAATTTCCTTCCATTTCCTGCAGTATACCTTCTAGGTAAGTGGGTAAAGAGCCACTTCAAGAAATGCTGGCTGACTATTTCTGATTTTCTGACTTATGTGAGTTAAGAAGAAAGTCCAGAAGGAATTGATTTCATGATAAATAAATTCAATAAAAACATCAATTTATCAAGTTTCTTAGTTGCATTTCCTGGTTCATAAGTACAAAACATATTGGTGGGGGCTTGGGCTATTTTAAGCTAGGTTACTTACATTTTCTCTTAAATGTTGAGGATATTTTCCTGCCTTAGTAACTTGTAGATCAGATAAGAGCATTTCCTTCTTTGCTCATCTAGTGTATGACAGGATCACAGGGATTATATTTTGAATCACAGAGTTAAAAGGAGCGTTAAGATGTGTTGCCATTGTTTTATACACGACAAAACTAAAGCTTACAGAGCAACCATTGGAATTGCTCTGGCTCACCTCTGTGTAAGGGCACACAGGAGGCTGAGCTCAGTGTGAATACTAACCACAGAAAGTTGTATACTATTTTTCCTTATTTTTGTTTATTGCAATGGTTTGTATATTTGTTTGGAAATATTTCATGTGTATCATACTCATTTTCCTATAACTTCTAAAAATCAAATACAGTTAAGTAAGGGATAGCTTAAAATTCACTACTGTGTTTAATCACATGCAAAGTGTTGTTATAAAAAAATAGATGCTATCAAATAGACCTCTACTTTCAGTATAAAAATCTGTTTCCAAAAGTTCTTCAGTGTTAAGCTAGTTAGTAAAATATTTATATATTTTCTCTGTATTATGTCTAACTCGATCTTTCCCCCAGAATCATAATCATGGATACAGCAGGGAGCAACTTAGGAAATTACTTTTTAGCTAATATTATTCGCAACATAGGGCTATGCACTCAATAAATACATCTTGAAATGAGTTTTGCTTACAATTTTCTCAGCGTCTCAGGCAGTTATATAATTATTTACATCCTAGAAGTCGTCAATTCTTGAAAAATTGGAAGTAAAAAATGCAAACGTGGTATATAACTGTAGGAGAGGCAACTTTTTCTTCTACACTCTTAAGGTTTTTCAGCTGAGCCTGAGAATTAATCTGACATAAAACAGACTAACAGGAGAAAAGCGTACAAATTTATATAAATTTTATGTGACACAAGAGCCCTCATAATAAAAAGAATACCCAAAGAAATGGCAAAACCTCCATATTTTATATCAGGTTGAACAAAGAAAGGCAATTGTAGAAAAGTAACTACATTTACAGGGAGGCTAAAGGATGATAAGAATTACTTTAATACTATCTGTTTGTACAGAATCCTCTCTGCTTTGATTCTGTTGAAGAATGTTTATTTCTCCTGTTCAAGGAGGGCATCTTTCACATGGGAGTTTTTAATCTCCTGTTTTCAAGAATAAAAGGGGAGATGAGAATGCCCTTCTTGCATCTGCTGTTTTTTAAAATGCCATTAGTTCAAAATATCCTTATGCCAAAGTGGCAAATTTGAGGGAGACATATGCTGCCATTCTTTGCAACTAACATCATTTTATACAAAGTAAAAAGTAAGGCACACAAACTCTCTTGACTCTTAAATTTCAAATAGATTTGGTTTTCAAAAGCAGCTCTTTTTGGCCTGTCACAAAAATGGACAGACTCCTGGCTAGGTCACAGAAATGAGCAGGGAGCATTAACATAGGTGAACGAACTCCTTGCACTGCAGCCACATTGCCTGGGACTTGCTCTCATGAGTGATGTACTGCAGCACCAAATCAGAAGGCAAACACTGCCTGTTTTATTAGGTTTTACAACAGAAAAAGGAAAACAAAAAGCATTTACTTTTTGGTAAACATGTAACATTTTAGGAAGGCAGGGAACATTTGATCCAAGTCTCCACTAGGCCAACAACTCACTTTTTAAGTCCTGAAGCCAAGAGTCTGCCTACAGACATATTCGAATGGACCAGAGGGTCCGTTGGCCAAAGACCTGCAGGCCATTTTTCAGTCAACTTTTTTTATTCATCTCATTGTGACATGGGGTATAACTCACAAGTGACACCAGGTCCAATGAATGACCCCTCCAAAGGGTCAGATAATAAGGACTTTTTCAAGGACTGAAGAAAAGATTTCTTTTTAGGCTCAATCACTAGTAACTCATGGTACCGCTACCCTGCAGAGTTAAAATTCTACTCTTTGTCACAACTTCACTTTTGTCCAGGGTCCAATCAATTCTCCCTGAAAATTCACAACAAGCTTCCAACATCCCCATTCCAATCTCCACTCTGATGCATTCTACGTACTCCCCTTCAGCGCATTATATACACCGCAGCCAGAATGCTATTTCTAAAGTGCAGTTGTGAAATGTTCCTCCCCTGCTTAAACCTAAGATGTATTTAATGTGGGATATGGGTGCTGGATATAGTGTGAAATGAGAGCTTTGAGGTAAAAGTACCCAGGGATACAAATGTCTTAAAATTACCCCAATATCTTGCCACTTTCCCATCTGTCACCCCACCCCATTCTCACTCTTCACTCTGGCTGTACTGAACCTCTTTTGGTACCTTAATACATCATACTATGTTTTTTTTCTAGAAGTCTCATCAATGCCACTCCTTCTCACTGGATGACTCATTTACATATATGGCCCCTATTTGACCTGGCTGACTGCCCGACTTAACCAATCTGATTCAATGGCCTCCTATCTATTTCCATGGGCATCTAACAGTGTCATTAACACTTAGCACACGTGATTGCACTTCATTATCCAGCCGCAGGTTTCCCTACTCAGGAACATAAGTTCTAGGTGAGCATGGACTGTGTCTCTCCTGTTTACCATCAAGTCCTCAGGAGGTAATATAGAGCTAGTTTGCAGTAATGAACATTTATTGATTGAATCTGTAAAACCCTCTGCCTTGCCCAATCATACTTCCACTGTTTTGGTTAAATCTCTATGTAAAACAACTGGTGTTTCTATTTTTATTTGAGTTTGTTTGGTTGATCTTCCTGGCCTCATACAGCCTGCTAAATGTGGGGGTCTCTTAAATTCAGGCTGTCTTTATTTATCTTTTAAACATGCCCTACCTGACAGGAAATACTGATATTGAGGGTTTAAAACTTTCTCTTTACTCTGTATTTTTCCTCACACTAAGTTATCATCTGTGTTTGAATTGTTTATATGTCAATAAATTGGGTTTTCCAACATCTTTGCAACGTATTCTATCACTGTTTCATGACAGCAAATTTTTTATTGTTTAAATGAATTCATTTCAATCTTAAAAATTCAGCTTAAAAGAATAACTGATATGGTAAGTCTATTTTTAGGAATCTCCATACTGTTTTCCACAATGGCTGCACCAAACTGCATTCCCACCAACAGTGTAGGAGGGTTCCCTTTTCTCCACAGCCTCTCCAGCTCTTGTCATTTGTGGATTTTTGAATGATGGCCATTCTGACTGGTGTGAGGTGATACCTCATTGTAGCTGTGATTTGCATTTCTCTGAAAATTAGTGATATTGAGCATTTTTTCATGGGAATCTAAAAAAAAAAGACAAATGAACTTATATATAAAACAGAAACAGACTCACAGACATAGAATACAGACTTGTGGTTACCATATGGGAGGAGGGTGAGAAGGTCTAAACTGGGAGTTTGAGATTTGCAGATACTGACTGGTATATATAAAATAGATAAACAGGTTTATATTGTATAGCACAGGGAAAAATATTCAATATCTTGTAGTAGTTTACAGTGAAAAAGAATATGAAAATGAATATATGTATATTCATGTATGACTGAAGAATTGTCCTATACACCAGAAATTGATACAACATTGTAAACTGACTATACCTCGACAAATAAAATTTTTTAAAAGAATAACTGATATGTATCTCAGAGAGCTAACAGAAGTTAGGAAAAGTAACTTCTCAGTGCATTCTAGCTTCTGTTATGAGAATATCTCATAGCAGCCTCTAGAAGCAGCCCTTTCTTCCAGGATGGCAGGAAGAAAGCAATGTGTTAGATTGGAAAGCTGTTGGGCCTGGGTTCAAATCTTATCTTTGGCATTTATAATTCTTATACTGTATAGTACAGGAAACTATATTAAATATCTTGTAGTAACCTATAATGAAAAAGAATATGAAAATGAATATATGTATGACTGAACTATTACACTGTACACCAGAAATTGACACAACATTGTAAGCTGACTATACTTCACCAAAAAAAAATTTTAATAAAATATAATTCATTAACCTTGCAAAGTTGTTTAAGTGCAGCCAGTTTCCCCATCTATAAAATGGAAGAATAAAGCCCACATTGCATAGTTTTAGTGTGAATTACAGATAACTTGGAGAAAGCACGTTGTTCATTTATGAGAACCAGCATTATTTTAACTATGCAGATTTTAAAATATTTTTAATTCTGTGAAAATGGTGTATTTTTTGAAACTGTTTCTTGTAAAGCAATGTTCTTCATTCAAATTCCTTTCATCATACTGGCTTTAATTACAATTCATAAATTTGTTGGTGGGGTGGGGAGGAGGAGGAATTCAAAAACTTGCCTTCAACCTTTTTCAGGCCAATTAACTTTTCTAAAACAAATATTTAAATGGGAGAAGCATGATCATTTTTGGCTAAAGGAAAAAATGCTCAAAGTCCTAAAAGCTTATGCAAAAGGTTCAAAGTAAATTTTATTTGGGGCACAATAGTTTAAAGTTTGGAAAAGGATAGTTTAGAATATCACATGAAGAGTACATAGTTCAGCAGAACCCAGTGGACTAAGAAAACAATCACATCGTGATCTATACAGACTTGAAATGTAGCTAAAGCTGTAAAAATAACAATCTTGAAAAACAAATTAAACCATTGTACTCAGATTATCTTGTAGTCATTTGGGACATAGTCTCCTCCTTTTCCATATGATAGATTTGACTGAGATAATGTTGGTGGTCCCTCCAGCTATAATAGTCTCTGACTCGCTTATCTGATACTATAGAATATGAGAAACGTTGATAAAATTGAGTTTGGTCATCACAATTTGACACAAGGATGACAGTTTTGTGTCAATTCCAATAACGCATCATAGCCTAAAGCAGTTCTCAACCATTGGGAGGCCACAGAACCCTTTAAGAAACTGAGGAAAGCCATGATGCCTCTCATGAGAATAAAATTTGTAATTCCACATACTATCTCGGGGAATCCAAAAGCCCCAGATTAAGAAACTCTGCATCTTGCTTTGGGGGGATGTCTTGTCAGCTTGAGATTATTCACTTCATTTATTCAGCTCAAATTTCTACTTAGCTTTATCCATGCTCAGATTTAAAATGTTTCTTATTGATTGAAAAGAAACAGAGGTCAAAGATATAAAAACCTTTTAAAATAACTACTTGAGAAGAAGTATTTCATGAACTGCTCCACCTTTAACCTCTCACTTAAATTTCTTGATGTCTTTGAATCTCAGTTTCCCCATGTATACAATGGGGGTGATAAGATACCCTCTGTCACTCAGGACAGCTGTGAAGGTCAACTGAGATGATTAGCGTAATAACAATTTTTAAAAGGTGTATACAGCTCACCGGCAATGTAGTCAATGTAGCTTAGAAACCTGGTCATTCATGTTGTGTTTAGAGAACGGGAGTGAGCCTCAGACAGGGTGAATGACTTGCCCAAGGTCACACCGGAGTTTCTGGCATAGCATAGCTCCTGGTTCACTTCCTTTCCCCAACACCACTCAGCCTTCTGTGGTTTCCCCAGGATTACAGAAGTGAAGTTGTGATTTCCTGGAGTTATTATTTGCTCCAATACTAACACTTATTATTATTAGTTTCACTAGGAGCTGCCTCCTTAATTGGCTTCTCATTTCAACCTAAACTACAATTAAAGCTAACACTGATTTTCAGTGAGCTCATCTTTACAAACGATTAGAAAAATGCCTTCGCTGAGCCTACCAACAAAAATCACATCCTGAAGATAATACACATTTTCCAAATTAAAACACATACTGAAATGTGTATTACCCTAATGAATCAGGATGCATTATTACTCAAATGAAGCATCATCTGCGCGGCTTTCCACTGCTGTGTGTTTCTTAAATATGGCTTGAGCAAACAGCAGACTTTGTAGGAGAACCTAAGCGTATTGACATAACTAATTAGTATGCAAGCATTTTACAACTTAAAAATTGTTAAGGTATGTGTTGGTTGCTTGAATGGTATCCCCCTAAAATTCATGTCTACTTGGGACCTCAGCATGTAATCTTATTTGGAAATAGGGTCCTTATGGATGTAATTAGTTAAGGATCCCAAGATTAAGTCATTCTGGATTTAGGGTGACTGGTGTTTTTACAAGAGGAGAGGACACAGAGATAAAGAAGGAACAGGCCATGTGAAAATGAAGGCAGAAACTGGCATTATGCTGTCACAAACCAAGGAATACTGAGGATTGCTTCTAGAAGCAAGCACTAACTTGCCCTGCCTAGCAAAAGACAAGAAAGAAGTCTTCCTTAAACCCTTCAGAGAAAGCATGTCTCTGCCAATACCTTGATTTCAGACTTCTAACCTCAAGAACTGTGAGAATAAATTTACGTTATTTTAAGCTACCATGTTTGTGGTAATCTGTTACAGCCGACCTAGGAAACTAATAGATTATGATTATCTTACTTTCTGTTTATGATTAGCACCAAGCTCTAACCAACTGAGCTAACCATCCAGCTCATTCTTACCTTCTGTTTAGTAGAGACGAAAATCTCAATACTTACAGGTTTTATTCCCGAGACACGAACCAGTTTTGTATCTAACTTGGCATTCTTATCTCAGCATTTTAATTTTAATTTTAATTTCTACCAACTAAAAAAAATAAATAAATAAAGCAAAAACAAAAAAAAAAAGCCCAGTTTCTCCTATTCTCTTTTGAAGCCATTCTACCATGCTACTGGTATGTTCATTAATGCACCAAATAAAAGTTGACATATGCTCATATTCTGTACGAGAATCAATGATTTTAACATTTTAGAATTACGCTTTGATGGAGTACTCATTGATAACTGACGAGAATGATTACGTTAGAGATGGTTGTGAGTCACTGTTTTCTGGGGTGGCAAGTTTTCACGTGGGACAGAAGAGAACACATTACACTCTCAGGCCCCTGAGCCAGCCCAGGCATTGGTGCACACAATGGCCAGTGTGAGAGCTCCTCCAGCCACCAAGGATGATGTGCAGAAACTGAGCTCTTTCATGGCCTAGAGGATACTGTCTCTCTGATTTTTAGGAAAAGAGTAACTTAAGTTCCCACCAGCAGCCTTTGAGAGCCCTATCAGAAAGAGGCCCCTTCCCACATTTCAGTCAAATGCTCACTCTCCGATCTGGAACAACCCAAAGAGACTTCAGGGAAAGTCCAGCCTGATTCTCTGGAGGGTTTTGTGGGGGATAATTCATTGTAAACAGCTTCCACATATACTGATGCTCTTTTATGTGAATACTGGTCATTATAAATACAAATTATATTATGGTTGAGGCCCATTTTTTTTCTCTCAGAACACAGAATTTTGAAAACCATGATTTTTATCATCCTGATCAATGAGGAAATGATTTAGTTCTCAAAAATTCTAATAAAGGATAAATTTGCCCCTATAGAAGAGTTCTCATAATTTTTGTGACAAGCTGAATATTTTTTTCTCCTGAAAGGAGACAAAAACAAATGAATAGGTACAGAAAAATAATAAGCCAAAGACTTTATTCTGTGTTATTTTGGCCTCCAAAACCACATCTTGCTGGGTCCTGACTGGTTTGGAAAGAGGAAAAGATGCAGGGTAATAACCCTGGAAAGAAAGAGGATTATGTCATTATGGCACAAATCTGTCACTCTCGTTGCTGGTCAGTGGTGAGTCTCCTATTCCATCCCATTGCCCAGTGGTTTCCTTAACCCTCCTGAAAGCAATCTGTGCTGATTACCTAGGAAATGGGGATGTCCATCTTCCTCTATTTCATTTATAAACGAAATGGATGGTTTTCAGTGGTGGATCACCCTGTGAAAAGCATTTTGTCCATTTCAAAGCAATTAAGAGTGGTAATTGCTCCAGGGCCATTTTCTCCCCCTCTTCATTTCTCACTGAAAGAGGCCAGCAATGTGACCTCCCTGCATTTGCCCTCCCCTGAGGGCTCAAGCAGGGAAAGCAACACCCCAGGGACATGCTCCGTTTTGACAGCAATTTTCTCACTCACGCTCCCCTTGCTGCAGGCTAAATCACCCATCAGATCAATAGTTCCCAAATGACAGTCTCAGAGGTGTGGGATGGGGTGTCAAGCAGCAGGGGTTGGAGTTGGAGGCACTGAACTGAGCATCAGACACAGAGCAAGAGGCCTCGGTTCTGTTTTCTGTTCTGCTGGAAACAAGCAGGCCATTTACCCCTCTGCATCCATGTGATCTCATCTGATCTACCTTGACATTTCTTTTGCTAATGTCTTGGGATAGAGGTCTTTCCAGACACACATGTATATTTTAATACTCTAAATGAAAATGTTTTAATTATAATAGATCTGAAAGATGGAATATAATGTAGCCATTAAAAATAAATGTTAATGGAGGATTTTTATTGACAGAGAAATGCTCACAACATAATAGTAAGCAAAGCTAAGCCAGAACTTGTTTTACATTTATATTCAATATATCCTGAGAAGGAAATGCATCAAATTGTTAAGTGGTTGCATCTGGTCATTTTTTCTTCTCCTTTACACTTTTCTGAATTTTCCATAAAGGAAAGGAATGATTTTATTACTTGCCAAATAGTTATTGAAATATATACTTTTTTTAATTTTAATAAAATATTTTATTTAACCCAATAGTACCATTTGATATATATATACAAAGATGACATTGACATATATTACATTCCGATTTTTGTTTGTTTGTTTTTTGTGCAAAGTCTGAATTCTTGGGTGTATTTTACATTTACAGTACATTTCAACTCAGACTCTGCATATAACCCCATGTAGCTGCTAGTAACCATATTGGACAGTGCAGCTCTGTATGGAGGTCACTGGGTTTGGCTTAAAACCTGAACTAAGTTGCAAGAATTAACAACAACAACAAAAATTCCTTCAGCTTTTAAACCATAGGTCATTTATTCATTCATTCAGTGAACTTTGACTAGTTTTTTTCTATATTTCCATCCCAGTGCTATAAGGGCTTTGGCTATTAAATCAAAGGTGTTGCTTGATTCTTAGTTTAGAAATACATATATTTATATACATGTAAAGCAGCTACAGAGGAAGTGTCTTAAAAGTTATTTCTCTCTTATCAATCTCTAAGTCATCCACTATCTCTTTGTCCTAACTTTCTATCTAAACTAGCAGGTTCAAACTAGGTTCCCCAAAGAAATACTTTTCTTGAATGTTACCCATACAGGAAACCTGTACTTGGACACTTATATAAGTACTAAGAGAGAGAAGATATGTTCTCTCTTCTCAAAGAACCAAGAAAGATTTTGACCACCACAATGTGTATGTGAGAAGTCGTGTCCTCTAGTGGCTTTACATCCAACCCCAGTGACAAAATCCTACTTGAAAACAGATTGTCCTCTCTCTGTAATTCCAGCTTTTAAAAGCTTCATATATGGTGATAGACCTATTATGTCTTGACACACTGCCCTCTGCCTTTATTCCCAGCCTGTCCTCAATTGGAAGGTGGTTGATGGCTAAAACATTGTACAGCTAATTAATACTCAAATAATTTTGTGCGGCAATGTTGTAGAGTGTGATCCACCAGTCTTTCACAAGATATGTGACCTAGGAGACTGGGGCTAAGATTCCCAGGTAATCTTTCCAGATCAATTTCAGTTGGGAAACAACAAAATTAAAGAGATTCCTTTCCTGCCAATCTTCCGAAGGCTGTTAATGTGTACTGCTAATATAGAGAATGAATATGATACCCTGCATTTCCCCAAAATATGTAACCACAGAAATTATTTTTTTCTCTTGAGACTCTAAAGTTCTGGGGGGAATAGTTTTGGAAGTACTTCTCTAAGGGGTTGCATCAATTTGTGAGGTTTGACAGATGAGACCAAATTGACCATCCTATGACATACCATTCACCGTGTGGTAGCAGTTCATTCTGAATCTAGCTGCCTGGCCTGCAGCATTCTGCTGAGTGCAGTCATGGGGTAGTGAAATGTCAGGCAGCAGATTCAAGAGAAAGAACAGCCTCTGCCTCTCCCGTGGTTTTATGTATTCACAAGACCTGCTCTTGATGGAGGAACTCAGTGAGCTTAACCCTTACTGCAGGGACCCTGGAAACCCTACCTTGTGTGAGCTAATTTTTAGTATCTCAGCCTCTCTCCTGTCCCAGCTGCCAGGATCATGGCAAAACTGCTTTGAACTGAGGATTACTGGCAACTTAAGAGAATCCCAGACTCAATCCTTTCTGTTGAGCTAGCAGAATAATTGGGCTGGATGAGGGAAATCGTGTTGCACCTAAAATCAGCAACTGCTTCATTCCTGCTAATGGCAGCCATGTGGAAATGTAGGTCCAGGATTGCCAGATACTTTGGATTTTTTAAGAGAAACAGGAAATATAGATTTTTAATAGCCATATTGAAAATAACTCATATAATATACAATCTAGCCACTTCAAGTATCTTCACACAGTAGATTCACAGACTTGCTTAATCATCACTGCAATCTAATTTTATGGAAAATTTTCAATTTTTAAATGTTAGTTCAAATGTATTAGAAATGAAGTATAAGCCAAAAAAGTACATCTATTATCCATGTTCAGCATGTGGGCTACTAATTGATGGTTTCCGGCAAAAAGGGAGAAGAATCACTACCTACCTTTTTTTTTTAAATTATAACTAGTAAGATTGAGGTGGTACATAAGAAATAAACAGTGTTGACTAATAGTCTAATTGGAAACTTTTTATTGCATAATTTGGGACCATTTTACATACCTGTAGCAAAGAAACACATGGGAATCCCCCAATTTATGGGTTATCTGTAGGGAATTTTAAAGCACTAAAATAAAATAACAAAAAAGTCATCTTTTGAGGATGGGAACCAAGTCTGATTCATCCAGACACTACCAGTGCCTAACATGACATCTGGCAGAGAGATGGCAATTGCTAGAGGTGGTATAACTCTATGCTCCGTAATCTGTGTATGAGACTGGGACAGTTTTTCTTTCACTAATGACTAATGTTTATCTTTCAACAGGAATGTAAGAGAAGATATTCTGAGACTAGATAAGAAGCTATACAAGAAAACCCTTAGACTCTATGATTATACTCCCTATGAACATTTCCAAAATAATGCGTTCAAGAAATAATATGAAATATATGAAAACGTGCTTCACTTTTATCAATTCTCTGCTAAGCAGTCCCAAAACACTCTGAATGTTGCTAAGTCTGTCAACAAGAACTCACTATACACACATAGAATCAGAGGCATGATAAAGCCCTTGAAGCCATGAAGTAACATTTAAGGGACAATAACTGAATAATCTGCTCTTGCTGAACAGGCTAGCAAATTGGCCTGTTGTGGCCCAAGGTGATCCAGGACTATTTTTTTCTGCCTTAGCAGAGCCCTAAGACTGTAGCCAGGTCAGAAGTCAGACCCAGCTCAAAGCATCCACAGAAGTGGGGTTGATTTCCACTCTGGGTCATGTCCAAAGTGACCATCAGCCCTTTAAGTAACAGGACCCTTGACTCAACCTCAAATGGACATATTCCACCAAGTGTTGTGCCAAGGAAGCCCAGCTTCCTGAAGGGAATCAGTCAAATCATTTTGACCCATTCCAGATTGGAAAAATATTTCAATTTATCAATCTGGGCTTGATAGCATTTCCAAGACAGAGTGAAAACCAAAACAACCCTGTGGAGTTGGAGGGTTGAGTGTTGGCTGACTAAGATTGTAAAAGCCTGGTGAGGAAGGAAAAAGAAGAAACTAGGGTTCTCATCTTAGGCATTTACCTGCTAAATCCAGCAATAAGACAGTACCAAAGACACTTTCAGAGCTGAATATATCCGACTGCCATAATCTATGAATTTTTAACATTAAGGCCAAACTAATATCCTTTGCAAAACATCAACAGTTTGAAATTAAACCCCTCTACTGACACTTGGACTCAGGTTACTGTCCAAAAGGCAATCAATTTCCAAAAAATTTTTTAAAAAAAAGAAAGAAAAAGGAAATATTAAGAACAGGTATTTCCTCCTATAAGTAAAGCAAGTATTAAAATAATCTCACTGACAAGTATATATTTGTGGCACAAAAGCATTCTTAATTATATCAAAGGATTTATAAGTGCCTTTTAAAACAAAATTTTACATGCAAAAAAATGTAATTACATTTTAGAAAGACCTCTATATTCTATAAATATATAAGTATACCTAAAATATTCCATAAATATATAACTATATTTATAAACATAAAAATAAGTGCATTTATAAATATACCAACATTCCATAAATATATTTATATAGTCAGATATATTCTCATAATCTAACACAGTACTTTCTTTCCAGATATTTCCCCACACATTTTCCATAGCTAGAGACATTTGGAATTAAAGAAAGCAAAACTTCCCACTCATTTTTATTGTTCAGCTTTTTCTTTGAAAGCTCTATATGCCTAATGTAGAAAACTCAAAGTTTCTCAACCAATATACTATCAGCTACCAGCCAATATGAATACCTAATCTGGCATCTTTCTCCAAGCTAGTTTTACTAACTTGTTCTCTCCATAACTTCAAAGTCTGCCCAACAGAAAGAGAAATTGGCTGATACTTCTAATCATCAACATGCATTCTCCATGCCCCATCATCAAAGATACTAAGAACTTTGAAAAATCAAAGGATTTGAGAAATCAAAAGGAAAATCCTAACCTGAAACACATGGAGATCTCTCTTTGTGATCCGGTATTTTGTGAGATGTCTCCTTCTTTCTGCCCATCTCAAGTTGGATCATCATCAGTCCCCTGAAACTTGAGAGCCAGAGAGTTATTAGAAGTTTAATTTCATTTTATCCCCCAAGCCCTTTTCTTCTCCATGACACTCACACTGACAGTTTAAAGAAAATAAGTTTTGTGCAAAATTCTTTCTAGGGAAAAATTATCCACAGTTCTTAACTGAAAAGTGAATTTTATGACAATGTCTGATCGTAAAACTTTGCTGGGTTTAAAACTGGCAGTAAGAAATACTTGTAGTGAAAAATAAATCAAGACAGCTCAACTGCTCCCATCCTACAATCTTTTGGTGTTCATTTATATTCAGGATAATTTCACTTGTCCATTACATAGATATTTTGATCCTTAAGACCCAAAGGGGAGAAAAACGGAAACTGGGATACTGGCATCTGCCCAATAATTTCTATCCGATTTTAGTCCTAAAAGTGTCATCATTTGACAAGTAGCTCTTCCAGAGCTGCTGTTTCACTTTCTGAACTGATGTAATGAATTGGTATTATATTTCTAGCATATTGATTTATTTCAATTATTTTTCCTTTATCTCCTTCCAAACTGTTCTGATCACAAATAGATAAGAACAGGAGAACAATAATGTTAGATTCACATGAGATCTTGATGTTCAAACAGAGAAGCACAGTGAGAAGACCTATTACTTTTATCCTTTCTCAGGTGATCTGGGAACGTGTTAGAACTGCAGAATCACAGGCTCACCCACCCCAAACCTACTAAATAGGAATCTGCATTGTAACAAGCCTCCAAAATCCCCCAGCTGATTCAAATGCACGGTAAAGTGTGAGAAGCACTGCTCTAAGTCTCTTAATTGCTATGTGTTCTTTGTCATAATGCATAGTTTTTCAATACTTAAAGTCAGTAAGGACTATACACTAAGTTGTTTTCACAATCATGATGCTGGGTTACACAAAAGCAAAAGTTTTTACAGCTGGAAAAAATAAGAGCATATTAAATCTAGATATCTATTTATTCATGCAAAAGCGAAACAAGACAAAACTTAATAGAGGTCCAGAGAGGGCAAGTGATTTGCTGACCGCAACACAGCATTTTAGGGTAGAGCAAGGAGAGGAAACCAGACCCACTGATTCACAATCTAGTACTATTTCTACCACCAGGCTGCTTCCCACCAAGCAGACCAAACGTGGGCATTGATAACAAGAATACCAAAAAGGGTAATATTAATCAGTTCCTTACTATATATCAATCTGTTGCTTGCTCTACATGTATATTTTCATTTAATCTTGACAATAACAATACAGTACAGGTAAAATTATCACTTTCATTTTACAAATAAGAATACTGAGGCCTAAAGAGATTGAGTTACGTATCTCAGATCACAGGTCTAAGTTAACTGTTTTCAGAAAGACGGACTGGACTTCTGGCCACAATGTCACTAATGTCACACTTTTCCTGACACAAATATTCACTCTCCATTAATCTTTAATCCACAATATCCAACACACTTGCTAATAGAATTTATCACAATTTACTCTAAACAACTGTGCTGTTTTACCCACAAGGAACATAGTCTTACTGCATGTGATTCCATTGCAATTATTTCTGGAGATAAACAACAGAGAATTTAAACCCATTGAAATTAGTCTCCCCTTATCCTCAAGGGATACATTCCAAGACCCCTAGTAGATGCCTAAAACCATTGATAGCACTATGCCTTTTCCTATATATACATCTCTGTGATAAAGTTTAACTTATAAACTAGATTATAAACATATAAATACACATAAATATAATATATAAAATATATAAATATGTAAACATAATAAGAGATTAAAAATAACTAATAATAAAATAGAACAAGTATAACAATATACTGTAATAAAAGTTATGTTAATGTGGTCTCTCTCAAATTATCTTATTGTACTGTACTCATCCCTTGTGATGATGTGAGATAAAATGTCTGCATGATGAGATGAAGTGAGGTGAAGGGTACAGGCATTGTGACATAATGTTACACTACTATTGACCTTCTGATGATAATTCAGAAGGAGGATTACCCACTTGGAGTGATAATCTGATCACTGAGCCATGACGACATCCATGGTTGGATGTCAGCAGCAGACGGTGTCCACAGTCCAGGATCCCAGGCAGGACAGAGTGGGATGGTGAGAGATTTCATCGTGTTACTCAGAACAGTGTGCAATTTAAAACTTAGGAGTTATCTATTTCTGGAATTTTACATTTAACATTCTTTGACCATGGTTGGCTGCAGATAACTGAAACCATGGAAAGCAAAACCATGGATAAGAGGGGATTGCTGCACCTCTGGGTCGATTTTTTTTCTTTTTCAGGAATCCATTACTTCACGTTCCTAAGCAAAGGAATCACTGCAGCATCATGCAAGGTATTTGTGACTCTAGCAGATAGCCGTGACCTGCTTTATAAAGCACTGATTCTCATTTGCTTATCTTGTCATATAAATGAGAACAGCCAACATCTAGTAATGCCAGATTCATTTTCTTTGAAATATTGCTTCACACTCATTTTAAGATTCAAATAAAACAGGCCACAAGAGGTTCATGCAAAGGGAGAATGTGTTGGAGAGAGGGGACAAGGAAGTTGTGCTCCTAAATCAGGCGATTCACAAGGATTCATTCCCCTGAATATTAAGAAACATGGTACCAGCGGCCTAGATATAAAAGGTAAAAAAATGTTGTCTGATCCTAGATTCAGTATTGATGTCCACTCCTTAAAATAGACTGCTCATTGTCAGCTCCCTGATGCTTTCACGTGGACTGCACACCTGCAAAGAGGCTAAAAAAGGCAGTGCTCCAAGTTCTTGGAAAATGAGAATTGGATATTGGTAAGCGCCGGCACTGACTGCTTCATGTCTCTCTAGGATCTTTCCTTTTCCAAGTTAAACATCTATAATTCCATCAACTGATTTTCATGTGACATCGTTTCCACAGCCCTCCTCTTTCTGATTGCCCTTCTTTTGGTCATCTCTACTTTAAGAGTTGTCAACCTGCACCTGAAAATTGTAAAACTGCCTTAAATTATATGTGATTTTTGTGATTATGTTTACATTCTTTGGAAAAAGGATGTAGCCTTCGAAAGGGTCAGCCTGAGAAAGCAGAACTCAAAAGGCTCAACCTGAGAAGGTTTAGGAACCACCACTTTAATTCTTCATTATTGCCTTTCAAGGGCCATGCTTGGGAATGCAATAGTTTAGCAATGATCTTACCATTGGTGAACATTATTGCTCTATTGCATCTTCTGATAGGAATAAAAATACATCACTCCTTATGAAAATAGCCTAAGATTGCATTTAATTCTTTGACACAATACTGGACTACACTGAGTTTATTGGCAGTTAAAACACCAAAGCATGTACCATTTGAATGGCTGTCAAGCGAGGTATCACCAATCCTAAACTTATACAAATTCTTTGCAATTGTCTTAGTTATTTCGCCTAGCTCTACTCTCATTTCATTCATTGCTTTGGACTAAAGGTCCACATCTGGGTAAATGGCTTTGAATCACCAGTACACTGGAGTGTCTCCCTGTTCTGTATCTATTCCAAGGCTCGTCAATTTTTAAGAATGTATTAACCTCCCTATCATGGTACATCTTCCCTGACTTTCTATAATTGAGCAGATTCCTGGTCCCATTGCTCACTCTTGGTGATAACCTTCAGTCCAGCTGATTTTCGTCTGTGTGTTTTTTTCAAATTTCTTGACCCAAAATGTGTTTTTTAACATTAACATTTTAATCATACCTCATAGCAAATCTGAATTCAGGCAAATTATTTAATAACTCTGGGGAATTATTTTATTCATCAATAGTGAAATGGTTGGACCAGAAATCTTACAGCCCATTGCAACTCTACAAGTGTCAGATTCTCTGAATTTTGCTAGACATTTTCATCTGAAGAGTGAAAAACTTCCCAGATAGAACTGTACCAATGCTGTGACAACAAAGAAACTGAAGTATGAAGAGATAAAGGTGTTTTCCAAATTGTTTGACATATTCCATTATTGAATGGGGAAGACTCCTACCGCGTCTATATTTCCTCTAGAAAAACAGCACTTCCTCCTCTTGTCAGACATTACAATGGTCCACATGCCACCTAATAGTAACAACTGCTTAACCTTGGCTAATGCTGCCTATCAATTCGCATTACTTTGCCTGTTAGCTTCAAAAACCCCACAAGGTTAACTATGCAATAATTCAATGACATTTATCTAAGGATCAAACTATTATGAGATCACAGTAGAGAAAATAATACAAATGTCATACACTTGTTATAGCTATTCAGCAAAAATAGAAAATTTATAGCTGTATTGTTCTGCCTACTCTTGTGTGAAATATTTACCCCAGACAACTGTTCTCAGATTAATGCCACTCAATCTTATTGCAAAGGGTTGACAGTGGTGCCTCTCCTCTGTCACTAAGGTCCTGCCTGATAATCACACAATATTCCAGGAGGACTTCCTATATTAAGTCACCAGAAGCCATTTTACGGGTTTCAAGGAGCTCCCTTTCTTTCAATATGAGAGACAGAAAATCAGTTTTACTTCACCATATAAAAAAACCATAGCATATACTGTGGAGCTCAAATGAGTAGATTGCTTAAATGCATTTCAATATATTACATTGCATTACAATAGCTAAATGTATTTCTTGTTAAAAGTTTTTAAAAATCTATAGGTGAACACTATGTCTGAGATGCCAGGCCAGCCACTGATGCCCCAGGGGAAACAGGAGTTGTTTTCAGGAAGAAATTGTACTGATCATTGTTTTTCTGCCTTCCTGTCTCTGCTCTCTTCACTTCAAACTAGCATTGTCTTATAAAGTAATCTCTCAGTAAGGAACATCTAAACACATCAAATAATTGCCTTATGTTTCACTGTAAGAATAAACAAGCTTGTTGATGGTCTAGGCTTAAGAAGGCCACATCTTCCTCTATCTCTAGTGGCAATGAAACCACTTTGGGAGTTGAGTATTTTTAAAGGATTTCCTCTGGCCCTTCATGAGTGAAAACATGAGTTATGTAGAGATGTCAATCATTACAAGGGCCTCTATGAACTAATCATCCAGCAAGTAAAATCTTTCTGAAACCAACTACCCGCTTCTAGGGGAATGGACAAACACTCTTTGCCAACCTGGGCAGAAAAAAGCCCTTAATTATCATTTTACCAATTGATAAAGTAACAGTGGCTTATGCATTATAGGTCCTCAATAAAGATCTGTAGCTACTTCGGCTGAAGTGTGCTTATTTTGTACCTATTATGTTTCCAGGACCAGAGAAAATAATTTGAAAGTATAAGACATAGCATGGGGCTGTAAAGAACTTCTGATACATCTAGGGAGAGCAATGGCATATTTAATATAATTGGAAATCAGTATCAGAAAAATGCAAGTTTTAAAAGACTTGTATTATAGATTTTAAATGCTTTGTAGACTCTGGAAAAGGAAAAACAAATATAAATGAGGGTAACCACTAAAGATTTTATGGAAGAATTGGATATGGAGCTTCTATTTGTTTATGCTGGGTTACAACAATATGGTAAACAAATAGCCAAAATTCTCAATGGTTTACCACACATTTATTTTTGATTCACATATGTGATACCTGAGTGTTGGCTTCAGCTCTGTTCCATGCCATCTTTGTTCAAGGACCAAGGCTAAAGATGTAGCCTTATTTTAATCAGCTGGCACAGAGAATAGAAATACTAAAACCATACAATGGCTCTTGAATCTTCTGCTTGGTCATGGCATCTATTACTTCCACCCACATTCCATTGGCTAAAGCAAGTCCTATGAACAAGCCCGCCATCAATGGGGTAGTGAGTACGCTTTTCCTGTTAGAATGGGCACGGCAAATCACTCAGTAACCAATGAGGATATAAAATCCTCTTAGAGTAAAGGTGACATATAATACAACAATAATACATTACTGTAATACAATAATACAATCTACCAAGAGCTTTACCATAAAGCAGGTATGAAATGTGGCTTGGCAGAAAGAAAAATGCAGAATCACTCTCGCAGGATATAAATAGCAGAGATAGCTGAATCAAAAGATATGTCTATATTGATTTTATTTGAAACTTACAAAAGGCCCTCCAAAAATGTAAAAATTTACATTTCCACCAACAGCATATGACAGGATCTTTCCAGCCCTATTATTACAGAAAAGATCTACCCAACCCATGTTATCAACTACTCAATGTGCCGATTATTAAGGTAGGGTAATTCATGTTCTCATTGTCATTCCTCTGATTATAAGGATGAACTTTTTTCATATATTTTATGGCTATATTTCCTATTTATATGCTTTAAAAAATAACATTTTTATATAGAGAGAAAATTTATACAGCCTGTTAAAATTCATTATAATCTGCTCAGATCTAGGTCTCAGCTAAAGTAAAATGGTTAAAGATTGTTGTTGGTGTGGCATCTGTCAGCATTTATTCTGATTTTTTATTAAAAATACTTTACAATACCACCCCGCACATAATCAATTTTCTTACCAGATATGGTATGAAGTTGTCTAGGAGGAAAGATCACAGATTTTGAAATGCTGAATCCCGTCCATAAACATAGTAGATCTAATCACCTAGGGGCCAGCATTTAGCCCACTACACAAGGCGATCACCATTTCTGTCCTGATAACTCCTCTGGGAATCCTCCAGTTCCTTGAGGCTGAACTCCACCAAAACATAGATTATTTTTTCAAATTCTGAAACATTTACATATTTATCACACACTTATCTTCACTACCAGATGGAAGGCCTATGATGACAAGCTGTGTTCTGTCCCGTTTACCATGAATCATTAGTGCCAGGTACAGTGCCTGTTCCAAATAGGTGTCCAATGAATTTTTGTTGCATAAGATAATGAATGAATGAAACAACATAATAGTTTAAGGGAAAATGTAGAATCAATAAAAGTAAACTGCAAATATATTTTCACAGATTTTTTTTGATCATTTAATACACCAAAAGAGTCCTGAAAGGCTTCAGTCAGACTTATGACTTGCTTAAAGATAAGAATATACACGAGATTGGATGAAACTTGCATTGCAGAAGTTTCTTTCATTTCTATCTTAACATACACCAACTCTGAGGTCATACCTATTCCACAATAACCAAGTACATGTCAGAGCCCAGGTTAAGCCTAAATGTTCCGGTTTTACTAACTAAAAAATGAAATTAACTGAATGTTAAGCAAATACTGTATTTCTGCTGCATAATAAAGACATAACATTGAGAGACCAGGTTCAATTCCATTAAAAAATATATTTGTGTCAGAGGTCCACCATGACCACTACCAGTTTCAATGATTCACTAGGAAGACCTACAGGACATGGCGTAGAGTTGTATTTATAGCTAAGATTTATGACCAAGAGGATACAAGGAGAAATCAGGAAAGGGAAAAGGTGCATGTGGCAAAATTCAGAGGAAATCAGGGGCAAACTTCCAAGAATCTTCTCCCAGAGGAGTCACAAAGGATGTGCCTAATTCCCCAGCAATTATTTGGGACAAAACATAAGGAAAGTTGTCTGCCAGGGATGCTCACTAGAGACTCAGTGCCAAAGTTTTTACTGGAGGTTGATCATATAGGCATCTACTGCCTGGCACATACCAAAAATTTCAGACTTCCAGAAAAAAGCAGATGTTATCATAAATCATGTTGTTTGTACAGTTTAGTCACAGTGAGCCACTTTGATCAGTTAGGGTGATGGGAACCCTCTCAAAAGCCAAGTTTCCAGATGCCAACCAAAGGTCAACCTTGCAAGCAGACCTTGCAAAGGATATTAGTCAGGCCTGCCACATTAACTCCTCTCTCCATGATATTGAAATTTCTAGTCTTTCCAAGTATCTAGGATCCTCTGCCTTCATGCACTAGATGATGAGTATTTGTTCCTGAAGCTTTGAGTCTTGCATGTATTTTGAGAATGATTGCCTAATGCTAATAAACAAACAGGGAAGTATTCATACAAAAGTGCTCACGACAAAACTGGGTAGCATTAAAATACTGACAAATTTTACATTGAGTTACAGAAATAAATTTATGTGGTATCAAGAAAGATAAATATTATCATGACATTAATTGGTAGCTCTGAAATATGTGCCAATTTAAATTCAATAATGTGCAAATGTTTTGCTTAAAGTGATTTATTTTGTGCTAGATGTTTGAGGAAACATTTAAGAAAATAAATATTTATGTTATGAGCATAAATGTATAAACAAGAAGGCATAAAAGAGCAAACTTTGTAGATTATAAAAGCTAAAATATTGAACAGCTCATTCAGCTTAAACACATTTACTCACACAGATATAACTTACATTATTGTATATACTTGGAACATAATTTTAGCAAATGATTTACACATTTTATTATTACTCTTCCTATACCTCTTTTACAATATCTGTTTTTCCCACAAAATCCAAATTTATCACTCATAAAAGCCTGGGCAACATGCTTCTTTGTGCTATCTATGAAAAAATAAAAATAAAAAATAAGTCAATCAATAATATCAGCAAGACTGAAGGTGAGCATTTACCTGCCTAACAGAACACGCTGTCCTGTTAGTCTGTGCGTTTCAGCATTCTCTAAGCAAATACTGTAAGTCTGGAACTGTGCTGGGACCTAGAGAAAAATGGTGAACAAAACAGATTCTTCCCTAAAAGAATTAGCCCCTCATGGAGGACACAGGCTCTTGAACAACTCAATTTAGTAAGTGTGACACTGCTTCAACAGAGCTGAGTGCTAGGCATTAAGTCAACTCAGAGACAAGCAAGAGGAGACAGAATCAGGAAAGGGAAGGCTTGGTAGAGAGGGTAAGATTTGAGTCTTGGGCTTTGAGAAGCTTGAGCGGCAAGAGAGAGGAAGGACTAGCATGTTGAACGCAGGGAAGCTCCTCACAGGTAGAGGCCAAGCTTCCTAAGGTCAGGGCTAGTCTGTCCTGCTCCCGACTCCTGACCCTAGCCCAGTGCCGGGAGCTGGGTGTGCCTCCAGCTGCATATACTCCCCTTTTTCTCGGGCTCCCTGTTTTCCCAGCTACCACGGGTCAAGGAAGTATTGCTACATGGCTATTTTAGCCCTTTATCCGCCAGGCCCCCAGGTGTTTCAGGAGTCAGAATCCAGTTTTAATTACAATTTCTTGGCTGCAAGGTTTCAGTAACACGTGGATATTATTAATGAAGATTCAACTTGCCCCTGCCACAGATGGGGGTTTAATTTCTTGGGGTTAAACTTCCTTTGCTATTGTTCCACCCAGATTCCTTGTCAGAGACTTGCTTCTGTAAATCAGAATGGTAGTTCTTTCACACTTTTTCATAGACGCGTTCCTATACTATGCATGGGTCTCAGTAAGTAGAAGGAAGACCATTTAATTGGCTTTGACATACTAATTATTCATCATTGTTATCTATTCTTAGAGCAGAAACTCAAGTTATTAAATATTTTGTTAGCATATTTCTGGCCAACATGTGAATTTTAAAGATACAAAGCTATACTTCTTTCAAAAGAGCCCATCTGTCTTTTTGTTAATTTAACTGCAATATTCCCCCATTAATTAATTCCCCTTAACCAGCGGAATTTGCATTGCATTTTTGCTCTACCTACTCAGAGAGGCTGCTGTGGGCAAGGTGCTACCCAGCAGTAGAGATGTGTTATACTAATAAGCATCATTTATCAAATACTTAGTAAATACTAAACAAAACTAAACTCTTTACTGTATCGTTTTACTCAATCTTCATAACAACTCTATATTCTAGGTTCTTTTAAAATCCTTGTTTTACAGAGGCTTAACAGTTAAGTGACTTGCCTAAGGTCACACAAGCTAAATGTCAGAGCTAAAATTCCAGTGTGGATTTGTTTGACTGGCTAAGCCCAAAAGATTAATGATTGTACTTTACAGCCCTTCAATGTGAATACAGAGAGTTAGAAAAAAATTCCAGCAGCATGTATCAGTCCTTCCACACTGTGATAACATTATCTGTGTTAACACAACACCTGTATAGATGTCCAGTAAATGTGGGATGGATAAATAAACGTTAAAAAAAATTTCCTCTTGGAGATAAATACTACATGTGCCACTGATATCTGTGGAAATCCTAAAAAAAGAAAAAAATGGCAAACTCAGAAACAGGAGAATGGTGATTTTCAGGGGCTATGGGATGAGGTAAACGGGAAGAGGTTGGTCAAAGGGTACAAACTCTCAGTTATAAGATGAATAAGGTATAACCTGGTGATCATAGTTGATAAGACTGTATTGTATAATTAAAATTCACTAAGAGAGTAGAACTTAAGTGTTCTTACCCTCTCCAAAAAAAGTAAATACGTGAGGTGATGGGTATTAACTCAACTATGGGAGTCCTTTCACCATGTATATGTATATTAAATCATCATGATGTACAGTTTAAATATATTATGATTTTATTTGTCAACTATACCTCAATAAATCTGAAACCATATCTCTCATAGTCTTATTCCCATTATTATTTTTTTCATGTTTTTTATAATGCATAGTCATGTTGAATGGAGAATTGAGAAGAGGGCTCAAAATTTCAGCCCATGGATTTGCCTCACTGCTTTCATTTTCATTTCAGGGGGTGGGGAAAGTGGAGAGAAAATGATAGGCTGAGAATTATTTGCATCAATTTTGCTGCATTACATGCCAGTGGATCATTAGATCTAATGCCCCAGAAGCAGTCTCAGTCACTGTTATTATAAAGAAGAGTTGAAACAGGAAATCAGAGATGGGAGTAGTCCTGTCTGGTGTTACTGCCTGTCTCTTTAAACTGAACTGAGATTCTTTTACAAGAACTGTCCCCAGTGCCCTCCTTATGAAAAGAATGATATGTATCTTTATTTAAAAAGTCATCCCTGTCCTTTCCTCTAAGGCAAGAGTGAATTTCCTGGATATTCATTGCAAAATCTGCGATCAGTTTGGTTTGAAACTTCTTCACGCAAGTATGCCCAAATGCATTGTATTTACTGCTCTGAGACGAGAATACTGCCGTTACAGAACTGTTTCCTCTAATGAAATCGACATTTCTCCCCTGATGATTAATAGCTTCAGGCACCAAAAACAATAAAGAAGAAGAGAGCTGAAACTTGGCCCGTCAACCGCTGTTTCGACGGAGGCTGCTAGGGGAGAAACGAGGGGCTCCCCTTGTTTCAGAGGTGATCTACAACTACGAGCCACTGTGCCCAACAATGGGAAGAATCTGAAGGCAGAAATAACGCCTTCAGCCAACTCCATCCTTACAGAGAAAAGTAAGAAACTGTGAGCGGTGTACATTTCCAGCAATAAAGAATGAGAGCTGAAAGGTGAGGCCACGGAACAGTATTTCCTTCAAGCCATCAGTCTTTTTAATAAAGTGGATTTGGGACAAGTTTTTATAATCAGAAGCAATTGATGGTCTTATTTTCTCAAGATAATTCATTATAAGCACAATTAAATGCAATTAATGGTCTCCCTGATATAGATGAGCACAGGAAGTATACCTAAAAATTGTGCCCATTTTTTATTAAACAACGAGCAGTTGTGTAGGTGACTGCCAAACCATCACAAGGTTATGGTGAAATCCCAGGTGGCAAGAAGGCCAAAATTAACCCAAAGAACCACATCAAATCTTGCTGCCTCCTCAACCTTCCTCACTGTAAACCGTCCTACAGTCTTACAGACAGAAGCATCTCCCTCATCTTCGCAGGTGACCACTCCCCTCAGATCACTTCACAGCTCATTCATGTGCTCAGGACGGCATCATGGTTAAGAAGGAAGACTCAGAGCCGGACTGCCCAGGTTGAATCCTGCCTCAGCTTTTTTGACCTAAGTAATATACTCAGCCTCTTTTGGGTTGATACTTACTCTAGGGTTATTGTAAAAACATACACACAATAATCCCACAGAATACTCTTGCCAAACACTCCTTTTGTGTCCCCATTCCGGAATGTACGAATCAAAATCTCAAGAAAGTCTCAGGAGGCATTCGTTGGGCATATGTGTCTTAAAAAAATCTCTTCTAGTTACTTCGGTTAACAATAAATACGACTTCTATTCAACTGACAACCCTAAAACTTGGAACAAATAATCCTTTCCTAAAGAACAGTTTATCCTCTCATCCTAAGGAATCAGGCACAAGCCTCATTTGAAATGCTATTAAGCATCACCACTTCTTCTGTGAAATTATCCAGAATGTAACTCATTTCTACCAACTGCTTTGTTTACTCTGATTCCCAGACATTTCTATTTTATTAAAGTTCATTGATTATGAACTATAAACTTTACACCCTATAAACTTTTCCTGGGGTAGATGGGGTTGGCAATCTCAAACGCCCACGGGAGCCAGGCCAGTCATGTAAATGAGTGAGGTGTAACACCCAGGTGTGAGATGACAGGGGACACATGACCCTCAGCTTCAGTATCAGAGACACAATAGGGATTGGCGGGGACTATGGAACAATGGAGTGAAGTTTTGTAGGGCATTATGCAGCTCCAACAGCAGGAAAACAGTAGGAAAGCTGGCCCAATGCTGCCCAGAAATAACAATTTTTCAAGAGGAATTAGAAATCTGGAATGTTATATGAATATTTGCATTATTAACAACTAAATCAAAATTTAAATCCTGTATGGGTGAACGACATAGATCCAACAGCACTTGTCTGCAGGCAAAAACCAGCTTTGGGGCTAGCAATTATAATCTTCACTTTAAATGTTCTTGCTCTTCTGTGAGATGCTCAAGGGTTCCCAGGACACCTTCTTCACAACACTCCTCACACTACCTGGGTTGTTGTTTACTGTCTGTCTTGCCCATGCTAAACTGCAAGCTCTAGGAGAAAAAACAACCTCTACCTTATCTGCCAGGCACAGAAAAGGTGCTTGGTAAACATCTGTGGACTGTCTGACTGAAAACAGGGCCTCACCTCTAGCTTCCTTTGTTAACTCAAAAGGCCCTGACGACATGTCCTGCATGCAGTGATGCTGCAGGAGTATAGATAGCTATTGTTCCACCTGGCTACTGTCCAGATTGAATGTACAAGGGACAGTAACCAACAAGGCCCACTGGAGACTATAAAGCAAACTTTCAACCTCAAAAGCAAACTGGAAACTAGAGGAATTTATGCAAAACCTTGGAAAATAAGATCAAAGTTAATCTACTTTAGGGTTGACGTTCCTTGGTATACCGGGAAATATACAAGTAGCATCTTGAGCATCATTTACCTCAGATACTAATCAGAAGTACATTTTTATGCAGTCTCAACCCATATCCTATTTGTTACCTCTTAAAATATAGGTAAGCAATTATTTTGGCTTTACTCTGTATTTCTTGTCAGTGTTTTGGGCACAGGTTGTACTACTATCAGATTGTACTTGCTATTTTTTTCCACAGGTATTTAACAAAAAGCTAAAAAAAAAAGAAAAGAAAAGAAAAGAAAAGCCCCATAAAACCCCATCTTGGGTAAGTGATTGTTAAATATTGTACAAATAAAATGTATGCTATCCCCATTCCACTCCCAAGTTAAATTAAAAAATAAATATGGTATGATTTGCAAAAAAGAAAAAAAAAAAAGATTAGCATTTACAACTTGGAATGGACATAAACTGTAATTTCCTGAACAGCAATATAGATGATTGTGCCGAAGTCCACAGCCACAGCCTACTCAGCTGGCTCCAAGTGATGGTTCAGAAGGTTTTAAAAACAGCATCCAAAGATGCTCCCTTGATAAAGGTTTCTTTTTTAAAAATTTGTGTGAACAGTAATAGCCTGACATCCATTTTGCTCTAGCACAATGCAGACAATGCTAACCAACACACACTGGCATGCCACCATGGTGTGTCATGGTCACCATGGGTCAGGGCACAGGGAAGTTACAAGAGGGCCATCCCGCTAGTGGGGCCATGCCCAGACAGTGTATCCTCCACTCATTCTGCTGTGCAGCATCCTGAGCTAAACCAACTTAAAATGGCTGTTTTCAGTAAACCAGCTATGACAATTTATACTTGGGCAGTCCTGTCTCTACAAAAAGAGACTTGCCATTTTCTATATGACAATCCTTCCTTCACCTGGAAATTAGATGTGCATGTATGTGTGCACGCTCACGTGTGTGTGTGTGTGTGTGTGTGTGTGTGTGTGTGTGTGTGTGTGTGTGTGATAAACTGGTACCAAGGATGCAGGGTACCACGGGGCTTAGGCTGGTCCTTTCCTAAGAGACAATATATATAAATTAAAAGGAAGAGAATGAAATGATCAAACATTCTTCATTGTTTATATATTACACTATATCATGAAAATTTTTTGTATTTTGCTGCTTTGCAACATTCTATTAAGCCTGCCTCCCATTGCATCAAATGAAGGATGGACAGTTGTAACTGAATGCAGTCATCTTGGGAGTAAAACAGGGAGTCAGGTCATCCTTGACCCCAAGGAAGCAGTGACCAGGTGGTGCAGACAGAGGTAAGATTAGGGGGAAAAGGAGAAAGGACAGGGATATGTTTGGCCTTTGGAAAGACTATGCTGTACACCTGAAACTAATATAATACTGTAAAATCAACTATACGTCAATTAAAAAAGAAGACTTCAAGGACTGAAACCTCACGATTAAAGATTTGACAAAGCAGCTGAGTTTATATGTGATTACTAATTAACACTAAAAACCTCTTTTGATTGCTGTCTCCCTCAGAGTGCTCATTTAAAGAAAGAACTGTTATGTAACTAAGGAGCTGGCAAGAAAAGGAAGGAGATCTCTTCTGATATTTTTAGTCGGGAATTTTCCTAAAACTTTGGCATTTCCTCTGGTCGTACAGACCCAAGTTGATGGTAATAATGATAACTAACATTTATTTAGAACTTACTATGTGATTTAACTCTCACAACACCTCTATGAGATGGCATCAGTCTTAGTTCACCTGTGCTCCTAAACAACCCATTCTACTACAGTTTCTCTGTGAGAATAAAAGAAAAAGACTCTGTTAACTATCTGCTTGAAGAACAGGGTCAACATGGATATAGAGGTGTCAACATGTAATTCAACCTATTTTACAGAGAAATAGGGTTTTCCCTATTTATTTTTCATTGGAGATACTTCATTAGTATTAAATACTGAATTTAGACCTTTGTTAACATGGAGAACACAACTTTAAAGGAAAGCGTGTTTTCCTCAGTTCTGCCTCTTTGCAATCCCCTTGAGCAGCGTAGGAAACTCACTGTGAATATTAGGTCTTCTATTAGTTTTCCTTTGCTGTGTAAAAAAGGAAAACCACCACAAATGTAACAGGTTAAAGCAACAAAACCAGCCCACGGTTCTGTAGACCAGGAGTCCAGCGCCATATGGCTGGACTCTCTGCTCGGGGCCTCACAAAGCTGAAACCCAGGTATCACAGAGCCACATGCCTTTCCGGAGACTCTGGAGAAGGATCTGCTTCCGAGCTCTTTCGGGTTGTTCACAGAATTCAGTTCCTAGCAGATAAAGGACTGAGGTCCTACCGAGTTTCCTTACTGGCTGTCACACGGGAGCCACTTTCAACTCCCAAAGGCTGCCTACCTTCCTCTCACGTGGCCCCTTCCATCCTCAGTCAGCACCAGGAAGTCAAACCCTTCTTGAATTTGCAATTTCCCTGACTTCCTCTTCTTTAAAAGGACCTAGTGATTAGAACATGCTCACTTGTTCTCCCTACTTTGCAGTCAAACAATTTGGGACTACAATTAGATCTGTAAAATCTCTTCACAGCAGCACTTGGGTCAGTCTTTGATTGACTAGCCGGGCACAGGAATCTGCGGGAAGGGAGAGGAGCAGAGAGGAGGCATCTTTAGAATTCCACCTACCACAGGACTGTTCACTAATTTTCTGAAGCTAAGCTTCTTGACAGCAAGATGCTGTTCTGTAGAATCTGGCCACAAGGCTTTTACCAGAATGAGCCTTCAGATTCCTTACCAGGGATACTTAAAATCAGCAACTACCCCACCCTACCTGGTATTTCCGTATTTCCAAGCTAAACCCATGGCCTCAAGATGGGGCTCTGAGACGAGCAGGCAGGCTGTGTCTGAGAGTGAAATAAGTGATCTGGGGAGTAGGCAGTAAGGGGCAGCAGCAGTTGGAGCCCCATCCCATCTCCCCATCACTACCTGCATATTCTGTATACCACGGGACCACTTTCCTCTCCTTCAGTGCAGTTTAGTGCCTCTGATCAGTTTCTGCCTTCCCTCCCCCTCCTCAGTTTTCCCCAATATTTTTTTGCCCCAATAAGCATGCAACTTTCTGATTACTGTACAACTGTACAAGAATACATGGGGAGAAAGAAATCCTCCTATGGATTCTGCCACACTCTTCCTTCTTTTTTTAGATTCTGTGCACGTGCGTAATAACAGTTGATCTGTAGCTGGTTGAGAGGCAGATTAATTTACACATCAAAGCAAAGGGAGACTCCAGGTGTCCTGGGCTTCTTAAACCTCATGATTAGAGCAGGGGAACCTAAAGTAAACAGCAGGCCTGGGTCCTGCAGAAGAAATAGGGAAACAAATGAGAAAGTTGGTCGTGGGGAGGGTGGGGATTTATAAGTGATGAGGGAAGTGGAAAGCAGCGACTTCATTCCCCATCACTGTTTTTTCCACCCACCCCTGGCCAGCCCTGTACTGAGAAATGGGACCTGGGAAGGCAGGCAGGAGTTTTGTTTTCAGGCAACATTAGAGCAACAATTGGTCTTCCCACAAGGAAGCGGGCTAGTGTTAGCACATCCTCTGCCCTTGGGCTCATAGGAATTTCTTACCTAAGACTCACTCAGTTGGAGGCTACTACCTCATTCAATCCCAAATCAACAGTATCTGAAAATAGGCTCTGTGGTGTGATGAACAAGCATTCCTTTGAGGATCTACATGTCATTTTTATTTTTAATTGATACATATTTTACATCCTATGGGATCCTACTGCTCAGGTAGTCATTTAAATGTTCCAACCACAAATATGAGAAGGATGAGAAGAGCGAAAGCCCTAGCTGTCCAGGCCACACCCTGAGAAGGCAAACAAGCCTACCAGACACCCAGGAAGCTTTTCTGCATGTCCTTACTCTCTAAGATTTAGTCCCTGTCCAGCAAATCTGATGCAGTAATACTCCAGAATTCTTTTCTCATCCCTCAGTTTCTAAAGGACCAAAAGAATGGCACAGCTTTGGACACTCTGCAGCATCTTACCACAGCTTAAAATTCTGTACCAGGTTTCAACTTGCCAGAAAGACTTAACTCTTTTAGCAGGGGCAAGTTCATTTGTTCCCCCTCCCTCACTAACACATAAGAAACCGAAGGAAAAATTAGCATGCAACACCCGGGCCCGGAAAGTGGAAAGCAATTTGATTTATTGGTTACACAATGGATACTGATGGAAAGTGATCCGACTGCTTCGTGGTTCATCTTCACCAAAGTGAATTAATTACAACCAGGGACTAATTTCTAATTGGTTTCTTTCCACCTCCGGCTATTCATTAAAAGGTAAAGATCACTTTTCTGTGTGAGAAAGTGAAAAATAGCCCCAGCACATGACAGCTAGTCCTTAATGTTCCCAGGGAAACATAAACAACTTTTGCAGAATATAAACAAGAACTGGGCAAGGCTGCACTGTGAAATGGTCCAACAAGACAGAGCTAAGGTTTCCCTGACTGTGTCTGAAACTAGACGGAGACAAGGACGCCCTGCAGTCACACAAGATCTGAACACCCCTCGTGCTGCTCACATGGGGGACTGCTGCTTCTCGACCAGTGCACAGGGACCCCACTATAATCCCTTCACTTCCAGATAAAATTCACCAAAATACTCTCTCACTTTCTGACAACAGCCAATACAGAACTGTACTCTGGTTCCCTTAAACCCTACTTAAAATCACGCAGCACAAGCCCAAATTCTCCAGGTTCATCCCAACTCCTTATTAAAATGCCCAACAGGTCCTCTATACGCCTCCTGCTGGCTGTAGTAAGTGAAATAAACCTAATTTTGTTTGACTGCAGGTAAGTCTCTGGTGGTCTTCAGCTGATGGGCTTCTTCATACGACTGCCTCAACAGCAGGAATTCAAAGTCCGATATCTCAATCATTTGCTCTCCTAAGCAGGAAATTCCCCATTCTACATATCATCTGCTAGAGATTTTTACACAGTATAGAACTGTTCTTTCCAGAGATGACCCAACAATATTTCCCATCTGACATGCTCTGCTGCAGTACGAACTTGCCATTTCCCCATCCCAAAATAAACTCTAATCCCCCTCTCCTTGAATCTGTACTCACTTTACTGACTCTCCAAAAATCAAGGAAATGCAATGGAAGTAATGTTTTGTGACTTTTGAGTCTGCATCTAAAAAGTTCATGCAACCACCACCCAATTCTCTTGTAGCATTAGCTCCTGGATGACCCCCCCCCCCCGCCCCCAGACACGTCCTCTCAGAATCTAGCCGCATGTTGTAAAAGGCCCAAGCCACCTGGAGGGTCAGTGTTTCATACTACAGTTAATAGACTCAACTGAGACCAGCCTTCAAGTCACCTTGGCCCAAGTGCTAAAACATGCAAATACAGAAGCCTCTACAATGATTCCAGTCTTTAGCCATTGCAGATCTGCCTGGCTGAGATCTTGAACATTATGGAGCAGAAATAAAACCTTAAGCTGATGCCATAATAGGAGGAAACACTGGAGTTTGGGGAAGGGTGTGTTTTGCATGGGAGAGGGATGTGCACTCTTGTGACCACAGGACAGATGAGGCAGACTGTACTTCAGAGATGGTCACAACGGTTTCTCCCATCCCATGTGCTTTTCTGTATTGTGATCTTGTCACACTTGCTTCAAGAGGCAGAATTGAATCTCCCTCCTATTAAATCCTGGCTGGACTTGGAGGCTTGCTCATAACCAACAGAATGAGGCAGACAGAAGTGACACTTTAAGACTTCTGAAACTAGGTCAGAAAAGGCCACACAGCTTCCCCATGGTTCTCATGGAACACTTGCTGCCAGGATGCTTCTTCTTAGAATCTAGGCACCATGCTGTGGCAAGCCCCAGCCACAAAAAAAGGCCACGTGCAAGTGAGCTGTCTGGTTGACAGTCCCAGTTGAACCTAGTCTGCGAGTCATCCCAGCCCAGGCATTAGATATTAGAGAAGCAATTTCCAGATGATTCTAGCCCAAGCTGAGTCACCCCATCACTTGCAACTTCCCAGCCTGGGCTTCAACAAGCCATCCATGCTGCCCTGTCTGAATTCCTGACCCACTGAAACTGTGAGCAAAATAAGTCTGGGTGGTTTGTTGCCCAGAAGGAGATAATCTGAAAAGTCTAGGCATTGCATTGTCCAATACGCTGGCCATTACCCATATGCACTTATTTCCTTTGCTCTCTCTCTTTTTTTTTTTAATGTGGCTATTTAAAATTCAAATCAATTCAAATCAAATAACATTAAAAACTTTAGTCTTCAGTCACACGAGCCATACTTTGAATGTTCAAAGGTCACATATGGCTAATTGCTACTGTATTAAGCAACAAAGATATAGAGCATCGTCATCAATACAGAAAGTTCTGCTGAAGAGTACTGGTCTAGAAGATACAAGTTTTCTTTAACAGGGGGTGCAAACTGAAATGTTTTCATGATGCGAGGCAGGTAAGCAAATGGATGAAACAGACTTGATGGAAACGATAGAGACAGCTAGGAAGTTGGCAAACTGGAGATCATATGCCCTAACTTATAACTAAAATTCTAAGCACCCTATGGGACAAACAAAACACAAAATAGCTGCATTGGCCAACAGTCCATTAGTTTTTAGCCCTCAGTTTATATGAGCAATGTAGTATATACCAGAAGTCAGGACCATCCCTGAAAACCAGGAGAATGATTACAATTGGTATTTTTTATAGAACTTTATAGAAATGTTGAGCTGATCGAGAGGGATATTTATTTATTGTCCCTTTTACATTGTACCTCAACCATTAAGTTCTCCTACTTTGAATTGAACATGTGAAATTGCAACTATCAAATAATTGCCTCCAAGATCAAGGTAAGAAAAAAAATAGGAAATTCAACAAGACATATTAAACAAAAAATTTAAAACTCCAAGATCTATTGATCTTGGATCTAGAGAATCTTATATCTAATCCATTTACTTTATTCATAGAAAGAATGAAAGGCAGAGATATTAAGTGGCTTGTCGAATACCAAACAGGTAGCTATTAGCAGAGCCATCAGGGGCCTTCTATCTGCAAACAACTGTGAGAGATGAAGAGGTCGGCTCATCTGATAATTGAAGACTGAGTGTTGAAGTCACAGGTCACTTGCCCATCTCCACCCCAACCCTAACATAGCAAACTTACATTGAACTGAGTTTTCAATAAAAAATGTCTTTTTAATTTAAAAAGAAGAAGAAGAAGAAAGGAAGAAGAAGAAAGAAGAAGAAAGAAAGAAGAAGAAGAAAGAAGGAGAAGGAGAAGAAAGAAGGAGAAGAAGGAGAGGAGGAGGAGAAGAAAGAAGGAGAAGAAGAAGGAGAAGGAGAAGAAGGAGAAGAAGAAGAAGGAGGAGGAGGAGGAGGTTTCAAGGCTACTTGTGAAATCCCTTGGATCATAAAGGTTTCAGGACCCCTCAAATAACATTCAAAGCCAACCTTGAACAACCAAAAGGACCCTGAAAAATAAATCGAACAGAGCTACACCAGATGATTAAAAAAGAGCTTTCAGAAATAAAAGACACTAATAGCCCTGAAGTTTGAAGTCTCCAGGATGTTTGTTGTACTTTGTGACCTGTATGTGCCTACAAACTCACAAAATTTCTTTAGGCTTTCTAAATGCAGTTACTGCATACAGCTACCTCAAGAAATCTGAAATTGGCTTCACTTTCATGGTAATGTTTGATTCTCTTGTCACCATTCCCACCGTGACACAATTCTAACAGCAGAGAAACTGTGAGCACATAAAATATGTTAAAATTACAGGAAGCAAATGTATGTTATGCTACAGCTGCAAGATACTTAATGCTATCTCTTGTCCACATGAGCAAACTGGCAGAAAGGAAAGAAGGAAGGAAGGAAGAAGGAAAAGGGAAAAAATATTCCTTTGGCATAGCTTTTTCAAGTGGTAAGAGATTCCACACGCTAATTAAGGCTCTGTAAGGGGCCTGACCTTCAGTGATGAGGTGTTTATTAAACTGCTTTGGTCTCAGCCTCTTACTGTGATAGAACTAGATAAAAATCTTACTTAAATGCTAATAAGAACCCATTTTAGTTGAGAACTTTGATGTTACATGTGCACTGTGGATTGGAGACTCTCACTTGATACATAATTAACAGGCTGAGTTTGTTTTTCACATGCCCCATTCTCCCGACCAACTACATTGACACATTTTTGTTTTCTTTGACATCACTTCTTATCTAACTTTAAAACAGACATGACTCATTCTACTATATCTAGCAAGTTTGTTTTGTTTTGCTGTTTCTTTTTTTAATTACTCAGAGGCAAGAGAATTGTAGGGTCCAAGTGATCAAAAAATACTGATTTTTAAAAAAAATATTGTGACTGAAAAAAGATCAGGATCAGATGGCCAGATTTAATAAACAATATTAAAATTTGTCAAAGGCAACAAATTAAAAATTTTGCATGTCGACAAAGATCCACCATGAAGTCAGAAAGCAGTAGACATGGTGTGCCTTTTACTAAGTTCTGGGGACCATCTACAATCAGAATCACCACAGATTCTTCCTATTTTTTTCAAATACAGATTTTGGGGCTCCACCCTAGATTTATTGAATCTCTTTCCTAGAATCCATATTTTAATAAGTTCTACATAACTGACTTACTAGAACATTTTTGAAAATCACCTTTGTAGAGGGACGTAGAACACTACTTTCCTACTTTCTCAAGTAAATTTAATCTAACTTTGTGGTGAGAATTTGTCCTTGGGATAGAAATTTTATTTTACTGTAATAATAGGAACTGGTATATCAGATTACCATGCACAAAATAATTCAATAAGTATAATTAATAACTGCAGTTCTACTAAGATCTTCAGCCATCTAATGCACTGACTCATCCATTTCTTTCTTCAGCTAAGGTGGAAATAGAATATTTATTCATATATTATCAAAACCAAACTTACAGAATTCTACAAGAGTTTCCAGAGACAACCGTGGAAGAATTAGGCTCTACAACACAGATGTTAATTAAGTGGGTTTGGGTTAATTGTGCAAATGACTTGTCCTGAATGACTATGGAAGATAAAGGCTTATTAGTAGAGAACAAGGACTTTGAGGGTAGAATGGAGTGGAGAAACGTAGTGGTTTGGCTAGCTACCTCCCTTCTGGAATGCTGCAGGACTCAATTAAAATTCTACTGCAGTTGTGAATGACATGCTTTATTAATGCGCTTCCAGTAAATGTTTGCTCTTGACGATCCTAATACAATTTACTGAAAGCAAAGCCCTTATGTGAAAAAAAATGCTATGTTTCACAGAGAGCTGATTTTGATTCTCTGCAAATTATTGTTGCTACCTCCCCTGTCCTGGAGAAACATATTTGCTATTACCTGCAAAATGGGCAAGTGTTTCAAAGGAAATATCTATAAAATAATTACAGTAAGTGAATCAGGAAATTTTACATGTATTAGCATAGTATTTTTTTAGAAGATAGTTAACAAAATTAACTGTACATTTATGTCAAGAAGACATGAAATAAACAAGTTACATTAATGTTATAATGTGATTTTAATAGTCAGTAAGAACTTAGAAAATATCTGCCTCATCAAATTCAGCCCCCAAATAACAAGTCATTGCTTATGGTCCTTAAAAGCATCATGCAAAATTAGATTAACTTATTAATCTTTATGATTGGATTACTGCATTCTGTCGTTTCTTATTTTGTAGTTGGCTTTACTCCTTTGATAACTATGTAAGTTTAAAAAGCTAAAGATCTTATCTGTTCTTAGGAACAATTAGTACATATATGTAAAATAAAAAAAGTGCAGTAAAATGTATATTTGTATTTACATGCCATATAATGTGTATATGAAATCAGAAAAATAGATTAATTTACTAACTTAAATTATGACCATTTGTTTTGTTGATTTTGAGCAATAAATCAAGTACTGGAAGCCTTAGCTCTACTCAGGATACTGTTTTCATTGGAGAGGGACACACAGTTAAGGAGTAGCTGATCTAAATTGGTAATTCTTGATTTAACAGAACTGGGGACTATTGTGATTTGTCATCCTCAGAATGCTTTTAATAATAGGAAAGCCCTTATGAAGGAAAATTTACCTTTAACATTGACTCATTTTTTTTCCTGGAGTGAGTTGAGAGTCGGAAAAGAAAAAAGAAAAAAAAAAAGCAGATTTTTTTCTATCGTTATCTCATCACCTGCCAACTTCTTCCATTACTGAGAAAATTAGTCCTGTGAGTGTTCCAAAAGTCAGGTCAAATAACAAGAGCTGTGGACTCAAAATCAGCCAGCTCATTCTGTGCCTCTGCGTTGACTGGGCTGCCAGTCAGACTGCTCTTCCCCTGTGACAAAGCACAGTCACGCTGCCCACTGGTGTCCCAGCACGGCTCTACCACAACGGCAAGGCCTCATCTTCTACTTTAAAACCTCACACATGGCGTGGTCCAGTGGGAGTCGGAGGCCTGGCAGCCTTGTTAATAATTCCAGAGTCAATCTCTCTCAGTCATGGAGGAATCGGACATTAACATGACGAGGATAACACGGAACAGGTAGAGCACTCATGCATCTTGACAATTCTTCTTGTTTCCGTGGGACTTTGATTACCTCACCAGAAACAAATTCTTACCATCAGGAGGAAAAAGAGAATCAAGAATTCTTAGGACTTACTCTCAACAACTTTCAGTATCAACTGATCCACTCTTAAGGAGCTAGGGTTTTGGTTCCCAATTAAGGATGGTTTTTCAAACTACTGGCCCATTCTTGGTGGAGAGATGAAACTGCTTTCTGAATAAACCACAGGGCCAAAAAGGAGTTGGCCCTCCCCCGATCAGTAACTAAAACAATCTGCCCCCTGGCTCAAGGTCTTGACTTGGAAGTGGAGCTTCCTGAGCTTTGGCTAAAAAATCAATCTTGAGAATTCAAAACACCATATTTGCCCTGTGTGTAGGAGTGGAGCCCAAATTCTCACCACCTTTTCACTACCCACAAAGCATGAAAACCCAAGTGGAGAAACTAATGTAAAAAGTATCTCTGTTGTCCAAAGTGCCTACCGGACTTTCGCAAAAGAAAATTCCCACTGAAGATGAGCTCGTAAACAAAATGAAAAAGAGCAAGAGGAAACCCACCAGCACGAAAGACAGGCAACCACAGAGCGAATGGGAGAATTCACACCTCATGTGGTGAATGTAGGATAATCCAAAGCAGCCAAGGGACACATCCAAAAGTTAAAAGCATGTCACTATGAAAATACAAGTTGATGTGGGATGGGGAGGGATAGGAGAGATTCTAGAAATGAGAAAGAGTCATGGAATGTTTTTTTAAATAGAATAGTTCAACAGTGGGCTAGACACCTTTTAGGAAAGAACTGGTGATTCTGGAAGATAGAGCCAAAGTAATTATCCTGAATGCAACACAGAGGAATGGAGCAGAAATACAGGGACAGAGCGGGGATATTTCAAGTCTAACTACTGTTGGTAGAACACAGGGCAATCTAACCTTAATGAATCCTCTGACACCAAGGGACAGGCTAGGTGCTTCATAATAACCTGTTAATCCAAATAGCCTGGGGAGAAAGCATTGCTAAGTGCAGGTTGGTCCCCGAGGGCTTCATTTCTAGAGTTGAACCTCATCCCTAAGGAGACCGGAATGGGGAGCTCTCACACCCTGCAGTGATAGCAGGGCCCAACAGGAAGAAGGCTCCTTTCCCGAAGAGGACTCCACCAATGAAAAGCCACAGACTCTTTCTTTGCTCTCGACCTCCCAACTTCCTTCTCCTCTCTAGAAAAGTGTCCTTTTTCCCATTGCACGTGGGAACTTACCCATGGTTCACCATGGTTGCAGACCCTGCATTGCAATTTTCTGTTGATCCTGAATAAACCCATCTTCGCTGAAGAAATATCTGGCTGCCTATTTATTTCAGGTCAACATCACCAACCTGCCTCATTGTCCAGGTTCCAGAAACCTCTCCCCACTACTTCCCCTTGTCTCTTCGTGGCTGTTAGTTCCTATGTTGCTACTTCTTTTTAATATTTTCAATTTCAAATCCATGGGCTTGAGTCTCAGCTACAGAACCATAACTTAGCCTCCCATTAAATTTGCTTAGAAGGATGGACTTCCCCTACGTGTAACCATGACTGCTGGGTTCTGCGGAATGTGGGTTTGGGTCCACTGTAGCAGTTTTTGTTTGATAGAACATAAAGAGACTTTTAATGTCTTACTTAGAATGGGAAACAGCTGCTACAGTTTCTGTCTCACATATTTACTCTCTTAAGTGGACTCAAAATTTTTTACCTATGCTGATTTCTTTCAGAAAGGAATTCTGTGCCCAAGACATCAATTTAAGAAATCTCTGGTTTTTCAAAGACTGACACAGTATAAGATGTCCCAAAACTTGGAACCACACAGTCACATAAGGAAGGACAGGGCCATATAATTTGAAGAGCAAACTGAAGGAAGCCAAGAAGTATCATCTGGCATCCATAAGTCTCCTTGCCAGGAGGAGGCAGGGAGCCCACAAAGATGCTGTTTTGCAGGATGATCTACATTAGGACCAACAGGACTAAATTTCTTTCTTTTTTTTTTTTTTTTGGAGTGACTCACAAGTGCTTTTGTGATCCTGAAATCTGTTACAAACAAATTCTTGAGCTGAGCAACGCTCCGTACAACAATAAAAAGGTGCTGCAAGGGCTAAATGATATCTTTCCCGTGAAAGCATTTTGAAAACTGAAAAAGATTACTTACACCAATAAAATCTCTGCACTTATTCATCTGGAATCAGAGGAGAGTAAGTACATTGTATCAGTTACTTGGATTTATGATAGAAAGTGGAGTAGATTTAATTCAAGGGAGGGGAAACAATAAATTAGAAGAATTTAGACTTAAACATTTTTCAGTCTGACATCTTTGTCTTCCTTTAAAAAGAGCCAAACCCCATCACGTTGTTATCAAAAAGAAGGTCACTTTCAGGAAGATTCAGAGCCGCTCTCTCCTGACACCTGAGTTCAGCTGTGACCTCGCAGAGTCCTTCCACCCAGGAGTCTCCTACCTCAAAACGCTGTTACAGAACAACCCAGAAAATGTCCATTCTTCCCTTCTGAAACACTCAGCTCCAAGTGAGCCCCCTTAAAAGATATCAAGGCAGATATTAAATTATCATGGTCTCCTTTTAATGGTGGAAAAAAGGCATAGGGGCATGGTTCCTAGACAGTTAGCATCTCTTGTCAGACACTGCTGGGAAAGAACCCCTCTCTTGTGAGGGCAAGATGAAACAATAATAAATGTCCTGTACCTTTTAAGAAAGTAAGGCCTATGTATATACAACCAAGGCTGCAACCTTGGAATCAGTAGCAAGTCAGGCAGAGCAATGAGTCAAGAGACCGACTTCATTTATTTCATGTGCTTTGACCTTCTGGACAGAAGACAAGCTAAAAAAAAACACGTAGGTCATCAGATGTTGCTCTCTGATGTAACAGGTTGTGCATGTCAATGTTGGCCTTCATTGTTTTAGAATTTAAGTGTGGTTTCTTTGGTTTTTTTTTTTTTTGGTTCCAGAATAACCTCTAGCTTTTCTTTAAATAAACATATAGACACATAAAATATATCTTACTTATATATGGTAGCTTTTAGAAAACAAGAATTGTTTTGCACTTTCTTATACAAATTATATATGGAAGAGGTCTCCAGAGTGGAACTTAAATAGGCAATTCTGTCCATCAAAATCCTAGTAGTCATCGGCATAACGGCTGCCGTTTGCCCTCCCAGGCAGGGCCACTGTGCATTGGAAGCCGCATCCCATTAATCCCCACAAAATGCCTGGAGGTTGGTGCTATTATTATACCCACTGTGCTGCCCAAGACGGCCTTAACATCCCCTCAGCTTGAATAAACCTGAGACAAGCTTCTAGCCTCTGACCTCTCTTTTCTTAGCACATTTGTTTTAGAAAATTTGTCATTATAAATTCTTTCTCTACCCTCTGAGATATAAATTGCCTCTCAAGGACCTGGGAGTCGTCCCTTCAAAACGTAATCATCAGGAAAGACAGCACCCTCATCTTTGGTCTCCGTGGTTCAGGAGCTTAAATTCTATAGAGGAAATTAACAAGCACAGAGGCCTAATAACCTTGACCAGCCTCCCCTTAACATCCTCCAGTACTTTTCCATTAGCACATACCACATTTTGTCACAGCAGAGTTGAGTTCTCCCCTATTGCCAGAGCCTTGAAGAAAGTCTTTCTTGCCTGTTTAACTCTGTTCAGTGCATTTTTTTCTTTGACAGTTCAGATTAAGAGAATGAGCTCCTTAACTTGCCCAATATCACCCCTTAGCTGTGAGGCTAGAACTCAATCCTTATTTCAATAAGGGTAGAAGGATGCCCAGAGGGAACTTGCTGAGCCCTTTATCCTCCACCAGAGAAACTGAAAAAAACTGAGGAAATGTTTCCATCCTGATCCCTCTAGAATCTCTTTGATGCCTGGTGAAAAACTGTGATTTCACCTGCCCCTCTAGGCTCCGACTGCCAGCTGTACCTCGTGCAGGCCCAGGGAAAACATGGGGCAGGACACACTCTCACAGCCTCCTTGCCAAGTCTCCCCAGAGCCTCCTCCGACTCTGCTCCCCAGAGCATCAGCCCCAGGAGAGGCCCAGAGACACCCTTCAGAAACCAGCTACCAGCTCAAAGCTAATAACAGGTAAGGGGGCAGCCCTTCCTGCAGAACTGGGCCTGCTCTCACTCTTATTCCTGCTTCCCTGAGAACCACGAGGAAACCTCCCTCCATCCCTCCCTCCCTGCCTCTCTTTCTCTCTCTCTCTCTCTCTCTCACACACACACATACACACACAATTTAATTCCCACAACCTCAAGGGGAAAAGCTGGCTTCTTCCACCCTCAATATTTACCCACACGCCTGCAACCTTCTGACCACCTACCTCCAGTATCTGACTTCTTAGTTAATGAGCGCTTGTCCGCAGCCTCAAAAGAATGAATAAAACATTTTGTAAATATGATGAATTTAGATAAAACTTTCCAGACTCTTTTCCCAAATGTCAAAGCCTCTACCCAGACGCCCCTCAGCTGTTCACACAAGCCCCTGAATGGAGTCTGAGCCTCCAGACGCTTCCCTAGGAAGTTGGGCTGGGAACCCAACCGGACCTCCCCCCTACTCAATTTCCTGGGTGATTCTACATGCTCAAACAGCAGAAATTTTGGAGTCTTTCTTTTAAAGAATCCAGAACATTTCCATTTATTTTTTTCAAGCTGTAGTCTGTCCTATGGAAAAAAAAATTTTAAATTTTACCAAAATTTAGTCTTCTCAGTCTGTTTTAGTCCAGGCTCCATACAGAAAATTTTCAGCCTGAAAGGACTGCAAAATCTGTGCCCTACAGGAGTAACAAGCCAAGCCAAACCTTGCATGGTCCCTGAGTGCCATCTAGTGTCTAAAGGTTGAAATGACAGCCTCCAGATCCTTTCTACAGAACCGCTCCCCTCCCCCCCGCCCCCACCTCCCCGCAAAAAGGCAGGCAGGATGCCAGGGCACACCCGTTCATTCTCTTCCCACAGTGGTCGAATCAGCTGGCCACAACATCCACATACATGGTGAACTAAGGGGGCTGGGAAGCCCTCAGGAGGTTTAGGTTAGAAGAATAAAAGGATTTAACTGCATGTTAAAAGGATCTCTCCAGAGACCGTGGAAAACAACCCTAAAATTACAAAATGAGTAAAACAGATAAATAACCAGTTTCTTCTGTATAGCACGGGGAACTATATTCAATATCTTATAGTAACCTATTATGAAAAGGAATATATGTGCATATATGTATCACTGAAATATGCTGTTTACCAGAAATTGATACAACATTGTAAATTGACTATAATTCAATTTTTAAAAAAAGAAAAAAGAAACTACAAAATGAAAGTTGGAGAACAATTGAGAAAATACTGGAACAATTCCAGTGACAGCCACTTATGGGTTGCAGAAGGGAAGAGGTGGTGAGATTCTGGGTATACTCTGAAGAAGAGCAAACAGGATTTGCCGAAAGGCTTGATGTAAGGTAAGAGAAGAGGAGAGGCAAGGACCACTCCAGAGGTTTTAACTTGATCAATTAATGGAATTGTATTGTCAGTTACTAACTTGGGACAACCCGGGTGAATCTCAGTCTAATGTAATCCTGTAAGTGTATAAATAATATTCTATTCCCATGGGCTTGGACTGTATCATTAACTCAAGGCATCTCCCACTAAAATAAGGGCTGACGGTTGTGAGGAAGACAGGTGAGACTCTGCAGACGAACCCATGACAACCCATCAGTACCATCAAATATGCTCAAGAGCTTAGAAGGTTTTTCTACAGCAACAATAGCACACTGCACAGAAAAATATATACAAGTCCTTTAAAAGTTGGCCTAGATCATAGCCCAGTGGGTTAGCCCCAGGTCTCTAGACTGCAAAGGATTAGAAGAAAACTCAATAAACATGCAAATCCCAGTAATCTAACTTCCCACCGCCTCTGGATGAACTACAGACAGCGTCCCTGAAGGTGGCTAGTGGGCCTTTGGACATGGATCAGTTTTTGTCAGTCTCATCCAGGACACTCTTACCAACACCAGATACTTTCAGGGCAATTCGGAGCCCTCTCCTCGCCATCTGACCTGTGATTATGACCTCCACCCAGCAAAGGTAGCTCTAGTGATGACAGGCCAGATCAAAAGATGCCCTCCTTCTAAGGTTTATCGTTCTGTCTGAAGTTTAACAGCTCCTACCTACACAGGTGCCCCCAGAAGTGGTTTGTCACATTGGGGCTGCTGCCTGAATAACTCACTCACTCACCCCACTGTGTTCCACGGGGACTACAGCACACACTGTATTTGCAGAAGGAATCACTTCGTATGTTCACTGTTGTGATACTTATTAAGGACATATTAGGTGCCTGACACTGTGCTAGAGTCTCAGGTTGGATGGGGAGACAGTCCCTCTTTCAGGGAATCTGATGGAAGAGAAAGCCAAAATGAGAGAAAAACAGATCTTTAACCTGTGTGATAAGGTTTCATTTGTGAGAGTAAATGAAACAATATGTGCTTCATTCTCTGCTCAGCATATAAACACGCATTAAGTATTAGCTTATCCAAAATCTCAATTCAATATATTTTACCAAAATTTAAAAGAGAAGGAAAGGAGGGTGGGTGTCCCTCCTCCTTCCATCTCCACTTCCCTCGGTGTAACTCATTCTCCCAGGGACCCAGGGTTTTGAATCCTCCTTTCCTGTCCCTCCTACATCCCACTAGCCGCCTGGTCCTCTCACCCATCTGTAAAACGTCTCTTGCATCACTTCCCACCTGCCTTTGCTTACTCCCCATCACCCACTAAATCAGGTAAAATCCTCACCCTGACATTCTAGGCCATAGCACAGCTGCAACGTTTTCAGTCTCGCTGCCCACGACTTCTCTGACCATCCTCTGCCTCCTCAGTCAAACTGGGCTCTCACTAGTCCCAGAGCCACCTCCTGCTTTTCTCTCGCTGTGCCATCGCCGGAAATCCTTTTCCTGCCATCATGACCAGTAGAGGTTCTATTTACTTTTAAAGGTCTGCTTCCTCTATGAAATTTTCCTTATTTCCCAAATCGGATATGGTATTTTTCTCCTTAGAATTTGCGTGGACCTTTCTCCATAAGCTATTTTGCTATGTCATGTCCTGCAATTATTTAATCCTTCTTCATCTCCTCCCCACTAGCTTGTGCATTTCCCAAGGGTCTGTTCTAGGCCTCACTTACACAAGGAGGTAGAGCAGTGATTAACAGCATCAGCCTCCGATTCAGACTGTCCGGGTTTAAATTTTGGCTCTGCTACTTGCTAGCTGAGTGAATTGGCAAATTACTTAATTAACTTCCTTGTGCTTCATTTCTTCATCTGTAGGTTTTCCATATTTGAAAGAGTTAATGCATGTACATCTGAGGTCAGCACCTGGCATGTAGAATAAAAGACTATTAAAGTGAGATTTCCCTTTCTCAGTTTTGGTCAATACACAGACAAGAGATGCCATATTCCAAGGTAAAAACACCACACAGGACGTATAAAAAAGAGATGGAAGAAAATCAGTATTGCAACACAGCTGACCATCCACCTCCAGCTCTTGAGACGTTTGGAGAAATTAAAAGGAAGAAAATGAGTACAGAGAGATTTTGGAGTGGATAATTGGTATGTCAAGGGAAAGAAATGGGGGGCCTGCCTTTTTCCCTCAAGGCTACTGTGGAGGCTCCAGGGAGACCACACAGAGAGCCCGTGTCCCCCACAGTTGGAGAACACAGCAGACAGTGTCCGTTGTTCATCTGAGAGCTCTGAGGCCCAGCATTTGGACTTGCCAGGAGCTGATGACAGATGGATCAAAGGAGGGGAGGCTGCATCACCAGTCATGGTCTCAGGGCTTGTGAGGGCATAGGAGAAAGAGTCCCTGCACGAGAAGCAGGTCTGGAGAGAGATCAAGAACAGAGAGCCAACCAGCACTGAATTGTCTTAGATGCCGCCTGAGAGGGCCACCTGGAGCGGTAACCAGACCTCAGCAGAGAGAAGCTGCAAGTGCCACCGAATGGCCAGAGGCTGAGGAAGGATTAGCAACAAGCTGAGAACACCTCACTCACAGCAAGGGAACTGGAGGCATGAGGTCCCAGTTACTGGAGGTGAGACAGGGAGTGAGGGGGTGGTGGGAAATAAGTCTACAAAGAACCTGCAAAAGAGCCAGTTTAAACACCTGCCTTACCCAGAGAGCACAACTCCTGCTATGCTGGTTCTGGCCAGGTAAGACGTTTCTTGTTCCCTTTGTCTTCTGGATATGCCAACACTAGGGGTTCAGAAACCACGATGATCCAGATGGCTGAAAGAGAAACAAGCATTCGGTGAGGAACAGGAGGGAGCCACCTGCATGCCCTTGTCTAACTGCATACTTCCCCTGTCAGGACTGAGCTGGGGGAGAAGGAGAAGCCTCAAGGTTAAATCAAATTCAACATTTTCACTGTAACATAGGAACAAACATTTTAATTACTTGCCTTACCTAAACATAACCAATGACTTAGAGGGACAAAGAGAAGCAGAAGTCAAGGTGTTTTATAAGTGCCTCCCGTGAGTCATGCTTGTTCAAGGTTACAGCTAAAGAAGTGGTCAGGGAGTGTTCGCTATTAGTATCCATTTTGTTCCCCCTTGTTTCAGAGGGTCCTGCACGAGCAGGTGCTCATTTACGTACTCAGCCATTCAGACAGTTACGTCCCTATATGCCGACACTTCATGCCGGGAATCAGAGATGGAGAAGTGATGATGACGCAGCCCCTATCACATAGGTTAATGCCATCACTGATGGATGGCTGTGAAATGGGTAACGATGAAAACAGAGAGCAAGAGGTGCTCTGCAGCAATGTACCTACAGCCCCTGGAAGGGAAAAAGGAGTTGGGGAGACGACACAGTAAAAGACATGGTTGAGCTGCTCAAGATGTATTCCTAACTTTGAACTATGCGCCTTTTCCTACCTTGAAATTTAGAGGAGGCAGGAAATGTGGATGGTCCCCTTCATTTGAACAGTGGTGGCCAAGAAACACTGGTGGAAAAAAGCTGAGTTGCTCTCTTCCAATGTGCCCAGGGTAGGGCTGCTGCTCTGAGATTCAGGGAGCCAGATGCGTGGCCACAGCAAACCCTTGGCCTTTGCGGAGAAAGCAGCCTCACCATCAGGAGACCGCCTGTGAGGCAGGGGGTGTATTTCAGAGGCACCTGGCTGGTCCCTCCTTTCAGGCACCCAGAAATATTCTCCCATTCATTTGCCTGAAATTCCATACAGAGCCATTTATTGCTTTGTGTGGTACCCATGAAAATGAAGAAGTGAATTATTACATTTACATTTATTTTAGCATGAAGGAATTATTGGACTGTTTCCTGAGGACAAGTTTTGATGCAGAAAAGGGATGGAAATGCATCACATCTCAAGGGACTAAAGGGACAGTAAAGAGCACTTGGCCCAAGTTCTCCAGAAGACAGTGTCTTTGCCTTGAGATTTGCATTCAGGAAGTTTGTAAGGGATTGCTCTGGGGAGCAAGAGCTGTGAAGGATGAGAGAGGCAGGACTGAACAGACATAGCGCTGAGCTGCAATGCAGTTGCAAAAGCAGCAGCAGCAGACCCTCCTGGAAGCTCCAGAGCTGGGATGGCCCTGTAGAGCTGTCCCAGTTGAGGCAGGGGGGCCAGATTTTGGTATCCAACACTGACCAGTCACTGGATAAGGCTGCCTCTGTCGGTGGGGTTGTGAGCTTGGCAAGGCAGCTTTCCTCAGCCAAGGGCAACTCCTGGAGAAGGACTCAGCCTTCAGCCATCAGCAAGTGGAGAACGTAAGTGCCTCTGCTGTAAAAGGGATTCCAGGGGTTCCCCACAGACTCCACCACAGCACCACTGAGGCCAGAAACACACACAGGAAACAGCGATCACAGCTACACAGAAATTTCCCTATTCTACCAGGTAGCCCCACTCTAATAATTTACTTCTCTACTCATTTGAAGTCCTTTCAGTATTAACTGCTAGTATTTTCTCCTAGCTCCTGAATATTCCAGCCTCTCCTCAAGAAAACCAGTGAGAAGTGTTATTAACATTCCGTACTGCCTCAGTTTCCCCAACCAAGTCAGGAAAACAAAAAGAAAATAAGTGAGAGATTAAAGTAAGCATGAGGTTTATTAGGCCCTCTGGTTAGAAGTATCCAAGAGGGAGGGGCATACATAGCTCAGTGGTGGAGTGCGTGCCTAGCATGCGTGAGGTCCTGGGATCAATCCCCAGCACCTACATTAAAAAGTAAATAAATTAAAAATAAAAAAGATAAGGCAATCTTTAATCTTCAAAAAAAAAAAAGTTTTACTGCTCTGAGGAGGGACCCCTGACAGGCTAGGGAGTAGCTGGTACCAAACATACCTTCACATACATCACCAGCACGTCCTGAGTTATTATTTCTAATCCTATAGGTCTCCGGATGTCTTTAAGGCACTTCATGGGCCGTAAACCCCCACTGTACATTTTACAGCTCTCTATTGGCAGGAAATCTGCAGCAGCCCATGGGCCCAGTCCATTGGGCTTGGCAGAAGCTGATATCCAAAGCCGCTCTATGAGGAAATAATGCCTGCATCCATTTATTCGCCAAACAAACATTTCCTTAGTGCCTACTCTGTGCCAGGAGAAGTGGATGGCACAGGGGACAGAGAGACAAGCAAGACATACAGCAGCTTTCTAGGGCCTCAAAACACTCTCACAGAAAAGGCGCAGGCGGGACTTAATGCTGTCAAGCAGGACGCTACCAACTTGTTGGACAGGAAGCCGGTCACCAGGCCAAGGCAATCTGTTCTTCCAACAATGCACTGAACTCTGCTAAATTATGCTAACAGCCCTCGTCAAAATCTCACCAGGAAACACTATAGCCAAGCGGTGATGTGATCCCTCTGGAGGAGAGGCGATATTTAAACTCCTCTGTAGTAGCAGAGAGTCCTTTGTGAAGCGTACAATTGGCATGATGATGCTGGGTCTCCACTGTCCAGACTACCAAGTAATTGTACCTTCATGCCAGGCCCTTTCTTCCAAGGCAAGGTCAAGTGGTTGGAGTCTGCTCCCGTTTAAACAAAAGCGCTGAGATTTGGCATCGTCTGCCAGGGAATGCTGCGTCTCAAGCTCTGGCTCCCCAGAAGAAGAAATTGAAATTTATAACTGCCCGTTCACCTTCCCAAATTTTCAGTCAATAATTAACCTGTAGTTCCAGACCACATAATTAACGTAGGTCACAGAAAATGTAATTTTGCACTGTTCAAATCACCAAAATTGGAAATAGAAATTGTTCAAAAAAACCCAAAAATCCCTCATTCTTCTATGAAGGAGAATTTTTTAAGGTTCTTTTTTACTTCCAGATGTGTCATCAAAGAAATTACTAAGTAGCTTGTATAAGTTAGGCATATCTGCTCCTCAATTCTACAAGTGTTTATTGAGGGCAACCCTGTATGATGCCACGTGCGAGGCTCATAAAACCTGTTGGCACAAATGAAACCAGATACGGGAAGGCCTAGGAAGCCAGGGTACATGATTTGTCCTCAATTCCCCAGGAGGTGAAGAGCTAATGAGGCTTTCTGAGCAAGCAAGAGGCTTGATGAAAATGAATTTTGGAAAGAGCAAACCACAGAAGGAGGTGCAGGGTGAACTAATGGAATTGGGACAGAGTCCAGACTTGCCCTGTTTTCAGCAAAGACGGTGACATAAAAAGAGGGACAGAAAGGAAAGGTAAAATAAAAGAAGGAACTCAAAGGAAAAAAATTCAACTTGTTTGGATTCTGATTTTTTTCCTTAAAACTTTCTTACCTGCTCTGTCCCTTAGTAGCTGAGCCTCCTTGAAGAAGCTAATTAGCTTCTCCAGCCCTCAGCTTCCTCATCTATAAAATGGGGATGTTAATAGTACCTTCTGCCTAGGTACTATTTTTACTTTTACGATCTGAAATGAGGTAATATATTGATAGGGAGTGAGGAAACAGCAGAATGCCTGCCAGCTGTCAAGTGCTCAACAAAGGACAGCGAATATAATTTGTAGTCAAAATACAAATGACATAAACCTAATTTTTCCCCTTCGGATAATATGCAGCCTTTAGGATTCACCACATTTTTCAGAATTTCAGATGCATTTGAACAAATACATTTCTACGTACAGAACATCTCTGGAAGGCACAGAGGGAACAGTAACAGTTATTGTCTGGTGGGGTGCAGATGGGGAGCGGGGAGAGGGGATGGAAACAGGGACGGGAGGGAGAGAGAGCTCTTACTCCTAATCTTTAGTACTGGTGGAATATTTTTTACTATGTGCATGTAGTATTCAAGAAAATACATTAAACAAAGTAATCTGTGACCACCCAAGAAAAGAAATAATATATCAATTTTGTTTAGACATTTACATCAGATAAGAATAGTAAAACCATAAAAATAACAATTACTGTGTACCGACCACTTATCATGGGCTTGGCACTGTTTTAAGCTCTTTGCGTGAACTCTCTTGATCAGTCCCCACAATACTACATGAGGTTAATAGGATCAGTGTCCTTAAGCACACATGGTGTATTATTAATATCCCCAAGCTACAGATAGGGCACAACAAGTTTTAATAACTTGCAAAAAGTTACCCAGCTAATTAGTAGCAGAACCCTGACTGGAGCCCAGGCAGTCTGGCTCCGCAGAGGTACAGATGTACATATACATCACTTCAAAAGCCTTTTACTAAGTATCTGTACGGGCTAAGGAGACATGAGGACCAAATGCAATGTGGAATCTTGGATTGGATCTTGGAACAGAAAAGGAACAATCATGGAAAACTGAGGAAATCCAAATAAAGTCTATATTTAGTTGTAAGTATTGTACCTGTGTTAATTTCTTAGCTTGGACAAAGGTAGCATGGGTGAAGGGGAACTGTCAACACCATCTTCACAACTTTGCTCAAAATAAATTATTAAAAAAAACAAAAAACAAAAAAACAGCCTCTGCTTGAGCACAGCTGCCAAGCCTGAGTGCAATTTCAGAAAGATGCTTCTCTGAGGGGAGGCGCTTGCTTGTTTTCAGATTCTGGTCTGTGCCCTGCTTGATCAGCCCAACTCCACGGCCCAGTGGCCAGCCGCGTCGGAACAACTTATTGATAGCTCTGATATTTTAGAGGAAATCTACAGATTGAAACCATTTTTCAGGAGAAAGAATCAAAATCTAATTCACCTTTAAAAAAAATTAAATATTTCTGATGCCAGAACACACTGGAACTATTGATCCCCTTCGTATCCAAATTAAATGTCAGAATCCAAGAGAGAGTAAACGGTACATATTTCCCTCGTTCTTCCAAGATGTTGCAGTTCCTTTTTAGATGTGTCTGCTCTGCACCTGCCAACTGAATTATTGAATATATGAAGGCGAAGCTCAGCCAGAACTACTGATGAGTGAAATTGGGTGCAACTGGCTGGAAGAGCTGCACTGCCGAGAACTCCAGCAAATGGCAACATCACTCAAAGTGTGCAGGATTCTCCACAGTGTGGAAACTGCATCACTTGGATGCCTGGATGCTTAAGGCTCAGGGGAAAGGTTACTTTAGGAGCCTCGTGAAACTTCATTATGCTGGGTCCATTGCTCTTCAAAGAAATATGATGAGAGTTTGGGAGAAGGGTGGCCTAACTGTGGAACTGGACTTCATCTGTCAAGATGCTGTTCTATCAAAACCCACTCTCTAGAAAACAAAACCTGGAAAAATATTTTTTAATTTGCCTTTAAAGAACTACCTAATTTCACAATCTTACATTTAACTACCATCATAGGCAGACATTCAAGGCAAAGCGAATGTCATAAATGTGTGCGCTACCCTAAAGGGGCAAATTACTCTGTAACATTCAGCTGAGGTTCCTGAGGCATTGGATGCCTAGGATTTATTCTCAGCTTCGTGGACCCTGAGGTACACTCTAGAGATCATACACCCCAAGGAAAAACTACTGATCCACTTGCTACTCATTTTGCTTTTTAAAGGCATGTGTTATGGTGAGATATCTGTGAGAACTTCTACAGCAAAGTACAAGTGTTTATTTTTATGGGAAACCACAGGCCACTTGCTTCTAACCTGTTAGGTCAGTTACCTAAAAGTTCTTCAATCAGGTTCCCTCGAAGCAGAACCTTCGCTGAGAAGAACTCATGCGCAAAAAAAATGATTTAGGAAGTGCTTCCAACAGTAACCAGTATGGGAATAGGAGAAGCAGGAAAGGAAAGCAGAGGAAGCCAAGCAAGGAAGGGATTTCAGTAACTTCAGACTAATCCTGTGGGGAACTCAGAAGCTATGCCCCAGAATTTGTCCTGATTTAGGGCAAAGTTGCTGGGCTTTGGTATTCTCTGGGCACCAGTCAGTCGTTGGCAGAAGCTCACTGTGTGTGCAGGTAAATCCCCAGGCATTTCTGCAAACAAAGGCAAAGCAGCTTCAGTACCCAAGGGCAGGCGTCCAGACAGAACCACAGATGTGGGCCACAGAAGCAAAGGCACATAGAAGCCAGGAAAGGGATGCACAAAGGGTGAGAGGATACGAGAGGTTCTGGGCACAGCTGGCAGAGCACACTAGGTCTTTGGCCGTTGCAGTTTGGTATTCCTATGCCTCACGTCACAACAATTGACTGCAAAACCGTAGGTTCACATAGCAAGGCTCTCAACAGGCACCTGAGCGTAGCTTGAACTCCCAAGTTTCTTACCGAAACGTGATGACCATTGTGTTGTGTTTCATTGTTTTCGGTTGTTGCCATTTTCATTTTTAATTCTAACTTACTGCTAACAAGACTGCATTGTATACTTGAAATTTGCTAAGAGAGTAGATCTTAAATGATCTCACCACCAAAAAAAAAAAAAAGATAATGTGAGGTGTTAATTCACCTTATTGCGGTAATCATTTCACAATCTATATGCATATCAAATCACTGTATTGTATACCTTATGTTTATACAATGTTATTTCTCAATTACATTCAATAAAGCTGGAAAAATTTTATTAAATAAATTATAAATTACTATTAGTTTCATTATCATCATTATGAATTTAGTTGTAGTGGGTTGTTTGGTTAACCCTATGGTACACAGTAAAGTGTATTTGCATCAGCAGTACTTTGGACCTATAGTTTTTCAATATTGAAATGTCTATGAATCACGTATGTATCAGAAAGAAGTGTAGGAATCATCATATGCCTGTTGCTGAAGCACATGTATGTATAACCTCCCAAAATATATTTGTTCAGTGGCATATCATATCATCTTCTTCAAAAAGTGGGGCTGAGTCGGGCAGGAGTGAGGAGAAGGGAGCCCAGGGTCTGTTGCTCCTTAAACATTTGACATCCTTTCCCGAAAAAGATGATCTTGAATCCCTGAGCATAAAGCTACCAATTATACCATCACTCTCTGCATGAGGGGAAAGACCATCCATTCTGTAAAGAAGTCCATGCTTTTGAAAGGAAAGGACAGAATTTGGACAGAATGCCACAGGACTCCCATTCTCTGAAGAAGAATCATAGATATTTCTGGTTTCCTCTATGAACTTTTGCCTGCTCAAACTAAAGAAGAATATACTTCTGAAGAATTCCTAAACTAACAGAAAACATGACCCCTGATCGACTGAAAACATTTGAAACTACCATTTCCCATACCAACAATTTATAAAATATTTAAATGGAAGGAATTTTAGGCATTATCTCTTATGACATCTCCTCATTTAGCAATAGGAAAACTGAGGCTCTGGACAGTTGTGACTTGTCCTGAATGTGGTTCTATGTATTTCCAAGTCAGTGATTCCTACATAACTACAACCCAAATTCAGTAAGTAATTGTACCTTGCCAGAGTCACAATTAATAACCAAAAAGAAACATATAACATTTAGCAAGTCAACTCAAATATCTTTGTTGTACCACCACAAAGTAAGTTTATTACATGAGAATTAGGGTTAAAGAACCCTATTGACAAGCCCTTAGCATTGTAATTCAACTAAATGCTTACCAAATAGGAAGTTTCCAGCATAATTTTCCACTTGCATTCCCTCCATTAGGCTAAATTTACCAACTGCACCTGCTGTCCCATTCACTGCTGGCACTTCTTTCAAATTGGAATTGCTCTCCATCACTTAGTACTCAGGAGTTTTTTAATGGACCAGGAAATGAAAAGTACAACACGGTAAGTTCAGAAATTCAATTTTTTAAAGCAAATGTTTTGGGGTTTTTTTTTTTCAATATCTCTCCCTAAGGAAATGCACCTTAAGATTTATAAATTTCTGGTATGTTCCAGGTCATGGCAATTTATTCAAACAACTTTTGTCCATTTGCTACCTACATAGGGTCTCTGGACCACCAAGTCAACTCTGGAGCCCCACCTTGACTAATCACAGTCTCGAAGTTCATCCCATTCTGGCCCGCGTGTCTTTAAGGAGTTGGTTTACAATTTCAAGCCTTTACTCCTGAAGAGCCTAGGTATACCCACCTCCTTGAGTTATGGAGTCTTGGAAATGCCCAATTAAATGATCAAAACCAACATGAGATGCTGATGTCTTGTGATCAGGCATTTCTTTGTTCAAATCCCAAGCCTGCCAGTGAATTCCCATGTAACTCCTCTCATCATCAGTTTCTTCATCTATAAAATGGGAGTAAAATTACCTACTTCACAAGACTATGGTGAAGATTAGAAATAATGATTGTAAGTTGCCATATAAATGTCCAGTATGTAGTAGACACTCAATAGGTGGAGGTTAATAGCAATGATTTAAATATTGTTGAGCTAGAAAAAGGGAGAGTGGTCAAGGGCTATCTATTGGGAAGTATTTTGGGTACCTCTGACTGGGTGGAGATGTTGGTAGTTCCAAGCACACCCATCCACTACTTTGCTTCAACTTATTTGTTGTATCTTGCTAGGCATTAAATGCCCACCAGTGACTCTGCTCTGTGCTCAGGAATATCACCCACTTCAATCCCACAGATGGGTTCTGTTCAGCCCAAGTGAAACAAAGCCAGACTGTGGATCCTGCTATAAATAAATCGATGACCACAACTTGGACCGTGTCAGTACCCACATTTCTATCTTCAGCACTTAGCAAATTCCCCCTGTAATACGTGCTCTGAAATCTTCCTTGGTGAATGAGAGAAGAGCTCCATACCACACTGAAAGCGAAGTGGAGAGCTACAGAAGGATGCTGGGCTTTGGAATCCAACCCTGACTCTACAGCTTAGTAACTCTCAGCTTGGTGCAGCCTTGCTGGCATGTTTCATGTCAGTGCACCACACTGGCCTGTTACTTTACCGAGGCATTTAGAGAGCCGCTCTTCTTTAGTACCTAGTTACTTATCCTCTCTTACCCAATGTCCTCATCTATAAAATGGAGATATTTGCCTCCCGCCAGACTTAAACAAGGGTTAGATGAGATTATGTATGTAGACCATCAATATGGTACTGCCCTTGTGTTGATAAATGACTAGTATTTTGTTGCCTTTATTCACTGTTACAACTCTATCTTCGCTCATATTTTGGACTCTCATTTTCCTCTTGTTTCTAAGTTATTTTCATTAAAGCGTGAGTACACCACCTCTCCAACCTCTGAGGCAGAACCTCTGCTATTGCTGCTCTTCTGGGCAGAGTCTTGGCATCACAGACTCCCCACAGGGCTAGAAATCGGGGACCCTGACATTCCAAGCATTCACATATGATATGCCACAGCCCCCCCCCCAAAAAAAAGCCAACCCATTTCCTGGATCACTTACAGGTTAGTATTCCACTAGTTCCATCCAACAGTCAACAACTAAGTCCATTTAACTGACAGCTTCAGCACAGAATTAAATGTAATTTGTACTGATATACCTCAATGATTTACCAAAGCTGTCCATTTTCCTTGACACATATATATATATATAACTAGAAAAGGTCACACACCTGGGATTTGAAACTTGTCCTCTGCTAGATCATTCTGCCTCTGACAGATCACAGGGAAAAAAAATATGAAAATGATTCATCTGAGCTGTGCCTACATAATACTGAAAAATCAGTTAAAGGGTATTATGATGCCAATGACTCCTCCTGGTAATAGTCACGGACTATTTACTGAGCACATCCACTCTGCCAGGTGCTGGTTGTTTACCATTATCTCTGGTTAATTTTGCATTAAAGCCTTGCCCTGAATATTGGGTGGACTGAGTGCTGTGCAGAACTACACAGTGGAACACCTGTGCCAGTGCATTCTTCCATGAGTTCCCTCTGCAGTTAGTTTCATGGAGTTTTGCTTTTGCTAAAATACACTGACACCATCACATCCCCACCCCTGGCCCCTACCAACCTGCCTGGAATTCCTGAGAGTGTATAAGCTTGGAGTCTGACGTGCCTGTCCAAACTTCTGATTTGTTACGAGATTATTGGAACGGTGAGACAAAATTTAATTAACAGAAAATTATAATACAAAGTAATTTATAATAGCCAGTCTATAATGGGAACATTACAATGAGGCCTGGAGAATCATTCCTTCCCAACTAAAGATCACTCCTTTCCTAGGAATAGAAAATTAGATCCACACAATTCATTCCCTCTCTCTCTCCTAAACAATGAATTAAACACAACCACCTTCTGTATCTTTGGAAAAAAGTCTCCATTCTTTGAAGTCCTTGACTGGGCTTACAATGACTTAAGGTGGGGGAGTCTTCTCAGTTGTGCTGCATCCTCTCTGAAGTAGCCATATGGAAATTTCCATTCATTCAGTCAGTCAGTAAATACTGGAAACCTGCCAGGACCTGTGCAGGTGCTGGTGGTGGTCTCTGTCCTTGAGGAACTTATAATCTGTAGGATGGTAAAGACTTTAAACAATATGAAGAAGTATAAAATGTGGTCACTGCTTTCAGTAATTCCAGGAGCCACAGAAAATCCTATCATCATTGTTACTGTCACATTCCTTAACTTTCAAGATTATTTTAATCTCTTCTATCCTCCCCCCATGGATTATATTTTCTTTTCCTAGAACTGCTGCAAATCTTCCATTTGCTCTCAGACCTACTCTCCACCCCTCTCTACAATGCTATGTGTCTTAGGAAGTATAGAATATGCCAGAAGGCTCCCATGCCCTTGACTTCCTATTGGTTTCAGCCAAAGGGGAGTACTAACCAGATATTTTTTTAAAAAGACAGAAAGTGAGATTTGCATATTTTTCACCAAGTCTCTCCCTCAGCATCCTTGTGGGGTAGCCAAAACCCTCAACTGAAGCCCACAACCCTCTCCACACAGGTCTCTGCCCCTAACTGTCCCCATCTTTGCTCCCCCTTCACCCCACTCAGGTTCTGGTAACAATACAGGACTCCAGGTTCTGTACTGTCTTTTGGATTTTTAGTAAAATCTCTCCATACCTTTGTAACTAGTCCTTCTTTAAACTCTCCTCAAATTACCCCCTTTGAATGTACCATCTGTTTTCTGGAAGGACTCTGACTATTACGGCTACTTTGAATTTCTCCTTCATTATGGCTTTTTCCTGTGCAGAGAATTATTTTTGACATTTCCCAAAGTATTTTGGCCGAACCAGTTCAATAGACCTTTACTGAATGCCCACAATATTCTTCACCCTTCAAAATACTGAAGATAAAAAGATAACAGAGAACCTAAGTTTTGCCCTGAAGGAACCTGGTCTAATGATACAAATTGATGCATAAATAAGGTGTGCCAAACTTTATTCTCTAAACTATAACAATTTTAACAATAAAGGAATTGCTATTAATAATTACACAAGGACAGTAGGTGTAAACCGTATCAGTCCCAAGTTCAGTCTAAGCATAAAGACATCGTTGCATGTTACTACAATGTGCATGCAGAAGGAGTGTGCCCAGGCCCCCACAGGTGAACAAAGCTGAGCCACCTAACTCAGCCATGAAGAGGGATCAAGAGGAGGCTTCCTGAAGGAGTCTCAGCTCTGATCTGCCTCCTGAATACCCCACCTCTCGGGAGCACCCTTGTGTCACACCTCCTTGGCTAAAGACTCACTATGGCCACAGCTGACACATTGTAAACCCGGGGCTAAGTACAGCCTTATTTCAACAAGAAGTGAAAGATTCACTCTCTGACTTCAGAAATAAAACCTTTTCTTAAAGTATATGTGTAAATAGTCACACCATGACAGACACTTGTAGCTTGTAAATACACCTTAGTCCACAAATTATAGAGTGAAAGCATTATTACATTTTAAAATTTCTTAATTCCACTGGATGGTTGGGTGCACTGTAATAGAGTCAATCCAGGTACCCCCCCCGACCCCTTTCTCAGGATTTTGGGGTATGTGTCTGCGTGTACTGGGGTGAGGCTCCATAGTACGGAGGGTGTATTGACATTGGGCCTTGATGCTGTCACCCATCCACCAGTGAGTTGTGTTGGGCCCCAAAAGTCACCCCTAATTTCTTCTCCTGCCTCCCCACAAAACATCTTCATGTCCTCTCTCTCAGTCTGTGAACTATGTTTCTTCCCCGCTCTGGTGCATGAAGACTATCTGGGGCTGGACCAAGGAGGACAGGCCTCCTTCTCTGGGTCTCAATGGCTTTGATGTCCTGGCAGCTCACAACCAGGAGAATCTTCTTCACACCTAGGGTGCTCTTACTTCCTTTGTATGCTTCCAAATCTGTGTCTTCTGTATCTGGGCCTATGATACTGAATCTTAAGGCTCAAGGTTTTTTCCTTTGTTTTCATGACCTGCTTCATCATTTCTTCAATGAGCAAATCAAGACAGACTGCTCAGCTGTCCAAAGGAAGGAGGGCAGCAGCCACAGGCAATGACCGGTGGGGGAGAGCGGCAAGGCACCGATTCATATTTATAACACTTTTGCACCCCAGATTCATCAAGTATGATTCGTATGTCCGAGAACTAGAGATACAGAGATGAACATGAGAAAGTGCCTGCCCTTTGGAAGGTCACAGCCTATTAGGAATTGTAGAATCAAATTGCCAATGTAATACATACTTTTGAAGAAATAGACTTTCCAGAAGGCTGAAAAGCTGGGTGAAAAGAAATATTATGGATACCTGGACATTAACTCTACTGTTCTTTTCAGGGATCAGAAACGTTATAGGCATTCTTTGAAACTGAAGCATATGATCGCCAGAGTAAGTTTTGTCCTAAACAGTTCAAAATTACTGAGTGCCCACCACATGCTTGGTCAATTATTGGTGCAGCAAAAATTGAGGTCTCCAGACTTGACAAGACTCCATCATGAATGGTGTCACCAGCAGTTCTCAAACTTGGTGATTTACAGTCTTGCTGGCCTGAAATAAGTATGTTCTCGATGAGATGCAGTGTCCTGGCTTCTCTGTTGAGGAGCGAGGATTCTGCTTCAACAATCACTTCAGGTCATAACTCACCTCCCCCCAATCTTCAAATAATAATTCATTCGCAGAAGAACAGAGCTGGGAAGGCACCCTGAAGATCTCTGCTGAGTTTATTAATACTGAAACTACTGCCAATACATACAGGCCATGTTCCTCGGGCCACTGGTAGGGAGATAACTTAACTCTTACCCAGTTCCATGCCAGGTCCACCTCTCTTAGGAGTTCATTTCTAAACTTGCCACAAAAGGAAAAGTGTTTACTATATGATCATTTCCCCTTTCTCACAGGAAAATTATTGACTAATATTTTTATGACGTGTTTGGAAGCTTTCGACACATTCTGGGCTGTAGCAATTTTACACAAAACCTCAGAAGTGCACAAGTGGAGATCTGGCTACATTTTCAGACAGAAAACTTCTATTACCCAGACAATCTTTAGGATTAAATGCCGTATAGTCACCGATTTATATACAGAGATAGAGTCTGCTCTCAGTCATAAAATGAAAGCAGCTGCTTGTCACCCACATAATCCCTCCAGATCAGTGAACTGGAAATCTGAGAAACTTCTGCCCTTCAGACCAAAATATCTGGACATAAACTTTGAGGGGACAGTGCCTTAGATTTAGAGCTCTGCTTTGATTTAACCTTAATTCTTTTTATAAAAGAAAATCTATCTTTTTTTCCCCTCAAAAGAACTTCAGTAGCTATCCTGCTAACTAAGAAGTCTTACTGACAGTTATAGAACAGCCAATGTGAGAGTAGCTGTGAAGGAACTGACACAATTGAATTGCTATAATCTTTCCTGACAAACAGAATTCTAGAAAGGGTGCCCTTGCCTCTGAGTAGTTACAATTATTCTGCAAGCCTCAGGGGTGGACGAGCTGAGAGGTATTTGCAACTATTGCAAAAGAAACAGACAATAATTGGCTGTCCCCTTATCCTCCCTCTGGCTCACTCTGTAAATTGTTACCACTGGAGCAGAAATGGTATTCTGAAGGCTGAGAGGCTTTATCTCATGGGAATGAGTAAAAATTTTGATAATGTTATGAAAATATCAATCACTGAATTGTCATAAATTCAGTTGAAATAAATAGGATCAGCCTCAACTTACTGTTCTGTTTTCCGAATTGGTGCCTAGCATTTTCATCAGCCAAAAACTCAACAGAGGAGGGGTACTTGGATTTCATCCACACATATAAATAGATTTTAAAATACAGAACACAGAAAGAATCAGAGTCCTAAAGAAAAAGTCATCAAACCACTGAGGCGTCTGTTTATTAACTAAAAGTGCCACACGCAGCTGGAAACATTATCTGGAAGTCAACACCAGGCTAACAAAAAGATCAGGTTAAAAAGCAAATGATAGGGAGCTAAAGCTTTGGAAGAAAAGTAAAAGTAAGAGTTTTTTTTTTTCCCAAAATGAAATCTGTGTGGAATATATTCAGCACTGATTGCTGATACTAAAAACCCTTGTGAAGACAAGGAGAACGCCTTTACGTGGCAAAGGTACTGCTAAACACCGACAGGAAGCTGAGTAGTGATACAGTAGAGGACTCCTGTCTGAGTCAGTGAGCAGTTACGAGGCCTGCTATCATGCTTGAACAAATTCGAATGGAAAGCCCTAGGCAGTGCAGAAAGGGGGAAAGGAAGGGAAGGAGGGAGAGAAGAGTGGGAGACAGGAGACACGAAGAAAGCAAAGGGGAGGAAGAGAGGTCGAGTGAAGGAGGACGGAAAGAAGGAGAAACAGTATAAGGATGGGAGGAAAAGAACAGCATTATTTCTTTTGGCAAATAGTGTGTAATTTTCTACACAGAAAATTCAGGAGAGTCTTCAGACCAAAAATTCAAGACAAAGAGCAAGTTCAGAATGTTGGCTGAACATAACATCACTAAAAAAAAAAAAAAAAGTCAATCACATTCCTGTACACAAATCACAATCCATTAGAAAATGTAATTTTTTAAAGATACTATTAAAAGGACTTTTAAAATAATTTATAAGATACTTGGAAATAAATCTAGCAAAAGATATGCCAGAGTTTTATTGAGAAAAGTACAAAACTCTATGGAAGGACTTAAAATGTAACTATTCATGATGGCAAGACTCAACATCTTAAGGATGTCACGTATTACCAAATTAATCTATAAATTAACTGTAATTCCAGGCAAAGTCTAACAGGCTTTTTAATGCAACTGACAAGGTGCTTCTAAAATTTATATGGAGAAAAGCAGATAATTGTAAGCAAAAAGACAATTTTGACAGAAAAGGACAACGTAGGTGATTCACTGTATCTTATATAAAGACGTTATGCAGGGATAGTAATTAAGAAATTATAGTATTTGCCAAAAATAGACAGTTAGAGCAATGGAACAAAATAGAGAGCCCAGAAACAAATTTTTGCTTAAATGGACCTAAGATTACATAATATAACAGAGACAAAGTCACACATCAAGGCAGGGTGATGGACTATTCAATAAACAATGCTAGAAGAGTTAGTTAATCTGGTAGACACTAACACTGCTCAACAATGTCTGATTTTCCTCTCCTACTAGACAGACTGAGGTCAACACTGCCACACCACCTTGCAACAGGTCAGGCCATGCGATAAGGCTATGGCGACAACCTGTGGCAGAAAGATTATGAACAGGAGTGAGGGCTCCCCACATCCCCCTCCTACAGCACTGACAGGGGACGCTCTGTATTCTGGAAGAAAATGGCACAGCTACCTCTGCTTGGGTCCCTGAGAGACTCAAGGAGCAGAAAACCAACTGGGCTCACCCCACCCTAGAATGGCCACCAGTGTCGGGTACTCATAAGAAAGAAACAATGGCTTTGTTGTGTCAAGCCATTAAGATTTAGAGCTTAGTTTGTTACTACGGCATAACTAGCTTATCCTGAGAATACAATTATCCTGTGTGCCAACTAAAGAATGTGGCTCCCATCTGACTCTGCAAGGATTAGGTCATGAGCCACTGAAGGCGCTGAACTTCAACACACCCTGAAAGGAGTTGAGGTGGAGATGAGGAGCAAGGCATTCTGTGCTCTGTTGAAAACTGGCAGAACAAGCCTTCAGATAGTTAGATATTTTCAGGAGAAAATTTTATAAACCCAATTTCTTGCATCTTCTCATACCAAGAAAAGCACAAAATCATTAACAGAGACATCTGCTCTTCGTGACTAGCAGCAACCTTCTACCAAGATGTGTGCTTGATTCCATGTACCCCATTCACCAAAATCATGTATACGCTGACCTCACCACTGCCTCTCCAGCGCAGTTCCTCAGAGCTATCTGAGAGGCTGTTTCCAGCCTAAAGTCCTCGGTTAAGTCCCCAAATAAAACTGAACTCACAGCTCTCACATCGTATGTTTTTTTTCAGTCAACATGTGGAAAAAAGTCAATAAAGCTAGATCCTTACCTCAGGCCACAAGTGGATTTTAATTTAATTTAGACCTAAATATGAAAAGGAAAAACTTGAAAAAATTATAGAAGAAAATATAGAAGGATACCCTCATGACCTTAGGACATAAAGGATTTCTTAAATAAAATAAAACAAAACTCAAACCATAAAAAAAAGAGATAAATTTGAGTATTTAAAAATTTTTTAAACTTCTCTACAACAAAAGACACTATAAACAGAGCAAAAAATCAAACAATTTGGAGAAGATATTTGTAACCATATAACTGAAAACAATTAGTATCTAGGATAAATAGAAATCCATAAAATGATACTATATTACACCCTGAATAAAGAATATAAATAAATATTCATATTCTAGCAAATATAATTTAAAAGTACATGCATTATATATAAATTATATAGTATATATTATAATAAAAATTAATGTAATACAATAATATTTAACAAAATAAAGTAGATGCAAATGCTGGTGATCAGGAAAACCACCTAAAAGGTCTGACCTGTGGCCTGATAATCTGCTCTGCTCCTTAGCGCTTCTCTGTGCTAGAGATCCACGGACCAACCTTTTTTTTTTTTTTTTAAGTCTAGTCCTTTTATGTTTCCCTTAGGAATGTTTTCCCCTAATGAGATTATAAACTGTCAAGGATGGGACTGAATCTGCAGCCCCCATGCCTATTCTACCTGCAGGTGTTTTTGGCTTACCTGACATGATGCTTTTTCAAAGATTTAATTTGACTACCTCTGAGTAAAGCTGCGAAGCTCCTCCATTCATAACAAACCCCACTATTCTCCACAGTCTTATTTTCAACCCATGTCACATATTTCTTACCTTCCTGATCTCTGTATGCATTAGAATTATGACTTCTGCCCATGGGCAGTGATTAGCCTTCATTCTTTTAACTGATAAATCTATAAAGTCACTAATGTGACTATTCGCTGAAGCAATGCAAATAAAACACAGTCTCTGCCTTTGTTGGAGCTCAGAGTCTATTAGAGTGAGACACAAGTAAATAAATTATAACACCAGTGAGTGCAGTTACAGCTCTACACAAGGTAGCTGCCATAGCTAGGAGAGACTGAATAGAGCAAAGGGAGGGCGGGTGGAGGGGTGGGTAGAGGCTGCTTATAAAGGAGCCTTAGAGGGGATGGTATCTGAATTACATTTTGAAAAATAAATACCCAGGCAGTCAAAAGAGAAGTGAGCATTCCTGGCTGAGGGAACCTCATATCTAAAATCACAGGTGACTCAGGATGGGGAGCAGATCAAGTGTGGGGGGTGATGGGACATGGGATAGCAGCTCAATTATATAAGCACCTCGTACAACTTCAGTTAAAACTGTGGCTCTAATGCTTGTTAAATAGGTAACTTTAGACAATTTACTTAACCTTTATGAGTCTCAGTTTCCTCAAGAGTCAAGCAGAGATAACATTTTCTTCCCGTGTTCTAATGAGGATTTAATGTGATAATGTTTGGTTAAATTCTTAGTGTAGCACCTAGTACAATGAGATGCTATCAGGAAATGTTAGCTTAATGGAACACTTAGGGCAGTTTTCCAGGCCTTTTGGTCACTTTGATGGCCTTTCTATGGAGGTCCACTACAGCATTTCTCCTTAATGTTTACCTGTATTTTCTAATTTTTCAATGATAAACATATATGTCTTTCATAATAGAATTAAATAAGACTTCTTTTTTTTATAATGCATGACTCTTTTGGCAGGCATGGACAAGACTATTTTAAATTTATATAGAAAGGCAAAGAACTTAAGGTTGGTAAAACAATTTTGGAAAATAAGAATAAAGTTGGAAGAATCAGTCTATTTAGACCAGGATGTCAAGACTTCCTCTACAGCTACAGCTATCAAGAGAGTGTGGCGCTGGCAGAGGGCTAGACACACAGAGCAACGGAACAGAACAGAAAAGCCAGAAGAGACCTACAGAAAGAGGGGGAGAGAGAGATTGACTGATTAATTTTTTAAACTGGCTCACTTAGTTGTGAGGGGCTAGAAAATTCAAAATCTTGCAGGGCAGGCCAAGCCAGGCTGAAGAACCAGGGAAGAGCTGATTTTGCGATCTTGACTCTGAAGGCAGTCAGTCTAGAGGCAGAATTCCTTCCTCCCTTCGGAATCTCAGTCCTTTCTCTTAAGACTTTCAACTGATTGAATGAAGCCCATTCACATTATGATGGTAATCTGCTTTACTCAAAGTCTGGTGTTTAAATGTTAATCACATCTGAAAAACATACCTTCACAGGAACATCAGACTGGTATTTGGTGGGGGAGTGGAGTTCAGTTTTTTTTTGTTTTGTTTCGTTTTGTTTTTGAGAGATAAATGATTTCTTTGGGTTTATATTCTCCTATGAAATACAAATGCTGATTCAGTCTGTCAATGTATGAGAGAAGACCCTTTCAATGATACCATCTTTATAAACACTAATTATCTTCCCCAAGTCTGGATTTCCTGGAAGTCACATCACTCACAATGAAGCTTGTCTTTCATTTCTGTCATTTAAAGGCTGGTCTACTTCTAGCCTAAATCAGGAAAAATGTACAGAACCCACCACAATTTGTCCAGCAGGCTGACAGTGTTTTATGTCAAACTCTGATCCCCCCCCCTGCAATTAGTAAGAAAATTTTGCTGCTTCACTCCTGACAGTCCCTGCTGCGGGCAGAACTGGTATCAGATGTTCTCTGAAACATACTGTCTTTCATCTAGAGTCAGAAGTTAGATATACGAGAAGGAGGAGGAGGAGGAGGAGGAGGACAGCCATCAGCCATGGTTGTGGAGGGTGAGACTGACAGACCTAAGCCGAACAGGAGAGAACAGAGGTAGTTCTTGCTACAGCACAGTGGAGATGGATAACCTCACAGCTCCCAGACTCACAGACTTCTCAGCTTCCAGCCACCTCACCCGTGCTCCACTCCAGGAGTCATTTTTGGCACCAGGCTAGCTGAGGCTTATGGGCTTCTCCTTGTGCTTCTTCCCATGGTTTCAGCTGGGGGCCAGGGATCTTTACTATTTTAAGGATGGGGTGCTTAGGGAGCTGCCATGGGAGGACTGTTGCATAATTCAGCTCCCAAGGGGTTTATTCAGGTGCTTTTCAAACATAACATACTTCAGGACATCAATGGCCACACCTTCCTGTCCATATATTAACCGTCCAAATTGATCATAGATGGTCAGAGTCTGCTAAGTGCGCATGAGGACAATGATGTGGCCATTCATGATGTCCTGGTTCCGCATGTCTGAGAAGCAAATCTGAACCACTAGGGTGGCTCTGAAGAGTCTACAAAGCTCCAGCAAACGGTCTTATGTTTGATGTCCCAGACCACATCCAGGAAACAGTTATCAATTACCAAGCTATGAAGCTGATCATGATCTAAATTGTTTAGAAAAAGGTGAGCATCAATAAAGATAGCCTCAGCTTTCTCAGGGAAGTCCTTTGTTTTCAAATTAGCATCATATTCTTTTACCTTCTGAATGGACAATTGTGAAGCTACATTCTTCTTTAACTGCTCAGTTCTCTGTGTCAGTCCTTTCTTTGAAAGAGATGACATGAGAGCATTACCCTCAGGAGGAACACAGGTGTCAAAGATCCAGCTCTACAGGCCAGATGCACGGGATGCGCCAAATGTTCCAGAGGCATGGCCAGTCCTGCTTTCCCAGCACATTCTATAAACGCCTTTTTCTGATTTGTATTTGGGTTCAAAAATAGGGGGTGTGAAATGTTTTTTAGTTCTCACAGCTGTGTACTGAGTCACCAGGACTGACTGCAGAGACCACTATTCAGAAGCTCTGGATAAGTAAGACAACCTCCCCCGGCATGGGGGCTGCCGGTTCTTTCACACAAAGGCCTCTTGAATGAGGACTAGGAGTGAAGAGCCAGGGGCAGGAGAGAAGGCACATAGAATGGGGCTAGCTGCGTATGGAATCCAACTGAGTACCATGACCTAGCCAAAATGACACACAAAATCAAACATAGCAGCAACTTTTTTCCTAGAAAAAAAATGGAAACAACTTAAATGTCCTTTACCAAATCAGTGACTAAGCAAACTTGTACATCTATACCACGGAATACTACTCAGCAATAAAAAAGAGCAAACAACCACTGATGCAGGTAACAACTTAGAGAGAACTCAAAGGCATGCTGAGTGAAATAAGCCAATCTCAAAAGGTGCCGTATGATTCCATTTATAAAACATTATTAAAATTACAAAATTATGCAGATGGAGAATAGATTGGTGGTTACCCGGAGTTAGGAATGAGGACAGGGGATTGGTATGGCTATAAAGGGATTGTAGGAAGGACTGATGGAATAGTTCTATATAGTGACTGTGGTGGTAACTACACAGATCTACAAATGTGATGAAATTGCATAAAACTACACACACACACATGCACATGCACGTGCAAAATTGGTAAAATCCAAAATAACCTCTGTAGATGGTATCAATGCCATTTGCCTGTTCTAATATTGTGCTATGGTTGCTACTGAGGGACTGAGTGAAGGATACATGAGACCTTTTATATTGTTTTTGCAAATTCCTGTGAATCTAAACTCATTTCGAATTTAAAAGTTTTTAAAAGTACATGGGTTTAAAATTGCTTTGTCTTCCAATTTTTAATTTGCACCTAACCAAATTAATTATTCACCAGTATCTATGACTCACTCATTGTACATCAGCTATATTACACAGACTTTCTATTGGCAATTTTGTGCTCCATTAAAAAAAATCCAAGGGCCTCTGAATGCTTCTCCAAAACCTTTAAAAGATTATGCATGGTCAGCCCTATATGCAGACACCAAAAGAAGCTACTAACCATCAACCTCTATGCCATTGCCTAAGCTCACCTAATGTTAATCCTCTAGTAACTGTTAAAATACAGAAGGACCTTGTCAAAATGGAAAGATGTCGCCCTTGCTGGACTAAGAATGGCCTTTATCAGGGTCATTTGGGAGTCACCAGGTGTTACTGAGTCCCTCTCTCAGTATACAAGTATGTCTACAAAATCCTCGTGTTGCCTCTGGAGGGCGCTGATCCCGTTTTTCGTGCCTCCAAAGTGAAATTCTTTCAGAGCCAGACAGAGCCTAGAAAATCACAAGGGTCCCTCATTACCACCACAGGGCGACCTTTGCCAAGTGCAAAACAAAATCATCTGCAGAGTCTCGGCTGCTGTGTTAGTGCCTCATTCAGCACCACAGACTTCGGTGCACGGTGGAGCAGGGCCACATTCACAGCCTAGCTGTCCCTGCAGCCCGGTGTTCCCAGGCCCTGATGCCACCTGTGCCTGCTCATCTGCAGTGACCTCGCTTAGGTGGCTCCCCTTCGGGTTTCTGAGGCCCTCGTGGGGGTGAACTGACCCAGGGTTCCCTGGATGCTTCTCTTCTTTCACCCCTGATTTCCTATGCACGCAGGGAGCAGGGCAGGGAGTTTTCTTTGGCTGACTCGGTGTTTGGCAGCCACTTAGGAGTGAAATTGCTCTGTGCTGGGCAACTGAGATGAAAACCAGAAGGTGCAGCCAGAGAACAGGCCTGGAAGACATAGATTCCAGATCTATTCCTTGCACACAATGCAACTGCAGTAATGACTACTAATATGGTGGGAGGTGGGGAGGGGCATAGTTTTTCCATTAGTAAAATTTTGATGACAAGGGGGCCGGGTGCCCGATGCAGAAAGCAGAGGGATGGTGATAAAAGGAACCACCTAAAATTAAACTGTGAGTAAGCACTAGGATCAAATTACGAGATAAGTTTCAAACAGTGATCAAAGTTTGCAAAAGTCCTAGGTGCATTTTCTGAAAATGTAAATTGATATGTATTTACGTATCTTATATGTGTCTATATGATTCCCCAATTAGATCATAAGTTCCTCAAAAGTCAGACCCCGAGAATGGCTGGTCTCTTTTGCTGCATGTACTAGAATTCAATAAATTACAGAAGGCTACTCACATTTGCCCAGTACCTAGTCTGTGTTCTTTTAAAGATGCAAATTCATTCCATTTAATCCTCACAGCAATGCCATTAGCACATATTATTGCCTGCATTTTGCAGATGTGGAAAAGCACTCAAAGTTTTAGTCACACGCTCAACGATTTATAGGTAGTTAAGTGGGAGGACTGACATTCAAATACAGGTCTGTGTGTCTAACCCTAAGACCATGTTCTCTCAACAGCACCAGTCTCCCAAATATTTATTCATTTACTTCAGCTCAAATGTATGCAAAATATGTATGTGTATATGTACATTTTAAATGCTTAAGGTAACCCAAAATAAATCTTTACTAACTAGCTCACATTGAAAGAAGGCTAGGTTCGTGATTATAGTTCTAATGACACAAAAACTTCCTTAAGTGCTTCCTGAATCGAGCAATAATAAGTCATGCTCTATATCATTTGTGTTAATTGAAAATGGGAAGTATGGGTACAGTAGCTCTTTATGAAGAAGGTAACTTGTCTAAAATGCTTCCCAATATTAAAAAAAAAAAAAATGATATTAGCTGGAGGGAGAGAAGGGAGATGGAGAAACCAAAAGGAGGAAAAAAAAGGTTGCTTTTGTGCTGGCTTCAGAAAGGAACTCCAGTGAAATTTCAGAGCACTGTGGGGTTATTTCAAATTCTGAATTACAGCAGCTTGCTAGGCAGTTAGATAGAGATGAGCACTGGGCAGGGAGAGAGGAAGGGGAAAGGAGCAACCCAGAAAATAATGGTATGCCTGCACTCAGGACAAGGGGCTCCAAAAACTTTCTCTAAATGAGGGCCAACAAAGAAGACAGCTAGGATCCAATGCTGCATCCATGCAATAGAAAGAAGGAGCCGGCTTAACCTGGTCCAATGCTCATTATAATGTAATTAATATTACATTTTGAGCCCCCTCCCGTGGGTTTCTCTGTGTGCTTCATGGGTAAGAACCGCCCAAAAGGGGATGGGCGCACCTGAGCACAAGGGACCTGAGCTGTCAGTCAGCCTGAGCACTCAACCTGAGCCGTGAATCAATCAATCAATCACGAAAAACACCCCTAAGCCAGGATATAGAAACAGGAGAAATAAAGGAATGGCGCCATTTTTCCTCTCTTGGACTGGCCCGCTCCCAACAATTGGGAGCGTACTCTATTTTACTACCTTTTTGCTTTACTAATAAAATCTTCTTTATATCACACTTTCTGTCCCTCATTAAAAATTATTTTTTTTTTTCTAGTGACTAAGAACCGAGGTAATTCTTATTTCCCTCCTCCTGGTAACACTTTCAGTTACAAAAATTTTTGGTGACGTCTTCACTAGTGCAGGTAGTATTGTTGCCGATAGATGGAACCGGTGTTCCAGGTTCTTGTCCTGTCCCAGAAAGAATTCAGAGACAAGACATAGTGGTTAAAAAAGGTAAAATGAGGATTTATTAAAGGATAGACAGTACACTCTCAGGGGAGAGCGGGCGGGCTGAGGTGAGCGGCTGCCCTGAGTTTCTTTGGCAAGTTAGCCACATAGGGTGTAAAAATGAATGGGCAGAATATTCATTGGCGAGGGAAGCGTTTGGGGTTGTATTCCCTGATTATCATCCCAACTCCACCTTCCCAAAGTGAGGAGGGATTTTTGTCCTTATTTAGTCTGGATCGGAAGTGTCATGGCATCGGTGCATGATGGGTACTTCTGATCAGCAAGGCTAATTTTATTGAAATGAGGGCATAATGAGCAAAAGGTTACATTCGGACACTAGAAATTCCTGCCTTTTCTCACCTTTCTTTGTTCTTCTCAAGGCCACTTGTCACCCCAAAAGGCATGATCTCTTATCAGCCCAAAGGTTCCTGCTTTTCCTTCTCTGCCCAGGGACCCCTGGTGCTTACATGATGTGTGGTTTCCTGCATTTGGCCTGTGCCCCTCCTTTCTGCCCAATTCCTGCCATTTGGTCGGTGTCCCCCTTTCTCTGCTCATATCTAGCTACCTGTCTGCTCTACCAGTATTAGGAACTTGTGTGTTGGAGGACAACACAAATTGCTTGACAGAAGTGACAAGCTCTGCCTCATGCAAAATCTTACTTCCACCTGCCAAGTAATTCCAGAGGCTTTTTTTTTAATAAAGGGTATTATAAAACAAAAAAAAATATCTGATACAGTCTCTCAAATACAGCACAGGATTAGAGCTGAAGTCTGATGTAAAATATAGCGTGAACTGCATTCGCTGCTGAAAACGTAGAACTTTACCTGAGCCTCACATTCCCGGAAAACAGGGATAGTCAATACATCCTTTCGTATTTCAGAAAACAGTTTATTGCAAAGAAGCATCCTTTCACATATGACTTGTATAAAACCCATGGATGACTCCACTGTGTGTCTCTGCCAAGGCCAGGCACAGGCTCTCGAAATTCCCTTTCTTTACCTAATAAATGATTGCTTGAACTGTTTATCCCCACTGAACAGTCCGGACAAAATGCTCACTAACTTGACCTGACCAACTTTCATCCGGCTTCTCTCTTTCCCCCAGAATCCTGAACTTTGGCCCACAGTTGCACGTAAGCAAGCATTAGGAGCTTAAGGAAGCACTGGAATACAGAACAAAACCCCTTAACAGCCTTTCCTGAGAATCAGCTGACCACAAAAACAGACATTTTCTGCTCAACTGACCAACCAATCCCCGGCTCACCCCACTCTCCACACCCAGACCTTCCTAGCTTTGTTTATTTCTCCCTTTAAAATGAAATCCCTTTCTGCCTGGCCTTTGAGACCCTTATAGATATAATGGTCAGAGCCTTCTGTTGCAATAGTTCCTTCCCTCCTACTGTAATAGCCCCCCTCTCCCAACTCCCATAGTCTTTTCAACTAAAGTCCCTCCTTACTTGAGTCTGGGTTTGTTTTTTTATTTGACACTGCCTGAAGATATAGTTTCTAATATTTTTGGAATTATCTTCTCCTCTGTCATGTTTGCTTTTATTTATGATTTCACTTTTATGGATTTTAAGTATTCACAGCTGATACAGAAGCCCCACAGGCAGAGGGATCAAACTCTCCAAGGGTATTAACAAGCTCCCCACATACCTCTTAGGTTAAAATGGAAATGAATAGATAGGTAGGAGGGCTGCTTCCATATGCAAACTCCTCCAGATAATCAATTCTATTCTAATATCTTGCTGGCTGCAGAATTACAGCTTCTGGGGCCATTTAATTCACTTCCAGCTAATGCCTAAGGTGCCAATGGATAACAAAGGAAAAACAAAAAGTAGAGATCAAACTAAAATATTTCATTAGATCACAGCAAGTTAAAAGCCTGGCCAACTCTAAGTTTCACAGAGCATCTCTGTCATCTCATCCCTGAACTGGCCCAAATAAAAGGTTTGCTAGTGTTTACAAACTATCAACTTTGCACCTTGAAAATACTTATGTTATCATAGGAAGTTCAATGATATTATTTTAAACAAAAGTTAGGTTATACAGACTGGTAAAGGATGTTTTTGACTAGTGTATTTAGTAATAGATAAAACCATAAGTTAAAAATTATAAATCACATTTAATTATACATATTTAATGAATTTTTCACTGAAATCATAGCTAAATTTAAATAATCGGATTACGTAGTATCCGTAGTCATAGGGTGCTTTTGCTGGTTTTGAGACAGGAAGAAAGGGGACAGGGCACGGCCATTCAAGGAATGACACAGCAATTAACACCAAGATTGAGGAAGATTCAACCTCCAGTGGGCCTTGAGGCTCAAGATGGTGGGAGATTTCACTTCTGGTAGACTTTGAGCTTCATTATACGCTCATTGTAATATATTAGCGTGGTAAATGGCACTCCCATAGGCACAATGACAGTTTGGAGGCTGACCATAAAAGGTCAAAAAGTGGATGGTGGTACAGTTCCTGGGAAACCCAGCCCCTTCCTCAAAGTAGCTGGAATAATCCTCCCGCTTGTTAGCATATAAAGTTACCCAGCCTATAAAAACTAACACCCACCACACCTCATGGCTGCTCTCCCTTCTGAGTGAGACAGACTGCACTCTGTCTGCAGAGTGTGTAACTACTCTGAGCACCCAACCCCCACACCTAGTGGCCTTTCTCCTGCCTTCTGAAACAGCCTGCACTCTGTCTATGGAATAAGTATCTCTTTGAATAAATCTACTTTTACTCAACTGTGGCTCACTCTTAAACTCCTTCCTGTGAGAAGCCAAGGACCCACACTTGGCGGAGTACATCCCAGGGACTCAACAGAAGTTGCCTTGAAGTCTCTGTTCTTTGTTGGAGATTTGCAGATTCGTGGGGGTTTTGGGGGGGGGGGTTGGTTTGTTTTTGTTTTCTCGTCATTCTATTGTGATATCAAGAAACTAAGAAGCCTAATGAAAAAGTAAAATGCTTATGTTGGGACACAGACATCCTCTCGCCCCACATTCTTTTTCCTGTATCAGTTTCCTGCTCAGAAGTTTCTGGTACACATTGTCATGGTTACAAGGATCAGCAGTATAATGAGAAATGTTTAAAAACTGGCTCTGGAAGAGAGGGGATGTGTAGCACCTGACGATTTCCATGGTGTAAATACTCCCACCATGGTCAATTTCAAGCTTGCAATGTGACTGCACTTGGAGTTGAGAAAGAGATGCTCAGCAATCAACCACACTGATACAATAGATGTAGATAACCTCAAGAGCACAGAATAATAAAATGAGGTAAAATAATTAGGAAGTGATGAGTTTTGAGTACATATAATTTTTGGTTTTAATATAACTTAATTGTCAGTTTACATAATTTACATTTTATTAATGGCTGTGTGAAACAACAGGCTTGCAAAATTCCTGGAAATTTAACAGTCAGCTTCCGTATGCTGGCACAAGCTGATACCAGTGCCTGCAACCCCTAGAGGCCTAGGTAACATTATTTAAGACAGGAATGATTCAGCTCACAGAAGCTTAAGCTTTTACTGACCAAAAGGCATATATCACCTGTGGTAGTTTGAATGGTGGCTCCCAAAAGATATGTCCAACTGGAACCTGTGAACATGGGCTTATTTGGAAAAAGAGTCTTTGCTGATGGAATTAAGAACCTCAAGATCAGATCATCCTGGATTATCTGGGTGGGCCCTAAATCCAACAGCCCTATGTCCTGATGAAAAAAGACGCAGACAGAAGAGAACACATTGACACAGGGAGAAAGGCCACATAAAGAAGGAAGCAGGGTGGGTAGGGTATAGCTCAAGTGGCAGAGCACATGCTTAGCATGCACAAGGTCCTGGTTCAACACCCAGTACCTCCTCTAAAAATAAATAAATGAATGAACCTCCCCCTTCAAAACAAAACAAAACAAAAAATTTAAAAGAAAGAAAAGAAGGAAGCAGAATTTATGGTCAGTTAATACACAACAAAGGAGGCAAGAATATACAATGGAGAAAAGACAGTCTCTTCAACTAGTGGTGCTAGGAAAACTGGACAGCTACCTGTAAAAGACTGAAATTAAAACATTCTCTAATACCATATACAAAAATAAACTCCAAATGGATTAAAGACCTGAATGTAAGACCAGATACTATAAAACTCCTAGAGGAAAACATAGGCAGAACACTCTTGGACATAACACAGCAATATTTTTTTTTGTAACCAGCTCCTAGAGTAATGGAAATAAAAGCAAAAAAAAAAAAAAAAAAAAAAAAAAAAAAAGGGATGTAATTAAATTTAAAAGCTTTTGCACAGCTAAGGATACCATCAACAAAACAAAAAGACAACCTACAAAATGGGAAAAAATATTCGCAAATGATGTGACCAATAAAGGACTAATTTCCAAAATATACAAACAACTTATACAGCTTAATATCAAAAAAAAAAAAAGCAACTCAATCAAAAAACGGGCAGAAGAACTAAATAGACATTTCTCCAAAGAAGACATACAGATGGTCAATAAGCACATGAAAAGATGCTCAACATTTCTCATTGTCAGAGAAATGCAAATGAAAACTACAATGAGATATCACCTCACACCAAACAGAATGGACATTATTAAAAAGTCCACAAACAATAAATGGTGGAGAGGCTGTGGAGAAAAGGGAACCCTCCTACACTGTCGGTGGGAATGTAGGTTGGTGCAGCCACTATGGAAAAACAGTATGGAGATTCCTCAAAAGACTAAAATAGACTTATCATATGATTCAGCAATCCCACTCCTGGGCATATATCCAGAGGAAAATATAATTCAAAAAATTACATGCACCCCAATGTTCACAGCAGCACTATTTAAAATAGCCAAGATACGGAAACAACACAAATGTCCATCGACAGATGATTGGATAAAGAAAATGTGGTATAGGTATACAATGGAATACTACTCAAGCATTAAAAAGAATAAAATAATCCATTTGCAGCAACATGGATGGATCTGGAGACCATCATTCTAAGTGAAGTAAGCCAGAAATAGAAAGAAAAATACCATATGATACCACTTATATGTGGAATCGTAAAAAAAAAAAAAAGGAGGGCAGACACAAATGAACTTATCTGCAACACAGAAACAGACTCACAGACAGAGAAAACAAACTTATGGTTACCGGTGGGTAAAGAGAGTGGGAAGGGGTAAATTGGGAATTCAAAATTTGTACCTCTTGGGGAGTGATGGAAATGTTAGCTATCTTGATTGTGGTGGTGGTTTCACTGGTATATACATTTATCAAAACTCATCAAATTGTTCATCTCAAATATGTGTAGTTTACTGTACAGGAATCATACCATAATAAAAGTGTTTAAAAAAAAAAAAAAAGAAGAAGGAAGCAGAGACTCAGGCAACCCATCTACAAGCCAAGGAAAGTCAAGCATTGCCAGCAGCCACCAGAAGCTAGGAAAGCACCCTGGAACAATTCTCTCTCTGATCCTCCAGAAGGAACCAACCCTGCCGACATCTTGATTCTGGACGGCTGGCCTCCAGAACTGTGAGAAAATTAACTTCTGTTGCTTTAAGCCACCAAGTTTGTGGTAATTTATTATGACAGCCTCAGGAAATGAATATGCTACTCCATGACAGTTAGCCCTGGTCAAACTAAACTCAAAGAAAGAGGCTTTCCAGATTTTAAAAGCTTTAAACTAATACCTTGGAAAAATTTGCAGCCCTGTAATCACGTAGGATCACAGTGGAGAAAACAGGTAAAATTTAAAGAGAAAGACAGCTTACTGCTGGTATTCCTTTTTGTTGTAAAAAGTCATCTCATATCTTAGTACTCCTTATAGGTCAGGCATGACTAGACTTCCTGGTGACCTAGACCCAATCTCAAAACTACTGATAGCCAGAGCTTATTTACCAGGTGGGGAAAACAGATGTTCTTAAATTTCTCAGCCGTAGCCTTCTTTTTATGTCCAGAGGATCAGCTCCTGTTTTAATTGTATTTAATTCCTGTTTCCTAACTCTATTAATTGGGAAAGAAACGAGTAAAGAAAGAATCTGTGATAGGTGAACATCCAAGAGACCTTGTAAAGGATAGCAGGCTTGAAATTTTCCCATTGATTGTCATTATTAATCTGACTACATAATTGGTAGGGCCCAGTGCAAAATCTCAAGACAGTTACAGCAGAGCATTAAACCAAGCAGGAGCCCTTCTAAGCACGGGTCTTGTGCAAATGCATGAGTCACGTGCCCATGAGTCCAGCCCTATCAATGGGATATCAAGCCGAGCTACTACAGACTAGAAATTTTGATTCTTGAATCTAATATACTACTCTCAACTTTTTTACTAGTTCTTATTTCCATTTAGAAATGACTTGCCATGTTATTTGTTGCAAATAAATATTGATATGCATTGAATTTTTTTTTAGAAGCTTTATTCACAACCACCAAAAAATGGAAACAACCCCAAGCTTTCATCTGGTGAATGTAAAACAAACTGGTATATCCATACAATGGAACACCGCCAAAAAGCAACAACATGGATGAATCTCCACGATGTTATGCCCGGTGCAAGAACTCAGCCTCCAAAGGTCACATCATGCATGATGACGTGACACCCTGGAAAAGGCAAATCCACAGGGATGGAGAACAGATCACTGTTTGCCAGAGGCTGGGGTGGGGCGAGGGCTTGACTCCAAAGCAGAAGCACTGGGGAATATTTAGGAGGAAGGGCCCTGCTTTGTGTTCCTATTGCGGGGATGGTTACATAACACCATACACGTGTCAAACCCTTAGGACTGTACAACCAAAAAAAAAGTTAATTTTATGGTATGCTAACTTAGGAATTTTTTTGAATGAGAAAAAAATTGGCCATATATATCCAAATACATTTTTCTTATAAAGTACTTTAAAAGAAATTTTCCATCTGAGTTTCTGCCAGAAAAGCTGCTTTGAGGGGCTCTGCCACATCAGCCCTGGTATTCTGTGGGACTGTTTTTCCATCTGTGAAACAAGATCTGTCCAGAGCAGTGATTTGGCATTCATTTTCCTCCCCAGTTTCATCCCTGGGCACTCCTTTTGTGAAAGTGAGGCAAGGGCACATTTGGAGACGAAGAATGTTCAGCATCCACCAGGCTCCAGACCCACAGCTCTACGTCAACTGGAGCAGTCGTGCTTTTGTTTATTTCGTGTATCGGTTGTCTGCAGAACTTTCATTTAGAATAGCTGTTCCCAAGCCACATCCTTAGGTATCTGGGGAGTTTGAACAATCCCAGATTCCAGGCCCTAGTGGTGGAGTCAACTCGACTGTCCGTTGGGCAAGTGCCCCCGTGGATCTCAGTGGTTAGCCAGAATGAGGCACTGGTTCTAATGGTCAGTGATGCCAAACTAGATGTTTCAGGGGGAGCATGAAGTGTGGGTTCTTGCTTCAGAACCTTTGGATACATAATTGGATTCTGAAAAGGCTGCTAAGTCTAGGCCTCCCCTGACACAGGGTCTGAAAGGACCTTAAACTTCTCCCTCCCCCCACAGGACAATTTTAGAGAAGAGCACTTTGTAACAATAAAGAGCTGTGCAAAGATGGGGGAAATGCTGTTATGAGGTTGAAAGTGGTGACCAAAGACAGCAGGACTGGGGAGTATCATTAATAACAAGAGCTGCCCTTTACTCCAAGCAGGTGCCCTGTGCCAGTCCCACTGTTAGCGATCCTTTTACCCTCACAACAACCCTGGGAGAGAAGAGCTGTCATTGCAGAGAGGGGTAAGGAAACTGAACCCCCAAGAAGCCCCAGGTCACAGGATGACAGAGCTGGGTCCCAGCCCACACCCCCAACCGTCCGGGCCAAGAGGAAACCATGAGGTCTGACATCAGGCCTGCTCTCTCAGCACAGGCCCCAGAGAAAGGGACTGATGCTACCTTCCATCTAAAGGCTGGTGGGAAGTCACTAAAGGCACCTTGAGACCTTGCCATCTGAAATAGCTCTCAAAAATTACTTTCAAGTTTTATATAATGAAATGCTTTCCTCAAAACCTATCTTATGCTTAAGTCTAACCTATAAACCCAGAGTTGGGCTGCCGTGGTTGAAGGTGGGGGGCAAGGGTGGCCAAAGGTTCCCAAGGCTCCTAGAGCAACACTTGATGGCCACTTACCTAGTAAATTGGCACTTCCTGTGAGAGGTACAAGAGCCATGATGCCTAAGGCCCTGGTTTTGGGTTCCAAAGAATGAAGTGGGACACAGGCTGCCTTGCTCCTGTGAAGTCCATCCCGGGAAGGGCTGCAGGATTCCAGGCCTGCCACATGCAACGAGCATGGGGGCAGGTGCATCTGAATGGGTAGCCCCTGCTTCCCCCACTCTGGCCTGGCCCCAGCGGTCGTGCCCTGGCACTCACAAGATAGGAAACTTATTTTCACCATCTTACTTTTAGTAAGAGTTTTACTCCTCAGAGATACGGATTATAAGGTTAAAAACTGCAGTCGCCTTCCCTTTTTTCTTGGCTTTCTAAGAGCCATCATCTGATTTTCTCTATCAACTAAAGTAGAATGTTCAAGCTCAGATCTTGGTGTGGAATCAACGGCAGATCCGCACCTCTGACCCCTGGGGCAGGGGCTGGCCAGGACGGCTCACTGTTTGGCTGCCATCAAACGGACTTCCTTTTCATAGACGTCGGTGATCACCCCCATGGGGAGTGGACTGTGTGCTCAGTGTTATTGCCAAACAGCTGGAACTCGTAGTGGACAAGCCGTTCCCAAAAACCGATGTTGGGCGGGATGACGACGGCCGGCGCGGCTTGGTCCAGGCGTGGTCCAAGCAGCGCGGTGGCCGGTGCTTCCGGGGGCAGCAGAGCCGAGGGCGGCAGAGCGTTGGAGCAGAGACACGACTCAGCGCAGCAGGGGACGGCCCTGCTTCGTCTCCCTACCGTGGGGGCGTTCAGCGGCGGGGCCCAGGAAGTTGCAGGGCACGAGATGGGCGCATCTGCCCCAAGCACCTGCACCTACTGCATGTCCTCCTATGAAGTGTTCTCTGTCTCCACCGAGACGTTGATGTCACGGTGATCTGGAAGCGGGACAGCATGAGCTTGTTGCTGGCGGCCACACCGTGGCTGATGTACAGGCTGCTGGTGATCTGTGAGAGGGCGTTGGCCGAGGGCTGCCGGAACCGAACCAGCAGGGCACACGGGAGTGCGATAACCAAGGCCGCGGAGGGGCAGTGGCCAGCAAAGAGGGAGCACTGCACATTTCTCCTAGGCTGAATCCACCGAAAACTCTCAACCGTCGGCGGGTGGGCTCGTTCAGGAAGCAGCCGCACCAAGAAATGTTGGGAAAGGGTTTAGAGCAGAGGAAACCAGTCACTTCTTCGGAGCCACAATTCCCGCAGGGGCTCTGGTTTCCGGGCAGGCATGAATGGGCCCTGGCGGGTCCTCAGAGAGATCCAGGCCCCGGCTCCCAGGTTACCCGCCTGCAATCGCGAAGGGCCCCCTGGCGACCCTACTGGAGAAGTGCGAATTAAATCTTGCAGAGCCTTATAAATAAAAATCAGGTAATTCCTCCCAATTTCTTAAGGAGTTTCGAATGCAGCTCACTATCTCTTCTTAAGCACAAACGGAAGAAAACCCATGTAGTCTACCATATTGGATATTAAATTCAGAACAAAAGCTATTGAGAATTGGAGCACTTAGCACTGGAATGGAGCTTAAAGACAAGGCCCTCCCTGCAAAACTTCAGGATGGCATAGATACCAGTTACCTGGGACCTTTTCAGTGAGGCCATCTAAACAGCTCTATGAGAGTTGGGCCCAAAAGCCAAATGAAGGACTCCCAAAAAACAACCCAGAAGTCAGAGAAAATGATGTCCTCAGCCACCTAGAATGTTTTACTGATTTTCCAAGAGATACCTGTGTCTTCGTAAAAGCAAATACTTAACACTGGCTAAATTTTCTCAAGTGCTGGGAGGGCTTCCCACTGGCTATGGCTGTTACTGATGTTGTTTAGGATTCGTGACTCACCAGGCAGCAGCTTACAGGCTTTTGAGGGACCATGACCCTGCCAACACCGTGATTTTGGACTTCTGGCCCCCAGAACTGTGAGAGAATAAATTTCTGTAGTTTTAAGCCACCCAATTTGTGACATTTTGTTGCAGCAGCCCTAGGAAGCCCATACACTTCTCTAGTCTTTTACTCACGAAAGCAGACCTTAATGCAAGCAAGTGAGAGGGACAATCTTATAGGAACAGCCTTGAATTCACACTTTTAATATACATCTCAAATCTCACTATTTTAAATGTCATCTGTAACAAGCAACCCATGACACACTTTATAACCAATCACAATACACCCAAGCAACCAACTCACTGCCTGAACTAGGAACTGCCAATCTCACCCAACACTTTCATTACACTGAGCAAATGGCGCTCCCAAGAGGCCAAATGGCTCACCAACTTAACTACGTGTTCCTCCTCATATCTAGCCCACCATGTTCTAGCAAGTTCTTTGAACACAGGTAGAAAAAGACAGCCTGAGGAATGTAGAGGACACCTCATCACTGCTCATGTCAGTCCCCAAATTTTGCCCTCTGACTCCAGCTTAAATCACTTTGTGCAGGGTGGCTGAATGCTGAAACTTCCATAAGCAATTCTGCTCATAACTCTAACTTTGAAGGTAGATAAAGCGGTGCATTCAGGCTGCTGTACAAACTGAGAAACTGCTCGGTGTTCTGGGATTAGGATGTGACACAATACCAGTGTCGGGGCACATAGATCTTGGGCAAGAGAAAAAGAGCATCAGTGCTTTGCTATTGCTGTTAAGAGACTCAGATTTATTATTAAACCCTCCTTGGGTAGAAAGAGCAATGGTGAATTTATCAAGAAGGCTGCAGCATAATTTTAAAGAGAGTGATTTCTCTGCACCTCAAGTAAAAGTCTAATGCAGGCCTTAAGTGTAGTCAAGATAAAATGTCAGAAGTCTGTACATAAGGAATTTATGTCTGCAATTAACTAATATCTTTAGCCTGAAAAGGCTGTCCTCTCAGTTAGGATGCCCTTCCAACAAGATGAATTTTGCTGACCCAGATTTCTCACTGTTATAGTCCTATTTGCTTCCTGCCTAAGTGCTAATTAAGTTTTCATCCATGTTTCAGAAAATAATATATCTCCTATTTTTTTTAAATTGAAGTATAGTTGAATTACAATGTTGTGTTAGTTTCTGGTGGACAACACAGTGTTTCATTATACATGTATATATATAATGTGTATATATATATATATATATATTCTTTTTCATTATAGGTTATTATAAGCTATTGAATATAGTTCCCTGTGCTACATATGTCACTCCTATTTTTGAGACATAACCAACAAAGTTATAAGAAACTAATTGCTATGCCAGTAAACGTACTCTTCTTAGAAAGAAACTGGAGAATCACATAAGTCATCTAAACCTTCCAAGGAGGCCCAAATACACACCAAATACAAGCCCAAATTGTGCTGGAGTTTGGGTTTAAAAGCCTGAGTTAAAGCAGGATAACCTCCCTAAGGCACTAGAAGAAGGAAGAGCCATGGGCTGGGAAATGCCAAGGGTCCAGGAAAACCAACCCATGTGCTTTCTAGCCAAAGAGAAAGCCAAGGATAAAACTGGGAGAAAGCAACTGGGATCCTCAACAATGGCTTTTAATGAAACTGGAAGGGCCTACAATGTCAGTGAGTCAAAGTAGATTAAAGACATGATGAGGTATTTTTCTAAATCTAGAACAGCTGACTTTATTTATAAATTAAACAAGAAGGGTGACTTGTTCTGTAAAAAAAAAAAAAAAGAAAAAAGTTATTCTCAATACCACTTACCTCCTTAGCCAGTCACAGTTCCTGTTACCTTTTATAGTCTGTAAACATTCCTGTCCTAATCTCAACCCTGAAGCAGTCCAAAGTACACGTTAGCCATTGTAGGATTACTATGATTGATTGCTTGGATCAATAGTAGACACTGGATCCAAGACTGGGCAATTCACTCTCTAGCCAGCACCCGATCAAAATACTTCAAGAATTTAAACTAAGTGGAGAGGGTGTATCTCAATGGTAGATGCGTGTTTACCATGCATGAGATCCTGGGTTCAGTCCCCAGTACCTCCTTTAAAATAAATAAGTAAATTAAATAAACCTAATTACATGCTCCCCCACTCCAAAGAATTTAAACTAACAAGCATCCCAGCTGTACTCAGTGGGTAGAATGCAGCTGAACTAAAGGGACGTTTGACTCTGACCTAGATCACCATTTTGGTGAAGACAGATGTGCAAATAGATGACACTAGTCTGAAGGGAAAAAGATTAGGTCAACATAAAGAAAGAGGCAGACACTTGAAAGCCTGTGGTCCAACAAAGAGTGAGAGGGAGAGACAGGAAGAGAAGCTGACTTGGTAACTGATGGCACAGAAGTCCTAAATCACAGTTTGTATCAAATATCTATAGGTACCTTGTCTCAGTGAGCTTTCTGTATCCTTTTGTTAAGTGTCTCTTGAGTTTTGTCAAATTCCCAAAGTCAAAGGATTTTGGATACAGCGACACAATTAGTTAATCCCTAACTATATTCCTACTGTTATTAGATGGCCCTTGGGTGGGCAGAACAGTCTTCTACAGAAAAAGACAATTCTGGAAAATGAGAGGATGCTAAGAACAAATTATCCAAATGGTACTCTAAAAATAAAACACATTTATATGTACATGTCTGCATGTAAAACAGTATAAAATAGATTCGTTGGTGTTAAATGGGACAAACTTAACTCTTACTTTTAGGAAAGCTACAATTAGCTTCACCCACAGGTAACGACTGTTCATAATGATCTCAGGTTCCACTGATATACATATCCCTTTTTATTTCTCTTCCTTCTCCCTCAGAATAATGAAGAGTATTCTCAGTGTTACCTGAGGGAAAAGCAGTGATACCTATCTGTTTCTACAAGATGAATTCTAGATGAGAAAAGCTGAACAAAGTTTTTTTAAAAAGGCAATTTCATCACTTTTACAAACTGCAAAGGGAGGAAAGTGGATCATTTTGTCCCAGAACCTTCAGTGGAAGGCAAAATTCAAAAGGGAAATATGCTGTGAAAAGAACTTTTTTTTTATGCTCTTGGCCACAACATGCAGGATTACCAAAAAAAAAAAAAAAAGAAAAAGAAAAAAAGAAAGGGCGGGGAATAACCAGGAGACCTAGATTATCAGACACACATCACTAGTTCCTACATGAAGACCCAAAGATAATCACTTTAACAGAATCATATTTAAATGATGTACTCAAAACCATACTCAAAATATAATCAGGCCAACAAAACAAATAGAAATAATTCACTTTTTTTTTATTCAGAGGAGGAAAAAAAATCTCTATAAGAAAATGATGATTTTAAAAAAGCTAGCAACAGCATTCTAGACAGAACAGCACAGTATAGCAGGCTGTCACTGCTAAAGAACCTTGCTCTCAAGATGGTTTATACAAGGCAGTTCTTTCCAGAGAACGTGGAACACGAACCAGGTGAAAAAGAAACAGTGAAGAGAAAATGTTGAAGGTGTCCAGTGTATTCTCATCTTAAAAGACATTTCTACTGCTTCAACAGAAGAGATGCCTTTGTGGTTGATTTTACATGCTTGCCTTAATAGTTTCTTTTGTGAATGGAAAAGATCTTCAATTATAATAAAGACTATAATAGCAGCACGTCCAGAATTTATTAAGTCTTATAAACAGATCATTCTATAAAAGAAGCTGTTTGTATCAACTCTAGTTACCAGACTTTTGAGGGCAATAGGTAGAAAGTGTCCATTCATTATGGGTATCTACACATAAATATACCTGGATGGCATATTTAACACTGAAACAGAAGATGTCAAATAGATTTTGGGGGATGGATGAGCCCAAATGGTGAAATGGAGATGGTGTACATAGTATTTCATGGATAATCCACACACTGTGATGATTAACTCTTAAGGCGTTCCAAGCTGTGTATTCATGCAGAGCAGTTAACCTCTCCCCTTTCCTCAACTATAAAAGCAGCATAAGAGGACCTAGCTCATAGAGTTCTTTGGAAAATTAGGTAAACAAACACATAAATCACTTAACACAGAGCCTGAGTCACTTTAAGTACTGAATAAGTCAATGTGATGATGATGATGATGACAATGACAATGATGATATTAATTTCAACTGCCTCCTCATTGTGGGTCCAGTAATGATCTCTGTGACCTGTGCCTCTGCTCAAGTCCAGGCTAAGCATTTTTTGTCCCCACCTTCTCATTATGCTACTTATCACCCTCTGTGTTCCCTGAGTCTTTTCCAATATTTGATGGGGGGAGGGGCATTTTCTTGTTTCACGTTCCCAGCAGTTCTTTGCATATAGTTCTTAGTCTTTGAGCCTAGAAATACATAAAGTTCTCTTCAGAATCCCTATGAAGAGTTTTTCTTTCCTTATTATTACCGGTAAACGTGGCCTGCTTACTTTCCTTGCTAGTACGGGAACAATGGCGTGTGTTAGCCTCTCTGCAGCTGCAGCGCTTTCAACTCAGCGCCAGTCCCTCTGTCCCTCTGTGCTCCCTGGCGTGTCAGTACTTTAGTAAGCCGTAACATTCCAATCAAATTCCAGCTGAAAGCCAACTGCCTAACTGTGCAAGGAAAAAAAAAAAAACCACCACCCAAACATGACAGTTTCTACAGAACACCGCTAAACATTACTCTTGATGATTACATTATGCCATGGCTTTTGCAGCGACATGGATAGACATAGAGATTATCATACTAAGTGAAGTAAGTCAGACAGAGAAAGACAAATACCATAGGAGGTCACTTATCTGTGGAATCTAAAAAAATGTTACAAGTGGACTTATTTACAAAACAGAAACAGACCCACAGACATAGAAAACAAACTTACCGTTACCAGAGGGGAAAGGTTGGGGGAGGGATAAATTAGGAGTTCGGAATTAGCTGATACAAACTACTATACATAAAATATACAACAAGGTCCTACTGTATAGCACAGGGAACTATATTCACTCTCTTGTAATAGAATATAATAGAAAAGCACCTGAAAAAGAATATATGTGTACCTGAATCACTTTGCTATGTACCAGAAACTAACACAACATTGTAAATCAACTATACTTCAATTTAAAAATTAATAAATTATGTCATGGCTACTATTGTTCATCCTACACTAGCCAAGTATTGGACTTGAAAGAGTGGACAAGAAATGCTTGTTAATCCAAATTAAACTAAATTATAAAGATAGCATGGAACAGTGAGGTTTCAGGGAGCCTTTGGACAATCTGTTTCAGCCTCCTGAGACCATGGCCATTGCTGTATGATGAGGTGTCCTTCATCTGGGAATATCTAGACATGAAAAACATTCAGTAGGATGATGCCACTGGATTAGGATAGGAAATTCCCACAAGCCATGGGAGATGGAGGAGACAAAAGCGTGAGCAAAGTTCTTCAGTCTTACATCTTATCCTATCTAATACCACAAGAATTTTTGCATCTTCGATATCCTGTAATTATTCTACTCATGAGAAAAAGTAAGCCTATCTCTCTGCCCAAATGAGAAAATAAATGTTTTCATGTAGTGTCATCATTTCACATCATCTTGTCTTAAAGAGGAGGTAGGGGGCAGGCCAATTGGCCACCGAGGTATCAATCTTGAGGTCATGCCCATGGAGCTTAAACAATGAGTGAACCATTAATGTGGTCCCCACTTCTCTGATGTATAAATTGTTCAAGGAAAGAGACTTCACCAGCTGATGGCTGAAAAACCAGTGTGGGTAAGGAGTCAATTATTCCTTAATATTATTCTAGGCAGAAAATAAAACAGAATTTGTAGGGGGATAAAAACTACCTATTTTGTCCAATATTCATTATTCTTCTCTCAAACACAGCTCCATCATTTCCCTCTGCTCAGAGAGGTTGAAAGACACCCTTACAAAGGACCTGGAAAACTACAATGGACACCCTTAACGTGATCTTTGACAAAGATGGCAGGAGGAGTCCAGGACAGTGGAGCCATGCCAGAAGGACAGCAGTTCTCATGACCTCTTATTTGACTGATCACATAAGGCAGGCCCAATCAGAGCACCCCACAGCCCATACCATGAGCAAACTGAGTATAACATCATTTCTGATATGAGTTAGTAAGGAAACAACACCCCAGATAATAGGTTGTTGAACAGAAAGAAAACATTATCCAGTGCCCATGAAAATAACAAGAGAGTAAAATTCAGTAAGCAGAGGAGTGACTACTACTGCGAATCTCTGTTGCAGCCCTATTGTGGAGGACTAGAGGGAAGGTTGCTGTATTCAAACCCAAACTGTTGCCTAAATATTCTTCCAAGTGCTTCAGTAGATCAGTTGTCCCTTATCAGTATTTACAAGTCACTGGACTCAGTATATCATATTCAATCCATGGAAGATGAAAGACAAGGCAAAAATCTTGAGAGAAGCCAAAGGAAAAGCGCCACCTTACCTATAGAGCATCCAGAATAAGAATTACATCAGACTTCTCTCCGGAAACCATCCAAGCAAGAAGAGAACAGAGTGAAATATTTACAATGGTGAAAGGAAAAAATCCACAGACTTCTGTATCTGGTAAAATTATCCTTCCAAAGTGAAAGAGAAATTAAGACTTTCTCAAACAAACAAAACCCAAGGGAAGTTGTTGCCAATAGAACCACCTTGCAAGAGATGTTAAAAGAAATGTTATTTGAAAGTGGCCTTGGATTACTTGGAAATGTATACTGCACACTCTAGGGCAACCACTAACAGAAAATTGCTGGTGGGAATGTAAAACGCTGTGGCTAATAAAAAACAGTTTGCCGTTTCCTCAAAAATTTAAACATACAGTTACTAGATAACCCAATAACTCTATACCTAGGTATATAAAAAGAAATAAAGAAATGAAAACCTATATTCACACTAAAACTCATACATGAGTATTCATAGAATCATTTATAATAGCCAAAATGTGGGAACAACTCAAATGTCCGTCAACTGTGAATGGATAAACAGAATGTGGTATGTGCAATGGAATGTTATTTGGCCCTGAAAATGAGTTAACTACTGATACATGCTACAACATGAATGTACCTTTAAAATATGCTAATTGAAAGACACCAGACACAAAAGATCACATATGATTCCATTTATAGTAACTGTCCAGAATAGGCAATCCATAGAGGCAGAAAGTAGATTAGTGGTTGCCAGGGGCTGGAGAGAAGGAGAACTGAGGAATGACTGCCTAACGGAATCATTGCCTAACGGAATCATTCCCCAGTTCCTACTTGGGATGATGGAAATGTTCCAGAGTTAGACAGTGGTGATGTTTGCACAACATTGTGAATATACTAAAACCACTGAAGTGTACATTGACTTGTGCAGTATACATTTCCAACTGCTTTTAAAAACCAATGTAATATACATTTATAAAATAAAGAAGAAAAGCTATGTGATCAAACTAGATACAGAAAAAGCACTTGATAAATTCAACACTCATTCATAATAAAAATTCTGAGAAAACTAGGAATAAAAGGACCTACCACAACTTCATAAAGAGATCTATGACAAACCTGCAGTTAACATAATATTTGATAGTGAAAGAGGGAAAGCTTCTCTCCTAAAACTAGGAACAAGCAAAGATGTTTTCTCTCACTTCTACTCAGTATTACGCTGGAGGCCCTAATCAGTGTAATAAGGCAGAAAGAAGGAAGGAAGGAAGACAGCAAGGATAAGAAACAAATCATAGAATATCATTGTAACTTGGAGATAAGCCAGTATTTCTTAGACAGGACACATGAAGAAATAAGCACAAGAGAAAAATAATTAAAAAATGGAATTTATCAAAATTTAGAAGTTTTACTCATCTAAAGATACTATTAAAGAAAATGAATAGGCAAAGCACAGAGTGGGGGAGAAGGTTCAGAAGCATACATCAGACAACTGTTATCTTGAGTATATAAAAATTTCTTACAAATAAAAGTAAAAGACAAACAACCCAAAGAAAAAATGTTCACCATCATTACTCACCAGATAAATCAAACTGAAACCATAATGAGCTCACACCACCCATTCATCAGAAAGGGTAAAATAAGTATGACTGGCAATACCAAATGCTGGCAAGAGCATCAAGTAATGAGAACTCTCATACTTTGTTGGGAGGAATGTAAAACATTACAACTTTGAAAACTGGTCTGGCAGCTTCCTATAGAACTAAATATACCTCTTCTTCATGAACCAACAATTCCAGTGTCTGGGACATATCCAGAGAAGCAACATTGTTATTCAAACTTTATTCACAGAAACTTTATTCAAATAAGAAAAATAAATAAATAAATAAATGTCCATCAACAGAAGAATGGATGAACAAGTTATGGTGTCATCATACAATGGAATATTATAATACACAATGGGATAAAAAGGAACAAAATAGTGATACAGGCAATAAACAAAAGGAGAAATATCTGAAGTATTATGCTAGGGGGAGGGTATAACTCAGTGGTAGAGTGTGTGCCTAAGCATGCACGAGGTCCTGGGTTCAATCCCCAGTAACTCCATAAAAACAAACAAACAAACAAACAAACAAACCTACCTCCCCCCCAAAAAAATAAATTAAAAAGTACATTAAATAATGAGAAAATTTTTTAATTTTTTAAAAAGTATTATGCCAAATGAAAGAAGACTAAAAGAGTTTATAATTCACATTTTATAAATTTGAATGAAAATTTTAATAAAATTCTAATATGGGCAAAACTCATTTATGGTGGAAAACATCAGAACCCTGGTTGTCTCTGGCAGATGGAGATGGGAAGTGACTAGGAAGGAGTAGGAGGAAATTTTCTGGGATAGTAAAAATATTTGTACCTTAATAGAGATTTAAGTTACATTAACTTTTACAGGTCAATTCCCTTAACTGTAACTAATCTCTCAGTATCATTTTCACCACTTCTACACCAGTGCAGACCCACTCCTCCAACCACTCAGGGTCAAGCATCCCATACTGAGCCACCACCACCACCACCCAGCCACATGGACAACCTTCTAGGCCCTCTTTGTCTCCAACACCCTGCTCTGGGCCACAACGATTCTTCAACACATGCCTACCTTATTCAGCACCATCTAATGCCTTTAAGGGGAAGGGCTTTTCTTTTACATTTGAAAAGACCCTTCCATTTCATTTGATCCTTCAAAGACACGATGATGTAGGCAAGGTAAGTCATTTTTAAGCCATTTGACAGGTTGCAAAAGGTTAAAAATCTTCTCCAAATGCTTATTGGTAGGTGGGCACTGGCCAGAAGACCAGATGCCTACTCTAATGTTGCTACTACCATCCTACAATGAAGTCCTCATCTGTACCTCCAATTCATGAATCCTATCTTCAGAACCATAGGATTTAGAGAACAGAGAACCAGGAAGAAGACAAAATGCAGCCTCTGTGGTCAAGGTGGGAACCACCATAACACACCTCTCATTTGGTTGTACAATCTGTTCCTGCAAATAATCAACCAAACCATGATACTTACTTTCATGTGCTTCTGATACACACCCCAGGGGCCAGGCCCTCCAGTTCACTAACCCAACCTTTCTCATAAGAGGAAGAGTTAGGGTAATGTATTAGAATCCTATGGCTGCCCTAAAAAATTACCACAAAGTGCCACAAATTTGATGGCTTAAAAGAACACAATGTATTCTCTTACAGCTCTGGAGGCCAGAAGTCCAAAATCAGTTTCAATGTATTGGCAGGGCCTCACTCTCTCCAGAATCTCTACAGAAGAACCTGTTTTCTTTCCGTTTCCAGTTTCTAGAGCTGCATTTCTTGATTCATGACCCCTTTCTCCGTCTTCAAAGGCAGCAGAGTAGTATCTCCAAATCTCTCCCTGCTTCCATCATCACATCACCTTCTGCTTCAAGTGTCAAGTCTCTGCTGCATTTTCACATCACTTTCTCTTCTACCATAAAATCTCCCTCTGCTTTCCTCTTATAAAAACATTTGTGGAAAACACACACACACACACACACTCTTGCGGACTTCTAGGGTCTACCTGGATATCCCAGGATAATCTTCCACCTCAAAATCCTTAAACACATCTACAAAATCCCTTTTGCTATATAAGGTAGCATTCTCATGGTACAGGGATTAGAACTTGGGTATCTTTTAGGGCCGTTACCAGACTCCCACAGGGACCAGTGGAAACTTACCTCCTACAGAGGCAAGCCCTAAGCACGTGTTTACTTAGGGTTGGTCTGGGAAAAGTTAGAATAAAGTAGATTTATTTTTCCATTCATGGTTAAGATTATGCCACCAGCTAAGGCATTTCAAACATTTTAGATAGTCAAGAGTACTGTCCTGCTCATTTTGTTTTACACAAAAGAATTGTTTGTTGAAATTTACCAACTAATTTCAACAGCCTCTTTCACTCAAGTAGCTTTTCCATCTCCAATTGATGCACAGAGCCAGGGAATTAGCATAGAAATGGAAATGTTTGGTGAAAACTAAATATATTTTCCCTTAATATGCACTTTGAAAGCTTTGCCCAAGGAGTTTCACCCAAAGAAACAATTATTTTAAGCATGAAATTGAATGTTAACATTCTGAATATGAATGAACGCTGTCTCCTTTGGTCTTTGTTGTCGGGGAGGTGGGGGAAGGTACCCCAAAAGCACAGAAATACACAATTATTTTACTTGTTCCTAATTTTTTATTATTTTGTTTTGTTTTGTTTATGTTTCATTTTAGAAAGTTTCAAGTTAATTCAAAAGCAGAAGGAATAATATAACTCCATGTATCCATCACCAGCTTCCAGTTACCAACACTGTGACACTATCATTCCATATACTTCCCACCACTTTTTTTTCCCGAATTATTTTTAAGCATATCCTAGATATCACAAAAATTTCTCCTTAAATGTTAGCTATTATCACTAAAAGTGAGGACTCTTTAAAAAATATATAACCAGTATATCAGTAACACATTCAGCACAATTCACAATAATTCATTAATAGTTTCATTACTAGTCAGTCTCCACTTTTTTCAAAAACATCTTTTAATAGGTGGCTTATTCAAACCAGAATCCAAACAAGATTATTATTGTTTTTAAAACCTATGTTGTATCTACAGTTATTTTCTCTTTTTAAATTCTGGTTTTGTTTTGTTTTGTTTGTATCTTTTCTCTTTTTCCTTGATCTATCAGTTTGGGTTTTGTTAATCTTCTCTATTATTTTTTGTGGCTGCTGACCTTTTTTTATTGTGGTAAAATCTGCCATCTTAACCATTTTTAAGATTACAATTCCGTGGCATCAAGTACATTCACAATGTTGCACAACTATGATCGCTATCCATTCCCAGAACTTAGAAATGAGCAATTTCATAGGGAGACCCAAGACAGTGGCTTTAGCTTTTCAAGAACTTCTATCCTGAAAAATAGGTTGAATGCAGGTTTCAGAAGAGATTTACAAATTCATTAGTAGTTTCCAATTTCATGCCAATTTTTAAAGCTCTGACCTAGATCACAGTTAGGTAGCTTTAGCTGGGATTTAATAAGTGTGATTTACAAGAAAGATATACAACTGCATTAAATCCTCCTTCAGATAAACTGTCAAGGCATTGCCTATTAGGTATTGATCTTTTGTATTCACACCCCATCAAACAGCATCACATGGTAAATGAAGCTGCTGATTTCCTCCCAAGGGTCATAGAATTATAAACCTGTTTTTAAAGACTGACTCACTGATGAATGGCATCTCAATTTATAAGCACTGGTCTATTCCTTGAAATGTTTGGACCCCGTCAACAGTCACAACCTCATCGAGCCACTTTCCCTACTACTAGTATTAATTAGAAATGACAAACATTTCTTAGGAGAATAACTAGCAAGCCGTCGGCACTCTTCTTCAAAAATGCATTGGGACGAAAGCAATTAGCAAAAGTGTAACTTGATTAAAACAACTGGTAAATTGAAGAGAACCTGAATGATACCGTTTGCTCCTCTAGTTTTACTGGCAAGACACTGAAATAAAATGTGGTACATGTACCTTTTAACTAAGCATTCATTCAAGGAAATCAAAAGGATAAGAAAGCAGACATCCTGAACATTGCATGGAATATTCCACATGAGATTTAGTCTGTGGCATCACAGCTCACCGTCTTAGAAAATGTGAGAGATCCCATCAGTGATGGACAGGCCATTAAGTACTCTGATGCATGGGTCTCCATTAAAATGAGATTCATTTTTGATTGAAAAAATTCATAGACTTGAAGAGGAGAGGAAAGGGGAAGAAGTAATCCTATTTTTACGTCTCATCCAAATATGTAGATAACATTGGAAAACCTGCATGGGGAATAAGGTATGAAATTACTTTCATGGTGTATGAACATCGTGGTCACTGCCAGTCTGTCATAATATTCTTTAAGGGATGTTTTATTCCAGTACTTTAGATTTCAGCTCTTGGCTGATAGCAGCCTACAAAACATCAGCATGAATTAAACATGGAAGGATCACAAAACTCGGAATGAAACAAGTAGAGGCTGATAAAGTTTGGCTTCTTAGAGGTACAATTAAAATAAGACATGATAGAAAATCCTCAGAGACAAAGGAAGCAGTTTTATAGAGGCGTGAACAAAAACGCCTCAAATGTAATTAGCTTAAATAGGAATAAGAGAAAATGAATGTTGAGCAATTTTACTTCTGCAACCGATTTTTTTGATTCACAGAAGGAGCAAGAAAACCCGCTGTAGAGCCAATGCTTTCATCATTCATTCGTGGAAAACGCGGGTGCCTCCCATGTGATGGCACTAGGCTAGTTGCTGGGCTACAATGGGGAACAAAACATTTTCCCATCTTTATGAAGTTTGCGTCCTGCTAGAAGAGATAATAAATAAGTAGATTTTTTTTAAAAAAGTAAGTCTCACAACCTACCCTTGGCAGAAGCATATAAAACAAGTAATGACAGCAACGTTGGCAGAAACAAGGATACCCCAGAGGAGATGTGAGTGGGACTCTCTGGTCACTAATTATTATGTCTGTGTCTTCACTTGCTGGGTGTTGGTTTTTCACAGTAGTCAGCCAGACCCCCACAGAGACACATCTCACTGATGATGCTGGTTATGGATGCAAATTAAAATGAGGGAAGAATCATGTGTATCAAGCACTTAGGAAACTGAGCTTCTCTGGAAGTCACCCTAGCTATGGCAAAGGGTCAGAACCATGCTACTTTTACAAGAACACACGTAGACATACTCAGAGAAGATAATGTATGCAATATAACCCTGCACTGTGCTACAAGACAGAAACGGCTCTAGAAAATGTGTCCCTATCAGAGCAATCTCTACTCATTTAGCCAGTCGAGCCCCTGTGCTCTTCTTCATCTCATTACAGGAAAAAGAGGAGCCAGTATCAAGCTCCAACTTCCACACCACAGTCTGTCCTGATCAAGCCCTGATGGGTGTGAGGCAAAGAGGCCTCCATTCTCCACCCCCACCCATTCCTTCACCTATAAATGCTTATCCTGAAGACTGAATGTTCCACCTAACGTTCTCCTTTGGACTTAAGACGTTGAGAGCATCAGTTCATATTCAAATGTGTTGTTGTGCAGGTCCACCTGGCCCACTACCTGACTGCACATGAGAATCACCCGAAAAGGCTTCTAGAATTTTTTTGGTGTCACAAATTTTGATTTAATTGGTTGGGATGGAGCTCAGCACGGATATATTCGAAAAGCTCCCTGGGTGTTTCTAATGTTGCAGCTAAGGCTGGGAACCACTGCATTAATGCTTTTGTAAGAATTAATTTGTCCCTTTTAATGACAGGGGCCAAAGAGAAGAGGACCCATCTCACTAGAAAGGGACAGACAGACAGGGAAGAACCTCTGGGGTAGGCGCAAGATTGGAGAGCCTTGAGGAGCCAGGGGTCATGAAAAGACACGGGGAACACTGGAGGAGGCACAACATCTGTGAGCCTCTGAACAGGAAGGCCCTGATGAGTTACGTGATCTTCATCTCTGGAGCATGGGTTGTAGGAATAAAGAACGGGGGAGACGGGGACGGGGAGAGAGCAGGGTAATGAAAAATCTCAGTTCTCCTCTCTCTCCTCTTCTCTTCACGTTACTCGCACACTCACAACACTTCTGACGTCAGCTGCGTTGGTGGGAGGGGGATTCCCACACCAAGCAATTCTCTGTGACACTAGCTGAACGTCCTACAATTTAATTCAATTCTGACGCTATCTACCTGGGGATAATGTAGGATCCCACAGCTACGTGCTCAGTCGAGACTGCCACCCACTTCAGATGCCACTCACAAGTAGCAGGGCCCCAGGTTCCCCACAATGTCTATCTGACTTGGCCACAGATCCGAACTTCCCATGACTTTCCCCTTGGATTCACTGATTTGCCAGAACAGCTTACAGAACTCAAGGAAACACCTACTTACATGCTCACCAGTGTACTGTATAATAAAACACATAATCAAGAATACAGGTGAACAGTCAGATGAAGAAATAGGGTGAGGTCTGAAAGGCCCCTTTTGCCACCCCAGAGCTGGGGTGTATCACACTCCCGGTACATGGATATGTTCAACCTGGAAGCTTTCTGAACACTGTTACACAAACATTTGATACTTTCGACACATTATTCTTAAAATGAAATTTTAAAGCAGAGAAAGGCATTAATCGTCCTATCCAATAGCCTTGATCTTTATTTTGTGACAGATATTACAAAGAAAACTTGTCATTCATTTTGCACTGATATTGTTTAAGAGCGCATCCGAAAACCTCTTCATGTCGGGTGTCAGCATACATACTGCTTTTGATAAGCTCATTTTCATTCATGCTTTGATTTGGGGTTTGACATTGAAATTGATATTGCTTTTGCTAGAATAGCTCTTAGGTCATTTGTGATTTCATGTCAGAGTATTCCACATAAATATACACATCTTTTCTGTGTTTCTCTGTTAAGGTATTTACAGAGGTTCTGGAAAACACCAGCAAACATTTTTGGGTATATTCTAATAGCCTAAAATTCAGATCTTCTAGAAAAGTTTACAGCACTAGTAGAAATCATGTGTCAAAATTGCCAATTTAAGAACACTTTTGCCTACAAAATGTATTTCTTGGAACACCACTCATTTAACTTGCATATAGTATACAATGCATGTAAATGTATTACTAGTAATATCTCTTTATTTATAAAAATGACTCACTGTGTGTGAGAAGCAGACAAGGCCACAAACAGCCACTTACAACAAAAGCTGTAAGACTCAGTGATTCTATCATGACCAGTTCTCTCCTAGGTGCTCCTGTCCCAGTTTCCAGAAATGTCGAACTTAAACTTTGACTTCACATGTCAGCTTTCCTGTTCTTGCTTTTAACTAGACTTCAGTGGATTCCTTCAAACCAATAAGATCTCTCTGTTGATTGCTGAACTTTAATTCTTTCATGATCTGGAATTTTTAAAAAAACATGCAAGTCCCAAGAGCTGCAAGGAAGAATTCCTGCGTGGAAATACTAAACTTATTAATAAATAAAGGCAATAAATAAAATGTAAACGTTCAAAATTCCCCAACCATGGGCACCATGTTCCAGTAAAGCACTTCCTTTGCGTCCACTGTACGAGCTAAAGGAGAGCGGTACCATCCCAGCTTCTGTGATTTCTCTAAGGGCGGGAGCTCCCCACCATGCTAAGAGAACCCTCAAGAATCTAAGGAGGTAACTCAGAGGGATACAAAGAAAAGGTCAGGGAAACTTCCATCCTGAGCATCTCCACTTACTTCTGTTGTCTTGAATGTAAGATTTCCTGCTTTGGGGTGGGGGGGATGTCTTGAAAATGTGAGACAGTTGATACCGGAAACACTCAGCACAGGACTGGGAACATAGTAGACTCTTCTGGTTTGTTTGAATAAAATCCTTTGAAAGTTATACCCTGGCAGTGTCCTTTCACCCTGAAAATCCATTCAGGGGGTCATTAATTTTCACTATATGTTAAGCTTCTTGGGTTAACCAGCATCCCCTCACCTTGTCCCCTGTGCTACACACCTGCATTGAATTTCTTTCTTCTGCAATCCCATTCCACTGTTGATACAAGCTTGGGAGGGGTCAGCTTGATTCCATTATTACACTTCTAACCATTTTGCAGGGTCCAACTAGGCAGCCACAGAGTCCACAGGACAAGGAAGAGGAAGGAACAATGGTGCTGGTTTAGTTCTAGCATTTCCAAGGCCTAACTGTGGCCTTAAAATTTGGCAAATGACCCAGAATACACTGACCAGGAATTCACAGCCAAGAAACATGAAAAACTGAGGAAACCCTGCAAATAAGCCTTCTTTCTACCAGCCCACTTCTACCCATTTTCTTGTGATCCTCTCATTTTACTTGCTCGTTTCCTTTTTATCTTTCTTCCCTCCTCTTGTGTCTTTTCTTTTTTTTCTCCTCTCCACTTGCTCCTCTGCCTACTTCCTCCTCACCCCCCGCCAAAAATTGGTATAGACAAATAAAAAGAACATAAACATTGAAGTCAGGTGAAAGAAAATAAATGTGGAAAAGTGGAAAGCACGTACACATTCAATCATTTCTTGCTGTGTGCCCTTGCATAATGTGTTTAACGTCTCTGAGCTTTATTCTACCATGAAGAAATAATACGTATTACGCAAATCAATCAATGTAATACATCACATCAACAAGAGAAAGGACAAAAACCACATGATCATCTCAATCGATGCAGAAAAAGCACTTGATAAAATTCAATACCCATTTATGATAAAAAAAACTCTCGCCAAAGCGGGTATAGAGGGAACATATCTCAACATAATAAAAGCTATATATGACAAACCTACAGCCAGCATAGTACTCAACGGTGAAAAACTCAAAAGCTTCCCACTAAAATCTGGGACAAGACAAGGATGCCCACTATCACCACTCCTATTCAACATAGTCCTGGAAGTCCTAGCCACAGCAGTCAGGCAAGAGAAACAAATAAAAGGGATCCAAATTGGAAAAGAAGAGGTAAAAGTGTCATTATATGCTGATGACATGTTACTATATATAGAAAACCCTAAAAGGTCCACACAAAAGCTACTAGAGCTGATTGAAGAATTCAGCAAGGTAGCAGATTACAAAATTAACGTTCAAAAATCAGTTGCATTTCTTTACACTAACGATAAATCAACAGAAGAAGAAAGTAAAGAAACAATCCCCTTTAAAATAGCACCCAAAGTAATAAAATATCTGGGAATAAATCTAACCAAGGAGGTGAAAGAATTATACACAGAAAACTATAAACCACTGATGAAGGAAATTAAAGAAGACTTTAAAAAATGGAAAGATATTCCATGCTCTTGGATTAGAAGAATCAATATTGTTAAAATGGTCACACTGCCCAAGGCAATCCACAGATTCAATGCAATCCCTATCCAATTACCCAGGACATATTTCACAGAACTAGAACAAATCATAATAAAATTTATATGGAACCATCAAAGACCTAGAATTGCCAAAGCATTACTGAAGAGAAAGAAAGAGGCTGGAGGAATAACTCTCCCAGACTTCAGACAATACTATAGAGCTACAGTCATCAAGACAGCATGGTATTGGTACCAAAACAGACATATAGACCAATGGAACAGAATAGAGAGCCCAGAAATGAACCCACAAACTTTTGGTCAACTCATCTTCGACAAAGGAGGCAAGAATATACAATGGAATAAAGACAGTCTCTTCAGCAAATGGTGTTGGGAAAACTGGACAGCAGCATGTAAAACAATGAAGCTAGAACACTCCCTTACACCATATACAAAAATCAACTCAAAATGGATTAAAGACTTAAACATAAGACAAGATACAATAAACCTCCTAGAGGAAAACATAGGCAAAACATTATCTGACATACATTTCAAAAATTTTCTCCTAGAAGAAATAAAAGCAAGAATAAACAACTGGGACTTAATGAAACTTACAAGCTTCTGCACAGCAAAGGAAACCAGAAATAAAACAAGAAGAAAACCTACGGAATGGGAGAAAATTTTCGCAAGTGAAACTGACAAAGGCTTGATCTCCAGAATATATAAGCAGCTCATATGACTCAATAAGAAAAAAATAAACAACCCAATCCAAAAATGGGCAGAAGACCTAAACAAGCAATTCTCCAAGGAAGACATACAAATGATCAAAAAGCACATGAAAAAATGCTCAATATCACTAATTATCAGAGAAATGCAAATCAAAACTACAATGAGGTATCACCTCACACCAGTTAGAATGGCCGTCATTCAAAAATCCACAAATGACAAATGCTGGAGAGGCTGTGGGGAAAGGGGAACCCTCCTACACTGCTGGTGGGAATGCAGTTTGGTGCAGCCACTATGGAAAACAGTGTGGAGATTCCTCAAAAGACTAGGAATAGACTTACCATATGACCCAGGAATCCCACTCCTGGGCTTGTATCCAGAAGGAAATCTACTTCAGGATGACACCTGCACCCCAATGTTCATAGCAGCACTATTTACAATAGCCAAAACATGGAAACAGCCTAAATGTCCATCAACAGGTGATTGGATAAAGAAGAAGTGGTATATTTATACAATGGAATACTACTCAGCCATAAAAACCGACAACATAATGCCATTTGCAGCAACATGGATGCTCCTGGAGAATGTCATTCTAAGTGAAGTAAGCCAGAAAGAGAAAGAAAAATACCATATGAGATCTCTCATACGTGGAATCTAAAAAACAAAAACAAAAACAAACAAACAAAAACAAAGTGTAAATACAGGACAGAAATAGACTCACAGACAGAGAATACAGACTTGTGGTTACCAGGGGGGTGGAGGGTGGGAAGGGATAGACTGGGATTTCAAAATTGTAGAACAGATAAACAAGATTACACTGTATAGCACAGGGAAATATACACAAAATGTTATGATAACTCACAGAGGAAAAAATGTGACAATGAGTGTGTACATGTCCATGAATGACTGAAAAATTGTGCTGAACACTGGAATTTGACACAACATTGTAAAATGATTATAAATCAATAAAAAATGTTAAAAAAAATAAAAAAATATAGAGTGTATGACTTCTCAGGTACTGTACAGAGCGGTGTTGGGACTAATCTCAAAAAGGCTTCTAGGGGAATGTCAGAGGCATCATAAAAGCCTTGAAAGACTGAACGGTCCATCTCACGGTCACAGGTACACAGGCAGAGCCTGAGCCAATGATCTCATGAAAGTGGGATCAGGACTGTAATAATTTCCTGACCTTCACATCTCATTCTACTTTTAAGGATGAAAAGCTTGTCTCCAGATTGACCTCTGTCCTTGAATGTGCGTTTTCAGAGGAGTTAACGATCATGTGCATACATGTATGCTCTTTTCCTTGTATTCCCCTGATTCCTTGAAGCTGAAGAAGGAAGACAGGAGCAGGGCCTGCTCTGTCCTAGGAGAAAATCCGTCCCTCTCTGTTATTTTGGCCCCTTTCTCCTTTTTTAGACCTACATCATCCCAACTGGTGAGGAAAGATGAGTCTGCAGTGACTCCTTCCTGAGGGCTTCAGAGCTCCTTGTTCTCTTTCTCATCACTGGGTGCTCTGGCCCTGCCACTGAAGCAGAAAGACCTGAGACTCAGGGGTGTACTTAATGGGAAGGAAGCAGAAGAGAGTCGTGGTTATTATCCTTGACTATACACTGGAAACCACCTTGTTAGGTTTTCAAAATTTTCACATATTATACCAAATTAGCCAGTATCTCTGCTGGCAGGAGAGAGGAGAATCCAGACAACAGTGTTTTTTAAAGTCCTAGATCAAAAAATATATGCATATAAAATAAACCTCAGATCATTCCACTGGGCAACTAGCGAGCTAGACCACAAGACCTGTTTTGATTCTAGACCTCAGAACTGTCCTTAGGATGGAAAAAAATATGTTTTCTGTATGACTTGGTATAGACTTAAATTGTACAACAGGTTTCGGGGCCAGAGTCAGAGCATAATAAAGAATGGTCCTTGGTTCCACCAATTTATCCTGTTAATATATACTCTCTTTAAGTAATTAAACTAGAATAATATTTATTCCAAGGTTGTGGGTCATATACAAGTCTCACGCTCTTACCGCATGATATTTCTCACAAATTACATAAGCCACATTTCTCTCTAATTACAATTGTGCTCTTTCCCCTTCCTATTTCCCTCAAGACTTCAACAATGCTTGAGCTGGAAATTAGGTTCTCTGTAATTATGACATGGCTCCATGAAATACCAGAAATAATTTTTTTAAGTATCATAAAAACAATTCCAAGAGAAGGAAATGCTTGTATCTACAGAAATACAATAGGTCAGTCAAAACTTCTACTGATGTGTCATAAAACAAAAACAAAGTTCTGTTTGTCCTAGAACCATGAAAAAAAAATCACAAATTATCTTCACCAAGGAAGAAACTTTTTAACTAATAATATCAAATTATGCACTGAGGGAGAAGTTAAACAGCAGTATCAGAATGAAACAACATAGCCATTAGCAGTAGCTCTCACCTTAATATATTACAACTCCTAGTGAGCTTTTTAAAGATGGATTAAGTCAGAATCTGCATAGATGAGACCTATGCATGACGTTGGTGGGTTTTTTTTTGTTTTTTGTTTTTGTTTTTGTTTTTGTTTTTTTATTCCTTCAAGCTCCCCAGAGGACTCTAACATTCATCCAAAATTGAGAACCAATTCTCAAGCAGTATTTCAGGACCTTGGACAACTATATACAGCATTAGGCAGTAGGAAGACAAAACAATAATAAATTGAAACATTGCTTTTGAATGATCATTTTTCACCAGAGACAAACAAGTAGAAGAAAATAGGAAGGGGTGGGGAGCACAAAACATAAGGAGAAAACCTCATCTTTGTTTAAAATACTGTTCTCAAACCAAAATGACTTACAGGGTCCAGGTAGAAAATGTTAAGAAACAGACAGGGTTTGTCATATAATGATGGTTTGTTTATTCTTTTGACAAAGACCTCCTTTGCATATAGACTATTCATCAGTAACATGCACACACACATATACACAAACACAATGTTCTTTGATTTTTCTAGAAAAGGCTTGACCTTCTAGGTCTGGATTTTACTTTTCTACTTTTAATGGAAAAATATTCATAAGATATCATTGCATTTTCCTTTTCATTCTACTATAAGAAAAACAAGATGATAATAAAAGGAAACTTTAGGGGACCAAAACATGAAGGCTAACCAGAACATATCTGTACGATGATTCTGGCATATATAACATCAACTTGCAACTAGATGACATTAATAAAATAATGCAAATCATATGAATCTTTCTTTCTGACTCACTTCAAAACTAAGCTTAAATTAACTCTCAGGCTTAAATGTGCTTTATGATTTATGGGGTATTTAAGGGAGAGAGATCTTTTCAATATTTATCATCAGCTTTCCAACTTCCCAGTCAAATTACATTAGCAAATTTCTGTTTTGCAAAGCACCTGTTGGCCTGATAGCTACAGCTCACACAATGCAAAAAAAAACCTGCAGCAATTACCTGGATAATTCATGATGAACAGGGCATTTGCATACCATTCAGGACACTCCATTATCATTTTCATTACAATGTAGGCAAATTATTTATTGGAAAGGCAGATAAAGCAGTTCATATTTATCAGGCAAAGCCGCAGAGGTGCTATGCAAATACTTCAGCCTTTTCTGTCATTTGCGGTATTTCAGTCCGTTCATCATCAAAAGCATCTTTCATTAAGCAAAGGAGTCTGGCTGTGAAGGCCTAAAGCCAAGCAAAGCTGTTTTTATCCAACCCAGCATGAGGACATAGATAGTGCCCACATTATCTAATTTATTCATAACTGATTAGTCACTGAAAGTCAAAAACAGGAGAGAAATTTATCTTCTCCATGAATAAAATAAGTCATTTTCATGTTATTTTTTTAAGGAAGGATCCTTTAGGCATCTGGTCCATCTTATCTATGACTACTGACCTCCTGATTTTAAATAGAGTTCAGCCAGGTAAGGTAAGAAGCCAGTTTTTCAAACCATCCCATTGCACTCCTGTGAGCTCTGCGTACTACTGTTTCCGAAGAGAATGGTGAGCCCTGGACCATGCTTCCTGTAACTCCCATGAGGAGAAGCATTAAGGCACAGTGTCAGAAATATTTAGTTGCCAACAATTCCATCTCTGAGCTAAAGTCATAAATACTTGACTAAATTCCAAAGGAATATTTATGAGCTCTTTTTTCCCCTGAGAAAGAATTGCAATCTCCAAAAATGAAAAAAAAAAAAATTAAGTTTGGGAAGTGTATGTCTCTTTCTGGTTTCACAGAACTTTGGAATCTGTGGTACAAGAGGCGCTAGGGCTCATCTCTCCAACCCTGAGTGCTCCCCAGGTACCATGTGCCAAACTTAGAGGCTGAGGCTGCTCTGAGTGCTTGTTGAGGCTACCAGCGCTGAAGGCCTCCCTGGTAGATCCTGATTCTTTTCATTGTGGCTCCAACCTGCCCATTAATTAGGAACTGGAACAAGATCACTGTAAATGTTGGCAGGCTAAGCAGATCGGTTTCCAAAGCATATTATCTCCAAGACTGATTAACCACATAGGCAACCAGAGACTACCAAATACCACTAGTGCACAGTCCAGTCTATATCCTGAATTCTGTGTTTGCTTTCCCTGAGTATAATTAAAGGCCAATAAAGAGAAAGACTAGTGATTTGTAATAAAAGCTAAGGCAGTAGATGGCTAATTTATGATTGATAGAAAGTTCTTCCCCAAGTGAGAAATGTTGCTCTTTCTAGTTATTGTGTGTGTGAGAGTATGTGTGTTTTACTGAGGTGAAATTCATACGACATAAAATCAACTATTTTAAAGTGAATAATACATAATCATCTTTCTAGGTATTTTAAAGCCTCACCTGGCTACCATGCCTTTCCGATGCTAAATGTGAAAGCTACAATCAGTCAGAATTCTTTTGTACTTTAGGTTTATGCTATGTTTATGCCAAACGAAACGTTCAACTGATTTTTTTTCACTGAACTGACTAATTTAAGACAAAACTAACTCAAATTGACTAGTTACTCAGGGTGTGCTTATATAACAGTAAAGAAACAGTTCAGACCAGAGGAAAAATAATAATTAGGTAGATTGTGTTCTTGGCTGACTAACAACATTTTTACTTTCTAATCTACCATTGTGGTGTGTTACAGACTGAACCTGAACAGTAACTCTATTGAACTCTGAGACCTCCACAAAGAGAACCCTGTGCTCATGACCAGCAGACCTGACCTCCTCTCCACCACAGCTCAGATTAGAACACATCTTTGACACCACAGGATTTAGCTTCTTCATTCCCGCCCAAGGAAGACTTATACCACACGCTTGACTTCTCCATACTTAGCAGTGTGCAGTATACTGCAAAATTAGAATACATACAAAGTCGGCTTTGGGGAACCTCCAAATCCACTTATCAGAATTCTCCTGCCTTGTTATGCTCTGGTAAACAGTGAATTTCTATGCCTCCACATAGTCAGACCTGCCTGTTCCAAGAAGACACCAAAAATGCTAAACCTTTCTCAGCTATGATCATCACCCTAGTGCTTAGTGCCCAGTGCTTTCTTGACTGTTTTTGATAATATAATAAACAATTCAGAACTATAAAGCTAAAGACTGATGATGAATGACACCCCATGTTACTGCTGCACTTCAGCCTAAGAGATACAGAGGAGGAACCAGTGAGAAGACTCAAACCTTCTACTAGATTGAAGGGGAGAATGGATTTGGGACCCCTGGGTCTTTTCTGTGCTCCTGAAACCACCGTTGTGGGCTGTTACCCTGGTAAGTTGATCTTGAGAATGAGTTTACTTAATGCTTAAGAAATTACAAATGTTACTCCATGGGTAGAATTTTCACTCCAGAATTATCTGTGCAGATTCTCAAATGGAAGATGCCCATGCCTATATGTCCCACCTCCAGGGATGCTGTCTCCAGCATCCAGGCACCTGCACATTTTGAAAGCACCCGGGTGAGTTCAGCCACAGTCAGGGTTGACTCCCTCTCAAAGAGATTCTGTTCATCATATGATCACCAAAGGCCAACCTGCCTCTGAAGTTCTATGATATGCAATGAAACTTTTCTCTCTCCACATTCACAAGAGAAAATTACATCCCACCATCGGTTCGGTTAGCCTCTTCTAGGACCCGGAGATTTTTAGTAACAGACATGACATCCAGGTTTTAAATCAGATTTCATTTCTCTCCTAATACTCACCATTGATGAATGAGAGGTTGAGGTCCGCATGACTCCATTCCATTACCGGAATGAATTGAAAGACCTCAAAAAAGCATCCCCAGCCAAGTCATCAATAATGTAAAAATACGGTCCCCGTGGATTGCAAAAACGATGTCTATTTCGATGGAAACATCCTGTGTGGCCTTTGTGTGTGAGGAGGTGACTATTTAATTAAGAAAGAGCATCGTCCCTGTCAGGACAAAGTCGCTCTCCAAACGCGATCAAGTCTTAACAAGAGCACGTCTGCCACCCAGTGTTCAAAGCCAGCATAACACCCCGTCAGCCTTCAGCTACGGACAACTTTCATCTCAGGCCCACTTCAGTTTCCCTTTCTTTAGGAAAGGTCAGTTCTGGCGTGCTTGGGGGTAACAGTGAGAGGTATTATTTCTGGGTAAAACCTATAAAAACACTTGAACTCATTACTCACTCACTGGAGACTGAAATTCAATCCAAAAAGTCATGGTCCATCCGCCTGACCCTCAATTCTTGTTAGACTGGCTCCACAAAGCTGGAAACCAGAACAACACACGTTTGCAAATGCCAGACCTGCTATAGTCATGTATGTGGTTTCTACATGTATATCTCTAACTCTGAGAAGTTTTGCTCCGCCTTGACTGTATGTAGTCTGTACAATTACAGTCATTTAAATTTCAACAAGAGTACAACAATGAGTTAACAAGGGAGGATTTAGTATTTCTGTGCTGAAATTCACATTTCACAAAAGACAATTCACATCAAGATGTCTGTAGGAAATGCCTGGGACTCATAGCTCGGTGAACTAAACAGTCCTATCTCCCCAGGTGATCGTGATAAAGACATTTAACAAAATAAACCTGAACTTACAAGGACATATTGCAGGGTATCTGTGATGTGCAAGGGTAAAAGGTCTTGTAGCAGCAAAGATGCAGGTGCACTTATGTGGTATAGTGCCCTTTCGGCAGCCAGAGTAAGAACTGTCCTACAGCCAATGTGAACAGGGATGGATCACCAGGTGATGGATTCACAGAGAGGACCTGTGGGGATAACCAGCCCTTTATTCCTCATGGTTCCACGTCTGCAATGCAGTGTACCCTCTTTGCACTCTTCCAGGTTAAAGATAAAATATCTGTGACCCTCTGGGAACTAATAAAAGACCAATGGCTATCAGGAGAATTTATCCAGGTGCCACTGTGAAATTAACTGGCATCAATCAAGCACTTATCATGTACCAGGCACGGTGCTTTACATAAGTATTCCAGTGAGACAGAATCAACTTTCTGACATCAAAGCCCATTCGCTTCCTGATACCCTGTGCCAATCAGATAAAGAATCTTGGGGTCCTCCCTACATCCAGGGAATCCCCTCATTCCATTTGTCCTTGGTACCATAAGCTGGTTGGCTCTGGGAACTAAGAGGGAAAAGCCTTTAAGAACTCAGAATAAATATTACTTACTCAACCATGTTTGTATAGTCCGATACCAATACGTTCATGATCTAAACTTATATCGACATGAAGTCACCCAAGATCCTTTCCCCTCATGTCAGGATTTTAACAACAGTCTCCTCACTGATCCTTCAGTCCATTCATTCTTCCCAACCCACTAGGCTCTAAATTCATTTTTCTACATACCTAGTTCATCAAAACACATTTAAGCATTCATATGTTTCCTGTGTTCCAGGACAAAATCCAAACTGCTCCATGTGGCATTTAAGGTTTCCCTCAGTCTAACCGTCGTCTGGAAATTCAGCTTTTTCTGCTGCTCCATTTCACAGATCTTCCTTCTAATCAGGAACGTGTATCTACTTGTGAGAAAAATGACTCTGCTCCTTCAGTAAGCAGGTAGGCTAAGGGGTTTCCGGAGAAAGAGAACCAGGCATGGCTTTCTTGACATAAGAGAAGCTGTTCTTGGCCTAAGCCACTTTGTAATCCAAGCCTGGCCACAATGCTTGCTCTTAAACAGGTCTCAGTAATTAATGACCGTAAGGGAAGTGAGAAAATGAAGAAACAAAGGAAAAGCGGTCTCTTGACAATAGTTCAGCAATAAAAAAAAAAAAGTCCTAGTTCCTCCTCAAGGGATGTTCCGAACAATCTGATACTTATCTTTGAGCTATGCAGGCACCAAGGCCCAGGAGGAGGATGGACTGATGAAGTTGGCCTTTTCTGAGCTTCATGACTTCAATCAACGAAAGCCTGGGAGTAGACCTTGGCCCCAATTCTGTGCTGAATTCTCTTCTGCTCAAGCCCCTTCATGAATATATAATATACTCTTAGCTTAAAACTTCCCCGATTTTGCTGTTCCGGGAGACACTGCTTCACGAAAGACCCCCCTGTGTTCTCCTTACCCGCTGCAGGTGATAAATCCTTCCTCCTCCCAATCTTTGGCTAGGTTGTTGTGTCTTCTGGCTCAACGCCCACCAAGAGGCAAATCCAGCTTTCGGGTAACACTTCACCTACTGTATTCCTCAGATTAGAAAAAACTTGCCAATCCTCCCTACCTGAGCAAATGCTCCCACCTTTTTCTAGTCCCAGCTCCTTTATAAGAACTTCTCTATCACAGCTGCCCTCAGTGGTGACTGTGACCACAGAACTCCTGCAGGCTTTGATGTCGGACTGACTTAGTAGTGTGTGAGTGTATGCATGTTTTCCTGTTGCACTGAAACTGTTAGAGCAGGCAGATAGCTAGATATGAGCAGAAAAAGGGGGACACAGGCCAAACTGGCAGGAAAGCATACATCATGTGAACAACTGGGGTCCTTGGGCAGACAGAGAAAGGCAGGAACCTCCAGACTGATGAGAGATCACACATTTCGAGGTGACAAGTGGCCTGGAGGCCGACAAAGAAAGGTGGGACTGGGCAGGAATCTCCAGTGTCTGAATGTAACCTCCTGCTCATTATGCCCCTCATGTCAATAAAATTAGCCTTGCAGATTAGAAGTGCCCATCATGCAACAACACCACGACAAGTCCTATCCAGAGTAAATAATGACAAAATCCCTCCTCCCCACAGAAAGGTGGAGCCGGGATGGAAATCAAGGAATACGACCCCAAGCCCTTCCCTCCCCAGTGAATACTGCCCCCATTCATTTTTACACTCTATGTAACCAACCTGCCAAAGAAACTCGGTGCAGCTGCTCACCTGAGCCTGCCTGCTCTCCCCTTGAGGGTGTACTATCTATCCCTTAATAAATCCTCGCTTTAATTTCTTCACCTCCAGGTCTTGTCTCTGAATTGTTTCTGTGACGAGACAAGAACCTAATCGCTGGCAACAAAACACCATTGGAGGGCCATGTTCCCAATTTAAATTTTAAATTTAAACTATAGTTACTGAGAATCTACTTTGTACCAGGCACGATGCTTCATTTGTAGGGGAGCTAAATTGGCCACCCCAAAATGTCTCTTTGGCCTGAGGTTTAATTTAGGCTGATTTAATTATTTTTAAGAAACAGAAGACTAAGGAAGTCTGTCTTTTTACCTCCTCCTTAGCTACCTAAAGAATTTAGATAAAGGACCTGTTCCCAGAAGTCTATCACCAGATATATACACAAATGTGGTGGAGAAACTCAGCAGGGCCTGGAGACAAGTTCACTCTGTGTATCGAAGTGTATCTTAGTGTATCCGAGGCTAAGTTATAAACTAGATGAAGCAACCTTGTTATAACAAAGTAGTTTGAACATAAGCACACATACTACGTTTGAATTTTAGGAATGTGGTAGTATTACATATTCTTCTCTAAAAATTAAACTTCTAGATCAACCACCAGTTTATGGAAAATACAGGGGGTCTAGGGTCAAGCTGAGCAATGCCATGATCAATCAGCCAAGTCTAGAAATGTGGAGCATTTTCCTGAATAAATGACTGAATTTGGGCAGTAGATCAATGGCACAGCAGTCGTGGCTGAGCCAGGGCTGAGCCCAGGCAATGGGCAGTCAGCTGTAGAATAATGCTCTTAAACACTGCCTCTCACTGCCCCCTGCTGCACCTCCACTGCCCCCCACTGCCCCCTACTGTCCTCCACTGCCCTCTGAAGCACAACGTTATACATTCTCCCTTGACAGCTTATTCTCAGCCAATAAAAACAAAAAAAGAAATACTTCAATGTGATGCCATTTAAACTTAAGTCAGAAACTGAACAACTGCACTTTTTCTAAAAAAAGAAAGAAAAAAAGAAAGGAAAATCATTATAGAGATGGCTAATTCTTTCCCAGTGGTATAAATATTTCTGACAGTTGGTTCCTGAAAGCATGGCTCAGTGCCATGATGAAGAATGAAACCACAAGAGCATCCCTGGGGCAGCACCTCTGACATCAGCAAGCCCGGGATGGTCGTGGTCGCCCTAACAATGGTGTCCATCATTGTCTCACGGCCTCAGTCCTCCCCCTGGTTACACAACATGACCACTGCATAATTGAAGTTCCTTTCTACTAGGTTACCATTACTGCAATATTGGTAATAATGCATCCACATTATTTGCAAACATTTACAACATTTGCAAACATTTGCAGTTTCCCAAACAATTTAGGACAAAAAATTTCAAGACAATCTAAGTCAGTGAGTATTTGCTATGGTTTTAATTTCTTTTACTGGATTTTTACTCACTTGTGGTGCACTCTTTCCTCCCAGCAGACAAAAATGTGTTTCTGGCTTGTGAAAAAGCTTTAGGAAGACAGCCCTCCCAGGGCTTAAGCCAGTGGTTCAAGACCTAACTAATCATCAGAACTTCCAGGTCAGATTTTCAAAAATACAGGCTCCCAGGCTCCATCCTGGAGCATCTGAATCTAATTCTGCTGAGGCCCCCAAATTTATAATTTTTTAAAACTCCCAGTGATTCTGATGGTCAGCCAGGTTTGGGACCCTCTGCTCCAGACAGCAGGAGGAGACCTTCTCTATCTTTCTCTCTGTTCCTACATTGGCTCATGAAATAGGAACTTCCACCATGGATTTTACCCTACATGTTAGGGGGAAGCTTCTGTCAGCCCTTGGTGCCTCTTCCCCTCACTTGCTCCCACCTGAGCAGAGGACTGACCTACCCAGATAGGGGAAGTTGAGGGAAAGTCACTGAGCCTGCACGGCCCGTCCCTGGGACTCAGGTTCCTGCTGTCTTCCAAGCAGGCCAAAGCAGAGCATCTTCTCCCGTCTGCTCCCACTTCCATACTCTACAATGGCCCTGTCTTCTAGGCTTCTCCGTCGGCTATCTGACTTTTGTCTGTTTAAATCCAAAGGGCCATGAGCAGGCTGTGACCCTCCAACTATCTGGACAGGGAAGCAGCTGCTTTATAAATCCAGCTCATCTACATACAAGTCCCAAGGTCTAGACTAAGGTGTGGGTAAAAGGAGATTCCTGCAGAGACGACAAGATGGATCGTGCGTTTTAATTCCCACCTGGTCCTTATATCTACTTCTTGGCTGGCTCCTGCAGAAGTAACACAGACCACCTGGCATCCAGTCAGATGACTATAATCTGGCACTACATTTCATTGTCAGTCAAGAAGTGGGTACACCACAAGCCCCAAAGGAAACAAAAAAGTTGGAGAATTTTGCAGAGGGTGCCCTTTGGACTGCCCCTGCCAAACGCCACATATGGCATCAGGAAGGTCAGACTAGGGGATGGAGCAAGGAGGATTCACTGGTCAGAAATATAAAAATAAAGGAATTGCAAGGGACAAAACAAAAAAGACTCTCTCTCCTAGTTGTCTTTCCTTAGTTAAGCCAGTTTTACGAGCATCTGGGAGTAGAGATGGGGATATGGGAGCTGATCCTCATAACCCTTCTTTCCTCCCTCCCATAACACACATACACACACACACACACACACACACACACACACACACACACACACACACACACACACACACACACACACACCCTACCTCATATTTAAGGTTCTGCCTATGATTTGCTCACCTGACCCAGCAAAGACACGTCTTGGGCATGTTATTTTGCTGAACGTGTTTCAGTGTGAATTTTCTATGCAATTATTGCACAAAATTTCATAGCAGTTTTTCCAAAATGATTGCTAAGGAAAAAAAAAAAAAGACTCCAAACTCCTATTTCACATCAGCTTTCTTTATACAAACTCCATTATACAGCAGGTAGACAAAGAGAGGTAGGCTTTGGTTTTGTTTTGTTTTGTTTTGTTTTGTTTTGTTTTGTTTTGTTGGTCATATAAAAACAAAAGTGTGTCCAGGTTTTTTTAGTTGAAAGATAAATGCTTTTTATGGAATAATAAAGATTGAGTTCTTGTAGAGAAGTAAATACACCTTTCAAAGCTCTTCAGACCAAACCGTTTTGGAGATGTATTTGTGAAGAATGTATTGGCAGAGTAGCAATAAGAAAAAAAGTGAGAATGAATCATTACACCAAGAAGCAACTCTGATGCCAAAAGATAGAACTAACAGCCTCCTTGTGTTACAAAGTGTCTTCCATCAGAGTTCAACTAACATACGTACAATCAACATGCATGGAACTTAACTTTACCAACTTGAAATCGATCATAATTCACACGGTGGTTGATTTTTTAAAATTTTCTCATCTATAGTGAGAAAAGCTTTATGAAGAAAATCAGTAGTGTTGATAGTGTATATGAGAAAGTAATTCTTAAATTGAAAGCAAAAAGTGCTTAAACACTTTATAGAATTCTTTTGCAAAAAGTAATGTTCACTTAAGAAACAAACACTTTTGCCTCATTACATATAAACATCTATATGCTGTCTTTTTAGCTGGAGAAGATAAGGGAAGTACTGATTTGCCATCAAGAGGGTCTCCCACCACAGTGAATGTGCTCTCGTTCATTCTCATTTTCTTCCATGAGCCTCCTACTCACCAGCTGGGCTCATCTACACAGTAAAATTAACTGAACTATACAGAGATGGTCCTGGGCCAGTGAGACCTGTGCCTTGATTTGGTTGGTATATAGTCCTAGCCGAATCTGAAACGTGGTTCTCACAGATCTCACTGTTTATTGCTTTATTGTGTGTGTTGTGTGTGTGTAACTCAACCAATACCCTTAAGCTGCTGGTTTCGTGAACTTATCTATTCATTAAAGTAAGCCTTCTAGGAGGCCAGCCAGCAAACACTGGAGAAAATTCAACTGAATTCATTTACAATTTTTTTCAAATGTATTTGATTTACATAGACACTTCTACCAGTTCATCTAAATAAGCTACGTAGAGCTACAGTATTGAGTTCTGAAGAATTCACCTGATGTGTGCTCTACAAAATGCTGTGTAATAATGAGATAAATTATAACAAGGCTCCTCTGAACTTTCTTTTAACTAAGAGTGATTATATATTGTCCATCTTGCAGCTAGCATTTAGAAATAAACCACCTCAATACAGTATACATAGACATAAAATATTTAGCAAAGGTCACTAAGGACTTAATTCTGCTACTTTTTAATATGCCTCACATCAAAGTCTTTGATATTCTTAAGTTACCGGCAAGATGACATCCTAAGCCAAATAAAATTTAAACAGTTATTTGGAAATCATCCAGTTTCACATGAGAGTGAGGGGGGAAAACACAGTCACTGGCAAAGAAAAATGTATTTCCACCTATAGGAATATTGATTTGATTATATGAATGAAAGACCACTGATTTACTTTATCAGCAAAAATATGTCATTTGGATCCTCAGGGTCTATTTTGTACTGTAATTGCAAACATTTGGAAGTTAAATTCTTCCAACAAGTTCCAAACTTATTCCTCTTGCAATAAAAATTTATTCCTCTGCGTGATTTTCCCACTTTAGCACAAAAATGTATTGCTAGATGCCTTTATAAGACTGTAGGAAATATGATTGCCTTTTTGACATCCTGTTAATCAAAAAATGGACTGGAATTCACAGGGACCGTTTAGTCACATCTGGAAGGAGGGAAATTTAACTAGCTTGCTATCTTCTTATGAAAGTGTCAAAAAAGGGATCTTTCTAAATAACTTCTGCTTTTGTTAAATCTTTCTTCCTAAAGAAAAAGTCAATAGTTAAGTGATGGTGACAAGAAAATACATATTGTATGCTTATGCTTTTTCATTTGGAAAAGATGAAAAGGAAAATATAAAATTCTTATTCCATAATCATAAGAAATAAAATTACAACTATCCCAGTAGTGTTATGTGTGAAAGGAACTCCTCAGAATGTTAAATGTTGAAGGAAATACAGTTGATCCTCCATATCTGTGGGTTCTGCATCCATGGATTCACCCAACCAATGGATCAAAACTATTTAAAAAGAAAAAAAAATTCCAAAAAAGCAAAACTTGAGTTTTCCACACACCAGCAACTATTTAGATAGTATTTAGCATTTACATTGTATTTGCAACTACTTACATAGCATTTAAGTTGCATTAGGTATTATAAGTAATCTAGAGATGATTTAAAGTAGAGGGGAGAACACTCCTGGGCATATATCTAGAGGGAACCCTACTTCCAAAAGACACCTGCACCTCAACGTTCATAGCAGCACTATTTACAATGGCGAAGACATGGAAACAACCTAAACGTCCATCAACAGATGACTGGATAAAGAAGTTGTGGTACATTTAAACAATGGAATACTACTCAGCCATAAAAAAGAATTAAATAATGCCATTTACAACAACATGGTTGGAACTGAAGATCCTCATTCTAAGTGAAGTAAGCCAGAAAGAAGGGGGAAAAAACCATATCATATCATTCATATGTGGAATCTCAAAAAAAAAAAAAGACACAAATGAATTTATTTACAAAACAGAAACAGACTCACAGACATAGAAAAAAGACTTACGGTTTCCAGGAGGAAGAGGGAGCAGGAAGGGATAAATTGGGGGTTTGAGATTTGCAGATATTAACTACAATATACAAAATAGATAAACAACAAGTTCATACTGTATAGCACTATCTCATAGTAATCTATAATGGAAAAGAATAAGGAAAGGAATATATGTATATATATGTATGACTGAAACATGCTTCACACTAGAAATTTATGCAACATGGTAAACTGACTATACTTCAATAAAAAATTAATTAATTTAAAAAATAGAGGGGAGAACATGCAGAGGTTATATGCAAATACTATGCCATCTTTATTTAAAGGACTTGAGCATGCACAGATTTTTCATCTTCACGGGGTTATGGACCCTATCCCCTACAGATACTGAGGGGCGTCTATAAATCAGCATCCCTCTCCACTGCAAGAGGATGTTCAGTAAGACAACTGACATACCGTCAAATCCCAGCAACCCCAAAGGAACTGTGCTACTTAAAGTGCAATGTATTTCAGGCGCTCCTGTTCAAGATAGTGACATAGGAAGATTCTGAACTCACTTCCTCCCAGTAACACACCAACGTATACCTATATATGGAATAATTTCCTCTGAGAGGGGAAGAAAGCCAAAAACTAGCTAGCAAATAGGAAAAAATACATATATTGAAGGGGTAGGAGAGGCCCGGATACATTCTCACCATAAACCATACTCCCTGCAGGGCAAACAATCAGAAAGGAACCGGAAACCCAGAGCTTCTCTCTGAGGAGAGAAAAGTTCGGACTCCGCATCAGGCACCCCAGATCATCAGACCTGTACCTGAGAGACAATCTCTGAAAACATCGAGCTTTGAAAACCAGCGAGCCCGCATCCGCAAGATCCATGGGGCAGGAGAGAACCGAAAAACGGCTCTTCCGGGACCCCCACGCGAACTTCCCTCACCGGAGGGCTCAGCGCGCAAGCAGCCTTTGAAAAGCGCGCAGACGTTCTGTGAAAGAGACTCGCTTGCTCATTCTAAAGCATTGAACTGAGGGGCAGCGGCCTGCTGGGATCCTCAGCGGACAGAGCTTGGTGGATGACATCTTCCTGCTCTGCTGAGCTCCAGGGCGCCGGTCTCTCCCAGAGAGGGGCTTCTACACGCATCTGGTGCCCCATTTTCTGCTGCTGGTTTCTGGAGGCGGGGGAAAGGGGGGAGGCGGCTTGCACTGTATTTTAGTATCTCTTAGAGTTGGACATCGGAGGCTGTGTATCTACTCCATCCCTTTCGTTTTATACACGAGGAGGCTAAGTCTTAGGAAGTTAAGTGATTCGTTCGCTGTTACAAAAGAAGTACTACAGGTGGACTAGAACTCCATGGCTTCCGGCTTTCAGGCCTCTTCTCTACATCACGTATCTATTAGCTCATCCAGCTGGCTTGGGGAAAAGGATCAAGCCAACATTTACTGAGCACTTACTAGAAGCTGCAAGGAAACCCTGTGTGCCAGTTATCAATTTATTGCCTCTCAGCTTTAAACTCTCCCCTCAATACATGCTCAGCAATAAGGGGTGGATTTTCTTCTGCATTTCTTTTACAGTGAGTGCAATTTTAAACTTATTAAAGTAGAGGGCGCTGCAGGAAAGCGCCAAGAGGAAGGCAATCGGTCGTTTCCTGTGCAGGGTCAGTGGGTAGGGATGCTGTGAGGGCATCAGGTAGTGCTTGGCCCCAGCCAGGTCCCCAGAATGCACGATCCCTTGACGACCTTGCAGCCCTGGCCTGGCTTAGCAATCACCTTCCCAGAGCCCTCTTAACACTGGTAACAACCGGCACTGGTGCCCCCTCTCCCTCTACACAGCCGCCTGCCAGCCCACTGGATGCAGCTCTCCTGTGCCCCACGTGTTCCTGGAGAGTTGTTTCCTGCTTGCCCAGAGCATACAGACCAGCTCTGGCCCATGCAAACCAGCAAAAAATTTTGCCATCCAGTGGGCTGCAACTACATCTTTTGCAACAAAATCTGAACCCTGGCCTTAAGGGTGAACCCCTCTTCCAGGTGTGTCTTTCCTGTGTACTTCAGTCCTAGGATATCCTATAAGGTCTCCTTTTATCTTATAGTTGTCCTTTTCTCATTGTTTAATAATTCTTTATATTATACATCCCCAGTTTGTGGTATCTGTCTCCTGACTGGATGCAGGTTGTTATACCCTGCCAGACATACAGTCACAGCCTAGTCAAACCAAGAAACATGGCACTAAGAAAAGGGGTGAGCAGAAAACTCCCTTTTGCAGATGTCATGGACTAAACCAAGTCACCAAAGGTGTCTGGTCACTGTTCAGCTGGATGACAGGGGTTCTGTTTTGTTGAATGGACTGCAACTTTGGATGAGAATTGAATTGTTCAGGATCACAGGATTTGATAGCCTGTGAGCTAAAAGAAATGAAAGAGGGACAAAGAATATGGTAGCTGGAAAAGTGAAGAACACATCAGCAAATGCAGAATTTGGTTATTCTGTTGTGTCATGTAAATCCTCATCCACATGTGCTCAGGAAAATATTCAGTTCTCATGCACGCAGGACGAATGTGGGTCTCTCTAAGGACTCAAGCTGAGTCCTGACTCAAGGTGAGCCCACAGCAGGAGAGTCTGCCCACAGGAGCCTGCTACCCTAGACTTATACTGATCAGACAGTCCCATCCCTGTGCAGAGGCCCCGTGGGGTTCTGCAGATGGGTCACAGGGATACTGACGTATTGATCTCCTCAGTCTTTGGATGGAGCCTGAGGCAGCCAGAGCCTCCAGCCAGTTGCCTCTGGCAGGGAAGAGCCATATTCAGATCTTGAGGGATTATAAGAGGAGCAAAGGGGGGAGAGACGAAACAAAATTCTCCTAACTTTTACCGTTTAAAATGGGATTTTCAAAGCTTATCCAACAGGGGTATTTCAGAAAGCACAGTTACAGAAAAGTGCAGAATAAGAGCAAAAGGAAAAGGGGAAATGGAATTGGCAAAGAATAAAAGAGTATAGGATTTTTAAAAAGTGGTATTATAGGAAGGGAGGGAGGAAAAGAGCAAATGAGGAAAGCGAGGTTGATTCTGGGAAAGGTTCATAAAGAACATGAGTCCTCCAAATCTGATCCACGTCCTGGGGTGAGAAGTAAAACAAACCAGCAAACTTTCATTTGTGCCCGAGGGGTAAGCAGGACAGGCTACCCAATGCTTGCTTCTGTGTTAACCCAGGAGAGGAGCCCTAGAGTCTTTAAAGGACTTGACCCACCTTCAGGGATGAGTCAGTCCTACTCCTAGAAGTCTAGCATATGATGCTTCTTAACTCATCCAGCCCCAAAAGCTTTCCCTGAAATGATCTCTCCCTGCTCTGCTCTGTGCTCTGCCGGCTGAGCTCTTCTAAACACTTACTGCATCTCAGCTTGCAGGAAATTGAGGTTAACCTGTATTTCCAAACTTCTGACCATTGTTATCCATCTTCTGCCCTGAATTCTGAAGACTCTGGTGACATTTTCTAGGTAATAAAAGAAATCTCTAATTTCCCTCACCTTCTGGCCATCCATGACAATATAAATGCCTTTGGGACTAAATACCTCTTCTGGACTCCTTGTTCTACAATCAAACTGATGATTGACTCTGGAGGCCTCGTAGAAGACCACAGAAGCACTGGACCTGAGAGGGGATCTGATACAACTTGCCTTTTTGGCGGCCCCTGCCCTGTTGTTCATTCATTCAGCGAACACGGGCACTGAGGCACCCCTGTGAGCCAGGCACGTCATCATGGCAACCTCAGCTTTCTCGAAGTTGAAAATCATATGGGGAGACCAAAAATACACACGAAAGTATTGCAAGGAGAAGCATGGGCTGCTGTGAAAAGGAGGCAGTGGTCAAACCTGGTCAGAAGGATCTGAAAGGCTTCTCAAGGTGGGAGGATATAGCTCAGTGGTAGAGTGCATGCTTAGCATGCATGAGGTCTTGGATTCAATCCCCAGTACTTCCTCTAAAATAAATAAGGAAACCTAATAACCTCCCCTCTGAAAAAAATTAAATTAAATTATTTCTTTTAAAAGAAAAAATCTCAGAAGACGTGACATGTCAGCAGTTGAGGCTTAAAGGATGAGCAGGAATCATCCAGATGATCATCTTCTCACCCCCAGTGTCCAGTCCCTGCATTTCCCAGGCTCCAAAGGGCACCCTCAATGTGGTGCCTCATCCTGACTTTCCTTTCCCAGGAGACACTCCCAGTCACTCGCAAGCTCACTCCCCATAATGAAAAAGTAAGTCCCTGTCTCATGTTGTCTTGAGCCCTCTGTAAACAGTCCTCACAGTCACATCATCTGAGATCAACATTCTGGCCCCGCCACTTACAACTTTGTGAATAAGGCAGATCATCTTTCTTTTCTGATCCCCTCAATTTTCCTCATCCTGAAAAATGAAGTTACTCACACCTTCCTGCCTACTTCACAGAGAGAAAAGTAGGTAAAACAATAATTATCATTGTTACCTTATAAAAGACTTTAAAGAGGTAAAATTATCTAGTAGAGGGATTTCAGTTAAGCCAGATGCCTCCAAAATGTCCATCCTTTCCCATGGTGTCATTAATAAGGATAATTATTATCATCATCATCACCATAACAAAAGTGAACATTTTTTATTGCTTACTTTGAGAAAAAAAGGGAGTGGGCCCACATCAATAAAATCAGAAATGAAAAAGGAGAAGTTACAAACCCACATCACAGAAATACAAAGGGTCATAAGAGGCTACTACGAGCAACTCTATGCTAATAAAGTGGACAACATAGAAGAAATGGACAAATTCCTAGAAAGGCACAATCTCCTAAGACTGAACTAGGAAGAAACAGAAAATATGAACAGCCCAGTTACCAGTACTGAAACTGAATCAGTAATTTGAAAACTCCCAACAAACAAAAGTCCAGGACTAGATGGCTTCACAAGTGAATTCTATAAAACATTTAGAGACGCGTTAATGCCTATCCTTCTGAAACTACTCCAAATAATTGCAGAGGAAGGAACACTTCCAAACTCACCTATGAAGCCACTATCACCCTGATACCAAAACCAGACAAAGATATCATACACAAAAAGAAAATTACAGGCTAATATCACTGATGCACATAGCTGCAAAAATCCTCAACAAAATACTAGCAACTTGTTTCCAACAATACACGAAAAGGATCATACACCATGATCAAATGGGATTTATCCAAGGGATGCAAGGATTTTTCAATATCTGCAAATTAATCAGTGTACTACATTAACAAATTAAAGAATAAAAACTATGTGATCATCTCAACAGATGCAGAAAAAAGCTTTCGATAAAATTCAACATCTATTTATGATAAAAAAAAAAAACTCTCCAGAAAGTGGGCATAGAGGGAACATACCTCAACATAATAAAGGCCATATATGATAAGCCCACAGCTAACATCATACCTGAGGGTGAAAAGTTGAAAGCATCTCCTCCAAGATCAGGAACAAGACAAGGATGCCCACTCTTGCCACTTTTATTCAACATAGTTTTGGAAGTCCTAGCCACAGCCATCAGAGAATAAAAAGATATAAAAAGGACCAAAATTGGAAAAGAAGAAGTAAAACTGTCATTGTTTGCAGATGACATGATACTGTACATAGAAAATCCTAAAGATGCTACCAGAAAACTATTAGAGCTCATCAATGAATTTGGTAAAGTTGCAGGATACAAAATTAATATACAGAAACTAGTTGCCTCTCTATACACTAACAATGAAATAGCAGAAAAAGACATTAAGGAAACAGTCCCATTTACCACTGCATGAAAGAGAATAAAATACCTAGGCATAAACCTACCTAAGGTGGCAAAGGGCCTGTACTCCGAAAACTAAAAGACATTGATCAAAGAAGCTGAAGATGACACAAACAGATGGAAAGATATATAATGCTCTTGGACTGGAAGAATCAACATTGTTAAAATGGTCATACTACCCAAGGCAATATACAGATTCAGTGCAATCCCCATCAAATTACCAATGACATTTTTCACAGAGCTGGAACAAAAATGTTTTTAATTTGCATGGAAACACAGAAGACTCTGAGAATCAATCTTGAGAACGAAAAACGGAGCTGGAGGAATCAGTCTCCCTGACTTCAGACTATATTACAGTAATCAAAACAGTATGGTGCTCGCACAGAAACAGACACATAGATCAATGGAACAGGTTAGAAAGCCCAGAAATAAACCCATACACTTATGGTCAATTAATCTACAACAAAGGAGGCAAGAATATACAATGGAGAAAAGACAGTCTCTTCAATAAGTGGTACTGAGAAAACTGGACAGCTACATGTAAAAGAATGAAATTAGAACATTCTCTAACCCCATGTACAAAAATAAACTCAAAATGGATTAAAGACCTAAATATAAGACCAAATACTATAAAACTCCTAGAGGAAAACATAGGCAGAGCACTCTTTGATATAAATCACAGCAATATTTTTTTGGATCTGCCTTCTAGAGCAATGGAAATAAAAACAAAAATAAACAAATGGGACCTAATTAAACTTAAAAGCTTTTGAACAGCAAAGAAAACCATAAACAAAACGAAAAGACAACATAAGGAATGGGATAAATATTTGCGAACGATGTGACTGACTAGGGCTTAATCTTGAGAATGTGTAAACAGCTTATACCACTCAATATCAGAAAAGCAAACAACCCTATGAAAAAATGGGCAGAAGATCTAAAAAGACAATTCTCCAAAGAAGACATACAGATGGTCAACAGGCACATGAAAAAATGCTCAACATCATTAATTATTAGAGAAATGCAAATCCAAACTACAGTTAGGTATCACCTCATACCAGTCAGAATGGCCATCATCAAAAAGTCTACAAATAATAAATACTGGAAAAGGTGTGGAGGAAAAGGAACCCTCCTACACTGTTGGTGGGAATGTAAAGTGTACAGTCACTATGGAGGACAATATGAAGAGTCCCTGAAAAACTAAAAATAGAGTTACCATATGATCCAGCAATCCCACTCCTGGGCATATATCAGAGAAAATTCTAATTAGAAAAGGTACATTTACCCCAGTATTCATAGCAGTGCTATTTACAATAGCCACGACATGGAAACAATCTAAAATCTAGATGAATGGATAAAGAAAAATGGATATATACACTGGAATATTATTCAGCCATAAAAAGGAATGAAATAATGCCATTTGCAGCAACATGGATGGACCTAGAGATTAGCATACTAAGTGAAGTAATTCAGACAGAGTAAGACAAATATAATATCATTTATAGGTGGAATCCAAAAAAAATGATACAAACGAACTTATCTACAAAACAGCATTAGTCTCACAGACATAGAAAACAAACTATGGTTACTAAAGGGGAAAGAGGGAAGGGATAAATTAGGAGTTTGGGATTAACATATATAACATAGATAAGCAACAAGGGCCTACTGTGTAGTATAGGGAACTATAGTCAATATCTTATAATACCTATAATGGAAAAGAACCTGAAAAAGAATATATATATATATATATATAATATGAATAAAATAACTGAATCACTTTGCTGTACACCTGGAACATTGTGAAACAACTATATTTCAATAAAAAAAGAAAAAATTTTGGGCTTTAGATAAGGAGGATGAATATTGGGGAAAACTATACGTTTTTAATACAGATATTTAAATAATTACTTATATAGTACAACACAAGTTAGTAAGTGCTAATAAGATCAAATGAGGGGATGGTGTGTTTGGCTTTATATTTCTGGAATGCTAAGCATCCATAATGCAAATTGGTGTCCTGATAACACTGCCAAATTAGGCAATCACTGATCCAGAAGAATACTAAGTGATGATAAAAGTCAAATTGTGGCAGCCAGAGACTTCAAGCACATCACTTACACAGCTCAAGATGTTCCCCAAATACATGGTTTTGAGAGTAATAGCTAGATAATTTTTTAGACATTGGGAGTTTACCATTTCAGATCTTCAAATCATGTCATAAACAGTCACAAGTAGTTTACATGTCAGTGTTGAGATTAATATTAATTAAATGTTTTCCTTGTTCTGTTATCAAGAAATTAAAATCAAACCCAAGACAACAGAGTATTTAAGAACTCCACAAACTCTGCAGAATACAATGAAGAACCTTGCTTCAAAGATTCTCACCACTATGCTGGTATTGTTTGTTTCTTTATGAGGGGGAGGTAATTAAGTTTATTCATTGACTTCGGCTTGGAGGAGGTACTAGGGATTGAACCCAGGATCTGTTAGGTGCTGAGCGTACGCTCTACCACTTGAGCTGTACCCTTCCCCCAGTTCTCGCCATTATGGATTCAGCTTACATGTCCAGACTCCCCTCCCAGAGATGCACAGCACTGCCAGTGCTGCAGCACAACTAGACGTTCATTCTGCAGTCCCCCCGTTTTCAGCTGAATCTTTTAGTGATGCTAGGCTCTCTGGGCAAGACTCCCTGAACACATTCCTTCTTGTTGAAATTCTACCCTTCTTTTTACAGTTGCAAAGTCATTAAGGAAGAGTGGATGAGCACAGGAGGAGAGAGAGAAATAATAACTAAAATAAAACTCCCTTCTCAACGTAAGAATGCACTATAAATGCCAAAATAATTGGAAAATCCAATCAAGCCAAGATATAAATACAATCAACCTCTGTAATTGATTGACAAAAGCCAAAATAAGCATAAGATTCTCATCAAAATTATTGTAAAAAGCATTATTCTAAGAACGACTATAATCCTAAAATTATGTTATAGATTTATGACATAATCCTCTCAGAAACTGATGTAATAAGCAGATGAGAATAAGTGAAGCTATCAAAGACATGAACAATTAATATTGTATTGGACAAAGCAAATGTTGGAATACCCACACACACACACACACACACACACACACATACAGCCAATGAAGAATATATACTTTTTGGATATACATGCAACATTTAATTACAAATAAACCATGTTAGGCCTTTGAAGTAATCTCAAATTCCAAAAGATCAGTACACAATTTAGATTATTTACTCCAATCATAGAGCAATAAAATTAGAAGTCAATGCCAAAAACACAGCTATTAAGACATTTCAAATGTTTCAGAACTAATAACACATGACCAAGCAACCCAAGGGGTTTAAAAAAAAAATTCTAAAGGAAATGAAGATCTACTTAAAACTGAATACAAATGAAACACAGTTCATGTAAAAATGTGTTTGACATGGCTAGGGCAGCACTTAGCGGGAATCTGTTTTGCTCTACCTGCACTCATTAGGAATTAAGAAAGGTTAAAAATAGACATCTTTATTATTTCTTTCCTTCTTCTCTCTTTGGATGTGCTTTGTTGCCCTTTTCCAATTCATTGAGTCAAATGCTGTGCTTGAATGACTAATAAGCCTACAAAAAAACAGATGCTGGGGCTCATTCATAGTCAGAGACAAGCAACAAAAACAATGAGATACAAGGCTGGTTTGTTACACGCATCTGCATAGTCCAAGAGAGCTCCTTAGCATATCTGCATTCCAGCTGTCAGGAAAAGAAGTAAGGAAATGGAAGGGAAAGGGAAATCCCTTCGTTTAAAAAGCACCTGCACACGTGACCACCCACACCTCACGACCCACAGACCAGAACTCGGTCACGTGGCTACACAAGACACCTCAGAGCTTCCTGAGGGTCTGTGATATGTATGCTTTCTTGTAAGGTTTTCATGTGCCAAGATGAAAACTGGGGTATCCACTACTGTAGAAGGAGCAGAGAATGGATACTGAGTGCATAGCTGGCATGCTCCATCATTTCTGCTCACAGACCCTTTCCAGTTATTTCTCAAGAAACAGGATGGATCAGGCTTGTCAATTTATAAAAGCCTAATTTCTTTTTTTTTCTTTCTTTCTTTTTTTTTGTTTTTTGTTTTGTTTTGTTTTTTGTTTTTTTGGTGGGGGGGATTGAGGGGGCAGATAATTAGGTTTATTTATTTTTAATGGAGGTACTGGGGATTGAACCCAGGACCTCATGCATGCTAAGCACATGCTCTATCACTGAGCTGTACCCTCCCCACTATAAAAGCCTAATTTCTTTAGACAAAAACATTTTAGTCTCCAACTTTCAAGGCAAAAATCTGAAGATTCTGTCACACTGAAGGAATCAAGAGACCTGTTGGTGCCCCTGACTCATGACAGACAGAAGCAAGAAGGAAAATGAGCACGACTGGGGAGAAAAGCAAAAACCAAGAGATGGAGGGTTGTGATACAAAGCAAGGTGCCAGCACTCAAGTTCAAGGTCATTGTAACCATGTCCAAGTTCAGCAGGCCCAAGAGCCTCACTCCACTGACTGAACAGGATGAAATACCACTTTCTATTCTACCTCTTCTCTGCTGGTCCCATATTACTCAAAGAAATGTAGATCCACATGGAAAATCTGTCTAAAATTTACATTTGTTCAGGAAAAAAAAAGTGCATAAAAAGGAGAATAATGTAGGAAGTGGCAACACTACCTCATTACAGGGGTGCCGCTGGCTGCTGGCCAGAGTCAATGCCCAGGTAAGGAATTCATTATCCCCTAGGGATGGATCTAATTTCAGCCAGTGGATGTTAGTGTCTTTCACATGACACATTTTCCTGTGTCCCCAAGGTTTAAAATGTGTTTGTGCACATGCATTCCCCCTCACCAGTCCCCAGGCTGACTGCAGAATTCTTGGGAGAGGTTTGGCAGAAATGTGCAGGTGGAAGATGTGCAAAATTGCAAAATGATTAAGAGGATCCATAAACACCAATGTTGGGCAAAGACAGTGTCGTAAGTTGAATTGTGTCCCACAAAAAGGAATACTCATCAGGACTCACAAAGAGGGCAAGACTTCAGACAGAGCTGAAATGCAGGTAGGAAATAAAAATTAAATTTTTTTAAAAATCAGTTTTCTGTGATCAAAGGGTTTTCTGTGAGAAAAAGAAATGGGATGAAGGGTATACAGGGCTTTTTTTTAAAAGTGAGATTTACAGAATGATTTAGCACTTAATGGGTGTGAGATTATAGAAAGCATTTATATGTTGGTCTAGCCCCTGGTTCCTAGCACAGAGCTCCTAAAACCCTTGTAAATTCCTAAGTGATAAGAACACCAGGAGCATCTTTTGCTCTAATGAGGTGACTCTGGGTGAGCTCCTGGATGGGGGTTGGTCACCAGAAACACCAAGGTGTGATTAGAAGCTTGGAATTTTCTGCTCCACTCCCCCACCCCCATCCTCCAGAGAGGGAAGAGGGACTGGGAATGGAGTTAATAACATACCTATGCGAGGAAGCCTCCTAAAATCCCAGTAGCAAGGGGTTCAGGGAGCTTCCAGGCTAGGAACATGAGCAGGTGCTGAGAGAGGAGTGTGCCCGGAGAGAGCATGGAAGCTCTGTGCCCCCTCCCACGTACCTTTCCCTACTCATCTCTTCCATCTGGATGCTCGTTCGTACCATATTCTGTAGTAAACTGGTAAGTGTAGGTGAGCAGCTCTAGCAAATAAATTGAACTCAAGGAGGGGATTCCTGGAGCCTCCAACCTATAGCCAGTGGGGCAGAAGCACAGGTGATAACCCGGACTTTCGACTGGTGTCTGAAGGCGGGTGGGTCAGAAATTTTTCCTGGGACTGAGCCCTCAACCTGTTGAATCAAATGCTATCTCTGGGTAGGCAGTGTCAGAATTGAGTTGAATTTTGGGGCATTCTGCTGGTGTCCAAGAATTGCTTGTTGATGTGGGGAAACCTCCACGTATTTGGTGACCAGAAGTGAAGTGCTCTCTGTGAAGGTAAAGGAGAAACAGAGGAAGGAGACACAGGAAAAAGAAAGACAAAATAGGGAAGAACTGGCTTTTTCCCTACACAGGTGGGAAAACTGTAGGTTTTTCCATACAATATGAATGCATAATTTGATTCAAAAGTAAACATTAAACCATTAAAAATGAGAGAGAGAGAGAGATTTAAATCCTAACCCCTAGTCCCTGTATATGGGACCTTAATAGGAAATAGTTTCTTTGCAGAGGTAATCAAGTTAAAATGAGGTCATATGGACTAGGGTGGACTCTAAATCCAATGACTTCTGTTCTTATAAGAAAAGGGAGATTTGGAGACAGAGACACAGACATACATAGAGGGGAAAGGCCACGTGAAGAAAGGGGCAGAGACTGGAGTCACACAGCTCCAAGCCAAAGAACGCCAAGGATGGCCTGGCACTACCAGAACCTGGAAAAAGGCAAGGAAGGATTCCATAAGCCTTTGGTAGGGACATGGCCCTGCCAAGCACCTCAGCTTCAGACTTTTAGCCTCCAGAACCATGAGAGAGTAAACATCTGTTGTTTTAAGCCACCTAGTTCCTAATTTGTTACAGCAGCCCTAGGAGACCAACACAGATGAAAATTCTATTTCTGAGTCAACTTTGTATATGACAACATTAGAGTCAGTTGCAGTCAGTAGACCTTCAGGGAAATGGGAAAATCTGGCATTGGGTATTTGGCTGGAAAGCAGTAAAAACCATGTTAAGGCTGAGAAATGAGACTTTGGCAGCTCACAGCTTGCCGTGGTGAATCACCTAATTAAACTAATTCCTGGGATCACCTGGAATGAATTGACTTTTGAAGGATGTTTAGGAGAACTGAGCTCCTCTCTGGCCGTAGACTAGTATGAAGAGCATGAGAAATTCAAAGTTGTGGGGTGAAAAGTTTAAACAGAAAGAAGTTCCAATCCTTAAGTTGTTTGGACTAAGATGAACTAAAGACTATTATCATTTAGCACCAAGTTTGAGATAGATGGGCACCAAACTCCTTCAGAGCTAAATGCACAGTCTCATGATTTCTAACATGACAATTATAACATCAGTTACAAAAAGTGGGACACCAAGAATTTAACCGAGGATATATGGCAGGTTTTAGAAGATCTGGACTACTCCAAGCCTCCAACACCCTCCCTCTCCCAAGGAACCTCCTCAGACAAATGAAACAGCCTCTCTGCCCCTGCCTGATGAGGCTGGCCCCCACTTTCTTAAAGACACCATAATTCCTTTACAGGAGTGACTCCCTTTGCAAAGGAAGTCATTTCTCAGTGCCCATCCCTGATATTTCCTTCCCACCACTCCTCACAGTCTTCTAACATTAACCAAAGGAAGATGCAGTACGTTCTAGGGGCTAAACACAAGAGGAAAAGGACTAACTGTAGTATGTTGTTTAAACTTCAGGGAAGACTCTATATCATAGTGGGTAAGCACACAGGCGCTGGTGCTAGACTGCTGGAGTTCAAACCTTCCCTGTGACACTCACAGTGTGAACTTCGTCAAGGTCCTTTACATATTTTTGCCTCTGTTTCCACATTCATAGAATTGCAGTAGTAATATTTTTACCCCTTAGAGATTTTTATAATAATTAAAATGAGTCAACATATAGATGTGCTTAGAACAGCTGGCACATAATAACTGCTATGTAAGTCCTCACTATTACTGCATGCTACATTAAATTACCTTTAGGAGACAGGTCACGTAGGCTCCAGGCAACAATTGTTCCCCTGAGTGTAGCTAGACTCGGGCCTCTTCTGGCAATCAGGCTCCATCCTGATGTGTTTTGCATCTCTGGTTCACTGCCTCTCCCAGCACAATCAATCTGGACATCTTCTATGCTGAGCAGGTGCACGTGGCTAAGGAAATAAAGACAATGACTGAGCTGTATGTGCCTCTACGGGGTTCATTTCACATGGTCTATAACATGGAAAGAATTACTGAGTGAAACTGAAACAGTGAGGCCCAGGTTACAGCTTCCCCTTTGTATATAACTACCATTTCTTCAGGGCCTTCAGTGTGACAGACATTGTGTGCTTCCACTTTTCAAGCTGTTATAGACTTAATGCTTTTGTCCCCCCTCCATAATTTGTATGTTAAAGCCCTAACCCCCAATGTGATGAGGTGATGAAGGTAGAGCCCAAAGATGGGATTCATGCCCTTATAAGAAGAGACACCAGAGAACTCTCTCTCCCCCTCCACAGTGCATTCTCTCTCTCTCTGTTTTCTATCATATCAGGACACAGCAAGAAGGCCAATCATGCTGACACCCTGATCTCATACTTCCAGCCTCCAGAGTTGTGAGAAATAAATTGTCATTTAAGCCACCTAGTTTATGGTATTTTGTTAAGGCAGCTTGAGCTGACTAAGACAAAGTCATTGTTCTTTGTCCTCACAAGAGTGCATAAGACCCAGTCCCTGCACTCAGGGGACTTGCAGCTTAGTAATTATATATTAATCTCAGGTGATTAGCTATTGTGATAGGGAAGTACACTAATGAAAGCTAGGAATAAACTGCTCCTAGACACACATCCACAATTTTCTGCCAAAAGCAAGGGATTTGTTTGTTTCTATCTTGATGATAGCAAGCAATATGATTTATAAACAGCATCAAGCACTGTTTCTTCCCACCCATCATCCAGGCAAGTTCTCAGGAGCTGTACTTCTCTCTCCCTCCCTCAACCTCTCTCTCTCTCCTTCCATGTGTGTATATGTATGTGTGTGTGTGTACATTTCCCTTCACTTCTGCCCTCACCTACTTCAAAATTCTCAGAAGAGTTTGGACTAGGAATCACCAATATCCTGAGGTTTCAGAACAATCTTGCCCTGCTGCATGATGGTGGTTTCAGAACCAAGGACAGCACCTGGGTCCCACCTTTCCCATACTTCTAGTTTTCTATTTACACCCATGGGAGTGGTGTGATCAGACTTCCCCCACAGTCATAGGTTAAGCCAGATTTCTCACACACTGCTCTAAGAAAATAATGCTAATAGTGAAATAATAGTCACCATATCATAGATTTATTGTGTTCTTAATATATGGTATACATGTATTATTACACTTAATACTCTTAACGACCTTATAAGGTAGATATTCTTATTATCTCCAGCTTACAGTTGAGAAATAAATTCAGCAGAAAGGTAGCAAGTGACCTGTCCAAGTTCACACAGATAGTAAGAATCAGAGCCAGAACTGGAATCTACATTAGATATTTATTATTATTCAATTTGATATCATTATATAACTAAAAGTATTGTTTTTCTCAATAACTTTGCTAAATAAAGCATTGTTTTCTAAGAATCCTATCAGAATTATGTGCATTTCACCATATTAATCTTACACTGTTGATCACAATTTAATTACACACTGTTGATCACAATTTAATTAATCTTGAGACATTGAGCTCCAGTAAAGTCAGGTAATAGGTGGAGTCCCCAGCAAAGACTCGTACTGTAAGGCTGAGGCACAAGACCCCTGGTTAACCACTGCTTTCAATCTTACTCTGTGAGCGACTTACTGCCACCAATAGGGAAGAATCCAGAAGGGGAAAAGTCATGGAAAATGCCTATCTTTTACAGACTATGCTGGGCATTTTTGCAATATTTCGAAATTTAATGTTAACCTTTAAAAGTAGTTTTTCAATTATAAATACATACTCAAGACAAAAGCAAAATCAAAAAGAAAATTTTACCCATTTTTCCAACCCCCAAAGATAACCACTCTTTCTATTTTCGTGTATTTCTGTGTAATCTTTTCCTTATAAAGTTAATTTCATCAAGTGGGGGAGCAAGTCGCCCCCCATCGCTGCTTCAAACAATGTTGTTAAGCATTTATCAGCTAAACATACTGAGGCTCCAAGTAAACGCTCGTTTGGAAAAAAAAAATCATTAATTTTTTAAAGTTTTAAAAATTTATCCAGTAAAGGTTTTAGATAATCTTGTAGATATTTTCAAGTTGAGTTTTAACAATCAACCATAAATATTTGTAGCTGTTGTAGTGATCCCGTAGAAGAAAACAAGGAAACAAACTTGAGGGGTTCAGGAACTCAGATATCAACTTGCTGTCTACTTAAACACCACTAGGTGGTACTAGGTGATTTTTCTTTTCCCTTAAAGTAAGATGGGGGTGTGTGTGTGTGTGTGTGTTTTCTCCGATGATGTGTGTGTGTGTGTGTGTGTGTGTTTTCTCCGATGATGTGTGTGTGTGTGTGTGTTTTCTCCGATGATGTGTGTGTGTGTGTTTTCTCCGATGATGTGTGTGTGTGTGTGTGTGTTTTCTCTCTGTCCTGTTAAGAATAGCGAAAAAAAGTGCAAATGCATTTGAGGGAAATTTTAGGGGAGATGGAAAAGTTCTAAAACCGGATTGCAGTGATGGCTCACAAATTTAAATCACAAATTTACTAAAACGTCTTTAATTGTACTTCAATAAAATGGTAAAGAGGAAAAAAGCTAAGATAAACATTTCCACATATGGCATATCATGGGAGTATTCGTAAATTTTGTATATTCATAAGAAAACTCTCTGTTTAGCTACAAGTTAAAATTTTTAATTCATTTACATAATCTGAACTGCTGTAATTAAATATATACTTAAACTCGCTCTTCTGCACTATGTGGCACTCTCAAATAGAAACAATCTAATATTTAGTCCTGGCCTTTCAACATCTTCCTTACCATGCATAGTATCTCCATGTTGCCCATAATGGAACTTGAAGGCATTATGCTGAATAAAATAAGTCAAATAGAGAAAACAAATTTCACATATATGGAACCTTTAAAAAAAAAACAGAACTTACAGAGAATAGATTGATGGTTGCCAGAGGTGGGGGTTGGGAGGCAAGATGGGTGAAGGGGGTCAAATACACGAACTTCTAGTCATAAAATAAATAAAGCATGGGGATGTAATGTACAGCATGGTGACTATAGTTAATAATACTAAATGTATTGGATATTTGAAATATGTATTGCATATTTAAAACTTGCTGAGAGTAGATCGTAAAAAGTTCTCATCACACACACACAAATTTTGTAATTATGTGTGGTGAGGGATGTTAACTAAACTTACTGATCACTTCATAATGTATGCATATATCAAATCCTTATGTTGTACACCTAAAACTAATACACTATTGTATGTAAATCGTATTTCAACTTAAAAATATTGAGAGCCTGTAAACCCACATTTTTAATTTGGATATTTTCAGCATTGGATTTGATTATAGACATTTTTTTCTACAATGATAGTACATGGCACAGTGGACTCTCAGTAACCCAGACATCCCTGGCTAGAGAAGCTGTAGAACTTGGGAAGTAAGCAAATCTAGTGCAGTAGTTAACTACCTTGGCCTCTTAGATCTAGTCTGAACTTCTTGTAAGAAGTTCTGTGAACTTGGACAAGCTACTTCACTTCTCTAGGCCTTTTCTTAAATTTGAAATGAAACTGTTTCACAGTAATTTTGTGAGGATTAAACAGGTCTGACATCAGTAACACAGAGGGGGAAAAATGATACTAAAACTGCCACAGCAAACTGTACTTGTCAAGAGTGGCTATTATGATTCATTTTAGTAAAACTAAATCTCTGTTCTTCTATTTACAGATACTGTTGGGAAAGAGGGAAAACACAAAGCTTGAAAGCCTTGGCGGGTGCTGTTAAGCTTAAGACCTGAAGTAGGCAGATAGTCTATTGTTTTTATTAAAGAGTCAGATATAGCAACTATTTAAAATTCCAGGAGTGGGGGTGGAGGGACTAAAGGACAGTTGAAAACAAGGATTTTTTAATATTCTATTTAATTTGTTGTGTCATTGCAACGTAACTAAGGTTTTCATTCCCAACCCAAGCCTCCCCTACAGCCTGCTATGCAAACAAAGGCCCTGGGTGAGTAGTTTGAGAAGAAGTCAAGGAAAAGGAGCTGGTCCCACCCTGGCTGTGTATGGACAGCGAGCTGCAGAAACAATCAAGATCACAGGCTCAGGAATATTGAACACACATCCCTAAAATTTAACAGAATTCTTGAGCAGTATATTGAACTTCTTATAAGATAAGGGATAGATGGTTCTAACCACGTTTAGACCCCAAACTAAACGAATCAGGTTCTAGAAGAAATAACATGTAAATTATTAGCACAATTGCTGACAGAAACAACACACTGTATGTATATTTGAGCCTAATTATTCACGGATTCCATATCTGTGCATTCACCTACTTGCTGAAATTTACTTGTAGCCCCAAATCAATATTCGTGGGGTTTGGACAGACATTTGCAGACATGTACAGAGTAGCAAAAAACTTGTCACCCAATGCCTACATTCCCAGCTGAAGCTGACGAAGACAATGTTCTGCCTTCTTATATCAGCTTTCATATTAGAACTGTGTCCTTTTGGCAGTTTATTTAGTGCTATGTTTTCCAATTTTTTTCTTTTTTTGGTGATATCACTGTTGAAAATGACTCCTAAGCGTAGTGCTGATCTGCTGCTTAGTGTACCTAAGTAAAGAAGGCTGTGACCCACCTTAGGAAGAAAACACGTGTGTCAGATAAGTTTCGTTCATAACCTCGTTCAGGTTATGAGTTATGGTGCTAGTGGCCATGACTCAATGTTTGTGAATAAACTATATGTATTAACTTGGGTGTCTTTAAACAGAAACACACAGTAAGATATTGCAATACAATTCAGATGCTAACTACTCAGGGGTAACTTGAGACTCCACAGGTTAAAGGGCACAGTCCCCAATAGCACCGACCTTACTTCAGAGGCAACTCACAAGCTTGGGGGCCATCCACATCTGACCAACTGGCTACAAATTTGGGAGTCCAATGACAACTTCAGTCTCAATAATTCACTAGAATGACTCACAAAGCTCAGAAAAGCCCTACAAGCCTTGAAGTGGGAGGAGAGGGGCCAGGGCACAACCATTGAAGGAGTGACACAGCCACTGAGGACAGGACAAACTGGTTAGAACCAAGATGGCAGAAGTTTTGACTTTCAGTAGACCTTGAGCCTCAGGGTGCACCCACAGGCGCCATGACAGCTCCCTGGCTGACCACAAAGGGTCAAAAAGTGAGCGGGGGGCACATTTCTTGGAAATCCTCGCCCCTTCCCCAAAGTGGCTGGAATAATCCTCTTGCTCATTAGCATATGAAATTGCTGAGCCCATAAACCCCAACAACCCCGCACCTGGCAGCCGCTCTGGCTCTGTTGCTCTCACCTTCTGAGACGGCCCCCACTCTGTCTGTGGAGTGTGTATCTACTTTTACTTTAAACTAAACACCCCACACCTCTCAGCTTCTCTCCCTCTCACCTTTCTGAGATGGCCCACATTCTGCCTGTGGGTGTGTATCTCCTAAGCCGTCTTCCCTTCTGAGTGAGACAGACCGTTCTCTGTCCATGGAGCGTGTATCGCTCTAAATAAACTTGCTTTCACTTTACCATGCCTTGCTCTTGAATTCTTTCCTGCGTGAGGCAAGAACCTATTCTCCACCAACATCTTTGGCTCAGCCAGCCAGGGGGATTTGGTAAGTCTCAGCCTCTCGCCCCCTCTGCGCTTGAAAGGACTACATCTGTCTCTCTGTGTCTCTCTCGCGTGAGCGCGCACTCGTCTCCTCTCTGCACCCCTAGCTCACTCTTACTTTTGGGCCTTACTCTACTGGAAGTGGGGAAAAAAACATGCTAGGCATTTCCCAACCATGCAGCTGGGTCCTGCATTTCTCATTGTTGCATATGCGCAGGGATTGTCAGGAAATTTGGGGGGAGGTTACCAGCCATTCTCACAGGCAGCTAAGGACCGAACCATGGGAGACTTACTTAGACTGTAAGAGTTTCTGCCATGGCTGTGGCCACCGAGACCCCTCTGGGAGATCCTTCACGCTGCAAGCAGTCTGGGTGTACTCGGGTGTTGGGAGAGGGAACCGTTCTGGGCCAGGCGGTTGTGCCGCCATCATGTCTGGGCCGCCATCTTTTGCCGCCACGAGGCGTCCCCACATCCAGCCTGCCCCCTCCGTACATCCGGGTCCATCCATGTCCAACCATGCACCACCCTCGCCTCACCCTGTTGGGGCAGCGCAAGGCAGCTCACACCAGGCCGGGTGGGGCACATAACCACACCTAGGGATACATATCCCAGAGGCGACCCTCATCCACTGCTGCCAAGCTTGCTTCCCCAGGGTTGCACGGCTGGGGGTGTCCTCACAGGGTGCCAGGCCCTCCATTCCCCCTAAGTGCTGACGCGGTGCCTCCAGCTCCCGCCGCCATACTCACCCCGGCGCGCAGCCCGGCGGCGCCTGCTGGAGGAAGCGCTTGTGGGAGAGTGTGGGGGGAGGGGTGCGCTGAGGCCCAGGGGCACCGCCCACAGAAGGGAAGAGAAGCTTACTACCTTAACTGGCCAGCGCCTGTTTCCGGAAACGTACCACCCTTTCAAAGAAGGGAACCTGGGACCTAAACATGTCCTGTGAACTATGAGGATGTCCATTCCAGGGGGGATACAGCCTGGAACACAAGGATTAATCATTAGCCATAGAATGCCTTCAGGAAGGTTGCTCATCCTGGGTACTGCTGACCCAGGAGAGAACCCGGGACCCCAGGACGCTGGGGGTCACCAGGGTTGCCATGTGGTGGGGTTGCTACCCCCACACTGGCCAGGATCGGCAGCACGAGGTGGATGGGGACTCCTGGAACCAGTCCTATCTTATGGAGTCCCCACGGGACCTCCTAAGGTCAGTGCTTCTTTCTGTCGCAGGAGCACGCTCTCCCCGAAGGATCAATGAGAAACACTTACCCAGCCCCGAGAGTTCACTCCTCGGGTGCATTCTGAGTTACTGGGACAAGTTTTTCTCTCAACTAGTTAAAAAGAAAAAGCTCATCTTCTGTAATAACAGCCTGGCCCCAGTATAAACTCAAGGACGATGAGACCTGGCCAGAAAATGGAACCCTCAGCTATGACACCATCCTACAGCTAGACCTTATGTTCAGGCTTTTGTGGCCCCAAGAGAGAACCCAGAACTATGCAAGTCCTATGTTAGGGAACCTTGCCAACTGGGACCAATTCAAGCAACACAAAAGCCCCCTCTAATGTCATCTACGAAGGAACACAAGTCCCAGACAGAAGACCCCAACCCCAACACTCTCACCATCTTTAGTCCCTCCCCCACCCTGTAAGCCTCTGTACCCTTCCATACCAGAAGCGCAGCCAGAACTTTGCCCCTCCAAGAAGTTGCAAGGCTGTTCAACTTCCTGCCAACTCCTCTCTACTCTGGGAAGCGTTGTGGCTGTACACCTTCCCCTCTCTCCCTGGACTTCTCTTATGTCCTCCTCTCCTGACTTCCTGACTATCTACTGCTACTTGAGCCTCCTTGCCTTGCCTTGCTTTGCCAGCAGGTCAGGTGTTACCTTTTTTATTTCGGTGAAGAGTTACCCCTCCTCAACACAAAGACCACACCTTGAGGGGAGATTTTTGCCTTGAATTACTGCCTTGTGGTGCTTCAGCCCCACCCTTCAGCTCTATTTGTTTCTTTTTTTTTTCTTTCAGAGATAAAAGTAATCCAAGTTAATCAACTCTGGGTGTAGGTCCCCTCCCTCTGAAAGATTTAGACCCTGGGACTCTGGTTACTTTTTCTCCCCTTGGGTCATTGAATCTTGCAGCTAGACCTGTTTTATAAAAGAAGGTAAATGGGGGGAAGTCCCACACATCCAGTGTTCATGACCTGATTCCAAGATCCAGGGCTAAAGAACTCCTGCCAGGTGTGCCTGGCTCACACCCCTTCAAAGCGCCTTCCTCCCCAACAGGAGCTCCGTGTTTTAGAGGAACACTTATGGGTCCACCTTCCTGAGGTCCACAACCAGGAACTCCTACTCCCTCAACTCTGAGGGGGGAAAGCCTGCTGGGCCACCTAGCACTAAGGCAGCTGGGGACCCCCAGGCCCCATGAATCAGCCCATGGATCTGGCGTTTGGAGTATTTAACAACAGAGTTAGGGTTGAAGAGACAGAAAGGACTCAGGGGCAACAGCAAAGTCACCAATTTTTGGTGGCAGGCCTACCCCTGCATCACCTCAGGGTTACCATCGCTTGTGAAGACACATGGTGAGGACAGGACCCAGGACACCTGGATCAGAGCCACTGTCTCACTGAGAAGGGACCTGTTTTAGGTCCAGCCAGGAGGGCCACTGGAAGGACGAATGCCCCACGTATAGGGAACGTCCATGAAGACCCTGCCCGGTATGCAAACAAGAAGGCCACTGGAAGCGGGGCTGCCCAGTCCCAAAGGGACTCCCAAATCAGTGAGGGCCAAGAGGACCAAAGACTGACAGGCCTGGTACCCTCCCTGACTTCCAGAGGACACCTGGTCATTTCTCCATTGAAGCCTCGGGTAACCCTTGACATGGCAGGTGGGAAAGTTGTTTTCTTATTAGATGCAGGGGCTGCCTACTCTGCCGACAGATTTCCCTGCACCCTCGTCCTCCCAATCCTGTACAATAATGGGGATCCATAGAAGGCCCCAAATCAAGCAATTCACCACCCCCTCCCTTTAGCTGCCTGCTAGAAAATTCTACCTCTGCACACCAGTTTCTGCTCATGCCTGAGTGCCCTGTCCCCTTGTTGGGAAGGCACTTGCTCACTAAATTCCAGGCAACGGTCCAATTCAGAGACCCTTAATGGGGAAGGCACCCACCAAGAAAAAGCCATGGGAGCCTGCCTTGGTCCCAAGCCAGAGGAAGTCTCCATCCCACCCCATATTGTTTCTCAAGTGAACCCCACTGTCTGGGACACTGAGGTCCCTGGCAGAGCTACTATTATCAGGGTACTTTAGAAATGAGGCTATAGGCAAGCCTCTTCACATCAAAGGCTGAACTGAGGTCCATAATTAGAGAATTTCTCAAATATATTGATCACATTGTAATTCCGTATTTAACCATGCCTTTTCAAGTCTTTTGTCTCTAGTACTATTGCAAAAGTGCTTCATCTTCAAGAAGATTCATAAGAAGGCTATGAAAGCAATTACAACAGTTACCACATCAAGGTGACGGCTATGCGAAGATACCACCATCTAACCCCAAACAAGCTGTTCTGCCCCTGGAACCCCTAGATCAGGGACACCCCCACTCAGCCCTGCACTAGCTACAGAAGACTGATCATCACCCTTCTGCACCTCCATAAGATTATGGGAGTAAAATCTGTGAGGCGGAAATGAAGTGGGGGGGAAGGGGCAGGACACAACCACTAAAGGAGTGACACAGCCATTGATGACAGGACAAATTGGTTAGAACCAAGATGGCAGAAGTTTCGACTTCCAGTAGACCTTGAGCCTCAGGGTGCACCCACAGGTGCCATGATAGTTCCCAGGCTGACTACAAAGGGTCAAAAAGTGGATCGGGGGCACACTTCTTGGAAATCCTCGCCCCTTCCCAAAAATGGTTGGAATAATCCTCCTGCTCATTAGCATATGAAATTACCGAGCCCATAAACCCCAACCCCCACACCTGGTGGCCGCTCTGGCTCTGTTGCTCTCACCTTCTGAGACGGCCCCCACTCTGTCTGTGGAGTGTGTATCTACTTTTACTTTAAACTAAACACCCCACACCTCTCAGCTTCTCTCCCTCTCACCTTTCTGAGATGGCCCACATTCTGCCTGTGGGTGTGTGTTTCCTAAGCCATTTTCCCTTCTAAGTGAGACAGACCATTCTCTGTCTATGGAGTGTGTATCTCTCTAAATAAACTTACTTTCACTTTACCATGCCTTGCTCTTGAATTCTTTCCTGCGTGAGGCAAGAACCTATTCTCCTCCAACAGCATGATTACAGTTTTATTATAAAGAACCAACATATAGGGCAGGTCTGGGAGGGTCCCAAACACAAAGCTTTCATGCCCATTAGAAAGCTCTGAAAATGAGAGAAGCTGCAGAAAGACAGGTAATGCAAAACCAACCAAGGGCACCACAGTACCATTTATGTTCAAATATCCTTGTAATTAAGCCCCTGAAGCTATTAGTAACAGGATCATTGACATTTATGTTCTAAATTTTGGTGTCACCATAAAGACATCATTTATTCATGTATTCAGGAAACATAACAAGCACCTACTCTGTGCCAAGCAGGGCTCTAGGTGTTAGAGAATAACAGTGAATGAGAATGGCCATGCTTCTGCCCCATGGAGCGTCCCTTTCTAGTCCAGGCAAAAGAGGGGTGGGAGATGGACAGTAAGAAAAAGGCTTTGACACAACATTGTAAAATGACTATAACTCAATAAAAATATGTTAAAAATAAATAAATAAATAAAAACACTTACCCTGAAAAAAAAAAAAAAAAAGGCTACTATATGTCAGACAGTACTAAATGCTAGGAAGAACAATTAGACTGAAAAATGCTAGAGCAATGAGACACAGACTACCTTTTCTCAGGGGCAAACCTTCTATGGCAGTGATAAATGAACAGAGACCTGAGAAGTGTGGACAGAACTATAGGACTGGGTGAGAGGAGGCAGTTCCAGGCAAAGGTAAGCGCAAACTTCAGGAGGAGGATAAACAAAATGCAAGAAGAGCAGAGCCAGTTTCCTCAGGAGTGGCAGGACCTGAGATAAGAGAGGCAGTCACTAATTAAAGGATACAAGGTCCCAGAAACTTGTATTTTGGATGGTATTCAAGTGTGATGGGAAACCATCAGAGAATTTTCAGCAGGAGAGTGACACGATTTGACTTATGTTTTTAAATAATCATTCCAGCTGTTGAGTGGAGAAAGAGCTTAAGGTGGCAAGAGGGATCGTGTGAGTGCAGGATTGAACAATCCTGCCAGGACTGTGGTGACTTTGACTAGGGTGGTAGCATTGGAGGGGGTGAGAGGGAGTCAGAGTCTGGATCAAGTCTGAAGGTAGAACCCACAAGATTTGCTAGTGGAATGGATGTAGAGAATAATGTTTCAGTCATACATATACATACTATATTTATTTTCATATTCTTTTTCATTATAGGTTACTACAAGATACTGAATATAGCTCCCTGCACTGTACAGTAGAAATTTATTATTTATCTACTTTATATATAGTAGTTAATATATGCAAATCTCAAACTCCCAATTTATCCCTTCCCACCCCCTCTCCCCCCTGGCAACCATAAGTTTGTTTTCTATGTCTGTGAGTCTGTTTCTGTTTTGTAAATAAGTTCATTTGTGTTTTAATATTTTTTAGAGGAATGAAATGCTGTCTATCTGTCCTTGTGAAAAACATATGTCATAAATATGAAAAAAAAAATCTGTCTGTCTCTGGACAGGACTTTTCTAACTTCATGTAACTAAAAGGTAAGTGATGGGCTCTAAAATGTGGAGGAGGGAGAGATGACTGGTACAAGAGGAGAAGGGTGGGCCTCCAGCAGCTCTGGACCTAAATTTAAGCTCTAACACTAACAGCATGACACTGGACAAGGTTAGTTAACAAGATTGAGCCTCAGTTTCCTCATCTGTGAAATGGACAATAGTGGCCACATGCACTGACTTTATGTCTGTGCCTCTGCCTCCCTGAGAACCTGTGCACACTCGAGGGAGGGCCATGCCTGTTTCCGCTGCACCCCCCAGGCCAGGCCCACAGGAGGGAGCTGACCCAGCTTGGAGAACTGAAAGTGCAGCTCTGAGTGTCTCATAAATCTTTTGGTCTCGCTTCAAATTTGGTTTCCTCAGAAAGATGCTAAAGACTCTGTTTCCCCTTCTGCCATTCTCTTTTCCCTTCAGTACTCCTTTGTGGCTCATTTTTGCAAAATGAACACAACAGAGATAAGAAAAAGACTGTAAGAAGGAAAGAGGCTAAGAATGGCTGCGTTAATGCTGAAATTGGAAATTTTTATGCAGAAGAAGCTTATATATATATCTTCATTTTAAGGCAGAACTTTTATAGATATGGAAATACAAACTAACTTTTTTTCTATTTTTGTTCAATTTCTCTTTAAGGTGTTTTTTTTAAGCTTTCCTGGAAGAGGGAGGGAGGTAATTAGGTTTGTTTGTTTATTCTTTTAAACTTTTTTAAATGGAGGTACTGGGGACTGAACCCAGAACCTCGTGCTTGCTAAGCACACACTCTACCATTGAGCAATACCCTCCTCCCTATTTAAGGGTTTTTTTTTTTTTTAATGATGGTTGCTGTTTGATGAGAATGCATTGAAACTTTAATTTCACAAGGTAAAAATATTTTCACCAGAGGAGAGGGAATTGGACTACAGAAATTCCATTTAGACTTTTCTCACAATGTGATTAGTATTCTCTCCTAACTTAGAAAAAACAACTAACATGTCTTAGTATATGTCTGAATAATTTAATAGCCCTAACTTGTGGCTAGAACTTGACTCTCTTTGAATTATGTTTCTGTGTTTGGGTTTGTACCCAAGTCCCTGACACCTTAGGCAAAACTGTTAAACTATTTGGACCAAAGCTCTCTTATTGACTCAATGGGGATCATAATGGAAATACATTTTAGCATGAACGTACTTTGCCAAAAAAGTATATATATATATTTATTTATTTTATATATATATATATAAATATATATATATATATATATATATATATATATACAGCAATATGAAACTATGTGATTTTAAAAGGTAAGGAATGTAATTGTATGGATTCATTCAACACATATTTATTAAGAATCACACATAAAACATAGGGGGTTGTGCATTTGTGAACTCTGAGAGTGGATTTACCTCTGACAAAAATCTTTGTAATCTTGGAATTGGCAAGTAGAAAATAAATCTCAAAACAATTATACTGAGTAAAAGAAGTCAGATCAAAAATAAATAAATAAATAGAGTATAGAAAGGATGAAAATGCAAACAAATGTATAGTGACTTGAAAGCACATCAATGTCTGTCTGGGGCTGCAGAGGGGAGAGGGGATGGTGAGGAAAGGCTGGAGGAAGGGATGACCAAGGGGCACAAGGAAACTTTTGGAGTTGATATGTTTATTATCTTGATTGTGGAGATGGTTTCAAAACCATATACAAATCAAAACCTATCAAGTTGTACATTTAAATAGGTAATTTATTGTATGTCAATTATACAAGGAAGCTGTTTAAAAAAACTGTAATCATATATGCTTGGGTTTACTTCTGAACTTTCCATTCTGTTCTATTTTAGTGACTTTCCACCATCCAAAACCAAAGTATCTTTGTTTTCTGTAACCTTATAGTGAGTCTTGACATCTGTATTGTTAATCCCATAACTTCATTATTTTTCAAAAGAGTTTTGGCTATTTTATTTCTTTTGCCTTTCCATACAGATTTTAGAATTAGATCCAAGAAGTAAAAAAATCCTCCTAGGATTTTAATTAGGATTGTGTTTAAGGGACAATTTGGAAAGAACTGACATCTTAAAAACATTGAGTCTTCTAATGCAAAAATATGGTATATCTTCCCTATATTTAGATGGCTGTATTTCTCTGCAATCATTTTCAGCTCTAAGTTAGAGGTGTTGAGGTGGTGGAAAAATTGAAGGCAATTTCTCCTTCATTAGGAAGTTTGCCTGGTGAATCTGATGGAAGGAATTGGGGTAGGGAGTTTGTGGCTATGTGTATGAGACTGGCTATAGTGAAGGGCTCTGGAATCTAAGTTGCATAAGGATGAAAATGAGGACATAAAGATGATGGAAAATGCAAAATTTGGATCAGTGCACCAAAGATCCTGGTGAAGCAAAAAGAAAAGAAAAGAAAAAAAAATTGACCTAAAAGACAGTCTCTTCAGTAAGTGGTGCTGGGAAAATTTGGACAGCTACATGTATAAGAATGAAATTAGGATATTTTCTCATACTATATGCAAAAATACAATGGATTAAAGACCTAAATGTAAGATCAGAAACCATAAAACTCATAAAGAAAAATAGGCAGAACACTCTTTGACATAAATCACAGCAGTATTTTTTGGATTTGTCTCCTACCTAAGTCAAAGGAAACAAAAGCAAAAATAAACAAATAAGACCCAATTAATTTAAAAGCTTTTGCACAGCAAAGGAAACCATCAACTAGATGAAAAGACAGTCTCATGAATGGGAGACATATTTGCAAATGATATGACTCATAAGGGATTAATATCCAAAATATATAAATAACTCATACAATTCAAAAAACTAAAAATTGAACTACTATATGATCCAGCAATTCTACTCCTAAGTATATATCTGAAGATGACAAAAACACTAATTTAGCAACCTAAGTGTCCATCAACAGATGAATGGATAAAGAAGTGGTATATAGATATACAATGGAATATTACTCAGCCATAAAAAAGAATGAAATTTTGCCATTTGCAACAACATGGTTGGACCTGGAGGGTATTACGCTTAGTGAAATAAATCAGACAAAGAAAAATACTGTATTTTATCACTTACGTATGGACTCTAAAAATAAAATAAATGAATATAACAAAACAGAAACATACACAGATATAGAGAACAAACTAGTGGTTACCAGTTGGGAGAGGGAAAGATGAAAGGGCAAGATACAGGTAGAGGATTAAGAGGTACAAACTGCTGTTAAAAATAATAAAATAAAAATAAAAGTAGCAGCGAGGAGGAATTAAAAGTGTTGGAGGTAGTGAGTGGGATAGTAATGAGTAGTGTCTAGGGCATGCCCATAAGAATGAGTGACTGAAGTGGTAGAAAACAAAAAACCATAAATGAGGTGGCCAGGGACTGACAAGGCAGGGTTTTGGAAAAATCATCTATGTAAACATGGAAATCACTAAGAATAACTTCAGAAACATGGGTGGGGAGTATGACTGTAAGCTAGGTGCTATGTTTAACATCACTAGAGGGGCTGTGAATAGATTTCTGCAATGAGGGAGATCAGGTACTTCACAGGAATATGCTTTTGCTCTGTTCTGTTTAGGGAAAAGAGGCAGGAGTAACAACGATTCTGGAAATGACTACAGAACACCTAGTACCTCCTGGCCTGAAGTTATTTAGGTATAGGGAAAAAAACAGTCACTACTTACCTTCAGTATGTTCTTCTGAAAATGAAATAAATTGTGCAATGTCTCTTGGAAGGATTACTACAAATAATTTAAGAACATTGAAGTACTTGAAGTTATTTGTAGATTTGTTGTGTGGAAGCTTCTAATATGTTATCTGCTATTTATGGCTAAACTCAAAAGTATATGAAGATCATATTTCAAAGAATCAGACACGTGAGTCTTCTGTAAAGGCAAGGTCTCTAAAAAAGTTATAAAGAAAAAAATAAAATCAAACAGCTAGAAGAGCCACATAGCATATATATGTGTAGTTACTGAGCACAAGTCTGATTAATCATCCTACTTGAAGTTACACAGAATTATCACAGACCTAGAAACTAGAAATTAGGGATAAACTCACTGAATTCTTTGGGTCAGTCCAGAGTGCTAGATGTGTCATTATTTAAAAGAGACATTAATTTTATTTTCCCCAGGAAATTTATTCAAAACAAAGTAAAAAGGTAAGAACCATAATGGTATCCCTAATGGTGAAAATGAATAGGAAATGCATAGGAAAGGCAAATAGGGAAGTAAACAGTATTTATCCTACGAATGTTCATCTTTGCTGGCATATTATATACTAGTAATTGAAAAAAATAGTAGGGATTGATGTGAAATTCAGATTTAGGGAAACTAAAATCCAGCTAAACTGACAATAAAATAGCACATTTAAGCTCAAACAGTATTTTAGAATTAAGTAGCCTCTGTACCTAAAACCTGAACCAAAACTACTAATTCAATGAAAAGGTAGTCTTAACACTAATCAGTGAACTGGTGTTAATAATATGTAATAGGAAGTAAAAGTTTTGCATAATTCTTGCATAGAAACATAAGAGATTGTACACACTGACATTAAAGCTATCATTAAGGAAACTCAGGAATAAGACAAGATTTCTTAGGATACCAAACCACTCCCCAAATTATAACACAATAATATAAATGGAAGATGGCAACACTCTTGAGACTGCCCAGTGGGTTCTACCTAGTGGAGGTCATGGGTGAAAGCCTCAGTGAAATCAAAAAATAAAGTAACATGAAAAAGAGATTTTACAATATGCATATGCTCCTTGCTCTACTGCTTCTGTTTTCACAGCAGAATTAAGTATCCGTTTTCTAACTTGATCTGATACTGCTTCCTGATGAGACCACGGGCCATGACATGCCAAGACAGTTCCCTGGTGCTCCGTGTGATTTGGTCTGAGATGGGAGCATGTTGTTGATTGTACTGTGGCCTCCCTGCAGAAGGCCCTTCTGTAGTGTCCTCCCACACCGACTCTGTATTTGTCAGTAGAAGCAACCTTGACTCAAATAAGCTTGAAACATGTTTGCATGTTTCAGCATCTTGTTTTGGACCCCTACTACCTTTAAGAAAAAATGCGTAGGCTAGCCTGACGAAAAGATGTGAAAGACGTCATCCTACTCATCCTTGACTAGCTCAAAACCCATTTCCCACTCAGCTGACCTGCCAGCTGACTACAGAAACTTAAATCCAGCCAAGATCAGCAGAACTATATCAAGCATTTGATAAAATTCCATATAAATAATAAAGGACACTTGGTTAAGCCACTTACATTTTGGGGTGTTATTCAGGAATACTTACTGACAGAGTGGTCAGGAAAGCCATAACAGAGATTGTTCCCTCTGCCTCTGGCATCACTTGATGGTTTAGGGTCAACCATAATAGGGAGTGGAAGTTAAGACTGATGAAAACTTAGTTATGATATTATGGCTTCTTTACAATTTACAAAAATAAGGATATGCTTTGAACTGTATCTAAGCCCTATAAGCTGTAAGTTAAGCTTATAAATTCACCTTAAGTTTATATTCTTCAACATGTATGAGGTGAATACTATTTATTCTTCCCTAGACTAACAAGTGTCCACATGGTACTTCAACATCCATCACCTTCTCTGTGCCCATCCCAAGGCAGTTTGTCAAATTATATTAACTTAGTAATAATTTTAAAGACCTTCCTAACTTCTCTTAGAAACACACAAAGTTTATCAACAAACTTCTGGCCAGGCTCACCAAGAAGAGGGGACCCAAATAAACAAAATAAGAAATGAAAGAGGAGGGATAACAACTGATATCACAAAAATACAAAAAAAATGAAAACACTATGAACAAGTAAATGCCAACAAATTGAATAACCTAGAAGAAAATGACAAGTTTCTAGAAATATATGTCCACCAAAAAGAAATAGATCATTTGAACAGATGGATCACTAGAAGTGAAATCGAATCTAATTAAAAAAGAAAAACAACTCCCTGCAAACAAAAGTCCAGGACTGGATGACTTCACTGGAGAATTCTGCCAAACATACATAGAACTTATACCAATCTACCAAGAATATACAATGGAGAAGATATAGTCTCTCCAACAAGTGGTGTTGGGAAACCTGGACAGCTGCATGTAAATCAATAAAATTAGAACACTCTTTCACACCATACACAAAAATAAACTCAAAATGGCCTAAAGATTTAAACATAAGACAGGACACCATAAATCTCCTAGAAGAGAACATAGACAAAACATTCTCTGACATAAATCATAGCATTGTTTTCCTAGATCAGTTTCCCAAGGCAATAGAAAAATAAAAGCAAAAATAAACAAATGGGAACTAATCAAACAATAGTCTTTTGCATAGCAAAGGAAACCATAAACCAAATGAAAAGACAACATATGGACTGGGAGAAAATACTTGCAAATGATGCAAATGACAAGGACGTAATTTCCAGAATATATAAACAGCTCATACAACTCAATAATAAAAACAACCCAATCCAAAAAATGGGCAGAAGACCTAAACATATAAAGACATACAGATGGGCAAAAGGCACATGAAAAAATGCTCAGCATTGCTAATTATGAGAAAAGCAAACTACGATGAGGTATCACCTCACATGTCAGAATGGCCATCATTAAAAAGTCCACAAATGATACATGCTGGAGAGGGTGTGGAGAAAAGGGAACCCTTCTCCACTGTTGATGGGAATGTAATTTGGTATAGCCACTATGGAAAACAGTATGGGGTTTCCCTAAAAAACTAAGCAGAATTACCATTTAGAGTACCACTCTACCCAGTAGAGTGGGATCCAGCAATCCCACTCCTGGGCATGTATCTAGAGGAAACTCTAATTTGAAAAGATACATGTACCCCAATGTTCTTAGCAGCACAATTTACAATAGCCAAGACATGGAAGCAACTGATGAGGTCAAATGTTCATTGACATGTGATTAGATAAAGAAGTTGTGGTATATATGTACAATGGAATATTACTCAGCCATAAAAAAGAATGGAATGCCATTTACAGCAATGTAGATGGACCAAAGGATTATCACACTAAGTGAAGTTAGAGAAATATTGTATGATATCACTTATATGTGAAACCAAAAAAAAAAGGTACAAATGAACTTATTTACAAAACAGAAATAGACTTACAGACATAGAAAACAAAATTACAAAAAAAAAAAAAGAGAAAACTTACGGTTACTGAAGGAGAAGGGGGTGGGGGAGGGATAAATCATGAGTTTGGGCTTAGCAGACACAAACTATATATGATATAAATGATATATGACATAAATAACACGATCTTACTGTACAGCACAGGGAACTATATTCAATAACTTGTAATAACCCATAATGAAAAAGAATATATGTATAACTGAATCACTATGCTGTATCCAAGAAATTAACACATTGTAAATCAACTATACTTGAATTAAAAAAAAGAGACACACAGATTTGACATAAAATACTTCAGATTATCCAAACCAATTATACCATGTCATTTATGCCTAACGTATCTCTAGAATGTTGTTAGACAGCAAGTACAATGTAATTAACAAGTACATGCAGAATGTTTCCTTCAATTGGTAAAGTAGTCAACATTCCCTCACAAAGAATAGGAAATGGTAAGTCTATCATTACAAGATTTTCAAGACCTGTTGCAAAAGGAATGTTTAGTGGTCTAACATAGCTAACGAACTTTTCTTCCAACTGAGATTGAGTATTACCTTGAACCATTGCTGGCTGAATTTTCTCACATTCTAAACCCATTTCTTTCTTTGAAGAAAGTTCTTTCTCAGCACTCTTTCCTGACTTTCAAACAGCTCCATTCCTTGGATCAAAGTAATCCAAGTTCCACTACACACTCTATTCCCCCAAAATCATTTTGAAAATCTAATTAAAGTGTAGTCCATGGACCAGGAGCACCACAGATCTCTGTTAAGCCTGCTGAATCAGAATCTGCATTTTAAACAAAAACCCCAAGTGATTACTTTCGCTTAATTACACTACTATTATTTTCACTTTTTATTATCTGTTTTTATTTAGTTACTATTAACTTTTATTTAATTAACCATAACTTGTGGACTATGGCAGTGGGCTTCCCTGTTATTTTCAGCAGTTAGGCAATCTTTTTTTTTTTCTAAGGCAGCCAGTCTTAAAAAGAGAAGAAACTAAGTTGACCCTTGACCGTTGACCAACATAGGTTTGCATTCAGTGGGTCCACTTATACCCAGTGTTGTTTTTTGATAAATATACAGAAGGCCTTCTGTATCCACAGATTTGAAACTCTTGGATATGAAGGGTTGACTTAAATGAGGGACTTGAGCATCAATGGATTTTGGTGTAAGTGGGGTCTCCTGGAACCAATCCTCCATAGATACCGAGGGAGGAGTGTACTTCATGAGTATTGCTCCTTCTCCCAGTGCACACAGCAGGCAAAAAAGAGGAAATATGACCATCAGGAGCCTTGACTCACAATTACTATGAAGCTCTGAATCATTCACCCACTTGCATATTATCAGAACTGATTCCCTCTCCAGCCCTGCTGGTTATTGATAAACATCAGTCATAGTCCCAATAACATTTTCCACACATTTACCTATTTTTTCTTCTACCAGACATTACATATCTCAGAGACAGGTACTAGATCTCTTATTCAACTTTTCAGAATCTCCAAAGCTAAATACAGTGCCTGATAAGGGGTAGGTATTGGACAGTGCCCTCTCTTTTAATTAAAGAATGAAAAAACAAAACAAAACCTTGGTCACTAAAATGAGTAACTGATTCATGAAATCTCCAATACATGCAAGAATATCTTACCTACTTCTGAAGTTTTTAATTATAGTATACATTTTCAGAGCCAAGAGAATTTGTTTCTTCTATAGTCTACTTCTCCTAGTAGGCTGATTCCAAAGATTTTAGTCCATATGACAGAAAAATTAATATTCATACAAAAGTTTACATACTTTCTCATTTCCAATGCATGTTTCTTTCTATTAATATCCTGTCTTAATCATCTTTGAATCTCTGATTCCTATAGTTTCTGGTACATAACAGGTAGTCAAATATTTGAATGAGTAAGTTATTTTTAAGCTACCATGAGTTTGTTAGCATATTACAATTAATGAAAAAAGCTCCAATGCAAAACATTTTAATGGGTTGTCAAATATACAGTTATTAGAATTATCTAAATATCACTTATATAAAAATTGGTATATCACATTGGATGATTCTATAAAATAAGAACACAAATCACACATTGACAACAACCCCTGCAGTCCTACAACACCCCCCCATCAATAGTACAAATTACAAATACATTGAAAAAAAAAAAAGACATTGTTTAGACATTTAAACCAAAGGAACATTGACTAAATACATTCATTCATCAAGTACAATAAATTTAGCATAGTCACTAACAACACAATTAGGTGCAATTTCACATGCTTTCATTTATCTTCCAGTTCAGCTCCCATAGTAAAGTGTCTTTGTGCACACGCCGTTTTCATTTATATGCAGGTGCATCATACGTCATACTTAAGACTATTTCACTTCATAATCAAACGTGTTAATATATATTGTAAGTGAACACCAGGCCAAAATTTAACCCCAATGATGACAAATTTTAACAGTTAAAATACTTTAAAGTATATTCTAATTTGTCTAATTGCATGAATATTATTTCCTCTTACTAGACACTATCAAAATAAGTAGTAAGAATTTAAATATTAACTTCGAAGGAATGGAGACTCCAACCTTCCTAAAGTATTAACAAGCATTTTAAGTAACAATACAATCATTCTGTAAATCAAAAAGTAATTTCATATTCATTGCCAAATTTAAAATACCAGTGATTTGAAAGTAAGTTTCAGGCCTAAAATAGTTCTACTAAATTGCAAAATACAATTTTTAAATGTGCAGTAATTTGCTGATGAACATGTAATGGAATGTTTTTCACAGTAATGTTATGTTAAAACACTACTCTAAATGAACGGTCTAAGTAAACGTACCTTTACCAGCAAGAAAAGTGAAAAATTAAGGCCTTTTAATGCTATCTGTAACTACTACCTGAACTCAAATTTCAAACAGAGGTTACAATGCTGCAAAGTACTATTTTAACCTCTTAAACACATTGTTAGTTGCTTCACCTCAACTCAATTATTACTTTATCTTTACACAAACTTGTTGCTCGTTAACTTTATCTTTCAATGAACATTTCTCCATATTTTAATTAAGCCCCCAACCCACTCCATCTAGAGAGAATGCTGGAAATGTTTGGGCCTTTGTCTGATAGGTTCACAACTATATATTCAGGGACTAAAAATGCTTTGCATATTTATATTTTTGAATGAATTAAGAAGCCTGGCCTCCAGAGGCAACATTACTTGTTTCCTAAAGCATTAATAGACAATTACTACCTCTTCACATGACAAAATGACCTTTTTTTCTTTTTTTTTAAATTGAAGTCTAGACTATGAAAACATTACAGGATGTAATGGAAGGATAACCAAGGCTACAAATGTATCAAATAAAGGTTAAAGGCACTGGATAAGGAAGATTATTACAAAGCACTGTAAACAATTCTTAAAGCAAATCAAGTTTTAACGTAACAAATGCCAAACTACTAAGAACAAATGGCACTAAAATGATGACAATGCTTTAAAATAGTGAACAAAATTTCTGTAATTTCACAAAAAAAAATTCTTTCACTGTTTCATCATTTTCTCTTATCCTACATTTTAAAAAATATTCCAAATCGTAGAAAACAAACACATTTTCAGTTGCATGAAACAAGAAAGCTGCAACTGAAATATCTCTGAAAATTAGTTCTATGTTCTTAAGTTACATTATAAATTTGACATATAGACAGCATAGAGATATGAAGAACATCATCTTGGAAATCATAAAATAGTAAATTGTACTCAACCAAAATAAGGGGAAAACTTCTCATTCAGGTGAACACAGTCTAAAGCCCCACAATAGCAAACTGTAGTGTAAAGAAGTGTAGTGAGCACAATCTTTCCAGATACGTTAACAAAGAATAACGAATACTGAGCTGAAAACACCGCACACTCCATGTTAGTCATTTAATATACACACTTTCACAATTGTTTCTTGAAAAACTATTTAGATAAAATATTTAGCATTTATCATCAATTTTTAATTTATTTGAATCTACGCAACTTCCATCCATATTAAAATATCAATTAATGTAAATACTTTACTATAAAACTGTTACACAATTTAAATTTTTATTAGAGAAATGTATTATTCACTATCCACAGTTTCTTAGTCCTTTTCATGAGTGCATTCCGTGAGAAACACACTAAAATCATTATTTATGTTTGCTGGGGCCGGAGGTGGGGGGAATTATGATAATCCTATTAACCCAAACAATATCCTTATTATTTCTTAACCATTTACATGCTTACATATGCTTGGTGAATAGTGATCATTTGTCCCCACAGTGGTAAATTTCAGCATAATGTTAAATAACTGGACTAGACAGTAGAATGGTCACATGTGAACAACATGGACACCTGCTCTGTTACATGTAAGCTTACTTACAAAGCAACATAAAGTGGGCACTGGATAAGAGTGATAAAATGTAAACAAATAGAATTAAATGTTAATCCCTTCCCTGAAAAACAAAAGATAAAATCGCTTCTTGTTTTATTAAAAAACATCATCTATTGTATCAAAAAAGTAAGACACTGATTTTACAAAGCTGTACTTCCAAATATGGATAAAGAAAATCTGGAACAATTGATTCACCCTTTATTGAGCTACAATGTGCAAAAAAATTTGACAATACTTAAATTTGTTAAATTCATTGTATATATTATATAGGCTGATACCATCCCACACCAAAAAAGCCTTGTTTTGTTATGATTCAAAATAGTATTTAATTATCTGAGCTTAAGATCTATTTAAGCACTATCCAAATAACAACAACAACAAAAGTCTACATTGGAGGAGAAAAAAAGTAAAACTAAAAAATTTCTCACTATTAACTGTGACTTGAAATTCATCCCCACAAAAAAAAAGCTACAGCCAATACCCATTTAGGCAGTACAGAAAATATAAAGTCCCTATGAAAGATACCTGCACTGAGTCTAAATTAAAAATGAAAAATAATCAAATTTTGCCATAACAAATGCATATGAATTTTAAATGTATTCAGGTTTAATAAATTTACTAAGCATGGAATTCATAGAGTACTTGGTACTTCTTTGTGCTCAGCTATTTGCAAAGTACACTCAGAGAGGACTGGGAAGGTGAGATAACCATAAAATTGTGATATTTTCCTTCATATAAAAAAAAAACGGTGCTTGAATTAAAAAGTTTACTTTGTAATTCTAGGGGGGAAAGTCTAATAGTTCACAGCTCTAAAACATTTTCCAGGAATATGGCAAAAATGTTAACTACTTATTAGACCTTTCATTAGTGAATCAAAGTACAAGTAATGAAAATATAAACATTTAACATATTTGCACATTTAATTTCAAAGTTTTAAATGTTTTCAATAACATGTAAGTAGTTAATTTTTAAAAGGTGGTGGATGCAAAACAGAGATAATACAAATCTTGTATTTCCAAGAAAAATAGCACTGCCCATCCCAACTCTGTGAAATTAAATTATAATTTCTGTCTTGAATATGATATAAAACTGTTTTGAGCAAGAATGAAACAGAAGCATAAATTTAGGTATCACCAAACTCTACACATTGCACTAATTTACATACAGTAATTTTGGGAACACAATACTGGGTGTCGTCCTTCACTACTTATTAGAATTTTGAGAAACAGTTTTTAGCAACATATATTCATACCCCTGCTTAACTAAACTGGGAAGTATAAATACATGAATTGTAGAAGAAAAAATTCTTAAGAGTTATTTAAAGGGAAAATAAAGAGTTAATTAAAGGGAAAATCATCCACCTTTTTGAAGCTGCAAATTAGAGTAAAAAGTATTACATGGTTTATACTTGTCACAATGTATATTTCAAGTTTATATATTTCAATTTTCCCATAAATGAAATTTTAAAAGAAAAACATCTTGTCCCTTGCAAATAGCTTCTCTCTTTTCCTGACTCTGACAAGAATGATTATTAGTGCGCTTAATTTCAAGACTTTTGTTGTTGTTGTCCATTTCAATTATCTTTTTCATAGCATGTGATAATTTGAAATTTGTATATAAATGGAAATTAAAGACAAAATCTGCTTTTGGAATGCAGTAATTCTAAATCATTTTACTAAAAAGCACCTTTTGATACACTGGTCTGAACTACAAAACTTAAACAGTACTTATTTCTGTAGAATTTTCTCCAGTTTTACTAACTTCATACACAGCAATACTAAGGATATCAACCTGTGCTTTCCAGATTTTTGAAAATGTTCTAATAATGTAATGAGTTTAGATATGGCTCATTGTCAAGGTTGGGTGGACAGAGATTTCATGATGAACTGGCTACAGAAAGCTTAACTAAACTCGTAATGACTGAATAATGGTTTGCATTTTGCTGGAGCCATTTTTTAAGCCACGTACCACCACATTCCCTGCTTAACATTCCTAAGTTTTTTCATTCTTCATAGTCTTCTAATGAACAAATAATTAGTCTTCCTGAGTAAGAGTATAAAAAAGTTAATCCCTCTACCAGAAGTATAAAGACAAATAAAATGTAGACTCAAAATACAAATTTTTTACATAGCATTATAAGTGCAGAGATATTAACCGCTGCTCTTCATTGTGATTGCCCCACCCCTTAAAAAGACAGCATCAAAGGACTCAATTATCTAAAATACTTTGCAGCACAGTAATTAAGTGCTTCAGCCCATAAACATATCCCTCATCTACTGTGTTGCTAGGGAACACGTGAGCAAAGTCTATCATTCGCACTTCTACTTCTGCAATCTCTTGGCAACCAGTGGGAAGATGGTAGAAAACTTTTTCCAGTTGGGAAAGTACATTTCCGTTTAAATGTTCCTGTGACATGCTTTTCCACCCATTGTCTTGCTCTATATTTTCAACTTTCAGCGAAGACTGACTGTGATGCTTTTTTGAATACATTTTTCTGTGACGAGCATACATTTTGGACAAGCTTTTGCCCACTGAAGCCTCTATTTTTCCATTTGCTGTGGAACTTAACACGTGAAAGTTATTATTGTACTCCAGTACATCTGTGTCTGAGAGTTGTCTTTTGGACAAAAACTTTTCTGCCAAAGTTCTGTCATTCGATTTTGTAATAGTTGGCGGAGATGAACCTTCATAAACAAACAGTAATGAACTTGCATAAAAGTTAAGCTGCTTCTGGCTTTCAAACCACTGTAAAATATTCTCAATCTTCTGAATACTGGCAGCAATAGCATCTTTTCTTAAGCCGAATCCATTATGAAAAAAACGGGAGACTCCTATAAAAAGGAAAATAATTATGATTATAATGAAATTTAAAAATAGCTATTACTTGGGAAGTAATCTCATCTTAGACAATACAATTCTTCAGTTTTCTCCATAAGCCCTTGTAATTAAGGGAACAGGTAAGAATTCTAATCAGACACAGAATCTCAGAGATCAACTTAATTTTTGGTGAAGACAGCCTTACTAGAAAACATGTAAATGACACATATGTAAAGTAAAATACCTTACTTAGACAAAAAATTTGTCACAGGGAGACTGCTAGTTTAGTTTTCTCTATATATATTCTCTTAAAGAATAGGATTCCAATATTTGCTTCATTTGCTATTGTGGGGAAGTTTATAGTAAGAGTACTTGGTTTGTTAGAATCACATTCAAGAACTAATCTAGAACCTAGAGTCAAATCATAACCATTTTTAATAATGTCAACAGCTCATTTACCAAAATACCAAACCATAATTGTACTTTATTTTTTCTGTTCTTGATAACATTGATTAAATCAGTCTTTTGGCAAACATTCAGCTCGCTTTGGATATTAGCACTACTCCAAGTTGAGTATGTTATTCAAAATTGAGACTTTACATGTTTTAACCTATCAGAATAGGCATCCTTTAAAATTATGCATATTTTCTCATATCTGGGAATTGATGGGTATATATAATTTGATTTTTGCTGTTCTACTTTGGATCAGAAACTACAAAAGATATATTCAGATTAGTCTGTGAAATATTTTACTAAAAAGCCAATCTGAATATTATCTTGCTAGTAGTTAACTATATAAAGGCAAATATTAATGGTCAAGAGCACACTGTGGATGCTTATTTTGTATACATAAAATAAAAATTCTTCAAACTAATTACACTACTAATAAGCTCTTTCCCATTTTGGATAGAGATAAAAATAAACTTTAATATTATTTCTGATAATTCACGATATCACTGCTTTTATAATATCCTGGCCATATATATTTTAAAAGCATATATGTTAACAGACTTTACTTAAACTACCTTTAATGCCAGTTTATTTACTCTTTATGTAGTCCTAGAAGCTTATAAGCTCAACTTATAATACAGCTCAACTATACATGGAAAATCTTAGTAAAAGTACATTACATGCTACAACACACATTTTAAAGTCTCTTATGTAACAAGCAGTTTCAAAATACTATGATTTGAAACATAACCTCTAGTTCCAGGACTTGGACTAGATGGTTGGTTCACAGACGGTCATTATTTTTAAGTATACTAATAAATAAGAAATTAACTTAAATATGAAAGAGGGTCATTCATGGACCCAACTTTGGTATATTATGAACCAGGGATTATGATTACTCCAATTCTGTGAATCTAAGATTTGTTTGTTTGTTTTATTTTAATTTTAAAAATTTGGTGGGGGGAGGTAATTAGGCTTATTTATTTATTCATTTTAATGGAGGGGCTGGGGATTGAACCCAAGAACTCATGGATGCTAAGCATGTGCTCTACCACTAAGCTATACCCTCCCCCACTTAAGGTTCATTTTTAAAACAAGTTTATATATTGTCAATTGAATCATTATACCAAAGGAGAATTAAAACTGAAATCACTATAGATTTTGATAACTACGTAGTAATAAAAGCATTGAAATATGGTTTTTCAATCCTTACCATCCTTTAGAGTTTCTTTCGTTAAGCTTCTTCCATAGTGCTGGTTTTGTGTCTCATAGCTATCAGAATGAACATGATAAACCTGTTAGAAAAAGCACTGAATATTAAAAACTAACACTCCTTGACCATGTGGGGTTTATTCCAGCAATACAAAGATGGTTAAAGATGGGAAGATCTACTCATATAATTTATTCTAATGGATTTCAGATGAAAAAAAATCGTATTGTCGTATTAACGGATGCTGAAAAGGTATTTAGGAAATTTACATTCACTATTGATGAAAACTCTTTAAAAGGATAGATAAGTATTTCCAACACATAAAAATTATCTATCTCAATCCACCAAAAGTGAGCCTCAAGTTTAAAGTAGAAATAAAGAAGCATGTGTCCTAAAATACAAGAAATTTCCACAAAAAGTATTCTACCACAATGTCTTTTTTTATCATTATTATCTAACACTGTTCTGGAGTTCCTAGCAAATGGAAATAGACAAAAGAAAGAAATAAGAGGTATAATAATTTGGAAAGGAAGAGATAAAAATTATTACTCTGAACTGAATTACTATGCTGTACACCAGAAACTAATACAACACTGTAAATCGAAAGAAAGAAAGAAAGAAAGAAAGAAAGAAAGAAAGAAAGAAAGAAAGAAAGAAAGAAAGAAAGAAAGAAAGAAAGAAAGAAAGAAAGGAAGGAAGGAAGGAAGGAAGGAAGGAAGGAAGGAAGGAAGGAAGGAAGGAAGGAAGGACGAACGAACGAACAATAACAAAAAGTACTACTTTGTAGATAACAGTTGTATACTGGATAATCAACTTAAACACGAACATATGGAGACTGAGTACAAGTTAGTAAACAGAAAATAAGCTTTCACATATACAATAATTAGCTAAAAAAGTAAGACCCCATTTACAAATCCAACAAAAAAAGAAAACACAGGAATAAACTTAAGAAGTCTAAGATCTATAAAAAGATATCTTTAAAGCATTCTTAAGACATACACAAACACATACCCATATTCTCAGAGAGGAAGATTCAACATCATGAAAGATAATTTAATTAATCTAGAAGTAAAATGAGATTATAATAACTCCAACAATTATTTTAATCATATAAGCTAATTCTAAAGTTCATATAGAAAAATAGCTAGGAAAAATCCAAATAAGATTAGCAAGAAGGGACAAACCTTGCCATCCTACCAAATATCAAAATGTATTTTATTTTCTTCCAACTTTATTGAGGAATAAATGACAAGTATAACTGTATATATTTAAAGTATACAATGTGCTTACTTGGTATACATACACATTATAGAATAATTACTAAGATCGAGATAATAAACACATGCATCACCTCACACACTCAATTTAATTTTTGGTGTGTGTGTTTGTATGTGTGTATGGTAAGAATGCTTAAAATCTACTCTCAGCCAACTTGAAGTATACAATATTGTATTATTAACTATAGTCACCATGCTGTACATTAGCTCCTTAGAACTTATTCATCTTATAACTAGAAGTTTGTACCCGCTAACCTACATCTCTCCACTTCTCCCTCCCCAAAGTCCATGGAAACCCCCATTCTATTCTGTTTCTATGAAATTAGCTTTGTTTTTTGTTTTATTTTTTTGATTCCACATATAAGTGATACCACACAGTATTTTCCTTTGTCTGGCTTATTGCATTTAGCAAAATGTCCTCTGGTTTCATCCATGTTGTTGCAAAGGGCAGGATTTCCTTCTTTTTCGAGCCTGAATAATATTCCATCATGTGGCTAAAGAGCTACATCTTTATCCATTCATCTGTAGACAAACACTTAGGTTGTTTCCATATCTTAGCTATTGAGAATAATTCTTCAATGAACATAGAAATGCAGATACCTCTAAAAGATAGTGATTCCATTAAAATATATTTTAGAATCAAACACATATGAGAAGTTTGTATGTGATAATGGTAGAAAAAGATGGATTACTATTAAATGGTATTAGTATGATTAAGTAACAATCTGGAAAACAAATAAGTTTTATTTATAACTTATTACCAGGCTAAATTCCAAATATATCACAGATCAAAAGGAACAAAACGAAATTATAAAAGTGCCTCCCCACAAAAGATGGAAGAATCCTTGAATAACTAATAAATAGGGAAGGTATTTCCAACTCAGAAATTTTCATCACACACAATGTTTTTTAAAATGTTCAGTGTTTCTGCCATGCAGAAATCAAAAGACAAACAAAGAAAAGGTGTCTGAAATTTATATGATGAACAAAGTGCATGTTTACTCTTCTGGGAAAATGAACAATGTATCTGAAGAGTTCACAGAAATCAAACAGCTCTCAAACATACCAGGAACAAAGCTTTCCCCTGAACTGTGGAAACCAAAAATGTGTCCAGACATTGCCAAATGTCTCCCCAGGGAACAAAACTGTCCCTGGTTCAAAATCACTGCTCTGTATCAGGCAGACTGCCAAAATCTACCACAGTTATAAATGCATGTAAGCTCAGCAAGTCCCCTCTAGGAACTTCCCTTAAGTCTACTAGCACACTGGTAGAATGAGGTAGGTCTTGAATAACTCATTTTTAACATTATTTGTAATAGCAGAAGACTGGAATCAATCAAAGGCTCCATCAAAGTGAGCTGGTTAAATTATAATACTGTGCCACTATGGAAAAATCTCCACGACACATTAAATAGAGAGAGGAAAAAAAAAAGCAAGATACAAAACTGTTCAACAAAGTAGGCTTTGCAGTAAAAACACATATATGCAGTATTTACTTGTATATGTCTAAAATATTTCTGGAAGGATAATATTGGGGAAAAAATAACTATAATATGATATACTATGTGTGGAAGGTGACTTCTCACTCTATGTTTCTCTATTTTTTGGAATTTGAACCATACAACTACGTATCTCTTCAAATTTTAATCCAGTATTTTTAAGAAGTATTAAGAACAAATTGCTTTAGAAACTAATAGTTTATAACTTGTAGTCTGATATCACTATTACCATCTACCTCAAATGCTTCACTTTTTAAATAAAGTTCAAATACAACCAAGTTCTTACACACAGCCTATTTAAGACAATTTATCTTGAACAAAGTATTAGTATGAATGGAAGAAAGCATTTTATAAATACCAAAATTACATCTGACTACAGGAAAAACTATTTTGTAAGAACAGTTAAGCCTATCCAAAATGTGTTTTAAAAAAAAACAGCCATGTTCTCTATACACAGAAGGAATATGTTTGAAAGAGGACTTTAAAGTACCTAGTCATGTAAATCACTAACTAGAAAATGTACCAGAAAAAGAAGATTCTCAAAATTGTCACCATTCTATTATTCAGGTGTGTATTATCTGAGCTAAATTAAATTCCACATATGAAAAATCTAAATTTCACATATAGACTAAAGCTGAGTAATTTCAGTGGGACTCTATTGATATTCCCTCTTCCTCTACTTAACTTTACTAGTTAAAGCTGGACTAGAAAGACATCTGGGGATTTCTTTCATCTCTATCCAATGCCCAGTCATGGTCAGTTGAAAAGATAATTGTAAATCAAAAGTTAGAGTACCACCTTGAAAATATCTAAATAGGTAGCAAAAGAAGGTACTTAATTTTTTTTTTTCTTTTAATGGAGAGGAAAGCTGGGAGACATAAGTAGGAGGACAATGACAAGCAAAAAAAAAGCTCCTAGCACTTTCTGGATCATATTTCACCATATGAGTTTCTTATTTTACATGAACTCACGTCAGGAGCAAACTAATTCACGTATCTTTAGCAAAACACATTTCCTACTAAATCAACTCCTATTAATGGGGAAGAGAAATCTGAAAGGTTACTGTTACCCACTATTATAAAGAGAAAAAGACATACAAAGAAAGAGTCTCATTTTTAGACAGTTTGATCAATAGAGACCAAAAAAGAAGAATCTTTCCCCCCAGTAATTATGAATCAGTGATTAAGAAACATCACTTCTTTCCTAAGGGTAAGTATTTCTTTGTCAAAAATTTAAGTTTTTGCCAAAAATATACTGGAACATCTAAATCTTGAACTACATGTTCTAAAAAAAATTCATGTAAATTTCTACAAAATGTATTTCAATTACTTGTGGTTAATAAATGTAATAAATCTCTATAGTTTCACAGGACATGTTTTCAGAATCAATAGGAAACTGGAAAATTAAACAGCCATGTACACAACAGTTAACTCATAAGGATGCCACTTCCAAAAGGCAGTCATTCCCAAAGTAAGCTGGTGATAACTAACTTCTCTCAAGGCTAATAGTTTAAGCTAATGTACACCCCACCTACCTATATATAGTACACAATATCACCTTACATAAACTCCTATTTCACAATATGCTGTGCCTCTTCTTGGTTTTCTACCTATTATTTTCCCTGTTGCCAGTTCAAAATACCAACTTTTCTAAAGTCACTCTTATACCCCTCTCTCTCTTGACTCCCTTACTCTTATAAGTCCTATTCTACTTCTATCTCTTTTGTAATACATTATCTCAATGAATTTTGTCATTAAACCAAAGTGAGTCCTATCATCTACACCATCTTGTGATCAAGGAAATAACAGTATAATTGCTAACACTCATTTAAAATTAAAAGAATTCCTCAATTAGCAAGTTCTTCTAACCCACCAAACCTCTTTTACTACTGGTTAAACATAACAAAAAATTTTAAAACTGATGTATTTGGTAAACTTTAGTCTATTCAGTGTTATCAAGGGGTTTTTTGTTTGTTTGCTTATGTCTTTAATTTTAAAGGCATGACTGCCTTGGAGGAAAATTTTTTTAATTTGGAACATCGATTCTAAAATTATTCAAGTTTATCTTTATTATTAGTTTATAAATCCACTGTGATTAAAAAGTACAATGAATTTACCAACTACTAAAGAAATAACTATTTGAAAAAACATTAATTGTAACATAACTGCTATTAAAATTTAAGATATATCTCCCAATTTTAGTATTCTAGAATTGTAAAATTAAATCCTGACACTTTGTAGAAAATGACAGGCTCATCCTAAAATTTATGTGGGAGCTTAAGGGACCCAGAAGGGAGAGCACAGCTCAAAGTGAGGGGAGGGTGTAACTCAAAGCAGTAGAGCACATGCTTAGCATGCAAAAGATCCTGGGTTCAATCCCCAGCATCTCCTTTAAAAAAAAAAAAAGTAAATAAAGCTAATTACATCCCTGCCTCACCGAAAAAAAAAAACCCTAAAAATAAACAAATTAAGGGACCCAGAATAGTCAAAACAATCTTGGAAAAGAAGAACAAAGTTGAAAGTCCAACAATTCCTGGTTTCAAAACTTATTCCAAAGCTACATTAATTAAGACAATGTGGTTCTGAGAACATATCTGCAAATCATGTATCTGGTAAGTGGTTAATACTGAAAATACATAAAGAACTCATACAATTTAATAGGAAAAATTTTTGATTCAAAAATGGGCAGAGGAACTTAATAAACATTTTTCTAAAGATGACATCCTAATGGCCAACAGAAACTTCAAAAGGTGCTCAGCATCACTAATCATCAGGAAAATGAAAATTAAAACCACAATGAGATATCACTTAGCATCTGTTAGAATGGCTATTATCAAGATATGGAAACAACCTAAGTGCACTCAATGACTGAGTGAATCAAGATGATGTGGTGCTTACAGGCATATCTCATTTTACTGCACTTCACAGTGAGATGGTACTATAAGGTTTCTCCCTCATAAAACTGGAGGTATGATGATGCCAATTACTGAGAGAGGGAATAAAAGAGACTTGCTGCTATTATTGTGGTTGTTACTTTGCAAGAGGGATGCATATCAGTTTTTTATATATTAGTCTAAGATGCCTTTAAGTTATCCAAGTAAAATGTCTAATCAGCTGTTAGCTATACAGATTAGGAGATAAAGAAATACCAGAGGCTGAAGATCTATCAGTGTAAGTGGAACTGAACCAATGAGAACAAAGGAAACTGCATAGGAAGAAACAGAGCAGAGAGGGAAGCAGCAGAACAGAACTAAGCGGAATACCTCAATATTTAAAGAATAAACAGAAATGAGCTGGCAGAGAAGACTGCAAAGTGCTCGCAGGAAAAAAACAGGAGAGGGTATAGCGTTGTGGACACAGAAAGAAATGTTTCAAGGAGGACCTAGTCAGGGTGAAAGGCTGCTTTTCAAAGTGAGGTAAGACAAGTAATGAAAATGCCATTTGGATTTGTGACATGGAGATGTCATTAGGGACCTTAGTGAGGAGCCAATCTGGTGGCATGATGGAGCCAAAGCCAGACAGGAAAGAGCTGAAGTATACTGAGTAGGAAGTAAGGCAAGAGAAATACACATAACTAGTTTGGTTGCAAAGGGGAAGCAAGTTAAATCCATTGCTGGAGAGCAGAGCAGGATAAAGTTCGGTTTTGATTTTTTTTTTTTAATTGAGAGTGATGTGAACACATTTAAAACAAAAAGGAAAAGAGTAAAAAGAGACAGAAGTTGATGACAAGAGAATATGGCTCCTGAAGAGGTGGGAGGGAATGACATCCAGAGGACATACGGAAGGGCTGCCCTTAGACAGGAGGATGGAAAATTCCTCAACGTGACAGGAAGAAATAAAGAGGAAATGAAAGTACTTGTAGGTTAGCTATGTACATATCTGTTAGCAGGAAATTAAAGGAAATCCTGTAATATGGCTTATTTTTTTCTGAAGCAGAAGGCAAAGTTATCTGCTAAGAGGGAGAAGGAAAGTGGGAGGGTGAGAGATTTGAAAATAGTGAAGGTTTAAATAGTTGCATGGTCAGATTCCTGTGGGATACTTATTCCTTGTTTGTTTTAATTATTATTTAATTATTATTATTTAATTATTATTCCACTATCCTTTCCCCCTTTACTATAAACCCACATTTAATCGAGTTTTCTGAAGTGAAATAACTGTATCAACAATTTCTCTGGTTTTATTTACAATCAGAATACCAAATTAACTGTGCTATTATAATTATCACATTAACAATTCATCTATAATGCTTCTATTAATTCTCTTGTTTAAAACTCAAAAGGAAGACTGTCTATCATCTTACATGATCAATCTCAAAACTATCCATATGCTTATATATAAACGATAATTTATTATACATACAAATTTTTACCTCCACACACCTATATAACGTTTAGAGGATTTTATTCCACATTTAACACGCCAATAACTGTGGCATATTGTTTGCGAAGATAGCCTCAACACCCTCTGCACACTGCCCTTTGTATTCTGACTTCCCTATTCCCACCATCAGAAGTGGAGTCTATTTCTCATCCCTATCAATATGGGCTGGCCCTGTGATATATTTTGTCCTATAAAATTCCATAGAAGTGACATAAAGCGACCTTTTAACCTAGATTTCAAGAGTCTGTGTAGCTCTCACTCTTATGTTCCTGGAATATAGCACAAAAAGAAACTCCACCTAGCCTCCTGGAAGATGAGAGACCACATGGAAAAAGGCCCAGCCGACAGTCAGTATCAACTCCCAGACAGGAGTGAGGGCATTTAGACCATCAAGCCCCCACTGAGCCATCAGAATGGTGCAGCCACAGGAGGGGCCCTAAATGACATCAGCAGAACTGTCCACCTGAGCCCAACTCAAACTGCCAATCCACAGAAACAAAAAACGGTTTTAAATCAGTCTGGAACAACGGCCTAATTTTTAATTTCTCTTTTCTGTTTTAAATACATAGAAAAGTTACTGAATATATAAACTTAGCACTTTTCTCATTGGAAATTCATAAATAGTATCACATTCACTTATGCACGTAAACTTAAAACTTCTTTAAAACAAAATTACCAGAGTCAGAGTCTTGAGGTTCAGACATTCATTAATTATTTGTTCATCAAGTACTAAGTGTCGAATAATTGCAGCCACTGACCCTATGCTAGTGAACAGAAGAGCTAAAAATCTCTGCCTACAATGGAGAGTTATGGATAATCTAACTCAAAAATATATGTGACATCTATAATTTTCAAGGGAAGAACATACAAAGTGAGATGTGAAAAAAAATAAAATTAAAAAAAAGTGGAATGTGTGTATTATACTAATAATCACTCTTACCCTCATGCCAAGCACCAAGAACCCAATCTCTTCCATTAATGGATACTTGCTGACCTGTTGCTGAATCTTCTCAGATGAAGCAAAAGGATCATAGCTTTTTCGCCCTATCTTTACATCCATTATACAGGGCTTATTAAATTTATGGGTCACATCTTCCAGTTTTAGATATAAATCTGTTATTAAAGAAAATTCTTAATTAGTAATAGGAAAATATATTACTACTCAAGTGACTGTGAAGGGAAAACAAAAAAGAGGAAATCTTAAAACTGAGAAAAAAGTTAAAACAAATCCAGAGTCAACAATTATTACTACTGTATCTGAAGGAAAAAAAAAAAAGACTGACCAACAAATTTCTAACAGGTGTAAATATAGAGAAACCCTTGCAGGAGGTGGAATAAATAACACTCAACCATAAGCAAAAGATATAAAATACAAGGTTTCCAAGGACATTAAAAAGGCAATGAGATTATTTTAAAAGCTGTTCCAGAATACAATACCCCTTTGAATATAATTTATGTCATCTATGTCTCAACAGATACCCTAGTATTTTAATAATTCTTAAAAATGTTCATTTAAAATTACTGCTAGGAGTAAATCCTTCCCACAGAGGACACAACAGGTATAGGCTAAGAAACATAAATCAACCTAAACTGTGACTGACAGACATTCTAGTCTTCCAAGCCCTAAAGGAAAAACAAGTATCCTGCTTTTAAGAACACAAAAAAATTCTTTAAAAGCTTATTCATAAACATCTGTGGCATCCTGTTTACATCTTCCCTCAGAAAACGGTAATAAATGGAGATTCAAGTAAAAAATTATAAACACGCTAGTTACCACACACTGTAGTGTAATGTTATCATACACTTGGTTTTAGCTTGAAAATAAGGATCCAGGTGCACTGAAGGGAACAAGTAAGAAAAGAAATTCTCCCCTACCCTCTCTTCCAGGGTGAATGAACCTCCCCAAAGTTCTGAATGAGATCGTAATTTTCAGTTATGAATGTAATAAAAAGCATTTCTCCTAAAAAAATTTCCTCAAAGACATAAGAGATTGTACCTCCTTTTTATCACAGTAATAAAGTTTTAGTCTTTTAAATAAATAAATAAAATTTAAATAAATACATTTACTTAAATAAACCTCATTCCTCAGTCAAAGGAAGCGGGTGTGTAGGGTGGGGGCAGGACTATACTTGTGTAGAACTAGGTGTAGTCAAGTGACAAAAAAGGAACCGCAGCCTAGGAGAGCAGCTTCGGCAAACATGAAGGAGCATGCCACCTTTTAATGGTTCTCACAAACAGACTTATCTTCAACAGGGTAACAGAAAATAAACGGTCTGGACACAGACATGAAACTGCTGACACTGAAAGGTAATGAGACAAGTAGGAATATCTTGATCCAGAAATTGGAACCCACCCTCTTCTGTGCTTCAAAAGATAACCACAGGAGGGATGGGAAGATGGGGCAGGAAGCAACACAGGACAGTCCCCTCAGATTCTCTCCTGCCACTTCCAAATACTGGGAGCAAGAGGGATGGAAACAGACCTGTCCCCTCCTCATAGCTGTAAAAAAAATTTCAGTAACAAGGCTTCTATTTCAAATATCAGAAAAGACTAATTAGATCCTATTATAGTAACTCATTAGCATTCACAAATTTATCATCATTAATTTCCATAATTCAAGAAACCCTAAAAGTCTTACTGAGGTGAGGCTATGTATAGGAGTATAAAGACAGTGAGTAAACCTAGCTATCACACCATCTATAGCTCACTGTAGGGTTATTATTTTCTACTTGCCAGTTTGGTAGTAATTAAAAACAAACAATAAACTGTCTTTTGTAATAAGGTTTAGATGACAGGAGTCAGAGTAGAGATTCTGCAAATCTGAATATAAAATCCCTACTTCCTCCTTCTCTCAGGAAGGGGAAAAATCCAAATGCAAACTCTCTTTACAGTAGTAGGAATACAATAAATGTTTGCTGAATTAATGAATGTTTGCCCTTCGTACTGCCCAGAGGGACTTTGGTTTGGCCTTCCTCACCCTGTAATAAATTGAGTCATTTCTTCAGTAAACAGGCCTTGAGTATCATTAGTTTTATTTGACATTTACTTTGACTAGCCAAATGTGTTTTTCTTTGCCTTACTTTTAGATTCTCAATATGTTTTATATGACTGGAGTTACCAAGTAACTGCTAAACTTTTGATTATTAGTCTTCAGTTAACAGGCCTTAAATTAAGGCCTACTGACAGTTGATTCAGTGTTTTCGTTCTCTGGCCTTAAACTTTTTTAAAAGTAAGAATTTGAGATTCTCATTTCTCTTTCTCTCTAACTTATTTTAAGAAAACATCAAAACTTACTCTACAGATGCAGAGTTTTAAGTTTTACAGAAAGAATACTGTATTACCTAGCTAGCAGCCTGCCACAATTACTTCGAATAAAGGAGATAAATAGGAAAATGAGGCATGATCTGAGCACTGAGATCTTTACTTTATTTTATAGTTTATTATCACTAGAAATAAATCTGAATACTAATTTTCTCTGTAAAATGCTACTAGCAAATTATTTCAGCAGAAGAGAGCTTAATTCAAAGTAGGTCAATCTTGAGATTTAGTAACTTAAATGATCAAAGCATTTTACTACAGGGGAGCCTCACTTATAAGGCAATGCCACAGACTGGACAATAAAGGACACTTTTTCAGCTAAGCCCCTCTGGGTATAGAGTGGGGCTGTATTTTTCAATTTTTAGGTAAACAGAAAATATGTTTTAAAATTCATCCAAAAAATCTGACAGACTAAGAACAAGATAATGTTCTGTCTGGATAGTTTAGGGTCATTTTGACCAAGGCCAAGGAAACAAATCAAACTATATTAATATGATGTTTGGAAAATAATTATGATATGACTATTTGATATGATGTAATGTGCAAGTAAAGATAGATTTCTGAATATTAAAACTAAATAACTAGATTTACTTTCTTCTAATTCTGAAAAAGCTCTATTTAGGACAACAGATTCTGATGAAGCTAGTCTGCCAGAGATCCAAGGACTGGCATTTGTGAACCTCAGACCTAAGAAAGCTATTCTGTAAAACTTAGTCTTGGTATTTGTATAGTAAATAAAGAGGGTATCTATTTTTCAGAAATACATGGATCTCTTTATAAAAGGTCACACTGACTAGAAATACAGTTTAATTTAAAGGGCTATGGCCATAAGAGACAAATCTATTATTTACTTATTAATTATGGAATGTATATATTGAATTTCTATAGTTTCTTAATTTTTTGAGGTAAGAATCATGAAAATAACTACCAGGTATTCCAAAATACACCACTTCATGCTGTTATAAGTAGACTATTAAGTAACATTTCTCAGTGGCTATACCAATGACATGGTTAGCATACTCAAAATATTTATATACTCCATGCTGTTGATGATAGTATATCTAAGATTATACAAGGTTATTATGAATGAAAAGCTTTTTTATTTTAAATTTATTTTCTATTTAAATATATATAATTAAATACAATTAACTTAAATATAAATTAAATTAAATACTAATGTTGCTTTCTAATACATTAAGCATAAAAAATTCTACTGCTAGAATATAGTCCTGATACTCTGAGGCAGAAAATTTCCCAGTATCAAAGGAGAAAGAATACAATTATTTGAAATACTGTGGAAAAATTGAAAGACCTACAAGTAGCTAAACAGTAAAAATGAGACAAGGAAAGGAAAGACAAGGGAGAGGATATCTAGGTATCTGAAGGAAGATTTACTCCGACCCCTTAATGAATATTACTGATTACATAAATCATTAGAACACAGGCCCCAAGTGTCATCAACCTCTTTCCCACTGTATCTAGGTAATGGCCACCATCTTCATTTCTGAACCTCCCAAAAGGGAGAAAAGGCCTGGTGGTGAATCCTGCTCATCTTAAAAACCAAATGGAAAAACAGGAGGCCTTGCTTCTGTGTTTCACATCAATCATCAGCCATTTCTGAAAGCAACAGAAGCTGAAAGTAGAAGGAATTACAAATAGAGACACTGAGCCTTCAAATGTAAAGTAAAGGGGGAGGAAGGGAACAGCTTATTTCAGTCCATGCTTCCTGAAATTTGACTAGTAACTAGATTCAGAAACCTACCAATAAATTAGGCTGGAGATTATATTTGAGAGCTCTCAATTTGCTCAAACCTACTTGAAGATACACTTTTTTATTCCTCCAAGTAAATACCAATAAAAGGCTTCTGATGGTACACATTCTAGGCATTTACATGCTTATAAACAAATAAAATGAGATTTAAAATCTATACAACTAGCCCCAAATCTTAAAATAATTACAACAAATGTTTTATCTTAAAAAGAAAAGAAAAAAAAACCCACTGTTCATTCATGTTCTAAGTTTTGCTAATGGTGCTTGCACAACTCTATGAATACACCAAAAACTACTGAATTGTATACTTTAAAAGGGTGAGTTTTACGATACATAAATTATATCTCAATAAAACTGTCATTAAGATTTAAAAGAAAAAATTCCCACTGGTCAGCACATTCTTATGTTTCTCTCAAGTTATAATAACTTGCTGAGCAAACTGGCTGTACTTTCTATACTTATTATTCTGGATTATAAGAAATAGACAAAGCTATGTAAAACTCTACCCTGAGCACATAAGAAAAGATGTCCAAATAAAAAGAGAGAGAGAGAAAAAAGGTCAAGAAATAATAAATTGTCATTAATTTATTACTATGTAAAGTACATTAATGCAAACCACAGTATTCTACTAACATTTAAGAAAATAATTGTTTTCATGATCCCATGTGCTAAAGATGTCAAAAGTATTAACTTTTCTTTAATGAAGAGAAATGGTAGAAAGACACATATATTCTGTTTTTATAATACTAGGCCTAACTTTATATAAAGCCTTCTAAAAAGCCCCTCTCATGAATTAAGACTAAAGGATGGATTTTAAGGAAAAGATTACCATTTGGAGCAGTGGGAGGTGACCAGGTGCCATAGTATTTTGGCAAATATTTTCGTAGCTCTAGAAGGACACCATCGGTACAATCAGCAGCATAAACCTGAAGCAAAGAGAAATACAACATATGCATGTTAATTTCTCATAATTCTTTATCATTACCCTACACATTTCTCAAAAAAAAACTGTTGAGTCTGGCATAAGTTTTAATTGGAAGTAAACTTGGGATAAGAAAAAAAAAAGATTACTGTGTGTCTCCAATGAAAAACTATGTATTGTTTAGAGTGCATTCTTCTTGGTTATCTAATTCTAGCCTTTCACTGTCCTTGAACTGTTTTACAACAAAGTAGTAGATAACTCTTAGCAAAAGCAAAAATATTCTTGTCTATAAACATGTAAATAAATTCTGGCCAGAGGAGGTTCAACTGATTTCCCTTCAATCCCAAAGAAGGGGAGATTTTAGTGTTCTTAGGTACACTCATTTCAACTTCTCTTTAAGCCATATAAATTTGTGCTTCTTTTGACTTCTCTTTTGAACCAGTTTTAACATTTGCCTAGTTCCCTCATTAAATGAGTTTAACAAAATCTTTACCACATATTTATTTTATACCTGTAAGGAAACTAATTTTACCTTAAAAGTATCCTTTAACTCAATGTGAGTCTAATTATTGCTCATTTAATTCTTTGATTTGTAAACAGTAATAATTCTAGAAAATACTAGAAATGTCCAGATATCCTGGAACTAGATTCTTAATTTTTTTTCCCAGGAGAGAAAGAAAATATTTTTTGTTTTAAAAAAACTTGCAAGACATCTTATCCCATTAACTCTTGCCAAATATGATCTACCTAATTATCCAAAATCATTTAAGTTTACTAGTGAAAATAGTTGTGAAATCTCAGTACTAGAATTCTAATTATATATGTCAAACCATATTCATGTCAAGTAGTTATATACAACATAATTCTACAGAATAAACTCAAGTATGACAGAAACTCTCCAAATATCCATGGGATACACTGTGTTTCCCAGCTTCCCCTACTGAAATATGAGCAGAAGTGATATCAATCACTTCTGGGCCAAGGTAACTGAGAGCAGGGTGTACTTTATCATCTCTCTGTTCCTGGCACAATGACAGCGAGGATGCAGAGTGTTCATAATGACTGAACAACAAGATGGAGGAACGAAGTATATCTCCATCTACTTACCTGAAGAAGTCCACGATGTATTTCTAAATGAAAAGGTAAAAGAACTGGAAGAGTAGAAAGGTAAACTTTCTCTTCTTCAAATATTTTTTTAAAGTAGTAAGACTGGTATTTACTCCAACATGCCAAACAAGATAACCTAAAAATTTTCTATCCAGAAATGCAGGATAAAATATAATAAATGTTTTCTAAACACACAGCATTTTACAAAATACTATGAAGGTAATAATGTAAAAATATAATCCATTTTTTACTATCACATTAACAAAGGAAAAATCAAGATATTTAAGAAACTGAATCACTAGATAAAAAATATATCCCTTCCTAGGAAAAAAGGATGGAAATCAGGAAAGGAAGAAAGAAAAAAAGAGATAGAGACAAGACAATAGGTGGCTCTGATCAATTAATAGGTAAGTTCTAGCAAGCCTTTAAGAAAAAAAATCCTGATCTGATAAAAGTTCTTCTACAAAATAAAAAAAGAAATGCCTCTCAACTTATTTTATGAAGCTAAAAGAAATTTGGTGTCAAAACCAGACAAGGACAGTATGTGAAGAAAATAGTTCAATCTCATTTATAAGCAAAGCTGGAAAAAATCTTAAATAAAACACCAGCAAACAAAATCCAGTAATGCATATTATTAAAAACCAAATTTAAAAAGACATGTCTAAGTAGGTTTTACTGCAAAAATGAAAGGTAATGTAATATTAGAAATCTATTATAGCATTTACCACATTAAGGAATTAGAAGAGGAAACTCATGACCATTTCAATAGATACAGAAAAGGTAACTGAAAAATATTCAATACTCATTTGTATTTGAATTGTTCCTTGAAATAAAAATAAACATTATATATCTTCCCCTTCCCCAAGAAGCTGATCTGAACCAACTGCATCAATGGGGGTTCCTTGTCCTCTTGCCATTGTCTCTCACTGGTCCAAGAGACACTGGAGGGTAGAAGAGTTGAGGTCAAGTTATGTACTTCTCTAGCCTTATCAGTTCATGTCTACTCATAAAGTTAGCCTCCCTGAGTTCCAGAAACCACTCCCTCTCCTTGCCTGTTCAGGCCCAGGGATGGTATAGCATTATCGCTTGCAGGTGGCCTTAAACTCTGACCACACCTTTGTAAACAGTCTTCTTATTAAACTGACAGAGTGTACCATTTGCTCCTTGACAGAATCTTGACTCACACAGAAGATAATTTCCTTAACCTGGGAAGAAGTACTTCTCAAAAACCTTTAAAGTCATACTTTAATGGGGAAATGTTAGAAGCACTTCTGCTAAATGAGAGGAAGATGCCCCCATCATTGCTACAATTCAGCAATGAACTGGAAGTCCCTGACAGAAGTAAATGGATTCCAAAGGAACAAACAAGACTTCCAATCACAGAAGATATACCTGTCTATAGAGAAAAAAATTAGAATTGTTAGAGAATCGCAGATAAATGAGTTAATAAGAGTTCCAAGAGATTACTATATATAAGAGCACTATACAAACATCTATTTCATTCTTATATATTAGCAACCATTGCAAAACTAAATTTAAAAGTTTATAATAGAAACAAAAAATAAGGCACCTAGTATAAACCCAACAAATTATGTGTGAGACTTTTATAGAGTAGATATAAAATACTTTCCTCAATAAAGAGGCAGTGTAAGTATATTCTAAGAGCAAATTCTAGAGCCAGACTATGTATGTTCAAATCCGGGGGCCATAATTAACTATTTGAATGATCTTGGTCAAACTATTTAGCTTGTACTTTTTTTTTTCACTTGCACCTACATTTAAGCGCTAAAGTTATAAAATTCTTAGAGGAAAACAAGCATAAACTTTCATGATTTTAAATATGACACCAAAAGCACAAGTGACGAAAGAACACAAACTAGACTTCAGAATTTAAAGTCCGCACTTCAAAGGACACTAACAATACAGTGAAAAGATAACCCAAAGAATGGGAGAAAATATTTACAAGCCACGTATCTGATTAGGGATTTGTACCTAAAGTATGGAAAAAACTCCCACCATTAAATAAAGACAAGCCAATAAAAAAAAGAGCAAAAGATCTGAACAGACATTATTCCAGAGAAAATATACACAATACATACATGAAAAGATGCACAACATCATTAGCCATTAGAGAAAAGAAAATCAAAACAATGAGATTAACACTTCATTCACTTGAATGTCCCTAATAAATAAATAAATAAATAAACTAATAAGTGCTGGTGAAGATGTGGAATCCTCATACATTAGTGATGAAAATGTAAAATGGGGCAGCAACTTTGGGAAACACTTTGACAGTTCCTCAATAAGTAGAATGTAGAATTATTATGACCCAGCAATTACAATCCTAGGTAAATACCCAAAGGATTGGAAACAGGTACTCAAACATTTATAGATGAATGTTCATAACAGCACTATCTACAAAAGCCAAAAGATGGAAATAACACAAATGTCTATTAATGGGTGAATGGATAAATAAAATGTGGAATGTATTGCATAATGGACTATTACTTAGCCATAAAAAGGAATGAAGTACTAATGCATAACATGAACCTTAAAACAACAAAAGAGGCTAAACACAAAAAGTCACATATTGTAAAACTCCATTTATATGAAATACCCTGAATAGGTAAGTCCATAGAAAGCAGATTGGTGGTTGGCAGGGATTGAGGAGAGGAAGGAATAAGGCATCATGGCTCAAATGGGACAGGGTTTTCTTTTGTGAGATGAAAATGTTTTGTAACTAGATAGAGGTGGTGGTTGCAAAATACTGAATGTTCTAACAAGTATTCCTAGTAACATGGTCCATTAGATGTCAAGTTTCTCCCTTTCCCCCTACCCTCCCCTCTGGAGTCCCACAGTACACATTAGCACATTTAAGGCTCTAAGAAATCCTTTAGTTAAAAAACAAAAACCACTTATTTAAACTCAGCATTTCTGAGAAATAGAGGTAGTCTCTCAGCTAAGTGTTTTTCAAAATGTAGGTCACAACCTATTAACTGAAATCAATTTAGTAGATCAGAATAAGGATCTTTAAAAAATGAAGTAAAATGGAAAATACTAGACTACATCAGTAAAGATAAGCACTGTCTTTCTTGAAGCTTTTGTTTTGGTCACATACACAGTATACTAGGACATGCTATTTTCTTACTAAGTCACCATGAGAAGACTATGAAAAACACCTTGAATACAACAAAACAAATCTTACCTCACTTACCATATTATAGAATTCCAGCTCTCTTGGACCCCTTGGAGGTGGCTGCAACTGTTTTAAAACTGTGCCATCTGGATGTTGTAGTATACCTATAGAACATAAAAATGGGTATTTTAAAATGCTTTAATAATGGTGTCTCTTGCATCACAGGATAAATTTGTTCCTAAAGTTACAGATAAACCACTTTCATAAAATCAACAGTTTCCTTTTACTTATTTCAGAAATTTTAACATTCAACCAACACATTTCAGTGCTTGTTCTATGTATTGCACAGCACCAGAACATGAATTCTAAACAGCTTGATTTTATTATCTCCAATAACCTGAGATATTCTAATAAATAGAACATATCTGTAAATTTTTATAGAAATTCTTTAGTAGTAGACTTTCCAGGGGATGTTAATTTATAGTTAAGAAGCAAGTTAAAAGTAAGTAGCATAAATTGATCCCACTTTTATAAACAGAAAGGAAAAAAATCCTGTTAACAATGGTCCTACATGAATTTCCTACTTCTAAAAATTCTTCCCTATTCAGATGCACTGTGTACAGCTGTACAGATAGTATGAGGGCACCTAGCCAACAGGAAAAGTGGGGGCTGAAATCACGCACTAGCCTGGAGCAGGAAGGGGCACCTTTTTATAATCTACCCACTCAAAGGGAAAACCTTTTTCTAAAGTCATCATACATGGACTAGCACTGGCTCTGTTCCTATGCCATGAAGACTCATTCCTAAGTTTATAATATTAAAATCATTAATTTTCATATATTGAGATTTCACAAAATCATGCAAGTTAGAACCCAAAAGAGTGCAAATAAATCTATTTACAATTTTGATAATATATGCCACTTAAGTTTCTATTTCTTTTGGCAAGTGTCAGGAATTTTTAATCATAACAAAAATGCAGAATTTAATCAACAGAGGCAGAAAGTATCTATCAAGAGATAGAGTCATCAAGTTATTTAAGACCCTGTTATAAAAGGAAGGTAAACATTAATCTATATGGATAAGACTGGTTGGTGAGCAGTCAAAAGATTCGGGGACTTCAAGAAGTAGTCTATTACACAGTTAAAAATTCCTGAAGAAAAATTGTCAGTAAAGGTTGGGGTGGAGAACAAGAAAGGCCTTTACTCTTATGGTAATAAACATTTTCTATGAAGATGAAGAATGGTAGATGCAAAGAAACCTTGTGGGTGGGAGGGTTGTGGAGCATTCATAAGTGACAAGAGAACCATGAAGCTTCCCTACCTTGGGACAGGCACCGAGTCTAGATATAGGTGAACATGCCATCAGACAAATACATTTTAGCAGGCAAGCAGAGATCAGCTAGACTGTAGACAACAGTGCGGAGTGGCAGGATGGATTACTGACAACAATCCTAACACAGAAACAGATTGCTTGGTCCAGCAATTTTCCCACACTACTCACTCTGCAAAACACCCCCTCTAAGTTTTTAGAGCAAGTAGCCATGGAGAAGAAGATGGTAATCCCAGGCATTCTCCCAGTTAGTGAATTCCAGGATCTAAAAGTAAACCAATAGTATCTTATACTTCAGCCAAATCCCTCGCAGCTAAAAAACTGTCAAGATAAAAAAGGAAGCGTCTTGGAAGGCTGAGCCAAACCAGATGAATTGAATCTAAGACTGTAGTCCAGCACCAGTTTAACTAAATTCTAGGGGGAATATGATTTATCAGCCCTACACAGAGGAAAGGGCTCATACTCTTTATGTGGAATAATAGTACATTTCACTCCCTACTGTTCTTTAAGATGTCTAAAATCCAATTTAAAAAATTATGAGACATAACAACAACAAAAACAGGAAAATGTGATAATCAAACGTAATCCAATAGAAGCTGACACACAAATGACCAAGTATTAACAAAGAAAGATGTTAAAACAATTCTAAGTATGCATAAGAAATTATAAGAAAAATGGATATAAATGTTGAATAGATGAGGTATTTCAGGAAAGAAATGGAACGTCTAAAAAAGAACCAAAATAAATTCTAGAGCTGAAAACACACAGCATCTGAAATAAAAATTTCAATTGATGGATTAAGAATGAACGTAAAGGAAGATCAATACTAAACATCTAAATTAATGTAATGAGAGAAAAAATATCTAAAAAGATAAAAGCATTAGAAACCTGTAGGATAATATCACACATTCTAACAAATTCATAGTTGAAGTATGGTAAGGAGACAAGACAATGGGTCAGAAAAAAATTCTGGATTCCACTTCTATGTAGGATACAGAAAGCTGGAAGAGTATCATTTCCATGTAAAAACAAGAAAAAGCTAGATAATCTACAAAATCATAACTTTTCTTGAAACCATCAGAGCACTGAGATTGTAAACAACAAACATGTAACCTAAGGAAAGACACACACCACTATTAAAGGCAGGGTGAGAGAACATTCTTGCTTGTGACAGAGCATGGCAAGAAGATGGGGCCACCTTACAAGGCAGTAAGAATAATTTAGCTAATATTTTTTAACAGATAGCTAAAGGCCAAATGTAGGTTAGAGAGATGGTACAAAACTCTGAGAAGTGCAAACACTTGCAGCATCTTTTCCAGCAACCCCCTCCCCTTCTACATCAAGGCAAAACAAAAACAAAACAAAACAAAACAAAACAAAACAAAAACAAACAGAAAATAAAAACAGAAAAAGCAACTCTTAAAGGTACAGACCTTGAAGCTGCAGAGATCACTACTGTAAGCAGTAGCATAGGGGGTCACCAGAGGAAGAGAACCCACGCCTTTCTTGACATAAGTTATTTTTGGCCTAAGTCGTTTTGAGATGTAAGCCTGTCCACAATCCTTGTCCTTGAACAATTAAAGATCTTAAGGAAAGGGAGGGAATGTAGGAACAAAGGAAAAGTAGTCAAGAAACAATAGTTCAGCAATAAATTATAAAAAAAAAAAAGAGTCCTAGTTCCTCCTCAAGGAATATACATAACAATCTGACACTCATCTTTGAATTCTTCAGGAACTGAAGCCCCCATGAAGGATGGAAAGATGATGTTGACCTTTGCTGACCCTTGTGACTTCAATCAATCATCAAAGCTTGGTCTCTGGGTCTTTACCCCAATTCTATACCGAATTCTCTTCTGCCCAAGCCTCTTCATGAACATGCATGTAGCTTAGCTTAAAACTTTTCCAGTTTTGCTGTCCTGGGAGACACTGCTTTGGGAAAGACCCCTGGTGTTCTCCCTACCCGCTGCAAGTAATAAACCCATCCTTCTCCGGATCTTTGGCTTGGCTGTATCTTTTGGATTGACACCCACCAAGAGGCAAGCCCAGTTTTTCAGGTACCATTACTACAGGAAAAAAAGATCCTCCCAGAACCTTTTCCTCTGTGAACAAAATTCTTAAATTTCTGGGGTAAGGACTGTAAATCATGTTGCCCCCCAAGGCACAGGTAATCCACTGTGGATGAGGAAATGGTTAAAAAAAATATCCTCTAATGCTGGGTGGGGACAAGAAGAGAACAGAAAATCACAGGTCTCCTATTACTGGAGGAGGGGAAAAGAAATTTATGTAAAGTACTTGCTAAAGAGTTTGATAACCACATTAAAAAGGGGCAGGATCACTGAAAAAGTCACATGCCATGACTCAGGGTCAGAGGGTCTACCTAATGTTGAAGCTGGACCAGAACAACAGACAATACCACTATACCTAGCATCAGCCTACTAATCACCAAATAATAAGCACAGCAGTCTACACTTGGAGGAGGGGCATGGACATGGAGAAAAACCATCTCTGAGGCATGGGTACATAAGAAGGCCTAAAACAGAAGGTTAGACAGGAATATTGAGAAAAATCCTCTGGCAAATCAGCCCTACTCTAAACATAAGATTACAAAAGAGGAATTTCAAGCCCATGGTATGCTGAAGGTATACTGGTCTGCTCAGACTTTTGAAATAAAATACCATAGACTAGATGGCTCAAAACAACAAAAACCTATTTTCTCACAGTCCTAGAAATAAAAGTCCCAGATTAAGGCACCAGCCACCTCGGTGAGAGCTGTCTTCCTGACTTGTAGACAGCCACCTTTTCACTTTGTCCTCCAACGGTGGAGATGAGACAGGAGGGAAGGGGACAGGGCACAACCACTCAAGTAATGACAGCAATTTAACACCAAAATGGTGGAAGATTCACCTCCTAGTTGACCTTAAGGATTAAGAGGTTTAACTCCTAGTAGACCTTGAGCTTCATTATATGCTCACTGTAACAGCAAGATCAAATAACATGCCCGCAGGCGCCATGACAGCCCCAAGGCTAACCACAAAAGGCCAAAGAATGGACAGTGGCCCAATTCCTGGGGATCTCAGCCCCTTCCGCAGGGCAGTTGGAATGTTCTTACCTGTAGGCTCGTGAAGCTACTGAGCCCAGAAAAAGTAGCAATACCACGCCTAGCAGCCCTTTTCGCTCCCTCCTCTTTGGAGTTGGCCCACACTCTGTCTATGGAGCATGTACCTACTTCTACTTTAACCTGAGCACCCAATTCCCACACCTCTTTCTTTGCCTTTCTCTTGCCTTACACTCTATGCAGTACGCATCTCTCTAAATAAATCTACCTTTACTCAATGGTGGCTCGCACTTGAATTCTTTCCTGCACAAAGCCAAGGACCCACACTTGGCGGGGCAAGTTCCAGGGGCTCAATCGAGACCTGGGACACGGCCCTCCTCACGCCCCACATCTGGCCCTCCTCAAGCCCCACATCTGTTTTCCTGCATCAGGGAGAGAGATAAAGCATGCTCTCTCAGGTCTATTTCTGTAAAGACAATAATCCTATTGGACCAGGCCATACCCTTATGGTCTCATTAATCTTAATTACCTCCATAAAGGCCCTATTTCCAAATACAATCATATTGTGGGTTGGTGTTTCAATGTATAGTATTTTGGAGCACACAACATTCAGTTCATAACAGAAGGTAACTGTAACAACAACAAAATTCAAACTTGGCTCCACTCCTGACTAGACTGGTTCAATCCCCAACATTAACAGCCTAGCAGAAGAAGCGTATTCATTTCAGGCATAAATACTGTTTGCCTCAGTTGCTTCAGGCCTACATATAATGTCCAGATTTTAATAAAAAATTAGAAGTCATACGAAAAAGCAAGGGGAAAATCACTATCAAGAGATAATACAACACACAACAATTTTAGAGACGACACTGATATTAGAATTATCAAACCTCCCACTTCCCAAATCTGGGGCAATTCGAGCATCAAAATAAGCAGCAACAAAAAGGAGTAAGATCCATCCACTGAAGTTTGAAAAAATCTATTAGTCCATCCTACCAATTAAAGAAAGAAAGTGAGAAGCAAAACCTATATTCCTTAAAGAAGAATGCCAACTAACAAGTGTAACAGGAATCAGAGAGTAGAATATTAGCATTTTCCAATATAGTAATAAGTGAGTTGTTCAAATATTGTAAATGGATGCTTGTAACATTTGGTGAAAACTTTGATGTCTCAAAATATTCCTCTCAAATTATTTACTTACAATAGTAAAAATGAAAACTTTACGGTGGAAAAATCAGGCAGACTTCATTTAACCAGGTGATCAAAGTTATATCATCAATAATGCACCTGAGATCCTGCACTTTATGATATGATGCTTCAAGAAAACATAATTCAACTAGTATTCTTATGAAAAAATGCATTCATCTGAATCTAATCATGAGGAAATAACCAGACAAACTTAAAGGATATTCTGAAAAGCCATATGCCTTACTCTTCAAATATTTCAGTTATGAAAGATAAAGAAAAAGTAAAAAATGGCTCTAAATGACAGGCAACTAAAGGGTCATCTAAAAATGAAATGTGTAGTCTTAGATGGGGAAAATTTGCTATAAAGGATATTACAGAAATAATGGCAAAAGCCAAACATTAAATATTCTGGATTTGCTAATTTTACCACGGTTTGGTAAGAAAATGTTTTTATTTTTAAGGGATACACAATTATTTAGAGGAAAGGAGTCACAATGTCTGCAATTTTATCTTAAATGGTTCTGCAAAATAGCTACCATACACAGAGAATGATAAAGTAAGTGTGGCAAAATATTAATAATAGGTAAATCCAAATGAATGGTAATGTTCATTGTATTATATGTGCAACTTTTCTCTGAGTTTGAAATTTTTCCACACACACAAAAATTCTTTAAAAAGGCAGTACCATTTACAGTAGCATCAAATACTTAGGGAAAATCTAGTCTAAGACCTCTACACTGAAAACTATCAAAGGCCTAAATAAATGGAAAGATACACCATGTTCAAATACTGGAAGACTCAGGATTATGAAGAAATCAAATGTCACCAAAGCTATCTACAGATTTAAAGCAGACACAAAATCTTATCAGGTTCCTTGGGAAAAATGACAAGCTGATTTAAAATCTAGATGGAAATGCAAAGAGTCAGAAATAGTCAAAAACAATCTTGGAAAAGAACGTGGGATGCTTGGTCTACAGTACAAGACTTACAAAGCAGCTTAGGTTAAGATAGTAAGGTATTATTGCTAGGATAAACAAATAAATCAGTGAAAATAAGAGTCCAAAAGCAAATTCAGGAAATTGATTGAAAGAACTGGGAAATATATGCACAACAAAGTACAAATGAGATGTAGAAAAGAATGTGGAGGCACTCTACGAACTGACAATACTACTTCTAGGATATACTCTTAAATTTAAAAAGCAAAGTGCAAAACAGTATATATACAGCATAATACTTTCTGAGTCAAAAGAAAGGGAATTAAGAAAAACTTACTTAGATCTGCTTATTTCTGCAACAAGAAACTCAGAAAGGATAAATCTGAAAACAACAAAATTGGTTTACCTACAAGGGATGCTGAGGAATGAGGCAGTGATAATGTACCTTTCTGGAAAGTTTTGACTTTTGGATGTATTTTAATTTTATAGGCATTCAAAAGTATATCATTGAAAGAAGGGAACCTAATTTAAACCCAAAACAAATAAATCCATCTGCAGTTCAAATGAATAATACTACCATCGACAAAAGGGGAGTAAAAATAACCAAACCAAACCAAAAACCTAATCCAAATAACTTCTGAAGAGTTTCCAACCACACATGCCCTCAGTATAAGGGAATCTCATCTTGAATTCTTTATCCTAGGTTTGTTTTCTACAGTAGTATGGGTATAGAAACTCTGAAAATCATAGGATTAAGAAAAAAAAAATATTACTGGGAGCCAGGTTCTCACTGAGGTAGATGGGAAACACAAATTTAGAATCAGGAAAGGAAAAGAACTCTGTGAAGCTGAAATAAAATTGGAAGTATCAGTATGCAATTATGATTTCCAAACTATTTACATATACGTTTTAGTTATGTCCACTGTAAAGGCCTTGAAGCAATGACACCCCAGTGGCAATGAACAAACCTGAACCCAGATCTTGGTTTCTAAATACCATTTCTTCTAAAAATGAACCAGGGCTCCTTGGAGAAATGGCTGGTTCTAGAGCTAGGAAGGGAAGGCATGAGATAAGTCAAAAACAACTTGTGACAGAAAGGAAGGAAGTACTCCCACTGGCCAAATCTGGGACAATTTGAATAGCAAAGTAAACAAGTTCTATAATGGGTTATGACACTTTATAAAATAAGAATCCATGACTCCAATCTGATCATAAAAAGAACATACATACATAGGAAGTAGTAAGAGGACTATTTCTTTTTTTCCTTTTTACTGATGTATAGTTGACTCACAATATTAAAATATTAGTTTTAGGTATACAACAGAGTAATTCAATACTTTTATTATTACTTTATTATATTTGTATTATACTCCATGCAAAGTTATAAAGGAAGTGGTAGAATTGGAAAAATCACAATTTTTCAACTATCAGAGTAAAGACCGCTTCAGGCAAGAAACATGAAAAGATGCCAAATCTAGGAGTGAAGTATGATTAGTACCCTGATATCTGGATGGTTTTAAAGTATCTCTCCACAGACGGCTCATTAGTTGCAAGGTGGAAAATACTAACTATTTACTGGAGAATCCAGACCACACTTGGACCAGATGATCAAATTAATAGCACTAACAGTGGACAGACAGATATTGTGGACCTCCAGATGTGATACCTTAAGAACATAACTGTAAATGTTCAAGCCAGAAATGTATCACCTGCATCTCATTATAAAAATCCATCAGAAATCCAAATTAAACAATATTTTATAAAATAACTAGCCTGTACTCTTAACAATGATATTATATATATATAAAAAAAGGCTGAGAAACAGTTACAAATTAAAGAATTTTGAGAGACATGACAATTAAATGCAATAAATGACACTGGACTAGATCCTATGCCAAAAAATAAATACGATAAAAGGCATTACTAGAACAGCTGACAAAATTAGGATATGGAGAACAGATTAAAGCACTAAATCACTGTTAAATTTTCCGTACTTAATAAACATGCTGTGGTTACAGAAATATACACTAAAGTATATTCTTAGGAAATACACACTAAAGTATTACTGTGTAAAAGGGGCATGATATATGTAACCCTGCTTTCAAATAGTTCAGAAGAAATACATAATACATATATAGAGATAAGTTTGGCAAAATGTCAAATTCTTTGTATTGTTCTTGCAACTTTTCTGTTAAGTTTAACTTATTTTAAGGCAATTTCAGAGGATATATAATAGACTAGAGTAAGCCAAAATAGTTGTCGGTTTCTCCCCAAAACATTGTCCATTAAAATTCTTCTTTTCCCTGTAGACTATCTCATTTCTATATTCTAAGTTGGACCAGGAAACAAATACCAGATTTCAACCATTTGTTTAACACTTCAAGAACTTTTGAAAGAAATTAATGGTACATGTTAAATATTAAAACAGAAAAAGGATTTTATGCTTTGGTGAACTTTGGGAATTTAAATTGAAAGCAATTACACTTTTTGTGAAACATTTCTATAGAAAAAGTTGTATAAGGTGCAAAGTATACTATAATGTACAAGAAAGTTTAATGTTATTTATAATAGCAAAAAAATGGTGAAAATCTAAAATTCTATTACCAGAGGAATAGTTAAATTGATACATCCACTGTAGAATGCAAGTTTTTTAAAGGAACAAAGTAGATATCACAAGCACATACCACATATGCCACATGATACAGAATGAAAGCAAAAAGTTGCTGATTGATATACATGCACATTTGTACAAAAAAATCAGAATTGCATTAATGCGTAATGTACATGTCCAGAAACAATGGTCTGAAAGTTAGCAGTGTTAGAGATTGCCCTGGGAGAAGAACAGGGGAAAAGGTTCTACTATATTCTTTGAATTTTTTCCCTAAAAGATCATGTACTGCTTTTATAGTTTTAAAAAGCAAATTACTTTGTATTCTTAAAGGTAAGATTCAAATATACTTTGATGAAATGATTTCATTGAAGAACATGAAATACAACTGTGATATCAGGGCTATCACATACTCTTTTTTATTACTTAGCTATAATGATATAATAAGATCTATTTTTCTGTTCAAGTACCTTTGTGCTATTGGTTCCATGTTTTTAATTTTTAATCTAATAAAGCCAACAACTCCTTTTTGGAAACAGGCAAAATATCAATCCTAAATTGAAAACCCTGGTTAAGTAAAGTAATAAAAATTAAAAACAAAGCAAAACAAAAACAAACATCCCCAATGTCTTTAAGATAGCTTATTCTGAGAATTTCAGCTGACAGCCAAAGCAAAGTATGATCTACACAATGTACTTTACAAGTGATTTATGACAGGAAAGATACAATAAATTCCTGAACTTTGAATTTACTGACCATTTGTTACTCATTTTATAAATAAGGAAGATTATCATCATTCAGGTGTCCTTTCACTAACAATATATGCAAGACTGTGTAAATAATTGATAATTAAGTTCAACAAATATTTATTAGGTTGCTAGCAAAATGTTTGAGGTATTGTGCACTGGTGATACAAAGACAGTTCCTAGTCAAGAGAACTTTACAAAACTGAAAGAAATATGTTTACTTTAAATTAAATATAATAAAAAATAAAATAAAGGACTCCAGACTCTAGAATCTAAGCTACTCCTTTAATTTGGGTGACAAATTAACTCTTTCAGCCACTGTTTGCAAAGTAGTTTGAAGTCACATTCGGGGTACATTTGTATTAGTCAGAGATAACTCTCTGAACAGGATCACTATTACATGTTTTGATAACCAATGGTCACACTCAACTGCTTGTGTTTATGTTGGGATATTTTGTTTTTTCCCCTTTTGTACATAAGTTGTTTTTAGGGACCCTTAGGGAAACAATTATTTCTTCAGGCCTCTAGACTGAATGAATACTCAATAATACTAGGAATATTATTCTTACAATTGATTAATATAAATCAATAGGATGCCATATAAATCTATTAACGGTATTCCATAAATACTTGCAAACTTTCACTACCAGAAGTTACACACACCAGAATGTCTCTATGCTAAGGACCTTGAGAACATTACGTGTTTGTTTCCTTACCTGTGTGTACCAAAAACACTGTCAATTTTCACTCAACATTTTCGGAGTCTGAGCCCCAATTTGTGCACAAGTCCATGGCATGGAGATAAACAGATTTGGTCTCTAACCTCAAAGAACTAACAATTTAATGGGGAGAAAGACACACACATCTACACATCACTAACGTCTATATTTTTAAAGGAGAAAAGAAGTAGGTAAGGATAAAGGTAGTAGAAAACGTTGTTCTTTAAGAAATAACATACATATATCCAAATTCATCCATTTTCAAAAATCCTTGTTTGAGTTATCTGCAAGCACAATACACGGTGGAAAAAAAATGCTCTGAGGCAGAACCCTTGGTTTCCTGATTCTACACGGTAGCTGTGCGACTTTAGGCTTGTCACTTAACCAGCCTTGGCCTCAGTTATCTCGCCTAAAAATGTCAGTATTATCTTACCAGTCTAAACCTGAATCATCTTACCAGCACAAACCAAATTGTCCCTAGTGGCTTCCAGGTCCAAGGTCCGCATTACTCACATAGTCATCCATCAGATTCCCCAAGTAATCCATCATGGCCTAGGGAACCAGTGTGAGTAAACTAGGTGAATTACAGTTCCTAAACTGAACTTTTACATCATCAAGAAAATTAACCGAGATAGGCACTGTGCTTTAAACGCAGTGAGCTCGAAAAAAATCTATCACACAGGTCATGATAGTCTTATAAAGACGATCACGAGTATCTGAATGTATCATCTGTGTACCACTCTAGTACAACAGCAGGGTGTATTTCCTACCATGAATCCGAGTTTCACCATTACTGGAACCACGCCTCCCGAAGAAATCCAAAAGATACCAGAAAAACCTTTTAAGGGGGTGGGTAGAGATATCCCGGATAAGCCGAGACAAGCTTTCCAAAAATAAAAAAAATAAAAAAACCCCAAACAAACAAAACCCTGTTTTTTCCTTCCCCTCCAGCTATGCAGCTGCACCCAGAAGAGAAGCACTAGATCAGCATCATCTGCATTTCATTCCTTTTCTTTTGCAATACTAGTCACCCGCCTATAATAAACAGACCTTGTGCTCAGGGGAGAATTCACTTCCCCGTCCAGCAAAAAAAAAATGAAGTTCCTTATTTTCACTAACAACGAACGCCGTCTCCAATCAATACCCACCCTCCCTGGGGAGACCAGACACTCCTCTCCCCGCCACCTCCTGCTGCCGGCTTGACGCCCCACACCCCAGAAATCACCCACTTTTCGAGCCCCTGCTGCACGGGTCGCGAGGCTCTGGAGGAAAGCGAAAGAGACCCGGGGTGCGGCGTGAAGACCCGGAGGGGCGTCCAGCCCGGCGGTGAGCGCCAGGCTGCCTCGGCCGGTCGGGGGCTCGCGAAGGCGGAAGGGGTGCGGCGAGCCCCGCGCCACCCCCACTTACCTACTTTGTCCTTCCCGTACATGTGCCCGGCCACCTGATGCGAGAGGGGCACGCAGCCGTTGAGGAAGCGGAGCCTGCCGCCCGCCGACTTCGGGCTGCCCTCGGGGGCGGCCTCGCTCGCCGGTGAAGTCCGCATTTCTGGGGGGCCGGGCGCCTCGAGCCGGAGGGGGGATGGCGGCTCCGTTGCCATAACGGAGAGCTGAAGCGGCTGCGGCGGCGAGAGCAGGGAAAAAAATAGGGCGGAGGGAGGGGGCGCCGGAGAACCCGGGGGTCACTCAGGCTCGGCCGCGAGGAGGCCTGGGGGTTCCTGCGGCTGGTGCCCGCTGTGGGCCGGCGAGGGGGCCCATGACGCCGCGGAGGCGCGGGCGCTCCCCTGCCCAACTCTCTGCGGACCGCGGCTCCTGCTGCTGTGCCGCGGCGGCCGCCGGCCCCGCAGCAGCCTCGGAGACGGATCCCAGCCGATGAGCGCCGGCGGCGGCGCCCCGCGCTCCCTGGGGCCTTGACGGCGACGGCGGCCCCACCTCCCGCGCCCCTGCCCCTCCCCCTCCCGCCGTCCTCCAGTCCCTTTTACTGCCGCGCGCGCGTCAGCGCCGCCTGCCCAGCCGCCGCCGCCGAGAGCTTCCGACTGCGCGACCCGCGGCTGCCGCCGCTACTGAGCATGCCCAGAGGCCGCCCGACGGGACCCCCGCGGCGGGGCGCTCGCTGGGTGCTGCCCGGACGAGCGAAAGGCGACCTGGATGCCACGAACATGCTTGGCCTTTCTCATCCCCACTTCAACTGGCATTACAGTGCCGCCAGGGCTCTTGCGCCTTCAGTCATTCAGTGGGCGTTTCAGCGCTTTCTGAGGTCCACCTCAAAGACGCCAGGGGCTCCAGCTGTGTGGAGCGGTCAGTCACGCGTTAGGAGGCTTGGGAGGCAGTAGCTATGCCAACGGTGCCTTGAGAGATCACCCTTTATCTGCATTCACCTCCCTCTCCTTCCCCGCACAGATACAGTAGGAGTAATAACAGGCAGCTTAGAAGACGAGCCTTTAAGACACCCTTGGAGTAATCCTAATCTTCCCCAAATTGGTGCCCCTAAACAGCTTTTATTTAAAAAAATTGAAGCCGACACTGATTTCAGACAGTAACAGAATAATCTTAGTTCTTTTTTAAGTGTGCACATTCTTAAAGAGAAATGAGCCACGTTTTCTTCCTCTCTCCCCCTCGACCCTTAGTGCAGGTTCCAAAATCCTCAACAGACGGAGAATTGGGTCGAAGGCAGAAGAAAGGGGTGCACACTGAGAGCGAGGGAAGATTCTGGAATGGGACACACAGTTGGTTCCCTGTGTCTGCCACTGGCAATTTCATATGAAAACTGGACCTGAAGATACCAGACTAAGCAAGAAAATTTGGGGTAAAAGCTCAGATAATCTAATTATGGTATTGTATCAGCACATGCCTTCTACCCCGAGAAATCCGCACACCTGGAAGAGACGAAAAACCTGGCCCGGACTCCCGATTCCAAAGGCCCGGCCCCTCGTGATTGCGCAAACTCAGTTACTACCTCTCCAGGTCTCTTCCTCCTCCCCCTCCTGCGGCTGTCAAAATCCAGGCTCGAGACTTCCTTAGGCAGCTCTGCGCATGCTCAGCATCAGCCGGGTTGAATAGTACACACGTGCTTACGGCCCCGTCACTGCGCCTGCGCGGTAGCAACCTGGAGCCGGTGCCCTTAGGACGGACGCCTGTCACACCTTGACTCCAGCTGCCCGCGCGAGCCGGTTTGCGCTCAGTTCCCTGTGCACACCCTTGCAAGCGACGGCGCCATGAGTATGACTTCCAGCGTACGAGGTGAAGTGGGGCCTGGGAGCGGGTGAGGCTGGAGGCCTGCGCACCGGTTGCAGCTTCGTCAGCGCCTCTCTGGGTTGTTCCCACTGCCCTGCGCGCCCGCCTGTCCTGTAACCTTGAGATGCAGAAGGGCAAGCGCTCTGCCGGCCTGCGGGCTCCCTAGGCCGCACGGGGGGAAAGGGGAGAGATCCGGGTATGATCCCCGGGCGTGGGGGCCATGCAGGCATCTATCCAGATCTAGACCACGTTTCTCCTCACTAGCCAGACCGTATATCGTAATGATCCCGCTGCGCTGCTAGCTTTTCTTGTTCTCCCCTGGGACCCCTCTGTGTTACATCAATGGGCCTGGATAAAAGGAAAGGTGAAAACAGAAAGAAAGAAAAACCGCTACTCCTTCTCGTGTTTAAATCACTACGGAGTGAGAATGTCGGTTTCCTGCAACCCTCAAGCGACGCATGACTAATCACATCTTAGTTTTGCACATTTTTTAAAAGAGAAGAAACCCAATCCGAGGTCTTCAGTTTCCCAGTTTTTTATTATGCCTCTGGCATCTGGCGCTCGGTGGCAGTAGTCCAAAAGAGAGGATTGAAAATCGAGCTCCTGGGGCTTCATGTTTCTCAGCCTTGCTTCCCTTATACTGGTACCCAGCGTTTGGAAACATTACTTCGCAGAAAGTTCCGTTAAAAGTAAGAGACTTTCTAGAAGTCAGTTAATGTGGAGCTTCACTTAATAACAATTCTTGGTGGGGTGTTAATTGTTAATAAAATACTGTGTGCCAGCTACGTGATACATGTGATCTTTGCCCAGGTATAAAACGCCATACCTCAAGGTTTAGTTACATGTAACAGTAGTTAAGTAAAGGTAAAGAGATTGTCCAGAAGTTAAATAAAAATAGCCTCCTTGATTCATTTGGTAAATATTGAGCCCCTGGAGTGCAAGGTTATGTGAAAGATCTCTACTGAGTTGAGCCCTAATCTTGTAATAGATTCTATGAACTGGAGAATTCCACTTGTTGCCAAAAGTTACCTGGCAGGGTGAGGGTGAAAACCCATGACATTTTTAAGGTACTAATGGCAGTGTTTAGGAGGTGGTTATTTGCAAAAAATATTTCAAAGGATACTCATCTTTAGGCTCCTTTAAATAGAGGCATCTTGGTGCATTTAAAATAGGGAGTGATTTTTGTTTCTGTTTTGTTGTAAAAAAAAATTTTTTTTTCAGGAATAAGACTATTGTGTAAAATAAGATATTCATATGACTTGAGCTACTGATAAGTTTATAGGAAGACAGTTTACACTTCTGTGATATGGGCCAAAAGGTTCCAAAATGTATTTTTTAAATGTGGAGTCATTTTCTGTAGATGGGCACTAAAGTTTAGGTAGCATAATATTAAATGTGAAGTAGGTGAACCCTAGGACTTCTTAAGACTATCTGCAAGCTAATCTTTCTTGCAATCAAGACAAGTTTGTTGTTTTCTTAATTTAGGGGAATCCTCTAGGGGATTCCAAAGGTAATTTTCCCATTTGCCATTTTCTAAGGGATAGGAAATTGCTTGGTGAAGTGGGTCATTAGCCTAAATTTTTAAGTACTCAACTTTTTTTATGAGAAGTAACTACTTTTTATCACACCTAAAAGCATAAAGATTGTTGTGAGGACCGTGGGTAGAGAGGCCCAAAGCCTTTGTAAATCACTTCTACTGGTACCTTCTTCCTCAAATATAGTGGTGGAGCAAGGTAGGGACAGAATATCCATTCTGTAAAGTTTAGATCTCAACTTGTTCTACTCTCAGTTTTTCAGCCAAACCTGTTAATTCCTATAGATTGAAAATCAATTTAGATCTTTTGATTTGGGGGAAGAAAGGACCATGTCTCTTCTCAGTTAAATAAGTGAATAATCATAAAAGACTTAGAGTGGTATTTGGCAGTGGTAAGCATTGTATATGTTAAATTTAAAAAGGGTGTGTGTATGCGTGCAGAATACTTGTTTATATTAAGAAGAAAAAAAAGGGTGGGTGGTTGAATGAGAAATAAAATTAATGGAGATCAAGTCAGGACACAATCTGGGAGAGGCAATGAGGATAAGTGATTGGAATTTGAAATCCAAAGATCCGAGTCAGTGAGATGGCTCTTGAAACCTGTTTGGTTGATGATACCAAACTTATTTTTTACTTGATACCAGATATTTATTATTGTTCAAAAATGATCAGAAACATTAAGTGGCTTTCACTGCTGTTGCGTCACAGGTCTATAACGACAACCAATAGATGACTTTTGGGAAGTTTGCTAAACTTCATGCTCCTTATTGCCTCAAAAACTCATTAAATCTGCTCTCATCCTTAATCCCTTCCCTTCTATTTGCAAAGAAGAGATTATCTGAGGCTGTTCTCTCCATATCCTCCAGATGCCATTTTCTCCTGCTCCCGTAAGCTCTTGCCTCAGTAATAATACCTATTGCTCTTAATTCTTCAGTCCTCCCACAGGGATTTTCTTATCTTCAACCCATAGTCAGTCATAATTCACCCTTATCTTAAAAAAAAAGAGCTGAGTAATCCAAATATTTTTAAAGGCCTTCCTTACTTCTGCTGTCCCCTCAAATCACTTTTGTTTTCATATTTTGCTTTACCCTCAAGTTACAAGATAGGCATTAGTCTATCTGCCTTGCACTTATTATACGTCCCAAACCCCAAACACTACAATGCATGTAACCAAAACTGAATTTCATAAATTCTTATTCTCTGGCTGTTACATTATTATTTCTTTTGCTGAAACTAATTCATAATTTTCCAATACATTTAACCACACAAAAATACTGTTTGAATCCAATAAATTCATCAAGTCATTTAAGGTAACTCTTCAAGGGCTTTTTTTTTTATCTGAGAAGGAATGTGCAGACCATACTGCAGATAAAGGAGAGAGCACCTATAGGTTGTAAACAATAAATAATGGAGTGATTTGAGCTATAGATGAAACAAGATGGGTGGTGAGTTAAGCCTTATTGGAGCTGAGTGAGGGTAACTGGGAGTTCATTATAGTACTTCCTGTGTGTGTCTGAAATGTTCCATAATACAGTTTTATTTTTAATCTCAGGAAGTATTTAAATTCCACGCTTTGATACAATAGATTAAGATGAGGTCTAAGAGAAGTCATTTGGTGTAAGAGCAATGTGATAGTAGGACGGACAGAGGGAGCCACAAGTTCAAATTAGTTATCTGTTACTTCTTTTTACTTAACTAACATTGAAGACCACCTGTACAGCAGGCCTTGGGAGAAAAACATTACCAGGCACAGCCTACTAATCTGGGGGAGCCCTCAAGCAGGCAAAGATTTAAACACAGCTCCCCTCCCCCTTTCCTGAGATGAAAGGAGCATTCTGATTCTATGGCAGTTGATGCTGGGCAGGAGAGGACAGTTTGGGACAGAAAAGGGTCTAAAGGAAAAGAAACAGGGTGAGACTTCTGTCTTAGGTTCAAGCAAAATGATTCTCTTGGTAGAGAAAAGCCAAGAAATAGGTTGTAAACATGGGTGTGAGATTTGGAAATAAGTTGATGTTTTTTCTATCTCTGAATAATTCAGAGAGAAAACCAAAGATTATACAATAGGAGGCCAAGGGAAGAGTAGGAAAGGGAGGGATTATTTAGAAATGTATTTTTTGTATTTTGTTCTTTCTATTCATGGTATTTGTATAGGTAGAAAGCACTGTTAAGCAAGTTTGGGTAAGGTGGGGTTTGATCTGACTATAGGAATACTGTACCTTGCTAGGGGTCTACAGAGAAGAAAAGTAAGGATAAACTAGAAGAGGTAGAGATAATGCTCAGGATTTTTTTCTGGACTCCAGTTCTGAAAGAATGTCTGAAAGGTGCCATCTGAAACATCTTTAGAAACTGAGTCTTGGTGAAGTACCTTGTTCAATCAGAGATGGTGTCTATTCTTAATAGACATGTATGCTATCAAGACCTAAATGTTACTTGGGTTTTGTTTTTATTTGTTTACTGTCCTGGGTTTTCAATTGTTTCTCTAATTGTTGACTTTTGAATCTATCCTCATTCTTGTCTGTCTCTGTATAGTTTCCTTTTCCTTCTTTTCCCTAGAGTTGCCAGTGGCATCCATAGCTTTTTGCCAGAAAAGACTGATTCAGGCTGCAGTAATGAAACAATAAAACAGCAGCATTTTTCTTATTCTGGAAACTTTTACAGTTGTCTCTAATGAGATTAGAGAGTTAGAATTTGGAAAGGGGAGAAGGATGGAAGTACTTTTTTTAAGACCTTATCTAACCCTGTGGTTCTAAAAAATTTATTGGAACAAATACAAAGCCATTTTCCTAGCACATATATGGCTTTGTGACATTTGTATAGGGTCCTGAGTGACCCTTCTTAGGGAGTGGGATCACAGAGTGCGTGTTTTGATTCCCCATGGGACAGCCACTCTTGGGTGATACCTACAGTCAGTTCCCTCGTCAGTTATTCTGTCATTTCTTTCACCATCAAAAACTCCAGAGGAGGTAAAGATTTAAAAAAAAAAAGAAAAAAAGCCACCCAGTGGATTCAGTTGGTAATATAAGAAAAGCAAATAGAAGAATGTTTTCATAGCTAAGAAAGATTCTTTTGACCTATCGTGTTGGGTAGAAATTCCTGTAGGATTCTCTTTTTATATCATGAAACAGATTAATCCTAGCAAATTGTAGTTATTCTTTGGATCTCAGCCTTTATATAATAATACAGGCATCATTAAAACAAATCTGTTAGAGATTACTTCAAAATTCACCTCGAAAGTGAAGTATAACTAAGATCAACAGCCATTTAGGGAATTGTGTTATTTTAGTCCTTTGGGATATTTACCCCTTTGTAAATTTATACTGAAGATTTAACATTTACCAAACATTATTGAGCACATACTATACAAGGCAGTGTTTTAGCCCATTTTGTGATGGGTACATTAGCTATTCAGAGTGGCTTTCCATTAGCTAAGTGTGGATTGCCATAGCTGCTGACATTTTCTTAAGGGAGTTCCATGGCAAATGAAAAGATCATGAATCAAGCTAGAAATCAGAGTGAAGTTTCAGCTCTGCTTAAAGTTGCCACAGAGTGATACCATGAAGCAGCACTAAAATTTGGGAAATTGACACAGGGTGTGTAGTTAAAAATATCTCTTCTCAAAAGTTTGAAGCTGTCATATGACTTGTTAACTTTTCTCAGTCAAGTAGCACTTGGGAAGGACATAAAATTAATGTTTATTTTAGGGGATTTTGGCAGGGAGGAATAGAAATGTATGGGCAGGGAAACAAACGAAATTTCTTTGTAGAGAAAAATACTGTGGTTGCAAATAGAATCGAAGGAACATGCTAATTAGAAACATTTGATTAAAACTAAATTATTAAATAAGCTACCAAGATAAAAGGACTAAGTGTGAGAGTGGTTGTTCCTTTCCGTTAGAGTTTTGCAAGAATGAGCTCCAATTTTATGGAAAGTACTATTAGGTTGAGTAATTAATCACATTAGTACAATTAGAAATTTGACTCAATAGTGCAAATAATTCTTACAGTTAATTATTCATTATATGTTTTTGTTTGGCCTTGGAATGTGTTTTTTGTACTTATCTCTCTAGGGCTTTATTTGATAGTCTGGGAACTTATTTCAAATACTGTGAAGATCTGACTCAGGAAGTGCTGGGACGCAGTCCAGTGTGTTTGTCCTGACCCCTGTTCAACTTCTTCCTGCAGTCCACTCCATGCTGGGAATAGACCACTCTCCTCTGAGGCTGAGGCTAACCAGACTATGCAGAACTCTCTTCTCTCCAAAATTCTCTGGAACTGGGGTAGCTGTTAAGTGCTTGGGTTTCTAAGGGGTCTTTGAAAATCTGTGTGAAAAGAATCCATAGATGGCTTATTGGTCAAGCAAGTAGTTGAGCAGAAAAATGTCATGAAATTTAAAATGAAGTGTGTAGGGAATTCAGATCATCCACTGGTGAAGAGTAAAATTTTAGAATTTATTAAATGAGAATCTAACTGTAATTATATTTTCTATGAAATTAGTACATTCCAATTTTTATTTTAATAAGTTACTTTGAAATTAAAAAAAACAACAACAACTTTTGAATGACTTTGAAGCCCAGAATCCTGCTGGATATATTCCCTTGAGTGTTTAATATTAAGGGTTGGTTTTGTTTTAATTATCCTTTCTTATTTTTTCTTTGGATACCAATTCTGTTTGTGGTTATACATTTTTAAATGACTAAAGGACCTACTATATAAATGAATTCTGGTGAGTCATTTTGTTAACATTATCACCTCCTGATTTTTGGGGGGAGGTGAGAGGGTCTTATTTGTAATCTGAATTTTTATGGCCTTATTTCTAATCTGAATTTTTTCATGTTAATTTTTTTAAGCTAAAGATATCTGCAAGCTCTCATGTTATTTTAAATCTATTTATGAGCACTTAACAATTATTAAGCTTTGTTTTTCCTTCTCCATCTATAAAATAATTTTTAAGTTTCCCTCTTCTATCTTAATTTAACTAACATCACTCAATAGAAAATACACAATTGCCTCAGTAAGGGCTGAGGAAAATCTTAACCAAGGACTGTTACACCAGTGTGTTCTGATCATTTCGTTAACATTAAGACCCTTTGACTATTGGGATGCTTAATATCCCCAAACGGGATTCCCTAAATGTTCATGTTAGGTTATTAGTGTCTGTTTTGGCTTTACTCAAACCTGTTTTCCTTCCCTGCTCTAGTTGAATGGATCGCCGCAGTTACCATTGCTGCTGGGACAGCTGCCATTGGCTATCTAGCTTACAAAAGATTTTATGTTAAAGATCATCGCAACAAGTCCATGGTAAATCCTCACATCCAAAAAGACAACCCCAAGGTAGTACATGCATTTGACATGGAGGATTTGGGAGATAAAGCTGTGTACTGCCGTTGTTGGAGGTCCAAAAAGGTAAGAGAAATAAGTCCTCTATGTCAGTGCCACCTTTAATATAACATTTCCTTTTGAACTATTCCGTCAAACTGGTGTCATCGGATATTGTTAAGATATGCCTTTTTCTTTTCTTCCTTTCTTTAATAGATTCTGGTTTTCTCTGTTTTCCATGTACTCTTCAGGAATATATTCACTAAAATGTATAACCTCCATGCAGTAAAATTACATCGTACCCTCATTGAGTTCAGGTGAATGTAACCATATTCTTGACCAAAGAAGAGAAAAAAAAATCCCTTTTATTTACTCTTAGAATTTTCTCCCCAGGTGGCTCTTAGCCTCCCCAATCTCAGGAAAAGAAGTGTACAGCCTAAAAATGAAGAAATAGAAGAGGTGATTTTTTTTTTCCTTGAGGTTTCAAGCTCCTGAATTCTAAGACAAGTTTTAGAAATGTCAGGAGAAACTTGTGGAAAATCACCCCTGAAATTTCTTACCTGGTAAATATATTGACCCTGTATCCTAAGCTTTCTATAAGCTGCACCTCCTAAATGTAAATATCTAACACAGGATTTTTTTTCTATCTTGAAAATTTCCTTTTGTGAGAATTGCATTTTATCAAGTTCCATCTAGAAATGTCATCTGTGATATGTGCAGCTTTTAGACAGTGATGATAGCTAGTGATCTAAAGATGGTAAAATGCTTTCCTAAGGTCACGAAGCGAACACTTCAGACATTGAATGACTTCAAAATTTCTGGTATATTTTGAGAAATCTGGTGAAATACTATGTGTACTGCCACTATTAGCATTTAAATAGATTGGATTTCACTAAAGATGACACTGTAAGTCCTAAGAAAATGGACAATAAGAGTGATATATCTATTTCTGAAAGCATGTTATGTCAGGGACCTCTTCCCACAGTGGAAAGCCATTATCACAAATCACATATCACGAATAACAAAGAAGTCACACAATAGTACTAGAAAGCATATTCCACTAACCTGCTTCTCCAGATACAACTGATCTTGTATAATCCATTGGTGATACAGTGCTTAGATCATGTCATCATGTCTGAAAACTACTTGATGAACATGTAGAATATGAACCAAAAGTTAATAGTCCCATTACAACAAATTATACCTTAAGAAGAGCACTATTCATTTGGAATGTGATTGTTTGTAAGCACTAGTGTGTTGCTAGAAAATAATCCTCAGTAATATTCTATAGACTAGATCTGGTGTGTTTTTAAAAAATTAACACCTGTAATAGGTTTCATTCTGTTGTTGCTCACCAAAATATAAAAAATACCTTTAGAAATCACGGAATCTCTAAGTCAGAGTTGTAATAGTTCTTTAGTCAGTGATCTTAAATCGTTCATTTAGCATCTGTTATGCTTACATGCATGAGAACAGTTGAATAGTAAAACAGCAAGTATTGTAGATGTGTATAGTAGATGGAGTACGAGTGCTTTAAATAAAAGGAAGAGCTTACACTCTGGGCTAGAATCTTCTGGGAAGGAGTAGTGATAGACATGGAAGTTAAACTGCCCCTGGAAAGACCGGTGGCATTGGAATACACTAGCAATTATTGGGGACTCTTTCTCAGAATCTGCTAGAAAAGACTCATGTGAACAAAGATGGATCAACGAGGAATCTAGTCTGGTCCTTGCACCTCCGTCCCCCAAGGAATAAGTCCAACCTGAGGAGTGTCTTGAGTACCAGTGTGAGGAGTTTGTGCCTCCTGACATGGGGGAGCTCCTTGTCAGGGGTTTCAGACCTAAAATTATACTTACATTATATTATATATATATATAATATATATGGGAATGGAGAAAAATGAACAGATACATGAAACATTTGGAGGGAAGGATCAGCCAAGTGCAATGACTGATTTGCATGGAAGATTGGGGAAGGAAAACTAAAGCTCGTGGAAGCCTGTAGGATTGGAAGAGGTAGTGCCATCAACAGCAATAAGAAATTCAGGGTGAAAAGCCAATTTTCCAGGACGGTGAAGAGGAGTTCAGTTTCAAAGAGTGACTTTGACATGACATTTGAATGGCAATGTCCAGCAGACAGACTGAAATGTGGGACTAAAGTTGAGACATCAAGGTTGGAGATAGAGATCAGCAGAACGGATGAGTCAAGCGCAGGAATGCAGCAGATCCTTGATAGAGATAAAAATCAAGGGCTGAGTATGAGATCTTGGAGAATTTTCTGCATTTTGTAAAGATGAACAAGAGCCAAAAAAGGAGATGAATTAGGCCAGAGTTACAAGAAAACTAAGACTATTGTGGCCTCACAGTGGAAAAAGGAGACGTTTCAAAGAAGGTTCAGTTGTGAACATCAGCCAGTGCAGAAGCCCACGAGGTGAATAAACTATCACAGTTGGATTAAACAATTAGGCAATTGACCTTTTGGTGTAATTTCAACAGAATAATTAGAATAGTTATGTTCAAATGGGTTACAGGATGAATTACTACTAAAGAAATGCTAAAAGGCTGAATATATGTCAAAATTTTGGTAAATGTGACAGTGAATGGAAAGAAAAAGAAATACAAGGACTGCTTGAGTGAATTCTGAGGCTTAGCTCTGCTGTCAAGTAAAGGGTGCTTGCTTTGGTTGGGTGTTTCCAGAGGGTAAAGGGTCAATAAAGCAAATACGGACTTTTATAGAATAAGATCTCAAGTGTTTCAGGAAGAATCACAAATGGACACAAGCTAGTGGTTTAAATGTTTATTCTTGACTTTATAAGTCAACAAAACATTCCAGGATTATTCTTTCATCATACAATTTAGATTTTCCAGATGATTAAACTGGAGATGGCCGTTTCCCATAGGTAGACTTCAAGGAAAGGAATGCCAGCCCAGTCATTTATTTTCTATTTTCTGTGTTGTCTTTCTTTTTAAGCTTACCTTTTATGCTATTATTAATCCTTTTTGCATCTATGATTTGTCAATTCTGAATTTTCACTGAATCTTGGGTACTTTTTATTCCCACATGAATCAATTAAGAGTTCACTTTGAATGTTATTCAAGTTAATGGATGTTCTTATTCTCCAGACATCTTTGGAAACTCCCTCACATTCCTGAAGTTCCTAAGGTTATCACACAGGTGCCAAGTCACAAACTTACATGTCTGCACAGAAAACTTGTAACTAATACCTTTGATTAGATGGTGATATTCGGTGGTTTTTTTTCCCCCTTCATATAACCAATTGTGTTTGAAATAAAACAAAATTTAAACTCCTATCTAAAAACAGTTACATGTGATATAGACTAATTCAGTTCTAATTCATTCTTTGTTTAAATTATAGTTAATTGACAGTATTGCACTAGCTTCAGGTGTACCATGTTTTGTGCAGATTATATTCCACTATAGGTTATTACAATATATTGGATCTAATTCTCTGTGTTGTACAGTAAATATTTGTTGCTTATCTATGTTATGTGTAGTAGTTTGTATCTGTTAACCTCATTCTCTTAATTTGTCCATTTTTTTCCCCCGCTTCTAATTCATTCTTAGGGTATCATCACTGGTAACCTATTGTGTGTGTCTAACATTTTGAGCAGTTTTCTCAGACCTAATGAATCAGATCTCTTAGTCATATGCAGAAATTACCTCTTATTAACACCTCACTCCTCTCCTCTTCCCCCGAATTGGCATGTCCTCTGCTGTTTCAGAAGCCAGCCTGTTTCATAGTATTTCACAAAAAGGCTACCCACAAGTGAAATGGGAGGGAAAGGAGCCAATAGAATGGAAATGATTAAAGCGACTGCAGGGAAAGACTGTTTGAGACAGCGGTATGTTGAAAGAGGGTGGAAGGAGATGAAAGTGCACACACAGACTGGAAACTCAGCCTTAAAAAGGAAAATAGTCTTAATTTCAAAACAAGGTGAGGGAACGGTGTTGTAAGAGGGAAGAGCATGCAGCGGAGTCTGACTAGATTCCCACACCCCACTCACCTCAGGTAGGTTACCTCATCTGCTGAGTTGTGTGAGGGCCGTTTCGGAGGCAGGGGAGAGTTTGAACAAGGACAGAAGAAGAATGCAGACTAAGAAATCATCAAGAAAGAGAAGATAGGTGAGCCAGTTCACATCAGGAATGCAGCTGAAATGAAAATGAAATGTAACTGTAGAATCATTTTCTTTCCTTAACAACTTCAGGATTTGAGTTGGGTTTTTTGGTTAGTAGTAGGTTTTTTTTGGTTTTGTCCTGTGTGTGTCTGTGTGTCTTTGTGTCTGTGTGAAAGAGATCATTTGCATCCTATTAATGGTTTGTAAGTGAGTTGCACTAACTTTATTTCTTCATAGAAGCAATATTCTGAAAATTGCTTACATTGCTTGCCCAGTCCACATAAGGACAGCCTTATAAAATCTTAATTTTTCTTACACATTTTCCTATTATATCTACTATCTTACATCTTACTAAAGTAAGTACGGAAAAATGCTATAAAATGTCATATTCTCTCAGGTAGTCTCAAAGATCTCATTGCTTTTGTTTTCTTTCTCAACCAAAGCAAGCTTGTTTCTCTGAGCAATTTATGGTAATGAGCCAAATGGCCCCAGACAACTCCTTTGGAAAATGTAAATCAAACTCTAAAAATACAAAGGTTGGAGAAAGATTTTTTTTAAATTTTTGTTTTTGCAAGTAGAAGAGATAAGTTAAGGAAAAATATATATTTAGTTCCATCTTGAATCACCCTAAAAATAGAAACATCGTAACTTGAGATGTGAGACTTGTTAAAAAGAAAGAAATCTTGTATTTTTTTATGAAGACCCTGATAACGTAGCTAGCTTTCCAAGTGGAGAGCAAGGATCTCCAATGGGTTTTTTTTTCTCCTAAACATTTATTCCAACCTCTTCTGCTACCTTCTTTTCTTAGTTTTAAAGATATTTGAGATTTGTAGTTTTATAATTGGGTTAACAAATATGAATAGGGTATTTTCTGGACATATAGGACATTCAGCCAGTTTAATTCACAAACTTTTCTCCAGGATTTGTTAGTAAGGAAATGCTCACATCTTAGAACAAATGTTAGAAGCATCTGTGAGCTATACTTTTTTCCTCATCAGTTTTCTGACCTTTATATTTTTAATTTTAAGTACTGATATTACACAAATTGAATTAAATATACCCTTTGTGCTTTTTGTAATTTAAGCTCTTCGCTTGACATTTTTAACACATTTCAGAATTTTAAATGAAAGAGGATTATTAAAATTCACATGTTTTCATCACATTATTATTTAATACAAAAACTGCTATACTTCCTAGATTACGTTTGAAAGTATATATCCACAAACGTGTTTTCTTTGTCCTGCATAGAAAGGTCAAAAATAAAACAAGATACTTTCTGGAAAAAACACAAAATATTTTTATGTAATTTACCATTTGAATTTTAATGCCAAGTAACTGCCATTCATTCATTTATACTGTATTAAGAATTATGAATTGACTTCAATAAATATATTCCATTAACATATACAATGTTTTCTTAAGAAATTGCTAATTCTGTGTTGAAATAACTCATTTTGGCTCTTGGTTGGAAAAAAAATGTTTAATCTTTTTATTAACTTAAAATGAGAAATCTCTAATGAGTAAACATAAGAATGCCTAATCTTCACATGAAGTTTGAGAGATGATTCTGACTTAAGTCACTAATTCCTGGGGTTAAGTGATATAGAAAGTACTATTAAAAGATATCTGTGCCCCTAAACAAAGTGATTTTGAATACTAAGTTTACATTTAAAGGCGTACAAAACTTTATATACTTTAAAGAAGCATGAAAGTTTATTAACAAATAGCCAGGATCTACTTACTATTTTTTTAAAGAAATATTTATTTCTTTACTTATTTTAAGATCATGATGAAACATGTGAATTTCAATTTTTAGGCAGAACCAGATTATTATTCCTATTTTAGATGTACGGCTTTCTTTATCTTTTGTATATTTCTCCTTAGATTTCTCTCTGTTCTTTATTCGATATATGGAGAAAAGTAATTTGAGAAAATGTATTAGTTTTCTAGTATTATCAATGTGAGATTTAAAAAGAAATAAAATTTAAACATGCTATTTCAGTAAGTTATTTGAGACTTTTCACAAATATTTCACTTTTCAGAATTCGTTTTATAACCTATGTGCATAAAACCCTACAGTGACATGTTTTGTGTGTGCTGTTTATACAAATTGAGCTTTTTACAATGTAAACTTTTATTCTCACTGTAAAATCATCTGTTTGTTTATTAAACATATGTCACTTTGAAATGCTGTTCTTTGCTGTGGGATACATTTTAGGTTTTTTTTTGTTTTTTTTTTAATAACCTCTTTTCCTCATCCATGCCAATAAAACACTGAAAGCTTGGGTTCATGTTTTCGCTGCAAGGACTTGTTTTTAATATGAATATTCTGTACCACATCTTTTGATAGAAGTAATGTAAATTTTGTGTACATTTATATTGCTGCCCCAAGATAGAATTTATACCTGGAAATAGAAGATAAGCACATGATACTGATTTTGCAGTTAGACATTTCACAATCTCTCTCTTCCTAGTTCCCATTCTGTGATGGAGCTCACACAAAACACAATGAAGAAACTGGTGACAACGTGGGACCCCTGATCATTAAGAAAAAAGACACTTAAACAGACACTTTTGATGCTGCAAACCAACTTGTGATGTTATCACCCGACTGTTTAATTTAGAATGACTACCACTTCTGTCTACTTCACCTCCCCTGGGTTCTAGATGTGGTATATTGCAAACTACAGCTTTCATATTCACGGCACTTGCCTTACTTGTTGAACCATCGTGGTGCACATTTGTTTAAACCAAAAAAAAAGAAAAAGGAAAAACCAACCTCATGGCCTGTGGGTTATTTTGGTTTTGTAAGGATCCATTTCTTTACATTTAAAAATAATGACATTAGCATATAAGATGTTGGATGTTGAAGTTAACATATTAAATTATTCTCAAAATCATATATGTGCAGATCATACTTGTAACTTTCAAAGAAAAATTAACACTTTAATATTACTTAGGAAACTAGAAAGTAAATCGGGTGTGGTTAGGCTACATTAATCTCTTAATAACAGTCTGGGAAAAATCTGTTACGACCTTGGCTTTCTTCTTGACAGTGGTAATGACACAGAAAATACGGCCTCTGTGTTTTTAATCAAAATGAACTTTGAATGTTAATTCTGCTTAATTCTAAGTGAGCCAGGTCAATAATAAAGGGGCAGGAACTTCTCTGTATTCATCTCCATGGATATTTAATTGGTCCATTAAAGAAATGAATAGTGGAAATTTAGATCAAAGTGATTTTAGATTTAAAGTAGTTATGAAGGGATGTCTTAAAATGTAATGTTCCAGAATTCTAGCCAAGAAGTGGCAAGCACTTGAACTAGGGACACCGAAGGAATTGGAGCACATGATGTCAGGTCTCTTGACTGCAAAGACACATCCGTAAAAGAAACAGTGGTCGTGAGGCCAGATTAAAGGCATGGGAAGATTTTTATTTCCTCATTCTTGATCATCAGGCACACAACTGATTCTAGTAAAGGAACTATTTCGGGGGGAAAAATTACATCCTCTCTCAAATTGTATAATCTTTTTTTTAAAAGCAAAATTTTGAAGACAAGTGTTTGTTTATGTAATGTTCTTCAAAGACTTAGACCAGAAACATGGCATTTCATTGCTAAGTCAGAAAAAAGAGAATATGAAAACAGAGAATAATTAAGAGCAATAGAAGAATTAAGACAGGAGTAGTTAATATGTATTAATTAGGTTTTGGGTTTTAAGAGTGAGAAGGAAAAAACATGGCAAAATATATATGTAATGTAGGCAAACGTAGTTTGAAATTAACACAGGTTAACAGGTAAATATTCTTACCATTTTTTTGCATACACTTGAATTCTCAGTAGTAGTCAATTACAATTTTCTACTTTATAGAATCCAGAATTACCTTGGAAGTCACAGGAATCAGTGAAACCAAACATTAGCATTCCTGCATTTCGTGTGATCCCTGATGTTTTTTAAATGTATGGTTTTGTGTATTATGGTTAGGTAAAGTTGATCCCAAAATTCTGTGTACTGGTTTTTAAGTACATGATTTAGTTGAACTTACCTTGAAGGCACATCTTCAGCACAAAATCTAAAGTACTACAAACCTTGATTCTACCTACAAAATACTTGATTGAGCTTTTCCCAAGCCTCTTCCCCTCCTTTTTAAGTAAGTATGATTGGGTCAACAAAAGAGAGCATCTTGCTTTTAAAGGGTATTGTTTAAAAGAAAAATATATCTGTGAACTCCCAAAGTTACTAATGAAAGGATATCCTTTGAACAGACTAAGCTGTATTCTTAATTTTGAATTTGAAATAGTACGAGTCATGCATTTTTATAGCTAGTGGAAGTATAAAAAGAAACCAACACAAGTGCTCAAAACTGTTTTTCAGTGGTGTAGGTGGGTATGTTTATAGTGAAATTGGAAGTGATCACCTAACTGTGAAATGCACATCTACTGTAGCATTTTGATAATCCAATATGATAGATAAAAATCATCCCAAGATCATGTTAAAATTCTATTGCATGCTTTTTGAACTAGAATTCCTTTAGGATATTAAAACTTTTTCATGCTATTTACTTAACTTAAAAAGTAAAGTAGGTGTAGTTAAGCTAATGGGAGGTATTTTTACACAAAAATCTTTGTGTACAATTACTGTTCTCATGTAAGCACCCTAAAGCTTCTAATTGCTTTTTCATTTGATTGAGAGATCAGGCAAGTGGGCTCCCCTACACTATCACCACTTTTTTTTCTATCATTTATGTTTCAGTGATTGCAATAAGACTTTGTGCCAGGCTGAGAAATCTAACATTAGGAAGAAACTTGTTTTGCAGTAATTTATAGCGACATTCACCTATTCCTGCAGACAATTCTTAAAGCGTTTATTATAGACCATATAATTGAACACAAAAGATTTTGGAGTATTAAAAGCTTGCAGTTTAGATTATATCATTTATGACAGGTTATATAATTATGATAATCTATGATTTGGGGTTATTTTCCTTGACAGATTATAACAGATACAGTCATGTATACCAGTCTTTCTTCAAAGTAGCTGGATTTATTTGATTTTATATTAGTTATGAAGGATTTTGTTTTAAGATAAACATGGATCAAGATTCCTAATTAGCAAAATGTTTAGTGCTTGGGGATCTATGAGGGTGTTTTACTCTACTAGTTGTCAGAAACTGCTTTTCCTCCCTGATTTTAACACTGATTTCAGGCAGAGCCACTCGCCTTTTAGCCTTTTAATTGAAATGGTTCGACCAATGGCATTTTAAGCATTTGTTTGCAGATTCTAGACCGAGATTAAAATGTCTGCATCCACATGGGGAAAAAAAAGGGTTGATAGAAGATCATCAAATCGAATTTAATTTTTATTACATGGTTATTCCAACTTCTGTGATATTGAAGTATCCTTTTGTGAAATGTCGATAGTGGTGTTAGTTGCTTTAAATATTCTTACCTGACAGAATAAAAAGTTGGCAGCCCTGTATCGGCCCCTACTTTTTTTTTTTTAACTGCTTCATGAAATCTAAAAATCTGGGAACAATTAAGCGAAGGTTTTTATCCAAAGTTCTGAGACAATTTTATAAAGGTATTAAGATAATATAGGTTTATTGATTTTGTTTATATATTTGAAATTTTTCATATATGACTTTTAGCACAATGCATTGAGGTTTCAAGCAGTTATTAATGTAAAAAGTTGTTTTCACTTCCATTCAATTTATCATCATGAATCCAAACTAAGAATAATGCCAATCCATTCCAACCCCTTCACAACCTATGACTTTAAAGGAGAATAAAATAAAATACACAACATTGAGATTTGCAGAGGATGATTGTTAACTGCACATCTGCCTTCCTGAGAAAAGTTTTTTTTTTTATGGACTTAAGAAGTATTTGATAAACAAAAGAATTGCATGTATGAGCTGAAGTTGCCAGGAATCATGCCCAAGGGGAAAGACTAAATAAAATTTTAATCAGTAAATGAATGAATATCTTTCAGATTATAAATCAGGGGTATTAGTACAGTATTAGCCCAAAGGTCTCTGAACAACAAAAAAAGCAGTCCAACCTCAAACCTGGAACAGAAGCGTGCCAAGCTGAGAATGTTGTCAGTGAGGCATTGTGTACACTGGCTGTTCTTCACTTGCGGTAACACCTTGTCTCTGAGGGTAGTCTGTTTCTAGTTCTTCCAGGCTGTCCCTTACAGACCAGCAGAAGTCAAGACCTGGTTCTTTCAAGTGCTATTTCAAAAGTTGTCTTCATCTGTAAGTATACAGAGTTTTATAGATTCCCAGCTCTATTTTGCACTTAAAATAATTTTGAACATTGCCCATCAGGCACATGCTCATTAGTGTAAGATAAATTGTTTTTCTGCTGCTAATATCTGCCTGCCACCATTTTCGTTTTTAGGTTAGGCAGTGGCTCGTCTCACTCCAAATACAGGATAGACATGAGAGGTGGTGTTGCTTATGGCTCTGTCAACCATTAAACTTAACTAAATCTGTTAAATTAATTTCAAAATCTCCCAACGATGAAAGCTAGAGTTCCATTTATGTACTTCATGTCTGCACAACAATCCTAAACTTTCTTGATCCAGGCTCTGCCCCTCCTACACAGTAAGGCTGTGTATCACCTTAATACCATGATGATTTTGTACGTGGAGAATTGATCAGCCTTCATCTTTCCAACTCGCAGTCTGCCCTGCAGCCATCACATGAACCTTTTTATCTCTCCACCTCCACAGCCCTTCCAGCAAGGAGCATTCTAACGATCACTTAAAAGAACCTCATCCCTTTCTCAATTAATACTATTTCTCTTAGGATCCACTGGGAAACTGCTTTTAGCACAGAAGTTGCAACATTGGCTTTCCACTGCTGGTTACTGCTTCTAGTGCTACGCCACCTAGTGTAGAGTCTCTGGTAATGAAAATATTAAATCATAAATTGCGTCTCTTAATTTAATAATGCCATCCAGCATATGGACTTGAGTAAGTCCCTGATCCTGAAGAACTTTTATGCTCTCAAAAGTGTGGTCACTGGTCACAGTTTAGGTTACAATTCTGTGACTTAACACTTTTGGCGTCTGGTTTGCTGAGACACTGGTAATGCTACATGACATTTTTTTTAACCCTGAGAAAGAAAATGTTTCAAATTTTGACCAGTACAATGTGCCCAGTACCCCAAACAGTACATAGCAGGTGTTTGATAAACACTTGTTTTAATTAATAAGAGATTTTAATGTAATTTTAAAAGAATACAAAGGTAATTGCCAAAAAGTCAGTATTTCTGTCTTGTTCTGCCCCCAAATCCTGATTATCTTTTTTTTTTTTTTTCAAATTTGCTCCTCTGTATGCAGTATTACAGACTTTGAACATGCCTGTTAGGAAAATTTACTAAGAGCTATCTTATCCTGACAAGATTGGCTATAATTTAATCAATACTTCCATGCTTAAACTTCTAGTATAAAACCCAACCAACAAGCAAGTACTACTACCTAGATAAGCTTGTTTTGAGCCAGTGTGCACATGATGCTTTATCATTGGGGGGAAATGTGGCACTTGGGATGTTTAAGATCTGTGGACATTGCTTCAGGAGAAGAGAAAGCTGTTTAGAAAAAGACCAAAGGTTTGTCAGCCCAGAAGTCTTTCTAATTGCATTTATCACCTCTTTGGTGGCAGTGTGTGGACAGGGGCAACAGTCATGGGCTTCTAAATCAGACTTAAGTTAAAATCCCTGCTCTGCCACTTGAAGAAATAATTTTCTGTGGCTCTCCATGATGGTTAATTTAGTATGCCCACCAGACTGGGCTACAGAGTGCCCAGATGTCTGGTCAAACATGATTCTAGGTTCTTCTGTGAGGATGTTTTTGGATGAGAGTAACATTTAAATTGATAGGCTAAGTAAAGCAGATTGTCCTCCTTCATGTAGCTCGGCCTCGTTGAATCAGATGAAGGCCTGATTAGAACAGAAAGGCTGACCCTTTCTGGAGGAAGAGAGACTTTCTGCCTGCAGCCTTTGAATGGAAACATCTACTTTTCCTGGGTCTCAAGCCTGCCAGTCTTTGGGCTGGAACTACACCATCGGATCTTCTCGGACATCTCCACCTTGCTGGCTCACCCTGCACATCTTGGGACTTCAGGTAGATAGGTATAGATAAATAACTCTAGAGATCCCTGACTAATACAAGCTCTTTTGTCATTATTTTTAAACATGTAAAAGGGGAATTATATCTACCTGAGAGGTTTAGAGATCATGTATTGGAGCATCTATCATCTCACACATGACTTACCCTAAAAGCATGTCCCCTACTTAAAGCAAGATAGAAGGATATTTGAAATGGTTTTCTACATAAATAATACAAAGAAATGATGGAACGTTGGCAAACTTACTTCGTTAACACCCCCAGGACAATTTTCTAAAAAAGTCACCTATTTTTCTGCATGAGGGGGAAAAAATCAGTTTTCTAAATTGCCAGGTCTTTCTACACCAATTTCTACAAATAATTATTAAGTACCTACTGTTTGCCATGCTGTAAGTATCAAGACTGAAACAATCCCTGCCCTTATGTAGTTTATCAACTGATAACTCTTGGGAGGAGGGGAGGTTGTTATATCATCAGGCCATTATTAATATGATTAGAGCTATGAGGGTGACAGTTACAAAAAGTATAAGAGCACAAGGGGAAAATATCCAGAACCAGAGGATGAGTAAATGTCTGAGGGGGAGGAGAGGTTTTAATTTTCAAGGCTGGGAGACCAATTCAGAGTGGTCCACTTTGCCCTCTTCTCCAAAATGGCCCTGATTGGTTCTACCCCTTGTTATGTCTGCAGTGTTCCTTCCTGTGGCATGATCACCTGAATAGTCTTTTTCTTCTGACTTTAAATTGCAAGATGAAATCCAGTTGCCATCCCTCATTCATCAAGTGAAAGCAAGACAAAGTCAGGATTAAACCCAGGTAGGTAAACCCTCATTGCTTGGGCTAAAACTGAAAAGGTCTTGTATTCAACCTTGATCAGTTCACCAGTGAGGCCAAGAAGTCAAATCAATGGAGTTATGTATTGTCACTGGCTAATAAAGAAATACCTGATCTACATGGAAATGTTTCATGATCTCAGTACCAATAGTGGTGTTTTAGATTAAGCAATACTACACAGTAATTTTGAAGAGGAAGATTAAGTGGATATTTACACCAGAACCATTCTCAGTATTTGCTGCCCATCAGTGAGCACGTAGGAGGGTCTCTAACAAAGCAAAGAGCTGAGGACTCTGCCTTTTCCATTGTGTGACCTTGGTCAGATCACTACCCTATTTAAGCCGCTATAAAACAGGGAGAATGCGACTGACTATCTCACAGGGCTGTCATGAAGATGAAATGCACATGAAGCGCTTGACCCATACTCAACACCTGGTAAGTGTACTCAGCTGCTCATTATTGTCCATTATTGTTCAGCTGTTTAACAGAGTACCAGAGTGCTGTAAAAATTGTTACTATTGCATCTGCCATGACCATTTTAGTTCAGAAAATTTTTCTTGATCAAAGACTACCATTTGGTTTGAACCACAGTCAACCAATCATAGTTAGTTTGTGTGTAAGATTTCTTTGATTATTACATTCTTTGATCAACATCCAGAACAAGAAACTGGAAAAGAACAGAAGCAATAAACACCGCACAAAGGTGATAAGATTGGAAATAAGCTGAGAGAAGTAACCCAAACAGTCCTACATTTTTCTCCTTCCCACTTTGTCCTTTAGTTAATATCTGCTCCATAGGATGAAAAAGCCTAGTGAGAAATGCAAAGTTCTGAAGATTCCCAGGTACCTATTACCACGACCACCAGGGGGAGACCTGGCCACACCTTTCTATGGCCAGGTGCTAGGTATAGTGGAGCAGTCTCTTTCTTGTAAGTTTCTTATTAACATTTAATCAAGAATAGAAAAACTGCAGTGCTGTTGACTAATGGGAGTATACTAGTTGATTTCAAAGAAGCTGTTTCATCTAGCTAAGCTTTTATTAGTATCCTAAGAAAAACAGAGGAGAATGTAAACCCTAAGGGTAGAATCAAACTCCAAATAATAAGCAGATCAAAGCAAGTGGATCTGAGACTTTTTTATCAGTAGGCACAGAAAAATGCACACGTGCAGGGTAAGAGCTCCAAGAAATTATGTGTGTGATATCAAATACAATTTCTAATCTCACATCACCTTCAAACACATCTTAAATGATAGGAAACATTTAAAATAATCCACTTCCCGAGTGAAGCACATTTCTCTAGCCTTAATCTTCTAATTTTCTGAAGAGTAAGGAGATTTCTTTTCCTTCTTGGTAAGAAGGATTCAATAAATTCATAATTCTTTGGGAGGATGAAATGAACAGTCAACTATCTCTTTCTCTGTGTGTGTGTTTGTATATGTGGAAAATACTAATGTTTTACATGTATCAGCTTCAAGTTAAAAAGTCACTTTACAGATATAAATCAAAGTATAAGGTATGCAATTACAAAAGAAGCAAACTGCTTTTGGAGGTTAAATTTTTATTGCAAGATGTACCAACAGAAGGTCCAGAGAGATTCAAAAAAGATAAAGGACTTCCCTGGGTTTCAATAGTTAGAAAAGACTACATGAGAAAGCCAAACATAAACTGAGTCTTAAAATACACACAGTAAGGAAAGAAAGACCTGTCGTAGTCCATTCAAATCTGCTAGAATAAATGAACAAATGGCTTCACTCCCTCAAAACTGTTTGAACAGAGGTAAAGCAGCAGAAGAGTTCAGTGTGAAGTGGAAGTTCATGACAACCTTCCTCTTATGCAAATGCCATCAAATTTTCTTAACCCACTAGTCACTTGGGCAATCATTTTAACCCAAATAATTTAGTAAGAAATCGTATCTTCTGCTATTCCATTTGCATGATCTGCCCTCCCTCCGTCTTATTTGTGTATAATATTACTTATGTTCAACATCCATCTCAAATGCGATTTCCTCTGAGAAGCCAATGACAATCTTGTACCTTTCACACTCCCCAAACACTAATATGCAGATATTTAGTCATTCAAGGAACAAATATGAAATATCTTAACAGACACTTTGGTTGGATACAAAGACATACTTAAAAACAGCCCTTGACTTTAAAATGATTCCAACCTAGTTGGAAAACTAATAATAATAGCCTAAAACAAAATCATTATAGCTAAAATAAAAGTATGTGCAAACTACAGTGATCCAATCCATTCAAATTCCATTCTTAGGGCTTACAGAGAGGTTGAGACCATCTTTCCAGAAAAACTGGCATTGAACTGGTACATGAAGGATAAATGAGATATTCCCAGTCAGAAACTAAGAAGAAAGACATTGAGGACTGCGGGGCGGAGAAACCAATGGGGAAAAAAGCAGAGAGGCTTTAGGCTGTATAGGGCACTAGTGGCGTGTGAAGTTATGGACTCAGTGTAGTTCTTCATGACCAAGCCCGACTACCCTCTGGCGCCATCATTCAGCATTCCCAAACTATGCTCTAGGAATCAGCTATTCCATCCTAATTTAGATGCCATACCAAGCTGCTTTCTCTTCTTGGAATGCCCCCCTATACTTTAAAATATATATAAAAATCCAACTTCTCCAAGAATCAAAGAATCAATTCAGACAGACATTGCCTCCTCTGGGGAGCCATCCCTACTCCCTCAGTTAAGATTAGCTGCCCCTTCTTTGCAGCCCACAGAACTCTGCTTATTTTCTCTCCAAGTCCTTACTACACTTATTAGAAGCCTTTTCGCTTAAGCCATGAAGTCTTTTCTGTTTCCCTACCAGCTAATATTTGTTGAGTGAGTGAATGAACACACAAGTGAATGCATGGACCTCTGTTAAGTACCAGAAACTCTGGTAGGTGAGGGGAGGGGGACGGAGGTGCAATAAGACATAATCCTTTCTCTTAAGGAGTTTACAGTCCCAGTAAGTCATCAGTGATGTTATCAGTGGCTGAGGATGAAGGGAGAAGAGAGGCCACTGAGTTGTAGGAGACATTGGCTGACATTGGAGGGAAGAGGGATGCCTGATGTCTCCTAACACAAAAACTGAGAACTGGTAGACCCGTGGCCAGAAGAGCCACTGACAGGTTTTGTTTACCTCTTTAAACTAACATTGAAAAACCAGAAGATTTTCTGTAATAAGGTAGATTTTTGGCTTCATTTGAATAATTTGGTGACATGGAACTGCATTCTCAGGACTAAGGAACAGCTTCCCTTTTTAGATATGGCATTAACTCTCACGTTTGCCAGTTTTTATATTAGAAATAAACTTATCTCAGTTAAGGAATGTGTCACTTTAAAGAAAAGCTTAGGTAAATCACCGTGCAGGCAATATTGAGACATGGCCTCAAAAGTGAGGGTGGCATTTAAATGATGATTCAAGGCCACAGAAAACAACTTCAGATTCTCACCTACAGTTCCCAACAATTGGTCAAACTGTACATGTGAGTTGGGCATGACTATCTGTAAGAACGTCACTGTATACAGCACAGTTTTATAAAGTGTCATCTTTGTAATTCTTTTCCAGACTTTAATCTCATCTGAAATTAATATCATAACCCCTACCTTCTTTTATTTGTATTTTCCTAGAAGATCTTTGTTCATCTTTTTCAAATTTTCTGAGTAATTTTAATTTTGTACTTTCTGTGCAGAATATACATGAGAGAAGTGCAGAATGTTCTTTATTTTGTAATTCAACTAGAATCTTTTTTTTTAGTAGTTAGATCCTAACATATTTATATCTGTGGATAGAATAGTTAGATAAGTTTTACTTCTATCATCTTTTAATGATTTCTTTCTTATCTTTAGTTTTTTAAAAATAAAATTTCACTCTATGTTCTACACTTGTGTTGGTGTATGTTTTTCTTGTGACAATTTTGGAAAGTTCCTATTTTTGTTTTAGTTGTTATCTTTATTATGAAATAGACTTTCTCCTCTATTTGATTAGACAGTGTCTGACTCCTACCTCTTCAAGAATCATGCCACGAGCACATTTGCACTATCTCTCCCTGCCTTCCCTCTCTGCTACCAACCTAAATAGGCATCTGAGGGAAGTAGGTTATGGGTGGCAGAACAGCAAGTGTAAAGGCATAGAGTATATTATGCTCAGCATTTTTTGTTTATGTGTTTGAAGAACAGCAAGGAGGCCCCTGGGGCTGGAGCTGAGTGAAAGAGGGAGTGAGAAGTGATGAGCCAGAAAAGTTGTTAGAGCTACGTGACTATTTGTCTTTTACTCCGAGAAGGAGCAAACACTACTGGAGGTTTCTGAGCGGGAGGCTGACATCTGATTTACATGTAACACAGGCTCCTGTACAGAGACCAACTGTAGGGGCACGAAACACAGAATCATGGAAACCGTTGGGAGGCGATCGCAATAACCCAGATGAGAGGAATGGTGGCGACTTCATCTAGGATGCAGTGGTGGAGAGTTGGTCAGATTCAGGATAAATTTTGAAGATAGAATAGATCAGATTTGCTGATGGGCTGGCCATAGTGTGTGAAAAGGAGAAAGAATCACTGCAAGGCTTTTGACCTGAGCACTCACTGAGACATTCTCCAGACTGCTGTAGGAGGATAGCAAAACCTGTAATTAAACCCCGAATTAGCAACCTCAGACAGTTAAACCTATTATTAAACTACAATAATAATTGAAATGGTGTGATAATGGAGCATGAATTTGCACACCAAAAAAAAAAAAACTATGAAAAGAATTGAAGCTTAGAAAGGATATTAATTCAAATAAGAATTTAAAGTAAAAGTGTTATTTCTAATCATCATTAAAAGGATAAATAATTCAAAGGATTATGCTAAAACAACTAAATATCCAGCTGGGAGGAAAGAATAATGTTGGAAACCTGCCACTACCTGATATCTTACACTAAATGCTAATCCTCCCCAAAAATGTAAAGATGGTGAGAGACTATAAAGTTCTGAAAGAAAAGACAGAACAATATTTTTTAACTCATGAAGTGGGAAAGACTCATTAATATAACACAAAACACAGAAGCCATAATTTTTTACTTCATTAAAAGACAACAACTTTGCATGACAAACACCCAATAACTAAGATCAAAAGACAAACAAGAAACTGGGGTTGGGGGTACTGTTTGAACAAACATGTATGATATTACACGTCACCTTTTTGTATTAACAAAAAAAGCTTTTTAATCTCATAATAAAAAGATTGAGAAGAAAGATAGAATTCTGTAGAGATTTAGGAATAGTGGCACAGGGCATTGGTGGGGAAATTTTTCCCTCACATTTTTCTGATTCCTGGTAAGTACGAAAGCTGTGGAAACAGAGAGGAGGCTTGATAATGCAATCCAAGGCCAAGAAGGAGACAGACATCCTTTCCATTTATTGGAGCTATGTTAGCAGGAGGCTAACTTTAACAGTGCATAACTTTGACACAACATTGTAAAATGATTATAAATCAATAAAAAATGTTAAAAGCAAACAACGACGACAACAACAACAACAACAACAACAACAACAACAACAACAACAACAACAAAAACAGTGCATAAGGCTGGCTTTCTTTTAGGTACTCTACCCGTTGTCCAGAACACAGCACAAGCCTCTTCCCCAATGCTTGTCCTACCTTCGGAATCTGAAAATCCCTGGCCCCATCTGATAACTGAAGCAATAAAGGCAATTTAAACTCCAGGAATGAGAGAGGAGCAAAAGGATTTATTTAAGTGAACTGAGCAAAGAAAAAGAAGGAAATAGATAGAGTGGCCAAGGGAGAGAGGTTTTTGGAGGGGAGATTGGTCATGCAGATTGTCCCTAGAGCTAGGAACTGAGGCCACATCTGAGCACGTTGGATGAGATAGGTAGGGATATTTCACACTCTCCTGCACTATGCAAGTGCAGCACTAGGACACTGAAGGCTGCAGAGAACACAGTGCCATTTAAGCAATGGATATGGAAGGTTCCTCTTGAGAAGCCTGATGAAAGCAGAGGTAGCAGGGCTCACCGCATATGACAAGCACCCAGTGGGAGCAACTCTCCTGTGAGCACTGAAGGTAGCAGCAGGATGGTACCAAGCCCAGTGACAATACTGAAGTCAAGGACACACAGCTCATACATACTGACAGAGGGTTTCAAGCGGAGGACCACAGAGGAGCCCTTGGGAGGTGGTGGAGGGATTCTGTTACATGGAGTTGGATGACTTCCACACGCTTGTCTATGATGATTCTGAGCACTTTTGAGAGCCCTGGTTCTTTTCCTTCTTGTATGTGGTATGACTTTGCTTCTGGAGTTTGTAATTTTGGGATGGGCCCTGTGGAACTTTGGTACGAGATGGGCATAAGACTGATCAAGATGTATCATGCAGTGGATTTCCTTTAAAACGTGTGTGTGTTGTTTGGAAGGAAGAGTAGTGATAATATTTCAGTACTTCTTTGTAGGCAGCTCAACACTAGGAAAGAAGACTGAAGAGGCACACTTGGCCCAGTGACTTAAGCTGTTGGCCCCACTGATCCCAGGAAACTGTAGTAAGAACCTGAGGGGCCTCCCGGGCAGGGACACTGGCTGGGCAGATGTTCAGGCCAGGAAGCGCCAGGATGGCCATTTCAAATATTAAATTATTGAAATTCCTCTGAACCAGCCGGCGAATGGCCTCTGCCCAGAGACGACCCCCAAGTGCTGCCCTGGCTCTCCTACATCTTCTCCCAAACCCCTCTTCCACCCAGTTCCCTGCGATCCAACAAGAAAAGGGCCTCCAAAATCCTGTTCCAACACTACAGTCCAAGGAAATGAATGACCAGAAAAAGGTCTCAATTTTTCCGTCAGCTTTTGCATCATTTTCCAAACTTTGTTACACCCTCTCCTGCTGGTTAAACTTCTTTTTCCCCCTCCCTTTTCTACTTCCCATGTAGAAGTAGCTAGCACCTTCTTTTCTCCCTACACTTACCCCCACTGAGCCCAACTTCTCAAGATAACCTTCTCGAGACTAAAACTCTGGAAACTGCTGACCAGTCCTGGATCTTCTGTTGGAGCAATGCCCAGCTGCTAGGCTGCATCCAGTTTCTTGGAGGCTGGGCATCAGCTTCTGCAGCTCTTGAGAGTGATTAAACTTAAAAGGAGGGTGAGGTTCCTCTAAAAGCATGTCCCTCCCAGCCCCTTTTCTTCCTGTCCTCTCATTTCTGCCTTATTTTCTTCACCAGGTTTTTCATTTCTTGGTTTCTCTCCACTAGGCAGATGCTCTTAAAACAGAGACTGCCAGACCCTGGGGTTCAGACTTGGACATATTGGGCACCTGGCCTTTAAAGAGGCCTTTCCTCTCCTGGTGTGCATCTGTTAGGAGTAGGAATACAGCCTATTTCTGTTCTGTTTTCTATTCTCTTTTTAAGCAGTGTAAGGAATGGTTTCTTTCCCCCTAACTTATTCAGCTACTTTCCTCTACAGAATATTTTCTCATTTCTAAGACAGGTGAATATTATAAAACACTTTTGTCCACAATAGACACTAGGAATACATTTTTTTTAAAGTTACTTGAAACACATCCTTTTTTTTTTTTTAAATGGAGTTCCTGGGGATTGAACCCAGGACCTTGTGCATGCTAAGCATGCTCTCTGCCACTAAGCTATCCCATTCCCCCAGCAGTACTCTTTATGTGAATGGTGTGTGTGCTATCAGAGTCTGCTAAAAGGGGGTCAAGTCTCTGTTTAAGGCATTATAAAGGTGAAATAAATGCAAAAGAGATTTCCCCCATTCTTTCAATAGTTTAAATGAAATACATAAAATCTTCTCCATCCCCAAATAAGTAAGTTTTCTGATAAGAACTAACCAGGGCTTTATATTTAATACTGGCATTTTCCCCAGATGATATAAGAGTGAATGACTCCTTTACAATCAGTACTCTTTTCATATCTGACACGAGTTAACGCTAGCTGGCGTTGCTGGAGAGAACAGCTAGCTACTGATCCTGCCGCTGCTCGGTTGAGAGCACGGTACTTAGAGATGCCCTTAGAGGAAGCAGCTTAACTAGAAGCAAATTCCTGAAATGTAAAGCTTCCAAACCCTGGTTCATTATTTTTAGAACTATTTTACTGTAAGTGAAGCTCAGAGAGGTAAATAACTTGGCTCAGATCACACAGCTGTTACATGGAAGGGTCAGGAATCAAACCCAAGTCTCTCTGACTCCAAAAGTCCAAGTCCTTGCACACAACTCCACTTTTCACTCAGTCCTAAACAAAGATGGATGCTGAAGTCACTACTTGCTGTATTTAAAGAAGAGGGAGAGCATCCTGGACTAAAACGGGCAGAAATCAGCTTAGTTCCTCTCTCTGGAAGAGGGAAGAGAGTGAAGAAAGGAGATACTGCAAACCGGGGGATACAAGGAAGAGGACTAAAAGACACAGGAAGAGAAAAGGCAGAAGGGTATCACTCATCTATTGCTGCCTAACAATCTTACTGGAAATTTAGCAGCTTAAAACAGCACACATTTGTTTTCTCACAGCTTCTGTGGCTCAGGACCCTTTATTTCAGGGTCCCCTGAGGCTGAAATCAAGGTGTTGGCCATCTCATCTCAAGGTTTGACTGGGCCAGCATCTGTTTCAAACTCAGATGGTTATTAGCAGAGATCTGTTCCTGGTGGCCTGTTGGGCTGAGATCTTGCATTTCTCACTGTCGGCAGAGACTGTCTTCAGTTCCTGGCTGGTTCCTGGCCAAAGGCTACCCTCAGTTCCCTGCCACAAGACCTCCCTAACGTGACCTTTGCTTTATCAGTGCTGTCAAGGTGCACGTTATACCTCATGAGACATAACTGCAGAAGAGACACACTGTCTCCTTTGCAGTATTCTGCTGGTTAGAAGAAAGTCACAGGCCCCACCCACAATCAAGGGGATGGGATTACACAAATACATGAGTACCAGGAGGTAGGGGTCATCGTGGGCCATATTAAAGTCTGTCTACCACAGGGAGCAAGGAGTTTTAGGCCTCCAGACTCTAGTTTGCCTCTCTAAAGCCAAAAAGAAATCCCAGAAACCAACACCTCCTAAAATTATTCTCCCACTTCTTCATCTGCCAAATGCATAATCATCCTTCCAAACTCAGGTCAAATTGTTATTTAATGATGAATTTGGTTGTTTTTTCATGGTACCCCATCCACATGTTTCATTCCTCCCTCCTCGGTTGTTCCACAGTGTTTTGTTCAAACCTCTAGTAGAGATAGCACTTAGTAATTGTTTATTATTATCTGTTTATGTGTCTCCTACCCATTCCAGCTTTTGAGGGCATGGCCCTGTCCTAGTCATTGAAATAATAACAGAATGTAGGCAAATACCTGCCACATTGTAGACCAGCAATAGTTGTTCACTGATTAATTATGACATTAAATATCTCAAGATAAATTATAATAAATCCTAGAGAAATGACTTAGTAAGCATTCAGAGAAGTGAGAAGTTACATTTATTTCCTATGACCACAGATATTACAGTTAGACTTGTGGGTCAATTGTACAAGGAAAGCAAGTTTAGGCTCACTATAAAGAGAAGTGTTAACTATAAAACCATCGCAGGAGCTATCTGTTCCCAGACTCACTAGAATATCTTGTCATTACAGATCGTTGGTCTGGGGATTCCTGTGTTTTTTGAAGTATGGGACCAAGTAACCCTTAATATCTCTTCCAAACTTCCAGCCTATAACTTTATAAAGTTCCTGGGCTTTTGCTTCCAACTAGCATCTCATCTGTACTCTCTTCTTGGGTTTGATATATAAGGGGATTTTTTTCTTGGAGGACCTGTTGAAGGAATTGGAAGTAGAAAGAGCTCAGAGTTTTTTCAGCAAAGTAAATCTTAGTCTGCATTCAGATGATCAGTTCACCCTATATTATGTATTCTGTCTGTTAGGTTGGGGAAGGGGGTCAGGGATAAGAATTTCCATTCACAAATGAGGTAATTACCTGGGCAGGTTTGCACCAACCATTTGTTGCAGAGAAGGAAAGAGGTGAGAGGAGGAGGACTAGACACCAGATGCTTGGGCCTGGTCACAAGGAAAGAAAACAGAACTTGAGTCTAGATGGTAGGGACCCATTAAAGTGGCTTTCAACAGACGAAACTTGAGAAATAATGATAAGAATGAGATTATAATGAACCTTTTTCAAAAAACCACATCCCCCTACCTTTTCCGATATAACCAACTTCCCTTTTCCTGGTCCCTAAACTGCGCTTCCCCCCATCACTTTCCTTCCTGCCCCCTGAGAAGCCCCCCCCCCCCTTCCTCATGGTACCCCTCCAAAGCCTTCTCCCTCTTCTCTGTTGCTGGCAGCTAGACTTCTGTTAGTGGATCACCTTGGTTGTGTTCATTTCCTCAGTGTACTTACCCACGCTTGTTGCCACAGTCTCCTGCCTGCCCGAAGACCGGGACAGCCAAGACCCTAACCCCGACCCCTCAAGGCTTTGAGAGGAGCCTTGGAAGAAACACGAAAGACTTCTTTCAGAGTTTCTCTGATGAGGGGGTAGGTACAGCTCAGTGGTAGAGTGCATGCTTAGCATGCGTGAGGTCCTGGGTTCAAACCCCAGTAATTCCATTAAAAAAAAAAAAGTTTTCCCTGCACTTTTCATCTGTGTGAAAGTGGGTGTTTGGTGCAGGAGGATTTTTTCCTTCTCTAGTGTTTGTTCTGTGTCTCCAGTTCTCGCCTTCCCAGTTCTCTTTCTTCCTCCCTGTTTTAAGTTATGCTTTGCAGATAGCACAGGCCCCAGCAATATGGGCTGAAACGAATCGAATGCACTTTCATGGTAGGCTGCTTCACTGGACCCAGCAGCCAGTACTAAGCATTAATGGATCAATCTTTTGTTTCTACAAGAAAATAACTTAGTTTCAGATAAATACAAAAACCATCAATGTTAACCTCTATGAAGGGGATTAGGTCATTATCTTTAAAAATTAAAACCTTAACATACCATATACCAGAAACTCCACTTCTAAGAATTTATCCTAGAGTCACTCACACATAAGTAAAGGATATAGTTTTGAGGTTATTATGTGATGCATTGTTTGTAACGGCAAACCAAAAGAAACAACCTAAGGGTTAAAGAATAGAATTCAGACAATGAAACAAAATGCAATTTTTAAAAGAAATGGGGTAGATCTTTATGTACTGATACTAAACTCTCTACAATATATGTTAAGTAAAAAAAAGTGCAGAAGAGTTTGTATATGCTTTATTCATAGCTACATTTTGTATGAAAAATGTACATTTGTGTCAGTGTATATTTGTGTGGATATGCATAATTATGATTAAAATCATAAGGTTTCAGGAAAAATCAGTGTAAAGCTTTACCCATAGCTACAACGCTCAAAATATTTGTTACATTGAATGGAGTGGCATTAGCTTCTGGAATCCAAGCCCAAATCTGAAGATGACTGGAAATGGTTGGTAGAATTTTGCCTCAGTTATAATAGATAAACCAAAAGGACATGAGCTTTCTTCTCTAAGCAGGTCCCTCTAAATCAATTCAGCACTTAAAGTTCTGACAGACCCAACTTTTCACATTTCCTCATGCAGTTTCCTCTTTCTTCTATAATTCTGTATATAAATAGTCCCTTTCAATCCCTGCTCAACTTTTTTCCCATAAAGCCTTCTCAGCTGTAAGAACCCCTAGTGATGGCTCCATTTTTTGATCCAATAAAGATCTCAGTCAGGTCTTTACGGGCACTTGCCATATATTATTTATATAATTTTATCTGTTCATCTTCATTTATGGGTTCTGAATTCCCAGTTCAGCTCCAAACACCTGCAGCAGAGTACCTCTCATTGGAGGAAGATCTGGATTCACATCCACTAGTTAGAAATTACGTGTTACTATGTAACCTTGTTTACTTTGCTAAACTTCTCTAAACCTCATCTGTAAAATGAAAATAATAAAACCTACAGCGTGAAGTTGTTGGGATGACTAATTCAAAAACATGATGCCATTCCTAGCATCTGACATGTGTGAGTTCCAGATGTGAGTCATGCCCCACCCAGGTTCTAACAGAGTAATTTGCAGGAAGTCATTAGTATATCTTTATTTATGATAACATAGGTTTAAAAAAAAAAAAGGAACGAAACACAATGTAATTTTCAAAGACGATCAATGTAGTGGTTAAATATCTTGCATACCCAACATCCAGAGTAGATCATTTTGTTCTTGTTGCTTTTAAACACCAACACCTTCTATTCTATATGACAAAATTAGCTTCAGTAATATTGTAAAAAGAAATGAATAATAATAATGGCCAGAAAAGAAATGCAGATGGAGAAAATTTTCTTTTATTTAACTTTATGTATATCAGCATGCTGGTAAAAATTAAAATTTTAATATTTCAGTAAAATTAAAGAAAAATAGCATCCATGCTGTTTAATTACATGAATGTCTTTTTTGAAAGAAAAGGAAAACACCTACATATTGGTCTGTGGCAGAAATGAATAACATCACATTTTCTGTTTGGGGTGTTAACTTAGAAAAACTTGTCAGTAGCTTTATCAAATTAGACCTTCTTTGTATCTTCAAGTTAATACTATGGCCAGATTTGTGGATCTATCTTCAGAGCAAACAACACATTTCAATCATTTTAACTTGGAAAAGGTTTCTTTAACACAAAGAAACAGACATACAAAGAGTTAAGGAAGGTTTTAAACGTCACGATAAATTTGGCAGAGTCATAAAAATCAGATTTAAAAAGAAACTCCAGAAATTGCAATACACTTCATGTCTTTGTCTTCAGGTCTGATTCTAGAGGCTTTCAAAAGTCTCCACATCAAAAATTTTCTATTAAAATGTTACCTTTACCAGAATTTACCTTTTCTGTAATTTAGTAATAACTTCCACAGGTTTGCATTCTATTAAAAAAAAATCTGTGAAAATGACTGAATAATAGTAAATACTGGCATTTTTTGGATCCATTGCTTTAAAATTGATGTCCAGTGCTTGGAATTCAAACATTGACTTTTGATTTCTTCTAGCAATGTAAGACCAGAATCTTTCATTATTTCTCTTGGCAGTCTTTGAACTTTTATTCTTTTTTAAATGTGAATGTCCCATTTCCTGAAATTTTGTTGTTATATAGCCTTCTCCTCAATTTCTGTGCACAGATCTTCAGGGAGAAATTTCAAAGCTTGGCGTTTCATCAGATATTATTCAAGTTTGATTCTCGCTGTTGGCAAATATTTTCGTATCTGATTAACATCATCTAAAACTTTCATACCAGAAAAAAAAAAAACAAGAGAAACTTGCTTATATCTATCATTGTTTATTTGAAATCTATAGTTTAAATGTAAGTATGCGTAAATTACAAGGATTGGAGGCAAAAGCTGCCCAATGACCTAAAGCAATGCTCAATCATTATGAACTTATTTTCAAAATGAATGCATGTAGCTAAATTCCATTGGGTCAGAAGTCAACAGTACAACTGGAAATTCTCCAAATTAACTTGCATGTAGTATGCAAACCTATTAAAGGATTAGTAATAAAAAATGTGCTAATTAGAAGCTTACTAGTGTATTACTAAAACCCAACAGATGATGAAAATGTTCTAAACTCGGATTGTGGTGATGGCTGCATAACTCTGTGAATATACTGAAAACTATTGAATTGTGTACTTTTTAAATAGGTGAATTTTGTGGTAGGTGAATTTTATTGTAATAAAGATGTTAAAAAAAACTGAAAAGAGACTGCAGCGATGGTTTATAACTTAAGTGAAAGATTTTTGAGGGTCGGAGAATTTTTTCACTGACTTTGTTTAGAATTGCTGGCAGCTTTATATTATTGTTAAATTCTCTACAGTGAGCCCCATGTAGTCTGTACCCAGGGCGAACAGTGCCCTTGCACACCGCTGGATCATTCACGAGTTCATAATTCTATGTAATATATTTGTTACTAAATTTTACTCCTTTCGGTTCTCAACTCAGGGCAGCTATATTACAGTTGCCCAAATGCTGATCCACACACTAATACAGAGGATTGTGGAATCAGCACAAAATGACATAATCAGGGATGACTTTGCAATTTCCTTGCCTCTGATACTGATTTTTCGGTCTTGTAATTCCTCTGTCTCTCTCTCTCCCTTTCCCCTCCCCAGCATTCTGTGTTACATCTGAAAATTATTCCAAGAGGCTTAATGTTCTGAAACCTGTCAGTTGCCTGAGACTTTTTTAAAAGGTGGTTTCCCTTTTTTAAGGTACAAAGGCTACAGCAGCTGTGTAGTTACAGCACCTACCTCAACACCTACCTTCACATGAATTCCACCTCCTTTTCCTGCCAAGGCAAGAGAAACTTCAACCCAGACGCTGAAGACTTGCTTTGTTTTGAGGTGGGTGGGATGTTAATGTTAAAATGTGACTCAGTTTTTTTCCCCATCCCCCACTAGAGTGGTGGGCTGGGGAGACTTAAGAAGTTAACCAAATAGCAGTCACTTATGTAAGTGCACCTTTATGGGATGTTTTTGTCAAAGCCCAGACACTGTGGCTCTCTTTCCCATTTCTAATCAATTGCCCTCTTCCATTTCTTTCCCGACAGGCAAGCTTCAAAACAGCACAGCTATTTCCTAGCAAACAAAGGGCCTCTGCCCAAAGTCTCTCACTTTTTCTCATGGTCAAATGTGCTTTCTCTTCACTGTTTTCTAGGCAGCTGAACTCTTTAACTTTCAAGTTTTACAAGGTGGATTACCCCCACATTTTCTAACTCTCCTCGTGTCTTGCGTCTCTGCATCATTTAATGATAGAGTTTGTGTCTTTTCTTCAGGACAGCAATGGATGGAGTTCTTTGGCAAGTAAAAGCCAGAGACAAGTGTACAAAAGGGACTGGCTCCCAGGGTGGAGTCACCCATCTGCTCTCTCTATAATAGAAGGGTTGGTAGAGTGAATGCCAAATCCCACCCTCTGAGAGATCGACTGTCCACAAGAGAAAGGGGTTATTTGTTAGGGGAACACAGACATTCAGAAGCATATTCTGGTGCAGTGGAAGGCGGTGAAGAGCTGTGGCTAACAGCTTGGCTATTACCTCAGTCACTTATAGGCTATGTGACCTCAGGAAATAATTTTTTCCACTTTAAATCTCAGTTTCTATATATGTAAAATGGGGCTAATAAGAAGTATTTCCTTAATTAAAAAGCAGACTGTTTTTGTATTTTAATGTTTATGACTGGGATATCTGACCATCTGTGCTGTTTTATATTGCATGTCTCCTAGTGCCCACCCTCTAGGGTTGCTAGGAGGCTGAAAGGTGATTGTATTTTTTTTTTTTCTAATGGAGGTACTGGGGGTTGAACCCAGGACTTTGTTCATGCCAAGCACACTTTCTACCACTGAGCTGTACCCCCACCCCTTTTTATTTTTTATTTCTGATTATGTGTAAAGTGCAGTTCACTGGTGGAAATTCTTCTATGATGGACACATTCTTCTTTGAGAAAGTAGGGGAAGCATGTTAGAATCTGTGGGAACATGAACATTTATTTTTATTGTTGGGGGTGTGAGTTTGTGTATGTATGGGTCTTTATTTTCCTTCATATCTTCATGTTGGCCAGAGCTCAACTGAGACAGCTCACCTCTGCTCCAGGAAGCACTTGCCCTGGAAACTTGAATAGGGCTGGAGGACCTACTCCCAGGATGGCTCGCCAGGTGCAGGTGAGCCTGCATCTGGTGAGTTTATTTTTAATATGTATCTTATTGAGGCATAATTTACATACTCTAAAATTCACCAATTTAAAATGTACATGTCAATGATTTTTAGTGAATTTATTGAGTCTAAGCATCACCACCATCTAGTTTTAGAACATTTCCATCACCCCAAACAGTTCCTTTGTGCTTCTTGACAGTTCATCAACGCAAGCTTGTTGACTTGCATTCTCAAGCCTAGACAGCCACTGATCTGCTTTATTTCGGTCTTCATAAATTTACTTTTGTTGGACATTTCATATAAATGGAATCATACAATATGTAGGTCTTTTGCGTCTGGCTTTTCTCACTTTGCATAACATTTCTGGTGTTCAACCATGTTGTAGCATGTGTCAGTAGTTTGTTCCTTTTTATGGCCTAATAATATTCCATTTTGTGAATATGCCCCATTCAGTTTATCTGTTCACCTGTTGATGGATATTTGGATTGTGTTCATTTTTTTGGCCATTATGAATATTGTTACATAGATGTCTTTTTGTACACATATGTTTTATTTAGGTTGATTCTGAAGTGTGAAATTGCTGGGTCATTTGGTAGAGTTTATGTTTTTGTTAAGAAACTGTCAAAATATTTTTCCAAAGTGGCTATACTATTTTATATTCCCACTAGCAGTGTATGAGGAGCTCCAATTTATCCACATCATCTCCAACATTTGTCTTTTTAATAAGACTTTTTTTTTTTCATTGTGATTAAAAAATGCCCCACAAAACTTACCATCTCAACTCTTTCTAAGTATACAATTCAGCAGTGTTAGGTATATTCACATCATTGTGCAACCAATCTCTAGAAATTTTTCATCTTGCACAACTGAAGCTCTATACCCATTAAACAACAATCCCTCCTTCCCCCCACCTTCTAGGCTCCCTGGCCCCTGGAAAGCGCTATTCCACTTTCTGTTTCTATGAATTTGATACCTATTATAAGTGGAATCACATAGTATTTGTTTTTTTGTGACCGGCTTATTTCACTTATCATAATGTCTTCAAGATTCATCTATGTGTCAGAATTTCCTTCCTTTCCAAGGTTGAAGGCATGAATTTTTAAAGGCTAAGGAACACTGCATTTATCATCCTTAGGGTTAAGCAAAGTCCCTCTTGCAGTCCTAGGTGCAGGGGAGGGAAAGGGAAAGAGAAGGAAAGAGGGAGGGAAATAGGAGAAGGGTATTGGGGAGGAAAGTTTCTGAAAAGGAGAAAGAAGTACAGAAAGGAGTTAGGAATACACACTTTATCCCCGTTTTGCCCAAGGTGACCCCAGCCACTAAACTCCTTGGCAGTCAGAAGTAATTGCCTCTCACAAGATACATGGATACATGTATAAAGGTTCTCCTGGGCAGACTGGCTTTTGGAGTCCTTGCAGCTTTTAATTGATTATGTAGTTGGCTCTGCATTGACTGCCCATAATTAGATCCTCTTAGGCTTTGCAGAAAAGCATATCCAGCCATGATTCTGGGCACTCGGAAATAAATTTGTTAAAGGGCTGTATCATGTAGACTTGTTTAACAGCTTTTATAGAATTCACATGTTTAATATTGTTTAAACTGAGAAGTAAAATTCCTAGTGCCTCTTTTTCTCAGTAAATTGTCATATATTGTCCTGGATTACTTAGAGAAATAACAGAGCAGGGTAGTCATTTACTGCCTCTAAAGAATACCCTTTACTATTACATGGTAATATCAGATGGAAAATGTCCAACTATTGGAAAATAGAGCAAAAATTCCCAGAGCGATGAAGTGTAAGGTTGGAGTTGACAGGTTCCATCCAGCACATTTATATCATAGCCTAATATGACAAGTCCCATCAAAGGATGAAGGGACTAAGTTTCTGAAAATACTTGTGGAGAGGCAAGAGATTTCCTGCCATAGGAGAAAATTATTAAATAGAATTGAAAAAAAAAAAGAAAAAGAAAAAGAGAGATCTGAAAAGGAAGAACTCTGCAAAAGGGTAGAACACATCTAATCAGGGAATAAGATTCTCTCTACAGACAGCTTTCTGCTCTAGGACTATCAGTACCTTCATCTTTTTTACATGAAACATCTGAACTGAGTTGCTTAGGGACATTTTCCTATAGAGATTTTTTTTTTCATTTTAGAGAAGAAAACATGAGAGGAGACTGCTGTGTTGTCATTGTTGCTTCTTTAAGAAATTATACAAATGAATTCGTGTACTATTTGTATAATTTCTTAAAACATTTTTTTTTAACAAGGGCCACATCAGTGATTTCCAAACCTGTTTTTCAAGTGCTAGAAGCCATTCTTCTAACAAACTCTGAAGTAGAATCCAAACACAACAGCAGCTAATTTTTTCCTGAGAAGCCCCATGATCCTCTCACTGGGCTAAGTGCATCACGTGCATTATCTCACGTCGCTCTATGAGATGGGTGCTGTTAAACCAATTTTTATATGAGGAAACTTACCAAGTCCACTGAGATAGGTTAGGAAAACCAATAAATGCCAAATTGTTCCAGTACTTGTGTGGGATGAGAGGGCCCAAGCCTAGAGACTCATCCACTGGTCTGCCACCAGCACCTCCTCATGCTGGCTCCCACGAGCCGAGCCCTAAGTTCTGGGACTTCAGTGAAACACCACCCTGCCTCAGAGTGTACTGTCGGGAGCCCATCTGCTGGGCACTGTGCTAAAGAAGGAGGTGATGCAGCTCCTCTGTTCAAGGAGAGTCCTAGCCACCCAGATGTGGTTCATTTTATGTGTCAGCTTGAGGGGGTGTGTTTGGGGGCGATCACCAGCCTGAGAAAAGAAGATCCTTCTCACCAACGGTGGTGGTGTCATCCAATCTGTTGACGGCCTGAGTGGAACAAAGAGGCTGAGGAAGGGTGAATTGTCTCCCTCTCTTCTTGAGCTCAGACATAAATTTTCTCCTGCTCTTGGACATCAGAGGACACCGGTGCTCCTGGTTTGGGGGCATTCAGACTCCAGAACCTACACGAGCATCCCCTTCCCTCCCTCCTCTTTCTCAGGCATTTGGTCTCAGACTGAAGTTGCATCTTAGGCTCTCCTGGCTCTTAGACCTTCGGACGTGGACTGAACGACACCACCAGTTTTCCTGGTTCTCCAGCTTGCGGACAGCATATCATGGCACACCTTAGATTCCATAATCATGTGAGCCAATTCCCATAATAAATCTCTTCTAACATATCTATGGTCTGTAGACCCTATCGGTTCTGTTTCTCTGGGGACCCCTAACTAATTCACCAGGGCTGCTCAATGCTTTATTAAAATGGATTCTGACTGGAACCACGGAAAGCTTTTCCTTCTCATACCATATCAAACAAACAAACCCCCCCAAATGTTCAAACATTCTTCTGCTTGCTGTTCAGTGCTCAAAAGTGGTTTTCATGAACAATAAAAAAATAGGCTACAAATGGACAGAAACAGTTTTGAAAAAAATGCAGGTTGTAGAAGGGTACACATAACAGAAACACCCTTGAAGGAAGCACATGTCTGTCACTCCTGAGTTTATGGCTGACTTCATAACCATGAAGGCTCTCTGTTCTGTGCCCCTCTCAAACCATGGTTCTGGTCTAGTTTCAAACAGAGGCTGACTCAACACTGGGTCCTAACTCAATGGAGACTTACTTGGGAATAAGGAAGTTGATGCTACAAACACAGGCCCCAGACTGGAAATGGTCCCCTTGAAGTCTCCTGGCCTGTAGCAGGACAGAGTTAGTAGGAGAGAGGGTAAGGATAGAATCTTGACAGCCAGCAGCCCAGATAGCTATTCTGGAAATGCTTTACAAGGAAATGTTTTGACTTCATGTGCACCACACACCTATTCTGAGCTATTCTGAGTCTTCTGACTGGGTTCCACCTCCTGGTGATTCTGGTTTTACAGTTATGGAACCACAGAATCACAACAGGGAAAAGGCCCTGTTGTATCTGAAGACCACGGTGGTCTTTATGCCTGGAACTGTCTTATAATAAATGAGAGCTCTCATCAGCCCCAAAAAAGCACCCACAGGTCAAAAGAGCTGGGAGCACTTGGGCAGGGAGGCCCTTTACAGACAAAGACTTTTGACAGCATAGCCACAAAGAGGCACAAAGGAAAAACCAAACGGAGCTCTATATTTGCAAAGACAAACATGTCTTCATAGAGAGCAGGTGGAGGAAAAGCAAAATTGGCAATCAGCAGCTATTCCCAGCAGTACCTGAGGAATCAGATAACTTCCTGTTCCAGAGAGAGCAAAGCTGATGGTGGTGTCCCTGGCAGGGCAGCCACTCTGATGGCCCTGCTCAGCCAGGGTGAAGTTCATGGACTATAGACACTGGACTCCTGGCACAGGCTCTACTCCAGCATGCCCCGTTCGCCAGGAATGCCTGACTCTTTTCACCAAACCCTTCCTTTTCACTCTGCTCTGAAAACTTCTGGCCAGATCAGTGTGTCAGTTTCTCTAGTGTCTTCATAAACAGTCCAGGTGTCTGTTTTGACTCTATCAGGTGTGCTTGGCCAGCACACGTCAGCTGCTCCCAAGAAGCTCTTCGTTCACCTCTTTCACTTGCTCAGCAAACGTCTCCAGGGACTTCTCCAAATAGGACAATTCCTTAATTCAGCCTCTTTCCCTGGACCAATCTCTTTCCCAACTAACATGACTTGGAAACCACTCTGTAGTCCAAGTGCTGACAACGGCTGCTCTATATCCTGCAGAGATTTCCATTTAAAATTTGAGTTTCTGAAAGGAAGTGCAATCCATGTGGCCAGTTCAACAAGGTATGCAGCCGCCATTGGGTGATGGTTCTGCTGCAGGCCTGCTGCCAAGTGACAAGAAAGTCAGGATTCTCATTGCCGTGGGTGACGGTCGCATGGAGACGTGGAATCTAGCTCCCACCACCTCCTAGGTCTGGCCCAGAGGGAATGAACTATCTTCTTCAACTGCCTCCCAGAGCTTCGGGGCAGGCAAGGCAAGTGGGTCGGGTCTGTGGGCCACGCGCCCGGCGAGCAGAGGCAGGAAAGGGCCAGGTGGCTCTGGGTAAGGCCTGTGGGTGAGCTGCTGGGGCCACCCGTCCCTGTGCCTCCCTGTGCCTCACTGCCCCAATTCGGATTTCTAAAGAGTGATTCTTGCTAATTCTGATGCACAGGCAGTGTGGCGAACTACTTTACAGATGTTGGGGCTGGAGGATTCAGAGATCTTCTTTCATTTCTTATTTGGAGGGAGTGGAAATACAAACTCAGCAGCCTCAAGATGGAAGCTGGGTTAGGACTGACCAGGGAAGAATCCAAGGAAAACAGTAATGGTGATGAATCCTGAGGATTCAAAGCCCAATGTGGATAGAACTGACTTAATCTTTGTAAAACAAAACAAAAACAAAAAACTAGTTTTATTGAGATATAATTACATACCGTCAAGCTTAGAGTGTACAGTTCAATGCCATTTGAACAACATGAAGAGCCCCTGAGGGCATTATGCTAAGTGAAATGAGCCAGACAGAGAATGATAAATATTGTATGATATCACTTATACATGGAAGAATCTTTTCTAAAAAATCAAACTAATAGAAACAAAGAATAGAAAAATATTTGCCAGGGTCTAGGGAGAGGGTGAATAGGGAGAGGTCTGTAATAGGGTACAAACTTTCAGCTACTAGTTGAATAAGTTCTGAGGATCTCATGTACAGCATGGTGACTATAGTTGTTAACATTATATTGTAAAATTGAATTTTGCTAAGAGAGTAGTTCAATGGGAACCTCAGTCCTACAACCATAAGGAACTATATTATGCATGAGCTTAAAAGAGGACCTCAAGCTCCAGATGGGAAGGCAGCCCAGCTGATACCTTTCTTTCAGTCCTTCAGGAGGAAGAAAAAAAAATGACACCAGATGAAAATTTAGATCTACATGAAGGACTGAAGAATCCCCAAATAGCAAATATGTGGACAAATGTAAAAGACTATCTTTGTTCTGACTGTTTAATGTAAAATTATAATGTATATTGTGGGATTTATAATGTTCATAAGTGTAAAATATATTGTAACAATAGCACAAAGAACAGGGAGTTAAGCCATTGTAAATGCTTACAGTTAACCTGAAGTGATACAATGTTAACTCTGAATATACTCTGATAAATTTAAGACACATATTTTAATCCTTAGAGCAAATGAAAGAAAGAAAGAAAGAAAGAAAGAAAGAAAGAAAGAAAGAAAGAAAGAAAGAAAGAAAGGTAAAAGAGGAAAAAGAAATATATAAAGGATTAGCTACAAATCTATTGGAAGATTTTCCTCATATTCTTCCTTTTCTTATTCCCCATCCTTTTCCTTCCCTCCCTGAATAATTCAGATCTAAAGCCAACAGGTAGGGCCAAGCAAGGTAGGCGTCTATGCCAGCGTTGGGAGAGACACGGTGGCTCGCAGTGTGGTGTCAGAGCCCAGCTAGAGTGAGGAGGGCATCCACACGGGGTGGGTGTGGTAAGGAAGGTACGGGAAGCAGAATTCTCAGATGCTCTGGTATTAGTTTCCTAGGGCTGCTATAACAGAGTGTCACAAATTGAGTGACTTCAAGCAACAAAAGTGTATTTTCTTACTTTTCTGGAAGCCAGAAGTCTAAAATCAGGGTGTTCATAGGGTTGGCTCCTCTGGAGGCTCTGAGGGAGATAGCTTCCCATGCCTCTCTCTGCTTCTGGTATTGTCGGCAATCCTTGGCATTCTTTGGTTTGTAGCATCATTACTCCAATCTTTGGCTCCCTGTTCCCATGGTCTTCTCCGTGTCTACCACATCTGTGTCCAAATCTCCCTCTCCTTTCTTTCATAAAGACACAAGTTATTGGAGTTAGGGCCCACCCTAAGTCCAGGATGATTTCTTCTTGAGGTCCTTAATGAACTACATCTGCAAAGACCCTGTTTCCAAATAAGATCACCTTCTGAGGTTCTGGGTGGAAATGCATTTTTAGTGAAACTATTTAAATCCACTGCATCCCCTAAGACTCCCACCCCCTGCTAATTAAAATAAAATTTTTTTTTATTGAAGTGTACTTGATTTACAATGTTAGTTTCAAGTGTACAGCAAAGCGATTCAGTTATACATATACATACATACATACATACATACATATTTTTTTCTGATTTTTTTCCATAATGTGTTATTGCAAGCAACTGAATATAGTTCCTTTTGCTACATTTAACAGACTGTGACACCTTGAGCAGAGAATCCATCTATGCCCTGCCTGGACTTCTGACCTACAGAAACCGTGAGATAATACACAGGTATCATTTTAAGCCTTTAAGATTGTGGTGATTTAATACTCAACAATAGAAAACTAACACAGTGTCTGCAAAGAGGGATGCCTGGTGCAAGGTATAGGAGCCCAAGTTGGGTAAGAGCATCCATGCAAAAGGAAATTCCAGCTTGGATTGTCAGTGAGCAAGAGGAGTAAGGAAAGTGTCCTGGTGGGAGGGTTGCTTGGTGGGGGGTATCAGAGCCAGGGGATAGGAGATGGAATTCACAAGGGGAAGCACCCCACTGTGGGGTGCTTAAACACGGTAAAGAAAGCGTCCATTTTGAGGGGAGAGTAACCTGATGCAGGTGTTGAAGCCTGAATGGGTGAAGAGGGCTTTCATGCAGTGAGACAGCCCAGAACAGAGATTTGGAACAAGAATGGGATGAAAAAGTCATCCATATGGGGATGGAGGGAGAGGTGGCTCAGTCCAGAGCATTGGAGACCAATTGGGAATCACAGGTACTTGGCAGGGGATGGGGAGCAGGGGGGAGCCCTAGGAAACTAATACCAGGGCATATTAGGAGATGAATTACATCAGAGGATAATAAGAAGCAAGTATTTTGAGTATAATGGGAGATATGTTCATGTTGCCAGGAGAGAGAGTTTAAAATATAGAAATGAAAAAATTAGAATGAACTTCATAGTGTTAGAGTTGAATTGGAGCTATTGGTGTAAATTTCAATTTTCACTATATCAAGATAGTTATAGAAATAGCTATAAATGCAAATGTTTGTACCTGCATATACACACATGCATATAGTCCTTAACTTTGTCCATGGTGAGGGCCTCGGAATAACTGCACCCAATAATAGTGATACATCAAATGCCCAGATTTTGGTTTCTAAATAATAATAGCTTTTCTTTTTAGATTCCACATATGAGTGATATTACATGGTATTTTTCTTTCTCTTTCTGACTTACTTCACTTAGAATGATGATCTCCAAGTCCATCCACGTTGCAGCAAATGGCATTATTTTATTCTTTTTTTATGGCTGAGTAGTATTCCATTGTGTAAATATACCACAGCTTCTTTATCTAGTCATCGTCAATGGACATTTAGATTGTTTCCATGTCTCGGCTATTGTACTATGAACTATTGCTATGAACATTGAGGTGCATGTGTCTTTTTGAATTAAAGTTCCCTCTGGATATATGCCCAGGAGTGGGATTGCTGGATCATATGGTAAGTCTACTTTTAGTTTTTTGAGGATTCTCCATATTGTTTTCCATAATGGCTGCACAAAACTGCATTCCCACCAGCAGTGTAGGAGGGTTCCCTTTTCTCCACAGCCTCTCCAGCATTTATTGTTCATGGACTTTTGAATGATGCCATTCTGACTGGTTTGAGGTAATATCTCATTGTAGTTTTGATTTGCATTTCTCTGGTAATTAGCAATATTCAGCATTTTTTCATGTGCCTATTGGCCATTTATGTGTATGACCCAGTAATTTCAGTTAAAAGGTTTTATCCTAGAGAAATGTCAACATATGCCCACATAAGAGATGTGTACAAGAATACTCATAGCAGCATTATTTATAATAAACCCAAACTGAAAATAACCAAATGTTCATCAACCTGAGAAATGAGGAAAAAATTATAGCGTATACATACCATAGAATACTACTCAACAATTTAAGAATTAACGACTGATACACATAACAAAATGAAAGAATCTCAGAAACATTGTTAAACTAAAAAAAGTCAAATACAAAAGGGTTTGTATTGTGTTTTTCTATTTACATGACATACAACAACAGACAAAACTCATCTATGGTGATGGAAATCGGGACAGTGGTTCCCTACTGGGAACTGAAAGGAATCACAAGGGAGTTTTCTTGGTGATAGAAGTGTTCTATGTCTTGATTGTGATGTTGTTACACAGGTATATTCATTTGTCAAAATTCATTGAATTGCATACAGATAGGTGCATCTCATTGCATGTAAATTTTAGCTCATTTTAAAAAAGACATTTTCCATATGTTCATAGAATTCACGTTCTAGTAAGATAGCCAGTTATGAGCAAGATCAGTGATATCCCTAGAGTAGGAACATCTTGCTTCTGAAATTCAAAGAATAATATAAATATTAAATCCACTTCAGTGAATAGGTAGAGGAGGATCTCATAAAAGCCTGTATCATTTGAGTTGGGTCTTAAAGAATGTGTTTGTTGAGTGATTGGTGGGAAATCATTCTATGCAGATAGAATGCATTATGCAAGGATACGTGACATTAATTAACTATAGTGTGTAAGCTAAAGACGGAAAGGAGGCATTTAGGGACAAATTGGGATGGATATTTTGCAGTAAGCTGAGGCATTAGACTTCCGAGATACAAACCAATGGAGGCTTTTAAGCAATGGAGCGATGTGAATAGGGTATCTTTTAGTAGAATGTAGGATATCCAGAAATAGGGAGAAGTTGATGCCAGTGTCCTGGGTTCTCTGTGCCTTCTGAATGAAATGGCCCTGAATGTACCTTCTGCTTGAGTGTGTTTTTGTGATCTATTGAGTGATCATAAGACTGTTCTATCAGGACTTCCCACTTAATGACCCTGGAGATCTTTTCTGGGCTTCTTGGTAATGAGTTACTTGCAACTAGTGCTTCCCCATAGTGGGAGTGGCTGAGCATGGCCTCACTTCCTGCATGATATCCAAATACAACCGGCTTGGAAATGCAACTCTCTAAAACAGCTGGTCTGTCCAAGCCAAGACTTTCTCCCCTATTTACAAAGACACTCTCAGGCTTGCCCTATAAAAAGGAAGAGCAATGTTGGGATAAGGTCCCAAAGATGGTGCATCAAGCTAGCCCCAATAGCGTTTCAGAATCCTCTGCCCCAAAGTTCTTCAAACTTCCCACAGCTGATTGGACCATAGGTGGCTAACCAACCCAAGAGTAGTCAATCCACACTTTGCTCCCTAGCTGACAGTTTATAGCCTGGAGTTAAAAGATGGGTTATAGCAATGAGAGTCTTCCTTTTAGGGAGATAAACAGGGAGTACCAAAAGGCTGGGCCGTTTAGCAGCTGAAGCAGTTACTGGAAGAGTGTCAAAAAGTAGAGTAAGGGTGGTTGGAGCTCAGGCCATGTACAAGAGAAGCTAAGGGGATGCTGGAAAAAGGAGGGTGGGCCAGTATGCAGAGACAGGAGACCTCAGGAAAAGGAAAGTTAAAAGAGTAGCCAGACTCCAGACCTGGCTTTTAGTTTTAATTTTTTAGTTTTAATTTTTTTTGGGAGGGGGTGAGAGGCTTCTAAATTAAGTTTCAGATTCCATTCATTATTTCTGTCATTCTTTCACTATCCTATTTCCTAGGACATTTTACGTTACGCGAGTAGATTTTTTTCCCCTTGCTCTTTGTAAGTCTTTAGAGTGCTATGGTAGCTTTTGTTTGGGGCTTCCTGGAAAGCTTTCCTCCAACCCTCACCTTGTAAGACATTCTGATTCCTGGCCACTGTGAAGGAAGGTGGACATGTCCAGTAGGCTTTTGGACATAAAAAGCTGAAACTGGGGTGAAAGTTTGTCTGGAAAGAGAGATTTTAAAGCTATCATCATACAAATAAAAATAAATAAGGAAATCAGTTTTATAGAGCACTTTCAACATATTAGATATTGGGTTTGGTACATTATATTAATACCAGTTACTTCTTGCAATAACATACCCAGATATTATTATCTCTTTTGTCATGAGAAGACTGAGGCTTAGAGGGTTTAAGTGGCTACCCAGTCACACAGTGTGCAGGGGGTCAGAGCTGGGATTCTGTCCCAGAATAGGGGTAAGTGTACACAGCTCGAGCTCCTCCAGCCACACTGAGTGGCCTCCCAGTTCACGGAAGGACACGAAGTCTATCTTCCAGGAAGGTATTGATGATGAGAGATCAGAGAATGGAACTCCAGGGCGCTCTCACTCTTGAGAAGAGGAGCTAGTAATGGAAAAGGGAAAGTCAGAGAAATAGAAGACCCAGCGACTGTGGTGCTGTGGAAGCCAGAGGCAGTGAACGTTTTGAAATGTAAAAGAATGACCAGCAATCCAGTGGCCCAAAAACATCACGGAGGATAAGGAGTGAACTGGATTGGGAATTAGAACCTCAAGAGCAACCTTGGTGAAAACCGAATTCTGCCGGTGCTGAAAGCAGAAGCCAAATTTTAATGAGCACTCAAGTTCTTAAGAATTGAGGGGATGAGGAGGGCGAGGAGACTGCATGGATTGAGCGATAGTGTACTGACAACGGAAGGGAAGGAGTCAAGAGTGAGGATGAAGCTCAGAATTCAGAGTTACAAGGAGGGGCGGACATGAGGGATTAGCTCGGAGAGAGGAGGCGCCTTTTGAAATAGGAACTAGGGAGCTAAGTGAGGCGTCATAACTGATGTGAGTCTGTGCACGTGTGAGAAATTGAGGCAATTTATATATTTGAGAAGAGAGTGAAATCTGTAAAGGTAACAATGACAAGATCAGCTGTAGCACATTTTAGAAATTCCTGTACACGCTTTGCGAGCTAATTTATTGTCCCCATTCACAGGTTGGAGCCCAGGCTACAGGTGGAGGTGGGCGCTGAGCAACCTGCCCTCGCAGCGCGCTGGAACTACACTTCCCAGTGTGCCCGGCGGGGCGGGGCGGGGCGGGGCAGGCGCTGGCTCCTTCCCAGAAGCAGAAGCGGAAACAAAAGAGTCTCGCCGGCGTCCCCGCCCGCACACTCGCGCACTCTCGCGCTCGGGCGCACTCGGAGCAGGCACCGGCGCCCGGAGCGAGCCAGCGAGCGGCGAGCCCGGGACCCACCCGGCTGAGCCAGCCGAGCAGCCGGCGAGCAGAGCCCGCGACGACCCCACGCCCCCGAGCCCCGCAGCTGCCCGCCGCCCGCCAGTGTCCTCACCGCCCTCCCTGACCCATGGCGCTGAAGCGGATTCAGAAAGTGAGTGCCCGGGCCGGGCCTGGGGCGGCGGGGCGGGCTTCGGCCCCCTGCCCACGCTGACCCCGGCGGTGGTCCCGAGAGACGCGCCGGGAGGGCACAGGAGGAGAGGGTGTGCTGGGGCTGGGGCGGGGACGGGGGCCGGAGGTGCCGGCCGGGCCGGCGGGCACCCGGCAGGTGAGGAAGGAGCACTGGCAGGTCCCGGGGGCTGGAGGTGCTTGGAGGCAGGGAGCCCGCTGTGCGCTCGCGGCGGAGCTGCTCCCGGAGCCCCCGTCTGGAGATCCTCCGGGATCTCCACACCTCCCCGAAATCTGTGCTTCACGGTCACGGCTGGATTTTGCCCCTACCCCCGGCTAGTTTTGGCCCTTGTCATGCTGCTTTCTCCACGTTGTTTTCTTAAGCCCGTTCTCTTTGATATTCTTGCTTCCCCGAGCTCCTGGGGAGGGCTAGGAAGGTGTGGTGGGCCTGCAGCCTTCCTCCGCGGAGCTGTTGGGTTTGTTCTTTCTCTCCTGTGCGGCTGGCTCTTGCTCAGATGCCCGAATGGGCTGGAAAAGCTCATTTGGGGCCGAGAAGCCTCCTGCCCCTTCTATTTTGGTGCCTCTGCTGCTGCCACTTCAGGTCACATAGCTGTAGTGAAAACATAGTTGCTGATACACAACAAGATGACCTCCTGGCTGTGATTCATGGTGAGTCAAGCCAAGCAGGTTCTTTTTCCCTCATGATAAACTTGTAAGTAAAGTTTGAGACACAACAAACTGTCACAAATTAAATTGTTTGATGCTTTGACGCATGGGTATAGAATGAGGAAGAAATGTATTATATTCATTACATATTTATCCATCCCAACGCAATGTGAAGAATTGTCTTACCTTGCATAATATTATCACTACCGTCTTTAATGTGAACGTCTTACAAAATTGGGGTTAGGGCATTTTCTTTCTGTTTACTTTTATTATTTGTTGGGTTATTTGGTCTGTTCACCGACGCAAGTTTTAGGTTTCGCTGTTGTAGTTCATGGGGAGAACATGGAGAATTTGTTTTTTTAATGAGAAGTTCGTTCAGCCAGTTAAGCCAACAGTGGATAGCATGTTTTGTAAAGGATTTCAGAAGACATCTATGCCTACCAAAAGAATTTATCAGCTTTTTCAGGCATGAATCAGTAGAGCAGTGATAGAGATGTATACATTGTGTTCTCAGTCTCCATTGGTGGCATCTTCTGGTACAGCGGACAACAATTTTGAGACCTAGCCAATTTTTTTTTTTATTTTTGGTTCAAATACTAAAACTAGAATATTGGTTTTGTGTGTGTGTGTGTCTTTTAAGATTCCTCTCACTGTAAAACACAAAGCTAATTAGCATTTATTAATTAATATGTTTTATGATTTGAAGATAATGCAAGTACATATTTTTTTCATATAGTTAGATTCTAATTTTGAAGCCCTACTTGGCATCTATGCCATGCTTTGTATATTTATTAATGATGATGTAATATTGGCTCACATTTGAAGTAAACAGCACATATTTTCCAAGGAAGTCTTAAAATTCCACTTCCTTCTTCCCTAGTTGTGAGAATTTTTCACAAGACTTTACACATAGAATAGATTTGAATAGTATAGAATTTGTCCACAGTAATTAGACATTCAAAGAAAATTGACACTATTTGTGAGTATTATACTGGGCAATTATCAATCATCATGCTGAGTGAATATATTTGGCTTGTATTTGTAATATGGCATGTACCCAAGTCGTATTTTTAGTAGGTATTAGTTATTATTAGTTTCTAACAGAGTTGTCTGGCAAAAAAAAAAAAAAAAATTCTTACCTAGAAATGATGTCAGACCTTTAACAAATTGATATTTTGGAGAAGAAATTTGGAATCACATAACATCCCATCTCTGCGTCAATCTTTGGCTTTCCTTTTCTGTTGGAAAAGTTGACCTGCACAATTCTCTTTCCATTAATCACATTTTCAAACCATTTCCTCAAACTTTAGGTGGTATTATTTTGTTTGATTCCCCCCTTTTCCTCTTTCTTTACCTACCTCCTTGATTAGAAGCCAATTCCAGGGGAGGTGTGCTGTTTGCCACGTGAACAGTTACAAATCCCTCTTTGATATCATCAGTGTACAAATTCTTAAATCTTGGATGCTTCAGCAAAAGAATGTACATATTAGCATTTTGACTTTCTTTTTAAGTTAATTAAAGTAACACTGTCAAGTACCTTCCAGGTCATTGGGTTGTGATTTTCTTGTACCCACACGGGCAGACTTTAGAACTATGCAGAACCTCAGTGAACTCTGCAGTAGTGCAGTGGAGTCTCAGAGTGGAGTGGAGGGCAGAGGAACAGCCTCTGGGGTGGTGTATGAGAATCATCCCCGGGACATTTTCAGACTGTCTCCGCTGCTGTAAATGGAGAGATGTTGAATCCCTCGGTTGGGCTGGGGTAGAAAAAAGGCTGAGAATCACTGATGTTCTAGTCTACTCTCCTTTCTGTTCAGAGAAGGAGCCTGAGATCTGGAGTGGAGTGCTTTGTCCAGGTTAATCTCTTAAGAAGTGACTTGGCATATTTGAAAATGTTAAAAAGTTCATGACTTTACATTTCTTCAGTCATATGAAAAGATTAAAGATGGCTGAGTTAAAATTGTATGAATATACAAAGTATGCGGATATGAGTGCTTAAATATATTTTTATGCTTGAGTATGCTAAATGATTTAATACTCTAATTTAGACATCCAGTGCCAGTTTTGCATTTCAGCTCATAAATTTACACACCCATGCCCTATTTTTAGATGCAGTGGTAGATGTTATCACAGTCACCTAAGTCACTAAAGGAAAAAAATCTGAACAAAGTCTGAGGAGAAATATCTAAAACATGTCTGAAAAAGAGGGCAGTTTTCCAGCTGGGCGTTTATTATTTTCTAGAATTAATTTTGAAGTGTTTTTTCTATCAATTCTGTTTTCAAACCTTGGTAAACTTTTTTTTGGAAATAAACTTTTTTTTTTCAATACTGAATGTCTTGAAAACCAGAAAGGAAAAAAAAAGGAAATCCTAATACAGTCATCATCATCTTAGTATATTTCCCTCTAGATTTTTTTAATTTGTCAAGAAATTGAAGTAATCATACTAACATGATGTGATCTATCTTTTGAAAAGTGAAACAAAAGAGTTTTGTTTTGCAAATATAGCAACACAGATATCTATTCCTTAATGTATAGTTCTGTCCCCAAGATGGATATTTTTTTTTAGTAGTCAATTTCACTTAAAATGTATATGTAAATATAAATTAAAATACAATTTTATGAATGTTTTAAGCTGCTGAATTTTTCAATTTATACAATTTCACATTAAACTATTTATGTCAGTGTGAAAATCTTAGGATACTTTAAAAAAAAAAACAAGAAACACCCAGCCTTTTGTGGATGGAGCATCAAATGGGAGAAGCAGCTCTGGTTTCTATTCCTGGCTCTGAATTACTAGCTTCTTCCCCTGTCCCTAATGACGCTGCTGAGAAGTACAACCAGCATGTGTAACACATAATGATTACTCTGTGCTAGACACTGTACTAAGTGCTTGACATATATTAATTGATTTTATCATTAGTAAGCCCAAGAGATAGAAACAATTATCCCCATTTTACAGAAGATGAAACTAAGGCACAAAGATGTTGAGTAGTGTACTCAGAATCACATATGTGGTAAGTGGCAGTGTTAGGAGTCCAAACCAGACTGTTGGCTCCAGAGTCCATGCTCTTAACTATTTCACTATCTAGATGGACTCACATCTTATATCTGTTTTACCTAAATTGAAAGACATAGAGTCAGATGAACTTATGGATGTAAGTATTTTGCAAACTGGAATTTTCTATACAAATGTAAAGTGGCATTATAATTAACACTGGCATATTTAATAATTTTCATTGATGGATCACTCGTGTTGGTTATGCATTGTAAATTTCTGCTCTGCAGTCATACGCACTGGATCAGTTAACATGGTAAAAGAATAATATATCTGTACATCTTTGTTTTGTCACTTATTCATAAATGTAATTCATAAATGTTTTGTCATAAGTATCATCTCATTGTGAAGATTTCATTTGAGAAAGTAGTTTATGAATTGATCTAGCTGTTTAGTTCCTGTAATGACTTTGAATAGTAGTCAGCAGTTCAGTTTGCACAGATATGTTAGGAAGACTGGCGGATTAGAAGATTAAGCCTAAGACTCCAGGTTCCTTCCAAAAAAAAAGACACTGCTTTAAAAAGTTTTTAAAAAGAAGGAACACAGTATTCATGCTTTTTGGTAGATAAATGGTTTGTCCTGAGATGAAAGGAAAAAAGTGTTCTTTATCTAAAAGCCACTGTATGAATTTTTCTGCTTTTAAGTCTTTATAATTAAGCTCAGTCTTCCTTTGGCCCCAGTATCATGTATTTTTCTTTCCTCATCACAACAAAGGTGTAAAAAGACAAGATAACTACTGTCTATCCTAGTTTAAAAGTTCTGAGGTTCCTTCTCTGTGGAAATAAATAGCATATCCAAATATGGCTGTTTGTGCCTATTTTAGGAAGCCGGGTACATATTATAAAAACCAAACCTAGCAGGATGTGGGATTGCCTCCAGCGAAGGAGAGTAGCATCCTTACTCGTTTTAGTTCCCTGAAATACATGTAGAAAACATATTTAATGAGTGCCACTAATCAAAATGGTCAGTCTAATAGTTCCCATCAAACTGAGTTAATAGGTGTCTCCAAGGTATTAGTTCCCCTCATCCCTTTTTCAACAGTGGATGAACTCGTATTACACTTAAAAGCTATTATTGAGGTACTTGTCCTCTCTCCTCTTAACCCTGTATGCTGCAATAAAAGATATTTAGTTCTGGGATGAATCTGTGAAGGTTCAGTTAACACACATTAGATGGTAGTCCGAGGCTCCTGTGTTCCAGGGGTTGTCCTTAGTATGGGAGGGCACTGCCATCCTGAAACAGTCTGGCGCTGCCCATCTGATCACCACCTTTCTCTGCGGCTTCCAGACTTGTCTCTTTTCGGAGGTTTCCCCCACTGTTCTCTAGTCATACTACCCTGTTTGTGTGACTCTTCTCCTTCACTGACGGCACCTTGCTTATTAGGCTTCTCGTCTCCTTTGAGATTTTGGAAAGCCTTTCTAACTGGGGTGAGGTAGGGGATTGGTTCCTTCACCTTAAACTTCTTTAGCCAGTAAAATTAACCTGATGGTTCTCACTCCAGGAGGCCACCCTCCTTTTGTGAGTGGTTTGGATTGCTCTGGAGGGGACCTAACAGACCCGGTGCCTGGGCTCATGTTCTTCTCTAAATCTGTAAAACTCTTGCCTGTGTTTTTACTTGCCCCAAGTTTTGATGTGTTCTGTTTTTTATTTTCACTTAGTTAAAAATATGTTCTGATTTCCCTTTTAATTTATTTTTTGACTCAAGTCATTTAGGAGTATATTATTTATTTCCCAAATAATTGGGATTTTACAGTGCTTTCTGTTCTTGATTTCTAATTTAATTCCATTGTGATCAGAGAATATGTGTTTTTATTTGACTCCTTTAAACTTTTTGAGATTTGTTTTAGGGCCCAGAATGTGGTCTCTCTTTTTTACTTACGCAATAATAGCACCCTTTTGGTGTTCAGCATAGCTTTTGAATGAACAGTGAATGAAGTTTAATAATTTCTAGTCTTCATTTTGCTGGGTGTCTGTAGAGTCTAGGTTATGCCTAAGGAATGAATGCCAAACTAAGGTCTACACCTTCCCAGTGCCTCAGTGTCTCCTTGTACTTCCCTGAGCTTTCAGAACAGGGGTGACATAATCAGTTTAGAGGATCACAAACAACATTTTAAAAATTGGAGAAGGAAATATTAGTGCTTTGGGTGTAGTAATGGTGTTGTTTTTTCAAACTTTTGTTTTAGTTATGTATATATGTCCCTGTGTGTGTGTGTGTATGTGTATGTGTACTAGGTTGTGATGTTTAATGTTTTTCTTATGAATTACCATGAGGGAAGATTGAAAATCATTGTTCCATAGCATAAGATCTTTAGGTAAAAACAATATTGTCAAAAATACCTGCCATATAGTCATACATGTACATATATGTGTTAACATGTATGTATAGAGAAAGCAAATGAACACATACACACACATATATAGATAAAGACATAATGTAAAATATTCTAGCCTTGGAAATATTTCTATGTAATACGAACTGTCAGTGCTCTTTGTTATCTATTACAAGTAGCAACATTTTATAGTCATAAAGTACAACCACAGTATTTAAGAATAGAACTGAGTGATGCTAAAAGAGATTAATTTATGATGCAAATACTTATTAAGTGCCTACTATATCTATGCCAGCTATTAGGGACAGAGCTGTGAGAAAGTAAATATTTGGTAAACATTGGTAGATAAGTTTGTGTTTTAAGTAGGTTTTAAGAACTAGATTGCTAGTTTTTTTCTTTTTCCTTGAAGCACTGTCTTTCTTGGTTACCATGAAGTAAATAGTAATTTTTCATAATGGGGCACTCCAAATGTTCTATGTTGCATGTTCCATTGTGTGTCAAAATTCTATTATGTGTTTGAAAAGTTGTATGTAATTTCCTATCTTTTTTTTTTTTTTTTTTTTTTTTTTTGCATCTCAGAGTGTCTTTGAGCACAAACACTCTCAAAGCGTATGAAGTAGTGTTCATGTCTAACCTTAAGTCTCCTGGGAAAAGGTAATAAGAATTCCTTTTCATTGCTTCACTCTTCACAGTTTTGTTTCTCTTGAGCATAGCTGAAAATGTGCAAATGGCCTTAATTCAGTCCTGGAGCATTGTTGGCTCCAGTGTTGATTGAGAATAATGTGCTCTAGTTATTACAGCCTTGAGATGAGTATTGTTTGGGGTTGGGAAGGGTGCTGGAGTGGAAATCAGCTGGTCTGAGCCTTTGTCCTAGCTTTGGCTTTGTGACCTTGGCCAAGAAACTCATAGCCTTTATTCTCTTTATCTAGGAATGGATTGAACTAGGTAACTTCTATGGTCCTTTCTGATTTATAATTTTTGGCACACCTAAGTAATGTTATTTACTGTTTTGTTCTTGTTCCATAGAAAAATGGTTATAAAAATAAATATTGAGCAATGCTATATGAAACTTGAGTTAACATTCTATTTATTTTAAATTGTCAGAATTGAAATAGACATCTTAATGTATAAGATCAGTGAGCCTCTAAAGACGTATTACTTTTTGATTAAAGAGCATTTATTTGTGATGCAAATAAGATGTATTTCTGTTTTTGTACTGGTAACACAATGTACTTTTCTAATTCCATTTAGCATCCATCTGTTTCACAGGTATCTTTTATACTTTGAAGATTATTTTATCCATGTATTTAGACAACTGCCTTACACAACTGCCTTTCGTGTAGATTTTTTAGATTCAAGTTAATGCATTTAGGCAGCACCTTACGTATATAAGGCATATACAAAATGTAATAAGGAGATATTTAGGAAAGTAAGGATAGCCAGCATTGTCTAGAAAATTTAAAACTAATAAGGGTATAAAACATCTTCTGTCTAAAAGGAAATGATGTTTGAAGCTAGGGGCAAGATAGCATTTTGCGGAATTTAAAGTCATTATGACTGGTGTAGAAAACATTGGGGGAAGTGGGAGAATATATGAGGCTAGAGAGGAGTCAGATCCTGGAAGGTCTGCTCAGCCATTTTAAGGATTTATAGCATTTTAAGGATTTATACATCTTCTGTTAAGGCTAATGAAAAGCATTGATACGGTTTAACGTGGTACTTTAACAAGGTGATTTTGACCCCACTGTGCTGGTAGAGAAATAGGAGGTCAGTTAGGACATCATTACACTTGTTAAGTGAAACCCAAAAGGATTTGAGCTAGCGTGATGGCAGAGGACATTTGGAAAGAGGGGTATGTAAGAAGGGTATGTAAGAAAATTACATACTTGGCCTTTTTGAATTGGCCTGACCCACCCATGCCTGCCCCTACTTGGCCCTGCAGGTCACACCTCTAAGGCTCGGCAGTCTGGCCAGTCTTCCGCCTACTGCCTAGTCTGTTCTCAGATTCCTTCATAGCATCTCCCTGGTTTACACTTTTGGCTTCTTACCCTGAAATGTCTCTCCTCTGGCTTTTCTCTTATGCCCTTTGGACCTCAGGTTTTTTTATGACTAGCCTGTTCCTGGGACCATTTCAGTGGGAGGATCTGTACCAAAGGAGAAGCTGAATAACTTGGTACTGATTCATGTGCGGGGGTGGGAGGGTGGGGTGGGACAAGAAGGGAAAAATTCCAAAGTTTAGAGTTCGGATTACTGGAATAAGTGCTTTTTTACTATAATACTTCCTAAAGTAGACTCAAATACAGTTTTTTTTTTCCCCTGGGATACCTTGGACTTGTCTAAGATATGTTTTTATTTATGTAATTCCTACAATGGAAGTATTACATGTAAAGGGAGGTGATTGAGTCTTTTCTTTAAAAGGAAGCCATGTTTTAAATTAGAGGCAAGATAGCATTTTGGGAAATTGGAAGTCATTATGGCTGCTTTAGAGAGCACTGGGGGAAAGTGGTTGCAGATCTGAGGCATTGGGTAGACAGTGTCCCTAATCCTGACCTCAAATGTTTATTCTAAATTGTGCTCTTTATAGTTCAGATTCAGTAAATATTAATTTGATGCGGTGAAGTCAATGGCATCATTGCTTTTTTGATCTTCTTCCTTTTGTGTTGAATTTGGCTGCTTTGATATCATTACTTTTAATAAACAGCCTTTGCCAGAGATACCTGATCCAAAGAGACAGAGAAGCAGCCAGGACCAGTTTGTTGAAGTGAATTTGGTCCCTATAACTTAATTGGATGTCGTCAGCATTTTGAAGTCTTCCAGCAAGACTCTCCATGGTTTAAAATAAAGATGTTCTTTAATTCAAGGGCTTAAAGAAGTCTGTATTCAGAGACATTTCTGAGAATTGTTTGACATCTCCCTATTGAAATAGCTCTAGTCAACTGGATAAGGAGATCAGAGTCTGAACTATAAGCCCATGAAATGTTTATTTACAGACAAACCAAATATAGCTCTTATATCCCTTTAGAGACAACATCAAAAATGCAATCCAGTAAGAATCACTGCCTTGTTTTAGGAGTTTTGAGATAAAGATGGTTGTGTCACATTAATTAATTGCCTGTTGAACCAGGATTTTTGAAATAATGCTTTCATATGCTTTGGATTCAGTAATTTAGAATTTGGACTGTAAATCAGTCCTTATGCATGGGCTGCTTATATCCTTTACACACACCCGGTAGGGTATATATTATATCTATTATGGAAATTTAGACCTTCTGAATGTTGAAAGTAGACAAGAACAAAGCATTTTCAGTCTGGTCAGCATAGATTTTAGAGAATATTTACTGCATAGTGTCATATGAAGTCTGAGCATAAATAAGGCAACTGACTTGTTAGCTTTCATTCTCTACTGTTCAGATTGGGCTGTTATCCTTCTGGGAGCTGAGAGATTAATGCAGCCCTCTCTTCTCTTATATTCCCTTCTTTGTTTCCTTTTATTTGCTTACTTTCTTTGAATTAGGCAGCCTCGTCTACTTTTAGATTTTAAGTCCCCTAGAGGCAGGGACTGTGTCTAAGTTGGTTTTATGGAGAACACTCAGCATATTGTGGGGGTGTTATAAACATACCATCCTTGCCAATTTAAAATTCAGCTTCAGGCCTCTCAGTACTTTTCTTTGTGTCTAGTTGGTTATAAAAATCTGAACCAGAATAGAGGTGCTTAGCCATGTAAGTCTATATAAATGCATTAAGTACTTGTTTTTGTGGATTCATAGTGCTTTTATAGTGCCAGTCATAATATAGGGACTATCTTGTAATCTACCTTTCATTACTGTATATCTTTATTTTGAAATTTAAATACCCTAATTAGTTTTTTTTATTTGAGTGTGAGTCACACTGGAACAGAAAACTGCTTCACTGACACAGATTACACAGATAACTTTAGCATTCTTTCACCAGTTTGACTGATCTGTGTTTAACTATAAGGTTTGTTTGTTTTAAACTTACTTTGTCTCAAAGGAGAAGGAAATTGAAACTGTATTTCAATTTTAGATTTAAAAAGTCACTGGAAATGAAATTGAAAGATATACACACACACACAAAATATATGTATACACACTGTGTTTACTGTAACAAGTTCTTTTCATGTATGGGTTTATAGCTAGTATCATTATTTGATAGCCATCTTTTACATCATATGATTTCTCTGTATTCTGTTCAAAATATAGCTGGCAGTAGAATTGCTGGGTCCTTGAGCATACCTGTGTTCACTGTTAGTGGTTATTGTCAAACTTTTCCTCTTCTACCAGCAGCATATGAGAGTTCCAGTTGCTTCATATCTGTGCCAACATTTGTACTGTCTTCTTTAGTGGCATAGCATTTTGAAAAATTTTCCATTTCCGTCCACTACAATGTCACTGTCTTCACTTGTAGTTTTTGAATTCCAAGTTTGCCATTTTCTTTCCATTTTCAGCAAATTGATGAAATAAAGTTAAAGTAAGTTCTCATGGTCCTACTCAGATGTCAAACATCAGCTTAAAGGATGTGCTGTCCACTTCTTTTATGTGCAACTTTCTGTAATGAAACTTTGTAGAGCCTTGGAAGGGTTGGGGAGGGTACCAATCACATTGAAGTCTATGTAAATGGCGCCCCTTGGAGTTGGTGCACATGGCCTGTGGGGCAAAATGCAGCAGCCCTGACTGCTGCTTGTAATAACTGACAAATACACACACACACACACACACACACATGCACACTCTCTCTCTCTCTCACCTTTTTCTGTGCTCCAGCAATCCACGTTTTAACAAATGAGGATTATTTGTGTTTAAGCATTGTGGTGTGCCACGAGTTTAAAGGAGTGGAGTAAGGTAGAAACCCTGAGGCAATCCGTCTGGCTTTTCAGCATTTCCTACCTCTTATAACCTTTTTAATGTTTCATATTTGTGTTTATTTTTGATATAGAAGGTAGTTTGTGCCAGTCAAGATATTTTATACCGGTTCCTTCCTAGATCACACTTCTGTCCTAGGAGAAACTTTCTTTCTAGCACTCCCTTGAGTGTTATAAACCTTAATGAACACATTCAGATGGTGACCCTTGAGGCTTGTAGCTATTTTTACATACATTTTCTTGGAGAAACAACTACGTGGAAGTTTCTAAGGATCCAGAGGACCTCTTTTCTATATCTTTTAAACCATATCTTATGAAGTTACTTAAGTATTTATTTATTCATTTATTTTGTTAAGAGGGGCACTGGGGTTTGAACCCAGGACCTTGTGCATACTATGCACCACTGAGCTATACACTGCCTCCCCCATGAAGTTACTTTTTTCCACAAATAAGTTCTCCTTGAATTTCATGCCCCAGTTTAATCATTAACAAATGTGCCTGACCAGTGACTTATGAAGATTTTTATTAGCATCATAATATTATGTCATTAAAATAAATCTTTAAAAGATTGGGAGTGTACAGTTGGGACTAGAGTATAAAATCAGAATCATGATCCCTATTAGAAAGGACGTTGAAGTGCTTAATAAACTCTTGCTATAATCAGTCGGGCTGGTTAAATTGAGCTTGGAACAAGTAAGGAAAAAAAACCTCTGTCCAGACAGGCAGCTCTGTCTATGGGTAGCTCTGTCACCAAGGATTGCTAGTGTTTGGAAGACAACTTAACTTTGAGACTAGGTCAGCTCAGCACAAATCCCTAACTCCTTTTGGAAAAGCAGCCGAAAGCTATGTCCTGAAAGTAGGTCAGCAGCATCTTAAATAAACAATAAGAATGGAATGTTTAGAGTGTTGAGGGCTTCTAAATCAGAAAAACCATAACAAAAATGTCTAACAAGAATTCTGTGTGGCTTTGAACACCTTGCTAGAATGTCATACGTTCTGTAAATTGAAAATAGTTGTGGCAGTGGTATGTGTTTTTAATACCTTAATGATTAATATTCTTTTGAGGTTCATTTCTAGATGTTATTATATGTTATTATAAAAAGCTACCCCCAGTGTTTTCAAGTGATTTTTCACTATTTTCAACACCTGTTATTAAGATTTTTTTTAAATTATATGCAGTCTGTATATCTACATGAAGGAGTAATTGATTCTGATTCTATTGCCAAATCTAATCATTTGCATTCCTAAAAAATAGAAATTTGAGATATCTATGCTCTACTGATCATGTTATTCCTTAAATTTTATTGTTTAACTCAAACTATCAAACACCTGATATGAAAGGCATTGTGCTAAGTATTGTGGAGGAATCCATGAATAAAATGCATGTAAATCCTGATTTTAAAATAACATTTCGGTAGAAGAGGAAAGAAAAGGAGGAAACTAGTATTTATTAAGCTTCTGTTATACACAGCAGATATTAAGCTAGGTACTTACGTGTTTTCATTTAATTTTCAGTGTAGTTCTTCGAGGTCATCAGTGATATCCCCATATGAGGCACTTGAGCAAGAGGTCAAGCAAGTTGGCCAAGGTCACATAGCTAGTAAGTGCCAGTAGCAAGGCCAGCTCTGACTCCAAAACTCATGTTTTTTAAGTGGCCATTGGGAAGACAGCCACTGTTAAGGACAATGGATAGAATTTGGGCACAGGAAGATAGTGTAACAGGGAAGAACAAATCTGACTCCATATTAGATCTGTTCCTTTAGCTCTAACTCTTTGCTGTGTTTCCTGGGTTTAGTCATGCTGGTTCTGCACCTTTTGTAAAAGAATGTTGCCTATTGCCTGAAGATAGCCCATTCTCAAGGCTCTGACCTGTAAGGGTATAAAACTTTTTCATTCATACAGAGATAAGAAGTTTCAGAACACAAAGGATTCTGACACCAGAAAGTTTCCAACAACCAACCACACTTCTGCCCCCTTTTAGTGTTAAAAGAGCCTAAATTCTGACTTGGGTGAGATCGTTCTCTAGGACGTTTGTGCCCCATCTTCTCGGTCTGCTGGCTTTCTGAATAAAGTCGTTATTCCTTGCCCCAACACCTTATCTCTCATTTATTGGCCTGTTGTGCAGCAAATAGAATGAGTTTGGACTTGGTAACAATAGAAGGAAGGTTATTTTGGACAATTATTACTGTGAGGTGAAATTACTAGGTCAGAGACCATATTCATTTTCTGCTTTCACAGTTACTGCCAAGTTGCCCTCCAGAAGATTCTGTCTCAGCTTACTCTCTCTCCAACATCGAGTGACATGCTTATTTCCCACCAAAGCCATGGGTGGAGATACTCTAATAGGTTGGCTGTGGTTTGGTTTGGGTGATGGCCTTGTGGGGGTTTGACTATTTATACAGTGCTCTCTCTGTTTCTTCCCTACAAAGCACTGTTTTCCTTTGTTTTGCTTCTGTAACACACACATATACACACAGATACAATACTTAATTAAAATGAATGGTTTAAAATGCTTTGTCTCTGGGACCTTTTACTTTTAATCAGCATGGGATAAAATCATAGCCATGAGCCTTGGATTTTGTGAGGATCCTATACATTTGAGCAACTTGTGTAAGTCAGTGTTAATTCTTAGAGAAAGAGTGAAGAGCAAAGGAAGAGATTACTGGTCCTAGCATTTCCTTTTGAAATATAAGAATCACTAAACTATTTTTAATACTCCATATGTGGGTGTGATGCTAGACGTAGATAAATAAGAATGCCAATAATAGTAGAGAAAACATAAATCAATTAATAGGGTGGTTTTTGAAAACCTTGGAGTAAACTCAGTCAAAGGGAGAATTTAACAAGTATAAATAGTCCTTGATTTCTTGTGTTTATCTAGAAGTACACTGGCTTCTGAAGAGACTTAAGAGCAAAAGGGATGAGTTTTGGTTTGTTTGTTTGTAGTTTTTTTTTTTTTATACTTTCACCTCCTTAGCACATCTCAGAATTCTTCATTTTTCAATTTTAAGACCTGTATTTTTGTGGGCAAGGGAGGGTATTTATTGTGCCTTTTGTTTTCTGTTGGTCATTCTGTCTGTGCATATGCACCATAGTTTCAGTGGCTTATTTCCAGGAACGTTTCCAGACATTTTGACAAAGGGAGAGAACATTAGAAATTTAGACCCTTTAAAAGAGTCTAGGCTGTGTAAGTCTCCTCACCAAAGTGCTTGAGTCGTTATTAGTCGTAAGAAATGATTGCTGTGACTGTTAAGAATGATGTACTGTCAACTGCCTCTTTCCTATAAGTGAGCTTTAAATAGACAACTTAAGAACCTGGCCTTTGTAGATCAGTTGTTAGATTTTATCTCTCGTTCTTAGCTCTAACTTCAAACAGGAGGTAGAATCAGGACACAAAGAAACGAGAACAAGATAACAAGTATTTTTCTATACTATTTTAAAGGGATTTGAAAGAACAGTCTGACATTTGAAATTTGAACACAATTCAAGGCTATTCCAATTAAACTATGGTTTGAGGTTTTTTGTTGAACAAAATTAATTTGTATGTGTATGTATAATTTATTCACATATACATTACTAATAAAATATATACATGCAAGTCATCAGTTTTTTTTTAAACCACAATTAGAGACTATCATTTTCTAATTAACTAGTTTTTCTAGTTAAGGGCAAAGAAGTTCCATTTACCCATTTAAACTAATGTTTAGAAAACTCAACATGATGAATCTTTTCAAAAGCAATCTCCTAAAAGCCCAAATTTAGAAAAATGTTAAGTAAAGCACAGTAATTCTAAAATGGGGCTATGACTTGGGAACTGCTCCTCCCCAGTCACTTAAACTGGTTAAATAATTAGAGAATTGGATGGTTGTCATCAGTTCCATATTATCTTTTTTTTTTCTGAGGGGGGAGGTAATTAGTTTGTTTGTTTATTATTTTTTTTACGTGGAGATACTGGGGATTGAACCCAGGACCTCCTGCATGCTAAGCATGCACTCTACCACTGAGCTATACCCTACCCCTAGTTCCATATTATCTTTTTTTTTTTTAACATTTTTCATATTATCTTAACACTTATTTGAATGCCTTCTATGTGCCAGAGACTGCTGTATGCCTCATATGTACCATTTCACTTGTTTATCATAGAAACTGTGGATGAAGGCTGTAATGCCATTTTGTATTAAAGGAAACTTAAGGCTTGTAGAGAAAAAAATGCTTTGCCCAGGATCATTTGGCAAGTGAGTGATGGTACATGGACTTGAACTGAAAAGCCTTGCTTTTTTAACCACTATCACTAGGTCAAAGACTGAAATCTTCCTCTTTATTGTTTAACTAAACCTGGACCAAAGAAGCCGCTAACTCTGTTAGTTAATTCTTGTCAGGAGGAGAAGCACGGCACCAGCTGTGGGGGAAAAAAACAACAAAAAACAAAAATGAAAGTACCAGGGTGTAGAGGGTGTATTGAGAAAGACTGGACGCCTTGGAAGGAGACTTGAGGTTGCACTTGGCCCAGTTCCTTAGCTCATATATCACTTTCTTTTCCCTACCACATCCTCTTCCTTGTTTGTCTCTATTAGAACACTGAACTCATTGCTGTAACCACTGTATTGCAGTGATTCTAAGGCGCACGTCTTTTTCATTTTAACATTTCTAAAGTCTGGATGTGTCTTTATAATTGATGGTGTCTTAAAATTAATTGGCAGAGTTTTTTCCTTAACTATTGGTACATAAAATAAAGATGTAGTTTACAGTCAATGGTGTCTTAGATTTGCTGAATACAGTGTTTGTTTACATGTGTCCCATGAAAATGTTTATATCATTTGCACGGTTTTAAATACCAGGTGTATACAGTGCTTTTTCTGATAGCTAGTCCCTTTTAATCTCCAGCCCTGCATGTTGAGCTAAATTTTTCCTTGGTGTCACAAGGATCACAGATTCATTGTGTCTGTTTTCCAAATCAGTGTGTCTTGTAGTCGTCCCACATCTCAGTAGGTGGTATCTACCTTTGTTACATTTGTGAAGCTAAAAAGCCAGAGGTTCCACTACCAGGATTTGATTCCCAGTTCCACCCTATACTAGTTCTGTGAGCACACAGTGAAGTGTGGCACCTTTATTCTTCATCTGCAAAGTTAGGAGCATAGTAACACCTATGTCTCAGGATTGTTAGGATGGTAAAACATCAAGTAAATATTGGCTGCCACTAGTCTTCACCATACGTATTTGTGACCTTTCTCCTTACTCTGTACATGTGATTCATCATCAAATCCTGTGATAAGTAAGCCCTTCAAAATATCCCAGACCCATCCTCTTTTACCTGCCCCTCCTCCAGTCCAAGCCCCTCTTCTTGTAGCTTCTCTTTCCCACCTCTAATCCATTCAACACACAGACCAGTCGGAGCCATCTCTTAAATCAGATCATACCACTTCTTAACATCCCTCTCAATGCACTTGGTGTAAAACCCCAATCCTTAATATGGTGTATGTTGTTCTCAGTTTTCTGCCTGGCCTCTGCCAATTTCAACCTCATCTTATACCGCTCTGCCTCCCAATGTCACTCATTTCTCCCAAAATTAACTCTCTCGTTCTCTAGATTTCAGCTGAAATGTTACTTTCTCAAAGACATTCCCTGATCTTCCCAACTAAATTAGATTCTTCATTCCTGACATTCGGTCTTTCGTATTGAATGTGACCCTTTCATATTTGAGGGTGAGCAGTTCCTTCCAACTGAAGGGAAGGAAGTTAAGTAATTTCCCCAAGGTCACAGGGCTCGAGCTGGAATGCCAACCCAGGACTGGCCAGCTAAAGCTGCGCCGCTTCCATGTTTCTTCCTTTGCTTCCTTGAGAGCAGGAAAGAGCATATGAGTCAGTGTGCTAGGCTTCACAATGTGGCCCACTGCTCTCCTTTCTTTCCATTTAACCTGCACGTTGTTCCTGTAACACCCATCTCTCTGTGAGCTTTCACTTGACCAACTTGGATTATGAGCTTGTTGAAGTAGGATCTGTTTCTTACGTATTGCATACCTAGCACTTAATATACGTTACCTTGAATGCAGTAGATACTCATTAAATATTTTGTCTTAGGGATGTTCAAGAAAAACCGTATTTTAACCCATTTGATTTTTTCCCAAAGTTTGGAGCTGTCTCATGAAGGAACTTAATATCCTTATTCCATACTCTTCTACCTGTCAGTGACAGAGTACATTTTATGTCTCCATATTTTTGAATAGGACTGCCTAAAATGATTTTAAAATGAGTAGTTTGTGTCTTCATGGATTATTATGCATGTTTCCCTGGAAAAGAATTAACCTGAAGTATTTTTTCTTCGCTTCAGGAATTAAGTGATCTACAACGCGACCCCCCTGCTCACTGTTCGGCTGGACCTGTGGGCGATGACTGTAAGCTTTGCTCTCTTGCTAGGATTTTACTACCATTAATAATACAGGTCTGAACACTTGTTAATGACTCCAAAACTGCTTTGTTTGTTTCAGTGTTCCACTGGCAAGCAACTATTATGGGGCCTGTAAGTATGATTCATATATATGAAATTAAATCCCTCAGCCATGCTTCATTCTTGACATTTCACCTTTGAGCAGATGTTTGTGGCTAGGGTTGAAGTTTCCTGTACCCTGAATCACCCAGGAAGCAAAATATGAGTAGAGGATTTATGATGATTTTCTAGAGCCCTGGTGGCAAATACTTGCTAGGATGGTGTTGTCTTTGCCAAATCCATGATGGTTAGGCGTAGTAATGGATCGCCCACAATTTGCAACCAGGCTGCATGTTTGCTTTATCTTTTTTTAAACACAGGGAGTCAGTTGTCCAGAACTAATCATAATTATTCTCACATCAACAGTTCTAGTAGTTTAGAAGTGAGTCTAATTAACCCAGTAATGGAATTCCTACACAGAACAAGCACCAGTTTGCAGTCAGTCTCATCGCTGTTCCTGTGTGTGAGGGAGAACTGATACTTAAGTATCACAGTGGCTCTGTCCTTGCCACCTCATGAACTGGCCTCTTGGTTTCGTTGCATTGTCTTGAACTTAAAATTATCTGCTGTTTTATGCCTGGCTTCTCTTAACACATATTACCTTTATTAAGATTTTTTTCTTTCTACACCTGAGAAGCAGTTATGACTTGAAGCAGGCTCTTCTTTCTGTGGGCAAAAATCTGATTGCATAAGAATGGGCCCTGCCAGCTCAAATCTATTTTCTGGGTGAGAGTAACTTAGTAACATGTTTCCATGAACAGCATTCTCTCCTCCTTCCCGGGACAGAGCCTTACCTACCTAGTAAGCCATAGAGTTTTTAATCTTATTCCCTTATGTTTAAATTTTAAAAAATAGAACAACTGTTGAATTTTCAGAGCAGGAGTCCTGGGCCAGTGTCTTAAATTACTAAATTGTTACATTAAGTTAGTTTTTTAAAAGGGTGAAGTGCACCATATTTATTTATCTAAGAATTTTTAGTAAGAATCTATTTGTTTTTCATTGCTTACTAAGAACCTTCAAAATAGTATCATTGCAAGGCTCACCCTTGCCATTTGAATTATATAGCCCTTGACAAATATTTCTTAGGTGAATCACGTGTAGCAAATGGTGACAATTATGTACTCATACCTACCCTTTCCTTTAGTAATGTAAATACGCTACTCTGTAGTATCGTTTGAATATCTAAGCAGACCATATCTGTTGATTGTAATTTACTTACATTTTCTACATTCCTTATAATTTTTTATGAATTAGAATTAATGTATATAGTAAGAATAATTCTATAGTACAGTCCTCTAATGTATATGCAGAAACTTAAGGAGGAAGTAATGAGCTTTGCTATTATTACTAAACTGTTAATATAACATAATACAATTGATTAAATATAAAGGAATTAAAATAGAATTTAAGGTATTTTTGCTACTTTTTTCCTTTTTAAAAAATCATCCTTTTTTTTCCCCTTGCTTGTAACATTATAAATATTTCCTAATTGCCATAAAAAGACATGGCCAAATTTAAATTCCTCTTAGAAAGTTGTTTCTTAATTTGATAATTGTATGAAATTGAATTTGTCTAGTTTTGTTTGGGGCTTTTTTGCATTTTCCATGTTATCTTATAAACTGTTGCTAAGTGAAGATTTGATATCTAAATGATGTAGCAGTGTCACTTAGCCTTTTCATAACTTGGTCATTTCAATTCATCTCCATTCTTGCCCTTTAAAGTACCGTCAGAACTTAAGTTTCATAATTAAGAAGGTAAACAGTAGCCCCAGTCCTTTTTTCCATACTGATTGCTGCTGTAGAAAATTATTCTTTTCTCCCAACAGCCTTGTGTGTTTACTGATCTTTAAAAGTCTGTACTCATAAACAGATTTGTCTGGGCAAATCACACCACTGTGTGTGTCCTATTTTTGTTTTGTTTTAAACTGTGATGCCATCATGATTGTTGGAAAATCCTCCTTCGTGCCTGCAACGAGAAACCTGTTTTCAAGGTAAATGATTTGAACTTTTGACAAGATGGCATTTTTTTTTCAAACTGGTAACTTTGGGGGAAATCATTTTAGGTTACTAAATAAATATAGTAATCAAACACTGATGCAATTTATTTTGTAATTTCAGCCTGATAGCGCATATCAAGGTGGAGTCTTCTTTCTCACTGTACATTTTCCGACAGACTATCCTTTTAAACCACCAAAGGTATTTTTATTTTTATGATTGACGTGAGTCCTGGTCAGGGATTTTACTCTATCCAGAGATATTTTCATGATGTCAGAAGACTGTGGGTAGGTTAGCATGTTCAAACTGTTTTATAAAACCACTGAATCTAAAATATACTTTCTTACTCAAATATTGTATTGTATCTATAAATAAAAGGTAGTATCTGTTAGGCTGTAAATTAGCTTCCCTACTTGTCTTTCTCTCCTTATGTATAGTTTGGGAAGTTTTTATGGTCAAGAATTAGCATTTTCCATTCAGTCGTTCCTAGGTTGACCCTTCTTTCTCAGTTTTTAAGTCATCAGCAAACATTTATTGAGCACCTGTACTGTTCTGTTGCATTGGGGAAGACACAAGAAAATATGACACAGTTCCTTTAGTGTGATAGGAAAGATAAAAGCACATCCTTATTAAATCTAAAGAGGAAACAAATGATGGAGGTATCAATGAGGGAGAAAATCATTAACAAATTGTGTGACTGAGGAAATAATTATTTTAGATTTCTGAAAACACCTGATTAATATTATATATGAAATAATGTAACAACTCTTGTGGGAGAATAGAATTCTTGGTGGATTTCTTAGGACAAGTAAGCTGGGGCTCCTCAACCTTCCTCTGAAACAGGGTCAACACCCTAATTTTAGTTCCAAATATCTCACTTCCAGGTGTCACTTGATAATCAAGTTAAGACAAGGATTGCTTTGAGGAATGATGAAAGCAATGGTTGATTTCTTCCATTGCTACTCAGCCAGTCACACTAGCTATTACAGACTTAATTTACTACACTTTCCAAAATACTTCTCAGTTGCTTGGGGTAGGGGAAGGCAGGAAACTGACTTTATTTACTTTCACATTTTCAGTAGATAAAACTACATGTGCATAAAGTAGATGTTCATCCAGTTTGTGCTGAATATATTTCTCCTCTAAGATCCCATAAAACTGAGGACATTTTACCCTAGAGCAAATTAGTTCTGTTTGGTTTCTCAGTTTATGGATTATCACAGTTTTGTTTTGTTTTGTTTCATGTTTAGATTGCTTTCACCACAAAAATTTACCACCCAAACATAAACAGCAATGGAAGTATTTGTCTTGATATCCTGAGGTCACAGTGGTCACCAGCTCTGACTGTATCAAAAGGTAATTTCGTTTATCAGATTTATAACAGTGAAACAAGAAAAACACAGCAGGAGTATCTTAGGGAACAAAGTGTAAAAAAGCCAATCTACTATGTTTTTTTCTGCTTTGATCTTGCTTTGCTTTCTTAGCTCTTATGTTGTTCTCGCTTTTAACAGTTAGCTTGGGGGACTGATGGGCAAGTATAAATGATGAAATGAGAGAAAGTTAAAATGCTAGAGCTAGGAATTTGGGGATAAGCCTGTTGACATTTTACCCCTTCAGTTTGGGCTTTATCTTTTAAAAAAAGAGAGAGACAGAACCAGAGACACAGAGGGAGAAAGAGACAGAATTAAAAATAAGATTTTAGGACCAGTTTTTTCTTTCATTAAATGGAATTATTTATTGATACAATGCGTAAAGCATTATATCTCTTTTACTTCATGTAAGAAGAAATGTCAGATTAGTCAGATAAATGATTTAAAATGGAAGACATGGGATTGGGGATTAACAGACACACAGTACTATATATAAAATAGATAAACAACAAGGACCTATTGTATAGCACAGGGAACTATGTTCATTTTCTTGTAGTAACACATAATGGAGAAGAATTTGGAAAGAAAATATATATGTATGTTTGTGTATAACTGAATCACTTTGCTATACACCTGAAACTAACATTGTAAATCAACTACACTTCAATAAAAATTAAAAAAAAAATAAAATTTTAAAATAAAAATACACATTCTATATGTAAAAAATAAAATGGAAGACATATTCCACACTTCAGAAGAATGCAGTACATATAGCATGTTAGTCTAAACTTCAAATAATCAACAGCATCATTGTAAGGACTGGTACACAATCCATGTGGATTCTCAACTTTAACACATTCTTTGCTAAATTATGAGATGTGTATATAGAGCATTGGAAATTGTTTTATTTCATTAGCCAATACTATTTGCTGTGCCAGCCTCTTAATTTTGTCTTGTTTCTCTAACAGAAAAGAACCTGAGTTACTGTTCTGAGTTAGAAGCGTCTGCCCCTGAAAGGAACTTGGCAGTTTTCCCTTTTTATAAAATTAAGAAAACTGTTTCTCTTGAAGAATCTGGGGGAGGAATCCCTAGTCATTTAAAACACTTTTTAAAATAAATGCTACCTGAATACTTGTTTTAAAAAGTGGTAAGGTTTTTAGGAAGCAGTGTCCACAACCATGATTATTTCAAGTATTAGATAAGTAATAACCCTTCAGGTCAGTTAGTTATTTTTGAATGACAGGTTTTCTGACTTAAAATGTTCGTATACCACATATGCACCCAGCACATAGTAAGCACTCAAATGATTGTCAACTATTATTACCTTTTTCCTTATCTTAAAACATTTTGATTTGTTTGCATAATAGCGAAATCAGGGGACGTGGCTCTTGGCAGCAGGAGTGGGGAGATGAAGAACTTCCCTGTTGCTTATTATTGTAGCTTAAACCTTCTTCCTTTGTTTGTACATTTTCTACTTTTTATATTTTAAATGTCTTTTTTTTTATCATGAGTTTAGTCTGGGAACTTTCTGGAGATCTGAGCCCAGATAATCTACCCTGTTGGTTTAACATACAAGACTTGAAATTTCACTGGGCAGACAAGATAAAAAAGATGAATAAAGTATTAGATTTTGTTAGTTCTTTGCAATCCCTTTCCATGTCATTTAAGAATCAGCTCCACTTTATAAATTCACTTCTGTAAGAGTAGGAAAAGATAAAGGAATACAGTAGAGTAAAGTGAAGATGAAAGATTTTTCCAGAGATTTCTTGTACCGCCTCAGAAGCGGTGGCATGTAATTGAAGCAGACAAATGAGGAACCAGAGTCCTATTCCCTCCTTTTTCAGATACTTACATTTGTTAAAAATTATAGCTATTTGCATTAGTACTTTGATGTAATGTTCCAAGAAACAACTACCATATTTTTTCAACTTTCATTTACATTTTAAAATATATGTTACGAAGTGATAGCTGTTCATATTATTTTTAAATGCATTGATATGGATAATGCACATGGAATAAACAATTCATTGAAAATAATCTTACAAATCTTCCTTCTTTAGCACTAAGCCCAAGCTGAAAAAATGCATGAGCATGATCTGTAAAATAGTGGATTGTTAACTATCATTTGATTACTTTACCTTTAATTGATTAAACACAAATTTTCTGCATTAAAATGGAATAAAAAGTGGACAGTTTTCTCATTAAAGTAAAAAAAATCTCTAAGAAACATCTAATGCCATTCTAGTATTTTTTCCATTATGTACCATTTGGGGTATATGTGTTGTTACCTAAAAATATTTTTGTAGAGAACTTTTGAGTTTAAAGGTTATTAATAGCTACTTTGGAGGCTCACATTTTTTAAATAAGTAGAAATTTAAATTGAATTTAAAGCTTCAAAAGTTATAATAATTTTGTGTTATACACACTGTATAGTAATTTTGCAATTTAAAAAATTAGATACTTGCTACCAACCAAAGTTAACCTAAAATGTAATTTAATGTGTTCATTTTATTATATGTTTTCTTTATAAGTTTTGTCTATTCAGTATAGTTATTTTCACATGTGTAATTTGTATAAAGTAGAAAACTCAGAATCTAATATGATGTTTTCTTTTAAATCTAGTTTTATTGTCCATATGTTCTCTACTTTGTGACCCTAATCCAGATGACCCCTTAGTACCAGATATTGCACAAATCTATAAATCAGACAAAGAAAAGTAAGTGTTCACTTATGTTAGTTTCTCTTTGGGTACATTTTCTATGTAATCTGCCAAAACATAAGTATTACCAATGTTTTAAAATACATTTAGTTATGCTTGTTATCTTTATATTGTTTGTTTATCTTTCCAATGCAGTAAACCTTTCTTTTTTAAAAACTCTATTAGTCTTTTTACAAAGAATCTTCTTCCGTCTCACTTATTGTTTAATCCTTTATTATTTAATGGTACTTCTGCATTTGCATAGTATGCATATTTTTTGGTAGTAAAGAACTATAATTTTAGGTAGTAAATTTATAAATGAAAAAAATTGATAATTGGAAAGTATTGAATATCATATTGCTTAGCCTTTCCCAGAAAGAGGGTTACTTCTAATTCCCCACTAAACTGACCTAATTTTCAAGCTGTTTTATCTTACTTACATTGATTCATTTGCATTTTACAAATAGTGCCCATTCAGGGTTGGCGTTTATAGGTTTCTATTAGAAGTTGGTTTCTTCATTTTTTTTATGATTTAGGTATGTTTTCATATAGGTTATGAAGAGATCCATTAATTTAAAAAATCATTTTATGTTTTCTGTTTTATTTATTCATGAGCCTAAGTTACATTGACCCAATAATTAGTGTATGTATGATTATTGCAATTAAGCATATGAAGGTAGAGTATACAGTTTTATATAGATAGATTCTAAAAGATTTAATTTATGTTTTGATTATATCCCTTTTGTATACCTACAGATACAACAGACATGCAAGAGAATGGACTCAGAAATATGCAATGTAAAATAAAAAAATTTTTCATATATACCAGAGTACTGTAAAAGCTAGGTTTTTTCAACATTAGCAGTAAATTGAGCACTGTTTACTGTTTCATTGTACCATGAAATCCTTTGATTTTTACCCATTTTAAATGTATTTCTGAAGCAAGACAAAACAAACTTCCAAAAATATCCTTAAGACTGTGATGAGAGCATTTATCATTTTGTATGCATTGAGAAAGACATTTATTATGGTTTTTAAGATACTTGGACATCTGCATCTTCAGCTTACAAGATCTACAATGCATCTGAAAAGCAACCAAATTATTTTTTGCTGAAGCTAGATGTTTTTACATGGAAAATACTGTATGTGTTGTCTGAATGTCGTCAGTTTTATAAATCTGTATTCAGATTTCATTCTTTGTTAGCTCACTTTATAATTTGTATTTTTTTACTGTATAGACTAAATATATTCTATTTACATGTATGTCAACTCATTACTTTTTTCCTGTGAACAGTATTGATAAAACCCAACACCTGATAATGAAATGAATTAACTGGCTGTCTCCCCTGTCTTAAGGTATTCTGTAGATTGCAGATTTCTTAAACATGAAATGATCTTTACACTGTAATTCTCAGTATACTGATTATGAAGAAACACTTGTTTTGATTTTGTTATACTTGACTTAACTTTATTGCAATGTGAATTAATTGCACTGCTAAGTAGGAAGATGTGTAACTTTTATTTGTTGCTATTCACATCTGAATTTTTTTCCTGTATAGGCAATATTATATTGACACCTTTTACAGATCTTAATGTAGTTTTTTCCATATAAATAAAATGCTTTTTCTACTATTTGTCTTGATTACTTAAAAAGATTTTAAAAATTACTTTAAATTACTTTATAAGTAAGGATCAATACTCTATATGAAATTTTGCATGAAAATTAATTCCAAATTATGAGAATGAGATCTATTGTATTAGGCATTAATCACCATTAGTTATATAAATTTTGTTGTTTTAGATTTGTATCTGTTTGCCAAGTTGCCAATCTAAAGAATGATATACGTTGGTTCCTTGTTATAGAAGAGAGTTTAGAATAAGTTGGGGTTTGTCTTAGATCACATCTAAAATGGATTATTTACAAAAGTACTGAGATGAATGTAAGGTAGTGTTACCCAGATTGAAGAAAATCTTTATAGACTTGAAGAATAATTAGGCTAATTCATTAAAATGCCCCTCTAGGTGTAACTGATGTATTTCTTAACAGTGTAAAACTAGAATTTCTAAAATAGAATTTTAGTGCCATCACAGTTTAAAAGAGGACATCCATTTTTTACCGTAGAAGTTACAAAGAAAATTTTGAAATGATAGTTTTCCTATTTTATAAATTGTCAGTTAAAAGTGATTTAAATAAGCAAGTTATTGTTGCAGATTTTAAAGAAAGCTAGAAAGTTCTAATGTTTTAACTTGGAAAAAAAAATACATCTCTAATTACTAGCATGCTTACCAAACCTGAGTGTCACTTTTAGGAAGGGTTGTAGCTCTTCTGATGATTGCAGTAGCTGTATAAGTGTGCAAGAATCTGTGATGGGTGTAGTCATTAGCAAAGCATTTAAATCACTGAAGTATTTTACCATGGTTCATTATTATTAAAGCACAAAATAACCCATTGTTAGAAAATGTGTTTTTATAAATGAATGTAAGATAATGAAATGAATTGTGAAATGGATGTTTAAGAAAATATAGGTTTAAAAAGTAACTATATTAAGTGATGTCTTGAAACAGCCATATCATGAAAAACACTACTTTACTAGCTACATTATTATAAGCTACATTAGCCCAGAATTTGAACACGCAACATCATTATATTTAAGTATTTAGTATATTTTGATAATAAAAGGTTTTGTTTCTTGAATATCTTCCACTTTTTAAAAAAACTTTTATTTGTGTGGCATTTATTTTTAGAAGTGTCTCTTTTTCCTTTATTAAAGTTTTTGAAACTTGCCTAACTCTTGTTTGCCTTTGCTTACATCTGAATTGTACAGTCACACTCTTGAGGAGTAAGCCCAAATTCTCATAATTAATTAAAAATCTTCAAAGTTCAGCAGTGGCATATTGGTCAGTCAGATCACCATTTTGAGTATGTTGTTTTGTTTAATTCTAACAGAGTATGTGAATTACCTAACTGAAAATTCCAAGCCAAGAGCCTTTCTCCATAGGTTAACCATTAATTTAAGGACCTCCTTGGAAGAAGGGAAATGGGTAGTCTTTTGGAGATTTAGGATCCTATCTCTGGAAGTCCTGGATGCTTTGAGACATAGTTGGAAACCATATTCAAATTGGATTCTGGACACTTGGTTTTAAATTGTAAATGAACTGAACTAGTAGGAAGAGGGAATATTCACGTAAAAGTTCTAGCATTTGGGGGACATTTTTGTATGATAAGATTTATTTCTTTTCTTTTTTTAAATAGAGGTGCTAGGAATTGAACCCAGGACTTTGTGCATGCTGAGCACATAATCTACCACTGAGCTATACCCTCCCATGAAGATAGATTTCTTGACAGACTTATTTTAGTGCTCTCTTAGGTTCTACTGTTGTAGAGGGAGGGATGTTCCTTTCTTACCTCGGGAGGAAGTCGCTTTGATTATGCTGGCACAAGTGCAAATTCTGAGCGGTGCTTTCCTCATCTCATTTACTTGATTGTGTTAAGATCTTTCTAGTGCAAAAGATCACTATGAGTTGTGTACGAGATTTTTTTGTTGTCAACTCTTAATATACACGTTGTGGGGAACAGTTGTGAGACCACTTGTGTTAGCACTCCTGATACACTTGTTTTGGCAGGCCTGTGACCACCCACACATTCAGTGTGTCAGTAGAAGAATTCACAAGACGAAGCATATGGTTGTGCTCACAGCTAAGATTTATTATAGCAACACAGCAAAAATACACAGCTGTATCAGTAAGGGGGAGAGACAGATCAGGCAGCGTCTTAGGAAGCCATGTGCAGTCTTCCTTGTTGCATTAGTGAGGATCACCCCCAGCATTATGCTAAATACAAATTGTAGTAGCAAGCCTTATTTGTTGATATCTCAGGCAAAGCTTTCATTACTTCAATATTAAGTATGGTGTTTGCTTCATATTACTAAGTTACCTTCTATTCCTAAGTTTATTGAGGATTTCTTATCACTGTTGAGTTACATGTTGAATTTTATTGAATGTGTTTTCTACATCAGTAAGATTATTATTGTGATTTTTATCCTTTTTCTCTTTTCATGTAGTATGAGTGATATTAACTAATGTTCAAATGTTAAATTATCCTTACATTTCTGGACCAAAACCCACTTTGAGATGTATTATCTCTTTAAAAATCACTGGATTCTATTTGCTAAATTTCGTTGAGGATTTTCACATCTATGTTCATAAGAGAAGATGGCCTGTAATTTCCTTTTTTGAGTATTTGTGACCTCATAAAGAGTTGGGCAGTATTTCCTCTTTATTTACTGAAATAATTTGTGTAAGGTTTGTGTAATTTCTTCTTTAAATATTTTGAAGAATATTCTGAAGCCATCTGTGCCTGGAGTTTTCTTTGTGGGAAGGTTTTAATAACAAATTCTATCTCTAACGTATATAGGACTAGACATATTTTCTAATTGTTACTCTGTTTTGTTAAATTGTGTTTTTCAAGGAATTTGTGCATTTCATCTAAATTATCAATCTAATTGGCATAGAGTTGTTCATGATATCCTCTTTATAGTCTCTTTATAATCATATCTTACATATTATATATTTATATTTTCATTCTTTTTTCTTGATGACTGCTAAGGGATTTTTAATTTTATTAATCTTTCAAAGAATCATTTGATTTTAAAATTTTTCTCTTGTACATTTGTTTTACATTTCACTGATTTCTATTTACAATTTTCTTCTATTTCTTTTAGTTTTGATTTTTTAAGCTTGTTGAGATTGAAACAGATAATTTTAGCCTTTCTTATTTTCTAATATGTGCATTTAAGACTATTTCCCCTTAAGCACCACTTTACCTGCATCTTACAAGTTTTGAAATATTACATATTATCATTCAGTTTTATAATTCCTATTTTGATTTTTCCATTTACCCTTGAGTTGTATATACAAATGTATTGTTTAATTCTCAGACAATTGTGTTTTTTAAATTTTTGCTACTTATTTCTAGCCAAGTTCTCCATGGCCAGAAAACATAATCTGAGTTATTTCAATCCTTTGAAATGTGTTGAAGCTTGATTTAAGGCCCAGAATATGATAAATTTTGATAAATGTTCCATTTGCATTTCAAAATAATATGAATCTGTTATTAGGTGCTGAGTTTATGTGCCAATTAGATCAAGTTTGTTAATTGTGTTCACAATATTTGCTTGTTCTCACAGCCATTATGGGAGATGTGTTCATATCTTTATGATTGTGAAATTGTCTATTTATTAGTTTATTTTTGCTTTAAAGATTATGAAGTTGTGGGGAGGATACAGCTCAGCGGTAGAGCACGTGCTTAGCATGCACAAGGTCCAGATTTCAATCCCCAGTACCTCCTTAAAAAAAAAAAATTTTGAAGTCATAGTAATGGATACACATACAGTAAACTCACATATAAAAAGATGTATAGAATGCCTCATTAAGAGATATTTCTTAATGAGAAAAGGATCATTCTCATTATGTTTTATTGGCAGAATGAGAATCTTATTAAAAAATGTCTCTCTTTATAATAATGCTTTTGCCTTAAGGTCTACTTTATCTAATATTAAAATAGCTTTCTTTTTGGCTAGTGTTTGCAGTGTATATCTCTTTCTGTTCTTTAACTTTCTTTTAAAAAATCTGTGTCTCTTGTGCTCATTACATAGTTGGGTTTTATTTGATTTGGTTTTTGTCCAATATGACAGTTTTAGTATTTTAATTGGAGTATTTAGTCCTTTGCATTTAATGGAATTGCTGGTGTAGTTGGGTTTCTACCATGTTCCTGACTTTTTTTTAAACCGTGTTTAATTTTTTGCCTCCTTTCTTGCCTTCTTTTAGATTAATCAATCTTTATAATAATCCCATTTTTCCCCTCTGATAACTTGTTAGACATTCTTTTCTTTTTGTGTGTGTGTGATTACCCTGAATTAAAAGATCCATCTTTGTCTTATACTTTTAGTATAAATTCTTACTTATACCATTTTCCCAGTAATATAAGAAACTTAAACTACTTGGGCCCGTTACCCCTTTCTCACCTTTTACATTATTACTGTTACGAAGTTTGACTCTACATATATATTAAATTCCACAAATGTTAATATTCTTATTTTGTATGTTATTGCCAGTATACAGACCTCTGTATTTACTTTTCTAGTGTTCTTCATTGTTTCTTGAATTTTCATGTTTCTATCTGCGATCATTTGCCTTCCTTTTAATATTTTAGTGCAAATCTGGTGACAAATACTTTTTTTTCTTGAAATGTTTTTCTGCTATCATTTTTTACAGGATATTTTCACTGGGAATAAAATTTAACTTACTATTTTCTTTCAGCACTTTAAAGATATCATTCCATTGTCTTCAGATGCCACAATTCTGTTGAGAAATCAGCCATTTTACTGTTGCTGCTTTAAAAATAATGTCTATTTTCTCTGACTGCTTTTAAGATTATACTTTTGTTTTTTATTTTTAGCAATTATACTATGATGTTACAAGGTGTGGTTTTCTTTGTCTTTATCCTGCTTGAGGTTCATACAGCTTCCTGAACCTGTAGGTTGATATATTTTCGTGAGTTTTGGAAAATCTCAGCCATTGTATTATCAAACATTGCCTCTGCCCCATTCTATTTTTCCCCTTTAGGACTCCAGTATAAAATATATTAGACCTTTTAATGATATCCCACATATTTCCTAGCCATTTTCTGTGTTATCCTTTGTTCTTTTTTCCTTTGTGCTTCTGTTTGGAAATTTGTATTCACCTTTTTTCCAGTTCACTAACCCTGTCTTCTGTGTATTCAATCTGCCCTCAAACCCATCCACTCAATTTCAGATGCTGTAGTTAATTTCAGGTGTATCTTTTCAGTTTTAGAAATACCATTTGATTTTTTAAACATATTTTAGTTTTCTATTAAGTTCCTAAATTGTTTATTTTGTCCATGTTTTTCTCTATTGTTTGAAGTCCTTAATCATGGTTATTTTAAAAGTCTTTGTCTGCTAACTTCAATGAACGGAATCACCTGTGGGTGTGGTTTTATGCTTTTATTGAAAGCCAGATATTGTGTATAAAAACTGAAGAGTCTCTGTATGATGTTCTGTTCCACCAGAGAGGGCTCACCCTCTCCTCTGCTAGGGAATAGCGTGTAAAGACGATCACCTTAAGGCAGTTAGGATCCGCACTTAGTTGAGTCTGGTTTGCAGTTTTAAGTGATAGAGTTTTGTCTGGTTTACCCTTCTTCATAGTGCATAGTCTTCTAGGATTGTCTTTGTCTCCCCAGACCAGAAGATTCCACTCTGCTTTTCAATAGTATTTTTGATTCACAGCTTTATCCTCTTGCTTCTGAGAGCTGCAGAATTTGGCAAACATCTGGAGGGGTAACTAACCATACATTTGAAGCCTTTCAAACCCACCATTTTATCACTTTTGATCTGTGCAACCACCAGAAGTACTACTTGTTTTTCAATCATGAACAGTCACCTTCTGTCAGAGATGAAGCCTGAATTCTCAGCCTTATGCTAAGTCCAAATCAACAAGTGTCCCAGGTAAAAGGGGGACTGTCGATCATCAGTGTCAGCTCCCCACTTCAGTCTTTTAACTCCTAGTGTGTTCCTTGGGGTCCCTGTCTTTCTGCCGGCCTTGGTCTTAATGCTGTGAGATGGCAGGAAATTATACTACTTTTTCACAAGTTTAGTTCTTTAGCTTCCTGATCAACATCGCCTGATTCTGGCACATATCTTGAGGAGAAAACCAGTTGCGTGTTGAAGTCCTTTAAGTTTCCACTTTTGTCACTTCAGCACTATGCAACCACAGGAAATCCTGCTAGTTTCTCTGTCCCCTAATGGTGCTCACTGCCTGTGCTCAGCCCAAATTCTCAGCCTCTAGCTTCTGCTCCAGGAGAATGACTGCAGATACTCAGAGCTCAGTTTGATGTATTTCATCCAGTTCTGATTCTCAGTAGGACCTCCGATCTGGAAACAGAAATCCCTACCTCTTCATTCTTTGAAGAGGTACTACTACAACCTCCTACCTTTTTTCCTACCCTTGGACTGTCTTCAAATTTGTCATCCTCAGAAATATGAAAGTATTTCATTTAACCCAAATCTCATCTTGTGGGTTATCATTTAAAAAATTTTAATAGTTCTCCACAGCCTCGGCAAAGAAAGAAAGAGGAGTCTGGGAAAGAAAGAAGGGAGATGCTTATGGGTTAGCCTTTGAATCCTACACTTCTACTTCAAACAGTGAAGCTCATTTTTATCGGATTTATATATCAGTGTCCTGTGGGTTCACAGGTTCATTTTCTTGGTTTAAATATCAACCAGTAGATTAAAGTACTAAGTCCTTAAGACTCTCATGATCTGACGTGACTTGCATCTCCAGACTAATTTTCAACTCTCTGGCGCCCACCAAACTTCCTACAGTTCCCATTGGCTCTTAACCTCTTCCACTTCAGTAGAGACTGGTGCTTCTCAATCTCAGACTTTGGTCAAAATGTTCATGCTGCCTAAAGTGCCCTCTTCAATCCTTTAACTCCATAATTCCATGTTTCTTCTTCCTTACCTGATGAGGAAGTGAGTAGTCCTCACTGGTGCTGACATTACACTCAATGTTCATCTTTTCCCACCAGCTTTGTTGAAATACAAGTGACATAAAACAGTGTGTGAGTTTAAGGTGTACAACGGGTTGATTTCACACACGTGCATATTGTAAAATGATTGCCACAGTAGAGCTAATTAACACCTCACATCATTACTTTTTATGTGGTTAGAAAATTTAAGGTTTATTCTCTTACTAGCACATAGGCTTTCTTCACTCTTTTTCATTTTTTTTATTGTTTTTCTCTTCTGATTGGATAATATCAAAGTTTTTGCCTTCTAACTAACAGATTGTTATTTTGCTTATTCCATTGTGATATTGATGCTCTTTACTGTACTTTGCACTTCATTCATTGACCTCCTCAGCTCCAGAATTTCTGTTTCAGTTTTTTATGATTTGTATCTCTTTGTTAAACGTCTTAATATTTTCATTTATTGACTTCCCTATTTCATTGAATTGTCTTTATGTATATTCTTGTAGCTCATTAAGTTTCCTTAAAACAGTTATTTTGGATTCTTTTTCAGGTAAATTGCAGATCTCTGTTTTGAGGATCAACTCCTGGAAGACTACTGTGATCCTTTGTGACATCACGTTTCCTTGATTTTCATGTTCCTTGAAGTTGTGTGCTGCTGTCTTTGCATTTGAAGTAGCACCTCCTCCAGTATTTACTAACTGCCTTCAGGAGAGAAATAACTTCTGCCAGCCCTGCTAGGGATTCTGAGGCTTTCTCAGACCTTGTATAGACACACCTGCTCCATACTTCTTGCTCCATTAGTGGCAGACCTCTTAAATTTGGATGCCTTTTCTCAGTCCTGTAATGCACCAGGTTGAATTCTGACAGCTTTCCTTTTGTTTTCTCAAAGGGGGCGCTAATGCTCAAGTTGTAGTCTCTCTGGCCTGCATATTCTGGCTGGCTTTCTGAGCGTGTTCACCAGCCATATGCCAAAGCTGGCTCTCACTACTGTTATCAGAAATGCATGCAGGGAGCTGGACACAGGGCGGGTGTGTGTGTGTGTGTGTGTGTATGTGTGTGTGTGTGTGTGTGTGTGTGGTGTACCAAACATGGGATGCTTGTGAACCAGCTGGGGGTCCACAGGTGATGTGTCCCTTGCAGCTCATGGGCTGGTTTCTTGATGGAGTCCACAACACAGTATGAGCCGTGTCCCTTTAATGCCCTCCAGGAATTCTGTCAGGCATTCTCCCAGCCTCTTCCTACTCCCCAGTTCTGAAGTTCATGATTCAGTATTCTGGATGGGCTGAGAGAACTCCTTTCTGTGTTCCACACACCTGGGGAAGCCAGGTGGGCACTTACTCTCACTTTCCCTTGTTGGAGATATCACAGGCTCAGAAGATCGAGTTGAGCTGTCTGGTGGGAGGGTTGACGTGCAAAAATCCAACTGTTCCTTTTACCTTCTCCAATATGTCCAAACTCATATATATATATATTTGATTTAACACTGTCCTGGAAATAATAAAGTAAAAATAAGTGAAAGTGGCCTTGGTAGGTTTATGTGCAATTAATGAGAGAAAAAGATTAGGTGGAGAATACTGGATGTAAAACCTTGATTTGATAGCCTGCAAGAAATCAGTGTTAAGTTTTTGATCAGCAAAATGATATAATAAAAGCATTTGTCTTGGGCTATTTATCTAGCAAAGTATCAAATCTGAATTGGAATAGTCTGTCATAGTAGAATCCTCAAGCCAGTCTTAGCTTCCAGGTGTTTAACTAGTTAATGAAATCCTGGTGATTACACTTAGAAATGTCTTTGCAATATGAGCCATGGCAGTCTTAGTTCAGAATCTCAACCTCTTTCCTGGATTATAGCAATAGCCTCCTAATTCATCTCCTTCTTTACAGTTTCCTCGCTCCCATCAGTCAGTGCTCCTACCAAAGAGGTTTTTCTAAAAACAAGTTTAAGCTGCCTAAAAAGTTACTTGTCCATCTTTTGCTGACAAACTTCTTAGCACATTACACATAGCCCTTCACAACCTAATGCGACTCAGCCTCTTTAGATTTGTCTCATACCTCTCATTTCACATACATTTTGTCTTTTTAAGGACACCATGCCCTCGTGCATATCTGTGCCTTGTACACACTGTTTTCTTTTTCTGGAAAGTATCTCCACCCTTCCTCACTTGAAAAAACAGTTCAAATGTCACCTACTCTATGAAGCCATCCCCTATTCTCCCAGCAGATTTAAACAGATGGATCATGCCTTAGTCATCTTTGTATTTTTAGAACTTACTGCAGTATCTAACATTGTACTGGCTTCTACAAAGAACTGAGTTTTTTTTTTTTTTTAAGTATTTAAAAAGATAAAGATTACTGTTGTATTTTGAAAAAAATGTAAAACAATATGGAGCCATATAAAGTAAAAAGTGAGTGCCATCTACTCACTCCTGAAATACTCAGGTATAGTCACCATTAAACCCAATTTTGTGTGTATTATTTTGCACAATTTTTACGCATCACACACAGGCATAAGAATGTGTGTAGTTTAAAAAATTTGAGCCTGTGGTTTTGAATGACTGAATGAGTGAATAAAGGAACTTCTTTTATTTTAACAATCTGCTAATTGTTAAAGAAGACAAGGAAGAGTCTTTATGAGGATGAGGATAGGAATAAACAATACAATGTAAGGGAGTGTTAAAAAACTACTGCAACAACATGACTGAATTGCCTATAGTATGCTTACATAGAGTCAAATATAATTTCAAAGCTGCAAACTGTGAATTTATAGTCAAATATAATTTCAAAGCTGCAAACTGGATTTACAGGAAATTTTTAACAAGATGAAACAAGGGAGATAATCCTTTCTATATAACTCTCTGAATACCAGTTTCTATACCTGTATAATAGAAATAATTCCACCTTGCAGGATTTATGAAAGGATTAGGGATAATACATTAACATGCTTGGCACATAGTTGAGCAATAAATTATAGTTACTATCACTTGTATTGATCATGTTTTTTACAATAATGTGAGGGCAGATGATGTAGGTTATCTTGCTTATTAATAACATTATTCCTGCAATACAATTATTCTGAATTTCTTTCATTCTTTAAATCAGCTTTCAAATCCGGCAATGTGAATTTGGGTTTTATAAATTTGCATAAAATTATAGCTATCCTTTTTACTTGTCCTTCCTCCTGCTGACTCATAGAATCAGCTTTAAAATAGAAAAGCTATATTTATTTTGCATAATACTGCTACAGTGAGTGGCCAGAAATAACTCTGATACACTCTTAATAATTAAGGATGCTTGCAGATGTTGTTCTAATTGAGAAATAATTTGTAAACTAATTTGGGTATATGGGAACTATTAATATGCAATAGATCTTTCTTTCTAATTTATCTCTTCCATCTTTTTGTATACTGTTTTTAAAGGCAAACTCGTGATGTGATAATAGACTCTAAATGAAAGAAAATGGTTTGAAGAAAATTATACATGTAGTTTTCTTCATATATAAATTATATTACTGTTGTATTTTGAAAAAAGTTGTACATGAAGAAAACTAACTTTATTAAAATTTTGATTTGTAGGAAAGATAAGCTCAGAGATATTCAGATTATAATTTTTTCTCACATTGCTGCAATAAATTGTTACACTTTTGTAATGTTCGTATGTTTTTACTTTATTTCCCCAGTCAAAATATAACCCCTTTGAAACAGGTATGATGTCATCCTTTTTGTACCACTTCTAGTGCTATCTGACTGCTGATGAGTAAATTTTTTTAACATTTTTTTATTGATTTATAATCATTTTACAGTGTTGTGTCAAATTCCAGTGTAGAGCACAATTTTTCAGTTACACATGAACATATATATATTCATTGTCACATTTTTTCCTCTGTGAGCTACCATAAGATCTTGTATATATTTCCCTGTGCTACACAGTAGAGAGTAAATTGTTTTTAAATGTAGTATTTACAGTATAATCTTATTTCTAGAAATATATTTTACTTACGAGTTCAGAATCACATCTATACCCCGTGCTGAGCCTACTAGGTGATTGCTTCTACTGTTGCTGGATTATTTATCCATTATAATTACAAAAGCAAGACTGCTTTCTCTTAGGAATATTTTTTTCTTGAAGTGATATCTCTGTATCTAACTCTGTTATTCATCAGGGAATTCTCTTGGTCTCTGACTGCTGCTATTTATTGGTGCTACCTTCAGCTTTACCAGTGTGCAGTTATCAATGAATGTGATCATTGTTTTCATAGACATGTTCCCAAATTTTACACGGTTCCCATCTTGACCCATAGCTGTCCCTCCTGTTGGCCAATGACACTTGTAACAGGTAAGTGCTGTTTTCTATGGAGCTGTTTGTATATAAATAATTTGTGCAGGTACTAATCTTCTCACATTTTTTTATCTCCCTCTCTCTGTCACTCTCTTTGTCCCTCAATCCATCTGTCATGCTCAATACACTATGCTAGGTACTATAGGGGACAGAAAGAAGCAGAAGACTTAATGTTGTACTCAAGTAGCTTACCAAATGTTGAGGAAAAAATATTTGCACATAAACATAGATTAAAAACTGGAGTGCTATATGATGTCACAAGAAAATAATACAAGCTCATATACCCTAGAAGATCCAAGGAAAATCTTTTGAGCTGGAATGATGTGATGTGTTGACTGAGTCTGAGGGAGAGTCTGATAATGGGAAAAGCACAAGACAATGAATTGGAAGACCAGGTTTCCACCTCCACAACTTACTAACTATTGCAACCTTGCAACGTGGGCTTTCTGAAGTTAATTTCTCTCATCTATAAGTTGGGAACTATGATCATGATAATACCTTCTCTGTTGACTTCTTCAACTTGGAATTATACAATTAAGCACAATTACATTAAAATGTTCTGAAAACATTAAAGAATGATTCCAACCTAGGAGTATGTTGTTTTAGTTTTTCATCACCTACCACAGTGTTTACACTCAAACATTGCTAATTTAAAAAATGTTAAAAGTTCAATAGAAGGGGAGAAGCGATGCAGGTATATAATATGTATGTACATATGCTATTTAATATGGAGAGGAAACAACCAGAAAAGTAAAGACAGGGCTGTGAAGCAAATCTGACTTTTTTTGTTTCAGGACAATCCATACCATATCTATAATTATTTAGATACTAATAATAATTGTTATGAATAATGTAAGGAAAATTATAGCCATTATTTATTGAGTTTTTACTATGTGCCAGAGGCCATGTTAAGAACCTTTAACACATTTTCTAATTTAATCTTCATAATGATCTCAAGAATCAACCATTACTGTTCCTTCACAGAGGGGAAATCTCTGGGTCAGAGAGATTGTCATCTGGCAAGGTCACATAGCTAGTAAGTAACAAGAGCAGGATTTGAACCTAGATCTGTCTAACTTCTAAGCCTCTATTCTTATTCAGTAATTTCCATAACTTTGACATATCACAGAAAATGGAACAGTAAACTCAGAGCCAGACTGAAGTGGTTTGATGTACTTATTAAATCAGAAGAAGAAGTGGTTATTTAATTAATAAATTATTTCAAACAAAGGGGAAGTGAGGAATGATGCTATAGAGGAAACAGAAAGGCCAGTTCATGGAGGACCTGTATGCCATGTATGAGAATTGAAGCTTGATTCTGTGGGTAATCAGGAGCCACTGAAGATTTCAAGTACATAGAGTTAGTGCTCCATACGTGTCTGATAAACAAATGAATAAATGGGATTTGCCTTTTAGAAAGATGGACCTGCTGACAGTGTGGAATACAGTTTGGAGGGAAATAAGACTGAAAGTAGGAGAACTACATCAGATTTTGGGAAAATATGGCAGAGCCTGAACCAGTGGCATACAGGAGCTGGTTGGTACTGGCTTGAAGAGCCAGTTATGTGTATGTCAGGTTCAGCAACATCCAGGTGGTACTTTGAAATCAGCCATGGTGGGAGTATTTACACCATGGAGAGCTGATTTATCATCACACTACTGGCCTGAACAAATGCAGTGGCAATAGAGGCAAAGAGGAGGGAAGTACTTCCTAGAGAATTTAATGAAGTAGAATCAGCAACTTATCATCAGTTGGTCGATGGGGGAGGAGTGAGGGAGATTATAAAATGATTTATCAATTCCTGGCTTAGATAATTTCAGTGGGATTACTGGTGTCTCTTACCAAGAGAAGGAGTTCAAGATAGGGGAAAGATAGTGAATTCTGTTTAGGGAAAACTGAGGTAGCTGTGAAACATCGTGGTAAAGATGCACAGAAGAGAGCAGTTATACAGATGTGGGACCAAAAGGAGAGATCTGGATTCAAAATAAAATACGGGAATCATGAGGATATAACTGATAGCTGATGTGATGGAAATGGATGAACTTTTAAAACATAATAAAGGGACGGAACCCTGGAGAAGACTGTGGTAAGTCTTCAAGTTTTGTAAAGTGAATATACATGAAACCGTATGCCTTTTTGTTTAAAGAGAGCTTGCATAAGTAGGTAGAATTACATTTTTTGTGTAAATACTGAATTTGGAATAAAATTATCACTGCAGTGTACATGAGTTTTAAGGAATATTGGCATCTGATGAGAACAGAAATGTTACAGATCAGATCTATAAGAATTTTACAGCAAGATTTATTAAAATGACATTTTTAAAACCACAAAAAGATTTTTTACATATCCAAAAGAAGAGTAACTTTATGTCAAACATCTGAAAGAAGAGAAATATTCTAGAAAAATGTAGAGAAAAACTGTTTCAGAAATTGTAATTGTTCATTTTTGACCTCTGCCACTAGACTTTACTGGAGGTGGGGAGAATGTCTTGCCTTTTACCTACGTTTGGGAACTTGTACATAAGAAAACTCCCCCAAACACCTGTTTCTTGCAAGACAGGGTGAGAGGTGAGAACAGATGACCTAGAAGGTCCCTTTCAATCCTGAGAATCTGTGAAAAGGGAAGTGGTGATACTTGCTTATTACTGAAAAGAAGTGGGTTAGTCCTTTGCAGCATCAAAAGGCTAGTGATTCCAAAGCTACAGAAGGATAGCAGATTCTCCGTTCCATATTACACTGCTGAGAATTTTCTAACACAGCTATCCAGCAGAGGAAAGGCTGTTTCAGGAGGCGGCTATCCTTAAAACTGGAATGTAAACGCTAGAAGGGCTCTTAGATAGCTTTAGTTTCGGTCTTCCCAATCTTTTTCATGCCATCACCCCCAGGGAGAACAGTTGTACAGCAAACGCCATCAGGGAGAACAGTTGTACAGCAAACGCCATCGCAAGGCGTACTTGTCACACGTTCTCAGAGCTTAGGTTGAGAAAACTCTGATCTGGTCCAACATCCTTAACTGCAGTGGGAGAAATTAAATCTGAGAGAAGGGATGCGACGTTCCCGGATCAAAATGTTAATGCTAACGCTGGGGCTAGAATCCGTTTCCGGACAGCTAACTAGCCAAAGTTTCCTTCCTACAAATTAAGCATATTGCCTTGAAGACTGGGTCACCGATGGTTGCAGTGGATGGGACGATGGTATTGCTTTAAATGTGGTCCCGTGACTACTGGCATTAGAACTTGTTAAAGGTTGAGGAACTTGTTAAAAATACAGATGCATGGGACCCACACTGACGTACTGAATCACGCTTTGCGGTAAAGCCCGGGAATCTGCATTTTTAGATTTGAAACCGTGTTCCATTCCCCTCCTCGGCAGTGTGTAGTCGGCCTCCTGCTTGCACTGAGGCGCTCAGCTGGGCTCGCAGCACCCAGCAGCCCGACCTCAGCAGCGTGGGCGGCACAGCTACCCATGTCCTCGTGGTAATACTGTTTGTTACGTCCTAGCCCTTTCCGCCGTCACAGGCGGACGCCACCCAGTGCCTGGTCGGGGTGAGGACATCGTAGTGCCTCCATCAGCCTCCAGGACCCGCGGCGGAACAGACCGCGGAGGGGGCCCGGGGGCAGAGGCGGCTCAGCAGCGCCCCCTCGAGGCCAGGGCCCTCCGCAGGCGAGCCGGGCTGCGGTTTCCCTTCTCCGCCCCCGAGCTCCTCCTCCTCCTTCGCAGTACTGCCCACCAGGGTAGTCGGTACAGCGCCTGCGCCAGTACTTCCTTGCCGCGCCTCCTGCCTAAACCGGATGTTAAGCGATTTCCCACAGTGCCCCGCGAGTGGCGGGCATGATAGCGGAGTGTGGACAGTTTCTCACGGCTTCAAGTCGTCATTGTTGGAGTTGTTCTTGTGTGCCAGGGGGCTGTACGAGGTTGGGGCTTGGTTAGTGCTTTGTCCGCGGCTGCAATGGCGCTGCTCCGGGGCGTGTGGGGCGTGCTGAGTGCCCTGGGAAAATCAGGAGCGGACCTCTGTGCGGGCTGTGGAAGTCGACTGCGTTCTCCCTTCAGGTAGGACAGCCCGCCTGCGCCTCAGGAGGCGGCAGGGCTCAGGACAGCCTGGGATTGGAATGTAGGCGCTTTTCTCCCCTTTCTGATCTTCCTAAAAGGTCAGGGCCATCTTGGCCCTTTGATTCACACCTCGACCTTGCCTAGGGGGTCGTGGTTTTGGGACCAGGCCTTACTCCATCACTACCCAGTGCCTTGGCTTCCGGCCTCCGTCCACCTTCCGCCTTCCTCTCCGCCCCTCTTCACCATTCATCCTTGGAGCACCCGGTTCGGCGTGCCCTGCGAAGTTGCTCCAAGAGCCTCCCGCCTTCATTTAGGCATGGAGAAGGCGGGGCCCAGGAGCTTTCCTCCACTCTCTGCCCTAAGGAGGTAAGGGCTTTGGGACTTAAGTTTTGCAAGCTCTTACCCCTGGATAGGACAGGATTTTAAATGTAACTAGCTTTCTTGTCGGCGGTGTCGTATTAGCATCTTGATGACATCTTATTTGGCATCTGTGTTCGTGTGCATATGAATATGGGCACTTAAATGCTTAACGATGGTTATTTTCTTTTTATTTGTATGTAGTTTTGCGTATGTACCGAGGTGGTATTCATCCAACTTGACTGGTTATCCAAAGAAGCCTATGACTTCATACGTTCGATTTTCTAAAGAACAGCTACCCTTATTTAAAGCTCAGAACCCAGGTAAGGAGTTTTGGGCTTTGTACTCTTCCCTGATGTAATAAAGAGATCATTAAGCAGTTAGACTGCAAACGTGATTTACACTACTAAACCACCTACTGCCTGCAGAAACATAACCGTTCAGTTTGATGGACTGTAAAATAGGAGGTTTTTTTTTGTTTGTTTGTTTGTTTGTTGGTTTTTTTTTTTTTTTACCATAAAGGTGCTTTAAATGTAATTGAGGACTAGTGAAAGATACTTTAAAAATAGTGTATAGAGGGGGAAGCACCCAGGGAAGAGGATGAAAAAGCTGGATTTTGGGCCTAGTTGTCAGTGGCCTAGAGGACCATTGATGAATCATTTTATCTCTTGCTTACTAGCTCCTCCTTCTGCCTCAGGGAATTGTTAAAGTTGCAGTGAAATAACTTTGTGGAAGTGTTATGTAAACTTTAAAGCTCTGCACAAATTAATGTTAATTTCAAGTGCTTTTTCACTGAAAATTGGTTCTTGAGTTCCTGAGATTTCCAGTTAGGTTTGTTGACGCCCTAGAAAGACTGTGGGTCTTCATTTGGGTTATAGTGTGAAAATAATGACTAAATTAGTAATAGCCTTTGCTTAAGATTTCTAAAGCCCTTTCACACACAGTGCATCACCAGGCACTTGGGAAAATCAAATGAGTTGTAATCTCACATTATAAAGAATTGGTTTAAGACACATGCTTAAGTACTTACATCTTTTAAAATGTAGGAGTTGAAACTAACAAGTGGTTTGTTAAATCATTTATACCTTGTTATTCCAGTTAAGATGGGGAAGGAAGTGGGGAAGAATGAATTGATTTTAGGATGATTTAGTTTTTTTGCAAATGGTATTATGAAATACAAGGAGGTGTTATGTGAATCAAGACTATATTTTGTTGTTTAGTCAGGTTTTATGAGCTTGATAATTACTGAAAGACTTGAAAAAATTGTTTCAATGAAATATGAAGTAAAAATCTTGTAGACATTGATTACCCAATTGCTTAAACTAATAATGAATTTCTGAGGACCATTTTGGTAGTGTGTGATATATTCCTTAATTAATCGATAACAGACTTTAACACTGTTAAAGCATTAAGTTATTTATCATTTAAATTAGCTGGTTAAAGGAAAGATAAATCATTGTATTAAGTTGTGTGAGTATAGGGGTGTCTGTAAAAATACTAACTTTCAGAGCTAGTGGATTATGTGTTCCTGGAAGTCTTTAGAAATTAATCCTGAGACATAAAATTGTGACATCTTTTTTCACTATTCCATTCTATAGATGCGAAAAATTCAGAACTGATAAAAAAAATTGCTGAGCTTTGGAGGGAACTTCCTGATTCAGAGAAAAAAGTAAGCATATAGGTTTTCAACATTGCTGACCAGTTATTCAGTTAAAAACAGTTGTCATCTCCTTTAAGGGACCAGATGCCCTGGGTTTTACTTAACATCCATTGCCCAAAAGGAACTTCATACCTTCTGATCCATGTAGATGATGAGACTGGATATATGGGGGTGGCAGTGAAGAGTTGGCAAGAATTTGAAATTGGAAGCCAATTGCTAGATTCTCACCTTGGTTATCATGTATATGAAAAATACGTGATTTATAAATGAGATTGCAAGGCACATTTTCTACCTGGTGGTTCGGTATGTCTTTACCCAAAGTCATGTTAATTGTCTCTCCCTGGCAGATGTGCTATGTTTAATTAGCCAGCAACAGCATAGTGACTTCTTATTTGGGTCTTTTAATTTATAGATATATGAAGATGCTTACAGGGCAGACTGGCAGGCATACAAAGAAGAGATAAATAGAATTCAAGAGCAACTAACTCCAAGTCAGGTGGTATTGTTGGAAAAAGAAATCATGCAGAAACGTTTAAAAAAGAAAGCGTTAATAAAAAAGAGAGTAAGTATCATTGAAATATTCTTTTCCTTTGACAAAGAACTGAAATTTATGTATCTATGAATATAGGTCTTTTTTTCTTATTTTGATGATATATGTGGCTATATGGTAGAATGTCATCAGGTGTACTCCAGTTAGGAAAAAAGGACAGTTCCCTTCTGCCACTAGAGAAGCACTTGCCTTTGAGTCTGTGTTGGAAACCCTTGTTGATACTTTTGGATGTATCTGAATTTAAGATACATAGTTAGGACTAGCATGAAAGCTGTAGGAACATAGTTTTGAAATAGCTAAATCAGGAATAGCAAGAATCTTCGTTTCTGAGTCTTATCTAGAATAGCCTGCTGATTTGAATTGTTCTATAGCTAATGGTGAATTTGATTCTGAATATTGCTGAAGAGATTGGTCTGAGAATTCCAGCATTTGTGCCATGTCTAGTTCTGATGCTTGCTTTGTCTCTTCAGATTAGGTTTTTCACCTTTTAGTATGCCTTGGAATTTTTTCTTAATAGCTAAACATGATATGCTAGGTAAAAGGAACTGCTGTAAATAGGCCTTGCTAATGTGGTGGTAAGGTGTGGGGGCAAGGCAAGTGTTATACAGTCCTGTGATTAGGTCCTGGTCCTTTAATGAGCCTATGCCTTTGCATCGTGAAGTTCACAAGTGTTCCTCAGATTTTTCTCCCCCTCCCTTTGGTGGAACAGGATGGCTTGACTGAGCTGCCACTCAGGGTATTCCTTTCACTCAGTTCAGGCTCTGATAGTACCCTAGCAGGTTAGGTTCTGATTAACTAGTTTTCCTTGAGGGCAGTCTTTGTTAAGAATAATAAAGTGCTCAGCCATTTCAAAAAATTCCTTTTCCTCTCCTCCTGCTTGGAGTAGAAGAGGATTTTTCTTGATATTTAGTGTGAGAATCTGGTAAAGTTCCTGGAGGTAAATCTCACAATATTGTGAGGGCTTTCCTATGACTGTGTCCCCCTGGAGTTTTTAAACTCTCAGAGTTGCCCATGTGGAACCTCTAGCATTTTGTTAACTATAGTTCAGGTTTTCCTACCCAGCACGGGTTTCCACTTCTGAGTCTCTCCTTCTATAAGCTCCCTGTGTTCACCTGTCTGTGTCTGTGTCTCCAATCTTGGGGGTAGCAGTTTGCCCTGTGTCCTCTTCTGTGGATCCAAGAAGAGTTGTTGATATTTTAGTCTCTTGAGCTTTTATCCTTGTTGGGACAGAGTGGTGACTCCCAAGCTTCTTACATGGGGAACTGGAAACCTGAATCTTGAGTATTTTTTCCTGCAGATTTCCATTCTCCTGTAGGAATTTTTCTTCCCATTAGGTTCCCAGTTCCAACTAGTTAGAGATCAGGTGAGAAGTGTGGGAACCAGGAAGTTGCAAGTGAAGCATCTAAGAGAGAAAACTCTAGTAGTAGCTCTAGAAACAGAAGGGGAAGTGATGCATGGTTAAGTTGTAAAATGCCTAGAGTCAACAGTAGTTGCATGACTGAAAGGTTCAGGAGGAAGGAAGTGATCTCTACGTGTAAATCAGAGGAGCCCTACTTTACTTATCCATGAAAGTTGGGTTTGTTATTGACTATACCAAATTGCTATTAAAAGCCACATCATTTTATAAATTACAATACTATTTAAATTCAGAAACTAAATAGGCAATATCCCTCATCCTCTGAGCTTAGAAACTGAATTGATTTAGATAGCAAGGAATACTTGTATTCTCTTCCATTCCCACCCCACTTTTGATACCTAGTAAAAAGAACTGAATCTAACACATCTATTGAGGGTTAAAGGTTGAGAGACATGCAGAGAAGGAAATGAAATAGGAGTTTTATTAACAGATGTTCACGAGTTGTGGAGGCACATAGTGATTTGTCCAAGGAGATGGTAGTGTCCTGTAAGGATGAAACAGAGATTGTTTTATCTTTTAAGAAAGGTTATGTACATATGTGCTCAGTTATTCAGTTCATGGAGACCATGAAAATAATATGTAAAGGAAATGTTTTTGTATGAAAAATAATTAATAAAATTATAATAATTTTCAAAATAGTACTATCAAAAAATTCTGACCCTAAGAGGGAATAGTCACATACTTTATATAAGAATTGTAATACTCACTTTAAAGAACATTCTGTAATGCATAGTAGTGACTAAAGTTTCTGTAGGTAAAATTAAGTCTCAGAGGTTAAAACTTCATCTCACTCTTCGATTTTTAATACTCAGGAGTTAACAATGCTTGGAAAACCAAAAAGACCACGCTCAGCTTACAACATTTTTATAGCTGAACGCTTCCAGGAAGCTAAGGATGGTACATCACAGGTAAAACAGAACTGTGTTTGTTTAAAAAATTTTTTTTATTCTAATTTTTAAATACCTTGACAAGAAATTTTAGTGGTGCCATATGTCAGGTGGTAAAAAGAAGTAGTAAATACTATAAACAAGTACCATGTACAAATAAGGCCCTCTTTCTTGTATCTCTTTTAAAGAAAAATCCTTTTTCTTACCACATACAATTAATTTGAATATGTAGTTGCCAATATGTATATATAGTTAACTTTTTTAATTTAAAAGACATGTAAAATTTTCAAGTTTATAAAGGTGTTAAACTTCTGGAGACTTTTCCTTTCCAGCAATTCTTCATTGTTTTACAATCACTAGGAAAGAATGAGAGTAGAGGTATAATATTTTGTACCAGGATTTGCATATCATCTATGGCTTCATGTTGTATCCTTTAGTAAAATTTTGGTTATGCCCATGGCAATGTGTTACACATGTGAATGTCGTCATATGAATGTGTCAAAAAAAAAAGCTTGTCATTCCTGTTGTGGCTTAGTCTTTCCTTTATTTCCTTCTCAGAAGCTCCAGATTGGCAGTTGTATTTTTCCTTTTATAATATGACGTGGTAAGAAAAGTGTTCAGATCCCTAACTCTTGTCAGTCTGAGATTTAGGTTTTTGCCCCTCTGCCTCTTTGGGTTACTTGGATCTTTAGTTCATTTCGCACATCCTGTTAAATATATGATTAAATAATGTGTATGTTTTATGTACTTTTTTTCAGGCTACATACTTTCGCTGATTTACTTCTATTGGGATTTTGGATATAGTGTCCATTACTAAATCTACATTACTACATTACTAAAAATGCAAGCCTATTTATTTTTTTAATATATTTCTATTGAAGTATAGTCAGTTTACAATGTTGTGTCAATTTCTGGTATACAGCACAATACTCTGGTCATATAGGAACATACATGTGTTCATTTTCATATTCTTTTTAACCATAAGCTGCTACAAGATAATGAATATAGTTCCCTGTGCTGTACAGTATAAATTTGTTTATTTTATATATAGTAGTCACCCTATTTATTTTTTAAGTTGGAATTTGCTCAGTCACGAATTTACCATGGACTTAGTTTTCTTATTAGTATAAGAACGTTATATGCTAGAGAATCCTTCTAAATCAGTGATTCTCAACTCTGTACTTTGGAATCGTCTTGGAATCTTCATAGCTGGGTCTTTTTCCTGGAAATTAAAATTAACTCGATTATATCATTTTTACTCATGTAAAAAATGTTGGTTATACATCCTTATAGTAGAAAGAATCAAAATAAGGTTTGTTATGAAAGATACTAGTTTTTAAGTTAGGGTCCTTACTCCTAAAGCAAATACATTTTGTTATAGTTTATTCTTGCGGTATTTCCACATCTCTAAATAATATCCTTATATTGTTACCTCTTGATTTTTTTGAAATTTTAAGCATTACCTATTTTAGGCATTACCTCCCACTGTTTATTTAAGATGAAAATTAACTTTTTCTCATTCTGCTATTCACAGTTCCATCACCCTATTGCCCAATATAATTACCATAATTTTGTTTAGATCAGTATTGAGTACTTACTATGTGAACTGTATTCATAGGTGAGCTGTTCCACTTGCTAAGATTATTTTTCCTTTCTTATAAGACTTTTCCTGAAATTGATTATGTCTTGTTTTTTATTTGCTTAGTTTTTTATGTACTATCAGTAATTCAGCCTCAGGCTCTTCAGTTTTCACTAGCTTTGAGTACATTTAGTTGCATTAGATATTCTGTCAGTTTGAATCTGGAGCTGTTGATTTGTTCCAGTTTGGTTGTTTCCTTTTCTACCTAGTGTTCAGCTGACATCCTGGGACCTTCTTCATCCTTGTGGTGCTTTTGCTTCTTTTGTTGTCTTTCTTGGTTTACTAATTCTGTTATAGCATCTCCCCCAGTAAGAGTACATGGGAGATTAAGTTTTTGAGATTTTGTATGTCTAAAAATGTCTCCACTTAACATTTGTTTGATAGGTTGACTTGACATAGAATTCTAGGGTAGAAATCATGTTCTCTCAAGATTTTTAAAAGATTGCTCCTTTCTCTTGTAGCCTTTTTAAATTGCTTTTGAGAAGTATAAAGCCATTTTCGTTGTGGATCTTTTGAATGTGATCTGATTTCTTTTTTCTCCCCTTTTCTCTCGCTCCCTTTTTTTTCCTTCTGACTCTCTTGAACTCTTACTTGTTTATGCATCTTCTGAACTAGTCCTCTGATTTTCTTAACTTACCTGTATTGTTTTCTCTTTTCTGTCAGTGTAGTTTTTGCTTTTCTTTCTGGGATATACATTTTCACTTAATCTCCCTGTTTTCAGCATGGTACCATTACCCCAGCTGTACTGGGTATTCACAGAGCAACTGTTTGAAAGGATGAATGTCCTCCATGGTGGGGGTTTAACCTCTTTTTAAACAGACCTTTTCCATCAATCCTCCTGTTTTAGCCCAACCTTCACCTCTATTTTATACCTATCTGGTGCTGCCAATTTCTGTGCTACTTGGGAATTCTGCATTGTAAATCAATCTGCCTTTTTGACTTTCCCACAGCAAGCTAAGTTATAAAAAAAAAATGAGGGCATTTAAGCAATTCTTTCCAAAACTAAGAGAACAGTTATTTAGTGAGTAACTATACCTGAATATATTAGATGTGTTTGTAAAGATAAATTTAAAATGTTCAAAACATAGTGGTTGTGTAGGCTCAGATACTATTTTGTACCTTTATTTTTGTTGATAGGAAAATAAAATGCTGTCAAAGCTTTGGTCAGAATAGTAAAGTTCATTGTTCTAACTCTACTTCTTAAAATCACTGATGTTACCCTCCTAGCTTTAAACAGATACTTTTCAAATCATATTCCTCTTTCCCTCATATTCTCCTTCTCCTGTCCCTCTGTCTCTGCCCCTCATTCTCCACCCACCCATTTTCCCCTTCAGTCTTTGCTGTCTGGGAGCAACAGCACAGGCTGTGTGAGGTGTACTCACTCTCCTCTCTGCCTCTTCTCCAGCTGTGGGATTCCTGCATCCCTTTAATTTTATAGATGAAGAACCAAGCCTAAGGGAGGTAATACGACTTTTTTCCAAGTCACATAATTAAGTTCAGCTAAGTAGAATAAGGACCAGTTGTTCCTATTGCTAACCTAAACACTTCGGCACAAATTTTAGAAAAAAAAAACACTAAGCTACAGAGAGGAAATAAAAACACTTAGTTTTTAAACTTAATCTATGACAGAATGTAGATTATACTCAAATATTAATATTTCTGAATCCAGAAAGACAAATATCTGCACAGCAAAAGGAACCACCAACAAAATCAAAAAGTCATCCTACCAAATGGGTAAAATATTTGTAATGATTTATCTGATAAGGGGTTAATATCCAAAATATATAAAGAATGCATACAACTGAATAGCAAAAAAAAAAATCTGTTTAAAAAAGGGCAAAGGATTTGAATAGACCTCTTCCAAAAGAAGACATACAGATGGCTAGTAGTACATGAAAAGGTGCTCAGCATCACTATCAGGTCAATATAAGTCAAAACTACACTAAGATATCACCTCATACCTGTTAGAATGGCTACTTATCAAAAGGTCAAGAAATAACAAGTGTTGGTGAGGATGCAGAGGAAAGGGAACCCTTGTACACTCTTGGTGGAAATATGAATTGGTGCAATCACTATGGAAAACAATTTGGAGATTCCTCAAAAAATTAAAAATAGAACTATCATATGGTTCAGCACTTCTTGTGCATATTTTTCTGAAGAGAGCGAAACACTAACTCAAAAGGATATCTATACCCGTATGTTCACTGCAGCATTATTTACAATAGCCAAGACACAGAAGCAACCAATGTGTCCATTAATGGATGAATGGATAAAGAAAATTACATATGCAGTGGAATATTATTCAGCCATTATAAATAAGGAAGTCTTACTATTTGCAACATCATGGATGGTCCTTTATAGAGTATTACACTAAGTGAAGTCAGAAAGACAATATATAATCTTATTTGTATGTGGAATCTTTAAAAAAAAAAAAAAAAACTCTAGATACAGAAACCAGATTAGTATTTGCCAGAATGGGGGAAGGTGGGTGAAATGGGTAAAGGTGGTTAAAATGTACAAACATCAGTTATAAATAACGTCCTGGGATGTAATGTACAAGAATTGGTGAGTCTCTGCCCATGATTCTTGATTATCTGAGTTTTTGTTGTTGCAATGAATAATTTAAAAAACCTTCCTCTAGTCACTGAAGTCCCTATATCTGGTTCTTAAACATACATTGTTTTACAGGTAAAGCTGAAAACTGTAAATGAAAACTGGAAAAATCTCTCTAGTTCTCAAAAGCAAGTAAGTAGTATGGTTCTAGTCTCAAGTGTCTAGTTAGAATATCTATGAGAATATATTAGGACAAGTCTTGATTCATGTGAAAACAACGTTATATCACTAAGTTCACAGTTAAAATATTTTAAAGTTATTTTCGTATTCTTGGAACTAATTTGGCTTTTTTCTTTTGGTAGTTTTTGGCTGCAAATAAAGTTGGTTTTTAAAACATTGTCATTTATAACTTAGTGTTGCTCTATCTAGTGATGATCACAGTCTGCTCTTGCTCCTTTTCCACATTCCAAGCCTTGAAATTGTAACAACTTCATTAATACTTAAAAATCTTTATCTCTTACCTTTTTCTTGTCTAATTTTTACCTCACAGAAACACTCCTTTTCAGTCCCCCTTTATACATGCACAATAGTAAGGTAATTTATAGGGAAGCATTTCAGAAATTATTTGCAGAAATTCCTCTAAAGAAATCATTTTAACAATTACACTTTTTCTCAGGTATATATTCAACTTGCTAAAGATGATAAAATTCGTTATTATAATGAAATGAAATCTTGGGAAGAACAAATGGTTGAAGTTGGACGAGATGATCTTATACGTCGCAAAATGAAGCACCCAGCAAAAAATGACACTGAGGAGTATTAAAATAGAAGATTGAGTTATGTTCATAATGGATAGACACAAGAAACCAATTAGGTCTCAATACCTAAAGCTGTTGTAAAATTAGAAAGGATAAAGTTGGTAAACATTTTATATTTAATTTCTTTTTCTTTAGCCCATGGACTTCTGCCAGCCAGTTCAATACATTTTGTATTGGTATCTTGCTTTGAAAACCCAAACAGATGAGAGTTCATGCGGAATTTATTTTGTGTTTAGGAACTACTGAGGATCAAAATAATCGATGAAAGGTAACAAGTGAATCATTTTACCTTTGATAAAGGTAAATCAAACTGTGAGGGTTTTTTTTTTTTTTATACTTGATGACTATGGAAAGAGTATTCTTGTTTCCTTATATTATGGAAGCAGGAGTTTCCTGTTCAGTGTCTCAAATTTTGTGGAAGCCATAGTGTGCTATGATACAACTGTGCATTTTTAAAAGAGTGTCCAGAACTCATCTTGGTAAATTCCAAATCCTAGGTATAATTCATATTGCAGTCAGATTTGATGGTTGTACATGCGAGGAACTGCTGGTGTCAGTTGGAACTTTTATGAAAGGGATGGTGAGATTTATAAATCTTTTCCTCATGGTCTTTTTTCCTAAAGTAAAAACTAAGAAATTATGTACCAAATCTATTTTGCAGCTTTCTGTCTTTTTTTTTAAAGTAAGATTTGTATTCTGAATAATTTTCTCTCTCATGTAAATATATTTATCCAGAAAGTAGAAAACTTGTCTGGTATAAGCTTTAAAATGAGAGATATAAAAAAACAAGTCTCCAGAATCTCTAGACTTGGAACCTGTAATTTTAAAACATGTTGCGTAACCTATAAAAGTCTAAAAGGGACAGCCAGCTCTGGCCTGTTGGCCGAATCCAGCCTGCTTCTCATGGCCTTGTGAGCTAAGAACTGTGTTTATATTTTAAATGTTTAAAAAAAAAAAGAATATTTCAAGATGTAAAAATTAACATGAAATTCAGTTTCCATAAGTAAAGTTTTACTAGAGCAAAGCCATACCATATCCTTTACTTATTGTTTATGGCTGCTTTTGTGCAACAGTGACAGAGTTGACTACTTGCTAAAGAGCTGCGTAGCCTGCAAATGCTGATCCATATAGTGTGGCATGAGATTCTCTTAAATTATTTGCTGTGGCTTGGTAAAATGAACCTTAAGAGATTGCCGGTTAGCACATAAACTTCATCATCTTTTAGAATTTGTTTATCATTTTAGGAGGGTCAAAGCAAAGGTTTGTAAAATCCACACCACCTTTTTGTGCTAAATAATTCAACTGTCATCATCAGTTCACAAAAATAGGATAACTCAAAATTTATATGTACTTTATATTATGCAAAAGATTACACAAAAAATTGTATATCCTAGATCTCCAGAAACAAGTGAAGATTTTTGTTGTTTGTGGATAGAAAATAAGTAAAAAGTCACAAAAAATGACTTTTTATATACTGAACTTGATAAAGGTAGGGACTGTGAAGAAAAATATAACTTAAAAGGAAACATAAGATTTACATATATAAAGTTGAGTGTTTTCAAACAACTTTCCCTGTGGTTAGGAATACAGGATGGAGTCTGTCATTAGATAAATAGACACCAGGGGTCTGAGGCTAGACTATTTTTGGGGGGAGGATTTAGGAAAGAAAAGACGTGTGCTAGTGCCTGTCACAAGTTTTTCTCGGTTAGGTTTCCAGGAGAGAATTAAGCTGTATTCCCTGTAGCATCTAGAATAGTGCTGATTTTGTCCTTAGGAAAATGGAGAAAATAATCACTCGAATCATTTACTGTGCTTTATGCTTCAGATGAGCCCAGGAGCCAGTGTTTGTAATGAATATTATAGAATGGGTGAAGTAGAAAAATGAATTATGTAAACACCTGTAGGACAAATGTAGTATAAAACATGACTTTGCAATTACCTTCTGAGCTCTTTTGGTACTTTATAGTGAACATATTCAAATCATGTCTTCCCAAGTATATTGTGGAGTTCAGTGTCTAGTAAGTTCTCAAGTATTTACATCTTAATATGGTGAAAAGAGCTAGAGCAAAACCATTTTATGATAATATTTGGGTTTCTATGTTTCTAAAAAAATTGTTAATGCTTCAAATATTAGGATAACCTGATTTTACACCTTAATAAAATTTAGTACATGTTGAAGACTGGCATGCCATATATCAGATACCATCCAGTTTAACAGTATACACAAGTTTTCTGTTGTTACAAAGAGTAAGAATTTACATCAAAAACCATTGGCCAGTCATATAAATTCTTACTTTTAAGGCTTTTAAGTTGACCCAACAAAGTAATTGCTGTAAGAGGTAAAGAAGAGTGCCACGAGAAGGGATGCTGAAGAAATGAAAGTGGTGTTTATGGTGTCTGAGCAGTTGGTCATAAAGAGATGTTTATACTTTGGTTCATTAGCATACCAATATTAGATTTTTTGGAATAATTTGATGACGGACAGGGCGTGTGTGATGATTTTACTTTCTGATTTTTATTTAATGAATATTATGTGCAAATTCAGCCTACTGTAATCATGTAATTTTGCTGTTGCTTTTGGCTAACTCCTTTTTTTTACAAGTTTTTTAAATAGTCCCTGTGAATGTGTGTATTTAAATTTCTGAATTAAAATGATACTACTTACAAGTGTAGTTAAAGTAACTAGAAAATTTTATTGATTTGCCTGACATTTACTATACCTAGAATCACCACCAGGTTGTGCTAAAGTAGCAGGAAGTTTTTATATGGTTAAGTGATAGTACCCCATTATTTCTTCTAATTTTATGTATCTTTACTATAAGAATATTCTCTCCCTTTCTTTCCTGTCCTCACAGCCACTCTCCCTCCTTCTCTTCAAAGCTCTAAGCTGTTACAGACAAATTTGAAAATGTTATAAGTACAGATTGTATGTATATGTTTTGAAATTTTAAAACAGTAATACTCTTTTTTAAAACTGAACCTTTGGGAAGAATAAGAAACAGAAAGTGAAACTATACAAAGCTAGTATCAGTCTCACATTGTTCACAAATAAAATACTTTTGGTAATTGAAGGAAATAATAAAGATCAGAGCAAAAAGAGAGACTAAAAATCAGGAGAGAAGACCAATGAAACTAAGAGCTGGTATTTTGGAAAGATAAAATTGATAAACTTTTCATCTGCCTCATTAATAAAAGAAGGCCCAAGTAAACAAAAATTAGAAATGCAAGGGAAGTGACAACTGATATCACAGAAATACAATCAGAAGAGAATTCTGCAAATAGTTATATGCCAATAAATTGGGCAACCTAGGAAAAAATGGATGAATTCCTAGAATCATACAATTTTCCAAGACTAAATCAGGAAGAAATAGAAAATCTGAATACACCAATTACCAGTACTGAAATTAAATCTAATTTAAAAAACTTCCAAGAAGCAAAAGCTCAGGACTGAATGGCTTCACAGGGGAAGTCTACCAAACATTTAAAGAGTAATACCTTCCTCGAACTATTCCAAAAACATTGAAGATACTATATATAGAAAACCCTAAAGACTCCACCAAAAAGAAGAGGAAATACTTCTGAACTCATTCTACAAGGCAAGCATTAACCTGATAACAAAACCAGACAAAGATGCTACAGAAAAAGAAAATGCACAGGCCAATATGCTTGATGAATATACATGGAAAAATTCTGAACAAAATCAGAAACATAAATCCACGGAATGGATTAGAGAACCAGAATAAACTCAAACACATACTGTATGACAAAGAAGATTATACAATAGGGAAATTACAATCTCTTCAATAAATGGTGCTGGGAAAACTAGATAGCTACATATAAAAGAATGAAATTGGAACATCTTTTCCATATACAAAAATAAACTCAAAATGGATTTAAGACCTAAATGTAAGGCTTGAAATCATAAAACTCCCAGAAGAAAACAAGTAGTATGCTCTTTGACATAGGACATAGCAATATTTTTTTGGATCTGTCTCCCCAGGCAAGGGAAACAAAAGCAAAAATAAACACATGGGATGTAATCAAACTTAAAAGCTTTTGCAAGGCAAAGGAAACCAGCAACAAACTGAGAAGGCAATCTACTGATTGTGAGAAGATATGTGCAAATGATGTGATAGGTGTTAATATGTAGAATATATAAAGAACTCAAAACAACTCCATATCAAAAAAGCCAAACAACCTGATTGAAAAATGAGCAGAGAAACTGAATAGGCATTTTCCCAAAGACATACATATGGCCAACAGGCACGTGTTAAGATGCTCAGAATCACTAATCAGGGAAACAAGTCAGAACCACAATTAGGTATCACCTCACACCTGTCAGAATGGCTATCCTCCAAAAGACAAGAAATAACAAGTGTTGGTGAGGATGTGGAGAAAATGGAACCCCAGTACGTTGTTAATAACAATGTAAATTGGCACAGCCACTGTGGAAAACTATGATGGTTCCTCAAAGAGTTAAAAAATCCAGCAATTCCATTCCTGTATATATATCCGAAGAAAATCAAAACTGTTTCAAAAAGATATGTGTACCCTAATTCCATATGTAAATATAAAATGTAATTATTACTCAGCCATAAAAAAAAAGAGTAAAAATTTGCCACTTGTGATGGACCTGGAGGGTATTACACTTAGTTAAATAAGTCAGACAAACAAATATTGTACGTTTTCATGTATATGTAGACTCTAAAAAATAAACTAGGCAATATAACAAAACAGAAACAGACTCATACAGAGGAACAAACTAGTTATTAGAGAGAAGAGGGGCAAATAGATGAAGGAGATAGGTAAAAACTACTACGTATAAATAAGCCACAAGGATATAATGTACAGCATAGGAAATACAGCCAGTATTTTATAACTATATGAAGTATAATCTATAAAAACATTACATCATGATATACCCCTGAAAATAGTGTAATACTGTAAGTCAAGTATACTTTGATTTTTAAAAAATTGCTTTTTTTAAGTTGAAATTTTTATTCATTGAATCTTGGTTAGGGAAGCAATGAGAGGAGGAGTCTAAAGTTGTTTATTATTATTAATTATTATTAGAAATTATTAAAGCATTATGACCATTCTTCTACTCAATTTTGAATTTTTTTCCTCAGCAGTCTGAACAGTTCTTCAGTAGTTGTGTGACTAAGGTGAACAGTTTTACTGGTGGTAGTTACCTAGAATTGCCAGTAGTTTTTCCAAGCTGAAATTTGTACCCTGACTATAATACTTTGTAGATGGGGAGTAGTGGAGATTTGTTAAAAGTAGAAACATTTTCTTATAATTTTGACGTGAATAGCATCTGAATTTATGTATGTTTAGTATCAGATATTAACAGTTTGAAAGATTTTTCCAAAACTCCTCACCTTCAGTTTTTACTTTTGCTAAGCTCCTAGTTGTCATTTGTAATAAGAGCCAGACTGACAAATTGACTGGTGACGTTACAACTCATAGTCAGTACTATTATTGATGGTGTTATCTTGGATTCAGAAGAGAAGTGTTCCTCTTAGGGAAAATGGGAATTGATTGTTGATTGAATTTGTTGCTGGGTGGTAAGAGCTAGAAAATGTACACAAACGAAACAACCACAATAACTAGTCATTGTTCTATAAAAACCAAGTGATGAAAAAAAGGCTTGAAAATGATGAGACTAAGTCTTCTTTTTCCCTCTTCCAAGGTTTTATTAAAGTGACTAAAGAAATGCAAAACAAGTATAGCAGACAATAAAGCAACATTAGAAAACAGGAAACAGTACCATCAACAGAGCAACAATTTCTAGGTATTTTTGGAAGTTAGGAGTTAGGAATCAAGAGGTGCTCATTAAAGCCAATATGAGCGAACCACATAGAGTGAGTGAAGTAGAAACAGAAGTCTCACTAGTTCTGCGTTTGGGGGAAGGCGATAACAAAGGTTAATCCTTAAGGTGAGTGGAGAGACATTGGGATTGGTTGGTGCAGGAGAGGAGTTCATGAAAATGGACAGACTAGAGTTTGTTTCTTCCCTGTTACTTTGCTTAAACTGAGGAAGTAGAGTGATGCGCTACTGCAGGGCAGGCTCTGTTTGAACTAGGTGGTGTGATTCTCAGCGCTTGCTTAACAGAATCAGCCCTAGAGCTTTTATACATACAGATGTTTAGGCCAGAATCTGGAGGATAAAACTGGCATTGGTGTTTTTTAAAAGTCCTCTAAGTATAGTAATACTCAGCTAAGCTTGAGAACCAGTTCGTGGGAGCAGTGCCCTAGCTCAGAGCTTTCCAACCTGATAGAAGTATTTGGTATTGAGAGGGTTATAGATAAGCTAATCATAACCCATTATCTAAGCTGGGAGATTTCTGAAAAAGTGGAAAACTATTAAAAGTTATACCTGGACGACAGGCAACATGACACAGTTGCTCTAGTTATGAACGTTCTTGGTTATTCATTCCTTTCACCTCTTCATGTAGTCGGCTACTGCCTAGAAGAGCCAGTGCTTCATTAGGGAGCCTCTTCTGTTTACTCCAGTATGCCTTGTGAGTATTAGTGTTTTTTGTATGCCATGATATGAAAGATGGGTAAATATGGTTTCTTGCCAACTCTATGCTACTTTTAACATGTAGTAAGATATGAATTTCCTCTGAAAGAGATGCCACCTCCCATGGTGTTGAACCCCCAATATAAACCTTGGCCAGTATGCTTAATGCTATTGAAGCGTGGAATCAAACTGACTGAAAGACTGTTTTCCCTTTTTCCCATGTGTGGCCAAACATACTGACTTTCTTTTTAAGAGCACATGGAACATTCTTCAGAATAGGCCATATATGTTAGGTCATAAAACAAGCTTCTGTAAGTTTAAAAAGATTAAAATCATACAAAATAATCACAGTGAAATAATAAGAAAGTTTGGGAAAGTCACAAATACATGAAATTTAAGCATCACATTCCTAAATAACAAATGTGTCAAAAAATGAATCACAAGAGAAAAGGAAACTATTTTGAGATGAGTGAAAATGAAGACAACATACCAAAACATAGTGGGATGCAGCTAAAGCAGTGCTTAGAGGAATATGTATAGGTACTCCTGCCTACCTTATAGACAAAGATCACAAATCAACAACCTAAACTTTCACCTTAGGACAGCGGAAGAAGAGCAAGTTAAGTCCAAAGCCAGTGGGTAAAATGAAATGAAAATTTCAGCAGAAATGAGTAAAATATTCTGTCTGTGAATAACCGGGTGACCAGCAAATTATCTCTGTTGCATTTCCGATATAATTATTAAGTGATATAAGATAACCCTCAAGCTCAGAAGGACCAAAATTTTGAATTTGTGGAGGAGCTTGCTTCCGTGAACAAATTTGTCAGTGAACAGTAGCCAAATTTTAGGGCTCTTGAACTTGAGCTTGAGGCCAAATGGCATGGCTGGATGCCCTTCTCGTAGATCCTGGATCTGACTTCAACACGGTGAGACTTTATCATCACAGATGCTTGTTCTCTGGTTACTGTCGCATAGTTTCTCAAAGACTGGGCCAAGGATCTGGTGCGCCAGAATCACCTTTTGTGCTTGTTTTAAAAAAACCCAAAAAACCAAAAAACCAATGGGCCAAAGACCTTAACAGACACTGCACCAAAGAAGGTATACAAATGGCAAGTAAGCACATGGAAAGATGTTCCCCATCATATGTCTTTAGAGAAATGCAAAATAAAACAACAATGAAATAACACAACGTAACTACTAGAATCTGAAAAGGCTACGTACTGTATGATTCCAACTATAAGACATTCTGAAAAAGGGAAAACTGTGGAGATAGTTAAAGATCAGCAGTTTCCAGGGGTTAGGAGAGAAGGAGCAATAAAAAGGTAGAACACAGGAAATTTAGGGCTGTCAGACTGCTCTGTGTGACACTGTAGTGGTGGATACACGTCCTTATACATTTGTCCAAACCTATAGAAATGTGCAACACCAAGACTGAACTATAATGTCAACTGCATACTTTGGCTGATAGTGGTGTGTGTCCATGTTCATTCATCAGTTGTAACAAATGTGTCACTCTGGCAGGATATGTTGTTAATGGTGGAGAGGCTATACCTTGGCAGGGGCAGGGAGCATACAGGAAATCTCTCTACCTTCCTCTTAGTTTTGCTGTGAACCTAAAACTGCTCTGAAATATAAAATCTGTTTAAAAAAAAAACACCCTCCTCCCCATGCCAGGGCCCAACCCTAGCCCTACTGAGTCCCAGTCTCTAAAGGTCCCTTAAATTTTCATTTTCAGCAAGTAACTGAGATGATACCTATGCCCACTAAAATTTAAAATCTGCTGTGCAAGAGGACATAGACACCCTCAGCTTTTTCATCAGCTGATGCTGCCCAGTTCAGGAACAGCTCAGTCCCCAGCTGGCTGTGGCTGAAGGCATCAGAGTCTGACAGCGAACTGGAGTGAATGTCAGCTGTCTTCCAGAAAATAATCTTCCCTCTCTCCTCTGCTTTCTTAACCTCAGCTAGTGATGTAATACACATACTGTGCTGCCGCTTGATTTTTGTTGTTATTTTTACATTTAGCAATATCTCAGGACATAGAGAACTTTTTTAAGAGGCTGTACTGTATTCCACTGTACCATAACTTTTCTTTAACATATTCCCTAATGTTGGTTTTTAAACATTTGCCATTACAAAAAATGCTACCATAAATTGTCTTGTGCATGCATATATGTAGATGCCATTTTGCTCCTTTGTGAATATATCTGTAGGATATACATGGTAATGCCAGATTAGAGTTATATGCATTTGCATTTTTGATCTGTGGTGCCAAGTTACCCTCCACAGAGGAAGTACCAGTCATAACACCCATCAGCAATATGTGGGCACTACATAATTTTTTTTTAACAGCTGCATATTATTCTGTTATAGGGATTGCCATAATTTGTTTAATCTGTCTCCTGCTTGTGAACATTGAAATCGTTTCTCTATCACATTTATTTTGCTCTCAAATCCGCACTGTTCTATTGTACTATGACTAAGCAACCCACCATGAGGGATTTGACAGTCTCAGGAGGGTCCTTGTGGTTAACTTATTATTGTCATTATCATAACAACAGCACTACAAACTCTTTCCTAAGGGTGTCTGTGTCTATGATCTCACTTTTGTGGCTAGACCTCACCTCTAGCCCCTGGAAATTTCTTCTGTGAACCCAGCAGGATGACATCCCTCAAGTCAAATTCCACAGCTTTGAAGCAGATCAGGAGATCAGGGCCCCCTAATGACTGATTACACACAGCTCTGACCCCACACAGCTTCAAGCTTGTTGATTTCTGCAGCCTTTCATCCCTGCATCCTGAAGATGAGTCCACCTCTTCCCCAGTGGGAAAGCAAACAGTGGAGCAGGAAAAGCATGATGCATGTCCCCCAGGCTATGCAGAGGGGAAACACTCTGATCTCTGCAGTGACTTGTTTGCAAAAGCCTTTCCCTTAATGCCAGAGGACCCAAGAGAGAAGTGGGAATGGGGACTGGCACCTGGAAACTGAAGGTTTATTGGCATGAAGCAATATACAAAGTGGTTTCGGCTGAGCATCTCCAGCTTCTCATATCTTAGTACTGCTCTAGCCTCAAACTTGGATAGTTTCATACTGTTTGTCAAAGAGTTCCCAAATATTTATAAGTTTTCAGAGATGATGGTCTTAGGGTAGGGACAGTTCTCAGAAAAGAGTGCTACAATTCCTGCCATGGTGGCTTTTTCTCAATCTCCTTGGCTTCTCTAGATTGTATCCAACTAGAAATCAGAGTGACATTGAAATGCTAGTAGAAATTATTTTGGCCAGAGACACATGAATATTTAAATCCTACCAAAGAATAACCAAGAAAGGCATATAGTCAAGGAAGGTTAACAAAGGAAAACAGAGGAATGCTTGATTGAAAAATGTGCTCCTTGACCCCTAAACCCAATATAGACAATTCATATGAAGTTGTCCAAAGAGGAAGCCTATCCTTACTCAATTTCACCCATCCAAAGATCCCCAGCCACAGTTCTGGTGTACCACAAAATGGCCATGAGGGAAGAAGAGGGACGAGAAGGAGATGACTACAACCCGTGAGCATAGACCCTGGACCTTACCACCTTAGCAGCTTGGAAGGAAGACAAAAGAGAACCACACTTCTATGGATGCACCTCCAGGGGGAAGCATGATCAAGCAAGGACAAGGTAAGGGCATGCTTCATGTGTCCAAAGGACAGCCCCTCATCCATGGATTTTATTATTCAATCCATGAATCTGGCAAGTGTTTTGTATTGCAATTGATAGCTTTGGATTTAATAATTTTAAACATAGTAGCCTTCAGTTCTTGGTTGCACTGAGCAATGTTTTATTTAGAGCGTTGTTTTGTTTTGCTGACATACACTTACGCTTCCTGGCATAAAAAATTCTGAAATCAGTGATGTTCTCCTAATCACTAACTATGATGGTGGTATGGTTACAAGGATCTTGTAAAGATGGATAACAGACCAAGAAAAGTCAAAATTAAATTAACAATACTGGCAATAAATTAAATGCTTTATTGGAAGTCTTCTCTTGGACCCATAGTTTATGAAAATGATTTATAATTTAATTGATCATATGCTTTACATGATCTTTACATGATCTTGATCTTTACATGAAAATCAAGAAATATTTGAAATTACTCCCACTCTGCTATGAAGGAAAAAGTAAGCTATATCAAGAGGTCTGAGTCAACACCTTGGCAAACCTGAATGTCAATTGGCTGCTTCATTGGGAAGTAGTTTTGTTGTCTAGTTCAGTGGATTTTTCCCAATTTCTATGAAATTCAGACATCCATAGCTATTCACCCTGGATAACTGCAGCTCCACGCATACTCTCATCAGGCTCTGTTTTAGCGTTTTTCAAAAGTGGTTTATTCCACAAACATCAGAGGGCAGCATTTGATAGGGATTTCAGAAAGGCAGCAAAAATTCCCCCTAGCTCCACTGAGCTAGGCTTTTCTCTCTTCTTTTCTCTCTTCTTTCCTGGTTTCACTCCTGTTTTCAAGCCAGGAAATGCCTTTTTTTTTTTTTTTTTTTTTGCTACCCACTGCCCGCTGCTCCCTCTAGGGACACAGCGAGCTGGCTGGGGTTCCTAGTGGGTTAGTGCTTGGCACCCCTTTCCCCTCCTTTTAGGACGCCTGTCTGTACCACATAGGCTGGACAGGCAAAAACTCAATTCCCTTACAGTTAAGGTTCCAGATGTGATTTAAATTTGTCCAATCAGATGAACTTGTGGGACGTTGGAAGACAGATACGGAGACTGGACATGGAAAAGCACAGTTACTGCTTCTGTTTCTTGTAGGCAAGCGTGGTGTGGGGCGGCTGGGCTTTCTGTAGTAGCATCACCATGTCCAGTCACTAGCTCCGTGGGCGTCAAGGCATGGGGTCTTGACTGTGGATTTGGATGATGCCAGTCCAGCAGCGTGCCTTTGAAGGCTAACAGCAGCACCTGTGGGGCATCATGCTTCTCAGATTGCTGCTTAGGCTGTGAGTTTCCGGAGCTAACAGTTCCAGGACTGTTTCCTGATCCTACCTTCTCGGTTCTACCTGGTGCCTTGGTAGGGCAGTTTTGTCATTTGGGAGCCATTCCTGGAGGTCCTACCTCAAATTTACTTCTCCAGATCTTCTAATATTTTATATTCACCCCATTCTTAAATCCCTTCCTGCTTACAATAGCTAAAGTGGTTTCTGTTTTTCTAAGCTGAGCCCTGGGCTGAAGGCAAACAAAAGCTGCAGCCCAAGTATAGCACTGTCATCCGGATCTCTGTGCTCTTGGGAGCCATCAGGTGAACCGATGAAGCACCAGCAGGAAATCGCAGGAGTAATGAGCTCCTTCTTCCCGTGTGCTTGGCTCCATGTCTAAAGCATGCAACCGTGACCCCACTACTGCTGCTATTATAAGACATGTGAGGTGGTAATCTCTTGGACTGCATGTTGGCGACCAAGCTCGCAGCCATAATTCATTCAAAAAGTGTTTACCTAGCAGATGACAGTGAGACAGTTTAGGAAGGCTTCTTAGGACTAACCACACTAACATTAGTGTAGCATGGCTTCGCTGGCCCCCCACAGACACACTGGCTAATGGGTTCTGCTATCACTGGCTTGAGGGACCTACAGCTCCGAGGATGCCTGCCAACTTCCTCAGCTATTCTGCATGCTTTCCTTGTGTATGAGACACAGCTGGGATGTGTTTCCTGACACTATTCACACACTAGTATGAGAAATATCTAGACTGATTCAACTTCATGGGATAGATCCTAAACCAGACACATTCTACTTACTTATGCTTTTCAACAGCTGCTCTTGGAGTATTTGAAGTCCAAGGGCACTTTCCATGAATCTGCAGTATACCAGCCACTCTTAGAACGACTTCATTACTCCAGCTGGTATATCAAATACAGAGTCTCCAGTAAGTGGATTCTTTACTGGATAAATGTCCAGATTTTTACACAAGATACTTGACAAGACTCCAATTCAACCTGCAGCTTACAAAATCAACCTCAGAGTTTGATTTTCAGGGAGTCGCAAACTGAAATTACTCAAGTTTTTTTTATGACCAGCAACCTACAAGAATCCCTAACTTTTGTAGCTGCAGGGCTGAGACTGCTATGAGAATTAGTAAATGAATCAGATTTCCAAGTACTCAATCTCAAAAGCCCACCATTAAAATTTCATTGCATAAGGAAGCAATTCACTTCCTTGTCTATAGAAACCATTCTTTTTGCCATACTAAGAGCTCTGTTCCAAGAGGAAGCTAATAACTCCCCTCACGCTACATCTACTGTCATCAGGCCAGGGACTAGGACCAGCTTTCATTTGTTGCCTGGAGTCATATGCAAAACCAGACATTTCAAAAGAAAGTTTATGTTCTGAAAGCATTGCAAGAATTGGTTAATTTTTATCAACAAAAGAAAAAAAGAAAGAAAGAGAAAAATCTTTCTATTAGTAGATATTGAGGCTACTTGGCTCAGAAGCATAGATGGTACTTTCAGGTGGGGCTAAATTTGTTTCTCTGGGTACACAATTCCCTGATGGTCTACACCCTACAACTTGCTCCCTAGAACCAATTTTCACGTGTTAGAATTCTTCAATTGTAAACAACATAAACCAACTCTGGATAACTGGAATGGTGTAGTGATTAATAGCTTCGGCTTTCCTGGGTCCAAATCCTGATTCTTTAACTTACTAATTATGTCACTGGCCAATGGACTTCTACTTGCAAGAGCTAGCTTTATTTCTGTAGGAACATGCTGCCTCATTTCACTTTGAACCCCCCACAATATGTACATAAGTCCTTAATAAAGATTTGTAGAATGAATGAATAAAGGTCTGCAGAAGTGTTTCATAACTTGCTTCAGATTACCCAGGAAATGTATTAACTCATTAAGCATTTATTGAGAACTTACTATGTTAAGACTAGTACTTAGAGTTAAGCAACACAGACAAGCTACCTATCCTTACGGAGCTTAAATTCTAGTATACACTGATGATAAGGATACTGAGAATAAATAAGGAACAAGAAAGTAGCAAATAGTAAAAAACTGCTATGTTGGAAATATGTAATAGAAGTGATTGGCAGTGTGGTTCTTTATGTGCAGTGGTTGGAAAAGTCTGCAATGAGTAGACTTTTTAAATTGTAAAATATACATAATATAAAATTTACCATTTAACCATTTAAAAACGTACAGTTCAGTGGCATTAAGTCAATTTACATTGTTGTACACCCATCACTGCCCTCCATTTCCAGAACTTTTTTGTCATCACAAACTGAAACTCTGTACCTATTGAAAAGCACTAACTCTCCATTTCTCTGTCCCCTCAACCGCTGGTCACCACTTATCTACTTTTCATCTCTATGAATTTGCCTGTTCTAGGTGCCTCGTGTAAATGGAATAATACCATATTTGTTCTCCTGTATCTGGCTTATTTCACTTAGAATGTCTTCAAGGTTCATCCACGTTGTAGCATTTATGAGAAGCTGACTTTTTAAAAAGCTTTTAGTTGCAGTATAACATACAAATAGAAAAATGGATAACTCCTCACAACCTGAACACATCAGCGAGCAGCATGTAGATAAGAAATATAGTTACCAGCACTGCAGAAGACCCCTGTCATGCTCCCTTCTAGTCATAATCCCAATGGTAACTTCTCTCCTGACTTCTAAGAGCATAGATTAATTTCACCTGACTTTAACTTTATATAAATGAAACCATATAGTATTGGTTCTTTTTCTTTCTGCTTCCTTTTGCTTAGTGTTATGTTTGTGGCATTCATCCGTATTGTTGTGTCTAGATATAGTTCTTTTATTCTCATTGCTATGTGTGAATATTCTCATTGCTACGTGTGATTACTCTCATTCTTTTGTGTGAATATACCACTGTTTCTTTATCCATTATGCTGTCGATGGGTGCTTTGGTAGCTTCTGTTTTTAGCTATTATAAATAGTGCTGCCATGAACATTCTTGAACATGTCTTTCGGTGAACACATAAATAGACTTATTTATATGTATATATGATGTATGTTGAATATATAGTACATAATATAAATATATAATATGAAAATATGTACAGGTTTCCCCTGCTAATCGAAAACAGGGTGTTCTTGTGAAACCTTTCATAAGCCAAAACAGAGTAAAGTGAAGAAACAACTACCTTAGGACACATCTTGCTGGTGGAGGCACAGGATAAGCGGAGATAAAGCACAGGTGCTCACGGGCACAGTTCAGAGCCCTGGTGGCTTGATGCTGCGATGCTGAGTGTAGTTCCCTCGCTGCCTCTGCAATGGCTTGCTGCAAAACAAATGCTGAACGCTGCTTTTGTTTTTCACTTTTTTTTTTTTCAAAAGCAAAAACCCTCTTCAGATTTATTTTGGTTAGCAAAAACAGGTACTAAGTTGGGTCTTTGATTAACGTGAAGGGGTATAAAGCAAACTTTTGAAAAGCGGGGGATACCTGTATATGCATGTACATGCATATTCAGAGTTGGAAATGCTGAGTCACAGAGTGTGTATGTGTTCAGCTTTAGTAGCTTTCCAGAGTGGTTTACCCATTTAGAAAGGATCACCTTTAAGCAGAGGCCTGAAAGACGAAGTGGGGTGGAGGCTGCCTTGAGATTTCTATCTTAACACCTCCACACCATTCTGCCAAAAATATGCCCTTTCTTAAAGTGGTTAGTGTCCAATGGGAGAAGTCCTCCCACTCCTTTCTGCGTGGTCTCCCAGTGACACTGTGGTGAGAGGAGCCTCTGTCATTTTGGGCAGACCCAGGGCGATGGGAGATGATGACTGATGACTCAGCCTCCCCAACTCCATTCCCCAGGGCTCCATTCGCCACATCAGTGAGCCTGGCACTGGGGGGAGACGTAAACACAACACGATGTTGATATCAATTCTAGCAGAGATGGCAAGAGCCACAGCCCGAGAAGAGGAGGAGAGAATCAGGGTAAATAAGCTAGTGAGAAAAAGACCAAGTGAGAGACTCGAAAGGCATGTGCAAAGAATTGTTTAAGTAACAGTGGCAAATGGAAACAAAAGGCCTGGACTGCTAAAATAATCAGTGGTACCTGTCTCAGATTCCCAGGCATCTCTGTGTTTTGGGGAGGTCTTGGGGCCCGGGGCTTGGCCAAATGTGTGGCCTGGGAGAAAAACCATCAGTAGAGGCTGGAATTAGGGCTTTCTTTTCAACAGAAATGAAAGGAGGCAAAAAAATAAATAAAATAAAATAACTGGCCACAGTAATGCCTGTAAATGGTGTGTGGGTGTGAGGGCCTGCCTCTTTGTCCCGGCTCAGGAAGTATAAACAAAACTGGTAGAAATGGGTCATTTTGGGAAAATGTTTCCAGTGGGAAAGAGAAGACTCTAGTTGCTTTGCCCTTCAGTATTTTAAGTTCCCTCAGGGTACAGAGAGATTCAAGTGGGCATCTTTCAGATGCTGCTCATAAAGTCCGATTTTTTAAAGAAAATAAAGAGCAAAAATGGGTACGTCAAGGTGAGGTTTCCTTTTGTATACAGGTGGCCACAAATGACTGATCCCTTTTCAAACTGCTGTGTCTTTAAGGTGGCCAAGCAGGTGTGCAGCCAACTGCTCTCAACCACAATGCCCAGGGCTAGAAGGGACTGAGCCTTATGCCAGAATCTCTTTTGGTTACTTTTGTTTCTTTAGTATGTACAAAAAGATTTTAAAAGTAGCTCAGGCTCATCATTCTGAACTATAGTTGAGTGTTCATATTAATAGAGTTGTAGATGCAGACAGTATTAAAGATGGGAGCGTACATATCCTGTCACAGTTGTGCATATGTACGTTCTAAGAGAATTTCTTGGATGACATAATTCTCTTTCATTTATTTGTGTTTCCTAAGAGTTTTCTGGGAAAAAAATACAAGTTAAATTAGCTAAGAAAATTTCAGTTAGCTGGGTTCTACTCATCTTGGTTTCCCTATATACAGGGATAAAGGAAAGGAGAAAGAGAGAAAGAACCCATTTAAACACGGGGCCCCAAGTGGTCCAGTCTGTATGGTGTGTCACATTCAACTAAACACAAGTTTCACAATCAGACTCATCAGAATGTAGTTCAAATACTTACTGAGACTCTCAAAGAAAATCAGAAGACTGTCTTGGGGAAGTCCTTAAAATGATTTCTTCGTCGCTTATTCTATTCCCTACCCACTCTAAAGTTCTTTCCAAAGGCTCTCTCGGATCATCTCACCAGATCTCTTTCTCATCCCTGTGTGCACTCAGAGTTCTGCTCTTTCCCCGCTTTTCTGCCCAGACAGAGTAAGTTTCCCCCCTCTTTCTAAGGTTAAAATTATATACACCCTCAGTTTGCCTATTATCTTCCAATACTCAGATCTTTCTATCCATTGTCCTGATTAGCTTCACAGAAGGCCTGGAGGCAAGCACACAGTCACAGAGGGGCAAAGTTGTGAACTCTTACACTGTAACTTTTTGGTGCCATCTGCACAGTAATTTTAATATAATCCATATGACAGACTGTTTTCCCATCACTAAATGGCAATTTTTTTTTTAATTAGAGGCAAGGCTGACAGAGTTACCCAAATCCACATTTTTGAAAACTTGAGGAAGGGATGTGGGAAAGAACTGAAACGTGGTACAAGATGAACAACAGCTTTGAGCAGAGCTGTAATTCTGCTTAGACCCACCTCTTTCCCTCCTCTGAGGACATCACATAGGCTTGTACTTTTCCCTGCAAGCCCCATTTCTTAAAACCTGATGTCATAAACCAATAAGTCTTCCCCTTGGAAATTTGCCTTTTTGATGGTTATTTATTTGATCAGAAGACAAAACCTAAAAGGGAGAGAACAGAACTTCAAGGTTAAGTTTAGCCATTCCTTTGCTGTCTCTAGTGCCTGAGAGTTTCTTCATTAGGACTCTCTTTCTCTATTAAAATCAAACAGTCTGATCTCTGCTTAAAAAGGGGCTGGGATTGTCCACTGCTGGTATTTAATGCTGAACCTGAAGCCAGGACAGCTAAGGTGCTTTACCTGCAGCATCCTCAAACCAGAGCAGTCAGAGAGGGAGTCTAAGAGCACACAAAGTAAAAACACATAAAGATATGATTTGATAAGATATAAGCATAACAAAAAGAAGAGAAAAATACTACATACACGCTAAATATAAACATGCTGAAGAGATCGTCAGATAAGAGGGTTTTGATAGTGTGACAGAACAAATAAAGAAATATTTCCTCAACCAATAGTATATTTAGAAAATTTCTGTGTCATTTGTACTTGTCTAGAAAGAGCTATTTCAAAAGCATCTAGATGTCTTGAGATTAAACTTCTCAGCCCTTAGGGAAAGAAGCAATTGCCTGTTCATTTACTCATTCATTCAAAATATATTTAAGCAGAATTTACACATACCAAGCACAGTATTAGGCACTAGGAATAGGACAGAGACTAAGATCAGCATGGTCCCTTCCGTCATGCAGCTTACAATATGACAGGGAAGGCAGACATTGAATAGGTTACTACTCATTCAGACATTGAATATGTGCATTGATATGATGGAGAAGTGCATGGTGCTTTGGAAGCTAGTCAGTCAGGGAACAAAATGGAAGAATATGAGTTTAAAAAAAAGGAGGTTAGGATTGCCTTCCTTTTTTGGCCTGTTAAACCAGGTGAGTGTCTGTTGAGCAATCCAGGTACCACTGCTGTCACCTCTGGGCAGAGTCTTTCTCCTTTGCCTGAAAAGAATACATTAACATCAGATTAAGCAAAGAGCTCATAAAATGCTTGATGGCGCACTGACCAATCAAAACATACCAAGCATTCTTTTCCAGAGGATTGGGAAAGAGATTCATTTTGAAATAATTATCTGGCAATAGGTTCAACCTGAAAAAAATAAACATGAAGCCATAATTATTTTTCAACAGAACTGGAGCCTTATTCATCCTACTTGCTGAAATTGTATATCTATTTCATAGCACTGGAAGCTCAATACTGTGTTTTATGTTCTGAGGGTAAAAACATGATGTCTGTTTTATTTCACAACATGAATTGAAAGCATTTGTGGGACAGGATGTTGTTTTGGTTCAGTAGGTTGTTCAAGGTTCCTTAGGAGTTTTATCCAGTAACTGCTTTCAGCTTTAAGATATTAATGTTTCCATTTGGTTTTCAGATCCAAAGACTGCATAAGCAGATTTTTCTGTTTTTGATGCCTTACTCTACTGCTAGTGTGGTTTAAGGTAATCAATCATATAACTGAGAGTAATAAGGGACTTTGGCTAGGAGTTTTTACACAAATAAAACTTGCGTTGGTTTGAGTGGGGATGGCGATTATTCAAGGATTGCAGGAATTGCTTGGAGTCAGACCTCAGAAATGTCCCAGACTTGCAGCTCATGTGCTGTTTGGGAGGGCTGTCCCTCATGTTAATTCAGGTAAGATGCTGGCCAGGCTCATGCTAGGAAAATGAGAGTACCTGATGGTAACGATAAAGTGACTGATTCCCTTAGGCTATCCAGCAAGTCTCTACCTGTAACCTCAGGAATCTTTCTGCCAAACACCAGAAGGAAAACCTGCTCTCTCTTTTCCAAGTCCAGGGTTTGTGTTTAGGAACACAATGAAATAAGTCAAATTTGTCATGGACTGTTTTCCCTAGGACCCTTTTTCCCTTCAGGAGTGTGTTATTCCCATTTTCCAGGACTCAGAACTCTCCTACTGCCCTCTAGAGTTCACCACTGCAGAGCCCTACTTTGGTTGGCCCTATTTGGCACAATATTGCTACCTGTTTTGATATTTTCCCCCAAGTTTTATGCCTCCCCAACATTTTGGCTTCCAATTGTTGCAACAGGTTACCTCAAGTCAGGGCTTAAACCAGCACAATTTTATTATTTTACAGATCCGAAGGTCTCACTGGGTTAAAATCAGTGTTGGGCAGGGCTGCATTGCTTCCTGGAGACGCTAGGGGAGAACCCATTATCTTGCCTTTTCCAGTTTCTATAAGCTCTCTTCCATCTTCACAGCCAGCAATGTCTGGTTGAGTCTTAACTCAGATCATGTATCTCTAACTTTGCTTTTGTCATCACTTTTTACTCTGACTCTTACTCTCCTAGCTTTTCCCTTTCCAAACATAACACTCTTCCCTACCATTGGTGGTAAACACTAACCTAACTTCTATGTTTCAATTTCCTTGCTTTTCATTTTAGTTTTGCCGCCCAGTTACATATCCCTAAATAATATATTTTTGTTTGTTTTTAAACTTTATATAAATGAAATCACACACTACATATTTATTGTGGCTGACTTTCTTTTTCCATTAAAAAAATTTTTGAAATTAACTCAAATTTACAGAAAAGTTGAAAATATGGGCTAAAACTTCTCTTTTCCTGCACTATTTGAGATAAATTGCTAACATAATCATCATTTTAGAATTCTTTAGTATTTCTTACAAACAACATTCTATTGCATAACCTCAATGCGATTATCAAAAGCAGGAAATTAGCATTGATGTGGTACCATTTACTCCTTAGATTCCATTCAAGTTTTGTAACTTGTCTCAGTAAAGTCCTTTATAGCTAGTAGACCCAGTTTAAAATCACATGTTGCATTTTTTTGTCCTGTATCTTTGGTCTCCTACAACCCAGAATAGTTCCTCAACCTTTCCTTGACTTTCAGGACCATGACACTTTTACAGATTATAAGTCAGTCAGTTTGTAAATGTCCCTTAACTGGAGCTTATCTGATGTTTCCTCTTGATTAGATTTAATGCATACATCTTTGGCAGAAAAACTCTAAAAGTGATGTTATGTTCTTTTCATTGCATTCTACCAGATGGCACATAATTTCTATGTTCCATTATTGTTGTTCATTTTGATTAAGCTGATTAAGTCTTCTAGGCTTCTCAACTGTAAATTTACTCTAATTAATAGATATTTTGTGGGAAGATTTCATTTTATTTTATTTTTTATTGAAGTGTAGTTGATTTACGATGTTAGTTTCAGGTATATAGCAAAGTGATTCAGTTATACATATACATACATATATATATATACACATACATATTTTCAGATTATTTTCCATTATAGCTTATTATAAGAAATTGAGTGTAGTTTCCTGTGCTATACAGTAGATCCTTGTTTTTTTTCCCATCTATTTTATATACAGAGAACAGTATGTATCTGTTAATCCCAAATTCCTAATTTATTCCCCCCTCCCTTCCCCTTTTGGTAACCATGGTTTGCTTTCTGTGTCCATGAGTCTATTTTTGGCTTGTAAATAAAATTTGTATCTTTTAAAAAATTCCACATATAAATGATATTATAGGATATTTCTCTTTCTCTGTCTGACTTACTTCACTTAGTATGATATTCTCTAGGTCCATTCATGTTGCTGCAAATGGCATGATTACATTCTTTTTTATGGCTGAGTAATATTCCATTGTGTATATACACCACATCTTTATCCATTCACCTGTCAATAGACATTTAGGTTGTTTTCATGTCTTGGCTATTGTAAATAGTGATGGTATGAATATTGGGGTGCATGTGTCTTTTCAAATTATAGTTTTTCTCAGGATATATGCTCAGGAGTGGGATTGCTGGGTCATATGGTAAGTCTATTTTTAGTTTTTTAAGGAACCTCCATACTGTTTTCTGTAGTGGCTACACCAAATTACATTCCCATAAACAATGTAGGAGGGTTCCTTTTTCTCTTGTGGAAAGATTTTTTGATGATATTGAAGTACCTTATTTAAATATCCCACAAAACTTTTAGTTTATTCATTTTAAAATTTATATTAAATTTGAGTCATGGTTTCCAATTTTATTAAGTGGGCTATAATGCTTTAATAATTTATTTTGATGCTCAAATCATGCCAGACAGTGGTCCCTTCAGGATAGTTCTTTGCCCCTTTGACCTGTCACCATCATTTTTTTTTAGCAATTCTGCATTTTCTGGCACAAGAAGACTGTTCCAGGATCAACTTCTATTTTCACGCCCCTACCCTGGAACCAGCTATTCCTCCAAGAAATTTAGCTGTAAGATTCCTTTTAGTGGGTATTTAGAGAACAAGGTCTGGGCAGTTGGTTTGCTCATTTCTCTTGAGTGTATTGTTGCTCCCATGCTCTCTTAGTGGACATAGCTAAAGAATATAGGTATGTGTATGCATACATTTATGTGTATATATAATATTCACACATAACAATACATATGTACACCTATATTTATTTCTCTATCAATTTATCTACGTGTTAAAAACTATGAGTCCACAATGATAACTCTAATTTTAATTCAGTACTAGTTTTCTCTTTCTACATTATTACTCCCTTTCTCCCAACAGTCAGAAAGCTGCTTCCCATTATTCTTAACAAATTTACTTAATTGATCAAGCCCTTGTAGGCAACCAATCTCCTATCATTGCTTCTGGTCCCTTCCCCACTTTTAAGCTCTCTTTGCTTTACTGGTGCTCTGACACCATGCAGTAGGCCTGTGACCAGCCTTATGACCGTTTGTAATCCCTCTGCCTTGCGCCTCCCTAAGCAACCATTGATCTCTATCACTATAGATGGGTTTGAATTTTCTGGAGTTTTATGTAAATAGACTCATACAGTGTGTACTCTTTCATTCGGCATAATTAAAATTCACCCATGTTGTTGTGTTCCCAGTTCCTTCCTTGTCATTGTGGAGTAGTATCCCATTGTATGGACACACAAAAATTTGTTTATCTGTTCACCTGTTGATGGACATTTGAGTTGTTTCCACTTTTTGGCTAATAAAAATAAAGCTGCTATAAACATTCATGTACAAGTCTTTGTATGGTCATATATCTCCTTTTCTCTTGAGTATATACCTAGGAATAAAATAGCTGGATAATATTCTAGGAATATGTTTAACTTCTAAAGAAACTGCCAAAATCTTTTCCAAAGTGGCGTGCCATTTTGTATTCCCACCAGCAGTGTATGAAAGTTTCAGGTTTTTGACATCCTTGTTCATACTCTGTAAGGCCAGTCTTTTTAATTTTAGCCATTGTGATAGGTATGTAGTACCTCACTGTGCTTTTAATTTTTCATTTCCCTAGCAACTAGTTGAACTTATTTTCATATGCCTTCTGTGTATCTTCTTTGGTGAAGTACCTGAGTAAATCTTTTGTCTAGTTTTTAATTGTGTTGTTTGTTCTCTTACAGTTGAGTTCTGAGAGTTCTTTATTTATTCTGGATACAAGTCCTTTATCAGATATATCCTTTGCAAAGATTTTCCCCAGTATGTGGCTTGTCTTTTCATTCTTTCTTTAATTTAATTTTATTTTCATTCTTTTATTTAAAAAATGGTTTTCAAAGAGCAGAAGTATTAAATTTTGATGAAGTCCACTTGATGAATTTGTTTGTTATGAATTGTCTTTTTGGCATCATATCTAAGAAATCTTTGCTTAACCGAAGGTCACCATAAGTATTTAATATTTTTGCTGCTGTTATAAATGGTAATGTTTTTCAATTTAATTTTCCCAATATTTGTTGCTAGTCTATAGACGTAATGCTATATAGTTCCTCTCCATCATGTCTGGAGGCACATAATGTCTGGTTTTTCCACTCTTAGCCATGTTGAGATTTGAGTTGAGATAGTGTCAATATGATCTATCCATGGAAAAGTTCCCCATCAACCTTTCACCTAGTATTTCTGGACCACCAATATTGCCTAAATGAATTATTTCATTAGGGGTTTCAAACTGATGATTTTCTAATGCTATCATTCTTCTTTTTTTTTTTTTTAACATTTTTTATTGATTTATAATCATTTTACAATGTTGTGTCAAATTCCAGTGTAGAGCACAATTTTTCACTTACACATGAACATGTATATTCCCTAATGCTATCATTCTTCTTGAATTTACTAGCTATGGTTCACTTATAAAGAAGAAATTTCCTTGGTCACTTATTTTGTTAGCCTGAGGTAGTGTACCGGGAAACAGTGTACAAACTTGATTGTTTCTTTTTATTTATCATTTTTAGAATAAAGATTTCATGCTCTAGCAACTTCTAATATTGATCAATGAGTTTTTATTTGGAGTATCATTAGGGACACATGGATTTGTATATATTTGATGTACTTCAATCCATCAGAGCCATTATATTTTAGATGCTTGAGTTGTCCCATCTTGGCCTATATGAGCCCCTTCTAATTGGCTCGTGTGTTCTTTCAGTATCTCTCTAGTAGCCACGGATACCTTTTTAGCTTTCAGGCCAGGCAAGACATCTCAGATTCATCCTGTACATTTCCTGTTACAGATTTAGAGCTGCCATTTCTATAAGGTGCCCTGGTTCTCTTTTTGGAGACATGATATAAAGAAATGATCACAATATACATGCTTTGGTCACTCATTGCTCTGGGACTGTCATTATTTCTTTCAATGGTGTATGTTCGTAAACAGAAGTATTTAATTTAAATTTAGTCAAGCTTATTAATATTTTTCTTAATATTAATCTTATATTTTTTGTGTGTCTTGTTTGAGTATATTTTCTTACCCTGAATATCATCTTCTAGAATGGTTTATTGTTTTGCCTTTCCTATTTAGTGCCACGAGCTAACTGGAATTGATTTTGCTGCATGTCAAGTGTTCCCAACATCATTTTCCCCCAGTAATGCTCCACTTCCCTGTCGTTATGTATTGAAAAGTCCACCCATTTCTAACTACTCTGCAGTACTTCCTTTCTCCTAAGTCAGCTCTCCATATGTGCAGGTCCCTTCTGGAGCACACATATTTTCTTCCATTGGTCTATTTGCCTATCCTTGCACCGCTACCTCATTCCACTAAGTACTATAGTTTAATGTCTTACTTTCCAGTAGAGTCAATCTTCCTATTGTAATTGTTTCTTGTGTATTTTTGGGTTTTTCTATGTATAGTGTGGACATTTTAACAATAGTAATTCTTCCAATTCATGAGCAGGAATATCATTCCATTTATTTGTGTCTTTTTCAATTTTTTTCTTCAGGCTCTTATAGTTTTCTGAGTACAGGTATTTCACCTCCTTGGTTAAATCTATTACTTGGTTTTTTTTCTTTTTGATGTGATTATAAATGATATTAAAAACTCTCTTTCTGATAGTTCATTATTAATGTATAGGCACACCACAGATTTCTCTATACTGATTTTGTATCCTGACATTTTACTGAATTTATTAGTTCTAGGTGTTTTTTTGGTGTCTTTAGAATTTTCTATATGTAGTGCTGTGTCATCGACAAATAGTGACAGTTTTACTTCTTCCTTTCTGATTTGGATTGCTTTTATTTCTTTTTCTTGCCTAATTTCTGTGGTTAGGACTTCCAATATTGTGTTGAATTGCAGTGGTCGGCGTGGACACCCTTATCTTGTTCCTGATTAAAGGAAAATCTTTCAGCTTTTCACCATTGAGTATGATGTTAGCAGTGGACTTGTCACATATGGCCTTTATTATGTTGAGGTACATTCTCTACTTCCTTTGTTGAGAGTTTTTTTTTTTTTTAATCATAAATGGATGTTGAATTTTGTCAAATGCTTTTTCTGCATCTGTTGAGACAGGTGAGATGATCATATAGTTTTTACCCTTCATTTTGTTTATTTGGTATATCACATTGATTGATTTACAAATGCTGAAACATCCTTATATCCCTGGAATAAATCCCACTTGATTCTGGTATATGATCATTTTAATGTATTGTTGGATTTAGTCTGCTAAAATTTGTTGAAGATTTTTGCATCTATATTCATTAAGGATATTGGCCTGCAATTTTCTTTCCTTTTTCTTTAGTGTCCTTGTCTGGTTTTGGGATTAGGATAGTGCTGGCTTCATAAAATACATTTGGAAGGTTTCCCATCTTTTCAGTTTCTGGGTAAAGTTTCAGAAGGATAGGTATTGAATCTTCTCTGTGTGTTTTGTAGAATTTGCCAGTGAAGCCAACTGGTGCTGGGCTTTTGTTTGTTGAGAGATGTTTAATTACTGTTTCAATCTCCTTACTAGCAATTTGTCTATTCAGATTTTCTATGAAATAACAAATTTTAATTTTGATTATATATCCAGAAACCTTGCTAAACTGAATTAATAATATATTTCTAGATTATTTTTGTATTTATATGTATATATAATCATACCAAATAATGACATTTTTGTGCTCAACCTATATTGATCATGTTTCTTTGTCTTACTTTATAGTTTTGACTAGAACTTTTAGGGTGGTGTTGCCAGGAAGTGGGATAATGGCATCCTTATTTTGTTCCTGATATCAAACAGATAATTTCCAGTGTTTCCTCATTAAAAATTGCTTGTGGGTTTATAAAATTTATTTTTATATACTATTTCTAAATAAGGAAGAGTCTTTCTATTCCTAGTTGACCGAGCATTTTCTTTTTAATCACAAAAGAATGTTGAATTTTACCAATTTTTTTCTGCATCTACTGAATTGATTTAAAATTTTTTCTTCTTGAACTTCTTAATATGGCAAATTCCATTGGTTGATTATTTTTAAGTGTTAAACCAACTGAGAATTGCTGGTGTAGACCCACCTTGGTTTATATTATATCCTTTTGCTATATTACTATATCTATTACTATACTGCCAGATTCAGGTTGCCACCTTAGTGGGGTTTCAGAGGTGAGTGAAAGTAGGTGCATGTTTTCAGCCTGCCATCTCTACCTCCAAGTTAATAGTCCTTGATTTTTGCCAGCTGATTTACTATGTTGGCATCTTCACTTCTATGTGGTATTCCTTGCCACCTCTCTCTACCCTGAATTCTGGCATCCCTAATTGAATTATCTTCTGGTTGTAAACTAATATGAATGTTCCCAGCATTGTGCTGGTACTACATTGCAAGTATTTTACTTGTGCTAGTTTTCCTTTATTGGACAGTGAACCCCTTGAGATCCCAATCTTGCTTCTTTGTCTTTGTGCTGTCAGATGCCTGACACAGTACATGTCTAGTAAATTTGTGATGAAGGAAAGGCTGGACAGGAACCTCCATTTTCCCCTGATATGTATCAAAAAATCCCTTACCGCTACAGTACCATTTGGCAACTGCTAAAAATGCAGCTGCCAAATGATGTACAAGACTGTGTTTAAATGCCCCATTGGGTACAATAAATTCCACTAGTGTAGAACCATTCTGTTTAAACTTTCAAAGCATTTTAACAATAGTCCTCTTCTTTGATCCTCACAACAACTGTGAAATAGGTATATTAGTAGCTTTATATGTAAGTAAATGAGTCCAGAGAGACTAAATATTTACCCAAAACCATATGGCTAATGTTTGGTCAAATTTAGGTTAGAATCCAAGTCTCCAGACGTTAAACTCAGGCTCCTCTAAGTAGAACAGTTGTTCTCAACCTGTGGGTCTCAGGAGCTGCCACAGAATGAGGATGGGAGTAGGATGGAGGGTGAATGATCAGAGATCTGAGCCCTCCACCCTTGTCACTGTTCTGCCTTTGTCCCCTCTATGTGTTACCATTCCAAATAACTTTTCATTTGGAAACTAGCTTTGTTGCTGATAACAACATGAATCCCCTAGTTTTTAAGCACATACTTACTTTCTGGCACCATGTGATGTTTCAGTTTTACTTTGTAAATTCCTGGTCCTGTACTTGGTTTCAGCCATTTCTCCAAGGAGTTCTGGTTCCTTTTGGTCAGGAATGAGTTTTAGTATACAACACCTGGGCTCTAGTTGTGCTCATGGCTACTGGTGGTCCCCCATTTTTTCTAGCTCTTTTCAGGGAAAAGGGAAATAACATTTTTTAAAATCCTGTGTTTTTTACTGATATTACATGTATCAAATGCAATGTCATAGTGTTTCTTATCTTCTCCCATTCCATTTTTTTATCTCCCTTCTCCCATAGTGAAAACTCTGCTATCCAAACAACACTGCAAACAGTATTTTGTCATTTTCTCTGTCCTACAGTGTACACGAAACATTTTTAGAACAGTAACACCAATACCCTTATTCAACTCAAAACTTCTGAATAGAGTTCAAAATTTCTTTGCAGTTCATTTTTGTCTTTAGGCTATACCATAGTAAGTGTGAACAGTCAAAGAATTGTGTTCAAAATTTACTTGAATTAAATTAATTATTTTCCGGTGTGGTTAAGTGTTCTATCAATTTGATTTATAGATACAGTCATTTGTTTTTGTTTATATTCAATTTTAGAGTTTGGGTTTTAAAAATCCATTTTGATTTGACTTAAAAATATTTATGTGTTTCACAGTTGAATATGTATGTTTACATAGATAGATAGATATGTGTGTATTTACTCAGAGAAGTCCTGAGCCCTATTTTTTCACTCCTCTCTTAGTTCCCAACTACTCCACTCTATTACTCCAGTCCATATAATCATTTTCATTTGTAGTTTATCTTTTCTCTGCTTCTGTATATACATTTTTTTCTTCTTTCATATAAAATGGCAGCATACTCTATACCACTCTAATGTATCTAGCTTTAAAGTTTTAAAAATATATTTGAATTTATCAATTTATGACTTTAGTAGTTTTTGCGTGTTGTTTAAGAATTCTTTACCTGCCCGAAGGTCATGAACATTTTCTACTGTATTATCCTGTAAATTTTTAAAGTTTTGCCTTTTTCATTTAAGTCTTTAATCAGTCTAGAGTTGATTTCACACATGGTGTAAGGGAGCAGTCCATTATTTTTTGTTATTGTTTGTTTTGTTTTGTTTTTTAATATGAATGTCCATTTATCCTATTTATCCTGATATACTTTGTTGAGTAGTTTATTTTTTACCCACTGATATTTAATGTCAGTTTAGTTACATAATCAAGTGTCTGCACTTTCATGAGTTTTTTTCTGAGCTTTTGCTCTGTTTTATTTGTCATTTCATCTATTTTGGAGAAAAATCTCTAATTTTAAAATTTCAGACATATTTTTTCATTCTAGAATTTTCATTTTAAAAAATAATTACCATTTCTCTTTTGGAGGATTTTCTACTGTTCACTCATTATGAATGTTTTTCTTCTATGTTCTTGAGGATAGTTACAATAAAATCTTTGCTAATTCCAATAACTGGCCAGTCATTCTCCACTGATTGCCTTTTCTCTTAAATATGCATCACATTATTCTATTTATTTATATGTCTGGTAATTTTGGATTATATCCTGGACACTGTAAAGATATTTTGTAGTCTCTATTAGATTCCTATGAGAATGTTGATTTTGTAGGCAATTAACTTTTCTTACTTCAAGCTCCTAACTCTCTTTACCATGAAGGTAAAAATCTATGTTTATCTCTTTCAGCCTTATCAAGGCTATTTAGAGTCTGTTTCATGCATGCACAGTTAAGAGATCAGCCAGATATTTGGGTAGAATTTACATCCAGAATTAGGGACTTTCCCTTTTTGACTTCCTCCTTTCCTGGATCTCTCCCCTCACCTTTCAGCTATTGTTTTTGGCCCAAATCTGTTCTTCGGTTTTTAAAGCCACTAAGATTGCTGACTTCCATCTGAGTTTTAGCTGACTAATGCCTGTGTGCAAATAAAAATCCACTTGAAAATGAAAAACTCACCCAGTTCCATTACCTTCATCTTAGTGTAGACTCCTCCACAGTTTCTACCTGCTTTTAGTTGCTTTCCAGTTCTTTCAGGGAATTGTTTTTATATTTTTTCTAGAATATTATTTGTTATATGTAGAGGGTTAGTCTAATAGGTGCTATTTAATCATTAATAGGAGCAGAGTACCACACTATTTTATTTATTTTGGCTTTTAATTAAACTTATATCTTGTATAACAAGTCCCCTCACCTTAGTCTAATTCTTCAAAGTGTATTAGCTATTCTTGTGTAGAACCTGAAGTCTTAGCTTATACACTCTTCTACTTCCCAGGATAAATGGAAGGACTCTGGAATTAGTCATGCCAAAGGAAGAATACATGTAATACAGGAAAGGAAGCTGTTTATGCTCTGTACATGCATCTTTAATGTCAAGGGTGGTGGTAACCTGAGGCATAGACATGATATACACATGCATGTCTGGTGTGTTGAGGGAAAGTCATTTAACACAGGACAGAATATCTGAGAAAAAAAAGTATTTTAGTTGAATGGAGAAACACCTGGGAATTCTGAAAATGGAGACATGGGTGGGTTAGTTGAACAAAAGCAACTGTCACTGAGAATGCAGAAAGGGACCAGATATGAAAGGGAATTAAAAACTGATAAACTTTGTATTCAGTGATATGTTGCTAAAGGAGATACTTATAAGGATAAAAAAACATTTCCTCCATCACTCAAATCACAGCACGTGTCAACCTCTTACTTTGCTTACACATATAATAACACTATAGAAAATCCAGAAAAAACAGGAAAAAAACATCCAAAATTCCACTCTCTTTATAAAACCACAAATATTTTATATTCCCTTCTAAGTCTTATTCAGAAACAAACACATATTTTTCATATATGTAATCATACCCTGCGTTGAGTGTCCTTGATATATCATAATTTTTATTATTTCTATCACCTCAGTGAATAAGCAATTTTCATCTTGCTGATCTTCATAATTACATCTTTTTAAATATCTGCATTGTGTTCCGTTTTTTTCAGGTACCTGACTTTTTGAATCATTATTCAATTTGTTGGACATTTATACTGCTACTAACACTATAAATAATGTTCCATGAACATTTTTAGTATATTGTTAGTCTTTCCTTTTTGTGGGAGACAGATTGTCAGCAGTAAGATACCTGTCCTAGCATAGATACATATAATGATGTTTCATGCATCTTAATATTTACTCACTAGAGCCCAGATGTTAAAAAGCCCTTAGGGGAATATGTGTGAGAGTCTTTCTATTCCAGATCATTACTAAGAGAAGGGACTTTGCCTGTTTGTGGTTTTAGGATCTAGCATAGTGCCTATTATTAAATAGACTCATAAGAGTTGTGTTTCAAATGAGTCAATCAGTGAATAAATGGATGATTAGTTTAGTTGTCTTGTGAGGAGAGTTTTAACTCAATTCTTGCCATCTGGATGCAATTTGGATACAAATGTACCCTATGAGGTTGGCAAGGTCTAGAGAGACATTTAGAGAGTTACTCCTGTGATTTAAAGAAATCTGGAATCTTGCCCTAAGAACACAATTCACAACAGTATCTGTCTGGGATTTTTACTTTTGCTTCCTGGATCTCTTCAAATCCAAGTACTTTCATGGGCACCCTTCTCGGGGGAAAAAAAAGAATATGATCTTTTCTTTTTATTTATTTATTTTTTGTTTTTTAATTTTTAAAATTGAAGTATAGTTGGTTTACGGTGTGTTAATTTCTGGTGTATAGAACAGTGATTCAGTTATACACATACACACACACATATTCCTTTTCATATTCTTTTTTATTATAGGCTGTTACAAGGTATTGAATATAGTTCTCTGTGCTATATAGTAGGTCCTTTTTGTTTATCTGTTTTATATATTAGTTAGTATCTGCAAATCTCGAGCTCCCAATTCGCTACTCCCTTCCCCCCGGTAATCATAAGTTTGTTTTCTATGGCTATGAGTCTGTTTCTGTTTTGTAAATAAGTTCCTTTGTGTCATTTTTTAGATTCCACATTAAAGCAATATCGTATGGCATTTTTCTTTCTCTTTGTGGCTTACTTTTTTCTTCTGAAGGAAACTTTCCCATTACTTTCTACCTCAGTGCAATAGGTAGAAAGGTAGGGCAGGCTAAGCTTGGGCCAGAATGTTTGGATACCTTGGCTCTGTTCTCTCCTGGGCATCAGAGAACAACTGCGTTCACGCTCAACTTAAACGGGGTCACTGTTTCTGTTTTGCTGTTTGATGCTTTTTTTTTCTTTTGGTGGTGGGATAAAGGGAGAGAAACAATTTTGGTTCAGATCAACTTGTAAAAAAGAAGTTTGCTTTGGGATTTAGCTAATCAGATTCATAGAATTGTGGAAAGGAGATTTTCTATCAATGTCACTTGTATTTTACTAAAAATAATAATTACTACCGAAGACACTTTGTGCCAAGCTTTTTTCTAGCACTTTGCTTACATAACTTGGCTTGATTCAATCATCACAACAACCTAACCCTAGGAAGTAGATAATATTATTATTATTGTTTCCGTTTTGTAAATTCGGAAAATGATGCTTGAAGTTCTTAAATCACCTTTCCTTAAGCTCACGGAAGTGATGAAGTCAGGATTCAAAGACAAGTCTGCCTGATACCAACGTCCATGCTTGTGTATCCATTTACAGAGCACTTCTGTGTAAATTCCACTCTCTGATTCACAGTTGCAGCAGTAGGAAGGAGACTGGGATTAGTCCTGCATGGCAGAGGTAGAGACAGGGATTCAGAGATCCTGGTCTTTGCCATCCAGGTTCTCATAGGAAAGAATGATAAGAGCCGGGCTGCGCATGTAGACCTTCTGGTTCCTCATCCCACACCCTTCCCATTGCTCCCCCTGGAGATCTCTCTGAATCCTCCACTTTAAAGTTGAGGAAACTGGGGCCCAGAGTATTGCAATGATTTACCAAGGTCACACAGCTGGTTAGCAAACTAAGACAAGAGCCCAGGTTTTCTGCCTCCCAAGCTAGTGTCTTTTCTATCATGTCTACGTGGCAAACAAACGCTAGTTGTTAAAGAATGTTCAATGTGAGTTATATTCCAAACCAGAAAAGATATTAACACAGGCCTTCCAGGGCCAAGACCTTTAACATCGATTTCATTTTGAAAAAATGTCCTCCATCATTTGAAATACCTAGTCTATCTGTTAACCGTCAAATATATACTGAATGATTAATAAAAATGTGCTTAGCACTGGGGCCAGCCCCTGAGTGGGGTCTCCACAGTCATTCTATGAAAAGTCTCAGGATTAGCAACCCTCCCTCCCCCAGTGTAGACCTCAAAAGAGCCAAAGTAAATAGAATTTTCCGCCTCAACAGCTGTATTTATTTTGGGCTGTTTCTCCACCTACAACGCCCATTTGCTGTCCTCGGAGCTTCTGAACCTGTTTATTTTCAACCTCCCAGAGGCAGCCAGCTGTTGTATTCCTGTGTCAAGGCAGAGAGAAGTCTTCTGGAGGGAAGCAAGCCATTTCAAAAGCTTAAAGGAAATAACCCAAAGGAGAATTTACCAATTGAGGCTATCTCCTAAGCAAGACACCATCCCTGCTCTCAAATATCTTAAGTAGCTTAACAAGACGTAATTGGAGATAGCACTTGAGCACTGAAAATTACACAATAAAATAAAAAGAGCTAAGTAGCAATATAAGCTCAGGTTTTAAGTGGTATCAAGTGAATGGGATTGAACAGAGTCTCCTAGTTGGTGGGCTGGACTAAACTCATGGAAATATTTTGCCTGGGCTCTGAGTTTGTTTCTGCATGTATTTGCTTTTTAGTAGCCAGTATTAGAACATTAAGAGCCTAAAATCCAGATTTCTGACTCCAAGCGACAATTACTATAACAAAACCCCAAATGACAATTACTATAACTAATAATAGTAGTTACTTTTTTGTGGGGTGGAAGAGTTTAAAATTAACTTTTAATCTTGTCTTAGGGCAAAAGACAACCAAAAAAAAAAAAAAAAAAAGCAAAAAAACCCCCAAACAAAACCAACCCCAAATTTAATTTATGCACATAAATTAAAAGACTTTTGTTTGGAGGATGGGCTTATTCTCTGAGTGACCTTTCTTTCTCAACTAAGCCTGTGTAACATGTTCCAACGGAGTTTTAGCAGACAAAACATTTCAATGTATTTTCATGGCTTCATGATTCATGGCACATTTACATTTTATTGTGACGTTTGATTCTCTTGAGTTTTCTCTAGGGTAAAGAAAGTGGCACATTTAAATTGTATTTAAAAATGGTGTTTATTTGCCTTTGCATGGATTTGGGGAAAAAATAAGTTTCTATGTTCATCATTCACTTTTTAAATACATTTGAAAATTTCTAATAGTTACTTTTATTGAGCTATTTCTGTATTCCAAACAATTTGTTAAATAACTTACATGCTTTAAATTTGTGAGGGATTTATTATGCGGAGACAATTCTATGTGGGTCCTGAATTTCTGCACATCTTATGAGCAAGGTGCTGGCTGGCTCCCCTTTGTTCCAGACTAGCTTTTGAAGGATGCTTGGATAACAAACAGCCTTGGAAGACAGACAGGTGTCTCCTGTTAGAACAAAGGACAGGCATGTTTATTGACCATTATAAAAGATTCCTGTTCCTTAAACTCAAGGTTTCTCTTTTGTCACACAATCCTCTTTGCATCTCCAGTGGGAAATGGGGCTTGGGGAGCCAGTGCAGAAATGCTGATTCTCTATCTACTGCTGTTGCTGTAAGTCATCAACTGTCCTCTGTTTCTGACCCAGGAATCTTCTATCTTCTTCTATCATCCATGAACGTATGGCAGGCTAATCTATTCTTGGGCAAGTAGGGTAGTATCTCAGAGTCTACACAGTCCTTTGAAAGATTTTATTATTCCCATTTTACAGAATAGAAACTGAGGTTTTAGGAGGCGTTTTCAACTGCTAGTATGATTATATCTGATTTTGTACTTCAGTTTTTCCTCTGGATAGTCTGCCTTTCAGAGATTAAATTGCCATTTCAAAGTGTATTTCTGGCACCCAAGTCCCAGTTTGATTCTCAGTTCCTCAGACAGTCATCTGTCCGTCTATTGAATGTTTACTCAGTGCATAATATTGATCTTGTTCTCATCAGTTCTTCCAGGGAATGAAATCTATCTTTGAACCTCAGCTCCCATAACTCATAGTATTGTGGTGGAAATTAAATAAAAATAATGGATATAAAAACATCTAATACAAATGATTCTCAGACTTTACGTGGCATGTGAAATGCCAGGATTTAAAACACAGAACCCAAGAAAGACCTCATCCCAAGAGAATTTGAATCAGTAGATCGAGGTGAAAACCAAAAACCAGAATTTTCACTGTCTAGTCCTTGCTTACCTCTTGTCCTGTCACTCTACCTTGTGCTTGACTTTCTAGCAACTCCTAGGAGCATGTAATTCTTTCTGCTTCTCCTCTTCTGCACCTTGGCCATATTTCTTCTCCACCTAGAAGAGCTAACCCCTTTTCATCCTTTAGCTCAGGTGTCTCCCCCTTTAGGAAGCCTTCCCCATATGACAAAGGGACATCCTTTTTTTATCCTCCCAACATTTGCTGTGTTTACCTCTATCATTCACTTAGACCTTTTATTAAATGCCTATGTCTGTCTCTACCACCAGACTATAAACTCCTTGAGGGTAAGTAATTTGTCTTGTTCACTCTTATACTTTATACAGGAAGCCTTTTATGGGATAGTAGAGTATATGGTTCCCAAAAGGTGTTGGGCTTTGAAATCAATTTCTGTTGAATGAATAAAAGAATGAATAAATGGTGGAATGAATGAAGCCATTTGTTTGCAGAAAACTTTCAATATAAAATCCCATTAAAGATATACTCTTGATTTTCTTAGCTACACTGATTTAATGTGAGGTAATCCCAGAAATGTGAGGAAAGGGAGAGAGAGCAAGAAGTTAAATTTTAGCATGGGTAGAGAGAATGAAGATAATAGAGCCTGGCCTCCTTACTTTACTGAGAAGGAAACTGAGGTTAGAAGGAATAAGTGAGTAACCCAACATTACACAGCTTGTTAGTGGGAAAGCAAGATTGGAAACTTCATCTTTTGCTTTTCTGTCCCAAGTTCTCTAGACTAACCATGATCCCTCCCTTCCACTAAGTTATTACCCTACTCCAAGCCCAGCTAAAGTTTTCATTATCCTGGCTTTTATTAACCTCATCTGATATTGATAATATTGTTATTTCACATTATCTGAACAATTCTAATACCATGTTTTCTTTACATAAATTTGCTTTCTCTGATGTATACCCAGTATTGTTTTTTTAACTTTCATTGTGTTTATACTTAGTGTTTAATTATATTTTTGTTTTTATATCCTGTGAATCATATTTGCTTCCTCATCTTGACTGACTAGTTTTGATATGATAGGTTTTTCCAGAAAAATGATTCTTTCACTAGTATTTAGGGGAGGAAAATGCGGTATATTAAAAAATAAGCCTCCTTGGTTTCCCAAATTCATCCAAAATACAATCATCTCCATCTGTGTTTCTTCTCTCACTTTTATAATCAGATGTGGAAAATATTTAACATCCCATTGAGTCCTCCAGTTTAAATCAGCACACATGATAAATTGCATGGGGGTGTTTAATTTGCCTCGCAGTGGAAACCTTTATCTTTGCCCTGCAGCCTGACTGTAGTTTAATAAAAGAAAGGCCCTTTGACTAGATCTTGTGCAATATGGGGTCCCAACCAGGTCTATGAATAATTTATTAGGCAAAGATCTTATTTCTGTTTATGAAATACTATTCTGGGACCAGTAGGGCTAGACCTGTGCAGTAGTCACAAAGTTCTTCTTGAGTTCCAGCTAGGACTGTGCAGAAAATTGTTGCTAAAACTCCTCAAACATATGGCAAGGTCCCGGGCAATCTGTAACTTTTTTGTGTTGTGTCCAAAAGTTTCCAATTATCAACAAAAGATGGCATACCAGCTCAATTACTCCCGATGCATTCCAGTCAAGGATTCCAAGTAACCCTAGTTGTGTGGGTGTACATGGCCTGAAATCACAGGATCAGTGAAAATTTCAAGCGTAAATACACAATGGAGATCATTTACATATCACAACCAGACAAACGTCTCCCACTGAGCTGAGTGTGCTTTCAACAGGAAGCAGGAATTTTTGGGCCACCTCCCAACCCCTGATTCTCAGCGGTTGTAAACTATTTCAGATACATTTTGTTTCCAGTTTTGCAACAAACTTCTCCAACAGCTTATTTGCTTCATGTGTCAACAAACTTGAAAAATTAGTCTCTTGCATAAGATCATGAGAAATGTGAAAGCTATTGTTAGTGACCTGGCTCCCCCCAAAACTTGGGCAAAGATATTACGGACTGACATGGAAGCAGGCTTATCGTGATGGGCCTTAGCTCGTCCCTTCAATTCCTAGATAACTCTTACATGCATTGGAATGAATTGGCCGGGGATCCTTTTAAAGGATGTTTATATTTAGTGACTCTAAGAGCCAAAAAATAACAAAGTAAGAAAGGGAAAAGAAGACTTTGCATGGTTCCAGGAAAATCGTTGCTGCCTGCTTTGGAGGCAAATCATCCCCAGAGATGAGGCTACAGGGAGATCCCTGAGGGCAAAGCCCCGATAGCCTAGGTCCTGTGACGGCGCTCAACATTTTCTTTATCTGTTCAGATATTAGCAGAAACTACCAAACCTGTCTGTGAAAGTGGCACAAAGTCAACCTTGATCTTCCCAAACTGCAGCTCAGATCATGTCACTGAATAGTTACTGGTTCTTCCTCATTTATAAAATCAACTGCAGAATTCTCACCCTGGCTCTCAGTACCCTCTCCAAATAATTATCCAATCTGATCTTCCATTCATCATACAGATTCTAATAAAAGTGGATTATTGGTGAGTCCATGAGATAGCCCCTATCTTTTCTATTTTGTTGTCTTTGTCCATGTGGTGTGACAAATACTGTTGACAACGGTACTGTTACTAACTCTAGTATTTGTTGAGTACTTGCTGTGGGCCAGGTACCATGTGACAACGGTCCCTACATTGTCTTATTTCATTCTCATCACAGTCTGTGAGGTCAGGACACAGAGTTGCTGCTTACTTGCTTAAGATCACAGAACCTACAAGTGGCAGGGTAAGGAATTTGATCCTGTCCTGTGTATGTTTGACACGAGAGCCCTCGTGATACTACATCTGAAGGTCTGTAAAAAATCGTATCTTGGAGAGAGTTCATTTTCTCTACCATTCTTTATAATCACTTCGCAATCTTTCTGACCCTCTCCCTAATGACATGGTGAGAGTGGGGAGCACAACTTTGCATTATCTATATCCCATGCAGCACCATGGTCTTGCACAGAGTAGGTGTTTATTTGTTCTAGATGACTCTCTGATTATCTGGTGATGAGGACAGGATTCTGAAAAGAAAGGGAAATAAGATCCAAAGTGACCTCTGGCATCGCGGTGTTCCCTCTCTGTGCTCCTCTTTTCCTCCTGGGAGAAGGTCCCATTCTCCAGGGCACCATCAGAATGGGGAAGCAGAAAGCTGTAAGTGTTCTATCAGGGCCAGAGCTGGTTTGTACCACTTCATGAGAATCAGTAACGAGTATGTTTTCTAAACTTTATGCTCAGAGGGAGTAACATTGGAAGCTTGAAATTGACCATGTGGGCACATTTACACCATGGAAATCAGCAAACACTACAAATTAGGACCACCCCCTGCCCATCTCCCAGAGAGCTGGTTTTGCCAGTACCCTAGAGCCTGCCCAAAGATGTGAGGGCCCCATGATTCCAACTGCCTCTGCTCCCTTTAACCCTCTCAACTTTGGGACCTGCAGAACTTTGTTGAGTGCCTACTGGAAGCAGATACTCTGCCAGGTGATATGAAGAATACTATGATTACTGCCATCGGGTTCCTCAATGAGGAAATAACAGATAATGAACAACATGAGTAATTGCTAACTGATGATCTCATTTGTTTTCTCTCTTCATTAGTTTTAAAATTAAAAGTATGTCTATTTACCTCTATGAAAGTGTAGGGGAATTGTAAGTGTCATGAGGGCAAGAACTTGACTTTTCACCACTGTTGCCCACATGCTGGAATAGGGTGGGGCATGGTGTAAGTGTTAAACAGTGAATGAATGAAATTACACATGAGGAAACTGAAAAGAATATATTAAAACACTGACAATACTTACCTATGAATGGTGGGGTCATGGGTTATTTAAATTTTCTTCCTCTTCTTTTATTATTTGGTGGGGGCCTTATCTGTAGTTTGGAAAATTTTAGTAATGTGTATGTATTACAATGGAAGCCAAATACAAATAAAAGGAGAAAAACATCTGTAATTATGCAAAGTGGTGAATGTTAAGAACCAGAAGACACAGAAACACAAGCCTTAGTGAAGTCTAGTTTCAGGAGAGTCTTGTTGGAAGGCTACTTGCAGAAAGGCTTGAGGTTTGAGACAGGTTCAAAATCTCTTTCTGTCAGTCATTGTAGGCTAGCTATCACAGGAGAAGGATCAGGTAAAACAGTTAATGCTAAGGGCTGAGTGACTGGCAGCTAATGATACCATCCCTCCAAGCACTGAAAATTCAAGCAGGTGGACTATGCAGTAAAATCTTCTATGGTGTTGCCAATTTTTCATTTGCTTCTTTGTCAATTACTGAGAAATGTACATTAACATCACTCACTTTGGTGGTGGATTTGTCAGTCTCTCCTTCAGAAACAGCGATTCATTCTGTGAAATGTTTTTCAGATCTATTTTCCAGGTCACTAGTTTTCCTTTCATCTGTGTCTAAACCAATGTTTAAACCTTCCTTTGAGGTTCAAATTTTAATTATGAATTTAAAAAAAATCTTTAGACACTTTATTTGGTCGTTTACCCCTTTGTCTCATCAATGTTGATACTTTAAATACTTTTGTATAGTTCTTTAAACTTATTTTTGTGTTTGGTATCTGATCATTCCATCATCTGCAGTCTGCTTAAGGCTGGTCCTGCAGTTTATTTATTTCATGATGTTGGTGATGACTTGCTTCCAAATACACTTAGAGTCTTTTTAAATTGCGCACTAAATTCCTCTGGCAACTTTGAGGCCCGTCTTTAAGTGTGTTCCTCAGGAGAGGACTGGCTTCTTCTGTTAGGTGTTTTATGGCACTATCCACCTGGGGCTGTTTAGATGTGTGAGTTCTAGCTCCAAATCTGTGAGGTGGGCTCATGATGAGTTAGCAATTACCAGGGGAGATTTTTTTTCTTTTATTCTGCTCCTTCTAGAGCTAAGGCTGAAACAGCATAGTGTTCCCACTACTGTTCTTTCATAAATTTTTCCTCCTAATTTGTCCACTGAACTCATTATCTTTTAGGGGCTCCTGAATTTACACAGTGGTCTATGATACAACCTCCCACATTTCAGTGCTTTTGCCACTTGTGCATAGACTGTTAGACTCAAGCTGTCAGCTACTAGAGACTTATAAAATGACCCCCAGTGAAAGGTGGTTCCAGTGCTTACTTTTTTCTTGGGACTTGTACTTTCTTGTTATTTCCTCTTCTCCCCACTAGTTCAGCTATGTATTGAAAAATATGAATTCTGTATTTTAGAAAACATTTTTGTATGTTCTGTACTTGGAGAGCCTTTCTGGAGTATAGATTGCCTTAGTGTCAAAAATAGATGTCCTGGGTCCAAGCAACAACTTGCTGTCCTGTTTAAGAGGAGTCAGTGCCCTCATTACCCTTCTCCTCTGCAAGTTTCATTCTTCCTCATCCTCCCATCATCATTTCATCTCTTCCAACTCATAAGTAATAAGAGCTCCCATTTTTCTGAGCACTTGCTATGTGTCAGTCATTGCCCCAAGTTCTTTACATGTTTTATTTCATTTAGTCTTTAGAGTAGTCCTGAGATGTAGGTAAAATTTGAATCTTTATCTTGTAGAAGAGGAGCCTGAGCTTCAGAAAAGTTAAGCTATGTGCCCATGGGAGTCTGCGTGCTTGTCCACCAGGCTAAACAGTCTGTCATGACTGACAGGCAAGTTGATGTGGCAATCTCAGTGTCTTGAACTCAGATATGTTTAGGAAACCCAGGTAATTAGAATTAAAGGATTTTCTTTGCAGAGAAATACAGTAAATGTGCACTGTGAGTCTTTAAGGGAGAGAAGTATGTAGCTTTCCCCAAATTCCTTCGACCACAGAACTCCTCTTTTTTTTCCCCCCAGGGGAACATCTCTAACATCAATGTCATAGAACACATTCTGGGAAATGTTACTATAACATGATGAAATTTATCCCTCTCTTTCTGCACACTTAAGCATCAAAAATTTTGGAAGTTTCAGAGAAAGATGAAAAACAGTCTTTATAGTGATGATGATGATAATGATCAACACCAAATGGAGGGTCCCAGCCTGGCCATCCTTTTAATCGTGCAAATTTGTCTTCAAGTGACTTTTCCAGTGTTTACAACCAGCCTCTCATGACTTATCACCAAGGGCATCAAAAGACTATGTCACAGTCTAAAGGGAGCTAGTTACCAAAGGGGGTTCCCTGACTTCCTGCTATGTGGAGAGCATTGTTGGCACAAGTGTAAGTGTCAGAGGGACATTAAAGGGGCCACCCTCACTAGGAGTTATACATTCAGCGACACTAAAATCCCAGCAGGCTCACCGAAAGGAATTCACAAAAATGTTGACAGTGATTATGACTGTTATTTTTCTCTTTAAACTTGTCTGTATTTTTAAAATGTCTACAATATTATGTATGATTTTTTTAAAATCGAGTTGTGATTGACATATAATGTTATATTAGTTTCAGGTGTACAACTAAGTGATACAAGAAAAGGATTTTTCAAAGAGGAATCTTGTAACTACTTACGAGGGCCAGTAAGTTTTAAAATTTTTGGAATCTGAAGTGCAGGGAGGAAAGTGGCGTTTCCAAAGCCACATGGTCTGTCAGAGGTCAAATTGTAGTTCTTTACTTCCCTGGCCAGGATGCTCCTCAGGTTACGGTGTTAAATTACCCAATCGTCACCCAGGGTGAGCCACTGCTGGGGCTGCCCTTCCTCAGGAAAGAAGTTCCCCAAAGAAGAGAAACATGTGTCTTCTGGATGAGTGAGTCCCCACCCTCAGGATAAACAGGAAGCTATGCTGCCTGTTCCACGAGTTCTCTTGCCCACGCTTCAGAGTTACTCTGTTTTTCTCTCCCAAAGGGTGCTGTGAAAGGAGAGGGAAGGGCTTGCAATAGGAGTAGGGGAGAATTTCCCTCTCTCTCCAGGACACCCTCCTATGATACACGGGGCATTGTTGCTGCTGTTTTTGTTTTTGTTTTCCCAGGCTGTTTATTTCTATTGAGAACCCCCAGAAGACATGGAGAAAGAATGTCACTTGGCCTCCTTTCTAGGGAAGAGTGGCTAGAACCACCTAATGTGAAAGTTTGGGGGATCTTTGGTTGCGGAGGTTGAGAGATTGGGAGGTCTGTGGTGATTCTGGAACTCATTTTACAAAATAGACAATGAAGTAATTGATTGATTCACTGTTTTCAATTAAGATTGCATTTTTGTGGTTTTTCTTGTGGAAATAAGAGCTCAGAGGGATGACGGTATAACATTGGAAGAAGGATGTTGGAACCTCACCCACCTGTATTTGCCCTCCCATACAACTTGAGCAGTGGAAGCTGGAAAGTGGGGGATGAAACGAGGACTGAGAGTCTAAGTCCTCCCTCATCGTGGTGTAAGACTAGAAGGAGCACCCAGAAAGCCTTGGTGCCAGCCTCCTCAGTTCTCACATGGGGGAAAGGAAATTTTACAGAGGAGGCAATGATAGTTATTTACATATTCATTGACTATCTAGGATGTACTACATCCCGAGCTAGGCATTGACCGTACGGCAAAAAACAATACCGGCGAGTCCCTGCCTTCTGCAATCTAGAGATTCAGTAAGTGAAACAACAACCCCCAAACCAGAATCCAGATCTCTGAGGTCCCAGTCGGTGGTCTTTCTTACGTTTTCCATCTAATACACCTTGGGCACCGAAGTTTTTCTATATGATTTTGAGCAGCTCACTAAACATGTGTAGGCTTCGGTTTTACTCATGTACCAAAAGAAACTGATACATTTATTCATTCATTATTTATTTACCAAATATTTACTGAGAACCATCTATATCCCAGGCTTATAGAACTCAGAATAGGATCTTTTTGCTGAGAGCAAATTTCCGTCTGTCAGTCAGGAGTTCTTTCCAAACAGTAACCAATAGTTGGCTGGAAATTCCAGAGTTGGCTGCATTTTCTTTCCGCCATTCAAAGTTGACTTACTCCTCCAAGTACCTGAACCCCAACTGGATTTCTTTCCCCTTCCTTCCCTTCTTCTTTCTCTTCTTTCTTTCTGCCCACCCATCTTCTTTCCACCTGATGTGTAAAACTTAACCCCAGTGAACTGATTTACAATAAGAGATTTCAAAGTCATAAAGCTGGATACTTGCACTGGCACAGTTAGTATATTCTTGCTTTGTAGCTGCTCCTCATTGTAACCTTTATTTGTTATTCCTAAGTGAGAACTTCTAAGTCTCAAGTTTTTATTTAACAAAGGGGATGTCAATACTGGATTACATCTACCACCATGTCAGGAAAACATGTTGCTGGCATTAATCCCATAGAAGGCAAGAGTAGGGGGAAGAAAAAGGAAAAATGCAAAGTGACATGACTGATTCTTGACAAGTTCAGATAAAAAGGAAGAAAAAGGCACTGGTCCTTATCAGGGCAAATAGTGTTATCTCTCAAAGTACATAAGAATTTCCAATATTAACCAACCTGTACCCTTCAAAAGACGTTTTCTCATAGCTGAAGAATCACATTCATGTTGGCAGCTGATTTATAAGGGCAGGAATGTGGTTTCTTGGACCATTGCCTCATTAGAATGGAGAAAATGTAGAACTAAGTGGGGCTCATCTGTTTGTTTTTTCAGTTCACTTGCATGTAATTTTTTCTTTCAACTTTCAGGAGATTAATGAAAAGTAGTTACTTGAAATTAGCAAGAGTTGATGGGCATAGTTCGAAACACTGCACAGTAGCCCTTTCAGGGTCTTATTTCAATAAGTGAGCAGGTGAATCTACATACTTTCTTTGAAGATCATTGTTAGAGCAGCGTAAAGATGGACCATCTCATTGAGATATTCCTCCCGTTAAGCTGGAAGTTCTCCCAGACACTCTGTGTCCATTCATTGCTCGTGGTGTGTGTGAAGGGGGTAGGGGGACTGTTTCAGAAGGCCCTGGGAGCCTCAGCAAGTACAGTTGATAGATCTATGGTCTAATTGGTAAAAAGGGCAAGTCCTGACTGGAGAAGCACAAAGCTGGCCCCCCTTTTTGGCAGGATCTTGATGCTGCCAGGACTTGGTTTTTCTCAGGTCGGAAGTACTCTCCTGGAAGCCAAGTGGGTGCCATTTCAAACATTTTCCTATGGGTGGGGAAAAAATGGCAAAGTTAAAAAATACACACACACACACACACAAAGACACACACACACACACCCTTATTTATTTATTTAGTGGAGGTGCTAGGGATTGAACCCAGGACCACATGCATGCTAACTGAACTATACCCTCCCCTACTCCCCAAAATGTCCAGTTTTAAAGTTCCATTCTATTGAGAGCAAGAAGATCACGACCAAACAGTAGGCTGGAAAGAAAACTGTTCTTCAGAAAATCCCACTTGATGCTCCATTGTACTGTTTGTTTTATTTTTTCACTTAACGTTTATACTTCTGTTTCCGCGACAACACCTACCTATTGCACATGTGCGTTTTTCGCAGAGCACCACAGGTAAGTGTCTTGTATCCCTTAGCTACAGTTCTTGCTACTCTGTACCACTACTACCTCTGTGACTGCCATCAGTCTTCCTGTAACTACTACCCTGGGTCATCTCAGCATTGTATTTGGATGCTCAACAATTCTAATATTATTCTGAACTCTAGAAAACTGTGATGTTTTAGAAGTCTGTCTGTAGGTGACAGAAAATTTAACACAAACTGGGGTTAAGAAAAGAACATTAGCGTTTCACTGTTGACTATACAGTGAGCTAAGACAACCTGAAATCTTCCCACGACAAACAAAAAGAAATGCTCCATGAATTTTTTTCTTGATTTTAAACCATGAATTTGATTTCTCAAATATTTTTGGAGTATTCACATTATTTGTTTTATCAAGGATGAGTTTTAGTATTTCTGCTTGTTTTTACTTTATTGTTTTTGGGCATTTTGACTTTATTGTTTTTCTGTTTTCTATTTTATTGACTTCTGCTTTTACCTTTATGGTTTCCTTCTTTCTACTTGCATTGAGTTTATTTTGCTCTTTTTTCCCTAGTTTATCAAGGTCCTTTCTGTTAGCATTTAATGTTATAAATTTCCCTCTAAGCACTGCTTTAAATCATCATATAAATTCTGATATGTTGTATTTTCATTTTTGTTTGGTTTAAAATATTTCCTAATTTCCCTTGAGACTTTGATAAATGGGTTTATTTTGAAGGATGTTGCTTAATTTCCAAGTGTTAGGTTTCCTGTTATCTTTCTGTAAGTATTTCTGTTTTAATTCCATTATAGTGAGAGAGCATACTTTGTTTGACTTCAGTTCTTTTAAATGTGTTAAGGTTTGCTTCATGACCTGGGATATAGTCTATGCTGGTGACTGTGCCACATGCATTTGAAAAGAATGTGTATTCTGCTGTTGGATGCAGAAGGTTCTAAAAGTATCAGTGAGATCCAGTTGGTTGATGGTGCTGCTCAGTTCATCTACATTCTTGCTGATTTCCTATTAGTTCTATCAATTACTGAGAGAGACAAATTGAAGTCTCCGTAATTGTGGATCTGCCTATTTCTAGCTTTAGTTCCATCAGTTTTTGCTTCATGCATTTTGAAGTCCTGTTAAAGGTACAAACATATTTAGAATTGCTATGTCTTCTTGGTGAAATGAGCCTTTTATCGTTATGTGATGCCCATCTTTGTCCTTAGTAAGCAGTTTGCTCTGCCGTTTACATTGGTATTAATGCAGCCACCATAGCTCTCTTTTGATTAGAGTTTGCCTAGAATCTCTTTTACTATCCTTTTACATTTAACCTACCTATGTCATTAAACTTGAGGTAAGTTTCTTAGAGACAGTGTATAGTTGGGTCAGATTTTTTATTTATCTACTTTGGCATTCTCTGTCTTTTTGTTAGTGTGTCACAACTGAGGATCATTTTGACACCTCTCTCATAGTTGTGTCAACCCAAACTGTCTCCAGATACTGTCAAATCTCTCTCCCTCTCCCTCAATATTTCTTTCCCTCTTTCTCTGTCAGTCATCTGTCTATCTACCTACCTACCTACCCATTTGCCAAATGTCTCTTGATGGGCAGAATTGCTCTCAGTTGAGTGCCATTGCCCTAAAGACTTCAATATGCATCCTTAACTTGTCACAGTCTGTCTTACCAGTACACTTCCTGAAGAATGTTAAGAATCTTAGAACTTGATTCCATTTGTCCTAGTCCTTTTAGTGAGCTGTTGTCATATACTTTACACTGTGTCATGTGTTCTAAGTTCTAAAAGATGTTATTATCATTGTTGCTTTGAAGTTAGTATTCTTTTCTATTTATCCACAGGTGTATACTCTTTTCAGTGCTTTTCATTTCCTTCCTCCCAGTTTTTTGTGTTTCTAGCTGAGAAAATTTCCCATCTACCTAAAGAAGTCCCCATAGTACTTACATCAATGATGTGCTACTGGCAACACGTTCCCTTTGTTTTTGTTTGAAAAAATATTTTCACTGGCCAATAATTCTAGATTGGCAGTGTTTTTCTCTCTCACAACTTTAAGGAAGTCATTAGATTGTCTTCTGACTTCCATAGTGTGTCACTTTGAGTTCCCTGAGAGGAAAACACCAAGATGATATTAAAGATGCAAGAAAGACTTACTGGAGGAAAAATGCTTGTGAAAAATAAAAGGAGAAGGAGAGGAGGAGGTAGGGAGAACCTTCAGTCATCCAGGAAGTTCCGACACCCGTGAAAGATGAGAAGGAAGAAAGGATTGGTCAGAAGGCCTCAGACTATCAAACAATTGTAAGAAATGCTTGGCCAGACCAGTGGAGGTCTCCTTAGCTAAGCTGCCTGTTAGAGAAATCCCACATCTACTCAAGTGGTTTGGTTCTAATACCTTCTTTGTGCTCATTCATTGGCTAGAAGCGGCCTAAAGGAAGTGTGACTTCTTGTGAAGGTTTCAGTGAATCTGAACATGCAGCAGCTGTCAATCAGATATGCTCCCTGCAGTAGGGTTTCTTGAAAGAAGATGTGAGGAGTGCACTTCCATGGCCATCACACACAGTTTCTCCTGAAAAGGTAGCAGTCCGTCTTCCTGTAGCTCTCCTTAAGACAGTGGGTGTTTCTTTCTCTGCCTGCTTTTAAGAATTTCTCCTTTAAAAAAATAGTTTCTATAATATGTCCACATATGAGTTTTCTTTATGTTTACAATGTTTTGGAATTGTTGAACTTCTTGAATTGGTGGGTTGATGTCTTCCATTGTTACTGGAAATTTCTCAGTCATATGTTTTCAAATATTCTCCTGCTCCATTTTCTCTCCCACCTCTCCTTCTGGGACTCCATTCTGCCTATATTACACTGTTGGAGTATGTCTCATGTTTGGACATACTTTTTCTTTCCAGTTTAGTTTTTCTCTGTGGTTCAGTTTGTGTATTTACTACTTATCAGCCTTTGAATTCAGTAATCCTGACTTTTATGTCCTGTTTGCTCTTAAACCCACCCAATATGGTCTTAAATCCAGAAATTACATATTTTTAGTTCTGAAATATTTGTTTTATATTGTAGATTCTGGTTTTCTCTTTAAATCCTGTATCATTTCTTCTGTTTTCTTTAACATGTTAGGCATACTTATTGTATTCCACTTTTACTATAACTTCATTATCCCAGTCCTCTATGGGTTTGTATTTATTTTATTTTTTGAGTATCAATCACTGTTCCTGCTTCTTTGAATATATAATATATTCTGAGTGTATGCTAGGCATTGTGTGTAAAAGGACTGTAGACACTTCACTTCTGATGATATCTTCCATTAGAGAGGGATCCTCTTTTTCTTTGTTAGGAAGATAAGGTCAGTGGCTAATCACCTCAATTCAGTCATAGACGGAGTTGGAATAGGGCTGGATTTACAATTTTAGCAAGATTCTGTCTATCCCTGGTTTGTCTCTGTCCTTTAGGCAAGGCCTTTCCAGGCCTTTCATTGAGAGCCTGGGGTGTCTTCGTCTTCCCATCCCTTAGAAAGACTTTTATTTCATCTAATTCTCCTCATCTTCTTGATGTCTTTAACATGTTTCTTTCCATTTATCCATTTGTTTTTTAGTTGTTGCAGAAAGAGCTTTGACCTCCTGTAACCTCCTACATTGTATCCAGGAGCAGAAGTGTATCTAATCTGTTAGTCATACTAATAATATTGCAGTACGTAATCTTGTACATGCTTCATTTCATACAAATGCAGTACAGCTATAGGATAAATTCTTATACCAAAGACACATACATTCGTAATTCTGGTAGATTTTTCCAAATTGCTCTCCTTAGAGACTGTACCAATTTACATCTCCACCAGCAGTATACGAAAATACCTGTTTCACAGCACTATTACCAGTACTGTGTGTTAACTTTGCAGGTCTTTGTACACAGAGTGACATGATCAGAGCCTTGCATTAAGGTTAATTCAGTGACATTTGATAGATGGATAGGAAAAGGCCAAGGACAAAGTTTACTTACCTCATAGTTTTGTTTTTGTTTCTAACGATCTACCAAGTGAAAGCCAACTGTACTCATGCTTGAACATGTTCCCCATCTTTTCCCATCAGGCTTCTTTTTAGCTGAAAAATTGATGGCTCCACATCCTTTCATGGGCTTGGACAAATGTTAGGAGATTTTTAATGGCTGTATGTCTGTTTGTCGCACCGATCTCAGCATTGGAGTCAGGAACAACCAGTTTTGTGATTCAAGAGTAGAAGGGACAGAGATGGCTGTGGTTTCCCCTTAGGGCTCCAGCAGAGGAGACAATCTGGGGACAGCAAAGAACATGTGATGATGTCTCTGTTAAGAAGAAATCTGTTCCTGCCTCATTCTTGGCCCAAACAGCCATAAGCCTGATAAAACAATATTGCATGTTAGCTTCAGGAATGTAGCTCAGCCATTTCAGTGTTTCCTTTCTGGGTCTCTGTGGACTTCTAACCCTCACTTTAACAGTAAGGCTATATTATCCTCATTTTCTCCTGCCATCACTCGGCTGTTTTTCTTTCTCCTGGGTTCAGTGAGTCATTTCCTCAAGTCTTCCCTGGTTTGGCTTCAAAAATTTAGGGTAATCATCAAGAGCTGTCCTCCTCTCCCCTTCAGGCTTAAATTCCTCTCAGTGTTAGAGACCTTTCACACCCCAGTGTCTGAGGTGGGTGGGCTCCAGCTAATATCCTTCCTTAAATCTTGGTGTGTGTGCTTGAGAAAGCTTGACAGTTAAATCGCGAGAAAGAGGTTAACAAAATGAATATTACAGGAAAGAAAGAGAGGAGAGAGAGAGGGAGAGGCAGACTCATGCTTCGTCCAAATTGCTGATATAGATGCATTACTGAAATATTTAAACCACTGGACATTTCCTTCAGAATAACATGAAAAAAAAAAACTGCTTTGTGAGAAACTGACATAGTTTTTGTTTTGCCTTCTAGGTCTCTGTGTTCTTTAACTCTATGTAGATAAGCTCTTGAGTCCTGAAGTGAGACAGATCTGGGTTCAAATACTGACCTACCACCTTCTAGCTTTCTGATCGTTGTCAGGTTATTTGACCTGCATGTGTTTTCACTTTCTTATCTGAAAACGTGGAGAGTATAATAGTATCCATTTCACAGGACTGGTGGAGCCATTAGATGAGGAAAGCTTCATAAATTGTAATCCACTATTTGCTCGTATGTTTTTCTGGGATGTTCTCATGTATTCAGTAAATAATTAGGTCTACATCAGGTGTTGTCAGACTACAGCCTACTGGGCAAGTCTGGCCCACGCCTTATATTTGTAAATAAAGTTTCATTGGAATAAAGCCATATACATTTTTTATATATTGTCCATGGCTGCTTTTGCTCTACAGTTGCAGAGTTGAGTATTACAACAGAGACCATGCGGCCCTCAACAACAAAAATACTTAACTGGATGGCCCTTAATAGAAAAAGTTTGCCAATCCCTGGTGTAGATCATCATATTTTAAGTGTCTTAAAAGTAAACAGTTGTGGATAAATTTGTAATTCTGTGTCTCGGTTTCTCTAAGTGAAAAAAAAATGCATATATTAGGTAAGATGACTCCTGAATAGGATATTCCTAGAACTATTCAGCTATTGTAACTTGTGGAATCTGGGAATTTGCAATTGGTTTGGTCTTTCTGGTGGGCCCTTCTATAAGCTGGAAGGAGAGATGAAAAGCAGAAAACAGCCCTCAGTAACTCAGATGTCAAATATCATAGTGAATCACAAGGAGAGATTTATTCCAGAGAGGGGGATGGCAGTTTTGTGAGGCTTTAGCGTTTTCCCTCTGCAGCCAGGTGCAGGAGATTTTGGTCACCACTGGGCCCCTTCCTGGCTGATTTAACAATTTCCCCAATTCTCTGGCTTAAAAAGAAATCATTCTATCCGTCTTCCCACTGCCTGCTCTCCATCCCCCTCCCTCTCCAGGTTGGCCCCTGACTTTTTGTCCTCCTCTTGTCTGACTTCTTTCTCCAGTGGTTTCTCAGCCCTCGGCTCTCCACCCTCTCCCGCCCCCAAATGCAATAGAGGTGGACTGCCCAGTGTCCCAGCCACCCTCGACTATGCCACCAGTACTGACTCCAGCAGAGCCTCAGCTCAGGGCCTGAACTCCAGGCAGCTGGGGGACCAGCAAGCAGTATGAAAGGGAACTACCACCCACCAGTAATCATGTGACTCATATGTCCTTTGAACTTTAGGGGTGGGAAGCAGAGAAACCTGGGAAATGTTTGACCGTTCCTGCTGGGTACCCGGGGAGCCGCCTCAGACACTGAGTCAGGACTCTCTGTTTCAGCTCTGCCCCAAACCAAGCGTGGAGTCCTTGGGTGGTCCCTTCTCTTCCCTGAGTCTTAGTTTCTCTGAGTAAAGTGAAAATCAGTCCTTTCCTGCCTTCCTCACAGCGCTTTATGCTGGTCACATGTACCTGAAAGAGCTTTCTTTTTTTTAAAAAAAAATTACTATTTGATTTCTGTTTTTTCCTTTTCAAAATTGCATCATGCTTATGTGCTATAAGAACATCTGTCCTTTTCACGGCCACCCAGCAGTGTCCACCATCCTTCATTACAGAACCCTGATTTCCTTTGGGAGAGTCAACCTGCCACCATTGTGTGTAATCTTGCTGAGATAAAAGTCCAGCTGCCTGTGCCCTGAAGGTCCAGATGGTTTCTTTCCTGCCTCCTGTAGCCAGAAGGCGGGCAGTGGCTTCAGCTCGGCTGGTGGAAGCTCTCTGCTGGGACTTTGACTTCTGAGTGTGTGAAATTGGTCTGTGAAGGGGTTGGCATTCTTTTTTCCCGGCAGCAACATCCCTGCCAGGACCAATCCTATAATTCCTGCTTTCTAGACCCTGAAGCTAAACTGGCTTCTGCCTATTTCTGGTTGGAGGCCTAGTTCTCCAATTTTCCTGCATTGTTTTAAATAAATTTTATTTAAGTTGGCCAGAATTTACTTCTGTTACCTGTAATCAAAACCCCCAAATGACACACATGTTCATTCAGGATCATTTATGGAGTATGGGTAAGGCCATGTACTTAGAGCCCTGCATCCATTATTTAATCTTCCTATGAGCTGGTTATTATTATTTCTAAATAACATATGAGGAAACTGAGGCTTGGTGAGGCTGAATAACCTACCCACATATGCGTAAGGAGCAAGTGCCAGAAATGGGTATTAGAACAAAGGTTTGATCCAAGATGTCTTTGATTTTACACTTTTTAACCTTTATATTATGTGAAAATGGTACAACAGTGGACATTTTGTTTTGTAGCATGTGCTTTTTTGGTTTAGAAATTTATTATGAGCATCCCCATGTCAATAATATTCTTGAACAATATGACATATAATGGCTGCCTAATAGTCCATCATTTGAATTCACTAGCATTTACCGAAACAAATTGATAATGATTAAAATTATGCAATACACTTAATGAATATCCTTAAATATCTCAAATTTTCTCCTTAAAATAAGTTCTTAGATGTGAAATTTCTGGGTTTAAAACTCCTGCTTAATATTAAGATTTTTGATGCATATTGACACAATGCCCATCAGAGAAATCTCAAATGTTCCCGTTCTTCTCAAATGTTTGGGTACCAACAAAAGGGCTTTCTAAATGGGGGAAAGTGCTAAAAAGGTATTAAGAGCCCACAAATTAATGCCTTTCTTATTAAAAAAAAAAGAATAAAATGCCTAAGTTATATCTATCACAGGAAAATAATAGAGAAATAAAAATAAATAAGGGTCCAAAATTAAGGTACAACCTGAAATGTAATTAGTATTCAAAATGTAGGCATTGGGTTTCTATACAGATCCTGGAGAAAGGGAATTACTTTAATTTTGAAGGTTTTTTTAAGGAGCAGAATCAAAGAGGGAAGCAAGGGGAAGATGATGGTGAGGCTGGAGAGGGGGAGGGAGAGGAGGATCCCGCAATGCATCTGTGGTGGTCATAGAAGCTGCTTGGATTTACTCCCAAGGCTTTTCCTCTGCATTCCTCAAGAGACAAAGGAAAGTGAGGTTTCTCCCCAGACTTTTGGTAGCCCCTGTGGTAAGGAGGCAGCTGGGCCACCCAGACTTACATATTTGAGGCAATAAATAGTGATCAAAGCAGTATGCCTTGAAGGGAACAAAACTCTTCCTCTCCGTATACCACTCTTTTTATTCCTCAGTAAGTGCACTTGGTTTCTTTTGTAAGAACGTCTACATTAGGATGAAAACTGACATCTGAAAATTCTATTGCCCATCATGAAAACTCTAGCTATAATTGCTTTATAATTTTTATTCCAATCATTTAGCAAGACCTAAGAGAATGAGATACATGACTGAATTATTTTCAGAGGGACAAGGCAGCATGAGGAGGTAAAATCATCATGGTTAGCAGTAAGGGACACCTCTAGGAAGTTTTGGAGACATTTGGGAAATGAGTGGGAACTTGAGGCTTCAGGGAGCCTGGAGTGAGGGTGTGAAGAACCACTGGTAGATAGAAAGTGGGTTGTGTAATAGGGAGAAACAAGAGTGAACTTTGCACTACTTGATAGACTAGTATAGGTATGTTGTAGCAAATGCCAGTAATGTGTCAGGGCTTAGAATAAGAAGTGAGTCTCCCAACACCTGAGTGTATCTCATTGATTCTGGGATCTAGTTCAATATCACTGAAGATGGGATGCATCTTACAATCAATGGTGTGTCATTTGGTAGTATCTTTTTCTTTATTAGTGGTACATAAAAAAACGGTGTATATTCGAATCTATGGTGTCTTCAACCTGTGTGTGTGTGTGTGTGTGAAAGAGAGACAGAGAGAGAGAAAGAGAGAAGGGGAGAGATGGAAGGAGAGAGAGAGGGAGAGAATACTGTTCATCAAAGGAAATGTCAGAAAGAATATATATTGACTACATACTCTATTTACCTTAATAGTTGGTATCCTCTTGGTTTTCATTTTTCTTTTATTCTTTTCTTTTTTGGAGAAAGAAGCTTATAGACCACTGAACCTGATGTCTTCATTCTGCTGATGAGGAAATGTCCCTGAAGTATTAGGTGACATTGTGTCCATCACATGCATTTGGGGAGCAGTGATCTGAGTGAGCGTTTGGAGCATCACTTCTCGAAAATGGCTTACAAATTACAATGGTTAGGAACCCCAAGCAATAGGGTCTGTTTGGAGTAGAAGGACTAAGAGTGATGAGAGGTGTGCTCTGTGAAAACCACAGAAGGGGAGGGAGGATGAAGACACTGATCAGGGTCCGGGGTAGTCCGTAGTGTTAACACTGGTTCCATTTTGCTGACCGGACTCCCCACCCCCACTCACTTTAAGTGGCTGTGAGGCATGGTCAGATACTGGATTTAGTTTTCCCTTTGAATGAGGAGAATCTCTCTTGCCTTGTTGGCCAGAGAAGAGACACCTGTTGTTTTATGTCCTCTCCCTACACCTGTGGGAATCAGTCAGCATTGCACTTGTTATTTACGTGTAGATTTGGGTCCAGGTGGGCCCGGACAAAGCAGCATGGTCACATTTTTCCCGCTGATCACCCTAAAATTGTCCCACCTAATTTTTAGCCCCCTTACTGATGCTGTAACCTCCCTTCCCACAATTTTCTCTTTCTCTAATTAAATGATATTCTGATCATCCTCAGGTCTAACTGGGACATGGCTGAGGAGTGTTTCTGGATCTCCTTTTAGTCACTATCTTCTTTGAGTCTTGGTGCTGGCGTTTTAGCCATGTGACCCTGGGAATCTTGAACCACAATTTGCTCATTACACATAGGGATAGTGAGACAATTAAATGAAATGCACACGAAGTCTTTTTGTTTCTCAATGTCAGACACAATGTTCAATAAATGATAGCTATTTTAAATTACTTTTTATGGTAGTTCCACTCCCCTTCCTCAAGCACTATATTACAATTTTTTCACCATTATAGCAAATTTATTCTCTATAAATTATAGCTTTTAATATTAATGAATGATGCTTGTGTGATTTTTAAGTTGTTACTCTCCCAAGAGGGTTTGCATGCCTCACTTCAGTTTGTTTTTGTAGAGCATAGACCCTTCTTATACTGAAGGAAGTCTAGTGAAGTCATTTCAGGGGGTACACTGGTGGGGAGGTGAGGAGGAATGTCTTCCCATCCACTTTGTCTCCTCCTTCCATCTCTAGGTAAGGCTGATCCTATTGTCTACCCAGGCATTTCCCCTTGTTCTAAATGCCCACTCTGTGGCAGTCCCAGTCTTGTATACACCAATTCTACATCTTCCCCATTTAACTTCTTTGTTCCAGAAAACCATTCCAGGTCTTTTAAAGTAGAGAAATATTCTCTCTCTTTTTCTTTTTTTCCACTACCACCTACTTCCTTTCTCTCGATGATGATAACCCAGGCAAAACATAATTGAGTTATTTTCACCTCTCTCCCATATCTCAAATTCTCTTTAGCTTTCTCTTTCTTTCTACTTCTGCACAATAAATTGCACTGTGTCTTCTATTTGTAAATCCAGAAATGACTATGATTGTAAGTAATAAGGAGGAGACTGGAGACTGTGGTAAGAACAGTATCCAGGAAAAGAAAGCTGTAAATATTTTTGTGTTTTTATTGGGTTTATTCAGATTATAAAAGTAATACCGAGTCACTTAAAAAGTTTGAATGATATAAACATGTATGAAGGGGAAAGAGAGAGTCTCATATAACCTCACCTACAAGAGGCAACCACTGATAACATTTTGGGGCATATCGGTTCACAGATTTTCTTTTTCCTAGCGGTGTTAACTTTTGAGGTGTAATTAGACATAATGGAGAAGAGCTGGTTTCCTAAAGCTCTAAAGCACATTTGAAAATACCCAGACCCACTCTTAGGAATCAGCATAAAACCTCCAATAAAGTCTGGTCTTCTTCAACCCTTCTTCAAAATACATAAAAAGAATCTGTATTCAACTTGCTATTTTGTTTAATAACGACCATTGCTCAAGTATTGTATGGCACTGTTTTCTTAATAAACAAAATGGGTTTCAGATTCGTGATAAGTAGAACAGGCCTAACCTGGAAACTTGGCCACCATTAAAATATTATTTCTGTAAGAAAATGTGTACTGACAAACTTTGGAAAGATAATTTGGGAACAGCTAATATTTACTTCCAAGTGAGTGAAGCTTTTGGTCAAAGCATGCAGAAAAGGACCAGACTGGGAGCAGATCTCACTTCATTGGGTGTTAAAGAAAACCTGGCTTAGAATCCAGCTCTGGCTTAGATGATAAAACCTTGGGCAAGTCATCGAACTTTGCTTGGTTGTTTGGCTCTTGCTAGGAAATACTGTAGCAGGTATCATCTGTATGCATGAATATTACGTGGTGGCTGCCACGAAGGCAACAAATAATGGTTTGAGAATGGAAAATGGGACCGTTTTGTTTAAAAAAAAAAAAGTGCAGTCAAGTGTTTTTAGAAAAAAAAAAGTTGATTTTAGGGCTAAAACTAGCAAAGTGCAGCAAATTAAGAACAGCTGAGTCAAACAGGCAGTGACAGTGAAAACCCGGGAACTGAGGCTATTCCACCACCTTTCAAAGGCAGCAAGGTCTGCATTCTTGTGTTTCTCTCTGCATGCTGTCTGTCCCTGCTCTCCAATAATTTTGACTTATAGGTGATGGCTCTGGCTGTGAGCTTGACTCTGAGCCAGACTTTGATATCTTTGAAACTTGTCTTCCCCAGTGAATTGAGCCAGTCTTTCAGTGTCCCAATTTCAAATCCTGAGAGTGGAAAAATCTGATTGGCCCAGATTATGTCAAATGTCCTTCCATCATCCAGTCAACTGTAACTAGAGATGCAGTAGGGGCTCGGCTTGGGAGTAGATTCTCTTAGAAAAAGCTGTGGTAGTGATGGCCACCATCTTTGACGTAATTTAAGAGAAAAAAAGGGGGGGTGCTTCTTAATTTCTGGTTCTAATTCTTTGATAGCTTTTATTTCAATGTAATTCAATTCGACAAATACTCTGATCTCTTCAGTTCTAAGTCATACTTTTTCATAATTTAATGTATCTGGTATCTAGTCATGCCTCAATCACTGTGTTCAGCCAATGATTTAGGTTGTAATATTTCTTTTTCCTCCTCCCTCATAGCCAAAAACTATTACTAAATTGATGAGATTTTTGGACCAAGGAGATACCGCCTATATTACCGACAGGGCATCCATTGCATTCCATGGAGGACATAATAAAGTTGCCACTAGATATGGGGCTGGGTTAGAAGATGGGGAAATATTTCAATGTCTTCTTCCCACCACATCTTAAACACTGCACCAAAAGACAAAGGAGGCTGTTTTCCTCTTTGCTGTAAGAGATGAAGTCTATTAAAGATTCTGAGGTGGTCTTAGAATTTATAGCCCTGGGAAGCAAACATTTATTTTATAGAATAATAACTATCAGTGCTGACTGAGCAGGAAGCCAATGCTAGAGCACGTGTGGGTACAAAATGTAGCTTTGTATGCAACCAAATTCCAAGCAATTGCCTCGTCTAATTCACTCAGAATTTTTTTTCTTGAATGCTTCCTTTGGAAGTGAAATTCTTTCTACTTGGTTTCAGCCCAAAGGTGAGCATTTTTTTTTTGAGAAGGTTAAATCTTTTCAGATGTTTTTGAGGTGTACAAAGAGGAAAAGCGAAACCATCCTCTATTATGCATATTTCTCGCTTCCATTACCCAAATAAGTTTAAACTTTACTATTTTTATTCTATTTTGAGAGTCCCATGATCTGCTCAAAAAGTAGCTTATGGAAAAAAGAACTCTTCTCGAATAAGTCCTGAAAATAGCAACTTTTCTGCTTGCTTATAAGAGTAAACTTTTCAAACTATGTGAGAGGTACACATAAGATCTATATATAGAAACTCATCAACTGGAAAACTGGCAGATAGAATCTGGTACATTCCAGGAAAAACTTGAATCAAGTTTTTAAAAAAATAGTTAACCTTTAAAGCATCCATGGATTGGCAAAACAGAGCATTCAAACTAATTATGGAGGCCGCACGTACAGTGGGTCAGCTTTGATGCTTAGTAGCTGACTGTGGTTGGTTAAATTGCTTCCCCTTTGTTTCAAGTTTCTCATTTGTAAGAGGGTCATAATAAAATAACTTATTTCAAAAGATTGTTGTGAGCAATAAATCAGGTAATAAACCCAAGGCACATAGAACAGTGAGTAGCACATTGTAAGCTATCAGTAAATGTTTTTTATTGAAATACATGAAAACTACTTTAAGATAGCTACAAATACTATTTAACTGAGAAATCAACAGTGCCATTTTAGTAGTCATTCAGTGTTTCAACTCATTACTGTCAAACTTAATGGCATTTTTTTCTCATGTCAGTGATTTCATGTGTTTCTTTACAGTTGGTGCAACCTGCCAAATGCAGACTGGACCAATTGGAAATGGGACAGTTTCTGAGTATGAGCATTCCGTATGCATAGTAAAAATTCCAAGCTACTCACTAGACTGCACATTTGGAGATACTCTCCTGACATTTGATATGTCTCTGGAAAAGCAAAAGTGACTCTTGTAGAAACAGGAGACTGTTGGCACCCAGCAGACCCTCCTGGGCCCATCCACACCCCACCACCTCCAGTGTTAACTTTGCCGGAGAACCATAAAACGTGGGGGTATCACTGATGCCACCAACAATTTCTTTAACTACCTTACTACCTTTCTTTTGCATGAGGCTAAAAGATTCCTGATTTTTCCCTTTAAGGCTGGCTAGGCCAGAACTCCATGCTCAGCATCAGTGACCATTTTGCATAACACCCTGAAACAAGGCAGACACTCAATTTGATCAATGTTAATAAGTGAAGGACACATTTCCACTGTAGATGAATATGGATTTCCATGCTATGTTTGTTCCTAAAATGTGTGCTGTAGACTACTTTTTTATAAATTGAAATTGATCATATTGTCCTTTCATAGACATAATTTCAGGTATCTTTTTACTTGTCTACAGACATGTAACATAAAGTTTAAGTGTTTCTTTCTTTTTCTGACTTCACAGCCTGCTAATACTGACTCCCTCTTCTCTGTCAAGACAGTCATGACATGCAGGCATCTCTTTTGAATTAGAATTATCAGTTCCACCACTCTCCCCCCCAACATTTGCTTCTTGCAAATTTTAATTTCCAAGTGATAGGTTGTCTTCAAGTCAGGGCATACCTATAAATATATTTATTGCATCATCAAAAGGCAAATAGAAAATAAATTTCAAAGGTAGATAATGTTTCCAATTTTATAATCCTGAAATTAGTGAATAGAAAGAGTATCAATCCTAAGAAAATAAAAGATGAAAGTTTGGGGTAAAATCTCTTAAACGTAACAAAAAACTCTGTTACTTTTATGACACAAAAACCAAGGTACCTATTTTCCCTTGGCATAAATAGTATGTGTTGGCTAGCTAGGAATGGTTGTAATTATGTGGTATACAATAAAAGGTTCCAAAGATGCCAAAAACAGAAAAATGGGTGAACCAGACCAGAAATCATGTATTGGGTAAACAGCTTCCCAGACAAATGAATTTAGCTGATTTTAAAAAAGCAGTTTCATTTACTTTCAGTTTTATGATCTTTATAGGTAGATCCAAACTCTGTTAAAAGATTTAGGTACATGGGTTAATATCACATATTTAATTCCATGAAATAGTATAGTTTAACAGAATAAACTGACCGTACTTTGGGAAACTACTTTTAGGACTTGAAACACCAAGTAACTTAAAGCTAACCTTTGTACAAGTTATAAAAAAGGGTGGGGAGGAAATTAGATCACTCTTGATTGACATCTTGAGGTTTTTTATTTGTTGTCATTTTTTGTTTTAGTTTTGTTTTCTTCTTGGGAGAAAATTTTAATTAGATTTAACTCTTTTTGGTAGTAGGATGCACAATAATTATGATTTTGAACAATGTCTAATCATCTGGGATTTAATATAAAGTATACATTTAAAATTCTAAATTTAAGATAATTTATATTTTCTCAAATAAAATAGAAAATACAAATAAGCAGAAACATTTTAAAATCTGTGATATTTTTCACCCAGAGATAATCACTGTTAACTGTTAACTTCAATATATATATATTCAGTCTCTTATTCCCCCATGATTTTACAATCAAGATTTTTAAAAATAGCATATATATATATAATGCCATACCATGAATATTGTTCTGAAAGCTGTTTTTCTAACCTAACAGTATATAGCATTGACATGGTCCCATGTCACTCTTTGGAAGTTCTGGCATTTCCTATTTTATGTATAGGACCAAACAGGTGCAGGAGAACTGATGGCTTTGGAAGCAACCAGCTATTGTAGACTTGGCAAAGACATTGACATTGAGATGTCTTCAAAGAAGTTTTATGAGACATGGACATGGTTAAGTGGGAGCTGGAACATTACATTGTGGATGTCTCATAATGGGTTATGCTAATAGATTGATGTGTGACAATATATAATGTCCTCTTTGAAGAGCCCTTTGAGGTGGCACTAAACTTCTGTTTTAGCTGGTGAAGAAGTGCTTGGTGAAAGATAAATGTGACCCCATTTGCAATCACAGTCTGCTGAAGGGGAACCTGATATTTCTGTTTCCTTATGTATACATTATACATTCACCATCACAAATAAGTTATCAGAACTCAGTCAAGAAAACAAAAAATGCACTATTATTTTTAGCAAAGAGAAATTTTTGAGCACTTCCTCCAATAGGTTTTATGTATTGATAATCTGCTAGAGCACTTCACTAGTTTTCATACATTTCATATTTAATCATCATAATAAACCTGTAACCTAAGTATTTTTCCTTTTTATTTTTTCATTTATTTATTTTTTATTACATTACTTTCAGGTGTACAACATAGTGATTCAATATTTTCTCAACATCAAAAACCAAACAACTCAATTAAAAAATGGGCAGAAGACCTGAATAGACATTTTTCCAAAGAAGACATACATATGGCCCACGGGCAAATGAAAAGAAGCTCACCACTGTTAATCATCTGAGAAATGCAAATTAAAACCACAGTCAGAATGGCTATCATCAGAAAGTCTACAAGTGAAAATGTTGGTGAGGATGTGGAGAAAAGGGAACCATAGTACACTGTTGGTGGAAATGTAAACTAGTGCAGCCACTGTGGAAAGCAATATGGTGGTTTCTCCAAAACTGAAAATAGAACTACCCATGTGACCCATTAATTCCACTCCCGGGTACATATCTGGGAAAAAAATGCTAATTCGAAAAGATACATGCACCCCAGTGTTCATAGCAGCAGTATTTACAATAGACAAGACATGAAAACAACCTAAGTGTTCATCAACAGATATACACACACACACACACACACACACACACACACACACACACACACACACAAGGATATATTGTACAACAACAAAGAATAAAGAGAAATGAATCTAAAAATATTTTTATAGGTTATACTCCATTTAAAGTTATTATAAAATATTGGCTATATTCCCTGTGCTGTATAATATATTCCTTGTAGCTTATTTATTTTATATGTAGTAGTTTGTATCTCTTAATCCCCTTCACCTATCTTTCTGCTCCTCCTTTCTTCTCCTTCTGCTGTGGTCGGCTGACTACAATGGACAGCCTGATACGTGTGACTGGCCCCTAGTCTGGTTGGTTGCTGGGCCCTCCTTTGTGTAGAGGCTACCAGCTGTTGGTTGGCATGGCCAGGTCATGAATAGGGTGAGGCTGGGGCCCTGGGACCCTTCAGCCCCTTATTATACTGGTCCACTGTTGGGCAGAATCATGTTCTAGAATAAATAGTTGCAGGGCCAGGGTTCCCAGTGTCGGCCTGCTGATGATGGGGCAGGTTCCTGACATGGCTGGCACCAGGTTCCAGGATGTTCCAAAGCTGGTGCTGGCCTGCTGGTGAGTGAGGCTGTATCCCGGGCTGGTGGGCTGAGGGGTCTCAGGTGTTGGTCTGGTGGTGGGTGGGGCTGAGGCCCAGGGCAACACGAGGCTCATGCTGGCTCACTGGTGCGTGGAGCCAGGTCCCATTATCTCTGGCTGCAGTGCCCGTGGTGTCCCAGGGCTAGTGCTGGGTCACCAGTGTGTGGGGCTGGGTCCTGGACCCTCTGGTGGACAGGCCTGTGTCCCAGGGTGGCTGTGGGATCAGGGGGTCTTAACACAGTCCACCTGCTGGTATGTGGGGTGTGTCCCTGCATGGCTAGGTGCTTGGCCTGAGGCATCCCAGGGTGGTGAGTGCAGCCAGGTTCTGGTGCTAATAGGCTAGAGGGAGGATTCCAAAATGACACTCTGTCCACATGGCAGAACAAGCTCCTCAGAGTGGCTGCTGCCAGTGTCTGTGTCCCCGAGGTGAGCTAGAGTTGCCTCCTGCTTTTCTGGGAGACTCTCCAAGATCAGCAGGTGGGTCTAACCCAGACCCTTTTCAAATTACTCCTGCATTGGGTCCTAGATCATGTGAGATTTTGTGTGCTTCCCTTAAGAGTGGCATCTGTATTTCCCATATCCCTTTGGGTCTCCCCAAAGTAAGCCACGCCAGCCTTCCAATTCAAATGTTCTTGGGGCTTCTCTTCCTGGTGCAGGACTTCTGGGCTAGGGATTCCAACTGGGGGCTGGAGCCCTTGCTCCTTGGGGTTAACCTCTGCAGTTGTAATTATCCTCCTGTTTGTGGGTCGCCCACCTAGGGGTGTGGATCTTGATTCTTGACTATACTGGGTCTCCGCTCCCCCCTACCCATCTCATTGTGGGTCCTTCTTTATATCTTTAGTTGTAGAAGATCTTTTCTGTTGTATTCTAGTCTCTCTCATCAATAGTTGCTATGTAAATAGTTGTAAATTTGGTGTGCTTGTGAAATGAGTTGAGCAGAGGATCTTCCTACTCCCCCATCTCCCTCACCCTTCTAACAGAAAGCATTTAATACAGGAAATTGATTATTCAGTATTGGACATAGGCAAAAAGGGAACATTAAGGTAGTACAGATAAACACTTGCGGGGAGCAACTGTGATCCCCATGGCTGGGAGGACAAAAGGAAGAGCTAGAGTAACAAAACCTGCAAGTGTGGAGGGGCCCCGAGAAGCTCCAGCCACCACCTCTACAGAGGCGGTGCCACCACCTGCTCTTGGTACCTCTGAGTAAGAAGCTAATTCCAGCAGGGGTGGAAGAAGCTCAAAACTGCAACTAACCTGTGCTGCTGGCGCCAAAGGACATTACTGGGACAGTGATGACAGGAACAGGTGGCACAAAGGACAGAGCAGATCCCTTCTTCCTCCTCCAGCCTTCTCGTCTCCTCTATTGTTTCCATTTACAGAACCTAACAGAAAGTGCTTTTGCAAAAGAGAGATGGCATGTGCAGAGCCCCGGGCCCAGCATCATGGAGTAGATATAAAAGAGCCAGTTTGTAGCTGAGAGACGGTAGCTTAATCCCTCACAGAGAGTGCTCGAATATACACATGATTCCCATTTTGTAGTCACAAGGTGCTAAATGAGAGCTGGACATTCCTGTTTCTCTGGTTATGAGTTATTAATCCATAAGCACAGGCGAAAAAGCTTATGAAGAAGACAAGTTGTCTAAGAAGGTAAGCATGGGTTCATGGTAATTGAGTTCTCCACTAATCTGTGCTTAGTAAGTAAATCCAATTGATTTTGTCAATAAAAAAGTAGCAGTAGTTTCCAAAATTATTTTAAAAACCTTTTTTGACAGAAAAACTTAAAATTGAAGATATTCAATTGTCAATTTGGTATTTTTAAATCAATTGGGGGAAATGTTATTTTATTTACTTGAGAATCTGAGCATTAACCCAACCCTGCATTCTGCCGGACATATTTAGAACCAGCATCAATTTGGTAGTAACTGGCTGTAAAGAGTAGATAGGCACCACATACTAAGGGCTAGTCCTCTTTTACTGCTTGTCATTTAATCCCTTCCTTGAAATAGCTCTTCTTCTAAGGTCCATGAAAATAATCATTTAAAAGCCATATATATATATGGTTTTATATATATATATATAAACTGTCACTTAGAGCCAAAAAAAGCAAGAGAGAAATTCTATTGGTTATTTTGTGCTTGAGCAGAACTCTTGATGTTTTATCTTTTCCCTTTTTCGTTCAGTTTTGTTGGAAAGTAGAACATTAATTCATTCACTGTATTTAGTGTCTCCAGTGTGTTAACTTTGTTTAGTGCTGGGAATATAAAGATAAAGAGACTGAGCCTGCTCTTGAGGGACTTAATGAACTAATAGATAAAGATGGGTTTGCATACAGTAACTGAATTGTCAGGTACCACAGTAGCATCAGGGGACAGTGCCATGAAGACACTAGAGCAGTGGTCAATTCTGCCTTTGGGATGGGGGTGGATAGGAAAGTCTCCACTGAGGCATTGACTTTTGAGTCTTAAAAATGAGAATGTATCAATCAAGTAGGATGCATTGATCCTTCTTCTTTCCATCCCATCCCTTTCTTGTGTGGATCAGATGTTTTATGTGGAAATATCAGAGATATTGTACCAGTGAAACAGTAAGAACAAAACCACAGGTGTAACGGCCCAAAGAAAGAAGAAAGAATTCAAAAATATAAAGATCTTTGCCAAGAAGAGCAAGTTTTTTTTTTTTTAATTGTTGGTTTGACCTTGAGCTTTCATAATACACTCTTCCTCTTCCATTTAGCTAGTCACATACTCCCTTCAAATGTTATTTTAGCCATTTTGCCTTTGGCCTTATAAAATGCAAATTATACAATGGAAAAGCAATTTTAATATAGGAATTAAATGCAGACTCCATTTGTTTTCACTAAGTATGTGCTATAATCAGGGAATACTGAGCTGTATAACTGATGGTAGAATTTAACTTGGAGTTAAAATACGGCAGTAATTGAAACGTATTTGAGGGAGGATTTCAATCACAAATATGCGGGGTTTGAGTGGTTTGGATTTTTGAACAATGTGTTTGAACATGGGTTGAAGGATGAGTCTGGAAGATTTTTGGTTGATTTTCAAGAGGAAAAATATCATTGAAGTGTTTAATTTCTCTTTATATTAAAAAAAGGAATATGTAATTGGATACCTTATTACTTCAGTGAAAGGAATATTGCAGGAACTGACTATATCCCAGTCATTTGTGCCCCAGCCAGCAAGACCCAACTTTAGAGAAAGGTGTGACACCTGGACATAGAGATTATGTTTTGTTGGAGTAAGAATTTAAAATAGTGATTTTCAAATGACTTCTGGGTCTTCTGGAAAACATGTTAATGTGTAGATCTTCAAGCTCTCTTCCTCCATTTCCCTCTGTGAGATTCAGATTCAGTTGGTTTGGGAAGAGTCCCATAAATCTGCATTTTTAGTAAGTACTCCAAGTGATTCTAACATAGGTGACCTTGGGCTACATTTGAAGAAAGGCACCATAGAAATTTCATTCTGAAAATTTTTGTATCTGAAATTCCTTCTTCATAATGCAGAATACAAAGCCACTGAAAGGCAAAAATCTTGGAACAATTCTTAAATTCTTCTTACTGATTTCTGCTAAAGTAAGATGACTTTCCTAACTTAATGCCTGTAAGCATGAAGGCGATGATGGTGTATGGTCTTGTTAGTTATCGTGTTCTTTTTCTTTTTTCTCTCTTTTAAGATTTTTCTGTTTTTCATATGCTCTCCTGGTTCTTCCTCATTTCTTTCTGTTGTATTGTATCTACATTGTCAGCACATAGAGACATTACAGACTATACTGTCTCCTGTATCATGATCATTTAGTCTTAGTTCTGCAGGTAATATATGTTTAATGTTCAGTCCTTATATTGGATATCTCCCAAATCATTTTGTGTGCTGAGAGCTTAAAGTAGATTCTTTAGAAGACCCCGTAAGAAGGGCTCTTGGGAGCAATATTTTCTAAGTATACTCATAACAGTTTATCTGTAGCCTTGTTGTACTAGTAAACAAGTTTTAGCTGCATATAGAATCCTTGATATGGGAGTTTTCTTAATTTTTTCCTTGAATGCCTTAATTTTCTCTTCTTGAATATATTATAATAAATATAAAATGAGTTGAATATATTATATTAAATATATTATTTCTCTGACTTGCGGCATAGAATGTTGCTGTTGAAAAGTCTGATTATGATCTTATTTTCTCCTTATAAATGATTTGGACTTTTTTGCCTGGCAGTCCGAAGACTGTTTTTCTTCTTATTTAAAAAATATAATCACTTTTACTAGAATATTCTCAGGGTTGGCTATTCTAGGTTGATTTTCCTAAGTTCTGGAAGACTCCTTTAAATATGTAGAGTCATATCATCCTTTATTTCATGAAAGTTTTCTTAAATTACAGTTTTTAGTATTGTTCTGCTCCATTGCTTTGATTTTCTTCTTCAGAGACTCCTATTATGTGGGAGTCCTCCTCCCATTGTTCTAACTCTATCACTTTCTCTTAAATCTCTTTGAAATATATCTTTCTTTCTTCATTTTTCCTTAAAATATTATTCTCCTTCAATTTTTCTATTCCTCTTCTGGTATTATTCATTATGTCTGTTTACTCTTTAGTTTCTTCTAAGTTAGTGTTGATTTCTTAATTTAAATTTGGTTAATTCTTTCCTGAGTCCTTTTTCCTCTCTTTCAAATCTCCATTTCCTCCATTCATATTAGAGTTTTTAAAATTCTTATTTATTTCTTCTTTCCTCAAGTAGAGTTCTCAATTTCTCTACACAAAACAATTATTAGAAATAATGTCCATCATTTATTGAGTATTTACTACATTCCAAGTCCTGAAAAAATTAAATGTTTTATAAGGTATTAGTTGATTTTTATCACACCGTTTGGACGTAGCCACTTTATGCCTATTTTAAATAAGGGAGTTCACTGATGAATATAGATGCAAAAATCCTCAACAAAATACTAGCAAACTGACTCAAACAGTACATTAAAAGGATCATACACCATGACAAGTGGGATTTATCCCAGGGATGCAAGGATTTTTCAGTATCTGCAAATCAATGTGATACACCACATGAACAAATTAAAGAATAAAAACATATGATCTCAATAGATGCAAAAAAAGCTTTTGATAAAATTCAACGTCCATTTATGATAAAAACTCTCCAGAAAGTGGGCATGGAGGGAACATACCTCAACATAATAAAGGGCATATATGACAAGCCCACAGCTAACATCATACTCAGTGGTGAAAAGCTGAAAACATTCCCTCTAAGAACAGGAACAAGACAAGGAGGCCCACTCTCGCCACTTTTATTCAACATAGTTTTGGAAGTCCTAGCCACAGCAACCAGAGAAGAAAAGGAAATAAAAGGGATACAAATTGGAAAGGAAGAAGTAAAACTGTCACTGGTTACAGATGACATGATACTATACATAGAAAATCCTAAAGGCACCAGAAAACTACTAGAGCTCAATGAATTACTATTAGATCGATACATTCGGTAGAGTTGCAGGATACAAAAGTGACATACGGAAATCTGTTGCATTTCTATACACTAACAACAAAACATCAGAAAGAGAAATTAAGGAAACAATCCCATTTACCATTGCATCAAAAAAATAAAATGTTTAGGAATAAACCTACCTAAGGAGGCAAAAGACTTGTACTCTGAAAACTGTAAGACACTGGTGAAATAAACTCTGACGTAAATCACAGGAGTAATTTTTTTGGATTTGTCTCCTAGAGTAATGGAAACAAAAGCAAATAACATAAACAAATGGGGCCTAATTAAACTTAGAAAATTTTGCACAGCAAAGGAAACCATGAACAAAATGGAAAGACAACCTACAGAATGGGAGAAAATTTTTGCAAGTGATGCTATCAACAAGGGCTTTGTTTCCAAAATATATAACAGCTCACACAGTTCAGTATCAAAAAAAAAAAAAACCAAAAAACCAAAAACCAAACAAACAACTCAGTCAAAAAATGGGCAGATCTAAATAGATATTTCTCCAAAGAAGACATACAGATCGCCAACAGGTACATGAAGAGATGCTCAACATTGCTAATTATCAGAGAAATACATATCAAAACCACAATGATGTATTACCTCACACCAGTCAGAATGGCCATCATCAAAAAGTCTATAAATTAATAAATGCTGGAGAGGGCATGGAGAAAAGGGAACCCTCCTACACTGTTGGTGGGAATGTAAATTGGTGCAGTCACTATGGAAAACTGTATAGAGCAATGATCCAGTAATCCCACTCCTGGACATATATCCAGAGAAGATTCTAATTTGAAAACATACACGCACCTCAGTGTTCCTAGCAGCACTATTTACAATAGCCAAGACATGGAAGCAACCTAAATGTCCATTGACAGATGAGTGGATAAAGAAGATATGATACATATATACAATGGAATACTACTCAGCCATAAAAAGAATGAAATAATGTCATTTGCAGCAACATGGATGGACCTATCACACAAAGACAAATATCATATGATATCATTTATATGTGAAATGTAAAAAAATATGGTACAAATGAACTTACAAAACAGAAATAGACTTGCAGACATAGAAAACAAACTTATAGTTATCTACCAAAGGGGGAAGGGGTGGGGAGGGAATAATTTGGAATTTGGCATTAACAGATACACATTGCTATATATAAAATAGATAAATAAGGACCTACTGTATAGCACAGGGAACTATATTCAGTATCTTGTAATAATCTATAATGTATAAGAATCTGAATATATATATATATATATATGCTGAATATATATTCTGAATATTCAGTATATAACTGAATATATATATATATATAAAATATATAACTGAATCACTTTGCTGTACACCTGAAACATCATAAATCAATTATACTTCAATAAAAAAATTTAAAAAATTTTAAAAACGGATAACTAAGGTTTAAAGAGGTAAAATATTTGGTCCCAGGTTGGAGTAGGCAGCTTCTAAGATGGTACTAATGATTCCTGCCTCCTGTTATTAATGCCCGTATGTATTCTCTTTCCCTCATTATGGACTGGATTAAATGACTTGCTATAATAAACAGAGCATGGAAAATGTGATGGTATGTCACTTCTGAAATTAGCCCACAAAGAGACTATGATATGGCCACTTGCTCTCTCTTGCTTTCTTGCTTGCTCATCCTGATGGAAGCCAGCTGCCATGTTGTATGTTGCCTTAGGAGAGACACATGTAGAAGGAACTGAGGGAGGTTTCCAACCAATAGCCAGCAAGGAGCTGATGCCCTCAGCCCCAAAGCCCATGAGGAACTGGATACTGCTAACAACCATATAAATGACTTGTAAGTGGATTGTTCCTCAGTTAAGCCTTTGAATGAAACTGCAACTCCAGTTGCCGTTTTGATTGCAGTCTTGTGAGAGATTTACAGCCAGAGGCACCCAGCTAAGTTATACTTAGATTAAAAATTTACTAATAATATTTGTTGTTTTAAGCTGTTACTTTGGGAGTAATTTGTTATACAGCAAGAGCTAAATAATGTACAGGTCATAAAAGTAATAAGTGTGATAGCTGACTTGGAACACAGGGGCTCTGGTTCCAACGTCTATATTCTTTACCTCTTTGTGACATTGACTTTGAGTAGCCTTTACCTTTATGAGCTACTATTTCCACCATAATGAATTTGATGGTCTTCCTGTTCTTTCTTTATTCTATTTATTCTTCTTTGAAAGAACTTTTTCTAACTAGAAACTGTCTGTTGCTGAACTGAGTAATAAGTGAGCACTGTATTTAACTCATAGAAATTTGGAGTTTGAAGGAAACTGAAAATTCAGATAGTACAAACCAAACTGTTCCCAGTTTTTACACGTGAGGAAATTACGCTCAGTGAAATTAAGAGACTTGCCTAAAGTTACAGAATTAATGAAAGAATGAGAGTTAAAATCCAGGGCTTCTAATGTCCGGTTTAGGGCTGTGAGCATGTACCTACTGATAATTCTGCATGATCATAGCTCTTTACCACATTCTGAATCTGGAGTAGATTCAATCTGATTCTCATTCATTTCCTTTGTACAAAAACACAGGGATCCCCAAGGGAATAGCTGGCAGACAATGAGTAGGATATTTACTTCCTTTGCTCTTAGGCTCACCTTCTCTGAAGGAGGGGTCCACAGCCTGTCCAACTGAAAGACTATTCGCCTTCCAATCCCTTAACCACAGCACTGGATCCAACATGGCAATGAAGTTGCATTTTAAGAGCCAACTCAGAATAATTTGTCTTGGCTCTTTGGACTTACTGAGAAGCATTTCCTGAACTGGAGTGGAAGGGCCTGTGATCAACAAGTAATGTCAGCCATGAGTGGAGGTTGAGGGTGTGGTAGAGTATGTGCCATGTATTTGGCCACTGGCATTTCTGCAGTTTTGGGGCCCGGTCCTTCCTTTGATGATCCACACTTTTCCTATGAACCATTTTTGCCATTCAAACTGCCCAGGAAGGCTCACTTTCAATGCTCCGTTGGCCCTCACTCCTGGAATCTTCTTCTTCTCATTTGACGTGAGGTTCAGCACATAAGTGGCATTGGTAGAATTTACCTTGTAACTGAGTGTAGTGTTAGAAGCAGAGCCAGTTCTCACATCCCTGAAGGTTGGATGTTTTTATGGCTTTGTAGGCTTCATTTCTGGCTGGATCTAAAAGTCTCATTGCCAGCAGACTGTCAGTCCATCAGAAAAAAATGTAGCAAGGTACAATTTTGTACATGCGTAATCTGTCATCTTTTGCTAAACATTCCATCTTCCTCAGTCCCAGGGAGTCATGAGAATAAATTTATGTGTGAGAGTTAGTCCATGTATCCTGGATGACAGGGTAAAATACCGGTTTAGTAGATCAAAAGCACAATTAACATGTGTCTTGAAACTTGGACAACTGTAGGAGCTATGAGGCTGAGGCTTATACATCTCCATGGGTGGTAGTTTCATCATAGTACTGGTAGCTGGTTTGTTTTTTTTTTCTCTTTCTTTCCCACTTTAGCAAAGTGGAGTGTTGGGTACTATTAGAATTCAGGTAAGTGACTGGAATAGTTCATTTCTTTCTTTTATTCTTTTGTTTGCTGTTTAACTTTCTTCTTCCATTTTAATCTACTCTATTCTCTTCAATGACCCACATTTTCTCTCTTACTTTTCAGCCCCGGGGTGTTGAAACCCCAATGAACATTTTTACTTTTCAGAATTTTTTTTTTTATTAGAAGCCTATTTTATTGAAATAATAAAAAAATCCTAGGATATTCCCTGATAACAAGATATCCTCTGCCCTTGACTTCTGGAAGACACAAAACCCTTCTGATGAGAAAGCAACAAAAACCTGAACATGACTTGGTGCTTTGAGCTGTGGAATTTGGGCAAGTCACTTTTGCTCTACTTCATTTGTACCCAGGTATAAATGTGTGTGTGTGTGTGTGTGTGAGTGAGAGAGAGAGAGAGAGAGTGAGTGAGAGAGACAGAGAGAGAGAAAGAGAGAGAGGGAAAGAAATCAGTAGTTTTCTGAGCCTTTGGAATCCTGGGATCATGGAAGGCAAAGACTGAGCTAGTGAAATACCCTGTCCTTCTTTGACCAGAACAGCTTTGTTATTACTAATTTTCTGTGAGAGCTTTCTGCATCAGAGTTTATGTGGAACACAGATTCTAGTTTTTAAATGTGAAGACTGCCAGCATCAATGGGCCTTAGGTACCTCCCACCTCTAAAATTTTGCATTACCTGCATCTAATCAGATCGCCTCAGGTAGGAGGGAAATCCCATGTGATTGTTAAAAACACCATCTGTGTCAGATGTCTCTGTGTTTGAATCACAACCACTCCAGACTGTGGGTCTCCAGGTGTGTTATCCTCTCAAGGCGTTAGCTACTCTCTTCTTTAAGATGGAGGTAATAATTGTACCAGTCTCATAGGATTGTGGTGAGAGCCAGGTGAGATAATTAACAGTGTCCAGCAAATTATAAATGCTCAATAAGTGCTAGGTATTATTATTAGCCCGAAAAGACATTCACATTACACATGGTATGCTCAGCTTCCTTTATTACTTCATTTATGTATATTTCAAATAAGCCTCCACCTAGAACCAACTCTGAAGGCATGAAAATAGAATGTTAACTACGTGGCTGCTCTTTTAACTTGACATCACAGGGAAAATTTACATAGTTTTAGAATGGTCATTTAAAAGCAAACTAATCTCTAAAATCTACTGCACCATACCATGGCTGTATAATTTGAGGCCAAAAAACTTCATTGAAAAGTTAAAGTTAAAAAAAAATTGAGGTGAAATAAATTGTTTCTTGGATGATGCTTTGCTAAAAATCAGCTTTTTCATAAGTTTTAAGTGTATATTTGCACATCTTAATTTTTGTTTTGAGTCTGTGTGTCTCAGTTTTTTGAACTGTGAAGTCAAAGGACTGGACCAGATATTTTTTCAAATTCAACACTGATGATTCTAAGTTGATATTCACAAAATGTGTCACCCTAATCAATTGGTCTCATTTCTCCAGTCCTTTGTTTCCTCAGTGGCAAATTAAGAGAATGTTCCTGCCTATCAGCTGCTTTTAATTCTAGCATTAGAGTTTTGACTTTTCTTTTATGTTCTTCTTCAGCTGAGTTATTCTTTGGTTATATAATCATCGAAACTGTATCAAAAATAATTTCTAAACATATGTTTCTAAGTGCATAGTTAAAAGCTTGTTAACTTACACCAGGCAATTGCTGGGTGTTGGTGACAATGATGTAAAGACACATTTCCTGCTTTCAGAATCTCAGACATCAGATAAATAATAATAATGATGATGCTTATGATGATAATAAAGATAATAGATGCAAAGATAATTGCTTTGATGGGAATGAGCACAGCATTCACTCGAAACAAAAGTTAAAGAGAAGCTAAATCCACCTGGTGGTGAGGAGCTTGTGAAGGTCAGGTGAACAAGATGGGAGAGAGTATTACAGCTGCAGTGATACTTTTTGTAAAGCAGCGCTCCAGATGAGAGCGCAGGGCTAGACCAGGAATTACAAATTGTTCTGTACTGTTGGAGGGTGAAATGTAAAAAGAGAATGAGGTGGGCTCGCTAAACAGGAGCCCGCTAAGAGCTTTGCAGGCCATTTAACTGAATAATATCTGGACACATACTGAGATTATTCAAACATAATTGAAATGCCAAGATTTTAAACTAAAATAGAAAAGTGATTTTAATGTAAATTGCTGAAACTCTTACAAAAGTACATAAGTTCAGGATCAATAGTTTTGTATTTTGCCTTAGAAGAAACTAACTCAGAGAAACTAATTAAGAGAGTCTGGGAAAGAACACCAGCCTATTTTACTTTAAAATGTTCCCAGAGGAGATTTTTTCATCAGATTACCACTAATCAAAAAGTCCAGCATTCATTTCTAAAGTAAATGTAACATAATACTGACTTCTAATTTTGTTTTGTTTTTAATCTCCTATGGATTTTCATATTTTGTAAACTTGAAGACTTAAGGTGATCTTAGTTACTCAAGTTTTTCTCAGTGATTTGCTTTTTGAGAGCCCTGCTCCACTAAAATAAAATCTACAACGTTGATTCTCTGGCATCTGATCTGTTCCTATACTTTTGGGTAATTGAAATTTATTCTTTTATTAAATAATGTAGGAAGATAAAGGCAAACAAAACAAATATACTTAAAGAGGACAAAAAAGATTGTCAATTATTCTAATTTTGGTTCAATTTTTGTAGGAAAGCACTGCACTTAAAGTTGTGAATTCAAGGTTCTGTTATTTATATACCATTTTAATGACGGTACTATGGATTAGTTCATTAGCTTTTCTTTCTTTTTTTTTATCTTTTAATGTTTTTTTATTGAAGTATAGTTGGTTTACAATGTGTTAATTTTTCGTGTACAGAATAGTGATTCTGTTATGCATATATATTCCTTTTCATATTCTTTTTCATTATAAGCTATTAACTTCATTAGCATTTCTAAAATTAAAGTTATGCATCCATATGGTTTACAGAATCAAATTGTTCTAGAAGACTTGTATAACAACCAGAAGTACCATATGCTTTCCCATTTCCCATTTCCTACAGGCAACCCTTGTTAACACTTGCAGCTTCATTCTATTTTTACCTTCATATCTCGAAATAACATGCTTATATTGCTACTTCTTGATTTTAAAAAAGTTTGAGTCATTATCCATTTATGTTCCCCTAAAGCAGATGAGGTTTCACTTTTTTTTAACCATTGCTCCCCAAAGCACCCACTACCCACATGCATACTTCCCAGTCCCTCAATTCCTAATCTAGTTCTATTTATAACTTAGGTTAAATCAGTATCTGTGGTTTACATGATTACAACTACATACATCCTAGTTATATACATACACACATCCTCAGCCATGTAGCTTACTCTGACTACTCTAACTTTTCAGCATAATGCTTTGCTTTTCTTGGAGTTATCAACTGTCTTTATTTTTTTTTTGTTCCATCGTTTTCTATAAACCAATCATGACTTTAACTCCAAAGTCTCCACCAACTTTCTTAATCTCCTCTGAATATGTTCATACTCAGGAATTCTATCATTTAATCTAGAAGAAATCTCAACCTTTGAGACTTCCGACCTATTTCCGTTTTTGTTCTCCTTTCACCATCATTCTGAGGAGCCCCTTTGCCTCTATCATGTGCTGGATCTCTTATTTTCCTTGTTTCAGGTTTTTCTCTTCATCTCGATGTACTCCCTTGTTGTGGTGGCACAGTCTTTAAGAGCTTGCTCAGATAGAGTGTCAGGAAAAGAATCTTCTTTGAGACCTCTCTTACTTACACATGAATTTGTCCTCATGTTTGAGAGTTTTGCTAGGCTTTACTTCTTTAAGAGCTTGCTCAGTGTCAGGAAAAGAATCTTCTTTGAGACCTCTCTTACTTAACACATGAATTTGTCCTCATGTTTGATTGAGAGTTTTGCTAGGTTTTACTTCTTTGTTGAAGGAGTTGAAGATGGATGTTGAAAAGGATCCATCAGGCACTGCTGCACTGCCTTCTAGCTGCTGGTGTTTCATCTATTTGGCAGGACTCCTCTGTTTTCTCTGTGCCTGCACCCAAGAAGCTTAACACTGGTGGAGAAAGTCAGGACAAGCAGGCTGATCCCATTATAAATTTATAACTACCAACATCAACTGGGCTTTCAACAGTACCAATTCATTCTTTTAAACATTTTTTATTGAGGTATACTTGATTTAAAACAGCAGCATGTCTAACTCATTCTTTTACAGATTCAAAAGGCTATTTTAAAACTTTTAAACACACACACACACACACACACACACACACACACACACCCCTTTACTTTCCTCAAACCTCTCTGGTGGCTCTCCTCCCAAACTCTCAACAGATAACTTTGACTTTTTTGGGGAAAATAAATGCCATCAGATGGGATTCCCTTGTGTTCTAGAAACAAAACCTACAAACTAACCAACATTTATACCCATCTGTTCATCTTCTGATGAACTGTTTCTCCTCTGCTTGTGTCTTGGAGTCTATTCTGTTTTTGTTTTCAGATTCCTATAATATTGATTCCTCCTTTTATTCTTATGTATTCAATTTCTGTCAACTGGATCATGTGTAGTGGTTTTTCCGGTGCTCAAACCTCACCTTTTGATTGTCATCCAACCTAACAGCCAACCAACCCAATAAACAAGAAATATCTTCTACCCACATTATTCTTCAGCTACTGCTATTTCCTCCCCTTCTCAGCCAAACTTCTCTCAAACTGTTGCCTTTACTCTTCATTTCATTAGCTATCTTCACTCCTCCACCACTCCATTCTGGCTTTCTTGCTAAGGTTCCAGGGACCTCCCTCAAAAAATTTGGACCTCCCTTACTATACAAAGATGATCACACTTTCCTTTTGGAAATAATCCTTTTCCTGGGCTTACATGACAAAACTTTATTTGTTTTGTTTTTTTCTTATCACTTTTTTCATCTCCTTTTCCATTATACTGTGATCTACCAGATCACTAAATATTAGAATTTGTGAAAGACTCTTTCCTTGGTTCTCTTTAACTCTTTTCTCATTCCTTAGACAGTAGTAGCCATGTATATGGCTAGAATTACCACCTAGAAACAAATAAATAAAATGTTTTAATCTCTATCCAAGATCTTTTCTGAACTCCAGACCCATATATTCAGTTGTTTACTTGACACATCTTCTTGGAAGTCTCAATGGCACCATAAACTCAATATGTCTAATTCAACTTCATCTTTCCTCCAATGTAGTCAGTCCTCTTCCAGTGTTTCCTATTTCAGTTAATGGTATCTATCTCTCTCCGATTATGTTAGCCAGAAGCCTAGAGTCATTCCTGACATTTCCCTCTGCACCACCCCGTGTCCAATTTGTTACCAATCTAGTTGATGATATTTTCCATCAAAGTATTTCTCAAATCCTCGCACAGTTCTCTATCTTTATTACTCTAGAAAAGCTACCAGCATCTGTTACCCAAACTTCCTGTATAGTCTCTTAATTGGCCTAACTACTTCTATCCTGTCCCTCAGTCTGTTCTCCATCCTATAACCACTGTCATCATTTTAAAATGCAAATCTAAGTAAATCATCCTTTACTTAAAGGCTCTACATGGCTTCCTTTTGTTCTAAGGATAAAAACAAAAACTCCTTCACTGGACCTATAGGGTTTACATGCTCTACTCTTTATACATCTCACCTGCCTTGGCAAGCACCACCTGCTTTCTTATTGTCTTTTACCAACTATGCTGGTTTTCTTTTGGTTCCTCCAATGGAGGGACATATGCTGCTTCCTCTAACCATGTTATCTTTGCTTATGCTGATCCTACTGAGAGCTGATAGATAGCTTAATGGCTAAGCATAGGGCACCTGAAGTCTGATTTTCAAGGGAGACTGTCTGGGTTCAGATCTTGATTTGATAACTTACTTGTTTGTAGAACCTTGAGTAACTTACTTTACCTCCTGTGCCTCAGTTTCCTCAACTGGAATTAAAGGATAATTTTATATTTGATCATAATAATGCTATTATGAGCAAACGATCATTTTCAGGGAAGGCTCTTTCTTCTCTCTTGCCCAGTTGATATTTTCTCAAACTTTTGTTCTTAGCCCCAGATTCATTTTCTCAGAGAAGCCTTCACTGACCTCTCTGAACCCCATTACTTTATTACAGGTTGTCTTGTATGTTGAGTCTCATTTGTAATGCTTAGTACAGGTAGATCTTTCTATTTTCCTGAGTGATTTATATATTTATTTTTGGTTGCCATTCTGTCTTTCTCACTAGAATGTCAGCTCCAGGAGCCAAGGGATAGTGTTTATTTTTGGTCACTATTCTTTAGGCCTACCACAGTATCCATCACTTGGTAGGTTCCCCCCCACCAAAGTATTTGTTGACAGAAAAAGACTGTAAACATCTTTGATAGAGGGCTCCTTGACAACCTGTTTTGATGCTTAAATTAGTGCTTTGCACAGTAATGAATAAGTTCTGAGAAGGAACACATGGTGGTGAATCAAGCACTTAAGCTGTGCATCTGCTCCTGGGTCTTCAGGAGGACCCTGAGCAGGAGGGCTCTCTACTCACAAGGCAGGGCTTTGTGGAGATGATGTGTCAGGTGCACAGGCCTGGGTTCAACCCTTGGCTCCATTATCTGCTGCTGTGTGACCTTAGTCATGTCACTTGACTTCCCACAGTCCGGTTTCCTCATCTGTCAGTCATATCACAGGACCCAGCACAGAGTCAATTCTTGTTAATTAGGCAACTGAACCTATAAGAATTTTGACTAATCTTAAGCATAGTACATGACTCTTTATGGGCTCCTGCCAATGATACTGCTTGCCCCTTGTGTAGGCCAGTACCCAGTCTTCTTGGCTGGTTACAAACTATCTCATTCTCCGCTTCTCACCCTTCCACCCCCCCCCCCCCATAAAAAATAAAGTATTTGTGCTCTTGGTCACAAAAGAGGGTTATGAATCAGTGTGAACGGGGAAAATAAAGTTTCAATGGCATCCCTGATACAAACAAGTTTCTTCTTCCCTGGTGCTTCAAGTCCAAGTTTGACAGTGGCAGTGATGGGCCGACCTGGGAAGGTGGGATCAGAGATTCCTCTGCTGGTCATCATCTGTAAGAGACTGACCTTGGGAACAGAGAAAAGCCCTCAGTCCCTGACAAGACAGCTCTGCCCAGATGCCGGCTGGTTCGGGCTAACCACCACAAGACTCTCGGAGCCTCTTTCCTCCTGAGCCTGTCTTTTTTTATCAGCTGAATCCATTCCTTGAGAATTACATAGAAAATGACTCCCCCCTCACCTCATTTAAGAAAAACAAAATCCCATTCCTCACAATAAAGAGTAAGCCTCCTGTCCTTCCACCTGGCTACTTTGCTGGGATGAGAGGAGCCATCTGCTTTGAACTTTTAGTAGAGGAATAAAGTTCATGTAAGCAACGACCACAGTGATGTCTGCTAGGGATGGACATTGTTTCTTCCGCAATCCTTCCCTTTTTCTTCTTCCTCCTGTTTCAAACTTGTGGGACCAACCAGGGCTGTGCGTTTTAGGGTGAAGTGTGTGTACGTAAATAAAGTGGGATCTGTGTGTACTCCGAGTGCGATCAGAAGGGTGCTGTGCTGCAACCGGGCCAGGCTCTGTGTTGGAAGAAGTGTGAAAGTATGCGTGTGGGACCAGACTTATACGTGTAAGCGCAGGAGAGTGGCAGTGTGTACGTGGTGAGTGTGTGCGCGAGCCGAGGGCAGCCCGCCCGCCCGCCCGCCCGCCGCGGCTCCCCGTGGGCCGGCCGGGCCAATGAGCGCGCGGCTGCAGGCGCGGCGGGCGGGGAGGGGGCGCCGGGCCCTGCGGATGGAGGCGCGGGCGGCGCGGCGCGCTCATTCCGCGCGGGCGTTGCTGACGGGGGGCGGCGCAGCCACTGGCCCGGGACCGGGGCCGCGACCGGGGGCGGCGGGCGGCGTAGGTGGCGCCCGGGGCTGGGATGCGCCGGGGGCTCCGTGGCGGCGGCGGCGTTGGCGGCGGCGTCGGCGGCTGCGGGAGGACGAGCTAGCGCCGGGGCGCGGGGAGCCAGTCGAGCCCGGCCGGCGAGCGGAGGCGGCGGCGCAGGCAGAGCGGCGGCCGCAGCTGGAGTCCGAGCGCCGCGTGCCCACCATGGCCGCCCAGGGCGAGCCCGGCTACCTGGCGGCGCAGTCGGACCCGGGCTCCAACAGCGAGCGCAGCACGGACTCCCCCATGCCGGGCTCCGAGGACGACCTGGTCGCCGGGGCGCCCCTGCACAGCCCCGAGTGGAGCGAGGAACGCTTCCGCGTGGACAGGAAGAAACTTGAGGCCATGTTACAAGGTAGGCATCCCCGCGCGTTCTCGGACACACCGGCTGAGCCCCCGACTCCTTCCCGAACATCCCTGCCTAGCGCCCCAGCGCACGCCACTCTGGCCCAAAGCCGACTTAGTTTCCTCGTCCCTTCCCCCGCGGAGCCGGGGGACACCCAGGGAGTGGAGACCTGGCGGGAGTCTCCACCCTTCCACGCCTCCCAGGTCTCCACGCACGGGAACGCTGTGCTAACTTGACCGGCTTCAGAAAGCCGAGGGCAGTGTGTATACCGGCGCGCCCAAATTGCGTTCTTGGACTTTAGAGGTGCCAACTTTAGTTCGGACACCTGGGCTGTGACATCCGGACTCAGTCGGACCGCACAGAGTGTGCGTGACTCTCCCCACTCTGGCAGTCTTGAGGTCTAGCTGTTTCTCTCTCTCCTCGTCAGTATCCACTTCCTTCAGCTGAGGGGCCTTGTCTTGCTATTGGGAAACGCTCTGCAGATGTCAAGGCTTAAGACCAGAGCTCCCGCCCCACCCCCACCTCCACCCGGGAGTAAGAGGGGCCAGGATGGGGGTGAGCGGCCAGAGCGTGGGGATTGTGTCAGGGCAACGCTGCTGAGTTGGAGGACAGTGTGTGTTCATCTCCTGACTGGTTTATAAAACACATCTTGAGTTACACTAGATTATTAAAAATCTTCCCGTACTGTGGGCGTCAGACTTTGTCTTTCACAACATGGGGTTTTTTAAAAAAATTTAAATTTTGTATTTTTTTAAACTCCCTCGTTTCTGTGGGACTTTCCCAGGCATAACAGCTTTAACCATATCGGACTGGGAACAAATTCTGATTTTTAATGGGAATGATTGGAGTTCTCAGAGCGAATGCCAGGATGTCCAGGGTCATTTTCATCTTCCTTAAAAGAGTGTTAATTACTAGCCAGTAGTAGTCAATGTGGCTCATTTCCCTCATCCATAGAACTGTTATTCTTAAAATACTGTGGAGGGACCAGGCAGTACTTTCACTAAGGGTGCAGTAGTGGATTCATTCAGTAGCTGGTGTCCTTATATCAAGGGAGGATTGGAGCTTTCCAACTTTCTTTTGTGGTTTGGTGCATAACTTACTTTGACTTTATCAGTTAGTGCATCGCAGTATGGGAGCTATTTAGCCCTCCGTGGAAGTGCAGTGGTTTTTTAGAACAATTAAGCAGGTTATTTTAAGACAGAACAAGATGTTTTCCAAAACAATAACTTGGTGGAAACAAATAGCAGGAGTGTTTGGCAGGCATTTTTGGATGAGCTACAGACTTGTCTCCCTTGTGCTTATTTTTATTGATAAACATCCCCAGGGCTTGTCATGTCTCTGTCCTTCTCCCTCTTTTTTTCCCCCGTTAAATTATGTAACTTTCTAGGAGAGTTACTTCTGTGATAAACTGTTCAGGTTAAGAATACTGCAAAGTAGATTAGGAAATTAAACCCCAGTTGCATTTTCAGTAGCCTATTTTAGTTACTTCATTTGTCCCATGGTTTTTTTCCCCCTAGTATCTATTATAAAACAAAATATTAAATTTACTCAAAAATATTATTGTGAGCTTGTTTGGGTTGAACTGATAACATACATACCTATCCTTTCAACAGGTTTCCAATTTGTTTTCCACATGAGTTTGGAAGGATGTGAAAGATGGATCTCCTAATAATGCTGTGTCTTCCTTACCTGTCTTGCCTGGGTGCATATAAGTAACCACAGTCGTGGTAGCTTCTAGGAAGCCCTCTTGCATGACCTGAGTTTTAGAAGTGGATTTCTTTTTTGAATTAATTCCCATTTAGAATGAAATGAAACATGAATGAGGCATTTTTTTTTAAATTTGAAGGCTGTTCCCTTTGTAGATATGACATTCTGACATGAGATGGTTGGAAATTGCTTTGCTGTGGTAGTTTCTTTTACAGAAAGCCTTAATAGAGTTAGCATTTCTTCAGCAACATATGTATCAATGAAATATTTACACTTAAAGTGCAAAGAGTTCTTTAGTAAACGAACATAATGCTTTGATTAATGTTCTAAAATCATTAAGTGAATGATGTCTTCTAAGAAAGTAAGAAAGAAACCTAGCACACTAAGTACCAAGGCATTTTGTCACGTGGGCTTCCTAGTGTCATGTTTTGTTGGAATTACCACGTTTGAAGGAATAAGACTAGTTTTCCGAAGCAAACATAATCATGTGTCTCATTGCTTTTATACCAGGTGGTTAAAGCAAATGTGGGTACTAGAATCACTCAGATCTAGGTTCAAATCCCAGGAGGACCTTGGGACAGTTCCTGGGCACCTCTCTGTCTCAGTTTGCCTGTCTGCAAAATGGGACTGATATTAGTACCTTTCTCTCTCAGTTTTGTGGGAATTAAAAGAGATATTGCCTAATAAGCTAAAACTTGCCACACTGCTTTGTAAATGATAACAGCTTAATATGTCAGTTACTTTTGTTACTACTAGTAATAAATATAGCATGGATTCAAAAGATTTCCAATGCCTATCACAATTTCTGGCATATAGTATATGTTTAAATATTTAGGGAACAAAGAAGAATTCTGTAATTTCATAATTGTGGAATGGAAATAAAATAGAGAACAAGGTAGAAAGTTTGGAAAGTCAACAAATGTTCTAGTATTGTTAGATATTCTTGGGTGGAAAGCTTTTCATTAAAAAAAATGCCGAGTAAGAAAAGTCTATATTTGCCTTGTTGAGTTTCTGATTATTGTGAATTTGGATTTGCTATTTTTGTTTGCACAGTTGCCTTAAAATATGTGGAGGTTTCCAGTTTAAGTCAGGATAAGTAAGATTCTCTGCCTTTAAGTCTGCATAGTGCAAATTGGTGATTATAATGCTTGGAATTTGTTTCCAGAGAGACTGTCCTGGGGGTAAGTTAATCTTTAATGAGTTGTATTTTTATTAGTAGAGAAATTCTTCTACGCAATGGACCAAAAATTTAGTGAGGTTAAAATATGGGCAGTAGGGTAGTGGTCAAAGAAATGAAATATCATTCTTGGATGATCATTGAATCCCAAAAGAATTGATATGCATAAAATCCACCAGGCCAAAAATGTAGGGAAAAAATCATTAGCTTTTTATTTTTTAGTTTTTATTTTGTCTGAAAATTACTTTGGAACAGCCATGCAGAGTATCTCGCATTTTTGTTTGAATCTAAATTAAAATCTTATTAGTCAACAGTTTTGTAAATGGGAATTTATTTTCAAGTTTAGTTTAGGTTTTTGATGGGTATGATCAGCCTTGGAGTGGATACCATGGACAGCATTATAATGACAAAAATTGTGTTTGATTTATTGAATTCTGATCTTCAAAATTTAGACTTCATACTTCATGTGAGGTAGTATCGATTCATTCAAGTCAATTAAATGTGCGTTACGGTAGGTAAAGAGGAAGGGTAAAGAGGAAGGTAGGTTCAGAGCAAGGTCTGTGAGAAAGTAGGAAGTAAATGGGTTAAATGAGTCAGAAATACAGCCTTGATGTTTGCCAGAGTCCTGAGAGGCAAATGTGGAATTTATATATTTATACTTTTCCTTTGTTTTATACCTTACTATTATACTTTTATTTTTATGTTAAAGAACATATATGTGTGCCATGCAAGTAAAAATTCCTACATAAAATTTAGAGGCATAGGCATTTTCAAAGTTCTGAATTCCTTATTTCATCATAGAAGGAAGTGTTATAAGGGGGGCAGCGACCTATTTTCATGAATTGAGGTTGACATCTGGTGGGCTTTTAGGATATTGCTATTAAACACTTTAAAAACCATGTTGCATTTTTACAGTTATGGGCACAACAAGGATCATTGACTGCTGCTTGCTTGAGCAGCAGAACTGGCCTCCAAAACAGCTAATCACACATTGATTGAAAGTAAAAGCAGCAATTACATAGTTATGTATCTTTTTAATTTGGCAAACTTTAGTGAAGATTGTCTTATGATTTGGTAAATAGATAATAGTTTTTTAGATTAGTTTTTGTGGGAGCAGGGAGAAAGATGAAGTAAACTATATGAAACTGGAGGAGTACTGAAATTGAAAATAAATAAGAGCTAAGCTTATATAGTTTTCTAGTTAAGGCTTGATTAAGGCTGATAAACAACAAGAATAAATCAAATAACTTTATGAAGCTTAGTGTTCAAAAGCAAGGGGCCCTTGGCCAGATCTGGATTTGAGTGTCGGTCTTACCTTTTAATAGAGAGCTTGGGAAAATTCATTACCTGTAGCCCCCTTTCTAAAAGAGGGTGTTAGTCATAGTGCCTACATCCTGAGGTGGTTGTGACAACTAAGAGAAAAAAAGATGTATGTAAAAACCTCATAGTGCTGGCCACGTAAGTGCTGAATAAATGAATATTAACCATATTCATTATAAATCATAGTTCATAAAATGCACATTCTTGCATTGAAAATGAAAAGTATATTGGGAAATGAATTAAATGATCTTATGATAAATGAATGTTCACAGCTATGTAAATATTATTATTGGCCTTCCTGGTAGCTCACAGCGTGCTGAGGGTATTAGCCCCTTGTAAAGGTGGATGAGTACGTTCTGAGTGAAGCCGTATTAGACACGAGGGTGGAATTGTAGATTTTGCTCAGGATGAAAGGGCTTTACACCCTCTTGTCATTGTTCTTGGCTTGCATATTTTTTATTCTTTGAACAGTTCTGAACCAGTCACTTCTAATATTTTTACTAGAGATTAGCTGCAAAATCAGTTAATCACCCTTTTAGTTTTATGTTGCTCTGAACTTGTGGTTCATTGGTGTCCAGAAAGAGACTTTTTCGAAGAAAATATTGTGCCTGGGCTAACGTGTTCTCTTTGCTCTCTTGTAAAATGGGAACAATCATAGTCCTGTCTTCCGGGGATGCTGTGAGCACAGAATGAGGTGATGTGTGTGAAATGCTTAGCTCACTGCCAGGCACACGGTGCTTGGTCACCGTTACTGCAGCAGCAGGAGCAGCAGCAGCACCGTGCCTTGTGATGGACAAGGATTTCAAAGGCTTAGTTGCTTGCCAGGCTTTTTTTCTTCTTTTTTTCTTGAAACAACTGCATATGAATTTTTTTTTTTTTTTTGACGGAGGGGAAGGGGTGATTTGTTTTTCAGTGAAAGTCTTCCTCCGATCAGAAAAGTTTATTAGGACGCATGTAATAGAATCAGCAGAACTGAAGGTTAAGAATGTTTTATAAACTAAATGAAAAAAATCCATCAGAGGTTGTGGAGCCTGGCAGTAAAGAGCTCAGGAACTGCCCTCCAGCCGGCCTGGGTTGGGGTCCTCACTTTGCCTTTTGCCGAGTCCCAGGAGGATGATGTGAGGTGGGCCCTGTGCTCGTGGGCATGGGGTCAGTGCTCTCAGTAAATGTACACGCTCTCACTCAGTCTTATCTCTGTGCAGACTTCTGGGGTTTTGGTTAAGTTGATTATTGATAAGTTAAAACGGAAAGGCTTGTCAGATCGATGATTTTAACAGGCAGGAATGTATTTGGCTGCAATTAACAGAAAGCCCAACACAGAGTGGCTTCGTCAAGCCAGGGGATTATTTTCTTGACCAAACAAAAAAACTGGGGCTAAGAGGTCCAGGCCCCAGTAGCTGCCTTGAAGGAGCCCAGCAACTTCCCCCACGACGTTGGCCATCCTTACCTATGGCTTTTGGACCTATTGTTGCGGTCTGGCCTGGGGTAAAAGGAGGACAAAATTTGTTTTTTATTCCAGATTTCGCCTTTTTGTGTGACAAAGAGTTCTCCCTCCTGGAATTTCCCACTGTATTTCTTTGGCTATTCTTTGCTACAAGAGATTCTGGGAAAGTAGCTTCTTTTCCAGCTTCTCTAGCAGAAGTAGGTGAGGAGGAAGGGAGTCAGAACCGATGCAGAGTGATCCAACCCATGGTTTCCCCACAACAGGCGAAGCAGGGGGTGTTGTGACAGAAATTCCAAGTTGTGTCTGAAGCAAAAGGTTACCTGTGTCAGACACTTTGGCCTGCATTGATAATCTCCAGAAATCTAGATTATTTGGCAATTTTTATGTGGGTGGACTTTCTTCTTGGCATTAGTCTGGGAATAAACCTAATTGCCAAAGAGAAAACACTTTTGATCATGGAAAGCTGCTCTCATCTTGTTACTCCATTTGCAAACAGGACCTAGGGCCTCTTAATACTGTAACTATCTTTCCTTCCTCCAATATTTTCTCCCTGTCAAGTGTTTTGTTGTTTTTTTTCACTGAAAATTACATGACACAATACAAATGCCCATTTTACCTTTTATTACTCTAAGATTTCTTTTCTCCTCTCCCTCTTCCTTACCACCCACCACCCATCTCAAATTGCTTTTAGAATTGATGGGTTCGGTGTAGTTCATGCTCCTGCCCTTTTGGCTTTTCTTAGAGTGGTCACTGCAATAGAATCTGGCTGCAAAGCCAGAATTTGTTCAAAAGATGAAGTCATTTTGGAAGCAGTTTGGTAGTAGAGTTATCATCAGATTTGTGCCATGTTTTGCTGTTTGAAATTGCCCAGAGTGATGAGCTAATAAAATATACTCATTGGCTCATCCTTGGTTTATTCTGTTGATTTTAAAATATAGTTCTTAAAAAAATGCGTGGGATAATAGTGCCCAAATGATTCCTTTACGTAAAATGCTTCATAAACTACCTGGAGTGAGGCACAATTTTAAGGTTAATTTATAGTGGCTTTTGCAATGTGTGGGGGTGATCTTGGCAAGAAACCCTCGTTGTTATACCGCAGAAGCCACCACATTCGATTTTTAATCCATGCGGTACTAGCACTTAGGGCAGTGTGTTACCAAAATGCACAAACCATTAATAGAAACATTTTGTGGATAACGTACATTTATAAATCAATTTGCTACCTAATAAGCTACTAATAACTGAAGTTGATAAAAGCATTTATATTTGTAACATGTATTAAATCTTGTTCCCATTTATGATGCTGGCATATAAAAATACCATGCTCACTTTCTAGCTACAAAGTAGTTCCTCTGATACAGTGAGTAAGATAGACCACGTATTGGTCGGCATATTGACTTGCTCTGGAGCTTAACTACATATCTGGTGGAAGAAGATGCTTAAACATAAGATCTAAAAATTAGCCATTGCGTTTTTTCCACATTGTGAAAGTAATACAAACTTATTATAGAATACTTGAAAGTACAAACAGATGTAAATAAGGAAACCCAAAAGTCACCCCTAAGTCCAGAATCCAGCAGTAATCACTGATAATATTTCAGGAATTTTTTTTACTGGTCTTTAAAAAGTATGTTCACACATAATTTATTTTTGCACAGATATTGAGTTCCTCCTATAGTCAGGTACAGTGTTAGACAAAACCAAAATAAATTATGGTCCCTTGTTTGACTTGTGTCCCTTAAATTCTAAACTGGGGTCACACTTCCTTTCTTTTTCACTTAACATTGTATCATGGGTATTTTCCATTTCATTTAAGATTTTTGAAGAACATAGTTTTAAGTAGCTATATAATATTACCTTGACATATCATGATTTGCTCAAACATTATGACATTTTATAACATTTTCAGGTGGCCAGGCAGTGGGAAGAACCTAATGTTTCTATTCAGACTGTCCCAGATATAGATACTGGCTTTATCATTTATTGATTACATGGGCTGGGACAAGTTAATAACTTTTCTGAGCCTCAGTCTTCTCATTTCTAAAATGGGATAAATATAATTCCTAGGTTGTGAGTGTTAAAAATACTACATGTAAAGCATGCGACCAGTGCCAGATGTAGTGCACATACTCAATATTGGCAGATGATGAATATTGACACTGCTACCCCAAACCCTTTTGCGTAAAACCTTTTTTTAAGAGGGCAACTTTAATTATTCTTACAGGAAAAATTCCTACTAGTGAAATTTTTCAGGCAAAGGGAATAGATATTTTTAAGGCTCTTGACAAAGTTGCAAAATTATTTTCTGAAAAGAGCCACAGGTTAGGCAGAAGAGACAACAGCTTTGCGGGATTTCTGCTCCTTGTACCTTTGATCCCAAACCTGACTTATTTGAGCTGGTGATTGTGAGAAATTAGGAAATAATTGAATTACCAGTCCAGAGTTAGAGTTTGTTTCTTTCACCAAAAACTTTGAGTGACGTTTATTGTACCCAATTAGCATGTCTGGGAATTAATCATTCTTCAAATCTGAGCATAAAATTCACCTGGGGAGATTGTACAAAATGGCAAACTCTGGGCTCTCAAGAGATTCTAGTTCTGTAGGTTTGAGGGCCATAGTGGTGGAAGGAATCTGTAGTTTGAAAAGAATCTCATGTGAGTCTAATCTACATGGTCCCAGGAACATACTTTGAGAAATATTGCTAGATATTTAGATGAAGATGATCAAAAGTAGGAAGACTGAGATCCTTTTCTTTGATTCCGTTTACCCCTGAAGCTCGTAGTTTCTCCATGTTATTAAACCATTTTGAAGCATTTTTAGTCTAGGAGCATAGTTTATAACTGGCACAGTGTTGTTTAGAGTGGCCTATCCTAAGGGCCTTGGAGGAACAGCACAAACCTATATACTCCCGTGGAGGAGATACATTGTCTTTGTTATTGCACAGTGGGCTCAGAGTGCATTCAATTTTCCTACAAACTCCTATTGAGTTAGGTGTAATAGACACCTTTTGAATATATTATGAAACAAGTTAAAGCACACATTTTTTTATTACAGAAATTTAAAAAGCCGTATGAGGAGAACTTTTAGAAAAACAATCACTGGTAATCCAACCATTCTAACAGCCATTTTCATTTTTCTGCCGTGAAATGTAGTCCTTGCAATATGGTCCTTGACTATTTGCATAGAGTTTATGTAGCTGCTCTTGTAGCACTGACTACTGTTTTGCATTCAGCACTAATCTAATATACTAAGTATTTTTGTATTTCTAAGCAGTTTTCAGAATTAAAATTTTATGGTTACATAATGGTGCATTTGGTCCAAAAATATTTCTTTGCAGTTACACACCACCTTACAGTGAACATGAATTATGTAGCTTTTTTCCTCTTTTGAAACTATATTCTGAGGAAAAAAATTTGAGGGCTATGGCTACTGAAGAATGATGGTGATTTTGAAAGCAGTAGTTGAATTTAACTGAGCACTTACTATGTGTGAAATACTGTTCTGATGCTTTATGCCTGTACAGATGCTGTTTGGATCTGACATAGACAGAAAAGCTGTTAAGTCCTTTCAATTTGGGGCCTGGGTTTCTTTTTGGAATTCTGAGTGGATCTACATACTCATTTTCTTCTTAGGGTTGTCATAGATTCATAGCTCTTAGGTAGTATGGAGACATATCGAGTCTGAGCCTAGAATGATAAACTGTACTCCAGAATAGGTTCCAGTGCTTCCCCGGCTCCCAGCTGAAATGCAGAGGGGTTTGGTGGTAGGACAGGGGTGAGTTAGAATTCTTGGTGAGAATGCAGACGTTCCAAAGCATTGCCTTCTGCCAGCTTTGGTTAAGTTTTCTCTGTTTCTTCCTTTGTGAAATGAGGATAATAATACCTTTCTCCTAGGGTTATTATGAGGATTATATGATAATGTATGTAAAGTTGGCTTGCAGTTGGTGCCCTGCAATGGTCTGTGTGTTTCAAATTAATTTCTTATTCCTCTCCAGCATCTATCCCAGTGCTGTGAAAATACACAGAATTTCTATGTTTATGAAAAAAATTCTGTGTTTATAGAATAAATGACTCATGATGAATCTGAATTAAAAACTGTCCCATTTTGGGCTGGTGGACCTGGCATTGACCTCATAGAATGGAACTTTAAAGCTAGGGCATGTACTTGACCTTAAGAAACACCAAATAGTTCTGCTTTACATAAATAAGGCAGAGTATTTCTCCACATACAATGTAGTCTTTCTTCACCCTCAGTCTGGGCTGTGTAGAATGTTGTGTTATTAGTGACAGTACATTAGTGTGGAGTTTTGAGTGAGGATATGCAAAACTTAATTCAAGTGAGGTTAATGTCGGATAATTTTTGTCTGTGTCTGATCTGGATTAGTTTTACAAATTAAAATTGGTCAAGGTAAATATAATTTTTCAATTTATTTGGTTACAGACACTAGATTATCTTATTCTTAGATCAGTACATCTTCAGATACTTGTTTAAATATGATTTTAAGGCTTGTCGAATAAAAGATAATCTACTTTTAAAATAAGTGGACTTTTATGTTAGTTTACTCACTGTACTGGGATAACTCATTGAGGTATTTTGGGTCAAAGGGAAATAAGTGGAGTGGGTGACCGGGTGTCAGGCGACTTGAGTTCATGACCTGCTTTTGCCACTGGCACGGTCACCTTGCACGGTCATTTAACCCCTCAGAGTTTGGATTACATGCCCCCTAAAATCCCTTCCAACTTCAGCATTCTGAGTCTTTTGCGTATTATACAAGCCCAGCAGTACTTGGCATGTGGTGTTGGAGCCTGACTCAGATCTATACCCCTGAGAAATTTTGGGAGTGATTTGCCCTGATTTGAACCCCACACGTGAACATTCACAGCAAATGGGGAAGCTGGTGGAATGAAAACTGTTGGAGTGTCTTTGGAGGGGCAAATACTCCCAAGACAGCTGACCATAAGCTCTGCTTTCTGACATCTTGGCAGTCAGGTTGACAGTGCCCTGTAGTCTGTGAGCTAGATGTTAGCTAATTTAAGGTTTTCTGCAGTAATTGAGCAGGAATGTCAGTGTAAACTGTAGTTGAGACTTGTTGGTGTTGACATCCCATGTTAGGTGAACAAAGGAGGTTGTATGCGTCCCCAAGTAGCATCTTTTTGTCACATTTTCCTTCCTCCTCTGCCAACGTGTTCAGTTACCAAGTTTCACGTTCCAGGGTTTATACGCCATGTAAACCACTAGAGAAATGTAGCAGGGAAGCATATTAATGTCCATTAGAGTAAAATCTCAATTAAAAGGACGTTTATATGTTCGAGTTTTAGGTATTTTCCAAATTATTGTAATTTCTTGATTATTGAGAACTAACGGTATTTCTCTTATCTTATACAGAAGACCATAAGGCTTATATTATCTGTTTTGAGTTGGTTCCTATATCATATTTTGAGCTTTTGACGTGCCAAACAAAGGCAATATTTTGGCAAGTTTCTATTATCTTTCAAATTGCTTGATTGTTATAATTTAATTTTATAAAGCCAGGAAGATACATGTTTAGCTTGAGTATTACAAGAGGAACCATATAAAGAAGTGTTTATTTTAACCCAGGGGGAATGTTTTTCTTAAGTTAAAAAAAAAATTGTATGGGAAACAGAAACCCAAGATAAGCATAGTTCTATAGAGTTTTAAGTTTTTTTTTATTTTAACAAGGATCTCTAATTTAGTAAAACATTGTTGACAGTCATATTGTCACCTGAACAGAAAGATTACCTTCAAAAATATATTTACTCTTAGTGAATGGACATCTGGGATGCATTATCTATGGAAAGTTTATTTGACTAAGTTAAAACAAGTAGGCTTGAGCAAAAAATATTATAAAAATAAATTTGAAGGAAGTTCTACATAAATGATTAGCTTTCAAGCTTGTGAATATTTTCTCATTATAAATCATTGAGACTTCTGGGCATACCCAAAGGGAACCTTACTTAATTCAAAAAGATACACCTGCACCCCAATGTTCATATAAGCAGCACTATTTACAATGGCCAAGACATGGAAGCAACCTAAATGTCCATCAACAGATGACTGGATAAAGAACTTGTGGTATATTTATACAATGGAATACTACTCACCATAAAAAAAATAAAATAATGCCATTTGCAGGGTGGACCTGGAGAATGTCATTCTAAGTGACGTAAGCCAGAAGGAGAAAGAAAAATACCATATGATATCACTTATGTGTGGAATCTTAAAAAAAAAAAAAAAGGACAAATGAACTTATTTACAAAACAGAAACAGATTCACAGACATGGAAAACAAACTTATGGTTACCAGTAGGGGAAGGGGGTGGGAAGGGATAAATTGGGAATTCGAGATTTGCAGATACTAACTAATATATATAAAATAGAAAAACAGGAAGTTTGTACTATATAGCACAGGAAACTATATTCCGTATCTTGTAACTTGTGGTGAAAAAGAATATGAAAATGAATATATGTATGTTCCTATATGACTGAGGCATTGTGCTGTACACCAGAAACTGACACAACATTGTGAACTGACTATACTTAAATAAAACTATATAATAAAAAATAAATCATTCAGGAATAGTGAGGCCATTTGAAAAACTCAATGGGAAATTATGGCATGTGTTAAAATCGTGAGGTCTTGTAATGGAGCTGCACAAGTGAATGAGGCCTTTTACCTTTAAGAGGAATACAGTCTAGTGGAAGAGAGGAAGCCTGTCTGTACTTGTTCACAGAAAAGAAGAGGAGACCCCACAGAGTAAGGCCCTACTTACTTAATGTGCATCTTTGTCTGGGGCTGCCTACCTCAGTCGCACAAGATAAGGATGTGTGACAGCTGGTTTATTTGGGAATTGCTCTTAAGTAGAGTCACATGCGGAAGAAGGAGGCAAAGCCAATACAGTGATGCATTATTGAGTTGGTTACCTCTGAGGGTGATTGCTATTTCTGGTGAATCCTAGAGTCTACATCCATAAATCTCCCATCTAAGAGACTCAGAAAAGTGTTAGTCTATCAGCTTCTGTCACTCTTTGAAGAGGATTAAGGGTTGCTCCATGAGGTTTGCTTCCCGTGTACTTCTGGGTTACACATGTGTGACACCTACGAGTCCCTACAGGCATCCAACAGACTCTCAGTGCAAGAAGTGAGAAGTCTGTCTGGTGTAAGTTTGAGATGAGGCACTGTCAGCACAAAGTGGTGTTTTTGCCTTGTTTTTTTTTTTTTTTTTTTTTTTGTTTTCTTTACTGTAGCCTGACTGGAATCAGAAATGAAGTGCAGTGGAGGTGAGGTGTTGTGTACAGTCCAGTATCTTTATATACTTTAAATGCAAAAAAAAAACCCCAAAAACCTTCAGAAAGGGAGAGATAGAGGTGGGCATTTGAAATGTTTCATACTTTTGTTCTAATCAAAGAAAAGTCTTTACTGTAAATTCTTGTTTACTTCTGTTGTGTATGTTTATGCTGGGTTTGCTGTATTGTGAGATTACAGAAATGAACCTGCCTGTGGTCAGACAGATGGTGGAGTAGGAAGCTCCAGAATTCACTCTCCTACAGAAACACTGCTTTAACAATATACAGGTCAAAAAGCCACTATGTGAATGTCAAGGCAAACTCAAAGGCAAAAATGGCTGCAGTGAAATGGGTCAGAAAAATGCTTTGACTTTATCTACATCAGCCCCCTTTTCAAGCTGGCAAAGCTAGCAGTTGAGAGGAGAAGCCCAATGTGCTGCTTTTCCCTTGGAAGGCAAAGAGAATAGTGGAACTTACAGCCAACATTCCAGTTTTCTGGGGGGACAACCTGAGGGATAGGTTTCTGTTTTGCCTGACTTGGAGTGCTGATGGGGAACTGGCATACTTTGGATGGCTGGTGGCTGTTGAGAACTAGAGAGAGCTCAGCAGCCTGTGGGGGCACCAGAGAACCTGCAGTGCTGCAGACAGACATCAGAGGGGCAGGAGGCTAAAGCCATATGAAAAAGAAACCAGCAAGCTTCCCCAATTGGTAGATCACACACACAAGCCCAGAGAAGATGCATCCTTGTAAAAAGTTTGAAAGGCACCCAGAATATCTAACTGGGCTGATTGATGGAAGTCTTCCTCTGTACGAAGCCAGTTTGTAAAGGCTGGGAGAGGTGGCTGTCTTTTAAATGCAAAAACCACAACAGAAAATGACAAGGCACACCAAAAAGCAGGAATACATGGCCCAATCAAAGGAATAAAACAAATCTTCAGAAACTAACCCTAAAGAAATAGAGATCTATAAATTACCTGACAAAGAATTCAAAATAATTGTCTTAAAGCAACTCTGTGTGCTGCAAGAGAACGTAGTAAATGAAATAAGGTAAACAGTGCATGAACAAAATGAGGCCAGTCAACAAAGAGGAGTTATAAAAAGAGAACCAAACAAAATCTGGAGCTAAAGAATGTCATAACTGAATTGAAAAATTCACTTAAAGTGGATCAACATTGGACTTGGTCAAGCAGAAGTATCAGTGAACTTAAAGACAGATCATTTGAAATTACTGAATCAGAGGAATGAAAGGCAAGAAAAATGAAAAAAAGTGAAAGAAGCCTAAGGGACTTACAGACACTATCAAATGGACCAGTATGTACTGTATGGGAGTCTCTGACAAGAAGAGAGAAAAACAGGGAGCTTATTTGAAGAAATAATGGCAGGAAACTCCCCAAATCTAAGGAAGGAAATAAACACCCAAATTTAAGAAGCTTAAAAAAAAAAAAACTCCAACTAGGATGAACCCAAAGAAGTCCAAACATTATGATCAAATAGTCATAAGTCAAAGGCAGAGAATCTTGAGAGGAACAAGAGAAAAATAACTTGTTATGTGCAAGGGAGCTCCTGTAAGCTTATCAGCAGGTTTCTCAGCACAAACATTATAGGCCAGAAGGGAGTGGGATAATCTATTCAAAGTGGTGAAAGAAAAAAGAAACCTGTCAACCAAGAATGCTGTATTCAGCAAAACTGTCCTTCAGAAATGAAGGAGAAATAAAGACTTTCATGGATAAATAAAAGCTGAGGGAGGTCATCATCACTAAAGCATATGAAAATATGAAGAAGTGCAAATCAAAACTGTAGTGAGGTATCACCTCACACCAGTCAGAATGGCCATCATCAAAAAGTCCAGAAATAAATGCTGGAGAGGGTGTGGAGAAATGGGAACCTTCCTACGCTGCTTGTGTGAATGTGAATTGGTGCAGCTGTTACGAAGAACAGTATGGGAGTTCCCTAAAAAACTAAAAATAGAGCAACCATATATTCCAGCAATCCCACTCCTAGGTATATATTTTTTTAACATTTTTTATTGATTTATAATCATTTTACAATGTTGTGTCAAATTCCAGTGTTCAGCACAATTTTTCAGTTATTCATGGACATATACACACTCAATGTCACATTTTTTTCTCTGTGAGTTATCATAACATTTTGTGTATATTTCCCTGTGCTATACAGTGTAGTCTATTCTACAATTTTGAAATCCCAGTCTATCCCTTCCCACCCTCCACTCCCCTGGTAACCACAAGTCTGTATTCTCTGTCTTTGAGTCTATTTCTGTCCTTTATTGATGCTTTGTTTTTGTTTGTTTGTTTGTTTTTGTTTTTGTTTTTTAGATTCCACATATGAGCGATCTCATATGGTATTTTTCTTTCTCTTTCTGGCTTACTTCACTTAGAATGACATTCTCCAGGAGCATCCATGTTGCTGCAAATGGCATTATGTTGTCGGTTTTCTAGGTATATATTTAGAAAAGATAAAAATTCTGATTCAAAAAGATACATGCACCCCAGTGTTCATAGCAGCACTATATACAATAGCCAAGGCATGAAAACAACCACATGCTCATCACCGTAAGATTGGCTTAAGAAGATGTGGTGTGTACGTATATGTATAGACACACAGTGGGATATTTCTCAGTCATTAAAAAGAATGAAATATTGCCTTTTGCAGCAACATGGATGGACCTAGAGAATATTATACTTAGTGAAGTCATACAGAAAAAGACAAGTATATCACTAAGTGGAATCTAAAACTAATAGAAATGAATCTATATACAAAACAGAAACAGACTCACAGACATAGAAAAGAGACTTAGGGTTACCAAAGGAAAAGGGAGGGTGGAGGGATAAATTAGGAGTATGGGATCAAAAGATATGAACTACTGTACCTAAAATAGATAAGCAACAATGACTTACTGTATAGCACAGGGAATTATATTCAATATCTTGTAATAACCTATAATGGAAAATAATCTGAAAAAATATATAATGAATCACTTTGATGTATACCTGAAACTAACACAATATTGTACATCAACCATATTTTAATAACAAAAATGGATTATAGACCTAAACATAAGACCTGAAGCTCTTAGAAGAAAACATAGGGAAAAGCTTTATGACGTTGGGTTCGGCAGTTATTTCGTGGGTGTAATATGAAGAGCACAAGCACCAAAAGCAATAATAGACAAATGATATTACATCAGAGTTAAGTGCTGCAAAGGAGACAATCAGCTGAGTGAAAAGGCAACCTATAGAATTGGAGAAAATATTTGCAAGTCATATATCTGATTGAGAGATTAATACCCATGATAAAGAACAATAAACAATGTAATTAAGAAGTGGGTAAGAAACTTAAGCAGCCATTTTCCCAAAGAAGATGTACAGATGGCCAAAAAAAAAAAAAATGAAAAGGTGTTCAACCTGAAATAATCATTAGGGAAATGAAGTTTAAAAACACTGTGAGAGACCACCTCACACCCATTAGGATGGCCATTATAAAAAAGACCAGGAAATAACAAGTGTTGGTGAGGATGTTGAGAAGTTAGAACTCTTGCGCACTCTTGGTGGGAATATAAAATGGAACAGCTATGGAAAATAGTATGAAAGTTCCTTGAAAAATTAAAACTGTCATGTGATCCAGCAGTCCTACTTCTGGGTATATATGCCAAAGAATTGAAAACAGCATCTCAGAGAGAGAGGTTCACATGCATGTTCATTGCAGCATTATTCATAATAGCCAAGTGCTGGAAGCAACCTAAATGTTCAACAGTAGATAAATGGATGAAGAAAATACAGTATGTACATAGAATAGAATGTTACTCAGACTTAAAAGAGGGAATTAAAAAATGATTCTGATAACTTTTTAAAAATTATTTTTTTAAGTATAGTCAGTTTACAATGTGTCAGTTTCTGGTGTACAGCATAATGTTTCAGTCATACATGAACATATTTATATTCCTTTTCATATTGTTTTTCATTACAGGTTACTACAAGATATTGCATATAGTGCCTGTGCTATACAGCAGAAACTTGTTGTTTATCTATTTTATATATAGCAGTTAATATCTGCAAATTTCAAACTCTTAATTTATCCTTTCCAACCCCTTTCCCCTCCCTGGTAGCCATGAGTTTGTTTTCTATGTCTGTGAGTCTGTTTCTGTTTTGTAAATAAATTCATGTGTCTTTTTTTTAGATTCCACATATGCATGATATCATATGGTATTTTTCTTTCTCTTTCTGGCTTACTTCACTTAGGATGACAATCTTCAGTTCCACCCATGTTGCAGCAAATAGCATTATTTTATTCAGAAAGAGGGAAATCTTATCACATGCTACAACATGGATGAAGCTCTAGGACAGTCACAAAAAGACAAATGTATACTGTTTGATTCCACTTATATGAGGTATCTGAAATAATCAGACTCTTAGAAACAAAAAGTAGAATGGTGGTGCCAGGGCCTGGGGGAAGAAAAAGGAAAATTGGTCAGTGGTTTAAGTTTCCATTTTGCAAGATGAAAAACTTCTGGAGGTCTGATGCATGACAGTATGCGTGTAGTTAATCCTACTGTACTGTATACTTAGAAAAGGTTAGGATGGTAAATTTTATGGACCACCAAAAAAAAAAAAAAAAAAAAAAAAAGAAAAGAAAAAGGAAAAAAGTCCTTTGTGCTGATTTTTTTACCTAATATGACAGATTTGCCTTAAATAAGCCTTTATGAACAGTCATAATCTTTTAAAAACTGAAAGTTTTCAGCATGAAAGAGCAAAGGCACTTAAAGAATCATAACTAGTTCTTTATCTTTTGTTCAAAGTTTAGAGAGGGGGAGCAGTTTTATTTCAGAAGGGTGAAAGCATTCGTCCATTGAAACCTGAACCATGAGTATTTCCTTCTGAGAGATGCATAAAAATAAGCAGGCCTGAAGGCAGAGTCCTGCAGTAACTGGAACCTCGTAATAGCCTTTACATTTGGTTCTAACACGCACATAACAGGAAGAAGGATTCAGTTATTTTCAAGCCCTCAAATCCCAAATGTGCTGAATAAACATTTCTTTTAAAAAATAAATACTCAAAATGGATTTGTATGACTTGAAGTTTGAGAGAAATGTTCTTGCATTCCATAGTTAACAATTGTAACAGTATCACTTTCTCAAATTCCCATATTTTTAAAGTGGACTATTGTGGTTTGGCTTAGCTACTAAATTAAATTATTGCCTGCTTGCACATTCCTGCTGGTTACACTATAATCTTTACCTCCGTTGGAAAATATGCCCTATTTTGAATGTTTGTTTCGAGCTACTTGGCTTGAAATACCTCTGTTTAGCTGTGAGGCATAGATATGTGTGTGATCTGTGTTATGAATCTAGAAAGAAAAGAAATAAAATTGTGTTACACATACACGTTACTTGGGCTATGAGGCACTTTAGAAGTGGAATGAAAAATGCTAAGTACAGTTAAATTGTTTTGACAGTTGGTAAGAATGGTTCTAATTATATACATATACACATACACATAACACATATATGTGCATATGTGTAAGATACACATACATACATGGCTGTATATGTTATGGAGTGAATTGTGTCCACCCAAAATTCATATGTTGAAGTTCTAAACCTTAGAATCTCAGAATGTGATCTTGTTTGGAGATAGGGTCTTTACATAGGTAATCAAATGAAAGTGAAGTCATTAGGGTGGACCCTATTCTGGTGTAACTGGTGTATTTATAAAGAAGGGGAAACTTTAGACACAGAGGCACGTAGAGGGCAGACAGTGTGAAGAGACACCGGGAGAACCTGGCCTTCCCTCACAGCTGTCAGAAGAATCCAACCCTGCAGTACCTTCACTTTGGACTTCTAGCTTTCAGAATTGTGAGACGGTAAATTTATGTTGTTTAAACCTCCCAGTTTGGGTACTTAGCTATGGCAGCACTAACAAAGTAATACAGTGTGTTTCTCTATTATGCTGCAAATCAGGATGTACTTATTTAGCTGTAATACATGATAAGTCTTTGAACATTTTAACACTTCTTATTATCTCTTAAGCACTCTTTCTTTTTTTTAATTGAAGTACCATCAGTTACAATGTGCCAATTTCTGGTATACAGCACAGTGTCCCAGTAATGTAAATACATACATATATTCATTTTCATATTCTTTTTCATTAAAGGTTATTATAAGATATTGAACATAGTTCCTTGTGCTATACAGCAGAAACTTAAAAAAAATCTATTTTTATATATAGTGGCTAAAAGTTGTAAATCTAAAACTCCCAAATTCATCCCTTCCCACCCCTTTTCCCCGGTAACTGTAAGATTGTTTACTATGTCTGTGAGTCTGTTTCTGTTCTATAGATGAGTTCTTAGTGTCCTTTTTTTCTTTTGTTTTTGCACATTCCACATATAGAGTGATATCATATGGTATTTTTCTTTCTCTTTCTGGCTTACTTCACTTAGAATTACGATCTTTAGATCCATCCATTTTGCTGCAAATGGCATTTTATTCTTTTTTGTGGCTGAATACTATTTCATTGTATAAATATACCACAACTTCTTTATCCAGTCATCTGTTGATGGACATTTAGATTGTTTCCATGTCTTGGTTATTGTATAATTTGTATATTGCTGCTATGAACATTGGGGTGCATGTATCTTTTCAAATTAGAGTTTCCTCTGGATATATACCCAGAAGTGGGATGGCTTGATCATATGGTAAGTCTATTTTTTTTTTTTTTTGAGGAATCTCCATACTGTTTTCCATAATGACTATACAAACAACATTTCCACCAGCAGTGCAAGAGGGTTCCCTTTTCTCTACACCCTCTCCAGCTTTTATTATTCATGAATTTTTGAATCATGGCCATCCTGACTGGTGTGAGGTGATACCTCACAGTTTTGATTTGCATTTCTCTGATGATTAGCAATATTGAGCATTTTTTCATGTGCCTATTGGCCTTTTGTATGTCTTCATTGGAGAATTGCTTGTTTAAGTCTTCTGCCCATTTTTGGATTGGGATGTTTGTTTTTTGTTAATAAGTTGTATGAGCTGTTTATATATTCTGGAAATTAAGCCTTTGTCAGTCACATCATTTGCAAATATTTTCTCCCATTCCATAGGTTGTTGTTTTGTTTTGCTTATGGTTTCTTTTGTGTGCAAAAGCTTATAAGTTTAATTAGGTCCCATTTGTTTATTTGGTCTTATTTCTGTTGCCTGGATAGACTGCCCTAGGAAAACATTGCTAAGATTTATGTTAGAGAATGTTTTGCCTATGTTTTCTTCTAGGAGATTTATTGCGTCTTGTCTTATATTTAAGTCTTTAAGCCATTTTGAGTTTATTTTTGTGTTTGGAGTGAAGGAGTATTCTAACTCTTAAAAAATTAGTTTCCCAGTTTTGCAGGTAGAGAAATTCAGGTTGGCTGTGATGATGAAGCCGTTAGATTTGAAAGTGGATCTAGAAGCTCTGACCCTGCTCTGTACAAATACAAATCAGACCTTATTCAGGAGTTTATGAGATTGTGCAATTTATATCAATGGCAGAGTCCTCTAGAGACCTAAACAAACCCACTCTCATCTAGCACCAAAAAAAGGGGAAAAATCTTGAAATTACACATACCAGAATTAAGTTTTCTGGAGATTAGAAACAGATGTCATCAAATGACCATTTTCCCCACTGCCCCAAGGTATACGTGCCTTTTTCTTGTACTGATTTTGTCATCAGTAGAAGGGACATGAGTTCGGTGCTTGGAAAAGTGGGAGATGCAGTGTTCTTTCAGCTATATGCCTCTACAGTCCAATGCATACCCCGGTTTCCCATATCCCATGTCTGAGTAAGTGCATATCTGAGTTTATGAACCCCAAATGATGCGAGAACACACCTGGCTTACCCAAATCTCTGACTGGGGAATATTGGAGTTAGTGCTAGAGAAGAAGAAAGCTATTTAAAAATGCTAGGTATTTTTGTTGTTGCTGTGGATGTTGAGAGAGGTTAACCTTTGGGTGAAGAAGTACTATACCTACTTCAATTTGGTGGATGAAGATAGTGAAGGCTGTTAAACTGGCCTGAGCAATGATTTTCACAGTAATTTTTAATTAAGAAAGTGAAAGAAACTATGTTAAATAAAGCTAGCCTTCTTCCAGTTATGTTATTGGCTGTTTGTCTAGTAGTCTAGTAACTCAAAATACACCAAGGTGTGTTGTCTAAAAGTTCTTGGTGTTTACTGTTAGACTGTGCGATTTTTGGAGTAACGAAGACCCTGTATCTCTTGGAAAAGTCGACCTAGTCATTGGTAGACTTTTGTGGTCTATTCCAAAAATGAATTTCATCTTTAGAAAATAGCTAATCAAGGGAGATTATATGATTTATTGTGTTTATGAATTTGAATTATTGTTTGTTGTCACTCTGAGTGCCCTTTCTAAATGTGGTGTGCTTTTTTATGACTATTCCAGTCATAACATTTCAAACCCACGGCTTTTAGTTATAAAATAATCTAGTCAGTCACTTCAGAGTAACTTTTTGTTTTTATTTTTAATATTTTAAATTGTGAAGTGTAATACAGATACAAAAATGTGGCAGAAATGAACAATAAAGTATTTCCATCACTCAGGTCAAGAAAGAAAATATTGTCAGCATCCCAGAAGCACTCTCTTCATGCTCACTCCTTGCCTTTGAAGTCCCAGCTTCCTTGTTTGGATGCTAATCTCTGTCTTAGTTTGCTGTATAGATTTACCACCTATATGTATGTGAATCCCTGTATATTTTGTTGGCTTTTGCCTTCTTTTAAACTTCATGTAAATACAGTTATATAATATATAATCTATTGGGTCTGGCTTTCTCCCTTAAAATTTGAAATTCATCCATATTCTTGTATATATTAGAGTTTATTGATTTTTTTCATTGCTGAGTTTTTCTGTGGTATAAACATATTTTAGTCTATCCTTTCCACTCTGACAATCCTTGTTTTTTAATTGGAGTGCTTAGTTCCAGAAATACTTAATATGATTATTGAGATAGTTGGATTTTTTTTTTTTAGTATATATGTTGCTGAAACAAGCATGAGATAGTTGGATTTAGATACATAATTTTATGGGGTTTTGTCTTTTTTTTTTAAATTTTACTTCATTTTCAGTAGACTTTATTTTTCAGAGCAATTTTAGGTTCACAGGAAAACTGAGAGGAAGGTACAGAGATTTCTCCTGCATTTCCTGTCCCCACACATGCAGTCATTGCCAGCGTCTCCCACCAGGGTAGTACAGTGGTTTCAGTCGCTGAACCTCCATCAGCACATCGTAATCACCCAAAGTCCATCGTTTACATTAGCGCTCACTTTTAGTGTACATTATGCGGTGAACAAGTGTGTAATGGAATGTTCTTTGCTTTTTCCTATCCAGCCTTATTTTGACTTAATTGATTACTTACAAAATTTCCACTTAACTTATCTAATAGCTTTTTGGCAATAGCCCTTTTTCTTATTCATGGTGGCTGTAGGATTATACGGCCATATGTATTTTAAAGCCATATGCATTTTAAAAAAATTAAGATGGTAAGTTTATTTGTGAATCTGTTTACATAGTTGCCATTTCTTGAGCTCTTCATTTCTTCCTTAATATCCAAGTTTCCATGTAGTACTTAACTTTCATCCTGAAAAAAAAGATCCTTTTATTACTTGTAGTATAATTTTTGCTGGAGACCAGTTTTTAAGGTTTTATTTGAGCATGTTTACTGCTGTAAATTTGTACTTTTTTTGCTCTGGAGTCTACCATTGTATGCAAATACTACAGTTTTTTTGTACTACCAGTCATGTTATTTTTGTCTGTTCACTATTATGAATAAAGCTGCTATGAATGTTGTTGTGCATACTGTTAGGTTGACTAATTTCTATTGGACGTGTGCCTAGGGATGAAAATGATACATGGTAAAAAATATGTTTAATTTTAGAAGGTATTGCCAGTTAGTTTTCCAAAGTGGTTGTACCACTTTGCACTTTATGTATAAGCTTAGAGTCTTCTAGCTGCTCCATAACTTTGCCAGTAATAGGCATTGTCACTTTTTAAAATTGTGGTCCTTCTGGTGAGTGTGTAGCAGCATTTCATTGTGGTTTAAATTTGCACGTTCTCGATTACTAATGAAGTTGAGTATTTTTTTCATGTTTACTGGCTATTTGGATGGTCACTTTCATGACACATTTATTCAGTATGTTGTAATCTTACATAACTCCAGTGAGTCTTACATAACTCCTGACTTTTTAGTTTCTAGCTGAGAGCATGATGTGGGTTCTCAGATGCCCTTCCTGAAATCAGCATGTGCTTCCCTGGGAAGGCCCCAAATCTGTCCTCCCCTTCCCGGTCTTCTGTACCTCACTATATTCCTGGCTTGGCAGTTCTTCAATTTCTTTTTAATTCTCTAATGCCTCCAAGATTTAAAAAAAAAAAGTCCATCTTTTCTAGATAACTACAGTGAGAGGATCTCTGTTATCTGTTACTTGGTCTTTCATTACAAAAGTGGAATTTCTCAGTGTTTTTTTTTTATCAAATGATTCCAGTTTTTCTAATAATTTTAAAGATATGGAGGAAAATGTCATGAGACATTAAGTTTTAGAGGGAGTAACTTTTAAGGGAATTTGTATGGAACTTCACTTACGGTTTTGTTACAAATTATTTCTTGGCTTTCAATGAATTTTTCATATAAGAGCTATGCTTAAATTTTCGGTTTTCATTTTGCAATATTATTTCTTGATGTTTTAAGAAAAAATATTTTGGCTAGACTTGAACTTTAAAATAGTCTAGATATATAATTATGGCAGCGAGTAAAAAAGCACATTCTTTCACAGTAATTTCTTATATATCAGAATATCTGCCCTTTCAGTTGAGTTGATATAAATAGACTGACTGACTGGATAGATGTGGATTGTGTTCTCATAGAACTTACAAAATGTAATACAGTGGGTTGGGGCACCAGGGATCTGTCTTCCCACCTGGACAACAGTTGCAGTGGCGGACTCTATCTGCTGTAACTATTTTGGAACTCTGGAGTCTGACACATGCTACAACATCGATGAACCTTCAAGATGTTATGCTAAGTGAAATAAATATGATTCCTCTTATATGAGGTACCTAGAGTAGTGAATTCATACATACAGAAAGTAGAATGGTGGTGCAGGGGGCTAGGGGAGGGAAATCGAGTGTTACTGTTACAAGTAGAGTTTCAGATTGGGAAGATGAGACAGTCCTAGGTGAAAACCACCTAGATGGTGGCGGTGGTCACACCTCAGTGTGACTGTACCTAATGTCACTGAACTGCACACTTAAAAATGGTTAACATAGTACATTTTATGTTATGTGTATTTTACCACAATTAAAAATAAATGATAAAAAGTGATACAAAACATTGGAAAACATTTTATTAATTCTTGTTCCTCAAATATCTAAATGAAGCCACAATTTGGATGTTTTACATGTTGTAGCTATGCATAGAAATCATATAGTGAATTATTTTCCTGAAGCGAGGCCTATTTTTGACCTGATGTTTGTTTTTATAGATTTAGAGTTTTATATATTTAGTTTCTTTTAGTGGGACCCATTGTCTTGATGTGACATACAACTCTTTTAGGTGAGGGAGCCTTCTCCATCTAATAAAATAAATCCTTGACTATTTGTAAATTATTGTTGGAAACTCGTTCTAGATTGTAAATTATCCAATGAGCATTGTGTATGTGCATTCTTGAAAATGATATGGCTGTGGTAAAGATTGTGTAGGATGAGCAATAATAGTTTTCCTGACCATGGCAACTTTTTCAGGAGAAACTTTATAAAGACTAGTAAGCAAATGAATAAATAATTGGAAAACCAAGTTCATCCATCCAGATTATTCAGTACCAAGTTACAGGCTCAGAAACAATTTACTTTGAAAATACAGCTGAATTATTCTGCACGTCTGTAGGTCCCGCAGGCTTTGTATAAACAACCCTTGTTTTACTGCAGAAGTAGTATGTCCCTCACGTATGGCCGTTGTGCTGCTTGCTTCAGCTTAGCCTTTTAGATTATTTTAGTCACCTTTTAATTTAGGATGTATAGATGTGCATTTTAGTCTTGGTTTTTAATTAAATACTTACATTTACACTTCCATAAATCTGCTCTTGCAGGTTGATTTAAAAGTTATCCTTTAGGAGGGAGGGTATATAGCTTAATTGATAGAGTGCCTGCTTAGCATGCAGGAGCTCCTGGGTTCAATTCCCAGTACCTCTATCCCACCCTCCACCCCCCCAAAAAAGCAAATGAAAGTTATCCTTTGGATATATTTTTAAGAATAATTTCATTCTTAAAGTTTAAAATGGAAAATTTCAACTTTGATTTCTCCTTAGAGTATTTATTACTATGGCACTGAGTTGTTTGGCTGTTTTGTGACTGCTTTATTAGATACGAAAGTATGAGGTTTGATGTTAACTTGTAGTGTTTTTCTGCGTCTGAGATTTGCTCATGATCTTGTATCTTGGATTTGAATGGTTGTGACTAGCTTGAACTAGCCTGACTTCAATGTTTTTCTTTAAATTCATTTGATATATGTAGTGGAAATAGAAAATGCCAAGAAAAGTGGGTACTCCATTCAGGCCGATTTTTGGCTCATATTCTTTACGTATTTGTTGGAGGAACAGTGCCTGGAGAGGCGAGCCCTGCGTGGGGGAAGGGTGAAGTTGGCCCTCTGGTGGCAGCTCCAGGCTTCTTTTTCTTGTTTCAGGAAATTTTGTTGCTGCCCAAACTTGCATATTCCACCTAGTGAAACAAGCCCACCCACCCCTTTAATTAGTCCTGCTCTCTCGGAGACTCTTTGACCTGTCTTTTGTGGAGTTCACTGTTTATGCAAAGAAGGTTATCAAGTTATTCTCTCCCAAACATGCAGCATCCTTTCTGTGTTGGGCTCTGGTAAATACCATTTTCTCTGTCTTACTGTGTTTGGTTATGTTCTGGTGCCCTAGAGGTTTAGAGCCCCTGCAGGCTTAGCTCTCTGGAGAGCAGCTCAGTTGGGCTGGCCCTTATTTCAGCTCCAAAAGAAGAAGTCCACACAGGTGCCCAGGGCCTCGTTCCTCTTTGTCTCACTTAATGAGCCCATGACCATCCCATTATTCTTGATTCCGAAAGGTAGACAGGAGTTAGCAGAGTGTGTGTCATTGTATCTTATTTTATCTGTTACATACCCATCCTGAGCCTTGATTTCTCTTTTGAACCAGAACTAAGCAGTTAATGCTGTTTTGGCATTTTTAGTCCTGTTGCCCATTATTACTAGTATAATTGAGGATACTTCTGGGTCATGAGACAAAAAATACTATTACTTGTATTAGCTTATGGACATTGTTGCTGTGTCTCCAAGTTAACTGTTTTTCGAATTTCAGGAGTAATAGGGTGGAAGGTGCAGAGCTGTAAGTAAGTGGTAAGTGAAGTGGGTTTGGATATTAAAACTAGGGAGTGGTGGGGGTTAAGGCAAACTGGAGAGGCTGTGCCTGGCCTAAAGGGAACACCTCTGCTACATCAGGTTGTGGCCCTGTAGAAACGCAGGCCAGGTGTGGCCAGATCTTTCTAGTGTTCAAACAAAAAGGCAGAAATTTGATTTTTTTTTTTTTTACGTGCAGTCTCCCAATTTTTATTATTGGCAATGAGTTCAGATTAAAAAAAAAAATTATGGAACAAGTAAAATAGAACCCTTTTCAGCCTCCAGTGGAGAGTATAGGAAGCTGGTTTGTTGCCCCTCCAGGTAGCAGGTGATGCTTATAGAACGTTCCTCCAGTGAGGTGTCAGGGTGACTAGTCTTGTAGGAGTCGGCTCTGGGGCTCTCAGGAAAAACTCAGATCCAGATGGCACTCGCAGTTGATCACAGTTTTACCTGAAATGAATGGTCCTCTTTATTATTGTAATTTAACTTGTTATCTTGTTATCAGTAGTTTCAAATCGTTAAGAAAAAAAAATCAATGTAACAGTATCAGTTTTGGAATCCAGAGGATGTTTGTACTTTTAAAAAAATGATAGGCTTTAAAAAATGATAACCTATTGGCCTCCTGCCTTGTGAATGTGTCAGCTTTTATTTTATTTTTAATATTTAAGGTATGAATCAGACTTCTAGGTGCATTTTAAATTGATACCTAGAGAAATAATGGAGGAATCTTATTTTCTTCACTGGTAAGAATTTTTAACTCATTCTTGTAGCATTTTTTTTAAAGAAAATTTTTTTAGAGCAATTTTAGATTTACAGAATAGCTGTGAATATAGTACAGAGAGTTCCCATATATCCCACACCCAGGTTCCCCTCATTAATAATATCGTACATTAGCGTGGTACATTTTCACAGTTAATGAACCAATAATGGTGTATTATGACCCAAAGACCATATTTTATTCAGATTTCCTTCTTTTTAACATAATGTCCTTTTTCTGTTCCAGGATCCAATCCAGGACACCACATTACATTAATTGTCATGTCTCCTAGGCTCCTCTTGGCCTACAGTTTCTCAGACTTCCCTTGTTTTTGATGGTTTTGACAGTTTTGAGGAGTACTGGTTAAGTGATTTGTAGACTGTCTTTCAGTTGGGACTTGTCTGAGGTTTTTTTTTTTTTTGATTGGACTGGGGTTCTGTGTTTTGGGGAGGAGGACCAGAGAGGTGCAGTACCAATTCTTACCACACACAGTGTGACCTGTTACTATGGATGTTAATCCTGATCACCTGGCTGACTTAGTATTTGTCAGGTTTCTCCATTGCAGTATTATTCTTTAAAAATTTCCCCTTTCCATGTTGGACACTTTGGAAGAAAGTCACTAGGTGCAGTCCACACTTACGTGGGGACTTATGCTGTACCTTCCTGAGCAGGGAGCACCTATGTAATATTTTGGATTTTTTTTGCATGGGAGGTAGGTTTCTTCTCCCCCTTTTCTTTATTCAATCATTTGTGTATATCAGTGTGGACCATGGATATTTATTTCATACTTCGTGATATAAGGCAATACTACTTTATTGCTCAGATTCCAGCTTTGCCCATTGAGAGCTTTTCAGTTGGCTCCTGTGTCCCTTTGGCATATTCACATCATTGTTGTACCTTTTTTTTTTTTTTTAACTGAGCACTTTCTTACTTTCTGGCACTGCACGATGGCCATGCTCATCTTTTCTAGCCCTTGATCAGCCCTAGAATCAGCCACTTCTTTGAGGAGTCCTGGTGTCTTTAGTTGGAGATTGGTATTAAAAACCAAGATCTGGTGTGCTCATGGCTACTGAGATGTGTTACTTCTAGGCCCTCTCACTGACAGAGCAAGAAGCTATACTGTGCATAGTAAGCCATGTATATACACATATTTCTCTTTGCATCCACTTGTATCTGTACTAAGCTAAACATGAGCTCAGAACTGGTTGCTCCGACTCTAACCTCACACATGGATTGTTGGAGCTTCTCTTGTTTGTAAACTCTTGCTCCAACCATGAGACATCTGGCTCCCACGGTCCACCATTCATTTCCTTAATTGTTCACCTTCGGTATACAGTGTATAGTGGTTTTAGAGTTGTTTACTAATGCCTGCTGTGAGAAATAATTTTATCCACAGTTCCTTTTGCCTTTACCCTTCCATACTGCAGTTATCTCTGAGGATACTTAGGTTGGCACTTCCCTCTTCCCACTTTGGTGAGTTTATGTCACACATTTGTTAGAGTCCTTTGTCACAGTCTGCATTCCATCCTGGGGTTCTCCAACCTCATAAACAGTTTAAAATTGGCATACATTAAGGTTTTCTCTGTATGCTGTAAAGTTTTACGGGTTTTGACCAGTGCACAGTGTCATGTATTCACCATTATAATTTACAGAATAGTTTCACCATCCTAACCATCCCATATACTTTACCTATTGAACCCTCACCTCTTCCCAACCTCCTGGTGATGACTGACCTGTTTACTATCTTTGTAATTTTACCTTTTCCAGAAGGTCACATAAATGTAATCATATAGTATGTGGCCTTTTCACATTGGCTTCTTTTACTTAGCTATATGCATTTAAGATTCATCCATATTTTTGCATGACTTTATGTAGTTCACTGTCTTTTGTTTTTTTGGTTTTTTTCCTGAATAGTATTCCACTATAGGGAAGATAGTTTCTTTTTATACATTTACCTGTTGAGGCTGTTCAATTTTTTGGCTATTATGAATAAAGCTTCTATAAACATTCTTACACAGGTGTTTGTGTGGACATAAATTTTCAAATGAATTGCATAAATGCCTAGAAATGAGATTGCTGGTTTGTCTGTTAAGTCTATGTTTAGCTTTATGACACTGCCAAACCATATTCTAAAGTGACTGTGTACCCTTTTGCCTTCCCACCAGCAGTGAATGAGAGTTCCCATTCTGCATTTTTGTCAGCATTTGGTATTGTCAGTTTTTTGGATTTTAGCCATTCTAATATATGTATAGTGGTATCTCATTTTAATTTCCTACTTGGTGTATTTTCCTGATGATGTGTGGTGTTGACTAGTTTTTCACATGTTTATTTGCCATCTGTGTATCTTCTTTGTGAGGTTTGTTCAGATCTCTTGCCCTTTGTTTTTTTGTTTGTTTTTAAAAAAATTTATTAATATTTTTACATATTTGATCATCATGTTAAATACTTTGAAATATTTTCCTTATGCTACTCATCTATTTATTGATTTATGCATTTCTCATTTAAGCATGTATGCTTAAATTTTATATAGCATTTATAGATATTTAAATTTATACTTATGAAAGGAGATTATTCTGATAATGATTTACTGCTTTGGGGAATTCTTGTAGTAGAACTTCCCAAATTCTTCAGGTTGGTTTTTCTTTCTTTCTTTCTTTCTTTTTTTTTAATTGAAGTATAGTCAGTTTACACTGTTGTGTCCATTTCTGGTGTACAGCACAATGTCATACATGGGTATACATGTATTCATTTTCATTTTCTTTTTCACCATAAACTGCTATAAGATATTGAATATACTTCCCTGTGCTATACAGTATAAACTTGTTTATCTATTTTATATATACCAGTCAGCATCTGCAAATCTCTAACTCCCAGTTTATCCCTTTCCACCCCTCTCCCCCCCGTCTTGCCCATTTTTAAATTGGGCTGTTTATTTTCTAAGTGTTAAGTTTTAAAAATTCTTTGTATCTTTTATATGGAATTCCTTTATTGGATATGTGTTTTGCAAATATTTTCTCCCAATCTTTGACTTGTTTCTTTGTTTACTTAGTAGTATCCTTCACAGAGAAGTCCAGCTTATCTTTTCTTAGATCGTGTTTTTGGTACGTATCCAAAATTTCATCATCAGACCCACGGTTGTGTAGATTTTCTTCTGTTTTTGCTTCTGGAACCTTTATAGGTGTTTTTTTTTTTTTTTTTTTAATTGAAGCATAGTCAGTTACAATGTGTCAATTTCTGGTGTACAGGAATCTTTATAGTTTTGCATTTTATATTTAGGCCTATGATCCACTTTGTGTTGCTTTTTGTTAAAGATCTAAGCCTGTGTTTATTGTTACTAATTACTTTGCGCATACATGGCCAGTGGTTCCAGCACTATTTGTTGAGCAGACTGTCCGTTTTCCATTGAATTGCTCTTGTGCCTTTTTTCAAAAATCAGATGTCTATATTTGTGTGGATCTATTTCTGCTCTTTTAACTCTGTTCCATTGATCTATGTGTCTATTGTTTTGTCAGTTCCACTCAGTCTTGATTGAGTTTGATCTTAATTGGTATTAAATTTTAGTTGAGAGTTGAGAAGGAGGTTCTCATTCAGTTGTATAACAATGCTTGTGTGTTCGAGTGTTCTTAAACCATTAGATCTTTTATCTCCTTCATCTTGTCATTTACTCTTTTTTTTAAACTTTTTTTATTGAGTTATAGTCATTTTACAATGCTGTGTCAAATTCCAGTGTAGAGCACAATCTTTCAGCCATACATGAACATACATATACTCATTGTCACATTTCATTTTCTCTGTGAGCTACCACAAGACCCTGTACACATTTCCCCGTGCTGTACCGCATAATCTTGTCCATCTACTCTACACATGCCCATCAGTATCCACAAACCTTGAACTCCCAGTCTGTCCCCTCCCACCCTCCCCTTGTCAGTTACTCTTAACATTGCGCATCATGTTTGTTTTCAAGTGACATTGAGAATGCACGTCTCTAGTCCTCCTTCGTATCTCTGTAAGAGTGGCTACAACTGCTCCCTGACATGTGATGTACTTATTTACTTGTTTTTCATCTGTTCCCCTGTTCCTTCACAAGAATTGAAGACCCACTGGAGCAGGACTTGGTGGTTGTTCACTGCTTTATCTCTTTCACCTAGGACTTGCCTGGCATATAGTAAGTGCTCAGTGATGCAGTGTAAACTAGGTGAAGGGAATTTGGTGTCTCATCTTTATAACATCCTTGAGCAATAGGTTACCGCACAAAGGTGCATTTACCAAATAGCTAAGCATTCTAATCATGTAAGCGTTAAGCAGGACTTACAATTGGAAAAATCTGCAGTTGGTGTTGTCAAAGCGCAATTCCATGCTTCTCTCATTTCTTAAACACACTGTACTGAACCCAATGTATTCCTTCTGCTGTCTCATATAGTATTTTGACCAGAAATCAAAAAATTGAGTTAAAGGACTATTTCTGAAATTCACTAACCAAGGGATCATAGAAAAGTTACAATTTCTTTGGGTCTTGGTGGACCGCTGCTTTCAGTGACCAGATGAGCTCTTTAAGACCCCATCAGTCTCTAAAATTCTGATTGATAAAGACCTCATTCCTTGTGGCAGAGAATATATGTCTTTCCTCAAAATAATGTTCATGTATGTAGAACTGTTATCTCCAACAGCAGGTGGCTTCAGCCAGCCATATTTTTAATTATTAAAAAAAAAACATACGTCTGTCTTTTGTTGCTAAGTGTTCTTGTGTTTATCTCTGTATTTTCCCCACTGAATTGTTGTTTTATTTTTTTTTCATCCTCATTAAATTGACTCCCACAGGGCTTGTCCATCTTATACTCTGTGAGTGGCTTTCTTAGTAAATAATAGATGTGGTAGGTGGCAGTTGTCCTAAAGTCCACATCCTAATCCCCAGAGTCTGTGAATATGTTACCAGGGCAAGGGAAAATTAGGGTTGCTGGTGTGAAATTAAGTTTGCTAATCAGCTGACCTTAAAATAGGGGAATTAGCCTGAATTATCCGGGTGAGCCCACTGTAATCACAAAGGTGGTAAGTGAAACAGGGAGGCAGGAGGGTTAGAGGGATAGAACGTGAGAAAAACCCAACTGACCCTGCTTGGCTTTAAATGAGCCAAGGAATGTGGCTAGCCTCGGGAAGCTGGAAAAGGCAGAGAGACAGATTCTCCAATAGAGCTTCCAGAAGGAACACAGCCCGGCCAACACCTTGATTTTAGCCCAGTAAAACCCATTTGGGACTTCTGGCCTTGAAAACTGTAAGATAATAAATTTGTGTTGTTTTAAGCCATTAAGTTTGTGGTAATTTGTTACAGCAGCAGTAGGGCGCTAATGCAAATACAGCTGTCTAGTGCAAAGAGTGCTGTGTGAATCAATTTCAGAAATTAATTTTCTGAAAATATTTATAAAATATATCAAACCAAATAGTTTTTTGGGAGGGAGACCCCCTATTTTTAGCTTTCTGTAATGAATTATAGTGATCATTTTGTATGCTAAAACATCTTGTGTCATTTTCAAGGTTAGCTCTTTAGAAGTTTTGCCAGTAGAGTACAAAAATTATAAGAAATTTGAAAGTGTCAGCCTGCTGGGTCTGGATGAGAGGACATTCACTCATATGATTACAGTTTTAGCTTCTTGGTTACTTACAGTATTTGAGGGGGATAGTGACCTACAGAATTTAAAACATCAAATAATTTATATTTGAATTTGGATTATGTTGGATGGCTTAGAATAAAACTTTTATTTTAAAAATAACTAAAATTTTTATTGTGTATATTTAAAAATAGTTAATACTAAAATGAATTACATATTATCAGCATTTTAACGGGTGATTTCTTACTAGCTGGCAAGTGGAAGGCAGGAATTGATTGAATTCAGGGTTGTTAATCCCTTATTAGAATCACCAGGAGCCATGAAGATTTGCTGACGTCACACTGATTCCAGCAGTAAGGAAAGCTGTGGTTCAGCGAGGGTAGTTGAAGGGATTAGCTCAGTTTAGCTAACCTAACTTACCTAGCTTTGTTTTAGAACCCTGAGCAGAGTTTGAATCTCTGGGTTCTGACACCAGTCTTTTTCTGTCTTGCTGCACTCAGAGGTAAGGTAAAAACTAGAAAATTTTAAGCTCTTAAAGTTAAACTTCATTGCTTCCATCAATTCTGCAGTTACGTACTTTTCATAAAGAGCCTGCAGGATATAGATGCTCTTTTTAGATGCAGCATCTTAGACAAACAGGCATTTGTATTGTTCAGTTTCTGAATTTTCTGCTTTTTCATTTTTCTTGTAATGCAACGGTAGATAGCAGTAGTTCTGGAAATATAAAGAAATGGCCAAGAATCAGATAAAATGCTGGTTTCTTTGCTAGGATAAAATGCTTTGTTTGCTTTCCCCAAAAAATGGAAGCTGAGGTCTAGCATATTCAATATAAGAATTACTTTGTGCTTTGGACTCATATGAACACTTGATAAGGCAAAAATGAAGGACCTAGTTTTAAAAATTTAGTAGTAATATTGTTTTAACTGTCTGATTTTTTAAACTTTCTACGTAAATTACAGGTAGTTTTTTCTTCCCCACCTTTGTTAGAATTTAATTTTGGTATAAATTCTGCTACATTTTGCCTACCTCTTTTTCTATAATGCATATTAATATGCTATTTTATTTCTTCATAAGCTTAATTATGTTATGTTTGTTTCTTTTTTGGCTTTGTGTCTGATCAAGAGCATAACAGAAAAACAAAACAAAGCAAAACCAGGCTATCAGTTTGACGAAGCTGAGTTTAGACTTTAACTATAAATAAGGTACCTGATCTTTTTGTATTGGCAGTCATTCCTTATTTCACGATTGTAAGCATGTTACTGCTTTAAAAAATGCAATGCTTGGATTTAATAAATAGGGGATTGCTAAAATGTTAAAAAAAAAAAAGAGCACAACCAAATGTGTAAACTCTGAACTCATTATTTTCAGTTTGCATGTTTGTTCAGATTTCGTGATAGATACTTAAAAGTCCTTTCAAGAGTAAAAGAACAAATCATAAGTAACTCACACATAGTGGGGAGAGTAAAATCATTATTTTAGTTAAAATTGTTTAGCTTTAGAATAATTACTTGGGGAAAAGTACATTTTTGAGATTTAAAAAATTTTTGAGTTATGTTCAGATGGTGCAAACTTCTGAAACTTGCTGTAATGCACTTTCTGTGGTTATGACAATTTCATGAATATCAGAGTTCTTTTACTGTTGAAGAGAAGGGAGGCTGTTGGATTCCTCAGGTGGTTGGCCTTAGGGAATGAGGAGCAAGCTAACAAGTGCAGCTTGTGGTCCCAGATACTTCACCTGTTTGATTGAATTAATTACACCTGAGCAGCATTGCTTTTGTGTCGTGTCGGGGAGAGAGCTGACTGCCCAGTTGGTTAGAAAGTAGAGTCCGCGGTAACCCTACCAGGAGTCCTAAAACATCCATATAAATAGGCACATTTTCACTTGTGATCATCGAGATCAAAAAAGGGAAGCTGAGTCCAGGTAATGAGGTTCTCTGTATGTGGAGTCAGTTAATTTTCAGTGAGCCCAGCAGCATTCCCGCCTCTCCTCACGATAATGATTAGCAGCCCGTGGCAAGGGGAGTTTCAGGGAGTGCTCAAAAAATGTGTGTCAGTGAGGCCTCTCATGTGAAACGAAATGTTGGCCTGGCATGTCTGGAACCCAAACGATGGCCAAATGGGTTTGGCCTTTGTTAAACAGAGTTTTAATCATTAAATGGAAATAGATGAAGTTGGTGAACTATAAATATAGTGGCTTCAAAGCCCTGATTTCGGTTTTTAAATAGCCCCTAACCTTGCTTGGCGGAGAGTCAAGTGAAATATTTCACCGCTGATGTTATCACTAAAGAGAATTAGTTCTGTAAATGGTCCTCGCTTCTCTAAGCATGCCGTTCTACACTGAGGATCAGAACCGTCATTCCCGGTTAAGGTAGCATTTGGGTGGAGAAGTAATATTAAATTGTATGTTTTTAAAAATGTCTTCCCTTTATTTGCTTAATTATGTTTATTTCGATAATTTATACATTACAGAATGAGAAAGCCTATTTGTAAGACGAACTTCTATTTAGATGTGTTAGAGGATGGTTAATATTATGACCAATTATTAACTTGTGATGACAGTTACACTCCCCAGGTTGTGCTAAAAATGTGACTTTACTGCTGAATGGGAAGCCTTGATTCTGTCTAATTTTTACTGTCATTGGTGTGTGCATGCAAGTGGAAAAAGATTAACTTTGCTCATTTGCAGTTTCTCAAATTCTGAAATTGCGTGACTAATTCTAAAATGTTATAATAAGTCACTTTGGTCATGCATTGAAGCATTTCATGTGAGGAAAAAATGTATGAGTTACTGAAATTCTTGATGGGCCATAAATCCACTCAGCATAAAAGTTTGCAAACTGGTTAAGAGTATAAAAGGGAAAAAGTTTTCAAGAAATGTTACATACAGAATTTTGACATAGAATTAAGTTAGCTTAATTTCATTTTGTCCTTAGAATTAATTTGATTGCTAGAGCACTTGATGCAGGAAGACAGGAGCCTTGGCTTTTTTCAGATCACTTTTTTGATTGTTTGTGAGTTCTTTTAATAAAAGAGCTTTTACGGTATTATAAATATACAAATATTGCTTGCTGCAGAATTTGCTGCAGAATGCTTGGAGTGGTTAAGAAAAAAACCAATCTCAAATTACTAAATCTGCAGATAAAGGAGAATGTTCCAGGCATCAAAGTCCAAAGGAATCTCAAATTTTTTCATACGTCTGTTTCTTCTCAGTCATACTCAGTTTATATTGTATTTTAAATATCATGTATTCTCTTGCATTATTATTATTTTTTGTTTTAGTGTAACATTTTTAGTAATTTCTTCGTATAGGGTGTATAGTAGGCAGAATTATAGTTTCCCCCAAATGTCCGTGTCCTCATTCCTGAACCCTGTGAATGTTTCCTTACACGATAAAAGGTACTTCACAGATGTGATTAAGTTAAGGACCTTGGTGAGATAATTATTTTTCTTCTTTTTGAAGAATTTCTTTTACTATTTCTTACCCTTGAACATTCTTGTTTTGCCTTCATTTTTAAAAAATATTCTCACTGGGTAAATAATTACAGGTTAACCATTTTTTTTCTCTCTCATTACTTTAAAGACGTTTCACCGTCTCCTGGCTTACTTTGTCTCTGAGAAATTGATAATCATTATCTTTGTTGCCCTGTAAATAATATGTATTCTTTTCTTTAGTTGTTTTAAAGATTTCCTCTTGAACACTGGTTTTAAGCAGTTTGATGACGCTATATGTCAGTGTTGTTTTATTCATGTGTCTTAAGCCTGGAGTTCATTGAGCTTTTTGACTTTATGTGTTTATCGTTTTCATCTGATTTAGTAAATTTTCAACCATTATTTCTTCCAATGTTTTTTTCTGTTCCCCCTCCTTGGGGCCCCATCTACATGCACATTAGACTGTTGAAGTTGTGTCACAGCTCGCTGATGCTGTTTATTTTTTCCAGTACTTTCTACCATTGTGTTTCATTTTAGTCTCTATTACTATGACTTTAAATCTACTAATATCTTTTTTTTTTTTTTTTGCAAATTGGTTAAGAGTATGAAGAAAAATTATCAAGAAATACAATTTACAGACTACTGACATGGAGTTGACTGTCTGTGACTGTCTTAATGTGCTGTCCATCCAGTGTGTTTTCCACCCCACATATTGTAGTTTTTCCTCTCTAGGAGTTCAGTTAGGATCTTTTGAATATCTTAAAAATTTAAAAATTTCACCGTTGTTTATGTCCTCATCTGCTACTTCTAACACGTGCCAGTTCTGGGTCAGTTGTCCGTAACTGATTTATCTCCTAGTTATGGATCGTATTTCCCTGCTTCTTTTCATGCCTGCTCATTGCTGATCAGATGCCAGACATCGTGCTTTTCATCTTGTTGGGCACTGGGTATTTTTATATTCTTGAGCTTTGTTATAGGATGTAGTTAAGTCACTCAGAAAGGGTTGGATACTTTCATGTCTTGCTTTTAAGCTTTCTTAGGCAGAAATGAAGCAGCATTTACTATAATTTTATCACCTCCTGAGGTAAAACCCTGCTAAATACTCGACCTGATGTCTTGTTAATGATGAGATTTCCCACTCTGATTGGTGGGAACAGGAGGAGCCATTTCCAGCCTGCGTGGGCCTTTGGGGATTGTTCCCTCTCGTCCTTTCTTGTGGTTCTTGGGTCATTTTCTCTCGCGCATGGCTCGGTCAGCTGAAGACCCCAGGGGGAACCCAGCATACCTCCACGTGTCTCTGTCACCTCTTCATCTTTGTGCTGTGCCCTGCTGACAGTGGACATCAGCCTCCTGGAACCGCTGGCTCCATCTGCTCCGCTCAGGGAGCTCACCAGCCCGCCTGGCCTTGTGCTCTTTGTGCTCCAGTCTGGAAATTCTGTCCAGGCAATAGGCTTCATGTGGTTACCTTGCTTGTTTCCTATCTCTCAGGAATCACTGTCCTTTGTGGCTTAGTGTCAAGTGTTTTAAAATCATTTTTTAAAATATTCTGTCTACTTTTGAGTTGTTAAGTGTGTGGATAAATCCAGTCCCTGTTTGTCCATCTTGGCTGGAAGAGGACGTCACTTGCCTATGTATGAGATCATAATGATCTACAAGTAACAGGCTTAGGATTGCCTTGTTGTTAACTTAGGATGCCTCTTGTTTAATAAAAACACCCAGACTTTTGTTCTTTTGCTGTGGCTTGAACAGTATTATGTTGTTGTACATTTAGGATGACTGATGACTTATCTAAAGGCCTATAAGACAGAGTAAAAACTTCAGAGTTCAGTGAGAATGCTGGAAGGTATTAAAATTCACATTCTGAATGACTTAACAAAACTGAGAAATGGTAGCATACTTACTCACTTTTTTCTGTTTTAAAAACATGTTTTAAGATCAGAGTGCAGCTATTATGTAGGTTGTGTGTATCTGTTTTCTGGAATACATAAAAATTTAAATTCAGAAACAATGGAGTGTTTTAAAGTTTCCTTGAGTGTCTCTTAGCGACAGCAAACAAATAATTTTCTTTGGATTGCATTTTTATAGGTGATAAAATTTTTCGTGATATGACAAAGTTATTGAAATTTCTTGGGAAACAGTTGCGAACGTTTTCTCCAGTGTTTGCTATAAGAAACAGGTTGTGTAGTTGAATACCCAAATGCGTGTACTTAATTACTAATGGAATCCTGTTCCACATTTTATTATATACAACTTTTCCTTTCGACTTGCAAATGGAAAAAAACTAAAAGCTCTGTGCTATTTGCTGATAGCTATGTGATCAAAGTTTGCAGTGAGTGAAAGGTGATGACATGTTTTAAGCTGATTTCAATTAGAAATCTCTTTGTTTTAGCTTTATGTTTTGGTTATGTATCTGGGCAAAGCATAGTAATTTGGGGTCATTTTCTGTCTTCCTTTTCCCTTTCTCATTTTGGGCTGTTTAAAAAATAAAATGGTTTTAAAGCAAAGTCTTTCACAAAGTGCTTTGCTCTTAGTTACTGCTTTTTTGCCATGGCCCAAAATCAAGTCTGTAAATGAGAAAATGGTCTGGGCTCCAGAAGTGCCGATAGCCACATGGAACCATCGGGGCTCTCCTTGGCTCTGCAGGCGGCGGGCACTTTGTGCTCATCATCTCAGAAGCCCTGGGAGCACTGCAGCGACGTTACAGACAAGGGACTCGATCCTCAGTGAGGTCATAGGAAGCTGCCCCTCCAGTCACACCACCAGCAAAGGGCTGACTCTCTGGGCTCTGTGACACCCACGACATTGTGCTGTCTTCTGCCCTATCCTTTTGGACAGGTAGAGACAACTTTTGGCTCTTCTAGGGCCCTTGTCCTGTCGTAGAGATAGGTACCTTCAGCCAGGGGAGCACTGGCCTGTCAGTTACAGTCGTGAACTAGTCTGTAGGGAAATTCCACCGCTTTATTGAAAGTGGGCTGTGATAACCATTTTATATGATTTTAGGAAATGTGGATGTGAATGGCTCTGACTGTTTAAGAAAAGCCTATGAAATGATGTCCTTTTAGGAACAAGTAAAGAGTATCTATGAAATGACACACTTTTGTGCATAATTTTGTTCTCATATCAATGGAAAAGGGGAATAGGGAAGAAGAAACTATTTAAGAACCTGGGTGCTGGCCACTTCTGACACTCTTTTCTTTTTGATTTGCATCTGATTTACATATGTACCATTTTTGCTTCATTTTATTATAAGCCAAACCTTCCAGCACTTTTTCAGATTTGCCAATTCATCTCCTGGGTATAACGTGAATATTTTTGACTATTTGTGTTCCTGAGTTAGAAGGTCATAGTTTGAAAATCGAGGGAAAGATGCATGTTACGTTTAGGATTTTATCGGCCCTTATGCTTACTATATGGGATTTTAGCAGGGAGGCACAGGTGAGGGACCTCTGGCATGTGTCTGCTAGTCCCTGTGCCGAGGGACACAGTGTGAACATGGCAGGCCCGGGCTCTCATCTCCAAGGGCTTGCAGTCAAGGATTGCAGGACTTTTGGAACCTTGAAAAGAGGCTGAGCAGAGCCTCCTTGATCCTGTCCTCAGGGGAGCTGGTCGGTTAAGTGGGCCAGAAAGCTCTGCCTCTGTGCAACCCTTGGAGGTTTAGGAAAGAGAACAAGCCTCTGAGGGAGAAGGCAGACTACCCCTTGTCCTCACGGTAGCTGGAAACCACTGTCCCCCCAGCCCGGACTGCCTGCCGTGGGAGGACAATACTAAATTCTAACGGAAAGATAAAATACTGTAACTGGGAGCCCTTTGTCGTATTATGTAGATCTCTCTTTGGTTCAGGTTGTAAAATTGATTAATACTCTCAAAGTCCTTGAGAGTCTGTGCTAGCTTCTTCAACTAATCTGTGGAAGAAGCGGGGAGATGGCATTTTTAAAATGAGGGTTTGTGATGTAGTGCTGGTCCAGGTAAATATCCAGGCCAAACCCAGATTTTTCTCTCTCCTTCTTCTATTTTTCTCCTTTTTTTTGTTTTTCTTCCTTTTCTTCTCTCTTCCTCTCCCTCTTTTTTTCCCCGTAAAGAGGGCTAAGAAATGCATGAGAAATGTGTTGTTTAATATTTCCCATCTATGAACCGAAAAGTGTGCATGTATAAATGAAATTTCAGTGAGTAAAATGTTGGATGTTGATTTTGTTATCTTTTGGGGGTGTGGCTGTACTTATGCTAAGCTTACCTGTGTGCTCTTTGTTTGGACCATATCTGTAGACTGACTTTGTGATTTACACATCTAAAACTGTTAAATATTACATATATGTGTGTGTATAAGTCTGATTATAACCATACTAAAATGCATTTTAAAAATTTGTAGGTGGCTTATAGCAATTAAAGTACTTATTCTGAGACATTCATTTTCCTGAAGCTGAGAGGGTCAATTAATAATCAGAATGTTGCTTGGTAACACTATAGAGCAGATCTTCAATTAATAAATAAAAATAGCTGATAAATGAATGTGGCCTTATAGCAGAAAGGGTTATCCTAATTTAACAGTATTTCTGGAGAACTGAAGCCTATACTTTTAACTCCCAAGTGAGTAAAAACTGTATTTCAGCATGTATTTTTCAGGTTGTAAAGATAATGTATGATTATTGTAGACAAAGTTACAAGAAAGGGTAAAAAAAAATAAAAGTGCCTCTATTTTAACTATTCTGCAGTACTTTTTTAGTGATAATCACTGTTAATCTTGGTTTTATCTTAATATCTTTACTTTTTTCCCATGGCTATATATGCTTGTGTCTGTTAAAAATCAGCATCAGATTGAGCATATTGTAAAACAGATAAAATTTTAAGTTTAGGTGCTTCTGAAATTCTTTATACACTTTTCTGCCTTCTTGAATACACTGACTTTCTTAGTGTTTTAAGATCACGATTTTGTACTGTAGGGTGTGAGCATTTTATTTTTGTCTCCTGGTCTGATGTTAATGTGTATCCTGAAGTTAGGCTCCTAACATGTCCTCCGTTCTTCTACATTGTGGTTCAGTTGTGCTGTGACATGGTTTAGCAGGTAACTAACCTTTTTAGGAATTTTGTTAAGAGTCAGTAAAATTCAGAGAGAGGACTTAAAGAATAAAGAGGAGGCTTTCTTGCTGGGATTCATGGTTTTATTTCCATCAATCTCCTTATAGGAGGCTGACAAATCCTCCCTCCCCCCAAGATGTCCATGTCCCAGTCCCCAAACGTGTGAATATATTACCATATATGGCAAAGGGGCTTTGCAGATGTGATAAAGAATCTTGAGCTGGGGAAACTGTCCTGGGTTATCCAGAGGGCCCCATGTAATCATTGGGGTCCTTATAAGAAGAAGGGTCATAACAGAGAAGGAGACAGGAGGACAGCAGCAGAGGTTGGAATGATATGCTTTGAAGAGGGGGGAGGCGGCCTGAGCAGGGAATGTGGACGGCCTCTCGTAACTAGAAAAGACAAGGGAATGATTCTCCCTAGAGCCTCTGGAAGGAATGTAGCCCTGCCAACACTGTAATCTTAGCCTGTAAGATCCATTTAAGATTTCTGACCTCCTGAGCAGCTAGATCATAAATTTGTGTTGTTTTCAGCCACTAAGTTTGTAGTAACTTGTTGTAGCAGCAATAGGAAACTAACATACCCCCCAAACAGTGAGGTTTCTGGAGGGCAGAACTTTATCTCTTACATTTTAAAATCTAATGCAGAACACAGTGCCTGCTAACTAAAGGTACGGAAGAAGAAAAGAATGAGCAAATTAGGAAATGAGTACTGACTTCAACACTGGAATTTAGTTAAACTTACAGTCTAGGGGTTGTCACAGTTGACAAGAATGAAATTTTGAGGTGGTGGTTTTCAGAAAAAGGCTTCCCTAAATTTAGAGGAATTTGTAACAGAGATCTGTTAATTCATTAAAACTCAGCTGTGCTTAGGGATGTAATTCTCCATTTAATTAAAGAATGTTTGTGTTTAAAACACCCTTGCAGCACAGCAAGTGCGACACTTTTTTTTTTCAGGGGGGAAACTCATCTTAACAGTTAGTTTTCTGAAGTCTTGCCAGGAAGTGGCCAGGGACATCGAGAACGGAACTTGCTTTCTCATTGCCAGCTGGAGCAAAATCACTGTCAATAGCTTTAGTGGGAAAAAGACTCTCAACACCTTCTCCTATTGCATAGGTCAGCTGAACTACCTCAGCAAAAAGACCAGTGTCTGTAGTAACCGTCCACGCCTGGGAGGCTTTGGCGGCCATGAGACGTGGTTAACGGAGGGCGGTGCCATCCTGACACGGCCCGTGCTTCCCGGCGGGCGGACACGGTGCCGCCTCCGCTTGTTTTGTTGGCAGGTAACCCCTTCCAACCCAGGCGTCTATGAGAAAGGCACTTACTGCGAACCCGAGTGTTTTCCTCCGTTACTCAGTTTCAGCAAGTTTCCTTAGCTGGGCCGAAGTCTGCAGCCAGCTGCAAGTGGCACGTCAGAAGCTTAGAGAAGGAATCCTTAGGCCAGTCGCTCTGACGTGGTCAGCGTGGAGCACCGTTGGAAACCTGATGGGAGAAGTAGGAAATGGTGTGAAAACTGAGAGTGGTCTGGGGATGCTGCCCCTAACGTCCCTGGAGGCTGTGTGGCATTGTCATTAATGTTCGTGGTGATGACCTGGGTTCAGCCGTCTCTCTGTGACTTATGAAAGGTGTGGAAAAGGTGTCTCATACGTTTGTAGAACACTTCATATACTTAATGATTAACTTCAGTTTTGTTGTAGTTGTTTTGCTTAGGAGTATAAATTTCAGTTTTCTATGATTAATTCCCTAAAAGCGCCCGAAGTGTTGATCTCATAAACCAGTCTTTACCATAAACCCTCAGAAATAATTTGAACTCTTTGCCCCTTTTGTGAGAGCTGTGAAAAGAAAGAAAAGTGATTTGTCGTTTCTTAAAAAAGGAAATATACAATGTATCTATAATGAAATAATACATAAAATATATATCTATTTCCTCTTCCTCCCCCCATAATTGGCTTATTTGACTTTGATGCTTCAGTATTTGATTGAGTTTTTTAAAATTTTTAATTTTTTAGCTCCTGCTCAGTGCTATAACTAGACTTGTACATAGTATAGCCGACAAGAACTTAAGACCAGCAGTTTCAAGTTGAGATTTAAATAAATTGCTTATTGTTAAATGGATAATTTATAGTGGTATTTTTCAAGTTCCTAGTGTCTAGAGATCCCCTGGCCAACTGTGTCTGGCAAGGTGGTGAAGGCTGCCCCGGTGGGGGTCGTGAGGGGAGATACCTTCATCTGGTTCTGAAGTGAACTTCTCAGGCAGGGACAATCAGGCAGAGGCACCTTCTAGCATAAAGGCTCGGGTGTTAGGAGGGAGGCATGGTCTGCTCAGAGAGATGAAGGATGTTAGGTGATCAGAATACTGCAGGGAGGAAATCTGAAAGACAAGAAAGAAAAAAAAATGTTAATCTCTCCTGGAGTAGGAATTTTGCAGTCAATGACATTCTAATCCTAACTTTCCCACCACATGAATTTGGGTAATTTACCCCACGTCTCTACCTTAGTTCCCATCTGCACAATTGATGGTGCTAATAGTGTCTGTCTCTAGGAGAGCTTTCATAAGAACCAGCTGAGATGATACAGAAACTTCTACGACACTGGCTGGAATCAAGTCCTCTACATGGGATATCCCTCCTTTTCTTCATTCTCCTCAGGACCCCTAGTGACCATCCCTGGGACTCTGAGCAGGCTGGATCGGACTGTTCAGGTGCCAGACAGAGCCCCAGACTTGTATGGGAAGGGCCTGGCTTGGGAATGCCCTTGCTAAGCACCGTTTGGTTTATTTCCTTCAAAGAGGAGTTCCCCCTTAGAGGTTCACACACTACACCTGGGTCACATTTGTTTCAAGGCCTTCTAAATCTAATTTTGTGTTGCATAGTATTTTTAAAATGTTCCATCAGGTTATCTCTTCACCCCAAAGTTTAAACTGAGAAATCCTCCTGGCAGGGATGAAAGGAAGGGAGGAAGGGTTGCTGGCCAGCAAAAACAGAATAGAAGAGAAGCTTGTGCATGGATCGCCCACATCAGCACACCACATCCACTCCAAGGAGGCAGGAGGTTTCCCAGTCCCCCACATCCAGCCAGGGTTTTTTTAGGTAAGGGTTGGTCTTTGTGTTCGCTGTTTGTCTTGGACTTCTCCACACTCTTTCCTGCTCCTGGTGCTCCATCGCCTTCCCCCCACCTCCCTCACCTTCTCTCTACTCGTTGGATTATCAGAAGAGAGGGTAAGAATCATATCTGAACACCTTCTGTAAGAACGACATGAAAATACCAAGGCCTTTCTGAAAGAAGTAGTTTCACCTCCCAGCTGCTGGGCCGTGGGCTCTCCTTGCGGCAGGATGCGGAGATCGCTCAGGCCTCCCCTCTCTTACCTTCTGTGTTCCTAGGGAAAGGTTTCCCCCAAAACCAAGTCAGGACCTTCCACTTTTTAGGTTACGCTTAAGAATTCTCAGTTTGGGCTTAAATTTTTTTCTTTTCCTTCTTCAGATAGCACAGGTAGGGAAATGAACCTGGGTGTTTGGTAAAATGCAGTTACAAGTGCTGTTTGTGTGCTTTCTCAGGTTACGCTGAAAGAGGGGAAACAGCCCATCAAGTAACGTGTTGATTTACAGTTCATACAGTTGGTACAGCCAGTGACATTCATCTGGAGATGGTGCAACTCCACGTTTATCTGTGCAGCTTCCTGGAGGGTCTTCAGTCTCAAACCCCTTTAATTACCCAGAGTTGCCTTGTCTCCCTTGTTACTGTTCCTTCACCGCAGGGAACGTGGGTCCTTGACATAACATTTTAGCGTCTCGGTGGCTCTATACCACAGTTGAATGGAATGTCAGGAGTCTTTCTGGGGGAAATACTTATTTTTATGAGTGTCCTTCAAACCTATAGCCTTGGGAACTATAACTCGAGGTGACTTCTTGATCACCTGCAGTAATCAGCATAGAAGCAGCATGACCGCCCAGCCACAGAGCAATATTGAGATGAATGTGTGTTTCTTGGTTCTGGGAAGCTCAAGAAAATTTCGTAGGAGTTTTAGTTAAAAACAATAGGTGCAGCGTCTAGTTCTGATGTCAGGCTTAGAGAAATTATCTTTGGCCAAGGTTGTCTTCTATCTTGTCTTGCAACATTGAAATGCCTGCTGCAGCGTGATGCCTGCATGTGCTTTTCCTGGCTCACTGCTCTCAGAAGTTTGGCCCTGGTAGGCTTAAAGGTTCTCCAAGTTGGCCCAGCTCTCAGGACGAGCTCTTTGAGTGTGATAGGCTGGAGGCAATGGCAGGAGCAGCCAGGATAAGTGGAGCTACGATTCTGGTGTTGAAAGAGGATGAAATGGAGCTATTCAGAACAGATGCAGAGTTACTCATTCCAATTGATCCCGTCTTCGTAGGCTTCTTGTCAAGCTTTAGAACTGCTTCTTACTTTGGCTTTGTATGTTTATCTTTCCCTTAACTTTCTAGCCATAATGTATTTGAGCCAGCAGAACCCAGAATTTGTGCGAATACACTTTGGAAACTTAAAGGTTAGGGAAGTTCCGTGTCAATAGGAAATTTAACTTAAACCAGAACTGGGTGTGTATTTCCTGGACCTGAACCCATTTAACCTGGAATCACTAAGCCAACTGGTAATTTAGCGTTGACCCAACCTAAACGGAAACAAATGGGTAGCAAGTACAGTTTCGGTCAGACTCTGCCAGATGCTCTTGCTTTATGTGAAACATAAAGTAGGATCTTGGTCACCTTGGTGAGATGTTTCACGACACCATTTCTGTTTCGGGTGTGTGAAAATACTACTGCTGGTCTTTTTTTGTTCTTCTTGCATAGAAATATTTTCTTGACTCTGGTCATTTTCAGTACCCAGCAAAGGTATCCGTTTCACAAATTTCCCATTTCCTTTACCTTCTTTTGTCATTCCTGTGTATCCAGTGCATTCTAGCCTGGTTTGTAAGCAGTACGTGAAACAATTTGAATTGTGAACCTGACTTCCCAGTTTTCTTATTTCTGCTTCGTAGCCTGCAAGTTTTTAGGAAGGCACTCTGGTCAGAGCTGACCAGTTCTGAATGGAGTAATGAGAATTCAGAGACTTGCATAAGTTTATTTTGGAGGGAGCCTTTGTCTTTCCACTGGCCCTGTCAAAGTACCTAGCTAGTGGAAATGCTTATTTCAAAACTTGTTGAATTGAGCTGATACAGTCAAGCAGTGTATTGTTTTTATAGATGGTGTTGATGGAGGCCAGATTTATAGAGATTACCTAGAGGCAAGACTGTATTACTTCCATGGGGATTCCATTATTAACCTAATATGAAAACATCATTTGTGGATTCAAACAAATTTCATTAAAAATAATATGATTCTTTATGTGCATAAAACTGAAAACCACACAAAAAAATCACCCTTAAACATTTAACGTCTCTCATACCTCTATCTGTAGATAGATATTTAGCATATATATTTATACTTAAATATGTAGAGAAAACTAGGCGGACAGTATGCCAAAAAGAATTATCTTTGATGTTAGGAAGCGTGAGAAAAAACAGCCAGAGAGAAGAACACCATGTTGGTGTATGTAGGTATGTAGTTGGTGGTCCCCTCACCTTTTGGAGGGAGAGGGAAATAAAATACTGTGAATGTTTTCCATTGTCATTGGCTATTCTTTGAGAGCATGTTTTTCTGTGGTATTCCATCATATGGATATTTAGTTTGTTTTGGTTATTTGGGGGGTGGGAGAGAAGATTTAGTGCTTATTATTAATAATTCTTCATCAGGATTAATGGAAGAAAACTCAGGCGGACAGTTGACATCTGACTTCGGATTTTGTACTGTCTGAAGTCGTACTTCAAGCAAAATGACTGTACAACGCCGTGATGTGGCTTCAATTTTGGAGGCTGCGTATTTTCCCTTCTCAGCTCCCTCCCACTCTTCCAACACTTTCTCTTCTGCCTTCCCTGCTTCCTCCAGTTGCAGGTGGGGCTGCGCTAGTGATTGTGCTGGGATGCCCTGAGCTGACTGCCTTTTTGTCTTCTGAAGTGTCAGGCCCAGTTTCTAGCACTTTTACAAAGGCGTAGCTCAGTGCTGGCTCCTTAAAGTAGTCAATGGATGTTTGTTCCCTTAACTACTTTTCTTGCAGGAGAAGGTAGCTAGATGCCTCATAAAAAGGTAGCTAGACTTTGAAGTGCATCCATTGGAAAAATCTTACCTGGCCTTTGTCGGTACTGAAGATGCTGGCTTTGTAAAGCTTTTGAGCCCTTCTAGGCAGCTCTTAGCAGTTAGGTGACAGTGCTGGACAAGAAGGAGTAGGCATTTCTGAGGCCACAATGGTTTGAAAGAGGTTTTGCTAACACTACTAAACTAATTTGATGGTTTGTAGTTCTTGGTCCTTTCTGGAAGGTATTCATAGCCTCATAGGCAGCATAGGTGAGGGCTGTAGGTTTGCTCCTCAATAGCCTTATGCCAGGGAGGGTGTAACTACTAAAACAAATTTCACATGGAAGTCTGCCTCACATGCAAAGCCTTATTAATGAGCAGGGCCCAGTATGGCTGTTTCATAAGTTCAGTGAGATCCTAACTCTCTGTCCTCCTGTGATGTCCTTCCTACAGTCCTTGTGTGATGTTCACTCCAGCCAGAAGGGAAGTTGTTCAAGCACCATGATTAACTTTTGGTCAACCCATGCACTGGAAGTGCTAAGCCTAGGGTGCTGATCCAAAGGGGCTGGGCCACTGGACTTGCTCAGTTCATGGGCTCTGTTTGGTCAAGGGCTGGGGTACTCTACAGTCTTTGTAGCCAGTCCACATTTTACAGATATTGCCATTTCTCCCATGAAAATGATTTTTAACATTTATTTTGCTAATTAACAAAGCCTCTGGTATTTAAGAAAGGGAAAGAAAAATTCACATGCCTGCTGGCTGACCTTGGAGTGTGTCCTGAGTGGAGGCTTTCAGATACTAAGGAAGCAGGCCTGCAGTGGTCTTAGCTGGAGTATCCAGCCATTCCTGGGGTGTGGGTCAGAACCAGCCAATGTACATTTGTCACATGAGCTGTGCTGAAGTATTTAAAATATAATTGCAGAGAACACAATAGGAGGATGCTTTGTGATTTTTCTTGTATGTGAGAACCAGATTGGGACATGCATTTGGACACAAAAATGTTGAAATATAAGGAACATTTTTGTGGTTGATGGGAAAAATTGGAAACATATTTGATGTTAAGATGGGCCTGGAAAACCTGGACACATGGTTGCCAGAGGAGGCCATTTCAGTGCTGTTTTCTGGGCAGAGGCAACTTGAATTGAGATAAAAACACAGAATGCTAATAAACTTTGCATAAACTAGAAATGCATACTGAAGTAAGGTATATTTACAAATACAAAGTTGATTATATGTATGGATTGCATATGAAAGCATACACAGCCTTTTCACCTTCAGCAGTGTTTAAATATTTGGTCTCTTGGCCCTTTGAATTTAAAAAAAAAAATTTAAGGACTCCCAAAGAGATGTCATTTGTGTAGATTACAGCTGTTGATATTGACAGTATTAGAAATTAACATGGAGAAATTTTAATATATTTATCAGTACATTAAAACATAAATCTAAACCCATTGCATGTTAATGAAAAATTTTTTTTCATGAAAAATTCTGAATTTTTCCAAAATGAGACTTTGAGATGAATGACATTGTTTTATGTTATTGCACGTCTCTGTAGTGTCTTCTGTACTGCAAGGCAGCTGGATTCTCATGCCTGCTTCTGCATTCAGTCTGTTGCACTCTTAACTCTTCGTGTAGCCTCTGAAAAACTCTAGTGTACACTTGTGAGGACAGGAGAATGAAAAAGGCACAGAATGACCGAGTATTGTTACGAAAATAGTTTTAATCTCTCAGACTCCCCTGGAAAGGATGTCAGGGGTCCCCAAGGGTCCTGCACAACACTTTGAGAACTTTTGCTCCAGTGTGTCAACAAGTGCCCTTTCACCCACTTAACACCAGCCCTGAGAAGCAAGTAGTATCTCCATCTACAGCTGAGGGAAGCAGAAGTTCCTGCAGGCCTCCCCTTGAGCGCACAGATCCTGAAAGTTCCTCAGGTGCCACTGCAGCAGTGTTTCAGCCAGGGTCTTCTCATGGTTCTGCTCACGCGGTTGTTCCTTCTCAGTAATGTCTTCATTTACCAGAGCTTGTGTCTGCACATCAGCGAGGGGGAAGCATTCGCCGTCACTGAGGCAACTTCACATCAGAGATTTGTTGTTTGCAGAGTTACAGCTCTGGGTGATTTTACAGATTTTTTTTATATCAGGTTTTCACTGTAATATTTTAATGCTTGATGAGCACTTACAAGAAGAGTAAGTGATACTCTTTACTATGGTTGTTTTTTTTTTGTAATTGTTTTTAATAGGTTGTTTCAGGACAGTCAGTCATTTTATTTTTCTCACCTTATGTGGATAATATTTCACACCTTAGAAGGGAAAGTGGATTTGGCAGAATGTCACCTAATGAACTATGTTTATACTCTCCACAAACTTGTGCCCTCCGTGGAGGTCAAAGCAAGTCTCTCTCCCAAGTCTTTCAGGAACAGAGCTATTGTGTAGGAGCTGTGCTTTGAAATTTTAAAGTTGTGGTAGACTGTTCCTTTTTGTTCCATGTACTGTTCCTTTAATAGTCAATGAAAATGAATTATGAGAAAAATGAAAATTACTAGAAAAGCAGCAGAGATAAGCCCTGCTTTTTAAATTATTTTATTCCATATACATGTGACAACTCTTTCAAGTTACTGTAAAAGTTTCTAAATGCTTCTCAATTCTGTTATTCAGTGTCATCTTGCTGTCTGGGAACAGGCCACAATTTGAGTATCATTCAATGTCCATTATAACCACTGTGCCTTCTCACATAATTCAAACCTGGAATTTTAGTCATTTTACATCCCACCTTCCATCCTTAACCTCAGTTTAAACTAGAAAATTCTTATATATTCTGTGCCTCCTCAAATAATGTGTAAATAGTATTGTACCTTGGAAACTATGTTACAGAAGTAAGGTGTATATATTCAAAGTATAATATTAAAAAGGATCACTTAACTCTTCCAAAAATACACTCAAACATGAGTTCAAGTAACACTGTTCTGAACCTTATTTTCTCACCTAACAACATGTCAGCACTGGCTTCCTTGTTTGAGGACAAAATAGCAAGTTAGTGAGAGATAGAATCCCAGATGGCTTGAGTTAAGGGAAGGAATGAGTGGTTGCTTATTTTTTCTTTACTGGATTCTTCGACAGTCATTTGGTGGAAGGCTTGTGGATGAGGAGGGGAACAGAGCCACAGCCAGTCAGAAGGGGTGGCAGCTGAGAAAAAGAGGGAGAACAGAATCAAACAGGTCAGCCAGGAGCAGAGGGGGCGCCGGAGACAGCGAAAGCCACTTTATATCAGATGATGTTGGTTTCCAAGCTGTCCAGCTGTCTACTGGACCTGTGGCTGTCGCGGTCAGCGCTGGGTCTCTCTGGGCATTGACCACTTATTGGATGCCTACCACGTGCCAGGCAGGGGCTGGTTTCTTTTCATGTAACCTCACTGAATCCTCACGACAGACCCAGGGAGGAGGGCAAGAGGGCAGTGAAGCCCATGAAAGTGAAAGACTTCTTCAAGGGCACACGGCTGTTAACTCGTGAAGCTGGGATTGGAACCCACATCAGGGTGATGCCACAGCCTGTTGCTCCTCCCTGATGCTGCAGGTGGAAAAGATCAAGAGTTGAGACCGAGGTGGGCCTACATGAGAGCTGCAGTGTGTCTGGGGCTTACTCAGTCCGGTGTAGATTCCTACCCATTCCTCCAGGACTTCTCCGGATAAAGAAGATGGACGATGAAGTATCTGTTTCCAGAAACATTTTTAAGGAAATCAGAGAGAGGCCAAGAGGGACTTAAGTTTCTCCAGAGAGGAAGTTGAGAAACTCAAGTATAGCAAACCACTAATGCCAGATGTTATTTATCCAAAGGTTTTTGGCTGCGTTGCAATGCTTTCTGGATCTCTGCTAGTTCTCTGCAATCTCTCTGAAGCTGCTTTGAGTTTTATAAATATACGTACCTGAATTTGAAACCATGGTCATTTAATCCAAAATACGCTCTTAAAACCCTAAATTCTTTGTAATAACAATGGTGGAAGCACAGAAGGAATCACTCCAAACGATTATTTGAAGTATTATTTTATTCCAAGTGGAAAAGATATTTCTGCACTGGCAACTATTTCGGCTAGAGTAAGCTGTGTTTTTGCTTTAAAGAAAGTCACATTTAGCACTGTCTTACTACATACACATGGAATGTTTCCTACTTAAATTTTTAATTATTATTCCTTAATGGAAGGCCAAAAGGAGGTTCCACTGTAGCTGACTTCGACTTTTCTACCTAAGTGATATCAGAAGCTTTTATATTTAGTCATAAGGCAAAAAATAATTACTTACTACCACGTAAAGTGTGTGGAGAAGTGGATATGGGGGTAAGGACAACTAAAATTTTCTCTTGTAAAAAGTACTGTTGATTGGCGACCTCAGTTTCTAATTATCCTTCTTTTCCTGTGTGACATTTTCAGTAACATTCCAACTTTGATATCTTTACTTTTGATCACTTTTTTCTCTTCATTTAGAGAGTGTTTTCAAGGGAGTATTTTTTTGTTCCAGAGACTTAAGAATCTCTTCCCATTGCTGTTTTTTATTTTTCTACCAGTACATTTTGAAATCTGTTCCTCAGTATAATCACACAGCCCCTGGTCTAGGGCTCACGGTGTATTCTAATACACCTTCCTAATTGGTGGAAAACTTGGAGTATATTAGTCTTCTTAATTTATTTTTCTTCCTAATAAAGAGTGATGCAGAAACATTTTCTTCTCTTTTTGACTCTGGCTGTTGAAAATGTTCCTAAAATAATAGCCCACATTCCTGCCTTAGTAAGCACAGTGGAAATGATTGCCTCCTGATGGCTAAAAACTTTGTAGTGTTTGAGAGCGGCTTTTCCAGATATCACTTCTTCTTAAACTGACCACTGTGTGGTGAATGGGGAGATTTGAAAGGAGTGGAAATAGACAGCTTCTGGCATGACTGTCAGGAGGCAGGGGATCTGGTTGCTGTGTCCCCGTCCATGAAAGAGGAGCTCGGAATCTGTGGCTGAGCCGCGCTTCTCTCCCACCTGTGCGTGTGGGAGTCGCAGGTGTGCAGACTTCTCCCCGCGCCCCTTTGCTGCTTCTCAGTGAGAGCTTTCATCCTCTTGTGCATGTGAAGGAAGAAGTGGCGGTGTTGAAATAAATCCTCATGACACCTACATGACTTACGAGTTGATCCCTCATGAAAGTCTGGGCTGATGAGGACTTGATGAGGTGCTCAAAGCTGCCCTCGTGCTGGACCACTGATGGCCACCCATCCCTGCTCTGCTCCCCCAGAGACCTGCTGCCCTGATTCGCTTGTGCCTCTGGCTTCACTGGAACTTCCCTTACAGCTGGTTTGGAAGTGAGGCTTCGTGGGTGGCCGTCCTGGGGATGGGCTGCTCCACGTGGGAGAAAAGACACCCTGACTTTACTCTCAGGTTCCGCTGAGGTGGCCTTACACCTGTGGTAGAGGGAGAAATTTCCTTACTCACGAGTCGCTGTGTGTGTGCGGGTGTTCCTTGGTGGCAGACACCATAACAGTGTCTCATGTCACTGTGGTCACACCCTGGAGCCTGGCCAGGGGTGAGGAGTGTTTCCCTGGCTGCGCTGTTCTTATGTTGCCGAGAAATTTAGGGCTCTCACTGGGTGCCGTCTTATCATCTCCAGGGGATTAGTTCCTTCTCTCAGGAGGGAGGCGGAGTGGAAAGTGCTCAGTCCTTCCTAAGTTATGAAGTGACGGGAGAGTTTTCTCCCCAGCAGCTGAGCCAGTTGTGAGGCACCGACGCCTCCCCTGTGTCACCTGTGTGCCTCTGGATTCCTCTGGCCATTGAGCTGTGTGCTCCCAGAGGGAACGCAGGCTCATCAGCTTCAAGGGAGCATGATTAGAAAGGTAAATCTACAGGGCAAAGGAAGCCCTGAGGTCTTCCAGTGAATAAAAGAGCAGCTTTTGGGATTACCAATTATTTTAGATAATATGATGTGTGCACTATCCACTCTTTTTTTAAAAATTTAATTAATTTTAAAAAACTGAGTTATAGTCAGTTTACAGTGTTGTGTCAGTTTCTGGTGTACAACACAATTCTTCAGTCATACATGAATATACATGTTCATTTTCATATTCTTCACTGTCCACTCTTACTCACTCCAGTTTAGTTCCGTGGCTGTGTGAGAATTGACTCTGTTCCATTTTCCTCTGAATTTGATGCTTTGGGTTTTTTGGCTCTCTGTGCTACCAGCCTCTCCTTCCTGATTTCAAACAACATTTCCTTTAAATTTGAAAACTTAATGGGGGATACAAACAAGAGAAATTAAACTCCGTGTATAACAGAGCTAGTGGTTTTTCAAGATCAGCATCAGAGGAATTTTGTGTTTAATTTTTAAGTCAGCTTAAGATGTCTTAATGATGGGAGTAAGAACAGAAAAATTTATGTGACAGCTATTGTAGTTGATTCTAGGAAAGGTTTTAATCAGGGAGAGCGGTGTGGTATTCAGATTTTGAAGTTGTGCACAGAAATCTTAGAGGCGTCTGAGAATTATTTTCTTTTTTTGTTTTTTTTTAGATTGTGATACAGTTGACATGTAACATTATATTAGTTTCAGCTGTACAAAATGTTTTGATATTTGTATATGTTGTGAAATGATCACAGTAAGTCTAGTTAACATCTGTCACTATACATAGGTACAATTTTGTTTTTCCTTGTAAGGACTTTTAAGATTTCCTTTCTTAGCAACTTTCAAATATATGATACAGTATTATTAACTGTAGTCACTATGCTATATTATTTTTCTTTTAGAAAATAAATGGTAACTTTATTTCTTGGTCTCCTGAAATCAGTGAAATTTTTCTCTTGTCCATATTTATTAAAGGAAGTAATAAGAACCTGTTTATATTCTAATTTTTATAAGGATAATACAATGTCTCAGATAACTGTGCTTAATAATATCAAATGTTTCATACACTGAAGCATCTTCTTAAGCATTAACTGAACTACTTTTAGTAATAGTCCTTTCCTAAATTTGTGTACTTCAGAGAGCCACAAAAAACTAAGTGGTAGTGATTATATTTAGAATGTTAATCAGTTTATTATGATATTAAGTCATTCACTGTCAACTTGTTTGTAATCATACACATACATGTTTAATACTGATTTAGATGTCTTCTTTTTCTTGATCCATAGATATTGATTGATATGGTCCTTGAGAGAATGTTTGAAATACAATCCAGGTTTTAAAAAGAGGATATTTCAACTTTTCATGTGCCTCTGTTTTGTGGTTCTTTTAAAAAAAAAAGTTCAAAGGATGGATTTTGGGTATTCATCATGCTGTATTAGAACTAAGAGGAGGGAAGTGCTGAGGGACCCCATTTGCTCCAATTTGGGGAGATTGAGAAAAGCTCATCTCTTTGCTTTGAATGGATAATACATACACATGGTAGATTTCAAAAGATAAAAATATACATTAAAAGTATATTTTTTCCATTCCTTTCATCATCAAATTACCCTTTTTTTTTTTTTTTTAAAGATTACTATTTCTACCAGGTTCTTAAGGTTTTCTCCACCCACAGGTCATCTGTGCATATATACAAGCATATGTTTGTATAACCTGTTTTGTTTTCAAACCAAAATTCTAGCATTTTCTACACACTTTCTGTAAGCTTTTCATTTTTCACTTAATACTTTGAAGGTTGTCCTTTACCAGTACTCATTCTTTGTAACGTCTGGCTGGATATACTAATACTATTTATCTAGGGCTCTATTGGTGAGTATTTCTGTTGGTTTCAAATAGTTTTAGGGTATGTGCAAGTTGATTTCAAATGATACTACAAAGCTGCTCTCCGTAGACTCCCCACTTTGTATTCATGGCAGTAATCAGTGAGATTGCCTAGTTTTCTGCATTCTCTCCAGCATCATGTAGTCTAACTTTCTACCTTTTATTTAATCTGATAAATAAAAAATGGTGTTTCAATGTAGTTTAAATTGGCATTTCCATTAAATGAGGTTCAACATCAAAGAATACCTTTAACTGTCACGAGATATGATTTGAGCACCAGCCTGTTAGGCCCTTTTCTTTCTGGTGTATATCCTCTGTCTAGATGATATATATTCCTATTCAATTACTATCCACTCAGATGTCTCAAAGTCCACTTATATTTGGTTCCTATTGGTTCTGTAATAAAGCACCACAGACTTAGTGATTTAAAACAACACACAATCATTATCTTACAGTTCTGGAGGTCCGGAGTCCAAAACGGATCTCACTGGGCTAAAATCAGTGTGCTGGCAGGGTTGTGTTCCTCCTGGAGGCTCTGGGGGAGAATCCCTTTCCTTGCCTCTTCTGGCTTCCAGAGGCTGCCTGCATTCCCTGGCTCGTGGCCCCTTCCTCCATCCTCAAAGCCAGCTGTGAAACCTGACACTGACTGACTCTTCCATCTTTTAAGGACCTTTGTGATGACACTGGGCCCACTCAGAGAACCCAGGATAGTTGCCTTACTTTAAGGTCAGCTGCTAGCAATTTTAATCCTATTTTAGCCCATGTGCTTCCTACCCATGTGACCGAACCTGTTCACAGGTTTCAGTGATTAGTGTGTGGGGGCCATTATTCTGCTTACCATGACTCTTAAACTGCATGTATCCAAAACAAAATTCAGCTTTCCCACCCTAAACTAAGTCTTCCTCTGATGTTCTGTGTTTTAGGAAATGGCTCTACTGTCTGTTGGTTGAGCAAATGGATACCTCAGTGTTGTCTCTGATTTCATCTTTTGCTTTCTTTGTATGTAATCTATCGTCCACTTTTGTAGATTTTGCTTCCAAGAAAGCGTTCAGGGCAAAGAAAGCTATCTGTCTCTGCTGTACCTGTGCCAGGGCACCTTTTATATCTTGTTTGAACTGCTGTAGAACTTCCTAACTACTCTCCCGGTATGTTTTTTTTTCCTGCTTTATTGAGGTATGATTTGCAAATGAAAATTGTCCAGTCAGTCCTCTGTACTCACAGGTTCACGTCCACAGATTCAACCAAATGCAGATTGAAAATAATTGAGAAAAAAAATTCCAGAAAGTTCCAAAAAGCAGAACTTGAATTTGAAGCTCGCAGGCAACTATTTACATAATACTTACATTGTATTTACAACTATTTACAAAGCATTTACATTGTATTAGGTATTATAAGTGGTCTAGAAATGATTTAACTATACGGATGTGTGTAGGCTACATGCAAAGACCGTGCCATTTTGTATAAGGGACTTGAGCATCTGTGGAGTTTGATATCTGCCGGGGCCGGGAAACCAATCTTCCTGTTGATGCTGAGAGACGACTGTATATATGTGGGTTGTACAACACGATGTCTTGTAAGTGTACAGTGTTTGGGTATGTCCTTTTGACCTCCTCCAGATGTTCTCCACATTTTAGCCTGAGTGATTACTTTAAAAAATGCAAATATGCTAGCGTCACTTCTCTTCTTAAAAGCTTCAAGATAAAAAAGTCTATGATGTGGCTTCAAGACTGTACTACTGTTCCTTTTCTTGTCATTCTCTGTGGTCCTTCTTCCAGTTTCCACTGTGCCTCAGGGCTATCATGTGGACTCGTCCCTCTGCATCTCTGCCACCACTTGCCATCTTTACTTAGTTAACTCACATTCATTCTTCATATTTTGGTCAGTACACTTCCTCACGGAAAACCTTCCTTGTGCCCATCACACTGTGTCAAGAACCTCAGTTGAGGGCTCTTGGACTTCTCTGTACTTTTTCTTCATAACTGTTGTCACAGTCTATAATCTAAACTACTTTATTGACTAGTTGAGTGTCCTTACTTTGAATGTTAACACACCACACACGTGTACACATGCATAATTTTTCAGCAACTGTTCTTGGCTCTGCTATGTTGAAACTCCCTTTTCTGTGAGGTAGAGTATAACGTTCCTTAATGATGTTTCAGAGATGATAACTTTCCTTTCTCATTTCTGTGTTTAAGTCTCAATCTTGTGGTTTTTTACATCTTTTATCTTCAAATCAGGAATGGGAAGAAATAACCTCTTCCCCCATGAATTCTATTCTCCCCAAAAGGTGACCATCCCCTGTGTTGTCAGTTGCAGTTGCATATTGACTAGGGTTTGGGTGGTGGTGTTGGGACCAGTCCTGGTGTCTCTTAGTAATATCTGTGTGGAGGGCTTCCCCAGCATCTGGTGCCCCGCCGCTACTCTGTGAACAGGTTCTGAGGTGTCCTTAGCTCTGGGCCTTAGCTGTAATTGTGGGTACAAGGACCGTTGCTGTGATGCTCTGCTGATTTCTCATGGTGTTGGCTAATTAATTTCTCTCTTCCTTATTGGGCAGTGAGGTTCGTGTGTATAAGAATCATATCTGTTTCTTCCTCTTCATTTATTTCTTAGTGTGGGTGACCAACTATCCCACTTAGTTTAGGACCGATGGGTTTTCTGAAGAAATAGGACTTTCAGTGCTAACAATGGAAAACCCCTGGGGAAACTGTGATGAGTTAGTGTAGTTCAGTGTTTTCTTAGTACAGTGACTAACACAGTGGGTATACTACACTTTTTGAATAAATGAGTACAGAAGAGTTTGACAAAGTCTAACATGATTTCAAGTGTTCCTGTTTTACTCAGTTAATAAAAATTCAGAATAAATAGTCATTGTGCAGCCTCACCTGTATAGTTATTAATTTCTTTCTCCTTAGATCTCTAATTGGCAAGTGTTAATTTAAGGAGTTTTGGAGGTAGAGAATGAAAAGTGGAATTCAGTTGACTCAGTGCTGTGTAAACCAGATCAACAATCTGTGATATTTCATAAGACTGGAGTAATGTATTTGTATAGTACTTCTTACTGCTATTCTTTCCTTTGGTTTTGAAGAGTGTTTTGCATGGTCAAGTAAGGATCAGGTGGTCTGTGTGCTCTGTTCCTATCCAGGACCATGTGACACAACTCCCTGTGTGGTCATTTTGAAATTCACTTTTTTAAAAAAACAGCTGTGTTTTCTCAATAATTATTGTTAATTCATTTGTTCATTTAATTATAAAAATTCTAGATAGTGTAGGTGTCATTTTCCCAGTATGACAGATAATGATGTATCTTCAGCGAGGTAGTTAAGATGTACTGTTACTATATATTAACAGATGAACAACTTTTGTTTTGAAAGGTAAGGTTTGGTACACTACACACAAAATTCACAGTATTTCTAATATACATTTTGATTGTTTTCTTTCAGTTAAACATTATCGTTTAAGAGAGATCCTCACCTTAAAGTTTTTCTGTAACTGTACAGTGAGCTTATACGAGTTAGTCGTCAAAATGTAGGCACGTGCAATTTTCTCTATGAGGATTAAATCCTCTAAGTAGAATAACTGAAAAATGCTACTTATTTCCTTGATTCTTTTGTTTCTTAATCCATGTATTCATTCATTGATCCACCCATTTAATGTATATTGTAGGTCTGCTACATTTCAGGTACATAGATTAGGGGATTGGTGAGTAAAAAACAAATGTATAGGTACGATTCCTGTCTGGGTGGATTTCAAGCTCTACAGTTCCTGGTAGCCCCTGTTGATGAGCAGTTAGCTCTGCAATGCGTGCCGAGTACTGTCTCAGGCATTGTTGCTAGCTGCCTGAAATACAAAGCGTATAAGATCTGCACAGATTTCCTGCTCTCACATGTCACGTAATAGATATAAACACACACATGCACTATACACATACAGACACTACACACTATATGTGTATGCAAGTACATATACAGGCATAGAAGCATGCAGTTACATATAAACATATGTATCTTGTTTGGCATTGTGTGTGTGTGTGTGTGTAAATCAGTGAGCTCATGGAATTGGCTTCAGTGACTTCTCTGGTCAGGTTTGCCCACTCCTCTGTGAGAGAGACACAGGGATCTGCCAGTTAGCCTGCTCCCAGCTATGGGTTTTATTTGCGTGTCTTGTGCAGAAGATGTTACCACGGTGGCATAATTAAGACCTCATAAATATTGAGTGCCACATGGCTCATGTATAATTTGCACATCATGAATATTTAGTACCTCAGGTGCCTCATGCGTATTTACAGCCTTACGAATATTATCTGCCTTTTGTATATTTAGTGCTTCATGAATTTTTAGGTGCCTTTTGGTCCTTCCATCCCTTTCTGTGTTTGCACACAAATGTTCAACTTTGTCACGTCTCATTACTTATCTAAGCTTACACGTTTGAGGAGTTTCATTTATCCATCTATTTTTCCTGTATCATTGAGCTGAATTTTCTGCCCTATTGACAAGAATTGAATTTTCTGAAACAATACAGCAGGTGTACATTACAGATGGCAGGTTATGAAGTTCCCTGAGCCTCATGTGCAGAAGCTTCAGGTAAAGGAAGAAATATTTCCCATAGTCAAAATTTCAGATCAGTATTGTGAAGTTTGTGGATGGAGATAGTAATGCTGTTTGAAACACTTTTTTGTCCTCAGGATTTTGAATTTGATCTTAGTTTCATTCCTCTACATTGTAAACATTTTTAATATAGTTATGAATCAAAGTTATAGTGTTTGGAAGTGTTATTTTGTAAGATAAAGTGTCAGACTAATGCCAGTAGGTTTTGCGTGGCTAAGAAGCTCCATTTCATTCTGACCAAGAGCCAGGTCTTCATGAAGCTCCTGGCTTTTGAGTAAATCTGAGAGCATGTTTAAGGTTAGCAGGAATCGATAGGATTGTTTGCATTTTTCTGTCTTGTGGAAAGTAGTTCATTCTTTTCATTAATAACCGGTCAGGAAGGGGCCTAGAGTTTGGTTTCTTGTCTGCCATTTTCAGGGAGAGTCTCACGTAGATGGTTCGAGGAAGTACCTTTGAACAGACACCCCAGCCACCCGACGTGTACTACCTGGAGAAGTGGTTTCTGGCTGTCTACTGAGAAGTGGTTGCAGACAGTGGAAGGGCTTTTCCAGTGTGACTCAAAGAGGATAAACTTGGATAAATTGGGGGATCATACAAAAAATACACATACTGTAAATATTTATACCCTTAAAATATAAATATACTTTGACTTTTGTTGTTGTTGTTATAGGGCCAAGGCATTTTCTGAATATGAAGGATTATAAATAGTCACATTTTTCAGGATTATTTATTTGACAGACATTTGGGAACAGATGCAGCTGGTGGGGGTGGAGCTGCCCTGGGGTGTGTGTGTGTGTGTCTTGGCAGCCTCGAGGGTTCAGGGCCGTCTTGGGCATCGGTCACTTCACTTTGTAGGAGAGCAGGGAGAATGTTGGTGATGTGGAAGGTGACCAGGAAACCTGCTTCTACTGGTTTTGACATCTTCAGTTCTCTTTTACCTCTAACCTGAATTTCAAGCTGAGCGTCTCTGCTCCGAATCAGTGACAGAGCAGGTAAGAAAGGTATCTCTTGTGTCAGAGCCTCTCCTTTGTGGCATTCTGGAGCCGTTGAAGCAGGCAGGGCCTGAGCAGTGTTCTCCAGCGGACCCAGCTCCCCACGCGGGGCCCTCCCTCCCAGGGAGGGCGAGATGCCCGGTGGGCACACCGTGGTCTAGGCACCTCATGTCTCCCGGGTGGTGAGAGCAGATCCCATGACTCTGACGTTAGTGTGAATATACAGATATAGCTCTCATCCACCGCTGAGTGCTCCTCCGGACTCAGCACTCTGCCTGGAGGAGCACATCCCATCCCCATGATGGATGGCAGAGCAGGTGCTGGCGGTGCCCCGCCCATACTCCATCCACTCACAGCACCAGGTAGGGGGGCCAGTGGCTTGGTTTGCCTGGGCCTGAGGGCTTTTCTGGGAGCTGGACGTGGAGCTGAAACTGGCTGATGAGTTGGTCCCTCAGGCCCCTGAGGGCACTGCAGGGTTTGCTCACGGCAGAAGCTGGCCTCCCCCAGTGACAGGCTAGGGCGGGGAGGTGAATGCCCGCCTCTGAGCCTCGCAGGGGGCAGCACGGTGATGTCTCTCTGAGAGGTCCCCACGGAGGGGACCCCTCACACACACACCTGTACACTTTCTTCTTTCCTGCTTCATTTTCCCTCCTCCCCTGGGATCAACTTCTGCATCATTTACTTTCACTCAGGTACTTGTCACGGAGTCTGCTGGGAGGATCCAGTCAAAAGCATAATGACCAGGAGCCGTTTCTGCCCTCATTTAACAGAAGGGGAGACTGAGGTGCAGGGAGGTGAAGTCACTTTGCTCAGCGTCATTCAGGGGACACATGGTCAAGCTAGTAATGAACTTTCTGTTACTGCGTAGTGCGCAGATTCTGCTTTGTCCATCCTCGCCCATTTGCAGTTATTTCCAGGAAATCTAACATTTTATTCACATGGGATTAACAGTAAGCAGCCATCCATCCAGTGGGATTGTGGATGGTATGATATTTATTATTTTATCTCTGCTCCCTTTATTTTTGGAGGATTGAGTGTGGAGCAGAAACCTCTTCTTAAGAGGGTTTGGGGTGTTTTCACTAAGGAGAAATCCGTCTTCTATACAGAGTTTCCCAGATCAGCGCAGTTGCTGACTAAGGACGCAGTGCTGATCCTTGCCCTCGCGACGCTCAGTCTGGCCTTGGCTGGAAGGAGGACGTTGACGTCTCTGGCTGGGTTGAATGTAAACGGCCTGCTTGTGCTGAGCACTTGTGTCTGCTGCTCTTGGCTCTCACCCTTCAGCTCTCTATCTATGAAGTGACTCATTATAAGGAAGTCCGTTAGGAACAAATCTCCCCTGTGTTAGAGCATCTCTTAAAATTTCTCTTTAATTAAAGAATTTTGGTGCTTTTCAGTTCTAGTTACTACCAAGAAGCGTAGTGTGTGCGTTGAGGGAGACTGTGATAATTATGGTACTTGAATTTCTCGTAAAGATGGATGCTTTGGAAAATGGGTGTATTTCCCCCTTGTTTGAAAGAAGGAGCCTTGGGAACTTAAAAACTTAAAAAAAAAAAAGCTTTCACTGTAGACCTGCAGCCTAACTGAAAGTGACTCCCTACGTGAGCGTTTCAGTTCCTTTCCCACCGTTCTCCATCCCTCACAGTTTTATAGGTTCTTTAGATTCTCTGCTGAAAAAAAGGCAACTGCCTGGCAGATGGTCCACAGGAACGAAATGAGATTGTGCAGAAGTGTGGAATATAACCATATGCCCATGTTTAGGAGTCAGTGGGAAATACTTTACTATAAAAAAGACATGAAAGAATTTTGCTTTTGCGAAGCCGATCTTTGACTGTAAGGGCTCACTTGCCTTCTCTAGTCTGTTCATCCTTTCTCCAAGTGCGCTGCTGCCTTTCCTCAAAGATCTAAACAGATACTCCCCAGTTTTGGGAAATATGCCCTCATTAGTCACATCTGGCTCCGCGTTTTCCAGCTTCACATCTGCCTCACATTCTGCGCTCTGAAGTGCCACAGACGTGTGTGCTTGTTCCCGTTGCGTTAGGTGCTGCTGAGTCGTGGGAAGACGAGAAATGCTGGGAAGGACTAAACCCGGTGTGGGTGTGATTTGGGGGCCTCTTCCCTCGGGAAGACTGGAAAACATTCATTCCCTCTGTTGTGGCATAGTAAGAAGTACGGGATGTTAAGCTTAACTGGCGGGGAGGTTGTAAGATGCAGTGAGAAAACGATATTGTCCCAGGTGCTCTGAATTCTTCTTGTATGTAGTTCTGTCTCTAGGCTGTGCAACCAAGTATCACAGGTTTGATACCTACATAAAAAGTAGTGCTCAGCCATGTTTCTCAAGATGAGGTGGTGATGACTATTTTTCTAGAACACATAGAGCATAGTTCCTGGGATGTGAAAACCTTTGCATTCTCTCCATACCTTTTATAATTTTATACATGTGACTTCATGATATCCTTAACTTCTCCCTAGAATGGAAGTTTCCACAGAATATTTTGTTAGGGGAAAAATATCCTCTAATAAATACCTCATTCATTATATTAATGGGTCTTATCTGGACACAGTTCTTTTTTCAGGTGTCATGATGAGAAATACATGCAGTAGTGTGGCTATTATTTTGGTTACAATCAGGATAATATTCTTTGTCCTCTCTTTCGTTGTTCATTTTTATTTTTGTGTGTGGCGGAGAAGGTTGGGGACAGATTTTGAGTCACTATCATTAGAGAATAGTCTGCATAGTTGAAAATAGTTGATTTTCCTTCCTAACTCCTTAAAATAAGTTTTGAAAAAACTCTTCTTCATTTTTCTTTTACTTACCTGTCCTCTTCCTCCCCTGTTATCTCCACCTTGGAGAGGATTGGATCCAGTGTCTATTGTTTCATCAAAGATCATCTCCATTTAAAAATTCAGAGACCAGTTTCCCTCCATTTCAGGGCAGAAGGGGGACGAATAAAGGAGACTATTTTTTTCCTTCCGATGGGAGTATTTCTTCATAAACTGTAACCACCTGAGTATCTCCCAAATGACATTCTTGCTTGAACCAGTGCAAGACAATGAAAGACATCTGATTGTCTTTCACAAAGTCTAGTAGAACAGGGATGGGAGGGAACACTGGTGCTTCTCTGCTTTGTGATTCCTTACATTTTTGGAAGTTCTTCAGGCAAAGATTGCTCAAGAATTGCTTCAAGATGCATGTAGGGAGGCTCAGGATAGTCTTTGCTAAGTGTTCGGGGTGAGCTTTTTGCTCCTCCCTTTGCGTGCATTGTCTCTGCTGGTGAGTGTGAGGGGGGTTTCTCGTGGTTCGTACAGCAGCGCTATTTTGAGAAGTTGACTTCTGGCCCTTGCTGCTGTAACAGGCACATCACATGGCACCCCATTTTTTGAGATCATTTTTGTTGGCTTGTGATGGTGCTTGTAAAAGGTGCTTATTTGGAAGGCCCACAGCTGTAGAGTTCTGCTTATAGCCACTGAGTAGGTACAGTTAAGCTAAATGCCTTGTACCCAGGGAGTCTGTGTGGATTCAGGGCCGGGGACCAGAAGATCAAGGCTGTCTCTGAATCGGCGTGATGGGAGGAGCTTGGCAGGACCTGCTGGAAGGCAAACATCCTAGCTTGGGTAGACATTTGAAGAATTTGGGCAAGATATATTCTTTTGTGCATTCCTTTTGACTTCGTTAATCTTAAAATATTCTTAAAACATTTGGAAGTTTAGATTCTATTGGGTTTAGTTAGCTATATGAGTAAACACAAATTCATAAAGTCCTTATTTTCTCAAAGGAGATAATTTAAAAAATGAATAGACTTATGATAAACACTTACGTGGTTTTTACTTTTATGTTATGTGTGTGTCTATATTTTGGGGGAGATCGTTTTCAGTGTACTCTATTTATATCCCTAGAAAATTTTGGGGAGTAAAAATACATATAATGCTATAATATAGTGATCATATTCTTTCCTAGCATACACATTTTGGCCATTTAATGAATGGCCCTAGTTTTTGTGTGTATACTAAAAGAATAATAGTTGTAATCAGTATTGCACATACAATTTTATGACCCATTTACAAATCATGCCTTATTTTATTTGTTTTTTTTACTGGATAGTTAATCGTTTTTCTCTTACTGCTTCACCTTTTGCAAATCATCAAAACTGTCTTTTCAGATAACCTTAAAATGTTTGAATCAGTGCCTGTGTCTGTATCTTCTCAGCTCTCATATTGCTTTTTCCATGCCCTTTGCTTATTTATAAATATTTTTAAATGAACATATTTATGCCAATAGTTTTTCCTTTTTACTTCATGTTTTGGATTATATTCTTAGGATCTAGTCTCCTAGAAATAGAATTACTGCATAAAATACATGGAAATTATAGGTACTCTTTATATAGATCACATTACTTTCTAAAATGATATACACACATTTGCATTTCCCTGGGCAGGCACTGTATCCTTACTGGTGCTTACAGTATTACTGAATTTCATGGTTATTATAGTTAACATAAACTGTAAAACTTTTACTTACTTGAGGTAAAGTCTTTACATGCTCTGGGAAAATATACCATTAAAAAAACAAAAGGATGCATTCAGGTATTGTATCTGACCCATTACATACCAAGAATTTATTTTCAAACCATTCTGAAATGAACCTAAACAGATTTAGCAAAATTGGAAAGATAATCTAGAGAATTTTTACACTTTAAAAATTAGGATAGGTGCTTTAAGTGTGAACATCTAGAACTTGACAGAGCACTGCCAGCTGTCAACCCCAGGCTGGAAGAGAAATTTTCATTACCTTTTTAGAAAAGCTTGAATATTTTGAGACTGGTGAATAGTCTAGGTCTAAGACATTTAAGTTCCTTGAATGTAAGAAAAACGAGCTTAAACTTTCCAAAGTAAACAGAGTACCAGAAAACTGCTGAGAAGATAGAACTGTTCAAGGAAACGAATACATCCAGGCCCACTGTGCTATTAACAGCAGATTCATTTTAATTGAGATAGAATGTGGTCCTTAACCAAAGTTACAATTCTGGGAATAAGAATAAAGCTATGGCTTAGAATATGACCACCACGTTTGCATCATAAATATACGCACATATTTTATGAAAGGAAATCGAGGTACTGATACCGGGCGTTAACTTTTATCCTAGGCCAAAGACTATTACCTTGAAATTACTCTTCAAGCATTGTTTGAGATGAAAACCACATTTAAAGGTGGTTTTCTGCCTACTGATGAAAAACGAATTCATGTTAACAAACCAAGGGCCTTAAATGGAATAAATTATAATCAGATGTTAGATTTCAATCAGCTTTAACAAAAACAAATGATTCCTTTCATAAATGAGAATTGATGGCTTAGCCCTCAGAGTTTATCTTTCTTCAAACTAAACGTCTCGAGAGGAGGGGATCTGCTTAATTTCCTAAAAGCAGGCTTGTGATTTATCGGCAGCAAACTGCTGAGTTCAAGAAATAAGAGCTCCCCTAAATGTTGTCCTAGGCATTCTGAATGAGGATGCCTTGATCTGTAGTAACTTGATTATGCAAAGCCACATTGTACAGAAGGTTGAGTTGTGCGGCTGGCCGCAGAAGCAGGACCTGCGGAGATGGTGGTTCAGAGCCCCTCTGAATGAGTACCTTTGCTGTCTTCCTTTTGCATACCTGCACTCATTCCATAACCCTGTGGATTATAGACCTGGTCCTCTTGAGTGGAGGAAGACGTCCTCCAGGACTACCGGACACCTGCTGACTGTCTTAGTACTTTACACTCCCTCTCGTGAGATGTGTCAGGCCATGTTGGCTCAGCAGTCCTTGAGTACAGCAGGTTTAGAAAGAGGAGGAAATGATTTTAGTAATAAAATAAAAGTCTGTGACCGCTTCTGCTGTTCTTTAGTTAGTCCTGCAAAGCAGCTTCTCTGGGCTGTAACGAATTATGCTACATACCCACAGCACTGGCATGGCCTTAATGCGAAGAATGACTTATGTTGTCAGATGTAAACCTTTCACCTGTCTCAGTATAATTGTATTTCTCTGTAGTCCTGGGGTTAAGGTGAAATGTGCAGAAGATGGCAGTGGGGGCAGCTGGCCAGGATATTAGGAAACCAATTTGATGGAGAGTTTGGAAACAAAAAGCATCCATGTCACCATGTGATTTTGGTGATGTCACAGTGCTTGAGACTTAACTGTTTGTTAGAACTATCTGGCATGTTTATTAAAATGCAGATTTTGGGGTACCCATAGCAATTAAGATTCAGTCTGAGGGTGAGGCCCCAAAATATGATTTTTTTTGTGAGCACCCCTCTCCCCTAGTGTGTCTTCAAGTTGCTATGCCTACAGTCCACTGGGATGTTAGAAAGCCCTTGTCCAATTGGTTTGTTTGCTTAAGCAGATCTGTCTCATTCGAGCTAGTGGGAGCGTCCAATGAAAAAAGATACGTTTTGTGATAATAGTTAAATTTATTGACAACTTAAAAGATGACAGAAAGGTCAGGTGAATGCATTGCCCGCTTGGTAGTTCACAGGTTAATTTTGTGGAGAAAGTGAAAGTACCTAGACAGTACGTTGACAGAGGTGGAGTCCTCCTTGCAGTGAAAATTACAGTCTTCCATCAGGAGTGGGAGGTCAGTAACATTCTCTTGGTACAATTTCTAAACTCATAAAGGAAATCAATAGAAGAGTGGACAATAAGGCACGCATTTAGTCCTGGATCCAACATGCAAGTAATATTAAATATTACTGGTATTAGGTAGGCCTGTGGAATTTTTCTTAATAATGATCTTCAGATAAGTTCAGATCTGTCTGTTGTGTGCAAAAGCCTCTCTCCTTTCTTGACAGCTACAGGCATTCTCTGCCCCGCTGCCTTTCCATTTGGCCTTTTTCTGCTTCTGCCTTCCGACAGGATTCTGCACTGCCCAGAAGACTTCAAAGCACAAGGGCTCTTCCAGTCTGCTGCCCCTTGAGTGATTCACTTAATGCCACCATTATCCCGCAGCATTCTAGTAGTAGAAGAACCCGCAAGTCTTGCTGCTGCTGTCTTGAAGGCTGCAGTGATCAGCTACCGTTTTCTTTTTGTTGTTGCTGTTTCATAATCTGATATTTAGACCACTCAACTTTAGTCAGAATCTTTTAAAATAAAATATAAGTGTACAGCCTCTAAGATCAAGATAAAAAAATTAAAAGCATGATTTCTATCTTTACATATCATGGAAGAGCATTAGCTCTGCTTTGTACTTAGCAAATGTAGTTATAATGGTCTTAGGCCAAATGATCACACTTGCCCTTTGTATTCTTTCTGTGTCCAGAGTACTGAAATTGTCTGGTACGTTAAAAATGATCATCAAATAATACATATACACAGTTTAAAAATGAAATTGTTTAAAAGGTTTATTAGGAAACCATAGTACCCTTTCCTATAATATCATGTACTATTCCTTAGTTGCAGTTGCTTTTTACTCTTTGAGCTATTTCTTCTAGTATTTTCTCCATTTTCTAGATTATTTTTATTGCTTTCTCTTGATTCATTTATTTCAGACATATTCTACTGAACTCTTCTGTGTTACAAATGGTTTAGTTGTCCACTTTTCTCCTCCCCTCTCTTCCCAATAAAGATAAGTCGCAAGTTTTAGTTAAATCAGTATTTAGTCTTTATATTATATTATGTATCTGCTGCTGTTCCCTGACAAACCCAGGAGTATACAGAGATTTCATTTCCTCCTTTGTTAGAATTTTGTTTTCCCTGGAGTTAATGATTGCCTTGTTTTTTCCCCCTCAAGCTTAATATTCTTTATACCTATTACAAACTCTTCCCACACTCTATATGTCCTCCCAGTGTAATTTTCCACATGGTCAAGGTTTCAGATGATTAATCAGTTACTCCACTCCTCCCCCACCCCAAGAACCTTCCTCCTGAAGCTAGTTGTTCTGCTTCCTCCTTTACCATTTGCCTTCTGTTCTGGGTGTGCAGCTGTCATCTTGGAATGGTCCTACCATCTAAGGAATTATTTTCACTTCCATCTTGGAATCCCCCCCCCAATCTGTCTTTAACTCTCGATTTCCTATATTTGGGAAAGTCTCTCACTTCCTTGGCTGAGTTCCTCATTTGGTAGCATGCAACTTATAATAGTGCCAGGAACTAGTAGGGAAATAATTTTTTTTTTTCAACTTTGCCTGAAAATGTCACCATATCCTTTGACTTAATTGAAGGTTTAGCCACGTAAAGAATTTGGGGTTGAAAATTTCCCTTAGAATTTGACTTTACTCCATTATCACATGGCTTCCTATGGCATGAATGTGAATTCTGATGCCATTATAATTGCCTGTGACTTGTTCTAGTCTCTCTGGAAGATTTTAAGATGCTTTTATTCCAGATGTGAAATTTCAGTAGGCTATGCCTTGATATGGGTAATTTTTAATTCATTTAGCTAGATATTTAGTTGGCTTTATCAATAAAAACTTATTTTTTTAATTCTGAAAAACTTCTGGTTTTTTTTTTTTTTTTTTTTTGATATTTTCTCTCCAGTTTATATTCTGTGTTCTCTCCTTCTGGAGAATTTGATTAGTTGGTTTTGGACTCTTGGACTGGCCTTCTTAAAAAAGATATATTTTATCTTTCCTCCTTTATTTTATATACATATGTCATCTTGTTTCCTTTCCAGAGATTTAAAATTTTTTCTAAATCTTGGATAGAAATGTATTATTTTTGTTATATTTTTAGTTTACAAGATTTTTTTCTTATTCTCTAAATATTCTCCTTTTAAAAATATTGTCCCATTTTGGGAGTGCATTACTTTTCCTTCTCATTTTGATAATACTGTAGGCTTAAAAAAATTCCCCATTCTCCTTCCTCTGTCTTCCCCTGTTCCCCACCCTGTCCTTCCTTACTGTCGTCTCCTCCTTCATCTTCCTCCACCTCCTCCCCTAATCCTCCCCCTCCTCCCCTAATCCTCCCTTCCTCTTCTACCCTTCTCCTTTCTTCTCCCTGTCCTCCTCCTCTTTTCCCTTCTTCTGCTTCTCCTTCATCTCCTCCTCCCCCACTTTCTTTCTGTCATTTTGTTTTGCTCTTGTTCATATTTTAGAGTGAGGCACTAAAACCTTATCTGCTTTGGTGGGATTTGTTGACAGGTAGTCCTCACCAACCAGAGAATGACCTTGTATGCTGATACTTTCCAAGGTGAATAACTGCTCTGTGGCCATCTTACCACAGTGCAGTCCTCAGCACGTAGAGCAGTGCAGCAGCTGTGGACCGGAATTAGAGTATGCTGCACTAGAATCGGACATGTGCAGTACCCAGGAGCAAATTTTAACCCTGAGTAGGGGCAGCTGTTGTAGTTTTCATGGCAGTGCGTGGCCCTTGAGTAAGTCTAAGCCACTGATGGTTCAGAGAGAAGAGGCAGAGATAATGTGCTATTTAGAAGATCATTTACTGCCCCATCTTGTGACGACAGCAACGGAAAACACCCATATATTTCCAGACACTCCTCTGGGGAGCATTGCCTCCTCTGGTAATGAATCTCTGTGAGCCAACTTGGGAAAGTCACGTTCCCGGTCACTGGGGAGCTCCCTGTCCTCTCTGCTGTCCTGCACCTACAACTCCTTTTAGGAACAGGTGCTATTTTAAGGGCTCTGAAGCATATAAAAGGGAAACTGAAGTTTTAGACAGACAGACAAGGGTGTTCACAGCATTCTGCCTGCCATGTCTTTTCCACATCACCCCATGTCTCTTCTATCTCTTCCCTATTTAACAGTCTGCTCAGAAGCTCCATACTGTATTCATATTTTGAATTCCTATTACCTGTAACTCTTATATGTATAATGTTCAACTTTTCAGAGTCTTGTCATTTTTTTATTATTGGTCTCAAAGAACTTACAGTCTTCCTGGTAAGTTCTTTGAGACCAAAGTTATGAGCTTTCATTTATTAAGTTCTTATAGAGTGCTTATTTGCATATTTTAGAGGTGAAGATAGAGCCTTCGGGAGGCTGGATGACTTGCCATTACACTGCTAGTAACTGGTAAACCTGGAGTTGAACCTAGTTTTTTCTGATGCCACAGCTTCTATCTCCTCTCTCTATGCCTCAGGTGCTAAATAAGTAGTGTTTAAGTGAATCAATAAATGAGCCTTTCAGCATTAAGATGATTGGAGTAGCCCTGATGAAAGCAAGCCCACCTTTGCGCTCTCCTGCCCCTGTGCCCACTTTGGTGGAGAGAATAACAAATAGTTCACTCTGTCACAGATTTTCTGCGTATACCTGAACTTTAAACATGCCTGGAACACATTTGGTTCTAATTTGAAAACCAGTTGGTGTGCTCCATTGCCATGTTATTACAAACACAAAAGAAATATAAACTTCATTCCATTAAATAACCATCCACATAAACTCTTAAATAGTTTTGGGTTGGGACAAAGCTGGATATTAAGGAAATGGTTATTAATGTTGTATGTTTAACTCAAACTACTCTAATACTTTAACTCTCCCACCACCTCTCCAGACACCAACCAACCTTTTTCTTTTTTCCCCTCAAAATGTTTCCCAGGATGTTGAGACAGATAACAGCTTTGATTTCGAGCTGCCGACGCCCACTATTTGGAAGTATTCCTTGTTTTCAGTCCTTTGTAGCCTGTCACAGTGCTCTCTGCTTGGATCTTTTCAAACCTCCTTGGGTCATAGCAAAGCAAGTTATTATCCCCTATAGTATAGCACTGTGAAACGGAAGCGTAATGTGTGCCACAATGTAATTTAAAATTTTACAACCATATAAACAAGAAACAAAACAGGTGAGATTAATTTTAATTTAATTTTCTTTGACCCAGTATATAAAAAATTATTTCAACATATAATCAAAAATTATTGATGAGATTTTTACTTTTTTTTTGTATTGTCTTTGAAATCCACTGTGTTTTGTAGTCTTGTAGCATGTCTGGATTCAGACTGTAGCCACGTTTCAAGTGCTCAGTAGCCACAAGTGGCCAGTGGTTATTGTTTTGGACAACACAGGTCTCTGGCAAGACCAATGTGAGCTACATAAAGGCTATGAACATCCTTTAGCTTTTGATAAAGCTAGAAGAGTATTGATTAAAAAAAAGTAAACTAATATTATGTAATACTCCAAAGTTGTCAAATAGTGCTTATGACCACAGGCTGAACTAAATGGTGCTTCAGAGATTGCTTATTTAAGAGAAATAGGGTTTATCCCTATCAAATTATCTAGGACATATTTCACAGAACTAGAACACATCATAATAAAATTTATATGGAAACACAAAAGACCTAGAATTGCCAAAGCATTACTGAAGAAAAAGAAAGAGGCTGGAGGAATAATTCTCCCAGACTTCAGACAATTCTATAGAGCTACAGTAATCAAAACAGCGTGGTATTGGTACAAAAACAGACATATGGACCAATGGAGCAGAATAGAGAGCCCAGAAATGAACCCACAAACTTTTGGTCAACTCATCTTCGACAAAGGAGGCAAGAATATACAATGGAATAAAGACAGTCTCTTCAGCAAATGATGTTGGGAACACTGGACAGCAGCATGTAAATCAGTGAAGCTAGGACACTCCCTTACACCATACACAAAAATAAACTCAAAATGGATCAAAGACTTAAGCATAAGACAAGATACAATAAACCTCCTAGAAGAAAATATAGGCAAAACATCTGACATACATCTCAGAAATGTTCACCTAGGGCAGTCTACCCAAGCAATAGAAATAAAAGCAAGAATAAACAAATGAGACCTAATTAAACTTACTAGCTTCTGCACAGCAAAGGAAACCATAAATAAAACAAAATGACAACCTATGGAATGGGAGAAAATTTTTGCAAGTGAAACTGACAAAGGCTTGGTCTCCAGAATATATAAGCAGTTCATATGACTTAAGAAAAAAACAAACAACTCAATCCAAAAATGGGCAAAAGACCTAAACAAGCAATTCTCCAAGGAAAAAATACAAATGATCAATAGGCATATGAAAAAATGCTCAGTATCACTAATTATTAGAGAAATGCACTTCAAAACTATGATGAGATATCACCTCACACCAGTCAGAATGGCCATCATTCAGAAGTCCACAAATGACAAATGCTGGAGAGGCTGTGGAGAAAAGGGAACCCTCCTTCATTGCTGGTGGGAATGCAGTTTGATGCAGCCACTGTGGAAAACAGTATGGAGATTCCTCAAAAGACTAGGAATAGACTTACCATATGACCCAGGAATCCCGCTCCTGGGCATATACCCAGAAGGAACACTACTTCAAATAGACACTTGCACCCCAATGTTCATAGCAGCACTATTTACAATAGCCAAGACATGGAAACAGCCTAAATGTCCATCAACAGATGACTGAATAAAGAAGTGGTGGTATATTTATACAATGGAATACTACTCAGCCATAAAAACTTACAACATAATGCCATTTGCAGCAACATGGATGTTCCTGGAGAATGTCATTCTAAGTGAAGTAAGCCAGAAAGAGAAAGAAAAATACCATATGAGATTGCTCATATGTGGAATCTAAAAAAAAAACCAAAACACAAAAACATAAATACAAAACAGAAATAGACTCATAGACATAGAACACAAACTTGTGATTGCCAAGATGGGAGTGGGAAGGGATAGACTGGGAGTTCAAAATTTGTAAATACTGACAGGCATATGTAGAATAGATAAACAAGATTATACTGAATAGCACAGGGAAATATATACAAGATCTTGTAGTAGCTCACAGCGAAAAAACAATGTGGCAATGTATATATGTATGTTCATGTGTAACAAAAATTGTGCTGTACACTGGAATTTGACACAACATTGTAAAATGACTATAATGCAATAAAAAATGTTTAAAAAAAAAGAGAAATAGGGTTTGAAAGCAAAACACTTGACATGACCAAAGTTTCTGTTAATCAGTTGGACTGAGAGTCCATTGACATACATTAAGATCATCAGCCCACAAGGAAGTCTTCATTGTCAGGCCAATAAATTTGAAGTCTGAATAAACTGTTAGCCAGGGTTGCTTGAAGAGTTCAAGTTTGCTTGAAGCAATGAATCATATAACTTAGATGTTCTCAGATTTTTGTGAAGTTCGTTTTCCTGCATTTGACAGCAACAGATGCTTTCTGAAACTAAAGCCCGTAGATTAGAGAACGCTGGCCTTTGCTGGAGGCTACTCTGTGCTCTGAGTGTGCCAGGGCCACCACTGTCTTAGATTGTCCCTTGCATTAGACTGTTGGCAGAGCTTTGTTGCCCTGAGAGATTTAACATGAAAAAAAAATCCCCTGCAATACTAGTTTTGAGAGATGTGTAGTCTGCAAAGGACTTAACTTAGAGTTAGCAGATGTAAGCTTTAGAGAGGCAGCAGTGGCCTCCGTTGTTAGAAGAGATCAGGGCTCCTCTCCTCACTCCATCATCTTTGTCATTCCTATTAGCTCTGTTGAAAATTTGGTGGGAAAGGAAATTTTTAAAAAGTAGCTGCCGTGGATGTCTTGGATGATTGGTGTAGTTCATGCTCTTTGCCCAAATTATCGTAGATAATCCATCCCTTTTCTTTCAGACTCTTAGCCATTGAGCCCTTTTAGAATGTGGTAAATTACTAAGGTGTTATCTGTTTTTTTTTCTTTTTTCCTGTTTCATTTAATGTGACCTTTCAGTAAAAAATGGCTTTCTTTTAAAACTACAATTTATTATTGATATATAATTAGAAATATATGGTAAAATCATTCTCTTTTGATTCCTGCCTTTTAGAGAGCATCTCTTTCTGTCTTTTGGGTAGCTATTAAATTTGGATGTGAATCACAGAGGGTTTCCAAATACTGGATTGTTTAGTGTTTTCAACTGTGAAGTTTCTTACCCTAGGTGTAAGTTGGTAAAACTTCCTTACTGAGAGTTAAGTTGCACATAATCAGTAATTCAGTCTAGAAAATGCCAAGTTAAGTAAGGCCTATGATGTTCCGTATTTGGTGTGATTTTATTGACTTTTATCTGTAGCTGATACTACATGATTCATTTGTCTCCTTAGTTAGCTTATATCCACATTGGACCTTCAGATATTTGCCAGGTTGTCTCATACGCTGGGCTGAAAATGAGGCTGTGACAAATTTGTAAAGGTAAAAACCTTGGTTCACTCTCTAATAGGAAGAACAATTTCAAATGATTTTTACGTGATTTTTCACCCTAATTAAAGGCTATTAAAAGCTATTTATTTAGACTTTTTAAAGATACTCTGAAAAATGCAAAGGAGGAAGCGATAAATGACCCAATAATTCATCCACTCAAATAAGACTTGTTAATATTTTTATGTTTATCCTGTAAGTCTTTTTAAATCTAGCATAAACATTCTATGTATATGCACACATGTATATATAAATACAGAATTGATCATTTTGTACATCTTGTTTTATAGTCCTCTTTAAGAATTTTTTGTATTTTTGGACTTGGGAATTTTTTTAACTGGAAAAATAAAACAGTATTTAAGGAAAAAGCCTGAAGCTGAAGAAAACCATCCTGAAATATCCAGCCACTACTAAGATAAAAAATTTATTTTATTTTATTTTTGTTTCTTGTTGGTTTTTCTTAGTAGGCGTACATGACTCTTTTTTCAGAGTGGCTGAGTTTGATTTGTTCTCAATGGACTCTGGGAAGCAGTGAGGGAGTTTTAGGAGAGACAGGGTCTGAAAATCCTCACACTTACTGTGATACACAACCTTCCGATGACACTACTTTCTACTGGAGGGACCCTCTTGGAGATGTTCTTGGGAGATGTTCTTCAGTTGGTTAGAGTATTTGAATGATTTTAATTGTGAATCGAAGAACCTTTAAAATTGACTTAATGTCCGCTATTTCTGCATTTAGTTCTCAGAGCTGTGCACGCCAGTCCAGAGTTTAGATACGATTCATGAACGTAAGTTCTCTGGGGATATACAGAAACTGCATCTTCTACAGCTCTTGCTGATTCCTCTCTCAGTAGAATTGGCCAAATTGTAGGGAAGTTTTCTGAAAACAGTAATATATGAGTAAAATATATGGTATAGCTCTTTTAGCATGTAGATTAAATTGATACATTAAGTGAATGTTTAAAAAAAAACTGTTAGTAAAATATTTTTGCAGGCAAATCAGACTAGCTAAATGGTTACATTTATCTTACAGGTGCCCTTAAGATACAGCAGCCTTGTTATTTATAAATGTGCTACAGTTAGGTTCTGTGGGGGGGAAAAGCGAGGAATGCCCTGAATCTTTATAGATTTGAAGAATTATTTCTCAATTTTTTTTTATAATTTGAATTTATTTTTTCTTGCTCAAATTTCACAAAGGTGAAAAAACTCATTGCTTTTCAAAGGAATGTTTAAACATATTCCATACTATATTTTAAATATGAAATACATAGCCCTTGTGTTTTTTTATTTGGCTGCATGAAGCATCAGATGTTATAGTGGAAAAGCATTTCAGAATGAAAAGGATATTTAAACAAGTTTCCATATGCCCGGTGAAGAATTTAAAATTGAGCTCTTCCCCCCCTCTTTTTTAATTCAGTAATTAACTAAACTTGCCCTGTAGTTGGAGGGACTGTAATAGTTTACACCTGTTTCAACTTTGGCTGTTTTTATTGGCTGGGGCTTTTGCCATCCCATATTTCTTGCGAAGCAAAAATATGAAATAAAATATAGCACAGCATTGGAGAAATTATAATAAACATAAAAAATGAATTGTTCAGCTTAAAATATGAAATGCTTACCTGCACAATCCACAAAGCCAGGTTTCAGTAGTATTGAAGTAATTTATTCTTGGAGTTCTGTGTCGTGAAAATAAAGACAGTTGCTTTCATTGGCAGGAATAACCCAGGGTTTTTTTTTTTTTTTTTTTTTTATAATCAGATGATTAAATTTTGGAACATCAAGGCAGAAGGCATATTGTAAAGACAGAGAAAGCCTGCTAAATCATCCTGTGTGTGCGTTCATGTTACTGTGAATAAAAAACCTGAGGGTGTGCCGGTGTGTAAGAGAGGGAAGACTCCGTAGATCTGTTGTACCACAGAAGAGAGTCAGCCTTCAAAGGTCAGGGCGTGCTGCGATGGCAGGCATGGGCTGGCTCATTTCACAGGCAGCGTTTCCCCCTCCAAACGTAATGAAAAGAAAACTGTTGGGTCAAGATAGTATCATATCATGTTTTTTCTTGCAGTCCCACTTTCAGAGGGTCCCCCAGAAGCACTCTTTATCCTTCAGTCCTGACGTTAGTTGCTGAGCTCTGGTGTTGGGTAAAGAGTAAGATGACTAGCTTCTTAGTGCATTGTCCAGAGTAAGAGGAGCTAAATTAAATTTCTGGTAAGTTTTAATTTGGATAGAGTTGTGACTGTAACAAGATCTTTGGGAAAATTGTCTCTAGAACTGAATTTTAATTCTTGATTCACCTCACTAGTTGGATGGCTGTGCCTGTATGAACCAAGGTTGCAGGTTGAAGGAAGGCAAGGCCTTGCCTGTTTCGATTCACCAGCAGCTGGTGAGAGACTGAGCTGCTCTTTCCTTTCTGGGTCTGTCAGATGAACATCTTAAATACCTGAGTTTACACGGAGAGAGAAATATTCTGCAAACCTCCTCCCCCCACTCTCTCGTTTCTTCAGGAGTTTATATTTTAATACCAAGGAGTTTAGAGTAAGTTTGAGAACTGGCCCCTCAAATGTGAGCACAGGAGGACCCCTTTTTGCAGAGAGGAGAGAATGATTTTGGTGAAGTGTTGCTCTCCCTTGATTGACTTCTTTGGTCTTGACAGCGTTGCTTGTGTGGGGTCTGTAAAAGTCATGTGGGAGACCCAGCAACCTGGCTCAGTCCTGGAAAGCAATACGAGGCATGCCGTGAGGACACTCCCAGCACAGGGCCGCTGACCGGGCCTCCCCATGGTCTGCGCCTGACATAGTGGCTGACCGGGAGCCCAGCCAGGGGCTGTTCCCAGGTGTTTGCGGTCTTGGAAATGGGCACGTCTCAGGATTCAGGGGAAAATCGGGCCCAGATTTGGAGTTTCTTGTACACTTGGACTTAAAAGAGCCCCAGGTTTTTGGTGCCAATAAGAGTTCCATCTCTGACTCCCTGCCTCCTGCTCCCCCTCAAATTGTAAGGTTGCTAAAAATGCAGGTATTTGGTTACATTTTAGATGCTTTTCCTGGGAATACAGTTATAATTTGGGTCTAAGTAAGGAAATGTCCCCTTTTTTATTCATCCAGGGATTGAAAGGCCATTCTATGAAGTCTGTTTAGCTGGACTTGGCATGAAGGGGCATTTCAAGGTTGTGACATAATGCACTTGCCATGAGGAAAATAAGTGTCCTAAAAGAAGTTTCTGTAATAAAATGTAATCGTATCATGAAATTAAAACTGAGAGATTCTAAGTGGTGAAGCAGCCCCCTGTGGGTGAAGGGGGTGTTCGTCTGCCTTGCTCGATAGGCCTTGGAAAACATCTTAGTAAAACTTCATTTTAAGGAAGAGTTCCCTCCACGTCACTACAATTTTTTTTCCAATCTTTGTGCCCTGGTATGCAATCTTCATTGCCAAGCAATTGTGTCATCGAGCAGGGGCTCCCTTTAAACTATTTTAAAATGGAGATAAAGATAGCCCAAGAGGTGGCTGGGTTGAAATGCCCCCAAGGCTTTTGTGTCATTAGGTCTGGGGGCTGACCTACTATCTCGCTGGCCCCTCTGGCTGGGATCAGCCACGTTTGCCAATTTATTTAGGAAGAGTGAGCTTTGCTTTTTTGGTTCAAAATTGCTTTTTATGTTCTTTCAAAAGCTTTAGTGTTGGCATCTTTCCAAGTCAGAGTGAAAAATTCATAACTTGTAGAGTTAACTACAAAGAGTCTGTGTAAATGCGTGATTCACATGCTCACATCAGTGTCTCTGCTCAGTTCATGGTGTTGATGGTGTGGTGTTTGTGTAAAAAGTACAGTTAAAATTATTAGTTTCATTTTGGCGCTGTAACAAATCACCACAATTACAGGGCTTACAGCAACGTAAACTTATTTTCTTGCAGTTCTGGAGGTCAGAACGCAGAAATGCACTTTACTGGGCTCTTTCAAGGTATTGGCAGGAGCACACTTTGTCCAAAGGCTCCAGGGGAGAATCTGTTTCCTTGCTTCTCCCAGCTGCTGGAGGCCACCTATATTCCTTGGCTTGTGACCGCGTCCTCCGTCTTCAAAGCCAGCAGGGTAGCTTCTCTGTATCTTTCTCCACTCTGACCCCTTTCCTTTTGTGAATTGAGATTTTAATACTTATTATTTTCAGAGCAGAGAGAATTTCTTGGAGTTTTGAGTTCTCTACTTAATGGGAAGATCTGCCACACCTCTTGGGTCTTTAATAATTTTAGCGAGTGCCCTCGTACATACACACGCACACACACGCGTGTGTGCACCCACGTGCATGTGCAGTGCCCCTTGATGACATTGCCCAGCAGGTGTTTGGGCTGCCATGGTCTTCTAGATTTCAGTCTCCGGGAGTTCTTGCTCCAGCTCATTTCTCCAGTTAGCCACTCTTCCACCCGGGGCCTGAAGCTGACACTTGGTGTCTGCCTTCTGAAAAGTGCAGTTTGAGGCTGTTGCAAGCAAGATGCTGTCAGCTCTTTGCCCCGTCTCTCCTTTTAGTCAAATTTCCCACGCCTCCCCACAGATTAAAGAAAAAATGTTCACAGAGTTGTAAAAGTTTTGAACGTACAGAACTGGGTTTGTCCTTTATTTGTAGGCTACCATTTAGATATAAAAACAAATGTTCAAACACAATGACCTTTCAGTTAAACTCACATGAAATTTTGTTGTCTGTTCCCCTCACCATTACTTTTTAGTCCTCATGGTCCCTCTCTTTGTAAATGTTGAATAAAGGATTGAGTTAAAGTAGTATATGATGCCAGCCGAAATCCGAGTAGATTATATAGTCATTGGAAAGCATAAAACTGAAACAGCTCCTAGCAGGCCTTGTCAGATAAGCCATCATTTGAAAAGGCAACCTCATGCCTGGGGCTGATTACAGACAGGAAGTGCTCACAGCACTACCGCTGAATATTACAATGCATTGTTCATGTATGTAGTTGCTTAACAATCAGGGGACAATGTTACTTTCATCCATGTGTGAAAACAGACATTTGGAGGCTTCCAGACAGAAAAAGGGGTGTGAAGTTATTTAAGATGTCTAGCTGATTGGATTAGTGCATTATGCTTAGCAATGTTGCATCACAGATGAGGCCTGTAATAAGCGTGCGCTGGGCTTCGGGAGAGCAAGGCTCGGGTCTTGTTTACCTTTGTATTCCCATGCCTGATACTTGAGAGTGTTTTGAATGCATAGATTGAAAAATGAAACTATTTTAAATGTATACATTTTTATTTACAGCTGCTGCTGAAGGAAAAGGCAAAAGTGGGGAAGACTTTTTTCAAAAGGTAAGTTGCTTTTTACTCCTACCTTGGTGATAATTAAGGAGAAATATACCTGTCCGAGTTGCTCCAGCAGAGGCCCCTGAGAGCTCCCCTTCCATTTGAAGGGGCGGGGAATAGGTTTCAGTAAGCTAGCTGGAGCTGCTGGTGGGGGCAAGGAAAGGGCAGCAGGCTGTTTAGGACTTAGGCTTCTTCTGGGCAAATGTAGTCAAGTTTTTGCTTGGAGGCAAGGAGGCCTTGAGGGCTGCCAGATGTGCTGCCTAGATCATCCCCCTTTCCTGCTGCCGCCCACTTCCCCCTTCCCCAAACACCTGCCTGACTTGGGTGGTGGAAAGAAGTGGTCGCTCACAGCCTCTTCATTTTTTTCTGGTCAGCACGACCGTGAGTGGGTTAAATATAATCGACAGAAGATGCACCGTTAGACCTGCTTGCTCACGCTTGGTAACCATGTCCACTGTGTCCCTCGCTGCCCTCTCTAAGTTCTCACCCTCCGTGAAACCAGTCTGGCCAGTCATAGATGGAAATAGGAGTGGAGCTGATTGAAGATGAGACACTATGAAGAGAAGTTGATTAATTCTAGTTAGCTGTGTTTTAAAATAAGTGTTTTATGTAAGGGAAGATGCCTGTCCTTTCAAAGAAATGGACTCGAGTTAATTTTCTTCTTTCCTTTGTTCACTGGAATTCATTAGATTTGTGTGTTGTTGGGATCCAGAAAGCATGTGTGTAGGGGCAACCGTGCAGGTGTCCTAGAGTGAAATGCAGCAATTATGGATGAGGCTAAATATCACTGTAGAGGGTTATCGAGCTTTTGGAAAATACCTGTGTGACCAGATGTGGCTTTTACAAGCCTCTTCATTCTCTTGCCTTCTGTGTGACCTCCTTTTTTTGGGGGGGGGGTCAACTTCATCCTTCATCTGCATTTTCTTCCAGAGATATTAAAAGTGAGTATTTTCAGATCTGACACTGGTATTGCCATTTCTTCATTCTGAAAATACTTAACCACCTGCTGCATGCAACACGCTGGAAAGACCAGAGTGAGCAAGGCATAGTCCCTGCCCTAAAGGAATCAGTCTGGTGTTTGATAATGCAGTCACCTAAATAGCAGGAAAGTCTGGGGCCATAGAGGATTAAGTACTTGACTGGGACTTGAGATTAAAAAGGACTTCTTGAGGTCTTTAGAAGAGTAAAAGTTAGCTCAGTGAAGAAGTGGGCTTGGGTGGGTTGGAAGGGCAATCTAGGGGAAAAAACAGAAAAGAAGAAGGCTCAGAGGTGGAAGAACTCACGCAGCTCTCAACGTCAAGTACCTGGCTGGCACATGACATCTGAGGGGTTCATGGTGCAAGGTGAGGTACTCTATCCTGTAAGACCAAATACCTTCTTTATGTGGGCTGCCTTTCCTAAAGGGATTTCAGTGTTAAAAACTTAAACATACTGTGCCAGCCGAGTAGAATGTGCCAGACCACAGTTTTCCACCCCTGCTTTTTAGGCTCATGCTTTTGAAGTTTGTGTCCTGTGCCTGAAGCCTCTTTCATTGGCATTATCTGCCACTGGTTAATATCCAACTTGTACTCAATCCTTGGGCGATTCAGAATACTCTGCTTTTAGCTGGGGCAGGCTTGCCGCAAGGGGAAGAAAAGAGAGGACAAATAGCAGAAGTCACAGATTTGCCTTGGGTTGCCTGGGATGGTACAAATACACGCGATCTGTGGAGGGTTTTAAAAAATGTTCTCAAACTTACAAAGAGATGTGAAAAGCAGATTGCTCAGCTTTGTGTGACTCAGACTTTTAAAAAGCTGAATCAAAACACAGTGTATGTGGTTATAAAGGACCTTCATTCTTGGAAGATTTGCTAATATTTATCACTCTTTGTGGAGCCATATATACATTCCAGCAGTTTAAACGGAAACACATGTTTGAATCCAGAAACATGTGTCTGTCCCACAAACTGAGTTGGAATCGTGGATTCCATTCTTGGTCACAGGTTAATGAGGTTTCTGAATAACTAAATGGGAGTACTTTTCTTCTCATTTTCTTCTCTAGTTCGGTAAAGACTGTCTTCCTGATTGACAAGTGTCCATATAGGATTTGGATATTTACTCTGGAAACAAGCCATGTAACTTAATACAAGGCAAATATCCCCAATTTCCGGAAAGTAATTTTTAGTGTTTTGACCAGACAGAAGTAGACATTATGGTTCATCTGCAGTAGAGTGAAGGAATGGAGAAGTATGGGATTGTCCTCCAGAAACTTTCTTCTAGTCTCACGTCTACCAATGAAAAATAATGGCATTTTGGGGAAACATTGAGGAACAAAAAATAAACCACATTGCTAGTCATTAGCATCTTTGAAAAAAACTTTCTTCTTCCAGGGAAATGCAAATATAATGATTCTATATGCTTATTATTAGATTTTTTTTTTTTTTTTGGTTTTGACTTTTGGGCATGTATCACAAACCAAAATCAAAATCTCTCTTGAGCTGAGTTTAAAATTTGACTCTCCTGACTTTAAAAACATCTGAGTCTGAAAGGATACCTCTCAGATTCATACTGGCTCTCCCTAAAGAGGGGATTGGAGGAGAAGTGTGAGACTTTTATATGTTACTTTTTTTTGGTACCATCAAAATATATGTAAAATGATAACAATATGATTATATTAAAGTAATCATTCCCATTAATAATTTTTGCAATTAAAAATAAAGGAAAAACTTAAATATCTTTAAGAATAAGAACTGGTAGATTTCTACAAAGGGTCAAAATTGTAGTTTAACAGCTACTGAGATCATTAAATACATTGTCTCAGATTTGGAGCTGTGCTAGTAGTTGTTCAGTTTACTCTACCCTTACACTTCTCCCACAGAGTCACAGTTACCGTTTCTTTCAGAGATCAGCCCCGATTTTCTGTGTACTGTTCTATTGTATGTGTTTAAAATGTTTCATTTCCACTGCTACTCTGTTAGGATAAAAGACCAACTTACTGTAGCAGTCGAGCCATACAGTATAGTACCTTGAGGAAAAGTTATTTATTTTACTTCCATGTAACGTTCTAAGGAGAATGTTCCTGCTTGGTGGGTGGCGTCATGCCCTGCTGCCAGTTAGAGACCAGACCCCTTCTAAGACATAGCTCTGCTGTTCCTTAAGGCATGGAAGTCACCTCTGTGTCTGAAGCCGGGTCATCACCGTGTCGGAATGTGAGCTGGTGAGAAAGAGGGAGAGACGATGGAGGGAAGTGTGCCACGGTCTGAAGGCCCAGGCCCGGTTCTGGCACGTGTCACTTACTCTCACATTCCATTGGAGAAAACTCATTTGTGTGGCCTTACATAACTGCAATAATAAGGGTGCGAGGAGGAGCATACGGAGGAAATACTGATTTTGCAAGCACTATCTACCAAAAGACAGATTGGTAGGAAAAAAATACATGTGGTCAAAGTGTAATGTCTCTGCACACTATGCTTCAAAACCTTTTGTATTAATTTTTAGGGCTGCTGTAAAAATGTACCAGAATTCCAGTGGCTTAAACAACAGAAACTGGTTGTCCCACAGTTCTGGAGGCTAGAAGTCCGAGGTCAGGGTGTGGACAGGGCTGGTTCCTTCTGAGGCTGTGAGGGAGAAGCTGTTCCACACCTCTGTTCTAGCCCCTGGAGGTTGGCTTGCCGTCTTTGGCATTCCCGGCTTGTAGAGGCATCACCCCGATCTCGATCTTCTTCACCTGGTGTCTCCCTGTGAGTCTCTCTCTGCCCAAATTTCCTCTTTTTATAAGGACACCAGTTGCATTGGATTAGGGCTCACCCTAATGATCTTATCTTAATAATTACATCTGCAGGGACCTCATTTCCAAATAAGGTCACGTTTGAAAGTACTGCCGGTTAAGATTTTCACACATGAATTTTGGGGGACACAATTCAACCTATGGTAGCTTTTAATGGGTGAAATGATTTTGTAGAAAATTTACTGTAATTAGAAAAATTTGGCAAATTTGTAAATGTTATTATCATGTTTTGATGCTCAATTTGATCTATGGATTTTAACTTCCTAGTCATTTAAACCAAATCATTTTCCTTATTACAAGTCATTTTTAAGTTGTCTGTAACAAGTGTATAATTAACATGCAGGAAAGAGAAAAAAAAATCTACATAGTCATGTCACCTTTGAAAGACAACTACCATTTATACACCCTTAGTCCTTTTTTCTGTGTCTATTAAAAATGTATATAAAGTGCTTTTTAATGTTCTCTAATTGGCTGATGGCATTACAAATTAGACTGTTTGCACTGGATGCATCCCAAATATTTTTCTATGTTAAAACTTTGCAAGTTCTCCAGTTATTGTAATTTTCATTCTTTGGATCTAACTGTACTTACAAAAGGAGAGAATGAATACAACTTTATTGATATTCTCTCTAGTTCTTTGTCCACTTCTCATGGCAACTTTAATTGAAACACATGGAAATGATCTGCCAGGATTTTTACAGTCCTTTGGGCCGTTGTTCATGGCTTACTCACTGTCTGTCCTGCTTCCTTTTAATCTGTTCTTTTTTTCTTTCTCTTGTGAAATGACTATGGCTAGATCTTGGAGGGGAAAATGTGTTACAGTATATTAGGTGGGGATGAGTAAAGTGATTGTATTACAAATGTGAGTCATCAAAGCAAAATGCTTTACGAAAGCTGAATCCCAGTGGCTGAAGAAGACAAAATCCAGTCAACATCATAATTGATAAAAGCCAAGTTTTTCACTGCATTGAGTTATATACATCATTTCTTCACAAAGTACGTATCACATATTTTAAATGTAGGGGGATTTTATATTCTCAAAATGTGTCAGTTTAGGAAACTGACCTATAAGCTGTGGCTTTTCAGAAGGGCCATCAGTAAGATTCATATAAATAAGATACTGTTTGGTGGTTTATGTGGTATATTTTTATTACCCTCAAACTCATCCTTTTTAGGCAGACAGATTACTTTTGTCATTTTGGAAGTTTTATGTGTCGGCTTCTGGGGAAAATTGCTGGGAGGAATATGGGCTCCCTTTGTGCCTCAGAATGAGTCTCAGATGGGGGCTGCTTGAATCTTTCTATTGGAGGGAGGCAGAAATCCCCAAGTAAAATTGCTTGTTCTTTCTCCACTGGCCGTTGTTTTGTATAGGTTGGATGGATCGTGTTACTCTGGTAATAGAAATAACTTTTGTTAATTATTTAGAAGTGAATTCAGTTGACTATAGCCCATGATATACTTTCTCTGAGTCTTTATGCTTAAACATGTAAAATTTTGATTTCAATAAAATTAGGATAGTTAAAATTTTGATCTTAGTATTTGTTTCAATAGGTAGTAAATTCACATGATTCACAATTCAGACATTACAAAAGGGTGTATATATAGGGAAGAGTATTTGCCGTCATGGTTCTGAGGACATGCTGAGAAGGCTGTGCAGAATTAGTGTCAGTTTTGATTCCAGACTTAAGCAAGGGTTATCAGCAATGGATGTCATCACTAATGGACAGTTAGGCCCGAAAGCTAGCATTCAGGGACACTGTGTTCCTGTTCTTGACTCTTCTGCATTACAGCCCTGAGAATAAGCTTCATTTAGAGAATCTGTGATCACTGTTCTCTCATATGACTGGCTAAATAAGGGTAACTGGCCTGCACAAGACTTAGAAGAAAGAAACAGCCCCTAAAATAGGCTATCTGGTCATCTTCTAGAAAGTTGTTACAGATGAGAATCTGTCCTATTTTTGTATCTTTTAATTTGGTCTCTGTCTTCTACCCAAGAGTCCAGCAGATAAGGGCTAGTGAGAAAAGATTAAGAAAAAGGCTGTCTTAAGCTCATCACCCGTTCTTCTTGCCTTCTGAGCTGTGTGTTTGTGTTCATTTGGACACGAGAAGCCTGGGTGTCACACCCGTATTCTCAAACACGTTGTCACCTGTTGAGTTCTGTCACAACGTTGCATACTCGGCTTTTATTTTGGCAGTCATTTCACACAACTGCTCTATAAAAACCACATTTGCTGTTTTATTCCTCTTTCTGCAAACATGGAAGCAGGGGATGTCCGTGAGATTCCTTTAGAGAGTGTGTTTCATGGCAGTGAATATACCCTAATTGCTATTTTGATTTTTTAAAGTGAATAATTGTAATAAATTTAAATCTGTATCTTGTGAAAGTTTAGTTGTTCCTGGTTGTAATGTTCTTCTCTCTTCTTGAAACCAAACTCAAAGCATGGGATCATGTGGAAAATCAAATTAACTTTATGATTGGATTACTGTATAGGCCTTAAAAATCATGCTTTTTTGGTAAATACTTAATGACTTGGAAAATCGAATATCATGTAAGTGCAAAAATTAGGACAAAAGGCATATAAATAGCTTGACTCGTTTTATATATATATATATATTTATGCTAGAAACATTACTGGGGCAGAAATTATTCTAAAATGTTAACAATGTCTGTCTCAGTGGTGGGATTATGGTTGATCTATATTTGTTCTCATTACTTTCTGTACAGTGAACCCCTATTACTTCTAAAACCAGGATTAATAACCACCACCACTTCATGGAGAAAAACAGATTGTAATGGCTAAACTAGGTTGAGATTGCCCATGAATGCATAAATTATTGCCAGTTTATAGAACATACCATATTTCGTTGAAAGAAGTCTGAAAGGTCGTTTGGTTCTGCAGTACTGAAGTTCCTTCTGTATCCCCTACAGCAAGCAGGTATAAAGACAGTACGGGGCTCAGATGCGAGGTAGATCATTTTCAGTCAGTGCTAATTTTCAGAAAGTTTTCCCCTTTCTTTCATCCATGTGCCCTTGTTTTGCCAGTTGGAGGTATAAAAATTTTTTGAAGGTTTGTTTTTTTTTTTATAAAATCTGTATGTCTTCTTTTCTTCAGACTAAAGATACTTTGATTTTATTTATCATATGCCTTGATTTTCAGATCCCTTACCATTCTATTCACTTTCAGGAGCAAGATCAAGGTTGCATTTTAAATGTGGCAGCAATATCTGGGTACAGTATTTTGGCTATAGCCTAACCCTGTACTGTTACAGTGTCCATGGTGTGGATGGATGGGATCCAGAAGCAGCTAAAGATTATGTAATTCTCAGGCACTGTTAAATGGTCACAGGCATGAGGAGTTGACGTTTGTTTTACCGCTCTTCATCCAATCAAAGAGGAGTGTTTGGCTTCAGTTGTCATTGCTAGGTGCATGTAAAATAAGGATGCTAGATTTCTGACTGGCAGGTAAAGCTTAGAGATAGCTCACGTATTCTGTCTCTCACTGTAAACTCTTGACCTGACATTTTGCTTGAAGACCACATGGCCATTAAGGTGGCCAGAACATGGAAGTGTGGGAAGCATTCCTCTGAAAGATTTTACCCGGTTCTGTGACTGCGTAGTTAGAACTCCTGTGTGATGTTCTTTCTTCAGTATGCATCCACAAGGTTTCCTGGGGAAAGGATTCGGCCGCAGGAGAACAGTCCATTAGATGATGGGGACAGTACGGTGCCTTTCAGTGTGACTCCAGTGAATGCTGTGACAGTTAGTAAAGAACTTTAAGCTTTGCTGATTTAAAATGGGTTTTCGGAAGAGTCAGTGCATTTTAAAACTGGGTGTCGTGGTGATGTCTTTTTCTTCTAGACAATGATCTGAATAGTCTTTGGTTGATTTTTTTTTTTTTTTCTAAGTCAGATAGTTAGTTGGTGGCAGCTAGGACTTGAAGAGTGCTTTCCTGACTTTGTTTGACTATTCTTAATAAAACATAAATGATTTTCTTTAAATCAGATGTTATCATGTCCTCTAAGGTGGATGGTGCTCCTGTCATGAGAGTTCTGTCTAGAGCTGTAAGTTTTGCTGAGTAGGGCTCTGAATTAGGGTCATTGTGGTACATTAGAGGGCTAAACAAGGGGCTAGAGATAAGTTAATATAGTGAAATAAATGGTGTTGATTTTGTATTCTTTTTTATTTTGTTGGAACACTCAGATTTCAAAATCATATTAAATTTGTTCTGAAGTCTACACCTGATATTTTACTATTTTACTCTATCTAGGAGACTTACAATAATGGCTTATTGTCATCTCCTGAATCAATCCTTTCTTGAATTTAGGAACTCTGTTTTTTAAAAAGCAGCCTTCTGCTTGATGTGTTTAACATTTTGCACTTTATTTAGACAAAACAGATTGCTGTGGAATTTGTCCTTTCGCTAATTAAACTCTTACCTTGCTTTTTGTCTCTGAATAGTACTTTTAAATGTACATACCAAGGTATGCCTGCCTTCCCACATACCCTCCCATGAAAAGAGGAGAGGGGCAAGCCGTGTTTTACATCACCTAACTCTATTGCCCAGCTCTTCCAGCCACAGCTGACAGATGTAGATGTGGGCACCAGACCCAGTGATGACCCTTCCACAGACACTTGCCGTGGCCTGTGTGACTGGCTCTGAAAACTCACTGAGTGAGACTTGTTTCTAGCAAAATGGGAAACTGAGACCTGCAGTAATGATGGGAATGGGATGGGAAAGGTCCTTGTGTAGGGTGGGGATGGGGAGAGAAGCCGGGGTGGCAGGGTTGACCACGTGGAAACGCTGGAGTCATAGGGAGAAGAAGCTGTGAGGAAGCAGCGGAGGCTCACCCACAGAAGGGTGCGTGGAGCAAAGAGAAAGAGAGAGAAGTGGACAGGCTGGAAGTGAGTGATGCCTCTGTGGAGGGCTGGCCATTTGTGATGCTTCTCAAGTTTAGATCTGTCGGTGTATTTGCAGTCTTCTTCCTTCTCTTGACTTGGCTGAGAACCTTTGTGAGGCCTTGAAACTAAGATTCAGACTAAAAATGCACAAAAGACATTCAGTTACTTGAATAATTGCATAATCATCCTCTTCAGAAGGCTATCCATGCACCTGTTCACAAACATGTGGGATGTGGTATGTTGAGTAGCTTAACCCCTCAATGAGTATCTCAAATTAACTTACATCTTTAAAGGAGCAGCATTCTAGGTAATACATAAGACATTCTCCCAAAGCAGGTCATTAAAATATGTCTGTAGCAGCAATACCTCAGTGTGCTGGAAAACATGAAAATGTACTATACTGGTACCTGATGAACACTCTGAATATAATTCATATATATGTGTATATATGTGTGTGTGTGTGTGTATACATATATATGAATTGTATTCTCATTCAAGGTGTGTTTCTTTTTGTAAGTCAGTTGCCAGCATTATTCAAGGAATAGTAAGATCATAATTGCTGTTAATATCTTAGGTGGAAAAAGCTTGTCCTTATTTTCCAAAAAGATTTTGTTGTGGGCTTTAATTGTATGTTTTAGGATTTCTCCTTCTCTTTGACTGCTGACACTAATAATTGTTTTACTCAATATTGTACTTTTTGTGGGAAGTTTGCAGTCAGCCAACATACAGATGGGTTAGTACAGCCTAAAACATTTTCTATTTTTCTTAATAGTGGTTAGGGAGAACACTTTGTTACTCTCTGCCTCTTTAAGTAACTTGATCCTTAAATATCCTAAATGTTACTCTTTGATTTTGTATGTTTAGCAGTTGTGGTTTGTCTCAAACTAGTTCTTTTGCAGTTTTTAAAAATTTCTTTGGAGGCAGTTTCCTTCTTGAAAGGAGCTGCCTTTTGTCACTTTAAATGGTGAAAAAATAGATTTCATGACCTTTTTATTTTCCTTTGGTGGAGTCAGAATGGTCTAGGAGAAGTGTATCTGTTTGTCGTTCTATCCTCACCGTTGACCGCTGCTAGTCCTCTTGTCACCCTAGGTTATCATCCACTTGCTCAAATTTGCTGCTGCTTAGTGGCTAAATTGATGATGGTTGGGAGTGAAGGCATTTAGCCAGAGGTGAAACCAACTACAGGCAAATATATAGAGGCTTCTGTGTTTCCTTCTTGATTTTCTTTCTTGAGTTCACCATCAATAAACTTTTTTGAGAGAGAGAAAAAAAAAACCAACTTCAACTCCCATGTGCCTGTTTATTTTGGAGTTACCAGGAAACCCTAATCCTATGTGAATAAGAAAACTTTAAACTCCTTTAGCTTGGAGTTGTTTTCTTAAGTAGACTGTCTTCCTGTTGTATTTTTGTAGGGATTTTCTAAGATGATGGTCCAAATCCACGTGTAAGTCAGTAGGTGGTGCAGTATTGAAGCTCTGTGGCTCTTCCCTAAGTTGGTAGGTTTGGAGAGCCTACATTTTTCTTGGTTTCAGCCAGTATTTTGAGAATTTTTAACAAAACTGACTGAAATACTATTTTTCACTGTTCAATTGGAACATAGATACTGAGTTTCTTCTCGTGTATGAGTACGACTTCACTTCAGTATCCCACTCCTCCGTTAACATGTATGGTGTGCCTACGTCATACTCTGTGAATCTAAAACCTTCTATTGTCTTCTATTTTCATAGAAACGCTAAAGAAGAAATAATCTCTACCTTCAAAGAGCTTTCAGCCTGAGGGGGAAAGATGTTTACAAGAAGGGGTTAGAATGAGTGATTAAAGACAGGCTTTACAAAGATGCTAAAGAGGCCATTCGTGAGATGTTTACTGCCCTGCCTGTGAGTGTGGCACCGCCCAGGTGCACGATCGTGGTGGGGGGAAGCGTGGCCATCTGGCCCCTGTCCTCAGGAGGGTCACACTGTACAGAAGAGATGACAGTGTGGCAAGAGCAGGTGATGGGGAAACAGGAGGAGTGACTTGTTCTACTCTGAGGAATCCTGGAAGGCTTCCCTGGGCAGAAAGTGAGCAGGGATTTGAGGAAAAGGTAAAAAGAGTATGATTAGTATGTTGGGTGAGATTAGGTAAGGCTTTGTGGGAGAGTTTCTGAGCAGAGAGCAGGGTTTAGATTAGGTTAAAATGCCTTCTTAGATCTGTGATTCCATGACCTAAATGTTTTAATGGAGGCAAACAGACAGGCATTCCTCGCAGAAAGAAGGAACTGAGTGCCGTTGCAAAGACAAGAGTCAGTGGAGAGTGTTTTTCTGTGCTATGACCGAGAAAGCAAATGTGTTAAAAGTGATACATATCATTGTATCATTTTATCTGAGCTAATTATTCAGATTCAAGGGAAAGGGTGAGAGGATGAGTAGGAGGTTTTGAAATCCAGATTCAGTTTAGGAGATCCTGTTGTTCGTATTCTTTTGTCTACTGAGAGATGATGAGAATTAAAGACAATAGCTGGGATAACCAAACACTTTGCAGTACAGTTCGTTTTGCCACTTTTGACTTCTTTGTAAGCGCTGGGTATGGGATGTATTACTACTTTTTTCTTCCCTCTGCTTTCCTGGAGGGTAAATACATTCCAGGAAGATTAACTTTTTAACTGTGCTTTTGAAACACAAGTTTTCAACTGTTGTCATACTTTCATTCCGTTTTGGACAACAAAATTTCCAAGTTTGGAATGGTGGCTCTAAAAGAAAAAGCATCATTTGACTAAGTCCTGAACCTTCTATGATAGCAGTTTTTAAAAAAATATATTTTCCAAGAAGACTGTTGAAAGTTTTGGTTTTGCAATTTACTTCTGGCCGTGTTTTATGGGAATCAAAGTAAAACTTCTGAGACCAATGATTCAAATTTGGCAAATAATAGAAAATTTGGTTCTATTTGTACTAAATTAAAGCCTCTCTTAAAGAAATTGTTGGCTATCAGTGACTTAACATTTTCTAGTATCAACGTTAAACCACCAGTATAATGGTGAACAGGTACAGAGAAGAGAAGGCCAAGAACATTCAAGATCCAGTATTATATGCAGAATAAATACAGCCAATGCTGAATTTTTTAGGTTAAAGTTTTCTAACTGAATTAACTGGAATTCATGTTCCTTCCCTTTCACATTTCCCCAACTCTATCATTAACCGTTTTAAAGTTAGTAAACTCTTAATCTACAGCAGTGTTCTTAACCCTCATTGGTGTAGGTTTGCCTGAGGATCTTGAAAAGTGATTGATGCCCAAATTAGAGATTCTGATTTAATTGTTCTGGAATTGAGTATTAGTATTAAAAAAAAAAACTGCTCAGGTGATTTTTAACATGCAGCTGAGGTTGGGGACCACTGATATGGCGTATGGGTAAATGCAAAGAGAAATTGTAAGTTCATGTTGGTCTCTAATGCTGATTAAAAGGAAGGCATTGTGTGTATTTTGTGTGTGTTTGTGTCAGTTATAGATGGATTTCACTTTCTTTTAAGTTTCATACTCTGAGGACTAAATGTTCCATGATATGATTTCGAAGAGGGTATACTGTGGAACACCAGTTTCTGCATTGTTAGTAAATATCATACTTTTAAAAGCTCCATGATTAGGAGTTGGAAGAATATACAGTTAAAAGTTCTTTCCTGCAAAACTGCTTCCAGCTGTTAATGTGATAATTATTTGCATTTTGTGACTTTTTAGAGGCACATATAGTATACAGTATGCTTAATACTGTTTGATCAATTTTTTTTCTTTGGTGAAAATCTAGTCTAAACAATCAGCGAATCATTTGGAAATCGTTTTTCACTGACCAAGATTTGTGTTAGGGCTGGACACATCGTTATACAAAGGAGGCTTTCTTAAAAAGTGTATTATCAGTGAGCCTCATGATAATGTTGAGTGTAAATCACTTGAAAGTGCATGATTCTTTCCAAAGACACAACTGCTATTGTTTGATAACCAAGCTCAGAATTTCTTTAACATCTCTCCATCACTGTCTAGATGAAGCTAGTTGTCTACCTTTGGCTTTGAGTGTTCATTCCAGTCTGGTTCTTTCCTGTTTATTTACCTTTGTCTCTCATTGCTCCTCAAACCAATCTCCCTGGTATCAACCAGTGGTTTCCCCAAGCTGTAATCATTCCTGACTCTTGTGGCTGGAGATAAAATTATCTACCCACCTAGGTCTTTCTCACCTTGATCTCTGACCCTCTCCAGTTGTGTAACAAAAAGTCCCACCATCCTGTGGCATGTTCTGGGCAGTTCCAGTCCACATTGACAGTTTTCATTTCTTTATACATTGCACGTACATAATGGCATCATTTTGGATTTTATTAAAAAGTTTATTTTCTTGCATTGCCATTCTGTTGCTCTGGGTTGATATACTAATAGTCCAACTCATTTCTGAACTCCTGAAAGACTCAAGTATTTTGGGCCCTAACACATTTCTTTGTGGGTATGTTTGGGGCTAAGTAACTTCTTATAATCTTGATACTGCAAAACTGGGAGGGGTCTTAGAGATTTCCTGGTTTAGCATACAGATGAAGGAAGACCTAGAGAATTTAATTCATCTGTCCAAGTCATGTAACTTCCTAATTCTTGAAGCTGGGGAGGAAACTCAATTCACTGTTCTTTTCATTACACGGACAATTCACATCTTAAAAAAAAAATCCATATGTTCTTCCAAGAAAAAATTAAAATCTCACGTCCTTATTTCTTGTTAATGGTAAAACACAGTAAATTATTGTTACTTAAAACAGATCAAAGCAGTAAGAGTCAGTGCTGTCATGCTCCCTACCCTCCCACACCACCTGGAAAGATACCTTGGAAGCTCTTCAGGAGCACGTGTCTCTGGTGGGGTCTGGGAAGCTGGTTTTTTTAAAACTTGAATGTTCCGAGAGGTGATTACAATGGACATTCCTTTATACTGTCGTCTCCTTATCCCTTCTTCCCTTTCCTGATTCATGCCATGTCCTCATTCTGAATCAAGCAGTGGGTGAAACAGATAAAAGATGTCCATGTTATCAAAAAACACTAAACTAGGAGCCATGAGATCTGAGTCCCAGCACAGTCCCAAACTGAAATCTTGGGCAAAGCATTTGGTTGTTGAGACTCAGTCCTCTTGCAAAATGGCGACAGTTCCTTTGTGAGGAGAGAATTGTTGTTAAAATCAGTTGAAAGTGAGCAGTTTCAAATCAGATGAAATCAAAAAGCTTTGAGCAAATGTGAGAGACAATTGGATTCTTCAGAGAGACATCCTCTGCCAGTGCTTGCATCTTTGAGGCCGAGGGCAGCCTGCAGGGCTTTATTGTGTGAGACTTTGTCTTTAATTGCTTGGAGGAAAAAATCACACACATGTCTATAATATTGTTGGTGATCTTCTCAGTTTAGAGTGGAGTGGGGATAGTAGCCTTCATCTGAGGATTCTACTTTCTGGATTCTTATGCTGAGAAAAGATTTCCATTTATTGGTTTTTTTAATTGACATATGTTGATAAGTATTTTTGTATTTTGCAGTAAAAATGTTTGCTTCTTTAACGGTTTTTTTTTTCCCTTTCTTTTTATTTTTTCTTGAGGTGGTGTTGATGGTGTTAAGTTCTTGTGCAGCATGATAGTTTGTCACTTATAGAAATCCTATTACTCCTTTGTTATGAAATGGAGAATTGTCAGGGAATGAATGGTAGGCTGTGGCTGGGTGAGGTTTGCTACCAATGAAGAATTATCAGGGCAAACTCAACTTTCATTTTGGATACAAAAAAATATTTTTGTTCTGCCTGGCAGAAGAGGATAAAAAGAAAATCCAAGCAACTTTTTGATTCAGGAGCTGCCAGTTCTCTCCATGGCTCAAGGACCGTTTGAGGTCTCGGCCACAAGTATTTGCCATTTTGGTTCAGATGTGCACCATCTTACCTCCTCGTGCGTGCTCTGCTTTCAGCTTGTGGCTTCATGACTCTCTGCTCGGAGTGATGAACGTCTTTTGAAGACTACTCATGAACTCCTCTTTCTCCAGCCCACTGACCTGTTGACAGGGCTAGTGGGAGCCATGTGTCATTACTGTTTGGAAGGCTTTTGTTGAATATGGAATGCAGGGCACTGTTAGGCTTCTGCAGGGATGTGGTAAGACAGTAGATTCTGTTGGTTGCTCACCATAAGGGGAGGCATGTAATTGAGGATCAGTACAGGTTTGAATACTGTACCTGACGATTACATTGGTACAGGCATGGTGGACTAGTGCTGTGGGGGTTAGGGGGAGCCACTTAAATAGGACCGTAAGGTGAAGAAGACCGGAAAGTTTGGGCAGATATGAGATAGGAAGATAAAGGGGCAAATATGAGGAAATGGGAGTGAGGAATCTTGCTAGCAACTAGTAAAATGGAGAAGAACATGAAAGAATGAAGGATGATGTCAAAGTTTCTAAGGCGTAAAGAACAGACATAGTAGCGTCTAGCAGGAGAGCTGTTTTAGAGTCAAGGTGGAGACAGTAGAGTGTAGCAGAGAGATCAGGGCAGGAAATAGTGACTTATTTGGAATCACTTGCATTATTCTAGAAATGGAGAGGTGATTCATGTAAAATTGCCCATAAGCTAGTTTTCTTATCCATCTTCTTAACATTATGGAAAATAGCAGTTGTATTTTATGGTAAATAAGTATGTTTTTTTTTTTCTCTTAAGATTTGGAATAAAAAGAAGCCGGCTAGAAGATATCCAGTAGGAGGTGTGGGCATATGTGTATTCTTTTTGAAATGTGGGTCTGGGTTTGGAATCACTCCAGCTGCAGCTAAAGGAAGAAAGCTTCGTTTCTTCGGCTCTTGCCTGCTCTTCTCTCTCCCTGTCTCAGGCTCCTCTCCCCTAACTCTCCTGCCCTCACTTTGGTCTCAGTGCTACTGAGATGTACGCCAGTGCCTCACTGCCACATGTGCATCAATACGTGGTTACCCAGAGTTCACAGACTTGAAAGTTCCTTCTTCTGAAGAGCCACGTGTGTCACATCAGCCTGCCCAGTGGTTCTGTGGCATGGTGGTAACGAGAAAGGAGGTCCAAGGCTACTGAACCCAGCTTATTAATAGTTATTGGGAAAAGAGCATTGGATGAGGTGAAAGAAGGGGGAGGTAATCCCAGCGCTGGATGTCTTTTCTAGGTCTCTGGTTCCTTTTTCATTATGAGAGGCTCAGAACCATCTGGTCTCTAAAGCTCTGACACTGTTTTTTTCGTACCCAGATCCATGCCCATACCATAAGCATTCCCAATAAATCAAAACAGAGTGTAGTAGCCACTCATAGAGCATATTTGTTCTTCATGTGAGATTATGTAGCACTCTTGCATTTGCCAAGGCTTTTATTTTCCTACGCTCCCCAGAAGGATAGTGTAGTCGGAAGGTCTTCAGCTGTTCAAGTAGTCTTGATAAGCAAGCCTGCCATTGAAATGAATCCAGGTTAATCTTCTCAGGAACCATGTGGTCCTGATAAATGGGGTCAGGTACAAAAAAAGGGATTCAGGGTTTGCCCTGGGCCTCATTACTAGCTCTTGTTAACTGCATTTTGGACAGAAATGGTAATTTCTCATTAAGCGTAAGAAAGCATTATCTTTAGTACTCCCTTTACTGGCAGAAGCAAAATATAGTGAATTAAGCAATATAAGTGTCTCAGAAAGGGTTGGATGAGAAAAAGAATTGAATCCACAGCATAGTTTCTGTTCTAGATTCACATCATATGCCCTACATTTGTTTAGGGGAGACATTCCTTGCAGACTCTTTTCTGTTTGGTACTAAAGGTGTTGGTTTTATAGGAAGAAACAAAAGTGATGGCAGAGCCATTATACCAAAATGTTTACCTGTAAACAGGTGGGGCTATTGTGAATTGTAATAAGTAGTCTTTATTCATATTGAGAAAGCTGAATTGTGGTTTTTTCACATGTGAAATTTTAAGGTGTTTTTAAGTCATTGGATTTTAAAGAAATTAACAAACTACCCCTCTCTCCATTTCGTGAGTTTTTAATTCCAGAGACCAAGGAAATTTACATATGCAGCTTATAGACATTTACTAAATCTTAAGATGGTTGTAGGGATCACGGAATAAAGTTACTCAGTACATATTTGTTGATAGAATGAGTGAAATGATGAATTTACTCATTAAAATGATTTTTTTGAGTTTTTTAGTGTGTGCTAGGTACCGTGTTGGGCATTAGGAATACAATGGTGAATAATTTAGATTTAAGTTCTGCCATTATGGAGCTAACAGAAATTTTACTAAAGGATACAGACAAAATATAAGAAAATAAGCAAGTAAAATAATTATGGATTATAATACATCTATGAAAGAAACATGCAAGGTGCTGAAATGGAGGAAGGCTAGGACAAACACATCAAGTAAAAAACTCAATTTTTAAAAACAAAGTAATTTCAGGGGACAGCTAAATTTTAATCATTTGCTTTGAATAGACAGAAAGCTTTTTTAAGTATTTACTTCAGCTTTCAAAAGCAAGTCTTTACCCTCCCACTTACTCTAACACATTTAAGAAATCTTACCCATTAAGAATGTAATTGTATTTTCTTTCAGTTGTCTTGATTGGAATTCTTTTACAGTTCTTCCCAAACAGTGATACATTCCTTAGAGCTAAGCCTCAGCAGGAATAATGAAGCATCTCATTTGATGTATTATTCCATTACCTATGATGTCAAGACGGTTGGTAAATAATTTCTTTTTATAGAGCAATCAGAGTGGAGGGGGAAGGGGAGAAAGAAGGATTTCACCCCCAATCTCAACAGTCTGGTCCCTAGGAAGTGATTTAGGGAGGCTCTGGCATGTGACGACTGCTATTCATTATCTGCTCTCTGTTGGACAGACTTGGGGTTTTGTTTGCCTTTTAAATCAGGGCAACACTTGGATTGTGGTTTTGCTGTCGTGCTCTTTCTTCATGTGGGAATTTTTCTAGGGCTTGTTGCAAACTCCGAGGCAGATGTTTGTCTTCCTGAGGTTAGGGGATGATTTGGCGCCATCTAGGTTGATTTCTGTGCTTTTCCTGAAAGAACATTTGCTCAGTAGTTTCAGGCAGTCACGGCAGCTGAAAGGAAGTGGGAGGGTGGTACCTTCGTGCCCCGAGCTAGTCAAGTATCTGTTAGCCTCAACTAATCATTTGTAATTTTAAGTTCTAATGATGGAGTGAAACTTATCACTCATATTTTAGGAAACCAATAGCTTTTATACTTTCTAATGAAAGATGAATTGGCCAACTGGTTAATAACATGGTTAGTCAGAGAAAAACTCACTTTAAGGGATTCTTTGGTTTTTGTTATTTTGGTGAAATACACATACCACAAAATTGATCATTTTAACACGTTTAAGTGTGCAGTTCAGTGGCATTAAGTCCATTCACATTTTAGTAGTACTTAAACTCTTGCTATGAAATAGCAGCCCATCTGAACTGATATTTTAACCTTAAGATAGTCACATGTTTACAGGGAAAAGAAACTTAAATTGAATCACAGATCCAAAATATTCTGCTGGGAAGATAAAATTGGAACTGTAATTGCTTTACAGTAACTGGAATAGCCAGAGTTCTTAGAGGCCAGCTTTGTGCATTTCAGTGAACGGTGTCTAGTCACTCTGGAGCAGGCAGTTAGAATTATTAAATAGTTGATCGATGCTGAGTGCCTCAAAAGAAGCTCAAGGAGTTGTCTGCATTTGTGAGGGTAAGATGCCCTGCACTTCAGGAGTGAGTGACAATAAACTGCAGCTGCTTCTCGTGGCTCTTACTTTGCGTTGTAAAAGGTGCTGGTGGGGGAGGGCAGAGCACGATCCCGTCTAGAGCCCTGTCCATCTTCCTGGAGGTGTTTATTAAGTCTGTGTGTGCTGTATTCCCATGTGGAGAAGACTGACGCTGGTAGGGCAGAGAAGGAAGTCAGAGAGATGAGTTCTAGGCTGGTGTTATTCCTGGAACTTTGTGGAACTTTTTCTGTAATGAGTTCCTGGTAACTTGAGACATCTGTAAAACCTTGCCGTTTTTTGTGTCTGGGCCATGAAGTCATCACTCCTGTTCCACCGGCCTGGCCCGTCGTCCTCTATGCAGCCAGTGGACTTACAGGAAGGTGTGGTTGACTGCACAACCCATCACTGAATTTGACAGATCAGCAAACAACACATATGCTCCTGAAAACATAGACCATTCATTTCTATTATTCTGAAACCTTAATTGCCTATGAGGTGATATTTACTTATGGGGCTTTTCAACCAGATCTGTCTTCTCTGGGACACCACTAAACGAAATTTTGTGTTGTCTGGCTTTTTCAACTAACCATTACTTAAAGGAAAGCTGAGTTGACTTTCTCAGCTTAAAAACTGGGGAGTTGTAATGCCTGTGGTTGGTTAGCCTCCTGAAGGCTTTGTGACGGTGCCAACCTCGGATCAGGACATGAGCATCCGAGGGAGGGATAATATTCTCGCTTACGTGATGGCCTTGTGCATCCAAAAACATTTGGCTGTATCTAGCAATTTGAAGCACCCTCCTTTGATTACAGAGGTCTTAGTCGTCTTCTTTCTTTGCATCTAATTTTGTCAGGCTTCCCAGATATTTCCTGAAGCAGTTTCCTCCCGAGTCATCAATCACCATCTGTCCATCAGAGAAACCTTTCCATTACCTCCAAACTCGAACTTGGCTGGCCTGGGTTGAACACAGCAATGTTAATATTTTTAGTGTGAATTCCGAATGGCAGAGTGGTCAAGCTTTAAGATCCACTGTGTTACCCCTTGTTCCAAAAAGGGATTTGAAGTGATTTAATAATCTACTAATCTAGTAATTTAATAATCTAATAATTTAGTAACAGACTGAAAGAAATGCAAGAGGAAATTGGTGTGAAGGGAAAATTAAGAATTGGAAAATAATTTGAGGTGAGGAACAGTAAAATTTGTCTACAGCACACACCTCAGAATCAGAGCTTTGCCCCATGGCCAGAGCCAAAAAGGAAGCCTGACCAGTTGTAAGAATCATAAGGTCCAGGAGATTAAAACTGAGTCAGGGACTCAGGAATATCACAGGTTTTATTGCTCCAGGAACCTCAACCTCAGAAGAGTTTGCCTGAATTTTCTGAAGGAGGCACTGCAGTATGTGTCTGGTAGAATATGTTGTCAACAGCAGCCACCTAGCCCGGTGTATGATTGTTCCTTGTCACCTCTCTGTATAGGAAAAATAGAGTTGCTGCTGCGTTTGTGCTAATATGAATGAGAGCAGTTCTACAAAAGTTAGGAATTTAGCGTTCCTGGGATGACTTACACAGCTGTGAAGCAGCCCTCTATTCTCCCAGCTGAGTTAGGTAAGCTATTGCTTGTTTATTTTTCATTGTCACTAGTAACTCTGGCGATAGCACCCCTTACGGCACGCAGCCACCCTTTCCTGTGCCTGTAATGCATCAGACATGGTACTAAGGCACTCACTGCAGGAGAGCTCTCGTAATCCTTGCAGAAGCCCTGTAGCTTTATCCTTATTTTAGGGCAAAGAAATTGGCTCAGAGAATGTGACTGACCCGGCCAGGTTTTCATGGCTGCCTGGTGCTGACTCCATCACCTGAGACCAAGAAGTGGTGCAGAGAAGGCAGTGCAGCTCTTTTGAGCCAAATCTCAAAAGCAGTCCGGGGAGCAGCCTTTTTTCCACATTAGCTTGTGCAGCGCAGACATGGCCCCCACCGGCCGCCGCCGTGCTGGGGCGCCTCTGTTTTCTGTTTAGCCCCGGGTGTGTTGCCCGCGCGCTTTGTGACATTCCACAGCTGGCTCCCCTTAAGACTCAGACTTGGGCATCCAGGGCCACATTAGAGCGACTGGAAAAGCAAGATTAGAACAAGTTCTTTTTTTTTTTCTGCTTTGATTTTTAAATATTCTTAAACTTTGAAAATATAATTAAATTTAATTTGGCTAATGTTACCCGGAAGGGCAGAAAGGGGGGAAAAAGTCTTCCACATAAAGATATCTGAGATCTGATAGTCTTTCTGCCATGTCCTCTTGATTAAAAATTTAAGTTAAAAACAATGTGTATATTATCTCTTTCCATCATTTTGACGGTATGGTGTATGCTGAAAAGTATCTTTAATATGGCTGTATATATTTTAAGCTAGAGGCAAGGTTACCTTTAAAGGTCAGTTGTTAATAACATCATTTGTTGAATGGTGTTGTATCCACATTCTAAAAGGTTTAATGTATGTTTAGACAAAGTGTTTGCTTTATATGGACAGATAGGCTCCCCCCCCCCCCCAACTGCCCCATTACACACACATCATTTTGGTACCTTAGGTCAAAGTAGAGAAGCTGATGGTAAGTTTTAAAGAGAGAAAAGATATGCAATTAGAACCATATTGGCATTTTGGCAGGTATTTATTTTTCCAGGGTGAACGTGCTTTCGGAAATTGCCAGTAGTTGCTAGGCAGACTTCAACAAACACAAAGGACATTACCCAAGCGTCCAACCTGGCTGGTTTCTCAATTTAAATTTTGTGATTCTGGCTCACAGAATGTAGTAAACTCTATTACTCTTCAAACTCGGAGTGCAGAATTTTGTCAGCAGTCCCACTGGCATTTGAGGCAGTGATGAAGTTCTCTCCCCAGGAGGCCAGGTGACTGACTTTAAGCAAGGGTGTGCTATCCAAGGTTGTGGGCAAGGTCATATGAACTGCCTCAAGGGTGGAGAGAAACTATATAAAGAAAACAGCTCCCTCTTGCCAGGAGCGGTCGTCTTTTCCTTTGGTGCTTTCCTTTCTGATGACTGGATTTGCCTGCCGAAGATATGCTGGCTTTCTGTATCTTTCTCTTTCTTCTGGCAAATGAACAAAATTTTGTTGTACTCAGTCTTTTACTTAAATAGCTTTTCTAGATGAATTTTGAGCAATGAAACTGAAGAAATACATGCCTTTTCTGCACTAGTGATTAGATGTGAAAAACTTAAAAAAAAAATTACTGGTTAACCATAGGTCTGTCCATTGATTGTGTTTTGTTTTGCACTGACCCCCCCCCCCCCCCCAGGCCAAGAACAGTACTATGCTATTTACTATGAGTTAGAAAATGCAGATGAGGTATGAAGGCTCAAAGTTTAAAAGACAACACCTCTTAAATGTGTCCACCATGCTATGGGCAAGATGCTGATAAATATAACTTTTCTTTCTGCTTTCCCAAATAGAGTAAACATGCACATTTGGGATAGTAGTAAGAATGTAAAATAGGAAATTTACCTTTATCTGTAAAAGGATTGAGTGACCCATTGTTTGGGCTGAAATTCTCCACAATACACTAACAGAAGTAGCTTTACCGTGCGTCCTGGTGAGGTATGACTGTCATCTGTCCTTCCAAAAAGGCTTCGGGTCTTGCAGGCTGCCTGCGTTATCTGTTTGGATATCATTACATAGAAATGAGGCTACGGCGGTTACTGTAAAGATGGATATCCTTCTGTGTATTGCTCTGACTGCTAATAGCCCTTTTTAGTTAGTCTCATGTGTCTGGAATATTTTGATGGAGGCTTGCATAGTATCTGTGCCTCCTGCACAGAGCCTCTTAGGAAGCTCACAATAGAAATAATGGGAGTAACAATTTTATTTTAGGTCATCTTTTGTGAAAAATGCAACAGGTAACCCTGCAGTTGAGAGACATAAGGTCTCTCTTGCCTTCTTCTGAATTTAATTTTTTTTAAACTAACCACTAAGGAGTTTACATGCTGGATACAACAGAAGATGTTTCTTTTTGTAAGTTTATACTCCATTTGGAAAAAGACCTTTTTCTTTTTGGTAAAAAATGCTTTATACTCACTGAAAGAAAAAAAAAAAAGCAGAATTGCTGAGCAGAAACTAAAGAACAGCCAAATTCCTCCCTGAAGATAACATACAAATTTTGGAAGCATCTCTCTGCTCAACTTCCCATCATAATTTTGCCTATTAATTTTTATTTAATTGTCACTTACTCTCTCAACTAGTCTATATTCTGTTTCTTCTAGTCATCAACTTTTCTTGTTCGTAACTATGGATTTAAACGTCCTGTTTGGTGATCATGGGATCACTTAATTTTCCCATAATAATATGAAAATATTTTACTAGAAAACTAGCATTAAACATTGAAAATTTATCTATAGGAACCATTGAAAAGAGAGGATGTTAAATTTCTGCTGCAAGAAATTTAGTGTATAAAGCATTGAAATTAGGTTGTCTTAGGAAATAGCAGGAATGTCAGAATCTCTCTGCTGCTTTAGAGTATCAGAAATCCTTGGCTTTTAGCTTAATTCAGAAATTTGAAAGAACTTACAGATAATTCATGAGTTTAGGAAGTATTTTAACGTCATAAAATACTAGTTATCTGGAATCCAGAGGAATGAATCATAGTGGTTATAGTATCAAAGACTGAAGGAGTGGTTTTCCCAAGGTGATTTTCCACACTCCTGAAAACCATCATCTGCACAATAACCTGTGTCTTTTGGCTTGTCAGCACTTTGGAAACCTAAGACTTTTCCAAGTCACAAAACCCTCTTTGGCTCTTCACAACTCCTTTTCTGTCTTATTGATGGGATATAAAGAGCTATCCTTCACCATTGCAAGAATGTGTGCTTAAGGGATTTGGGGAGTGCTTTCTCAAAAAAAAAAAAAAAAGAAAGAAAGAAAGAAAGAAAGAAAGTGTGTAATCATGGGAGAGAAGCATAGCACAGCCCTGCAAATGTGAAACCAGGTGAAATTTTCTCCAGCCACCTTTGGTCCTTCGCTTGGTCTCGAACTACAGAGAAAAGTTGACAAGCATTGCCGTGATTGACTGTTACTGTGAGTGTTGTAAACTTTTCGGAGGACACACTGTGTTCAGCAGTGTATTTTCCAGAAATCACGACATTTTTTCCCACCCCAGCTTCAGGACACGCTGAGTACTTCGTCAACTTGATCTAGTGTTTTCATGCCTTATTTGAATTTGGAAAGGTTTTCAGAAATAAACATGACATAACCAACTATAAAAAAAAAAAACAAACCAAAAAGAATCCCCGAAGATTTTGCTTGTTCAGCAAGCCACCAGGCCATCCCAGTGAGCGGTGTCACCTCTTTTGATGGAGACCTTTCACAGTAGAACATGGCTGAAGTCATCATCTGCTGCAGGAGCACGTGGTACTTGGAAGTTTTAGATGCTCACAACATATAAAAATATTCCAGCAACTCTCCTCTCTGAGCTGTGGTCTCGTACACATCCCAGTGCACGTGGAGTCTGAACTGGTACTGATCCTTCAACATTTTCTTGTGCTCACCCGTTTTAAATGCCATTTCCTTCTGCCCTTTTTCAGAGAAGCCTTTGCGTCTAAACTATAAATGGTTTTTATCAGACACAGAATTTTATTCCATGTTGTGTACTGCACTCCTGTGTGATAACCACTCTGCTGTGACTTAGTTTATTACTGTGGAGATGTCCTATGATTTTAAAGGCCGTAGTAGAGCAATGCCATGTTTAGCCTCATTCTCTGAATCAGTCAGTCTCACTCTGTCTCACACCCACACACACACCCACACCCACCATCCTGTATCTTTAACTGCCAGAGCGCTGAGGCACAGAATGGCTCTCTGTTGTTGGAAATCCTCTCCACCGCCTAAGCATAAAGCTCCTTGGTCCTTCTGCCTCTCCTCCTGATCATGTTGACTTCTGACCACTTTGCTTCTCTTTCCTCTTAGCTTTTCTTGTTTTCTTGGTAGTTCCACTACACAAGATTTGCGCAGGACCTTGTCCTGTTACCTCATGATTGGCACCGAGGACACTGAGTGGAGGGCCGTGTGTCCCTGGCATTCTGAAGAGAGCTTCAGAAGAACTGCCAACCCTGGAATCCGTGCAGCTCTTCACACTTCCTAAGAGGTGGCAGAAGCTGCTGTAAGAACAGTAGCCGCTACTACAAGCCACCCCTCTTCCCTGCAAACCCCCTTCCCAGTAAGAAGATGGAAGTGGGAGGAAAGAGGTGGAGAGTCGTTGGTGATATGGGGCTGGTCCCCATGAAGAGGTGAGAAGGTGATCTCTTGGGAGAAAGGACTTCGCAAGGAAATCTCAAAGACTGGACGTGTCTGCAAGAGGAGGCGGGCCACTGTTTTATTACCTGCTGGTGCAGATGTGCTGATGTGCCCCAATGCCCATGTGAGATTTGAAAAGAGGACTGGGCGGAAATTCTCCTGTAGTTCACTGTGGGTCCAGTAGATACCACTGAAGATAACTTGACTGGAGATCTGTCTTTCTGGTTACTCACCGCTAGTGAGTGGAGCTCAGCATCTAGAGACCACTGGGTGTTCTGCTGGTGTCAGAGGATAAGGACACGTGGAGGCTGTTGGTTTTCTCATGTCAGGGAAGTGTGCAGTGGAACCAAGGATGCTTCTCAAAGCCTCATACAGATTCCCCACAAGAGAGCCACACCCGCAGACCTTCCCTGCTGAGCCTGTCAGCCGCTGGTTAGCATTAGCCAGGGAAGCACTGGAAAGCAGTGGAGAAAAGATTGCTGATGCAGCCAGAGAAGTAAGGAGGCATTTTTCTTCCATTCCATCTTCCCCTTAATAGCTGATCTTCACTGGCATGTGCTGTCGGCTTTAATGTGTTAACTCATCTAATCCTCCCAACCACCCCAGACCATAGTTTCTAATACTGTTCATAGTTTAGATACATAGGAAACCAAGGCACAGAGAGATTTAGTACCTGGAATTTGGATCCAGGTGGTCCAGCTCCCAAGGACATGCTGTAACCACCATATTGTGTTGTCACACCATCCGAAATCAAAAGAAGTGATTTTCAGTATTTTGACTGTAACCAGCAGTAAGCAGTACATTCTACACCCTGACCCAGTACATATCTACATAAAAATAAATGATAAAAGTTTAATGAAATAACATTTACATGTAATACAACCTGATCTTTTCCTATTTTCTCTTCTGTTAAAAAAAAAAATGCTAGTTCCCACCTACTTCATGGATGCTCTGGAGCTTGGAAGAGATTTGAAGGGAGGAAAGGTCAGTGCCCCCTCCCCAGTGTGCCTTCTCTCTGTGTCGCTCTCTCCTCTTCTGTCCCTTCTCCCATGCCGCCCTGAGTTTCCTGAGCTGTAAATCCAGCTGGTCATGGCGCATGGGATTAGCAGAATTGGTTATGAGGGTGGGGTACTGCACTGAACTGGACTGAGTTTCTAATACTGAAAGTGACCAGAAATGTGTGTATGGATGCTTAGCTTCATGAAAAGAGATGGGGAAGAGGGGTCCAGCGAGCCCTGTTGAAAGTAGTGACAGCAGGGTTCATGGTACTGTCCCCTGCCAGTTGATTTCTTTGTGAGCTGGTGATATCAGCCTTTGACTAAATGACTCTGTGAGGGGCTGCAGTCTGACTGAGATGGCCTGTCCTCTGTGGGTCTTGCCTGCCATCCATGGAACATAGGCTACACTCTTCTTACTCACAGCTGAAGTGGAGCTGTTAGGTTTCTCATTTCAGACCTCAAGCTATTTGGTATTACTAGCCCAGAGCTGATTTTTATCGAAATGGCTTATTTTGCTAGTTCAGACTTACTTATTACTGCATTTATTACTTATTGCATGTCATAGTCATTCATTCCTCCTTGGTGTATAGTTTATTTTCAGTAAAACTCAGCCTGTTTATATCCTTTTAATAAGCTTTCAAAGTCAACCTGGAGCTCCTTTGTTAAAAATAAGTCAAGAAGAAAAAAATGTCTCAGTAGGAGAAGATGAAACCAATGGCAGTGAGTCTTGGAAAATTTATAAGAAGGACAAATGTTAATGGCAAAACTTCTGATAGAGTTCATTGAATCACGCTTTCTAGAGACCAAAAAATTACTAGGCTCCTCCTTCACCCCACTCCCAACTTCCAGATTACTTTTGTTGGCGATGAGGAATGCCTGCCTTGAACACTTTCCAGGCTGAAGTGATCGTGACCAGGCTCTGAGCTTTGTGACCTTAATCGCCCATTTGTCTGGGAGTTGGAGTGAAGCCAACTTCTCAAAGGGAGATTTTGGCCTTTTTTGCCTGTACTTCAGTGCTTGCATGTACTTCTGCGGCCCAGTGAGGTGGGCTGTCTCTTCTTTATTTGGCACTAGGCCATCATCCTGTATTGAGAGACTGTGAGCAGAGAAGACCCAGCACATGCCAGTATTGTGGAGGACACTCACCACATCACAGACTGGACCCTATGGGGAACCTCCAGGGAAATTGCTTACAGATCTTTTTTTTCCCCCAATTCTAATTTTTTATTGAAGTGTAGTTGATTTCTGATGTTAGTTTCAGAGGTACAGCAAAGCGATTCAGTTATACATATACATACATATTTTTTCAGATTCTTTCCATTACAGCTCATTATGAGAACTTGAATAGAGTTCCCTGTGCTATTCAGCTTGTTCTTATGGTTTATCTATTTTATATATAGTAATGTGTATCTATTAATCTCAAACTCCTAATCTACCCCTCCCTCCACTTTCCCCTGCTGGTAACCTCAGTTTGTTTCTATGTCCATGAGTCTATTTCTGGTTTGTAAATAAAATTTGTATTTTTTTTTTTAGATTCCACATATAAGTGACATGTGATATTTGTCTTTTTCTGACTTACTTCACTTAATACGATAATCTCTAGGTCCATCCATGTTGCTGCAAATGGCATTATTTCATTCTTTTTTGTGGCTGAGTAATATTCCAGTAATATTCTTCTTCTGTGGTGTATATATATATATATATATATATATACACACATCACATCGTCTTTATCCATTCATCTGTTGGTGGACATTTAGGTTGGTAGCATGTCTTGAGTATTTGTAAATAGTGCTGCTTTCAATATTGGGATGCATGTGTCTTTTCAAATTATAGTTTTACCAGGATATATACCCAGGAATGGGATTGCTGGGTCATACGGTAACTGCTTTTAGTTTTTTGAAGAACCTCCATAGTGTTCTCCATAGTGGCTTCACCAATTTACAGAGTTTACAGATCTTAATACCAGCTTACAGACCTTAATTCCAGCAACTCTGTGCTTTTGCCTTGAAAAATGGAGCTTACTTTTTAGCTTTATGGACCATGTTGAATACTATACAAATGTGGTTTCTCTTTTTGCTGGAGGGAAGCAGGAGTCAGATTTGCAGCCCAAGGAAGTGACCATTCAAGCCCGTGTGGTGTGAAATTCTCTGCTCCAATCCTTCCCTTGGCTTTATTCTTCTCCCATTCTAATTTTCCTTCTGGGATTCTCTTGATTCTTCATACAATGCTTTTGTCTCATACATGCTTTTTAAGACACCTCCAGTCCTCATGGTGAATTATGTACATCCAGAGTGCTGTTGCCACATAAGTGTAACGTGTGTTCTTAAAGCTTTAGCCTCATTCATCTACTGCCTTAAGTAGTGGTTGTGGTGGAAAAATATGTTAAGACTCCAAATTCATAGTGGGAGAATGAGACCACAGCTTCTCTACAGACCTTGAAATCTTGTTCCAGGTTTGGCAAGGGTAGATATGATTAAGATAAAAGTGAATTTTTCTTCAGATAATAGGATGAAGATGATTGAAAGGTCATGTTAATTACTCAGAGTTACCTAGGAGATTTTAAGGAACCATCCAGAGGGCCGTTCCAAACTGAGTAAAGAATTTGGACAGAAAGCATATTAAGAATTCTTACTCAACAGTTCAGAAGGTGGAATGTGAGGTGTTGATACTGAGAAGCAAGAGAACTCTTAAGCAGCTGCACTGCTTTGAGAAGCTGCTTTCCCTTTTTCAAATTAGTCATCCCCTCTGTAAAGTGAAGAAACTAGGCAAAGTGAACATAACAATCTTTCCAGCTCTAAAGCTCTGTGATTTTCCAAAGGCAACTGAAATAGAACCTTGAAAAGAGAGTTTACCATCACTACTTGTTGTGAGTAGAAACTTGGAAGTCTTGGGATTCGGGGCCCTTAGTGGTGGTGGAATTAACCTTCATCCACAGACCTGCACTGCAGCCTCTTGGCTGAATGATTGGCCTCCAGACCCAGAATACAAGTGTTTTTCTCACAATTTGCAGTATAGCAAATGAAAGTAACTGTGTGTACACACATGTATGCAGGTGTGATGATAGTCGTTACCAGGAAGGTTACCAATTCACAGTCATGTTCTCAGTGAGTTTTGATATGCCCATTGTGGGTGTTCAGTGTTTACTGTTCTGACTTGAATTTCACAGCATTACCCATTTAAAACAGTCAGTTATAGAGAGGTGCCAAGATGGCAGAGTAGAGAGACTCACAGCTCACTCTCTCCCACAAATACACGAAGAATTACATCTACAAACCGACTGAATCACACAGGACACCTACTGAACTCTGGTGGAGTGTCTCTTGTTTCAAAATACACAAGGATTCTCACAAAATCTGATAAACAACAAGTTTATACTGTATAGCACAGGAAACTGTTCAATATCTTATAGTAACTTGTGGTGAAAAAGAATATGAAAATGGATATATGTATGTTCATGTATGACAGAGGCATTGTGCTGTACACCAGAAATTGACAAAACATTGTGAACAGACTATACCTCAATAAAAATATATACATACACAAAAAAACCTTGGTCAATTATATAATGCCTTGTTACTTTACCTTAGAATGAATTTTTAAACATTTTATAGAGACATAACATTTTAAAGTTGGAAGGGACCTTAAAATCTACCTTGTTAAGCATTTTAGTTTTGTGAGTTTGGGGACAAGGGTATTTAATATTGCCTGGCTGGATGTAGCTTGCTTTTATTTGTTTTACAGAACTCTTAAACATAGTCTACACATTTGGTAGAAGAAAACAAGCACTTTGCCTAGCATGTAGTTGGAGCTTAGTTTTTTCTTCCTTTCCTCAAATGATTGTCTGCTGTTAGTGGAAGACTTCATAATTTGCATGTGTACACGTGGAGGCTGAGCTGAGGTCTCCTTGACGGCCTGGTGTATATATGCACTGGAACGTTTTGGCCATGGCAGTAAAGACTTTAACCACTAATACAAGAGACAAACAGGGAACAGATTAGTAGACTAGCCACACAGTAGCACATAGTTACTGCCTTAGAGCTAATTGTTGAGTGCTTTTAATGTGATTGCAACGTTGTATTTAAAAAGCTAGTTATTCTCTACAATGTGTATATTTAGCCAGGGTGAATGAATTTTGATGGTTTGTGCTGCTGATTGGTAGCTGCCAAATTTCACAAAAGAAAATGCATTTTCAGTGAGGAGGAGCAGACACAGATACCGCCCTGAGCTTGGCCAAGTAACCAGAAATAGTTTGGGGATTCATGGAGTTGTCTCCAAAATTCCAGGGATATTGCATCATCTTCCTGGGTCTGGTTTGTTTTCGGTTCTTTTTGAAACTGAGCCCCACTGGTGGCACAAATGCTCCATAAATCACACCCATACTAAGATTGTGCACACCAGAGGCATTTGCGGAAATTTAAAGCCCCCGTCGTAAGCATCAGACTGGACAGGTCTCTTCTGAAGTATGGCTTTAGGTCTGTGAAAACATAGCATTTCTTCAAGGTTTGAACTCAGAATAGTTGAGCATGAAAAACTGCTGAAGTCTAACCTTCATTTGCCATCTGTTCAATCCACAGTCCTGTTTGAATCAAGGTACTGTGTATCCTTTACCCAGTATTACTGCCGCTGCCTTGTTCCACTCCAGCAAGTACATGTTTAGCCTGTACGGATTTTGACTTCAGTAAGGAGACATAGTTTTTTAAATCACAGAAGTTCTAGTAAGTTTGGTCTTGCAGAATTTTCATGCCTTAATTTTTATTTTTATTCCTTAAAATATTTGCAATACTTTATTTCCGAGGATTCTGTAGGCAAATAATGTTTGTATTAGTTTGTATCCGTATTTGAGATCAAATTCAGTAATTGTTTCGTGATGCTAATAAGCATCTGAGAGATTAAAGACTTACTTTCCCATCACTATTAATATTTTACTTACGTTTTCTTAGTGCTGTCTCTGCTAGCAGTATTGACTTTGTCAGTTGTGTTAGAACTATTTAAAAATATTTTTCAATATATGGATTATGTTCTGCATGTAGACATGTAAGATTATGTTAAATATGATCATTTCAGCAGTAGTGTCAACCATGTACTGAGCAGTTACTGTGCATCACGGAGTGCCAAGTTGGTGGGTTTTCCTAAGAGCATTAAATATTGGTCTTTGATTCCACTCCCCATCCCCAAAGATTTGATTGGTCGAAGGGACAGCCTGGAGTATTGGGATTTTTAACAACCTCCCCAGGGGATTCTTTATTAATAGGTAAGTTTCTCTTTTAAATAATTTTAGATCTCCACAAATGTTGCCAAGGCCTCTTGCACTCCTGTCACCCAGATTCCCAAGTGTTAACATTTTCACTGAGTTTTCTCCCCTTTTTATTAATCTATGTAATATTAAATAATGAAATAAGGTTCCATCAACCCCAAATACTAAATGCTATGGAGTGTACCTCCCCCAAAGAAGAACACTCTCCTGCGTGCACTTATATTTACAATGACCACTCTAGTCTTCTTCCCCCTTCACCTCCATTCTTCCTGCCCCATTTGCTTGGGTGTCAGTGTCATCATGTTGGGGGTGGGGCAGAGTAAGGCAAAGGAAAGTAAGGGAAGGAATTGGAAGAAACTGTCTATTAGCTGTCAGGAAATTAGCATTATACAAAACCATCATACAGTCCACACACTTCATTCAGATTTCACCAAATGCCCCAGCAATGCCTGTCTTTCCCTTTCTAGTCCAGAACTGTACGTATGAGCCTATGTTGAATTTAGTTGCATGTCTATCTGTCGTCTTCAGATGGAACACATTCCTTTGTCCCTTGCTTGTTTTTCACATTCTTGAGAGACGATTCCTTCTGTAGGGAAACCCTCAGCCGGGACCACTCAGTGTTCTCCCCTGACGGGACTCAGGCTGTGCATTCTTGGCAGGGGTGATGCCATGCCCTTCAGAGTGCATCACGTCACAAAAATACTCCGTTGATCTGTCCTGCCACTGGTGATGTTAACTGTGATCACCTGATGAGGCTGGTGAATGCTGACTTCTCCACTGTGAAGTCACCATCATCCCCTTTGTATTTAGATTTTATGAGATGTTCCCAGATTGTACCGATATCCTGTTCTTCATCAGTCTCCACCCATAAGCCCTTGAGTTCATTAATGGTCCTTCCTTTTCAGGCCTCCCCCTCCCCTGAGAGATGCCGAATGGTGACTATTTATTTTAATTTTCCCATCTACATTTGTTAGTTGACATTCTGTAAGGGCTTTCTTTTCTTCTCTGTTCATCAGTTTATTTATTTACTTGTTTATATCAGTATGGATTAATAATTCTCATTTTATTCCATGGATTGTAATCTGATAATTTCATTATTTCGATAGTCAGATTGCCCCAGATTTGAGCTCTTTCCCATCGACTCTTGTGTTCTTTTGACAAATTCCCATCAATATTCTCTGCCCCTGTCCTGACCCTTGTTCTTTTGAGGAGAATCATGATCTGGGTACCAGTGGTGCCATTACTTCTAGGCCCTCCCAGCAGGCAGAACTAGGAAATAATACATAAAAGGGGAAAAAATTCAGTAAAATATTAACATTTAGGAATCTGGGTGACAGGAGTGCAAGAGTTCTTGGCAACATTTTTGGAGACCCAGAATACTCATGTGTATATCTGTGACTATTTCTGTATCTTCCTCTGTTTGTATAACTTAAAAAAAAATGGGTTTATTCTGATCAATTTGTAATTCAATTCCTTAGTATTCTTTCAATTTGTAATTCAATTCCTCAGTATTCTTTCTAGCCTTCCTTCTCCAGAAGTTGAGAAAACTGGCTTCCATTATCCGCAGTGTATTAATCTTATGCCCAATTAATTAAGTCTGCTAATGTAACCAATATTGCAACTATTCAGGAATTCTCTTTTCTGCCATCTTTGTGCTCCCCCGTTCCCCTCTCTCCCTGGCTGTCCGCGCACGATTCCCCCACCCCTCCCATCGTGGCCACACTTCTTTGGATTTCAGCATCTTCATGCCGGGAGGGAAGAGAAGGGGATGTAAAGAGAGAAGTCTCCCCTCCACCCACTGGTGATTAATTGTACTGCCAAGATTGAAAATCACTGTATTTAACGTGTTACGTACATTAGGTCTGATTTAAATATTTCAAAACATATATTTCTTTCTCATGAAGATTTGAGAAGATACATCTTTTTAGCAGCTTGGCTTTTTATAATTAGTCCATTTCTCCCGTAAATGGAATCGAGAGCAATTCTTATAAATTGGGAGGCTCTAGCAGGGTATTGATAGCTGGATTTTACTCTAATGCTTTTAATTTCCTTCGTGGTAGTAGGATATGCGTGATCTGGTATACTGGTAGCAGCCTGCTTCTGGCGGTGTTTTTAAGTGGGGAGATTCTTTTCTTTATATTTGTGGCTTTAAAGGGGCTCGAGTCCTGAGCTTGGATTTTTCTGATTTTTCTTTTGGTCTTTGCAGTTCTCTCATGCCTCTGCTTCTGCTTCTTCACTCACCTCGGGAGCACTGACATCAAGATGGTCCTACGTCTTCTCTCCCTGGAGTTTAGAAATGGCATTTGAAAGCAGTAGCACATCCCCTAAACTAACCCCTGTCTATCCCTTTTAGGAAATCTGGAGGGAGAAGTGGTTGCGAGCCAGTGGTCTAGACGATAAAAATCAAAGCCCCCAACCTGATTGGAGTCAAAAGAATCCTAGGAGTGATCTAAAGTGAAATGCGTTGCTGTGTGATTCATGATAATCTAAGACTTTGCATCTGTTTTTCATTTTCTGAAGATTGTTAAGTTGGTTGCTATTATCGACAGTGTTTAGGTTTAAACAATTAAAATTGAGGTGTAGAGTTACCTCTGTATGCTGTTGTCAGATTTTGCTTATTTGTTGGCACATGTTCATTCTGCAAAGGTTCTATGGCACAAGTTTACTTTAGATAATCTCTTACATAGTGGAAAATATCTGAAGTCGGTTGGAGGATAACAGAGTACTTGATGTAAAATTTCACTTTTACTTGAAAAATTGGATTAAGTATTATTGAATTTATACTAATTTCAAATCTGATACAGTTTGGATTTTAAAAATATGAAACTTGTAGTATTCGTTTGACTAAAGGTTAAATTTCATAACTGAGATTTGATCCAGTTTTAAAAGATAAAGAAGTCAAGAAAGGAAAAGCATAAAAATTAGAGTGTAGTTTGAGAAGAAAATTGGGAAAAATAGAGAACTGTATTTTTAACTTCGAGAACTTCCGTATTTTGGAATTTTCAAAAATGGCTATGAATGGGGGATACACGGTTGTATCTCTTACGTTCTGAATTCCTGCTCGCTGTGTTTTCACGGTGATGACGTCTGTGTGAGACTCATAGCATCACGCAGTTCTGTCATCTCAGCATGTGTGTGGAGTGACACCTGTCATCTCATGTACCTGAAGGAAGCATCAGGGACTGTGGAATTAGTAGTCCATACAGGCCGAGATATTGTTGACACAGTTCATGGAAATATTCTACTAGAAGCGTATAAATGTCCCAAAGGCTTGTAAAAAAAAAATTAAGATAGTGTTAAAGCAAAAGAAAAAAGAAAAAAATTTTTTTTCTAAAGTCATCTCTGTAAATTATGCCACCTAAAATAGCTTCTTCAGCAAAAAGATATTCCATTTAATTTTTCTGATTCTGGAAAGTATATTTTTTATAGGGATATTCCATTTTAAAAATGCCTGAATGAAATGAACCTTTTAAGAAGGATTTTCGTATGTTTTCCAGTAAGGATAAAGAAGGAAGTTCAATATAAGACTTTTAACTAAAACTGGGAATAGTTTTGTTGTCCTTCAGTTCTTACATTAGAAATACAAAACCAGACATCAGCTAAGTCGCCATAGCAATCATCTCTGTTTATGAGATGAATAACAGATTTCAGTCTGAATTTTTGGCAAATTCTTGAAAAGTGAAAAAAAAGTTCACCAAAAACATCAGGTGTTTTGACTAGAAATTCAGTCATTGATTATTTTGCATTGTAACTAGAAAGTGTGACATGACCACTGATGACATTCACAGCTTTCTCACTTGGGTTCTTATCCGTGGGAACATAGGAAAGAACTATTTTGTTGGTTAGACTGCAGTTTCATATGGTTCATGGTAATAAATATATTGTAAATCATCATGATAAAACAAAGAAGAGTTTGTAATGATCTGTTAAGAAGATGGAAAAAAAAAAAAAAAAAGAGTTCTGCCTGATGACCTTGTCAGCCTGTGGAAGACTTGTACTAAATGAATTTGATTGCATTTGTTCTCATCTGCTACTTTTCCAAATATTCAGACTCTTGCAACTGCAGTTGCACAGTGTCTAGAGTGGTGCTGGCTACGTCGCAGGTTCTCAGTCAGTGTTTGTTGAATAAATAACGTGCATAATATTTTTATCTGTAAGTTGGTTTTGAAAATTCAGTTAAAAGAGCAGTTTCCTTCCCCTCAGCTTCCACACCTTCCTGCCACAGATCTGTTTCTCCCCCTCCAGTTTGGCCTTTTCCAGGATGTCATTTATGTAGCATCGTGCAGTATTTAATCTTTGGCATCTTCTTTTGCTTAATAATAATCTTTCGAGATGCATCTGGGTTTCTGGGTATATCAGTAGTTTATTGTTTCTGTTCTTAGGAGAAGGAGAAATCTGTGGTGTAGATTTACTACTTTTTTGTTGTTGTTCACTCACCAGTTCAGAGGCATTTGAATTGTTTACATTGTATGGCCGTTATACATGAAGGTTCTGTAGAATTCACAGATTGGTCTCTGTGTGGCCATACATTTTTATGTCTCTTGGGTAAGTGCCTTTGATTGGAGTTGCTGGCTCATAATGGTAAGTGTGTGTTTCACTTTGTCAGAAACTGCCAAATTGTTTTGTAAAGTGGCTCTACCATTTTGGATTCCCACCAGCAGCGTGTGAGCATTTCAGTTGTTTCACATCCTTTCCAGCGCTTGGTACTGTCCACCTTTCTAATGTCGGCCCTTCTGTTGGATACCTTAATTAATTTCTCATTGTGGATTTATTTACATTTTTCTGATGACCAGTGTTGCTGAGCAGGTTTTCATGTGCTATTATTGGCCATTTCTATGGAATCTTTTGTTCAGTGTCTGTTCCACATTTTGCTAATTTTTCATTGGGGCTGTTTATTGAGGGGTAAGAGTTCTGGATGCAGGTCCTTTGTTGGGTGTATGTTTTGTCAGTATTTTTCCAGTTTGTGCCTTTGTTCTGCATTTCAAGCATTTTCATTTTACTCTTTCTATATAGTTTTCATCTCTAGTAAACTCACCCCCTCCATATGTACACGGTGATCATTTTTGCAGTCAGATCCTTATCATAGTTGTTACTGTTTTAAATGTCCTGTCTGATGCTTAAAATCTGGGCCATCTTGGGGTCTGGTTCTGTTGACTATGTCATTTGTTAACAATCATGAAAAAATATAGAATAAAATGGAAATCTTGAATGCTCTTATTTTTAGGAAGTAGTTTTAATTTCTCTGTTCTAGATTTTTTTTCCTTTAAAAATCAGATGTGTTACCAAATATCACAACTTTGGGGTAGAGGTGCTGCTCCTTTTACTACCTTCTTGTGGAACAGGTGAAGAAGAGTGAAACTGGATAAAGGCAAGGAAGACAGGGGAGAGGTGGAAGGGAAGAAGGGGGTGTGGGCATCCATCATCAGTTCCTAAAAGGCCAAATTCACCTTTTAATGTAACTGAAATGTTTAGTTGAGTCTTTATTTTGCGAATGAGAGAATAGAGTGTCAGAGGTGACTGGTATTTATAAGATCAATATGTAAGATTTATTGCTACTTAATGGCGAAGCCAGGACTGAAAGATGCTCCTGATTCAAAGCTCCATGGTGCTAAACAAGATCTTTGATCTCTCTAAACTTCCTTGTCAAGTGTCGAAGGAGGAGCATGCCTGCTTTATAAGGCTGTATGGATGAGGTGGAGATCGTGTGTGTGTGTGTGTTTACGAAGTGTTGATGTATACCAGGTGCTTGGTAAACGTTTCTTTCCTTGGTTTCATCTTGGCTTACTGTAAATTACTTTTTTTGTGGACATACTAAATAGAAAGTTGGTAGTAAATGCAGAATTAAATCTTTTATGATCCTTCGTTTTTTTCCCCCCAACAAAATGCACAGGGTCAGACTGAAAGTAAGACTTCTTTTGGAAGATTCCCTGAATCATTTCAGCTTCAGAAAATAGAAGTTTTATATCATCTTTAGATGCTCTGATTTCAGTCAGTGCATATTATTGCCTTGGGTCAGGTATGCCAATTTATACAAAAAAGCAGTTTTGAAGACTTTTCCTTGCCTTTTCTTCTGTGAATTCCTCTTGTTGTGAGCTTTTGATCTTCACTGAATGACCTTGGAAAAGAAAGGGAAAAGATCAATAAAGTGTAAATCTTAAACTTTCCCGTCAATTTTTTTTCCCACATGAATTCACAGCATTCTGAATCTCACCTTTAGGTCTGACCCTCATTGAAGAAAACCTCAAAAATTTTCTTTGGCACAACAGCCTGCATCCTAGGAATCATTTCTGAGCTTTGCACTACTTTGTTTGCCCTTTTAACGAACACACATTCCAAGGATTGCATTAGTTTAAATGGATGGTGTGTGTAACTCGAAGTTCTCTTACTTGGGAAAACTCAGTTTTATTAGTGACATTGAGTTCTTGTGTTTGTTTACTACATTTATAGAAAGCGCTTTGCTTTGGGCCAGTTACAGTATGCAAACCAGAGCCCATCAACTTGTAAAACAAGATTTCTTTTCCTTCTCTAAAACTGGTGGGTGTACCTAGTTCAATAATTTTTCTGATCAGACCAAAGAAGAATTTAAAAACTGAGGACTTGGGACCAGCCTTGTGCTCACGTAGCTATTTCTTTTTTCTTTAACAGTAGGGTTCTAAGAAGAGATAGTGTCTAGATGTTTACTTGAGGGATTAATAAACCTTTCTTTTGGAGTTTAAAAGGATTGTAAAAAGTTTTATACAGTAAAAGTCCAAGCTGATAGCATGAGCAGTTAGGAAAGCTATTTGTCTTAGAATATTCACCAGACTATATGTTAAAAACTTCACTGCTGACAGTGAGCAATAAATCATAGTTTCCTAAGCCGTGTTTATGAATATGTAATTAAAATACTTCTGCTACTAAGTGAAAACTCTTTTCTTGTGTAGTATCTACAGTAGTGCTTGCCACGTAGTAAGCTCTCTGTAAGGATTGGTTGAGTGAGAGTAGATATTGAGCCTTTTAATTTGTTACTGGTTTTGAAAATACAGTTTAGTTAAATTTTTTACTTAAAAGGATTATTTGAGCTTAGGGCTCAAGGTGTGGCCTGTGGTCTGTTCAAGTCAACATTCTCGCTTAAGTGTCCAGAGAAGAACCAAGGTGCAGAAGATGGAAAGAGGTTGGCTCCGTGGGGAAGGACTCTTCCTCTGCCTCATTCTCTACCTGCTGCTCCAAGAAAGAGAGACACTTTCGTTATTAGTGACTTAGGTCTTGACCAGCATGGGATAGATCCTGTGGTCCAGCAGTGTTTGACAGAAATGCTTCCATCCATACATCAGCCACAGCATTCCCACTCATGTCAGCATCTCCTTCACATGATGACATCGTTCCTGTGGCTAAATAGGATCTAGTACAACCCGTTGATGAGGTGGAACCCAGAGGAATGTGGGGGTGTCAGGAAGTGCAGCATGGCAGCTGAGAACCTGTGGCTTCCAGATACCTTCACTGAGGAGTTTGTGGATGTGGATCAGGTGCCTGCAGGTCTCAGGGCTTGTGTCAACAGTGAAGGTCCATCAGATACGATAAGCCACTATGGGTGGTCAGCATCTGAAACCTGGACATCTTCTATTTCCCCATTGATGAACAGAGCTTCACACTCACCTTTGGCGCTTTCATCTAAACCAGTGGCCGTCAGGCACAGGTCCAGCTTCTACATGATGAACCTTCTGGTAAACCGGTGGCTTTCTGCTTGTCATCAGTGCCTTCAGTTTCTAAGTGCTGGCAGAAGGTGAGAGTCGTGCCCCATTCCAGATGATACTTCTGCAGGACCACGTTATCTTTCTACCCATGATGAATGACTTATTCCTGGCCACTGGCACCCCCTCATCAGTGTCTGCTTGGCCCTGTTTATCTCTGATGGTGCAGGTCAGCTTGCTGGAGACCGTGTTCATCACCTGCTTGTTGTACCTGGCCCCCACCTATGCCTTGGGGGGCCACTCTCTGTTTCTATGTTGCACCAGCCCAAGGAAATGCTGCCCCACTGCACACCAGGAGGGAAACAAGGGTCTAGGTCTCACCCCCGGCCACCTACCTGCCCTGAAGGTGCCAGGGACCAGAGAGACAGAGTTAAATGGATGCCTTGCATCAACAAGGGCCGCTAGGAACGTGAGACTCAGAAGCAACACTTGGTAGACCTGTGGGTGCTGTTCAGCCACACAGTAGACACTCTGTCTGCTCTTCCACCTCTACCTGCCCTTCTTGGCCTCCTCAGTCAGCACCGTCATTGTTCTCCAGAACACCTCGGCCGACGCCCATGTGCAAACTCCAGTCCACAGCTTCTCTTGCCCCTGAAGACCAGTCAGGCTCTCATGCCCGTCCAGGTCCCAGCCCCACAGCCCTGGCAACCACCTTGTTTTTAACTCACAAATTCCTGCTGTACTTCTTTGGTTGAATTATCCCCAGTAAACTCCTTTGCAGGGGGAAAAAGGGGACAATTTGACTTTATTTTTTGAAGATACATTTTTGGTAGAATTTAAGCCCTTAATAATTTTATAGTTGCTAATGTTTTTTTGTGAAGAAAGATCTAGGAGTTTTAAGTAAAACGCTTGTGTTTGATAGTGTACATTGAGAATATAAACAGTATTCCTAGGGAAACTTAAAAAATACGTTAATAAGTAACATAATGTGACATTCAGTATGCCAGTAGTAGTTACATACTTGTTAAATAGGTCCAATGTATGAAACTAAGAAAATAGTATCCCTCAAAATGTTACATAATTCAGAGTGACCATTATTTTCCCTATATTAGCTGGAACTTTCCCCATTTTCCTCCTGAATTATTGTTTCATTGCTTAAAGTGCATTAAAATATTTCTGTTTGACTCTTTTTCTGCAAAGTACATATTTTGGGCCCTTGATGATTTCAAGCAGCATAAAATTAGTTTTCTTTGGTGACTGAACTGGTTACAAATGCCTTAGTAGTAAACATTCATGGATTCACAATAAAAGGGAAGAGGTGAAGGGAAGGAGGGAGGGAGGGGTGCGCTTGTCTGTAATACTGTGAAGTTACAGGTAATGCTTTTAAAGAAATGTGGTTTGGTTACTTAAGGCTTTTCTACCATTTTATTATAAAAAATACAAAAAATTTCAAAGGATGATGCAAGGGCTACCATATACCCACTACCTACATTCTGTAACTACTTTTTCCATACTTCCTTCATCACATGTGGATCCATCTGTCCATCTTTCTGTTTATTCGTCCATCCATTTTACTTTTTGATGCATTTCCAATGGATGTGCAGACATCAGCACACTTCAGCCCTTCACTGTGCATACCAGCAACTGGCATTTGATACGTATTCCTAGTGTTTTGTTGCTGTTAAATTTTGAGTAAGTGTAGCATTCAATATGTTTTGACAAACATACACATCCCAGTAACCCCAAGTCTTAGGAAGATATAGACTACGACTTGAAGTTTCCTCCTACCCCTTCCCCCAAACTCCCTTGAGTCTCCTATCCCACCCACTGTGGCAGCCACTCTGAGTTTTTTTTTTTAATCAATAACCTTTTTTGTTCTAGAATATTACATAAATTGAGATCTACCATATGTACTGTATGGTGTAAGACTCACTGAGCATAATGTTCTTGGGGTTTCATCCATATTGTCACGTATATCAGTAATTCGTTCATCTTTATTAATGAGTTGTATTACACTGTATGGAACCCACCAGAGTTTATTTCCTTGTTTATGGACACTGGCTGCTTCCCGTTTTTGATTATTATGAACAAAGCTGCTGAGAACAAGTCATTTACTTGCTGGGTATTTCCATTTGATTAACTCGGGGACTTGAAAATTAGTGTGCTCAAAATTGAGCTCACCTGAATGTGTCTCTTCTCCGTGAGTCCCTGTGTCAGTGAGTGGCACCACCCTGCGCAGTGCTGCCCGACTCATAACCTCGGGTGCCGTTCTCGACTGCCCCCGTCCCTGATCTCTCAGCCATAGTCAGATACAAAGTCCTGCCAGTACTGTCTTCGTGTCTACTCACTTTGCATTGTGCCATGATCACTATCCTGTTGGAAGTTGTCACCATTTTCCTCTGGGTTGCCAAAATAACCTCCTTACTGGGCTCCTTGCCACCTCTCCGGGTTCTCCATTACTTTCTCCAAACTGCGGTCAAAGATCTTTGAAAAAATACACATTCGATCACATTATTTTCCTATTAAAACGTCTAGTTGTTTCCCATTGCTCCTAGGATAAAAAAGTAAAATCCTTAGTTTGCAAGGCTCTCTGCATTGATTTGACTCCCGTATCTTCCCTGGTTCTTAAATTTCTAACCACGTTGGGTCTGCACATCCCACGTGCTTCTCACCTTAGACTTCATCTTCCTCTATCTTGGAATGTCTCTCTGATCAGATCATTCCCACTTACACAGTTGTGTTTTAGTGTCTCCTGTATTAAAAACAGACCCAAACTGCCTGTATTATTTGGGATTAGAATTGTCTGTGGAAACGGAAAGTGAAAGCAAAGCACAATGATGGTTGTTTAAGTAAGTTGGAAGATTATTTCTCCTGAAAGGATTCTGCGTGTACAGTTTCCCACTCCGAGACTGTGGCCCTTGTCTTCATAATCCAGATTGGAACTTCAGACGTTGTGGTCCAATCAGCAGGATGGAAGAAAGGACATGAGACAGTCACTATTTGGATGGTGAGACTTCCTGGAGCTGGCTAACACTTCCCTGGGCAGAACGTAGTTACCTGACCACACCTGTTTTCAAGGAAGGCTGAGTACTTATGTTAGGTCCATATTCCCAGGTAAAAACTGGAGATTCTAACTGGGAGAAAGTCAACATTGGGGTAGGCTGTTTGCAACTGCCAGACTTCCCTTAACCTCACATTCCCCTCCAGCACTGTCTTGTTTTTTCTGCTGCTTTTTATAATCAAAACTTGAAAGAGTTGTCGACTAATGATAATTCTCCTTTTTCAAACCCCCTTCTCAATTCTCAAGTCACACCAACTCCTGTGCTCGTTTTCCACTAAGTTGATTATGTCAAGGTTACCCTGACCTTGGTGTTTCAGAAATCCAAAGAGTACTTAAAAGTCTTCATCCGATTTGATTTCTCAGTAGCTTTCAGTTCTTTTCTTTTTCCCTTCAGGGACGCTCCTGTGTGCAGATCAGCCTTGAGTTTTTCATTCATTTTCTGTGACTTCATCTGCCACTATTCTGGAAGCTCATTACCTCTTATTTTTCAGCCTCTCCTATTCTGCCCATTGTCTGAATGCTGGAGTTTCTCAAGGTTTAGGTGTTTTTCGTTTGTTTGTTTGTTTGTTTAATTGTAGTAGCAGATACATAGCATAAAATTTACCGTAAAACTTCAGCCATGTTTAAGTGGCATTAAGTATATTCACATTGTTATGCAACCATCACCACCATCTACATGCAGTACTTTTCCAGCTTCTCAAAGTAAGACTCCATAACCATGAAATAATACCTGCCCATTTCCTGTACCCCCAGTTCCTTCCAGCTGCCATTCTGCTTTGTCTCTTCTTGGTGTCCTCCCTATGCGAGAGCCTCAGTTTCCATGACCTTAAATGTCACCTATCCAATTCCAAATTTATGTTTTCAATTAGATTTTTTCCCCCTTTGATCACTAGATTCTTAAAACTTTAGCTTGATATTTCCACTTGGATGGAAATCTACTTCAGTGGCTCATAGACTTTAAAAATACAACTTATCTAAAACTTAACTCTTAACTTCCTCAGTCTCATTGCTTCTTCTCCTTTCTTCATTGATGGCACCAGCTATCCAGTTATTTAAACCAGAGATGTGGTTGATAACTTAATAACTTCCTTTCCTTCCCACCTCCCCAATCAAATCAGTCAGTAGTCTTGTGCGTTCTGCCCTCAGTACACGTGGATTTGATTGACTTTTCTTCGTTCTGCCATCCTAACCCTTCTCCATGCTCCTGTCATCTCTTGCCCGGCAACTGCAGTGTCCTCCTAACTCATCTGTCTACTGCCAGTCCTGCCCCCTTCAGCGTGTTCTTTAAAACACAGATTCAGTCATGTTCCTCCAAAACTTGGAACCCTTCATTGCCTTCCTAGTGCTCTGAGAATAAGATCCACTCTTTCTCATGACTTTCCAGGCTTTGTATGAAGTTGACCCTTCTCTCTGCATCTCATCTGTTGCCACTTTCTCCTTCCTTTCTGGTCTTTCAATTCCTTTAACACCGAGTTCCCTCCTGCTTCAGGGCTTTTGTGCTGCATTGTACTCTCTGTCTGAGATGTCCTTTATATGTGTGTGTGTGTGTGTGTGTGTGTGTATAATTTTATTGAATTATAGTCAGTTTACAATGTTGTGTCAGTTTCCAGTGTAGAGCACAATTTTTCAGTTATACATGAACACATATATATTCATTGTCGCATTCTTTTTCACTATGAGGTACCACCAGATCTTGTATATATTTCCCTGTGCTGTACAGTATAATCTTGTTTATCTATTCTACATATGCCTGTCAGTATCTACAAATTTTGAACTCCCAGTCTGTCCCTTACCACCCCCCTCCCCACTGGCAACCGCAAGTTTGTATTCTATGTCTATGAGTCTGTTTCTGTTTTGTATTTATGTTCTTTTTTTTTTTCTCTTTTTAGATTCCACATATGAGCGATGTCATATGGTGTTTTTCTTTCTCTTTCTGGCTTCACTTAGAATGACATTCTCCAGGGACATCCATGTTGCTGCAAATGGCGTTATGTTGTCATTTTTTATGGCTGAATAGTATTCCATTGTATAAATATACCACACCTTCTTTATCCAGTCATCTGTTGATGGACATTTAGGCTGTTTCCATGTCTTGGCTATTGTAAATAGTGCTGCTATGAACATTGGGGTGCAGGTGTCATTTTGAAGTAGGGTTCCTTCTGGATATATGCCCAGGAGAGGGATTCCTGGGTCATATGGTAAGTCTATTCCTAGTCTTTTGAGCTTTATATATTCTTAACTTCCTTCAAGTCTTGGCTTAAATGACCCTTCGTTGGAGAGATAGTCCCACCCAGTGTAAAGTACACACCCTGTTATTGTTCTGATTCAGAGCATCCTGTTCTTTTTTAACCCCTCTCCCACTTTAAAAAATGATTTCTTCCCCTCCTTTCTCCATTTCCTGAAGTAGACTTATTTTGTTAAAAAATTTGTTCATTTCCCACAGTAAATTGTAAATGTGACCAGGGACTGTTTAAATTCTATTCACTATAGTATACCTAATGTTTCACACGATGACTGGCACATGTTTGGCGTGTAGTAAATATTTGTATGTGAATGAAAGCTGATCCTTCTCCCTGGCATGATTCATGTTACCCCCTTTGATGTAGCCATGCTCCATACCGTGGCTTACTTTTTCAAGGTAGCTTTCCCTGTTACAGACTATGTGACATCCCTTTTTTAGGTGGTATCATTGCAACTTCTAGATTTCTTTCATGAAAGGTCTTGTTCTGTGTAATTATACATTGGTAAGGGTTGTTTGGTTGGTTGTTTTCCTGACTATATGCTCAGCCTCGTGAGAGCAGTGGCTGGACCTGTGTTTGCCTGCCATTGTCGTCCCATCAGTTGAGGATAGAGTCCCACACTCATCTTGTGTTGTAAACGAATTCATGGCTGTGAAAGTATACCTCACCAACGGGTTCGCATTTCATAATGTGATAATTATATGCCATTTTATCAGATGTGGCTAGGTGCTGGAAACTGAGGATGTATTGAGAGAATCTTAACTTCTTGAAATTAGCATTTGGAAAGTTTAGTGCTTTTTAATTGGATTCTCCTTGGATCTTTAAGAACCTAAAAATTCACAAAGCAAAAACTGTTTTGAAACTTTCACTCTAAGAATCACATGAAGAAATCTGAAATACTGCTAAATGTGATTCTGCACTGTTGCGGATTAGTGAAATCCTACATCTGCATGTTTGTCTTTCCAGGTCTCCCTTGTGACATCATTAGTGAGCTACAGCCTCCAGAGAAACTTCTTTGGAAATTTTCATAATCAATTAAATTCATTTTTGAAATGTGTGAATTCTTTGACTGTTACTCATAACTTTTTATGGGCTCCACACATTTTCCTTTATCAGAAAGATTTAAAATTACTTTCGCAGAAAAATACATTTGGAGTACAGGAGATATTTTCTACCACACTGTATAAATTAGGTGGGGTAACACTTTATTTTTCTGGCATCCTCTTGGAAGGAATAATTTCCAGTGTTAATTCAGGAAAGTCTAGTGGCTTTTAAAATCCTGCCATGTGCCAGGGGATTCATGTACAACTTTGTGTTAATTGGCCTCAGTTTCCCAGCAGCTTTTAACCCTAGGCCTCCCCACCATACACCCTTGACCAGAAGTCAGGTGCTGGGCTCCAAAGCTGTCTGTTCACTCTCATTCTCCCTAAGATCAAAGCCTAGCTAGGTATAAAATACCATAAGGCACTGCGTTTTCTGATTCTGGTAGCAGCACCGTCTATGCACTCTTTTGGATACTGCCCCTTTCCTGTTGAGTTTCTTTTAATTTAACTGAGGTAAACAGGAAATGGACGGGTAGCTTGCTGGTTGTATTTGGCATACAAGCCTGTTTCGTTAAGTCCGCACTATATTCGTCTGAGTAGTGATTTTTGATATGTTATGTATCTGCCAACATTTAAAAGCAAGGAGATTTTACATACCAATCTGGTTTGGTAGCTTTTCTTGAAAAATCTGAGAGGCTGGGTGCGTTGGGCCAGCTCCTGTACATGCCCATTGGAGCTGGTGATGGTAGCCCTGGGCAGGACAGGTGCTCTGTTTGTCCCACCCCCCTGCCACGCACTGTTGTTTCCCTGACACTGAGGTCCAGTGTCCATTACCATTTATCCTTGTTGTGAGACTTGATTTTCTCAAGGTGGACTAAAATAGTTCTTGTACCCCTGTCTGGAAGTCAAGGGGAAAGGTGATTGGGAGGGCAGTGAATTCCAAGAAAATGAGAGAAGGTATATTTGTTTGGGGGAAATGAGTAATTTTCATATGTCTTTTTCTTTCCTTTGTGGAATGTACATCTGAATTAAAAGCATGCACTGTGCCCATTCATTCCCCACAATTCCTCGCTTGGCTCTTCTAGACATACGGCTGTGTAGTAGTCCATTGTATATATTCCATTCTTCTGTCTAGGGCACTTAGATTGTTTCCATATCTTGGCTATTGTAAATAATGCTGCCATGAACATAAGGGAGAGTGTATCTTTTTTAATTAGTGGTTTCATATTCGTTGGATAAATACCCAGAAGTGGAATAGCTGGATCGTATGATAATTCTATTCTTAATTTTTTGAGTACTCTCCATACGGTTTTCCATAGTGACTGCACCAGTTTACATTCCCATCAACAGTGTATGGAGGTTCCCCTTTCTCCACATCTTCTCCACCATCACTTGTTATTTCCTGCCTTTTTGATAATATCCATTCTAATGGGCAAGAGATAATATCTCATTGTGGTTTTGATTTGCATTTCCCTAATAATTAGTGATGTCAGGCATCTTTCATATGCCTGTTGGCCATCTGTATGTCTTCTTTGGAAAAATGTCTGTTCAAATCCTCTGCACACTTTTTAATCAGGTTGGTTTTGTTTGTTGTTATTGAATTTTATGAGTTCTTTATATATTTTAGATATTAATCCCTTATCAAATAAATGATTTGTAAATATTTTCTTTCATTTAGTAGGTCATCTTTTCATTTTATTAATGGTTTCCTTTGTTGTGTAGATGCTTTTCAGTTTGATGTAGTCTCATTTGTTTGTGGTTGCTTTTGTTTCCCTTGCCTGAGGAGACATATCGAGAAAGATACTGCTAAGTCTGGTGTCCAGTTGCATACTGCCTGTGTTTTCTTGTAGGTTTTTTATGATGTCAGGTCTTAGATTTAAGTGTTTAATCCATTTTGAGTTAATTTTTGTTTATGTGTAAGATAGTGGTCTAGTTTCATTCTTTTGCATGTAGCTGCCCAGTTTCTCCAACACCATTTATGGAAGAGGCTATCCTGTGTTCTTTGCTCCTTTACCATAAATTTATTGTCCATATATGTGTAGGCTTATTTCTGGGCTCCCAGTTCTGTTCCTTTGATCTATGTGTCTGTTTTTCTGCCAACACCATGTTGTTTTGATTACTATGGCTTTGTAGTATAATTTGAAATAAAAGTGTGTGCTCTCTCCAACTTTGTTCTTTTTTTTTTTTTCCCTAGAATTCCTGTGGCTATTTGGCATCTTTTTGATTCCATACAAATTTTAGGATTGTTTTTTGTATTTCTGTGAAAAATATTGTTGGGATTGCATTGAATCTGTAGATTACTTTAGGTAATGTAGACGTTTTAACAGTGTTAATTCTTCCAGTCCAGTGAGCACAGAATGTCTTTTCAGTTCTTTATGTCTTCTTCAGTTTCTTTCAGCAGTGTCTTACAGTTTTTAGTGTACAGGTCTTATGCCTCCTTGATTAAATTTAATCTAAGGTATTTTGTTAATTTTGTTGTGATTGTAAATGAGATTGTTTTCTTAGTTACTCTTTATCACAGTTCATTATTAGTGTGCAGAAATGCAACAGATTTTTGTATATTGATTTTGTACCCTGTAACTTTACTGTATGTGTTTGTTATTTCTAAAAGTGTTTTGGTAGAGCCTTTATGGTTTTCTTTGTATAAAATCATGTCATCTACAAGTAGTGACAATTTTACTTCTTCTTTTTCAATTTGGATGCCTTTTATATCTTTTTATTGCCTAATTGCTCTGGCTAGGGCTTCCAATACTGTGGTGAATAAGATTCGGCCATCCTTGTCTTGTTCTTGATATTAGAGGAATAACTTTTGTTTTTCACCATTGAGGATGATGTTAGCTCTGGGTTGTCATATATAATGTGTGTGTGTGTGTGTGTGTGTGTGTGTGTGTGTGTGTGTGTGTGTGTGTGTGGAGGTATGTTCCTGTATACTCGTTTCATTGGGAGTTTTTTTAAAAATCATAAGTGGGGGTTGCATCTTGTTGAATGCTTTTTCTGCCTCTATTTAGATGATCATGATTTTTATCTTCTATTTTGCTACTGTGGTGTATCACATGGATTGATTTGCAGATGTTGAAACACCCTTGATTCCCTGTAGTAAGTCCCACTTGATCATGGTGTGATCCTTTTAATGTATTGCTGTATTTGGTTTCCTGATACTGTTATTGAGGATTTTTTTTCATCTATCTTTGTCAGAGATATTGGCCTGCAGTTTTCTTTTCCATGTGTTGTCTTTGCTTTTGGTATAGGGGTGATGTTGGCCTTGTAAAATGAGTTAGGAGACTTTCTCTCCTCTTCACTTTTTTGGAAGAGTTTGAGGATAGGTATTAAATTTCCTTTGAATGTTTGGTAGAGTTCACCAGGGAAGCTGTCTGGTCCTGGACTTTTGTTTTTTGGGATGTTTTTGACTGCTGTTTTAATCTCCTTACTAGTGATTGATCTATTCAGATTTTCCTTTTCTTTGTGATTTGGTCTTGAAAAGTTGTATGGGTCTAAGAATTTATCCATTTCTTCTAGGTTGTCTAATTTGTTAGCATATAGCTGTTCATAGTATTTTCTTATAATCCTTTATATTTCTGTGCTATGTTTTTGTAATTTCTCTTTTTTCATTTCTGATTTTATTTATCAGAGCCTCTCTTTTTTCCTTGGTGGGTGTAGCTAAAGGTTTGCCAATTTTGTTTATCTTTTCAAAGAATCAGCTTTTAGTTTCATTGATCTTTAGGTATAAGATTAGACTGTTTATTTGAGATTTTTGTTTGTTTTTGAGGTGGGCTTGTATTGCTGTAAACTTCTCTTTTAGTTCCTCTTTTGCTGCGTCCTGTAGATTTTGTTATGTCATATTTTAATTTTTATTTGTCTTCAGGCATTTTAAAATTTTTCCTTTTGTTGTTTCATTGACCCAATAGTTCAGTAGCATGTTGTTTAGTTTCCACATATTTGTGATTTTTCTAGCTTTCTTCTTGTGATCAATTTCTAGTTTTATACCATTGTGGCTGGAAAAGATGCTTGATATGATATCAGTGTTATAAATGTATTGAGAATTGTTTTGTGTCCCGACATATGCATTTGAGAAGAATGTGTATTCTGCTGCATTTGGATGGAATATTCTATATAAATCTAAGTCCATCTGGTCTAATGTTTTATTTAAGGCTGCTGTCTCCTTGTTGACTTTTTGTCTGGATGATCTACCCCTTGATAAAAGTGGGGTTTTAAAGTCCCCTACTATTATTACATTGCTATCAATTTCCCCCTTTGGGTCTGTTAATAATTGCTTTGTATGCTTTGGTGCTCCTATGTTAGGTTCATATGTATTAATAACTGTTGTGTCTTTTTGATCATTTGTCCCCCTTTTCATTATGTCCATCTTTGTCTCTTGTACCTTTCTTGTCTGTTTTGTCTCATGTGAGTATGGCTGCACCCTCTTTCTTTTGGCTGCCATTTGGTTGGTATCATCTTTCATCCCTTCACTTTGATCCTGTGTTTGTCTTTAGAGCTGAGATGAGTCTCCTGGAGGCAGCATATAGTTGAGTGTTGTTTTTTACTCCATCTGTCTAGTCACTTTGTGTCTTTGAATTGGTGACTTTAATCCATTTACATTTAGAGTGATTATTGATATATGAGGACTCAGTGCTGCCATTTTAGCTTTCGTTTTCTGGTTGTTCTGCATCTCCTTTTTTCTTTTCCGTTGTGTTGGTTTCTGACTGCCATTTTATTTTGGCAGTTTTCTGTAATATTTTTCTCAGTTTTCTCTTTTATGTTTTTGCTCTAGATTTATGTTTTGTGGTTACCATGAGATTTGTATAAAATGTTTCATGGCTAAAATAGTCTTTTTTATGTGGATAGCATCTTACCTTCATTTATGTCTATGGGTTCTGTTCTTTTCCTCTTCTCCTTTTATGTTTTTGTTGTCTCAAGTTACCCTTTTTATGTTGTGAATTTGATACCAAATCAAGTAGCTGTAGTTTTTTTTTTTTAAACTGCTTTCCCCCCTTTAACCTTTAGGTTATAATTAAGTGTTTAACAATTACTGTGATACAGAGTTGCATTTTTCTGATTTCTCCTGTCTGATTATCACCTTACTTAAAAGTTTTGTGTACTTTTGCCTTTTCGTTCCAGGGAGAAGAGCTCCTTTCAACATTTCTTGTAAGACAGGTCTAGTAATGAACTCTCTTAAAGTATGTTTGCTGGGAATGCCTTTATTTTTCCTTATCTATGAAGGATAACTGCTGGATAGAATGTTCTTGGCTGACAGTATTTTATCTCTCAATACTTTGAGTATGTCATTCTACTCTCTGGCCTGTAGACTTTCTTCTGAGAAATCTGCTCATAGCTTAATGGGGGTTCTTTCTAGGTTACGGTCTTTTTTCCTCCCTGGCTGCCTTTAAAATTTATTCTTTGGCATTGACTTTTGACAGTTTTAATGTAGTGTGTCTTGGTGAAGGTATTTTTTGCATCAAGCTAGATATCCTCTTGGCTTCATTGACTTGTATATACAGTTTCTTCCCCAGGTTTGGGGAGTTCTCAGCTTTTATTTCTTTTTCTTTTTCTTTTTTTATAGAAGTATACTCAGTTTACAATTTTGTGTCAGTTTCTGGTGTACAGCATAATAGTTCAGTCATACATATACATACATATATTCATTATAGGTTACTATAAGATATTGAATATAGTGCCCTGTGCTATATACAGAAGAAACTTGTTGTTTATATATAGTAGTTAGTATCTGCAAATCTCAAACTCCTAATTTATTCCATCCCACCCCCTTTCCCCACTGATGACTATAAATTTGTTTTCTATGTCTATGAGTCTGTTTCTGTTTTGTAAATAAGATTGTCTTTTTTTTTAAGATTCCACATATGAATAATATTGTTATTTTATTTCTCTTTCTGGCTTACTTCACTTAGAATGACAATTCCAGGTCCATCCATCTTGCTGCAGATGGCATTATTTTATTTTTCAGGGCTGAGTAGTATTCCATTGCTGTTATTTCTTTAAATAAACTCTGCTCCCTTCCCCTTCCCTTCTCCTTCTGGGATACTCATTAATTTTATCTTGCCCTTCTGATACATCTTACCCTTCCTAATGGAGTCAAGATTTTTTTTTTTTCCAAATTTCTTCACTAGAAACAAAATCTTAGCCCTCTCTCCTGGGTAATTTCTAGATTTCTGTATTCAAACTTACTAATTCTGTCTTCCATATGGTCTGCTCTGTTTCCAGTGCTTTCTAATGTGTTTTTCTAAAAAAAAAAAAAAAGCCTCATTTACTGAGTTCTTCAGTCCAGAATTTGTTTAGTTCTTTAAAATTTTAGAGTTTCAGTCTCTTTGCTAAAGTATTGTTTCCGTTCACAAGTTTTATTCCTGAGACCATTGGACTATCTTTCTCATACATCACTGAGTTTCTTCATGACAGGTACTTTAAATTCTCTGTCATTCAGATTGCAGTATTCCTTTAAGAAATGACTTTAAGTTTGGTTTCTGGAGAATTGTCATTTTCTTTTTGCAATACTATGTTACCATGGTTTTTCACGATGCTTGATGAGTTGTTCCTCTGCTGGTGCATTTGAAGTAGTGAATGAATACCTTTCTTCCTTAGGTAACGCTTTTTTTTCCACTTGATTCTAACAATACAACAGGTTTGTAAGTAGAGGCTTTTCTTTCAGTAGATGGCGCTGTATCACAAGTTTTGTATTTCTCTTACCTGAGCTGCCTTTTGGCTATCTTGAGAATTGGCACTTGCCATCCTCCACTGCCTCTCTGTCAGTTATGTCTCCTGATGCCCTCATTGTCACTGTTTGTGCCTCTAGGGTTGCTGGTGCCTTGCTGCTGCTGGCGTCACTGCTGGGAATAGTGGGAGGGTGGGCACCTCCACCATGTCTGGGCCACCTGGGTTGCAGGCACTGCTGCTGCAGCAGGTGGAGAAGGAAGGATGGGGAGATGAGTTGGGGTCATGGATACCTCTCTGCATCCAGGGTTTTGGGGTTCATGGGCACTGTTGCTGCATGTTGAGGGGGCAGCACCAGGGTTGTAGGCTCTGCTTCTGCAGCTGCCCAGTCCCCTGGCTACAAGTGCACTTGCACCTGGGAGGCCAGAGCCTTGTCCACTGACTCTCCTGCTGCTGCCGAGTTCTCTGGTTTTGCTGGCTCAGCCGCTGTGGCTGAGGGCCAGGGTCATGGATGCTACCTCTGCTGCTTCCCTGGTCTCACCGCCTCCATGTGTTCCAGTCCACCCATTTTTAGGTATGCAGACGTGTGGATGTCTCTGGTGGCCTGGTGTGTTGGGCAGAGGAACCTTTGTTGAGTTACAGATGTTTCACTAGTTGTAGATTAAAGGGGAGAGACAGAGGGAGCATCTCATGCCACCATAATGCTGATGTCACTCCATCTTAACCATTTTTAATTGTACCGTTCAGTGGTATTAAATACCTTCCTCACCACCATCCAGCTCTATAGTTCTTTTCAAAAAGTATTGAAACTCTATACCCATTAAATAATAACTCCCTTTTGCTTTCTCTCCACAGCCCCTAGAAACCACTGTTCTACTGCTGACTCTATGATTATGACTCTTTAAGTTTCTCATATAAATGGAGTCACACAGGATTTGTGTTTTTGTGACTGGTTTATTTCACCTAGCATGATGTCTTCGAGGTTCATCCATGTTGTAGCATATGTTAGGATTTCCTTCCTTTTTAAGGCTGAATACTTCATTGTACGTATGTATCACATTTTGTTCATCCATTCATCCAGTGATGGACATTTGGGTTTTCACATTTTAACTCTTTTGAATAGTGCTGCTATGAACATGGTTGATACATGGAAGTACAGATGTTTCTCCAACACCCTGATTTCAGTTCTTCTGGGTATATACCCAGAAGTGGAATTGCTAAATCATATGTTAATTCTATTTTTAATTCTTTGAGGAACTGTCATACTGTTTTCCACAGTAGCTGTACCGTGTTACATTTTCACCAGTAGTGCACAAGAGGTCCATTTTAGCCACATTCTTTTCAACACTTGTTACTTTTTTTTAGTAACTATCCAGATTGGATATGAAGTGGTATCTCATTATACTTTTGAGTTGCATTTCCTCAGTGTTCAGTGGTGTTGAACATCTTTTCATGTGCTTATTATCCATTTTGTATATCTTTATTGGAGAAATACCTATTCAGATTCTTTGCCCATTTTTGGATCAAGTTGTTTGTCTTTTTGTTGTTGAGTTTTAGCATGCCTATTTTTAAGCCAGTCCCTGGCAATGGGAGTGACATCTGTCTTAGATAAGTGGGTTGAGTTTTGGACTCTGGGTAGGCAACTTACCATGCCCAGTTGCATGGAGAAGAGATTGTGTTCGGTTTAAACACGTCTAAGGAGCTAGTGAGATATCAAGGTGGAGACAGGCTTAAAAGGCTGCGTGTCTGAAAAGAGCAAGGGAAGGTTGTACCTTGGAATAAGATCTCGGACTAACTGATGCTGAATCTTTTAAAGAACTATCTTGCAGAGGCAGTAATGCCCAGCAAATATTCTAGGTGCCCCTTGCATGTCCCAGTTTCCTTTGGGTCTGCAGAGCTAGATATGTAGTCATGGCCAACAGACTGTGAGGGAGGTAGTGTGTTTTCCTTTTAGGCCAGGGCAGTAAAAGATCAATGCAGGATTCTTCCTGTTGTTCTCCCAAAGGGAGACTGAGGGGGCCATGGACTCCAGATGGGCAACTGTAAAATGGAAGGGCCTCCATCAGCTTGGGTCCCTGAATGACTGTGTAGAGCCAAACCCCTTGCTGACTCATGCAGGCCATTCAATGTGAGAGAGAAATAAACTTTTGTTGTGTTCATCTACAGAGCACACTACATGTGGAGTTGCTGCAGTAGCACAGCCTGCATGGAGTTTTACCTCTTCTTGATGTTTCAAGGACATTGTGCTATTGTATTGATCTGCCATTTCTCATCAACGTCAGTGCCTTCAGGGATGACTAAGCTAAGTAAGGTTGTTGCTCTAAGAAGAGTAAGATGAGCTGGGTGGTATAATGTATTGCCTAAAGAAGTATTTAATGTGGATTCATATGAATGGAGTAACTAGGCATATGAAAAATTGGAGGTTAGAAAATTAACAATCAAAGGTTGGTAACTTAATTTCATTAAATATATCAATAGCATTGCATCCCCCCTACCCCAAGCTGTATGCTGTTACACTCAAGTTACACAAATGTTAGAATCTGATAGTTCAAATGTAATAAATCTCTATAGCTACTCATGATGTCATGTAGAGATCTGCGTAATCCTTCTGAACAATTATAATAAAGTGATACTTGGAGAATAAAATAGCCTGAAGAATCACAGATCATTATGTCTCAGGGGAATCAAGAAACCAAATTTTCACTAACATTGTAGGCCGTCATGAATAACTCACTCATATGCCCTGAAAATTCTCCTTGGTTTGGAGCATAGATCAAAAAGTGGAAACTAGATGTTTTTCTTGCCTACTAAGTGTTTTTACATAATTGAAATGAGTCCCAACGTTTAGAAATAAGGAGATTTAACACAAAAATCTGGCTCATCTTTTAAAATGAGTGGGCGTGCTCCCTTCCCCCACGGCTGTGCCAACCATAGGCCGGAAAAGAAATGACAGAACTTAGGTTTCCCACTTTCCACAGCCTGTACTTGGCCCAGCTTGCCCCTTGCTGTACCTATCCCACCGCTTCAGACATCTTGGTTGAGGGGTGGGTTTCCTCTATCATAAAGCAGATATACCCTGGGGGAATTAATCCTGTCTGTGGTCTAGAATTGACTTTCATTTAATGAATATTCACTCAGTTCATTTATTCTGATAAGCATACTCCTCAAAAATACCACGTTTTGGATGAGTTAAAGGAGCCTTTGTAGATGGAATGGCCATACTGTGTAATCCACCGAGTGCTATGTAACTGGAAAGACTTGTGTAAAGGGAGTCTCCTCTTGCCTTCCTGATGCCTCCTTCATCACTGCTGACTATGTCACCACTGCTTATTGAGATCCCTAGTGCAAGATTCTCATGTTTAAAGATGGAGAAAATACAGTTGTTGGCCACCAGGAGCCGAACTCATTGGTGGGATTGGTTACATAAACGAAGAAATAAGCACTATAACATTGTTGCTACAGAGTCTGAATGGGGAGGGGAGAGAGAAGGCTGACCTCTGACTGGGAAAGTTGGAGGAATTTTCACAGTGGAGGGCACATTTGAGCTAGGTTTTGATTGATAAGTAAGAGTTCTCCGAACTTTTTGAAATAAAGTAGCTAAACCTGCCTACAGTATAAACAATTTGAAACTCCTTATCAGTGATTTTCAGTGGGGCATAAAAGGTCGTCCTCACCTTGTACCAGTGATGTGGGACCCTCAGAACGACTGTGCAAGCTGAAATCGTGCGAAGCCCTTTTAGCAGTCAGTGGGAAAGTGGAATGGTCTCCAACCTTTAAAACTTTGTCAAAACATTAAAAAAAAATCTCTTGTCAGTCATGAATGTATAGGAAAGTGGAAAAGAATAGAAAAACTGATACTTACTCAGAACACCTGATTTAAACATTAGAAATACTGAGAATGTGTTTTCATTTGTAAAAAAAAAAAAAGCTTGTCAAGAACTTGTCGAGTTGGAACAGTGCTGGCTTTCTTTTTGTTGTATAACTTGCAGTAGGGAGAGAGTATTTTCTGTGCCTCAGTAAAGTGTCATAATCATACATCTGGATCAGATTCAAATATTTCATCCTTTGTACTTTCAAAATTGTGAAATATCTCCCAGAGACTTTTTTATGTGAAGTGTTTTGCTGGTGTGTCTTCCCCTGGGACATCTTAATCCTTTTTGTCAGAACAGCTTTCATTCTTTACGTTGATACCTCTGTCCTCGCTGAGTTCCTGTGTGTATTCAGAGTCTCTCAGACATCGGCAGTGTCACCATGCCCCGTGTCAGCTGTTGATCTTACACCCATTGACATTTGATTCAAATTTCAATTCCAGCCGTATAATTTTTTGTTTCTTTGCTGCACTTTCATCTTTGTTGGCCAGTTTTCACTTTTGGTTATCCATTTTTCATAAATGTCACTTGGTTTTACCACTGGAAGATGAGAGTTCAGCACAATTCCTTGCTTTGCTGTCTGTGCGTGAACTGATGACAGATGTCCAGTGAATAATCACAGACAGACTCTGAAAGAAGCACCATGATTGGTCACTAGTCAAGGTGAGCATCTGTTATATATGTAATCATTTGTCTACTGAAGAGCTGGCAGTGGAATTTGTAATTTGATGCAACCACTCACAATCACAATTAATATACTGTGGTAACTGTAATGTAAACTTGTGTTGTTTGAGGGTTGGTAGTGTTTCACTGAGCTGTGGTAACTGAAATTCATGCATGTGAAAACCGTGCAAAGCCAGGACTGTCTCTGTGAATATCTTGAGTCAGTTTTCCCACCCTTTGTTGGAAGTTCAGCATCTGGAGTGCTGGCCGCTGGGTGTCACTGTGACAACCAAAATGCTTCCCACGTTCTCCGTGCGTGGGGATGAGGATACTTCCCTGGACTGAACCATTCTGGAGCCATCTATGAGTCACTCTGTTATTAATTGATCAGAGTGTTGAGGGGCAGCCCCTCACTGCTAGTGACTGTGTCAGTGTGGCAGAGTTCAGACGGTGACCTCCCCACAGTGTCTGGTGCCTTCCACTTTCTTCATAAGCCAGGTGAGGCAGAAATCGCCCTTGTGCAGGGAATCATGTGACTTAGGATCGAGCTGGGCTGTGTCATGTGCCTCTCTGCTGCTTAACCTCTTTGAAGCCTGATTTCAACTGTGAAGCAGGTGTCACACGTCTGATTTGCAAGATGATTGTGAGGACTTGGGACGTGTGCGTGAATGTCAGGCAGATGTGGGCAGTTGTTCTGGGGATGATGAATCATTGGACATTTCTTGGATTTGGAATGAAATACAACAGAGGCTTCAAATGTCTCAGTAAAATAAACATCCTCAGCTTTGAGACACCGCCTCGTGTGAGAAGTTCACTGCTTTCCCATCCCCACTTTTCAGCGTCTTCTAATTGGCTTTTTTCTCCCTTAGCTCCTTTTATGGTGTGGTTCGGCAAATTGACTCATAATCCCTTAGTGCACGAAGTGACTTGAAACAGCCTTCTCCGTGAAGGTGGACCTTCTTATTGTTACAAGGAAAGCAGAGCACACATGAGCTAGTCTTTTGGAGACGCAGCTGCAGATGGCTCCCAGCTGGTAGCCATTGTGGGCGATGAATTTTCAATAGTTTAGAGTCTGAATGCCGAGTGTTCTTTTCCTGGTCCAAGAATAAATGGTTCAAGTAAAGTCAGCATAAATAGACCTGTCTTGGGTTGATCTGAGATCCTGATTATTTACCTGTGGATTTTTCACCTTACGTCTGGATTGAAGAATTGGGTGAAATAAGCACGTTAGTAGGATGTTGTTGGTTTGGCCAGGGTTTCTTTCACCTGTAAGATATTATCCTATAATTGCTGCACAGACTTGCAGGATGTGTGGTATAGAGAACACTCATAGATACGTTCTCTTTCCACATGGTGTGCTAATCCGGAAGTTGTTGGCGATGGAATACAACTATTATAACTTGAGCATTGAAGGATTTAAGTGGAATTTTTAAAATCATGAATCTACATGAAGGATTTGATTAGATTGTGCTTATTTTATTCTAATTTTGGCAAGTTATTTAAGAAAAGTGATATAATTTAAATGATTGCATGTAAATCTGAGGTGAAATTTTTTTCAATAGCTGATAGAACTTGCTTCCAATCAAAAAACTTCTGTATTCCAGCTTCTGTAAACGTCACTCCCCCTTCCCACTCTCCTTCCCTTACTCCCCACAGAAACTGAAACCAAAATAAGAACATAGGGTCCCAGGTTTATTAGGTACCTTTTTAATATAAAAAGCAGTGCTGCTACTCTTTGATGAGGAAATATTACTCCTTGTTTATGAAAAGCAAATATGAATTAGAAAGCTAAGATGACCCTTTAGGTTCCAAAGCTGTTACCTGTCCATAAGATTTTATCTTCATCAGACTTTCCACGATGAAATGTAACCTTAAAAATGAACTATAAAAGTACCTGTTCTTTCTAATGTTAACAATCTTAATTTTAATTGCTGTATATATTCCAAAATTGGTTTTCTTTGGTCAGATACTTTCATTACAATGAATATTTGCATTTCATCATATAGGAGATTAGCATAAGAATTAAGTTCCATTTTAATTATGAATCCCCTGTAAATAATGAGTGCAGTAAGTCTAACAATAGAAATTTAAAAGTTATTTTTCAAAAAGTTACATTTTTAGATAGGCTTCTCCAAAATTTCCTCTCTCCCTGTGATATACAGGATTGCTGCCTGTTATCAGAGAGCAGCTAAAGAAACCTAGCAGAAGTTGGTAGGATTGAGAAGGGATTCTTTTGACAGTGAAGATGTCCTGAAGTTGAAACTGACCAGTTTGAGATGTCGTAAACATACAGCCTCCAGAATGATGACTTAGAACAAGTCTTTAAAATATTCAAGATGTCTTTTAATGTTTATTGAGAATGATTCAAAATCACATATTTGTTCTTGGAGCTTTGATTTTGTAAAGGTGGAAACCAGGACAATAATACAATTTAGGGGGAAAAGAAACTAGCTAGAACTCACTTCGATTTTTTTTCTTTTTTCCTGAGGCAGAAGATAGTCATTTTCTCCTTAGAGGTTTTGTGGCTTTGCATACCTAGGCATTCCTAGCTCAAGCAATGTCAGGGTATGTGTAGTTTTAGTCTTGAAAGGAAACGTTAGTCATTTTCAGCATGTTCCCTAGCTTTCAGTTCAAATTTCACACAATGGGGGGCATCAGCATCTTATTTTGGTCAGCGTTCGCCACTTAATTGAGTTATTCCTTGAATGCAAACCGAACACTTTGGACATCATCCTGATTTGCTTAAGAATGAGGGTGTCTTGTGGGTTTCTGGGAATTGATTTCTCTGTGAAGTTCTGCAGGAATTAATTGGATAATGGAAAATGGAGACTATCCTCTTGAAAAGGTATCATTGTTTCCATGCATTATAAGATCTATAAAATGAACTGCTTTTAGTGTCCTGTTTCCATGATTTTTTTTTTTAAATGTCACTTGAATTCTCACGGTTATCTGTTAAACCTGTCTCGATTTTGTGAGGATGGTGAGACGGCCCACAGCCCCTGTGATAGCTGCTCCTGCTGATCTCCTTGCCCAACGTGCTGACCCATTGGATGTAGTGGTAACTTGTTGCATCCATAGCCCAGTCTACTCAGTGACTTACACATCATGTGTGTCCACACCCAGGCTCTTGTTCAACTCAAAGACATGGCCTCTTTGAAAAGAAAAGGAAGCGCTTAGGTCAGGGTTGTCTGGAAGCCCTGGGACCTCTTTTTAGAAACATGTGGAACTGACCTGTAAGCTTTCTAGCTCTTTTTGCCCCTAGGAGGAATCCTAGCTTTTTCTCCGACCTTCACTCATTAGCTGCTTTATTAATGTACAGCATCCAGAATTACGAGTTAAAACAAGAATCTTTAAAATGTTTAAGGTGTAATTTAATGTCTGTAGGACATGATTCAAAATGAGTAGTTCTTTGAACTTTGGTTTTGTGCAGGTGGAAATGGGCCATAATAAGATTAAAAAAAAAAGCTGGAACTCACTTCAGGACTATTTTGTGTGTATGAGACATGATGGTAATTTTTTTTTTCTCAGAGGTTTTGTGGTTTCTTTGATTTCAGCCACTGCTTCCTGACCTCCCCTTTTCCAGTTCCCCCATCTACCTGTCTTGATGACCCTGTAGGGTATCTTTTTAAGCATAACATGCTAGATACAGAGCTTCTGACCTGCTTGGTGCCCTCCTTTATGCCTCTGAACTCCCTGACCCCCACCCTTACCCCACTTCTGCCAGGGGACATGGCTGCCAGCTCCCTGTTCCAGTAATTCAGTGTCGGTCCTGGGGTTCCTGGCCCAGCCTCCACCCACACTTCCAGCGGAGACCTGTACTCCCCCTCCTCCTGATCATGCTCTCTGCTGCTGGTGTCTCCTGTACCACTGCTCCTCCCACAACTGGCTGTTGTGAAAACCAGTTAGCAGTGTGCCATGTCTGAGCTGTAGAAACTGGCTTGGGGTCACTGTAGATGATGATTTGAAAAGCTTCATTGGTAAATTCCTATGCGGAATTTTGACTGCCTAAAAGTGAAGTATGGCCCCTTCCCATTTGTAGTTAGCCTGCCAGTTCTCAGAGTTGACGCCTGGCAAGTGACAGTGAGCACAGGCCGCCGGTGGCTCTGGTTTGTGTGGGGTCTTCAAGTCTGTATTGCGCATGTCCATGCACAGAGCCATAGAAGGGTGGTGAAGATGAGGGACACACTCCCTGGCCTGGATGCATAAGGTGAGCCTTGAAGCAGCTCCGCTGGCTGCATGAATCACCCTCAGGCTTGCTGGGGTACCTGCCCCCTCTTCTAGACCTTTCTGCACGCATTGCTGTTCTGCCTTGGTCGCTTTATCCCCCCTTTCCCCAGCTAGCCAGCTCTTTCTCCTCCTTTAGGTGACAGCATTAGCGGCATTTCCTTGAGATAACGTTCTGTGACTGTGCGCGACGGGGTCAGGATCCCTTCTGTACATCATACTGGCCTGCCCCATTCTGAAGCTCGGCGCACATGGTACCTAACGGTGGCTTAACTTGTCTTTTCCCCTGTTAGACCACGAGCACTCCCTTGTTTGCTGTTGTAGCCCTAGTACCTAGGACAGTGCCTGGCCAGGTGTCATCAGTAAGGAACGAACACAGCAAGGGTGTTACCCAGCACTCAGTGTGTGCCAGGCTCTGTGCCTGGGGTTTCCCACGTGTTTCATTATTGAAATCCAACAGCAGCTGTGTGAGTAATTAACTGTATAGAGGAACAAAGCGAGGCTGATGAAAGTAATTTGCCCAACACGGTAGCAAGAAGGCGGCAGAGCTGGTCTTTGATTCTTGAGCCACGTGCCCTTAGTATTTTAAACACAGCGATGAACAAATAAAGGGGTGTCTGAGAAGGCATCCAATCAGAGCTCCAGTGGGGGCTGCAGCCTAGTGAACGACCCCCGAGGTTGGCCTTGGCTGGCCACAAACAATCAGTGGAGTTGGTTTTTTCCTAGTCATATGGGAAAGGTCAGCTACAGGTGCCCAATTCCAAAAGTAGTATTTTTTTTTTTCTTTAAAAATTTTGACATTTACTGCAGCTCATCGAATTTTGGAGATCACGTGGTACGGAACGATGGAACTCTGATTTTAGAATTAGGGATACTAAGTACTAAGCTTGGGATATCCTCTCTTCCCCTCATGGACAGTCTTGATGTGGGTAGTTCGAAAGTAAGTTTTTTGGGTCTCACTTCTTCACTGCACAGTAGAGACACTGGACTGGTGTGAGGTTTAGAGGGAGTGTGTGTAATGAGGCATTTTGACTTGGTGACTATTACCTACTGTTAGGATATTTTCTGTGGCACATTATTTTCTGTCATAGAGCATCTATTGGTGTTTAATATAAAGAGATGATCACATGCAGGGTAATTTCTGCAAATAATTAAGATTTCAGAAAGTTATGTCTTCCAGCAATATTCAACAAGGAAGCTTCTCTATTACAGTATTATAATGATGGCACTGGACATAGTTTACTGGTTTAAATGGCCAAATTATTTAATTAAGAAAAAGTATATAATTTTCTTCCTGCTCCCACACCAATAGCATCATAGTGAGATTGTAATTCTCCATTTTATCTCTTAAGGTGTCTTAGCCAACTTAGAGGAAAATTTTGAATCTAATTTTAGTCACTTTGGAGATGCACGTACAGTAACTGGAACTAATAGGTGATAAAGTGTGACCAGTGAGAAACCCCTCCTACCTGGGCCTTCCTGCCCTCGTTCAGTGACTAGTGAACTTGCCCACAGATTTGCGTTTACTTGGCTTTTGGGACTTGAGTGATTTTGCAGGTTTTATCTTGGAGAACCCTTTACTAACGTCCCCCCGACCCCGACCTTTCCGGAGAGGAGCCGGGGCCCCTGGTGCGCTGGTTCTGTGTGGTACCCAGCCCGCTGCCAGACAGTCGCCCTTTTTTGTTCCTCCGCATCCCTGACTTGACTGTGAGCTTGTGAACACAGGGAATCGTTTCTTGTTGCTCTGGGCCCTGGCACCTGTGGCACCTAAGGAGGCTTTTGATAAATATTTGTAGGTTGTTAAAACCAGACAGTCTGCCCAAAGTACACACATTTGAAAGAGCTAGAGGCCCCGTATTCAGTGTAGTGTGGTGGCTGAGAGAATGGTCTTTGTCTGCGCTCTGGGGCTTTCCTCCCCGCTGCTTCCCTGCGGCTGTGTGGGGAATAAAGGAATCTACTTCCTCAGGGTGTCGTGAGGATTTATGTACCCAAATGTGTGCTGGCTATGTGCAGGGTAGAGAGCTTTTATTTTGCAGAGACAAATGATTAACAAAGAGAAAAAAGGAGAATTTCAGATTGTGATGAAGGTTAGGAGGGAAACAAACACAGTGAGGGGTTGGGGGATGGGGTGCGGGGGAGGGCGTTGGGAGGGTGGTGGGTGGGGACGTGAGGGTAGGTGCACTGCCCTGAAGGGGACACTGGGCACATTCTTGGGGGGCCCAGTGCGGCTGCAGCAGAGGATGTGGAAGAGGATAACATTTATTTTATTTTAAAATGTGGATTTAGAGTTAACTGAGCAATTTAATGGTGAAGACAATGAAACACGTTAACACGGACAGTGTAGATGGGAAGAGAAGAGGCAGGGGCCAGGTCTGTAGGATGCGGGTGACAAGCTTACCTACCTTCAGGGCCAGACGGGTACCTTGACTTTGTGAAGATAGTGTGAACTCACTTTTGTTTGCCAATTTTTAATAGAGACAGGGGTGCAGGGAAATACTTCTCCAAGACAAACGGCAATGCAAACACCATGATGAATGTCAAGTTCTGTGCCGGCACCCAACCCATTGCCCTGCAAATGTGGTGATGATAATGGCACTTGGCTCTTGATCTCATTATGGGAGACCCAGCCTGCAATCTTCCGACCCTGAGTGAAGGGGGCATCTAGTCCTCAGTGCCAGCTGGGTGTGGCTGGGTAGGAACGTGGGCTCCAGGTACTGAATCTGCCACATTTTTCCAGAGAACCAGAATCTGAATGTCTATGTGAAATTCCCAGGTTTAAGAATGTTGGCTCACATTAAAGAAAGAAAAACTTTATAATGGGTTGACAAAATGCATCTGTGGGCTGCCCATCCGAAACGTCGGCTGCAGGCCCTCTTCTGCTCTGATCAAGGGGATTAAGTGAAGTATAGTGCACGTTAACATGCTGACCCTCTCACCTTGTGCCCAGTGCATAGCCAATACCGAGGGGAAAGGGTGCTTTTTATGCATCGCACTGTTGGTGCGTTTCACTGCCTTCACCATTCATTTGTTTTGTTAACTCCAAATCTGTATTAAAAGATAAATATTCTAGTGATTAAGTGGTAGTTGCTGTCATTTGCCTACTAATTTGTTTAGCTGTTTGCTCTGTTAGATTGATTAATTTTATATTCATGGTATAAAAGTAAATATGAATCTAGGCTAATTCATGTGATAAAAGTGGAGAAAAACAAAGGATGAGTGTGTTTTGGTTACTTACTCTTCTCATTTACCGTCAACATTCTCTGCTTTGCACACATGACTTTCATCCCTGCTCTGGGGCTTTCGCACATGGGGGTCTCAGGTCCTCTTGGCCAGTGTTAGCTGTGTGTAAGTGGGAAAGAACTGTGGCAAAAATGCTATTTTAGACCAGGCGAAAGGTGATGGGGAGTGCAGCCTTAGGATGACGTGGTGTTCTGTTTAGATGCTTTACGTCAGTTTTAATGAAGTACAAATGTGCCCATAGCAAGTCACCCCACCCCCCGAAAAAAAAATCTTCATTAAGTATGGCCTAACCCACGTAGTTTTGTATTACAAGGATCATGTTTGGTGTGTTGAAATCCACTGGCGATTGTCTTGGGGAATTTTATTCAGTGTAAGCATCTTGAATGGTTTGGCATCAAACTGGGTCAGTTACTTATTCGTGTACTTTTTGGTCTTGACGTTAAAATTCTGGGGCATCACAGAGAGGAACATGGGGAGTAACAAAATATAGCTGAATATTTTAATAGATTAAAGGCTTATAAAAATGCATCTCTTTTTTCCCCCCAAGGGTTTATTTTTTTGCATTGTTTTAAGAGAAGATCATTTTGTTGCATCAACATGAGGCTAAGGACTTGAAAATAATTTTTGAGGGGAGAAATCTTATCTGTAAATACAAGCTCTTAATTGAATCAACATTTTTCTTCTCATTTTTGTTACAGATTATGGAGGAAACAAATACGCAGATTGCTTGGCCGTCAAAACTGAAGATTGGAGCCAAATCCAAGAAAGGTAAATCATGAGAGATGGAGAAATTGGTAGTTTTGATAAAGGAGACTGTGGAATTCTTGCACGTTTGCCAGGGAGAAAAATCAGCCTTTATCCTTACCATGTTTGTCCCCAAATATTTGTTAAATAGCAGTGCTTTGGGAGGATTATCATAATGAAAAACAATGTACAGCCTTTTATTCGATAGCAGAATGATATTTTAAAGTATTTTATTATAATAGAAATGTTATTCCAGAAAATGCCATAGCATGTTATGATTTCAAGGATGACCACGAGTCATGGTAACTCTTCACAAGTAATCGCGTGTTTTCAACACATGAACTCACACTGTTTACATTTTAGGCTTCCTTTTTCTGTACCACACAGATTTAATAGCTGATTATTTTCCCTTCCAATATGATATGAACTTAGTTTCCTTTCTCGTCGGCTTCTTCTCTTTCTCTGTCACACAGTGAAGAACCCACTAGACTTCTCTTTCAGGCTGAGCATTTCTCTAGCCTGGCCTTCCCTCGGCTTTAACCTAGAGGACACTCACGCACACGTGGGTGGTCAGAAATGGAAGTATGGGACCCTTAGTTTTCTCGCAAGGTTACATCGTATTTTCAAATGATCTGCCAGTATATATTTTTATGGATAGTTTTTCTTTTCCCAGCATAACCTCAGTGTCAAGAAACTTGGTTGTGTGTAATTCATTAAAAGATGCACGTAGTCACTAGCAGATAATGGAAGCTGCTACCATCAAGCAGTTTAAAAACCAGTGGTTGTGCAAGCTGGCCATCATCTGCTAGCCTTTTTCTTGTTGCTGTTTAGTTTTGTGTTTGCTGTCCCTTTTCCCTGTGACTTTTCATGCTAAATGATCCTAAACACTGCAAGATTTGCAACTTTTTTTCTTTTTGTCCAGATTCCCTTCTTTTAATCTCACGTTGTTAGAGTTACTCCTCACATAGAGTGTAAGTTACTTTACAGCTATTGCTGTGAGTGCTATTAACTGGACTTCAGTGCACTGGAATTCCTACTGAAGTTCTGACCTTGTTACTATCTTTTTTGTGACCATGGTGGTAAGAGAAGGGAAACTTATGTGCTCAGCCATCATAAGAAGACATGGTGAATTTCTGAGTGGAATTCCACAACTTTGTGGAAACCTTGCATTTGCCAAGTGCTGTTGGATAAGTTTCTCACCTAATCTTCAGTGTGCTGAGTTGCTGTAGACTCACTCTGCAGGAGAAACTGCCTTTAGTGGGCTGTCTACCTGTTTGGTTGTTTGTGGCCATTCAAAACCCCTGGCCTGCAACTTGAATAAATTGTAATTTGGACATGTCCTGTTGTCAGGTATTTTAACTTAGAGAATGAAATGAGCTTCATTACTAGCTTAATAAAAATGTAACTTGATGTCTCCCCAAAGAAAACCCCCAAGGAAACAAGAATATTAAAACAACCTCAGATAATTTTGGATGGCTTATTCCCTTGCGTCACCCACACTACAGTTTTCCCCCCACGATCGTGAGAAATGGAGAATTGATTCATTTTTTAATTTAAAATGTGGTTACAACTTTAGAGATGTTAAATAATATGGAGATGAATGGATTAATGTTTTAGATTTGTTTCCAGTCGTTGACACATTTAACCCATTCAGAAGGGCCAACTATATTCCACATTTTGATTATACATTGTGCTCTGAAAATAAGAATATTTCAGCAGTACATTTGAGGGCATTTAGCATAATTTCCACATGGTTAAAGTTAACCTTTGGAATTATGCCTAAGAATTGATCCCTCCAGGCCTGGGTCTACAGACATCATTTTGTTTTTTTATTATTTATGAAGTGCTGTGAATGTACACAGTACTGCACGATGAGCAGGATGTGCCAAAAGAGAGAGGCTGAGTTCAAGGAAGGGAAAAAGAAATCAAAAGTTTTCCTTAGAGGAAATTACTGTTCAGAGTTTACTTGAGTTGCTCTTATTACTTAAACATACAGCTGCTGAATCAGTTCTTGGCTAACATTCTTGATATGATGAATATTCCTATATTATTTTTAAAATGGTCTTGTTCAGAGATGAAGTTTGTTTGACTGCAGTTTGTGGTTAGTGAGAATGCCATGCAAATGGCAGGAGGAACCTGAGGAGGTAATGGCTTGCCCTTTCACCGATCGTGGCTGTCCTTTCTCACCTCTGAACGTCGTAGAGGAAAGAGTTAGTGGTCTTTATTTTAAGCCTTCTTCATCCCAAACTATTATTATTTCATGAGACCAAAGAATAGAAATGTATCTAGGGCCCCGTGCCACGTTTTGGATGGTTATTGAATTCTGAGTCCCAGGGTGATGTGGAGATTTGGAAGAGACAGGCGAGCCCTGGCGTGCTGGAGAGACAGTACAGCCGTGTGTTTGTGTTGTACCTCACTTTCTAGATTTATGATGCTTACTGGTTGAATATTTGAGCCTAGACAAACATTTTTCATGGCTACTGTTACCATAGTCTGTCCCTTTCTTTACCTTACTGGAATTAGTCCTGTGTTTTTCAAATGAACTTCTAGTAGTCCTGTCCCAACTTTATATTTTTAAGTCATCAATCTTTTGTCAGAGCCGCCATATGACAACTGCCTGGATCCTGCCTGGCAGAAAGGCAAGAAGCCACCAGCTGGCATTTGCCATCATTTAGGAAATGAAGATTCTTCTCTAGAGATTCCGGGTCAGTCGGTCTGAGGTGGGACTGGGAATCCATATATTTAACAAGTTCCTCCAGTGGTTCTTAAGGTTGAGTTTGGGAAACCAGAATCTCACCACCTGACACAGAAATACCATGATTTAGTCACTGAGGAGACCATGTGTTCAGAAAGGCAGCGAATGATGACTGCTATTGAGAAACAGGCAACATCCTTCAGTGGTGGTTGCTCTTGGATAATGTCCATCTTGGTTTCTAAAGGACAACACCTTTATGGATTCATTCATTTTAAGTTTCTTTGCAGTCAGTTAACATGGATAAGTGTAGAGTGATGATCACCTCGCTGTTCAGTGCCCGTGTGAGATAGTTTTGGATAAAAGATCGTGTGGTGTTTGTCCTGTCCCCTCCACCTCTCTTTCTCCTGTGCCACCTTCTCCCCTCCCTCGTGTCCTTTCACTCGTCTTCCATTCATCTTTAACCACAGAGAAGATAGTGGAAAAAATGGAATAGGAGCATTGTCATTTAGTAAGCAGGACATTTTGGGGAAGTGCATGTTTTATGATACAAATTCAGGGACTATAGAATTTTTAAAAATATTCCCTAGCATTTGAAATTATTGGAAGATTGAATCCTCATCCAAGCCAGAAAAAACTTAAGAATTTAAGAGTCAGTACACCAGAAATTGACACAACATTGTAAACTGACTATAACTCAATTTAAAAAAAAAAGTCAATATACTGGGCACTTAACTAGGCCAGTCTAGGAGTGTCTTAATGTGAGTCATGATTAAAAAAAAAAAAGCAATCCTTAGTATTTCTTCTGTATAACATAAATTCATTTTGAGTGGAAGAAAATGAAGCTTCAGCTCTTGGGGTCAGAATACTAGAACGTTCTGCTTTATGTAGAAAAACCTGAGGTTTGTGCCTGTGAGAGCAGTATTTAAGAACTAAGGTATATAATACTGTAAAAGCTTACTAACATAGAATAACTTCAGGCATTCATTAGAATTTTGAATGTTACTCTGAATCACAGCCTATTTTAAAGTAAATGCAGCTTTATTAAAGTACAAGTAACATTTTGAGCAAGTTTAACTGTTTTGCCAAATAGAAATCCTGCCAAAGCTGCCTTAGCAAATAGATAAAAGTGATTTGTGATGAGAATTTATCACCCTGGTATGATCACGCTGCGTGCTTCGTGATGCCAGATGAGTGTATTCTTTCAAATAAAGGAAACATTTTTCTTACAGTCCTCTTCTTGCTCTTAACTTGCTCATCAATCTCTTTCTTCTTCGACTGGCAAGGGTAAAGTGGGTAAAAATTGTTGACAGTCTTCATGCCAGATTTCAAATAAATAAGGTCAGCATTCATGAAGCTTGATTGTCTTTTGTTCTGGGAAGAGCTGTCCTGCAGAGTTTAACTAAGTGATGGGAACTGTTCTCTGCGTGCGTTTCTCTGACGACCACGTAGGACGCCCCAGGACAGCGAGGGGATGAAAGGTGTTGACTGGGTGGCTTGATGCATCCTGTTTTGGAGGCCATTTGGCACCAAGTTTGGCTATTCTCTTCCTCCTCGAATAAACAAGAGAATCATCAAAATTCCATGAGGTTTTATTATTTTTGGTTGTGTTCCATCAGAATAAGCAATATCTGGTAGAAAAATCTTAGCATGGGAAAAACCGTAGGCTGTTTACTTCATTCTTTTTCAGAGGAAAAAATTTGTTGAGTGTGCTTCTACTTTGGCTTTGTGTCCTCACCTGGGACGAGGTGAGGCCTTTACCATAGTGACACTCGGAGGGCAGAAAAGAGGCCTGGCGTCGTGTACTGGACCACAGTGTTTCCAGGGGTGGGTTGTGACCTGTTCGTGTATCATGAATTAATTTAGGTGGGTTGTGACCTGTTAGTGTATCGTGAATTAATTTAGGGGTCACAACCAGCTTTTAAAAAAAAATACAGCTAGATTAGAGAAGAAAATACCGGACTGTGCAAGTAGTGTCATGAACCTTTTTGTCATATACGTATGTTTATACATACGAACAAATACACACATGTATATGACTAGGTCATGATGTAAAATGGGTGACAAAGGTCAGAGAACCCTGTTCTAGGCAGTTAGCTCCCCAGAGGGTAAAGAGTACATGAATTTTGTTTATCACTGTGTCCCTAGTGCTGTAACCAGCACATAGTTGGCACTGAGTAAATATTTGTAGGTTGTCTGGTCCCTCAGCTCAGTTCACTCATGGTTATAGTGGAACTGCTGATACGGACGGGGATGTCTGTCACTACGGTGTATTGTGTAGGAAGAAGGTTTAGAACCACAGCCTTCACGAAGGAGTGGCATTCACTATTATGAATTACTATTATCAGTACTGTGACTAATGGTATCTTTCCTGTAGACCTCTTAAGTGAACGAAGGTGGGACATGATTTGTGGCTGAAGCTTCCTTTCGTGGTTCTGAGCAGCCCTAGCTGGGGAAGTGGAAAGAAACGTAAGGGAAATTAGCTGGTGGTTGTCATTCATGGGACACCTGAATGTCAGTGTATCTCTTTCTACATGAATAACCTCATTTGTAGATAGTGCCAAACGTGCACACTTGAGTTCTTTTCTGAATGTGATGTTCTCATACACAGACACACAACACATGCACACACACACACTTCATGTTGTGGGTGAAACGATTCATGCTATGTGACACCTTATCTGGACTCAGGACCCGAGCTTGGGTTCGTTTCTCGATCTCCAGCAGGCTCCGTCTTCTTCCCTCCTGAAGGCCCCGGGATGGGCTTACTTGCTCTTCTTGTAACTACTGCAGGGCAGCTGCTCGCTCCAGTCTTCTCTCTGTCTCCTGTGCCAGGGCTGGAGAGGAAAGTGGTCATTGCTTTTCAACTGTCCCCTCAAACCTGAAAAAAGCAAATAAATCTGATGGTTTTTTAGAAAGATATTTTTCATTAACTTAGTTAAGGAAGCGAATTTGGGATAGAATGGAGAGGTGAGAAAGTCAATGGAAAAGTGAAAGCATTAAGATAATAAGGAGACAAACCAGAGACTGGGAGGAAATATTTGCACAAGATATATCTGATAAAGGGCTATTACTCAAAATGTGCAAAGAATTCTTAATACTCAACAGTAAGGAAATGAACATTGCAGTTAAAAATTGGGGAAAAGGCCATAACATATACCTCATCAAAGAAGGCATACAGATGGCAGATAAGCATGTGAAACGATGCTCAATATCATATGTCATGAGGGATTTGCAAATGAAAACAGTGAGCTACCACTACACACCTGTTAGAATGGCTGCAGCCAAAACGCTGACAACCTCACGTGCTGGTGAGGACGCGGAGCAACAGGAACTCTCACTCATTGTGAAATGGTACAGCCACTTTGGAACGTGGTCCAGCAGTTTCTTATAAAACTAAACATAATCTTACCATACAGCTGAGCAATTGTGCTCCTTGGTATCTCCTCAAATGAACTGAAAACTTAGATCCACACAAAAACCTACACACAGATGTTGATAGCTTTATTCACGGTCAAACTTGGCAGCAACCAAAAGGTCCTTCAGTAGGCGAACCGGTACCTGCAGACAGTGGGATATCATTCAGCGCTGAACAGAGGTGAGCTATCAAGCCTTGAGAAGACATGGAGGAACTTTAACTGCATATTACGAAGTGAAAGAAGCCAATAATAGGTACTGTATTATTCCAACTATATGACGTTTTAGAAAAGGCTAAACTGTGGAGACAATAAAAAGATTAGAGGTTAGTATCTGCTAGGGGTTTGTGGGGAGGGAAGGATGAATAGGAAGAGCACAGGATTTTTAGGGCAGCTCAGCTATTCTGTATGATCGGAAGTGGTGAATGCATGTCATTATACAGTCATCAGAAGCTACAAAATAGGTTTTGATGTTGGTGTGATGTTGATGGTAGGGGAGGCTGTGCCTTTCTGTGGGGAGGGGCATGCTGAAACTGTACTTTGCATCAGTTTTGCTGTGAACCTGAAACTGCTCTGAAGTAAAGTCTGTATTTTAAAAAGTAGTCGTATATATTGGGTGCAACACTTTAATCAGCATCTTAAAATGTATTATATACAAAGATAATGTTACATGATCAATAACTCTTAGTGTATAAGTGTAAAAGCACCACAAAATCTCTTAAGAACCAATGAAAAGTTTTGTAAAATTAAAAGAAGAAAGCAAGAAGGACGGTTAAATGGTAAATCACACCTTTTTTTCCCCAGAAAGTGGCTGGAGCCAAGTCATGAGCTCTCTTAGCTTACCTGCCTCTGTGACCATCTCCTTGGAAGAGTTCCTTTTCCTTCAGCCCTTTTCTTTCCTGAACAGGTGTTTTATTTGAAGTCCGTTGCCTTTAGTGAAGAAAGTGCCACCCCAGGACCCTGTCTAACTACAGTTCTTTCTTCTTGTTAAACCCCGTGAGGGGGAAGGGCAAAAATATTTCTTACTTGCCTCCCTTGTAATAGGCGTGTTCTCGGTGTGTTATCTCTCTTAATCCTCACAAAATCCTACATGAATGGCTGTTATTAGCCCTGTTAAACATGTTAATAACTGATGCGGAGAGATGGTGTAACTTGTCATGATAGTGTTTGAAGTGATGGAGTTAGGCTGTAAACATTGATTTCAAAGTTCAGGGTAATTCCCACCACTCCACAAGCAGGCATGTTGGTGCTAATGATGAGTGCTGGTGACCAGACAAATGAAGATTCACTTGCACATTCATTTAAAAACACTCAGATTTAGAGTATGTTTCTTAACTGTCTTCTTCAAGAAGAAATGAAATCCCAGCTCCTTACTCACGTTTTAGAAGCTTGCTGAATGTCCATCTTTTACAGTTTTCAACCTAGATTTATGTTTATTTTTCCCTGTGCCTTTTGCAGTATTTTTTCCTTCCTTTTGGCCTCTTTTGAGACCCATTCATGGTTTTACTGGGATTTATGTACTTTTATCTGGAGTAGTGGTTCTCAAGCTGGGACGATTTCATTCCCCCGGGGATGTTTGGCACTGTCTTGAGATATTTTTGGTTATCACAGTAGCCAGTGGTGCTACTGGCATCTGATGAGTAGAGGCCAGGGATGAGGCTAAACATTCTGCAACTCACAGGACAGCTCCCCCCACAATGAGGCTTATTTGATGCAAAATGGCAGTAGAGCGAGGTCGAGAAATGCTGAGCTTAGAGGAGCAGGCGTGGTATCAGGAGACTGCTGTCTGCACAGCACTGGATTCTTAGGCCATTTCATGAAGCGCAATGCCCTGTGTAACTGGTTTCCTTTTGCAGCCTTAGAAACAGGATAGTTTATCTATATTGGTGACTCCCGAAGGAAGGGCATACCTAGGTAACAATGTAGGCGAACTGACAGAATTTCAGTAAGAGAGAGAAAACATGGTAGGGGGGCAGGTGTACACATTTGAAAAGCTGATTTGCAGTCTATTTTGATTTGTGGAGTTTGTGCAACTTCAACTGCTTGTTTATTCTCTGTGAGTGTTTGAACTGTGTTTTAAGTTGTGCCTGTAGCCCCAGTGCTGGGGAATGACGGATGCACCAGCTACCGTCCCCATTCCTGCTGCCTGTGTCTTCTGTCCCTCTTTTCTGGAATGTGTGGTTGTGATCACTGTGACAGTTTATGACCATGTTTGAACACTGTGATGGTGCCGTGTGCTCCTCTCTTGGCCTGGAGATGGACACCAGATTTTGATGGTTTCCCAAACCACGTGTGGCATTTCCCTAGCTTTCCTCCATTAGTCACGGCACTGCTGGACAGAACTGGGTGACAATCTGTCAAGCCTGTCCGTAGCCATTAGATGATTTTCCCGAAGCCTTTTGCAGTTGCAAACATTACCGAGCTACCATGTGGCATTTCTCATTAGCTACAGAAAACAACAAATCATAGTGGCATCCTCATTTCTTCAGATGGTCTTTTTGTGGCATTAAAGGATGGTTTGTGGCTTATTATAACATTCTTAAACAAACCTTGGTACTAACAGGCATTTTTATCAAAAGATACTAGAGAGATTTCAGGAATGAGGAGTTAACGTTCTTTTTATATCCTGTTGCCAGACATGACTCTTAAAGCAGAATAAGCCCTGCCTGAAATAAAAAACAAGAAAACAGAGTATGAATGTGGTTGGCTCTTTGGTCTATGCACAGAGCTCTGTATTATCGCTTTGTGAAAATGGGCTTGTTCTATGCACACACACATTTTTTGCAATGGGGTTTATCCGCTTAAATGAGAGGATATTTTCCATATAAGCACGTAAATAATAATGCTATTTTTATAGCTGTATGAAATGCCATTGTGTGTATGTGGGGTATGGATGTATCTTAATGTATTTTGGCAGATCTGTTTTGCTGGACATTGGGCTATGTTCTCTATTTTTCTGCAATGAATGTCCAATTTATTTGTGCATTTATATATAAGCTCTTTTGTTGCATAAATTCTTACAAGTAGAGTTCTGAGGCCACAGGTAGTGAGCAGCTTTGATAATTTTTAGGGTTGCACCTTGTCCTCCCAGATGACCATTGAACCCCTACCAGGCAGGGACCCACTTCTGGAAAGGGACTGGCTCTTCCCTCCCATCTTTGCCAGCATGTGCTTTCCCATCCTCGGGCAGCCTAAACAGTGAAAAAGACGTGGTCTCCTGCACTTTGGTAATTAATAGAAAAATTGAACACTTTCACCTGTTTATGGAGCGCTTACTTGCATCCTATCAATTGTCCTTTTGTTGATTTAATCATACCCTTTCCCTATTCTAGTCAGTAGTTCATCTGTTTTTTCCCTAATGAAATAAAGACCTTTAAATTGCTTTTTTCTACTCGGCAGTTTAAGATTACTTATGTGTGTCTCTAACTGTATTGTCCAAATGGCTCATTTCTCACTATTAATATTTATTTACTACTAATTCATGGATCATTGCTATTTGAAACTAGAAAGAGATGAATTGACTTTAAATGTTAATAATGTGTTAATTTTTGAAGGATTGTAGAAAAGTGTGCATGAATACTTAACACACTGGATTTCCAAAGTAAACTATTTGAAGATTAGATCTTTAATATTAATAGCATGGAATTTGTCTAAACATATATACACATATACATATACATATGTATATATATGTACGTGTATGTGTGTATGTATTTGGCAAGGCACGAGAAATGGAATATTATTTAAGAATCATTGAGCTCTGGTTTTATATTTTAGTGGAGAAAGTTTCTGAAAATTTTTCCATTCCCTTATATTCAAGGTAAAGATGCTTAAATACGTAATTTTGGGTTGACCTGCATTCCATTTCTACATTGTCTGCATTTTTAGAGTGGGATCCATAAGTAAGAATATTTAGTTGTTGGTATAATTTACTTCCTCTTCAGCATTCAGTTCACTTAACAGAACAAAAACCACCTTCTGCATTGCCCTGTTTCAGAAATGCCCCTTTGCTTTCTTTGTTGTGATTGCTTTCTCAAATCTGACACAGCCCCAAGGGGTTCTGATTTATTTCACTTGGCTGGGAGGTATGTATGAATTCAGGAAAATGAGGGAGAAGAAAGCAAAAAGGACTTTCAGCCACCAAGGACATACATGTTTGAAATCAAACTATATATCTTAATTTCCTTCACTTTCATGATCAAATGGGTATATTCTACTTTAATCCTCTTGGCAGGGAGAGGGTATAGCTCAGTGGTAGAGTGTGTTTAGCATGCACGAGGTCCTGGGTTCAATCCCCAGTACCTCCATTAAATAAGTAAATAAATAAATAAACTTAATTACTACCCACCTCTCCACCCCCAAAAAAGGTCCTCTTGGGTTTTCTCCTTAGGTCAGGTTTTGAGTACAGTTTGTTTCAGCAGCACTGACTTCTGTTCAGTTCCCCAGCCCATGAAGCCATTTCACACCTTTACGTCTGCTGTGTCTGCTGTGTGTTGACTCTTCATTTTCCTGTTGGTCAGCTCCTAGTCATCCTTCCACATCCATCTCGGATGGCGTGTCTTCCTGGAAAGCTTCACCCACACTCCAGATGGAGTCTGTACTCTGTTCCCTGCATGAACTCAGTTCTTAGACATACTTACATTTTGGCACTTTTCATGCTTGTGATGTAGTAGCCTGGACGTTGCCCTTTCCTCCTGGACTGTGAGCGCACGGACCTGTGTCAAAGGCCAGCACATCTTCCTCCCTTCCATGTGCATGTGCCTGTCAGGAGTGGACTTAAAGTTTACATTATCGTTTAGGTTTAGAATAAATGTGAAGTTAATTCAGCAATGGTTGAAGTCATTCTGGTGTCTTTTGAGTAATTTTTGAGAAAGTGAAGAAGAGCCCTGGCAGTTGGCCACACTGAATACCCCTCACAGAATATAAATGATCAGACAGGGCTACTCCTTGAGTGTGTCTGAGGCCAGGCTGAGACTCTGCAGCCACGAAAGTAATTAAGCCTCTCTCTCTCGTGACTGACCTAAGTGATCACTGCTACTTTACCAATGATGACTCTGACTCTGCTTTAATCCTCTGCCTTCTACATTAAATTTTCCAAGATACTCACTGAATACATTTCCCTTACTTCTGGACAGTTTACAATCCAAAACTGGCCACTATTTCCTTACACCTCCTTGGAATCACCGAAAACAAACCCAGATTCTATAATAAGCATACTTCAGTTTCCTCCTCAGGTGCCGCAGTTTCTTTGGTGTCTTCTCTCCTGCTGTAGCAAGCTGAAGAAGTCTCAGGTTACTGACTGCAGGTGTGTTCCTGGTGGTTTTTGGGTAGTGGGCACCACAGTGAGTGTTGGAGGAACTTAGGAAAGAAGCACTGATCTCAGTCTCTGCCCCTTGGATATTTAGTTTGACCCTCTGCCCTACTCACTTGCAACAAATTTTTAAAACTGCATTTGCTGTCAAGACTAGAATCATTTAGTGGAGAAGGAGGAGAGTGCAAGCCACAGCCAAGGATGATATTCCTTAGGAGTTGGGAGTTCCTTGTGTGGATTTTGAAAGCGTGGGTAGGGTTGAGGCATTCTATGTGGGAAAGACTCAGAGCTGAGAAGGATCATTGTGTGTTAGAGGAAGAGAGGAGGCTGGTGAAAGGGAGAGAGTTCGAAGGGTTGGTAGCTAATAAGGTTGGACAGGTGGGGCAGATCAGTGAGAGCTGTGACCTCATGAGAACCTCGTCCATTCTGTAGACAGTGTAAAGTCTGGGGAAGGGGGTGGTGGTCACAGGAGATAATTGACAATTGTTGTAGGAGGAGGGTAAAGACTGGAGGACAAGTGTGATGGATCATATTTGATGGCAGTAGGATCAAGGAAACTTTTTTAATTGAAGCATATTCAGTTACAACGCATCGATTTCTGGTTTCTTAAAGGGTGAGTCGGCAGAACATGGTGACTTGACAAAAGCAAGGAACTGGGTAGTTGGCTGATGTAACAAATACTGTTCTTAGGCTCTTGGTCTATCTCTGCCTACGTTTACCTGTGGTGGGCATTTCCCACGCAGGCTGACAGCTTCCCACCTCAAGTGCTGCGTCCCTGACCTTCTCTCCCGGGTCAGCACTGCGAGAATTTACTCCTCTGGGGCAGAGCAGCCAAGTGCTGGCAGTGATGCTGGTGTGTGAACTCTCCCAGGGACAACCTTCAACCAGTGAAGGACTGAGGTCAGAAAACAAATGTCCAGTTTCCCCTTCTCTCTGTGGGACAGATCTAAGGCAACTTCTTCACGTCCCCTCAGAACTCCCTGGGGGGATTGAGCCCCAGCAGTGACTGTTCATTCCGTTTTCTTGGTTGGCTTCCCTCTCTCTCTGTCGTGTTTTCCTTGCTCCCTAGCTTGTGCTCCCTGGGACCACCTCTCAAATAGACAAGCCCAAGAAACACACACTAACCCAGAGTCTTGTCTCAGTGTCTTTTTTGAGGGAACTCAAACTAAAATGGCCCTCTTGGATGATTGAACAGTCATTATGCCATGGAAAAATGGAATTGGCATTCTTTCCCCGTCGTTAATTACCGACTCTTTTGTTTAGTGAAAAAATGACTTCAGTGATCTCAAGTGTATTTTATATATCAGTACAGAAATATGGCAAAATGATTTAGAGTTCATGGCTCATTGTGAGAAAAAAAAATGCTCCAAACCATCTGCAGAAGTATTAAAATGATCCCAAGTGGAACATAGACACTTGAAGCAGTTTCCAGGCACATTAGATTGTTGTCAACAAAGAGAAAAATATCCATTCTGGAGAGAAGCAGGAAGAGAGAAAGGGTCCGGAAACCTGTGATTTTAGCAGGTCAGGAAAAAAATGTTAGTGGGTGAGCAGGCAGGAGCCCTGAGCTTCCTCACCTGGGTGTCATCCAGGTAGTTGAGGAATCCTAGGCCATTGGCAGCTCTGGTGTGATTCTTGCCAGGTTAGGGAGCACTGATGATCGATCACTGGGGAGAGACTCAGCCATAGCATCGTTTCTGTCCACTTGTCCTCTCCTGAAAGTCATGCTTAGTGGCTTGAGCCAAGTTAGGAAAAATGTTTCCGTTACTAACAATGTAGTTGTTAAGTGTGCTCCATGGGGATTCTGAAGTACTTACTTGACAGTAATCATTAATTTCAAATCAATTTCATTCTTTTCCTACTTTTCCTCATGATCATATTAGCATCCAAATATTTTAAAAGTCAGCACTTGATGGAGTTTAATAGACAAATGGCAAGAACATTGCTTATAACTAAAAGAAGCAGTGAATCCAATCAGTTTCCATGAACAGTCATACCTACATTCTGCAGCATTTGGAACTGATGCTTGACTGAAAAGATGCCCATGCAGGGGTGGTCCTGTCTATTACATTCTCTTAGAAAATGAAACCCTGGCTTTCCTTAGCCCTATGTTCTGTGTTGGACCTTATTCTAGAAGGGAAAGAATAGTGTTTATTGATGTTTTTCTCCTAACATCTGTGAGTCAGAGATGCTTAATTCTGTTGAAATGAGTTTAAAACATGGATAGTTTGTTTACCATTTAATATATTTTGGAGGGTTCATATGCATTATCATGTTATAAACTCATCAGTCACTTGAATTAAGGGATAAGATAATAAGACATGAATTCTTTTTAGGAACATTTTTTTTTTTAAATCAGATCTTCACCTCCATTGAATAAAACATCATATATAGGAAATTAAAATTAAGTAATGATCACATCAGTGGCCTTTGAGAGAGCAACAGAACCTAGAATACAGTGATCAGGAAGGGAAGAAGCAGCAGCGAAAGCTGAAGGGCACCTGTCTGTGAGACAGGATGGCAGCAGACGGGGCGATGCTTGACACATCGTGGGCTGAGGTGAAATTAGCTTATTTTTCTTGTTCTGTTTCATCCTTACAAGAATAAAAGTCAGTTGAGTGGATGTCTAGGCTGAGAAAGTATAGAGAAGAGCATGGCACTAGGGAAAATAGGAGACCAGGGCTAGATTTAAGAGAACATGTGTTGGGGCTAGGATTAGTTCGCCTTGGGCTATTCACCTCAATTTGTGAGTCCTTCTGCTGATATGATGCTCATTTTAATAAAATAACCTACTTCAAATTTTGGTTTCTGTGGCCCTCAGTTGACTACTAGGTATGGTCATGAGTTTAATGAGCCAGGTCGTTAATTCTGCCAGGTCCTTGCCTAGTAGAATGCTCGGCTGGTAGTATGTCCTCAATAAATGTTTATTTAAACTGGTCTGAACATATTTTCCTGAGTTTGGTGAGAAGGAGGTGAAAAGAGTAAAGATTATTATAGATTTAAGAGAAAGGGGAGAAAATTGAGTGTAAATTTCCTCTACTTTTTCTCAGTCTATTTGGAGATGAAGTCATCTCTTGGGAGCATAGGGGGATAGTCTGGACACTTGAAGAAACTGAGGAGAGTTCAGAACAGCTGCTTATGGAAAATTCAATAGAGATGAATAAAAACTTGCCAAACCAAGTTAGTATCCAGCTGAGGCTACATAGTATGTATTTGTAGAATTTGTAGTTCTGGTTGTTTGGTCACTCAGAAGTGGAGAGCACAGATTGGGGGAATTTCAGGGTGTGTGATGAGAAGGTGAAATGGATGACCAGGGAAGACTGAAGGCAGCAGGAGGCTAGAGAGAGGGCAGGGAACCAGCAGACACGATGACCTAGAGCACCTGTAGGGTTGAGGGCATTCAGGAGCTGCATTGCTGGGAGAATGTATCCACAGAAAGAAATCATCAGTTAGAAGTGGCATGGTCTGGGTTGTGATAAGGTTCAGTTTATGGCTGGCTGAGTTTGTGAGTTACTAATGCATAATTAATTACACAACTTAATAATTCTTAGCGCCTTTAAGGTCGCTTAGCAGAATTACATTGGATTCTTTAAACAAGCAAAAAGAAACTTGTTAATGAGTTAAAACCAAGTAAGATTGAAACAGTTAGTGTCATTATGACTCCAGTTTACCGAATTTTATGTGATTTTAAAGCTAAGTAGCCAAGCTCATATTCCTTTGGTAATTGACTTTCATGTATGGAAGAATGACTTACATAACAGCCTATCAGTGCTTTTGCTAGCCAGTTTTAAAATGTTACATGTGCAAACACCTCATAACTTATGCATGTTTTCCAGTGAGAATTACATCATAGGTCGAAAGAAAATAAATGCATCCATGTTTCTTAGATGTTACACAATCTAGGAACTACATAACTTCCTAGTTACATAATTTGAAGTCATTGTGTAATCTCATGGCTCCTGACAAGGGGGAAAAAGTTCTATTTCTTATAGAAGTTCAACACAATGATTGGCTAAAGAACATTTGTGTGTGGGTGTGTGTGTGTAATTTTTCAAATACGCAGATATTAAGTACTGGTTAGAATTGATCTGACCCTCTCTCTGGCTGCTCCCTCTCGACCACCCAGTGGACATCTGGGTCATCTCTCAGTTCCAGAACATCGGTAGTTGTGACCTGTGCCAGCCCAGAGCTATGCACAGGGTTCCTTGGAGTCATAGGGAGTATTGGCCACCCTCCCACCCGTTCCTTCTCTGCCAGGCCTTTGACTCTGCCTGAGTGGCCATGTATGCTCAGCCCTCCTTGTCCCACCAGCATCCCCTGAATTGGTTGCTGCAGTGGCGGGGCTGGGTGACTTCCAGGATGTGTAGGCTTTGGCTTACAAACTGCCAACTCTGGAGCACGTCTGCCCAAAGCCACAGCTGCCACTGTCATGACAAGGCAGACAGTGCACCTTCAGGTCTCTGATTCTGATACCTCCAGTGACTCATCACAGGGTCTGGCCTCCCTTACTGAGAAGGGAATTGGAGAGATGAAGGCAGATCAGAGTCTCCACAGATCTTGCTGCCTCTTCTGGCTGCCTGTCTCTGCCCCTTTACTAGCCAGAGTCTTATTTGAACGCAGATACCTGCCTGGTACAGTGTCAGCTGAAGTGCTCTACTCCCTTTGAAATCCATTTTGCTCAAATCCCTCCTCATTTGCAGTGAGGCTCCGGAGTTCTCTCTAGCCATGTGGGTAGGGGGTGGGTTTGGGGAGACGGTCATCTAGCTGGTCATTTCTACCTTATTTAACGTGTGGCTTCATTTCCCGCCTGTGCTCTTTATTATGTGTTAATGGCAGGGAGCACAGCCTTTCCTTTTGGCTCTGTCTTACAGACATCAGCCAGACGAGACGTGTGTGTTTGTGACCGACTTAAATGTGCGCTGCAGCGAGAGATCTTGCTTAGTCTGCGCTTTTCCTTGGAGACTCTCTGCTTCCTGGCAGCCCCACCCTGCTGCAGGCTCTACTCTGGGCTCTGCCCACACGTAATTCTGCAAACATTTTAAGACGTCAGATTTTCTCTCTGCCTTCATCTTGATTCTGGGCCCCATTTGGGCTTCTCTGAAGTGTAGATCATCTGGTCTAGGTTCCAGCTTGTGAAGTTACCTTCTCTCTCACCTACCCGTCCTTAAGAGGGGAGAGGAGCAAGCTGGGAACATGTTTCACCACTGGCGTGAACACATCATAGCAGAAGGCAGAAATAGCTACTTTGGGGAATTAAACCTCATGTGTTTGTGTTGTGTGTTTGCTTGCTTTACTTTTACAAATACACTTGGTTCTTGAATCTTCAGACTGTGGTGGATCTGTGGACCCTCATCTAACTCCTGGGGCCTTCCTGGCCACCTCAGGATTGGTAGATGGCTTGGATTACTAGTCTTGACACCACACATTTGGAACTGCCTGAGGAGATATCCTGTGGGCTCTTGGTTTCCTGAAAACTTGTTTTTAGGGGAAAGTTAGTAAAAAAAATTTTTGTATGCTGAAGTATGTTGTTGAAGGCTTGCCTTATGATTGTTTTGATTGATGTTTCTTAACTTTATGGGGAACGGTTGCACACTCAGTGCATTAAAAATACCCTTTATAATTGGGGATGCCAAGATCAACTTTAATGTAGATTTAATGTTAGTGTTGTTTTTACTTATAAAATTATTTAAAAGGTTTCTGCTGCTTTCCCTCTCTTATCCATAAGGGATTAGAATCTGTTCCTTTATGTAATGTAATTTTAATTAGAATGAAAATTGAGTGATTTGATCAACTCTTCCCTTCTCATTAAAATTAAGTCTTTAGAGAGGAGGGTATGGCTCAAGTTTAGAGCACGTGCTTAGCATGTATGAGGTCCTGGGTTCAATCCCCAGTACTGCCTCTAAAGATAAATAAGTAAATAAGATCCTCATTAACCCTCCCCCCAAATTAAGTCTTTGTCCCCTTGAATGGGAAGAATTAAAAATAAAAATGGAATCAGATAATAAACATGTCTATTTTCATTCAGATAAGACTATATTACTATCCACAGTGGGTTTAATATTTTGACCTGTTTCAATAATAATAGTAATCAACTATTATTTATTGAACACCTACCAAGTCAGGCACTGGTTTACAGTGTATATGTTTTATAATTTATCTCACTGTAATAAATTCTTTGAACTAAGCATCTCATCTCAAATGCAGAAACAGGCTCAGAGAGCTCCACATGGTTATATAGCTCGTAGGTGCCCTAACTGAAATCTGCATCCACAGTTCATTCTGTGGTATCCTGTCCTCTTGACAGTGCTTAGAGCTTCTAGTATAGAACCCTGGACCAGACGTTTTGTACTCGGAGAACACAAACATACTTTTGAGCACTTTAATCTTTCTGATTTTATAAGACAGTGCTTTTTATTCCATGTCTTATGCATAGAGAGGAGATGGCTTTGCAGCCCTCGTCCGCCCTGTGTCTCTTACTTGTACACAAAAGAAATCAACTGGTTGCCTTTTCTTTTGGAACAACTAGAATTGGCCTCCTACTTTTTTTTTTTTTTTTTTGATCATGATCTTAAAAATATCCACCTATTACCATGGAATGTTCTACATTTGTTTCTTAAGGTTGAATAACTCAATTGATGGTAAATATCTTTTAATCTGTGTACAAAGGAACAAGTTTACCCCAGGGGAAAAAATCAGATCTTCAGACTGTTACGTAAGATGAAACCTTTTCCTCCTGGAACTTGGCAGAGTTTAGAGTCCAGGAGGAAAAGAGTATGTGTGTGAGTGGGAGATTGAGAAAATGTGAAGAAGTTGCCTGAGAAATGTAAGCAATTGATTGAAAAGGAAGCAGAAGCTATTCTTACAGAGCTTTGTAACTATCTTACTGATGTTAATGTTTGCCTTTAAAAGATGATAGAATTTATTATAGCTCTTTTTGTTCCAAAACCCAATTGAATTTTACTGAGAGAAAATGGAATTTTCCATGGGACAGTGAAAAAGTAATACATACGTGATTAAAATGTTCATTCTGGCTACAGTTTACCTATTTACTTCCCCTTGAGAAAGCTTAATGCATGTGTCCAAAATCTCTACCAGATAGTTAAAAAATGGTTTTCATACTTGACAATTGCAAAAGGATTCATAGAAAAGTTCTATTAAAAAAGTAGATGTCTTTTTGTATTGAAAACATAGTCTTTAAAAATAGGATTCATGTTCGTTTAGCAGTACACCTGAGTAATACCACTTAAGAGCTTAAGCAATAAGCTATGAATGTATGGGGAGATTAGATAGACAATCATGATGTAGCTATAATAAGCTGAACTCTGTGGACACCTGTAATCCTTCTCATTTTTATAAATCGCTAAGAATAGGACTTTGTGAAACAGTTGCCAGCTCTTGAGGTAGTGCCAGTGCACGGTAGGTATTCAGAACGTTTTTTGAGTGTGCATGTGTGAATAGGAACATGCATGGTTGATGCCTGGGTCGGTGGTTTGATATGTGACTACATGGGTATAACACCTCCCTTTGCTGCCGATGCAGTTTTTCCTGGTTCTAATACACAGCCAGTGGTTCCTCTTCTTTTCCCTGTCTCCTTACTCTGATACACTTAGATATGCGCTCAGGGAGTGTGCTGGCTTAAAACTGGAAGGATAATCCCAGGCACACAGGCCAGATAAATTTGGGTGAGATTTATGTTATGGAGGTGGTGTTGGTAGGGACCAAGTCTCACCCAGAATAGCCTCAGCACCCTGGACATTCTCAGTCCCAGACTGAGCTGAAGCCGAGCAAGTCAGAGGGCTCGCTGGCTGCCGCAGCCACCGCGTGGTCAGTCAGCCTGGTTGTGGTGAGTGCAGGACTGGCTGATCCTGATTATCTTGGAAGCACTTTCTTTTATGCTTTAACGGTCTCAGCCTAGCACAGAGTAATGGTTAGGACCATGACGTCTTGATCCAGAACTGCATATGTTGGAATCCTGGCTCAGCCTACTTGCTCGTTATGAAACAGTGAGCACTGAGCCCCCTTAAACCTCTCAATTCCTCATCTGTAAAATGGGAACACAAGTACTAGCTATCTCTTAGGAGATTTGTATTGATGTCCACCTTCGACTGTGAAAGCTGCACTTCCATCCGTGGGAAAAGTCTTTTCTTTGAATGTGGTCACTGACGTGCCCAAGGGTCTGAACAAAAATGAGGAGGATTCTAACATGTAGTCAGGGCTGTGTTTAATTATTCATCTGCCACCATGCCTTGGTCATCTGCAACTACTGGGGAGCGAACGCTGTCTCCCTGTGACTCGTGAGCTTGGTGAGGCCTTCGGGTCTCTGTTCCCATCAAGTGCCAGTGTTTAATTAAACTCTTCGGAGTCTGTGATTATGATGATAAAAATGTTCATCCTGGAAAAGTTTGAAAATGCTTTCTGGTTAGAATGAGATTTTTAGTATGTTTTGACTGTGATCTTTGGCTATAAATGCCTGAAATGCTGACATAGTTGAATTTATTTTTGTTTTAAATACAATTGCTAACATTTCCAAGCGTCCATATGGACTCGATAAATACTTTGCTTCTGCTTACTGTATATAGGAACTGGATGAAAAGGAACGATTATGATTTGGGGAATCCTGAACATTTGTCTTCATTTAGCTTGATGCTGAAGTGAATTAGAAATATTTCTTTGTCATCATAATTTGGGGGTTTCAGAATTGTTTGCATTTTCAGGAAATTGGTGGTAACTTTATGTTAGCTGGGGAAAGTGAATTTTAAAATTCTCCTTGAAGAGGCAAATGATCTATTTTTCAGAGGAAAAACTTATTTTTCAAGAGAATTTGCTGCCAAACTATCTGCATTGGCTTTAGGCATTGCTTGATCTTTTGGCACATCAAGAAATTATTTTCTTTGTCTAAATATTAAATCAGTATTTGGGGAAGGCTGGGTATTAGATGGGGTGCAGTGTGAGGGCACAAAAACAGTCAGCTGTGCGTATTTCCATATATGCAAGCGGATTTAGTTTCTGCAACTGTCAGTCAAGCAAATCTTATGGAATGAATTTTCATTCCCCCACGAGTTGCCATACAAATTCTCATTCTCCAGGAAATAAATCACAATGGCCTTTCTGACAAAGGTAGATGGTGAAAAACAGTAAGAGGATGTAGTCCCTCCACTGTTAAGCAGAAGTAAATTGCTTGTTTTGTTTCTTTTATACTATTAAAAAAAACCAGTTTCTTCTAAACATGCCTTATCTACGTGGGGAGAGGCTGTGTTCTTTTTGTGACTGTTTACTTCTGCCTGCAGCGAGGACTGCTTGGAACATGCGGTCTGCTGGGAGGCCCTTGTCGGGGCTGTTTTCTCAGCCTCTCTGCGATAGCTGGCTGGTGCGTGGCGGCACCTTCGGCTGTGATGTGCCACAAGCTGTTGAAACCTTTTGATGCTGAGTTTCACAGGGCACAAAGCCCTCTAGGATGTATTTTATCAAACTCTTCCGTGTATGTGTCCATCTTGTGGAGAGGTTGGTGTTACTTGTGCTTAACAAATGTGTTCACTGAGATTGGAAGAGAAATACAAAGTAAACTTTTTTAAAGCATCTGCTATATCTCAGTCAGTGAGCTAGACCACAGCCACCCTGGGATTACCTCCCCACCCCCATGTATGACTGGGAAACTGATACTGTGGCATTTCTGGGAAGCTGTCCAGCTAATAGGTGTGGGTATCAAGCTTGTATCCTTTAGACTCTAAAGCCCACATACCACACCAGTCACCTCACTGAATTTTACAGTGACGTGAACTATTCAGGATCATCAGTGAATATTGTCAAGCTGGAAAGAAATTCACAGAATTCCCGTCTGTGTCCCAAGCTGTGTTATTTGCACCGTTAGGTCCCTGAATGAAAGTGGATTTCTCATAGGTGCCTTGTTCTTAGCTTGACCCCAAGTGAACTTATGATCTCCCTAGATTTGTCCCTCTTTTTGAGTTCCCGTTTCAGATGCTCAAGCCAGAATCCCAGGAGTTACCCTTGACCCCTGTCTCTCACCCTCCACATTTCATCGGGCACAAAGTACCATTGATTCCAGCTGTGAGGCATCACTGTGTCCGTTGGGAGAATGTCTGGGGAAGAAGCAGGGTAGAGGCCTGGTTTAGCTCTGACACCTGCGAAAGGAGATTGCGGGAGAGGAGACTGGGTCAGGGGCGCCTCAGACTGTGACGCAGGTCCAACAGCGCCTCTGCTGGGCCAGCAGCAGCTCTGAAGCAAAAGTTGCCTGTTACGGAAATCCCTCGTGAACAGAAAGGACAAGATCCTGATATGCCCCTGGGCTTAGTCTTTGGGGGCTGCTGGGGGAGAGTGTCCTGGGCTTACAAGCGGAGGTGAACCCTGAGCTCTGCAGCTGGAGCAGTCTTGCAGCTGCACTGCAAGTTCTGAAAGGGAGATGGGAATAGTGCCCCTGACTGGCCACCAGCATTGCTCCAGTCTGTTCACCCCGACCCCAGTTTCTCCTCCCAAAACCCCGCCCCGCTCACCTGGGCTACGGTACTCTGGCCACTGGGTCTCCATTCTTGTTCCACTCTGATCCATCCCTCCAGCCGTTTGGTTTTCCTTTGGTTTTTAAGAAGGAGGCTTGATTCAACAAATGCAAATTTAAAAGTTTCTGCTTCTTGTAGGCTACATCTCGAAGTAAGACCACGTTTAAAATGGATTTGTACAAGTCACCTTGAATGAATTCTCTTTGGCAGAATTATGGCTTATTTGCTAACACCTTTTAGGTAACTTGGAAACCAAGAAATAGAGCCCTCAAAGGAGTTATATACAAAAATACCGACCGGTGGCAACAGGGAGAGATTTTCAATAAATTTTCCCTGGTGTGACTTTTAGACCGCATGAAATATTAAAACTGCGAAGTCTTGCTTAAGGTGAAAGGATGTGTTTCTTTGTCCTTCTTTTCTTTTTTCTTTTTCATTTTGTTATAGTGTCACTACTAGAAAATAGCTAATATGACACATGAAATGGGATATTTTTTATCTTCCTGTGGTTCCATGCCAGAATTTTTTAATGAATGCCATCTTAGACCTCTAGTATTTCTAACCTAAGGCCTTTGAGCATCACAATACATGCATGAAGCCAAGGTTGGAGGACCACCAGTATACAAACCGAGGAATAGTCAGGTTTATCAGAATTTCAAGATGATTTCCTTTCCATAAAAGGCTTTGGGTACATCCACCCTGATGATCGGATCACCTGGCCTCAAGGCCTGGGGAGAAATTCTCTAGTGGGCCATTGTTTATTTTTCTCCTGATGTTCCCTCTTTGTTTTCTCTTGTCCTCTTTTTGGACTCACCTCTAATGATGTAAATAGTGATCTTATCACACCTTTATTTTTTAACCCCCAGGCTGAATTCCAGACAGGGCCCTGAAGGAGCTGTCCTGTGTCCACCACTTAACCTCTCATCCCCGCTCACCCTCGACCCCAGTGTTGGAGAGCAGACTCTGAGTGGGAGTTTCGTGTCGGAGACATTTGTGGGGGGTGCCCTCCCCCTGGAGACAACATGTGGGGGAAGGCGGGGTGGAGAAGAAGGCTTGACGGGGGAGGGAGGAGTAAGCTGCAGGCCCACCTCCATGGCAGGGCCCCCTACCCCCGGGAAGCTTTGGCATTGGGAGGCCCTTCAGAGCTGCCCCAAGTTGGGTCACAGGGCCAGGCTTTTATTTATCATGAGCTGAGAAGTCCCTAAATGCTAGTGGAAGGAGGCGTGACCAGGCAGGGGAGTTTCTCCAGCAGGGGCTGGCCACTCCCAGCATCCTAGGGGAGTGAGTCCTGCATCCTGCAGGGAGACCGGCAGGGCTCGCCTCCGCTGGGCTCCTGGGCTGGATGTCTCCTCCCGCGGCCCCTGGGCCTGCTTGTCTGCTGCTCCTCTCACCCGCACACTTCCTATTGGCGGGTTCCTCCCTGCTTTGCCTGTTTACCTCCTGTTTGCTCTTCAGATCTTACCTCGTGGCTCTCCACCACAGGGAAGCTCTTAGCAGACTAAACTCTTGTTATGCAAAACCCAAAGCTATTTCTCTTTCTCCTCCTTTGTAGTGTCATTACTTGTTGACGGTCTTCATTCCCTCTGAGAGGCCCCTTTGTGAGGCATGGCCCACTGACTCCCTCAGGGGTGGTACATGGTGCTGCCAGGCATTCAGCAAACAGATTTTGATTCAACAAAATGAGGCAGTGTTAAAATTACTTATTAAAAAATTATTTTGCTTTTCAAATATTTCTTCTCTCATAAACAATTTAAATAATACGCAGAGTTCTGTGATTACATTTGGTACTTGCTTTATTCATTACTTCCTCGAATGTAACATGCTATTTTTTTTTTCTGGTGCTTCTTGTGAAGAGTCAAATACTAAATAACTCATGTGAGTCATCATAGAGGTGGAAATATTGGTCAGTTTGGAGCATTTATGACTGACTAAATTTCCATAAAATTTAAGAAACACTACAATGCTATATTTCTAATGGACATATCTGTGATTTATTGATGCATTTTTAGAAAGTATAAACAAGCAAACAGATTTTAAAATGATCTCCATGCTGATTAAAGAAAGACCATGTGTGAAGGTAAACATGTATTTACTTACAAAGCAGTTAAATTGAAGGTCAGTGTTACGATGTAGAATTCTCGTGTCAGTGGAAGACTTAGTAGAGCACAGTGCTCACCCAGTACTTGACAAACAGCAGTGAGCTGAGTAGTTTGAAGGAAACGTAAGTCTTAATTGTTTGTCATATTTGTTCAAGATGAGAAACATTGATTTGGTTGGAAGAGTAAAGAAAATAGAATTCACGAAACTTTGGTTTAATATTTTCTGTACTTTACTTCCAATAATTCTTACATGAACTGCAAGATTTTCCCCTCATTTTTTTTTTGAGATAATATAGATACATTTTAGTATAACAAACTCCTTTGTTCTTAGAACTGAGCTTCTTTAAATTGAATTTATAAGTTCTGTCAAATTTTAAAAATATTTATATATCCTTTTCAAAGGAGATGTTAAAGTTTCTCCCTTTATAAGGAAATAAAAAGTACTTTTGATGACTTGGTTTAGCACTCTCAGAGATTGGTATATAAATCTTAGGTGAATGGCTCATGTGGAAGCCTACTGGTTAGAGAAGGCTGCCCCTTTGAAACGGACAGTCTGAGCAAGTCTTTGGTAATTGGCTCCATGGAAAGTCATCCAGTTGGCCTGGCTTTTGGTACTATTTTGTAGCTTATAGAGTATGTGCCTCAGCCAGGGAGTCACAGGGTCTGGATTTGAGTCCTCACTGGGTCATGTCTAGCTGGATTCCCTTAACCTTTGTGACCAACCTCCTCATCTGTGAAATAGAAATAATGACTCCCGCTTCATTGCGTAGCTGCAGGATGTACATGCGGGCGTCTGTGGGGAGTGCCCTGGGGAGTCCTGGCACTAGGCCCCCAGCAAATGGTAGCGATTATTATTATGACCAGTGTCTGGAAATAGCATATGCTTTTATTTCCTTATTTCAAAGTTAATTTTTGAAATGAAGGTTTATTTCCCCATCGAGTTCTAAAAGTTTTACACGTGTATAAAGAAAAGACTGTTACAATTTAGAAATTATATTTTGGAAACTTATGAGACTCTTAAAATTTTGGGGCTATTCCCTGAAACTCCTTTGACATTTAAAAGTTGTTAAGACACCATCAGTTAATTCAAAACGAGATCAGGTCTGATTCATTTGGATGAATCTGATGGGGTCTGAATTTATTTGATTATATTGAGGCTTTTTGTTCCCAGTATTTCCCTGGATCTTGTGTGTGTATGTATGTGTGTGTGATCAAGGGAAAGTATGGAGTGCCTGGGATTTTGGTGGAAAAAACTCTTTGGGAATTAATAATTTCTAAATCAGTGTTTGTATCCTTTACTTTTGTTCTTGAATCTTAATAGATCCCCAGGACAGAGTTGAGAACAAAGTGCTGTGAAGTCCACAGAAGGAGTGACTAACTCATTCTGGAAGGCCTCACAGAAGAAGTGACATTTGGGTTGGCTTTGAAGGATGACTTGTTTGCCAGATGGAGAACGGGACGGGTGTGGGGTGGCTTTTACAGACCAAGGGAGTGATATGTGAAAAGGCAGAGCCCTGGAAGCACACGCATTTCATTAACAGTAAAAATATTAGCCACTGGAACCGCAAGCAGTTACAGTGTGAACGCTGCTCCCAGAGCTGTGCTAGCGGGGCCTCAAGTTGGGCAGGTGTGAGAGATACTGGAAGGGGATTTGGGGCCCAGTTGAGAAGGGTGTGTTTCTCACGGAGTTTGTTCTTTTCTTGGAAGGCTGTGCTCACGTTTGTATTGTAGGGAGGTTTCTGGGTGGAGCAGTTGCTGAGGAGGTGAGAGAATAGAGGGGCTGTTGGAAGGCGTAGACCATAATCCCGGTGAGAGATGAGACGTGGTGACAAGTGAGAACCAATGAGGTGAAGAGTGGGATCCTTAGGTGATAGGATTGATTTGCAGAAGGAGAAAGGATTTTAATTAATATGTATGGGATGTCATGAGCTTTAACCTCATACTGAATTTTTTTTGAAGTGAAGAAACAGGAAGTTTATTTTCTAAAGTGCATCCAGTGAGTATCTTACATAATTGAGGAAATGGTTTCTCTTTTAGGCATCTGACTCTTTTATCAAAAGAAAATCTGTCCTGCTGAGCCCCGCCCCCAGGGGGACAGAAGCAGCCCTGAGCAGTGTTCTGGTCCCAAAGTGAAAGGCGGGTGCCCACAACAGAGCCCCTTCAATGCCCAGACCCCCTAGGCCTGGTAGGACTGCTGTAAGGGGGGCAGCACCCTAAAAGACACCCACATTTCCCCACACACAGCCACAGAACCCATGACATAGGTTAGTATTTTGCAACCAGTTTTTTTTTTTTTTTTAAGAAGAAGAAATGTCAGTACATTCCTTAAAAAAAAGTAAGACAAATAAATTCGGGAAAGAGTAATTAAACAAAGTGAAATAGTTTTTGCTCTAAATATGTTATTTCTCATAATCTTTAATCTGATAATATGCTTTGTGAATTCCAAGAGAACAATAATAGAATAACAGAAATCTATCTCAAGATCTATTTGTTTTCTTTTATTTTTTTTAATTCTTAGATGACTCATATCCTCACTTTACAAAATGGGTAACTGAGAGCAAATAAGATTAAATATCTTGTCCAAGGATTTTATAGTTAATAAGAAGTCCTTATATTTAAATCCGTGCTGTTTATTTTACATGATACTGGTTCCCTTTTGAAATTGTTGGGTTTAGGGTTTGAGGATAAGAAACAAGTCAAGGCCGACTCAGAGGCTTCTGGTTTGAGTGACCACAGTTGCTGGCACTTTTAACTGAAATAGGAAATGTGAGCCAGGGAGCAGTTTTGTATTTGTTTTGTGTGTGTGGGAACAGAATGGATAATCATTTAAGCTTTGGACTCGTGGCATTTGTGGTAGTTGGTGAAGATGTCTAGTAAACAGTTGGAATACCAAAAAAAAGGAAAGGTGTATTTTTTGTACTTGACAGAACTGTAACTTTTTCTGCTATACAATGGGCCAATAAAGTTTGGATATTCAATTGTATTATGACTTTAAATAGAAGTTTCTAAGCTGATGTCTCAAATTGCCACAGCAGTCACTTTGAAAGCTTCTGGGTTTTTTTTTCTAGATGCGATTATCACTTCACACCCAGGTAGCATACTTTATTTTTTGTGTGCATATTTTATTAGAAAGCTGTCTAGAAAAAACTTGAGAAAAATATGTTTAATCTTTTTCTTTAGAGAGAATTATTCTGTGTCTAGCTCCTCTGGAGAATTTTAAGAATTTCCTGACACCAGGAAGCATCCTTGTGAATAACTGTTGTATCACAGTGGTGTTTTCAAGAGTCATTCATCTCTGCTGTGAGGTTACGTGTATGATTTTTTAAAAAATTATGTTCTAATAGTGTGTCTTATACAACTTTGGCTTGGTCCGCTTAAAGATTCATACTTCACTGTTACTACGTTGTTGATTGTTGAAATCAATATTCCTTAGTTTTTTGCCATCCCTTCTATTACTGCCCAGCTTACTGGAGAACTAGCCATCAGATCGAGAACTGTAACTCCCTCTTCTTTTTTTTTGTATTTATGTATTTTTAAATTGAAGTATAGTCAGTTTACAATGTTGTGTAACACCCTTCTTAACTGGTCAGTATTACATAGAGGTGAGGTAGACCCCTAAGTACTCTGGGATGCATGAAGTTAATGTCAAGTAAGCCATATGAATAACATAGTTATGTCAATTCAGAAGGCATGTGTGCTGGATGGGGCTTGGTCATGGTTTTATAGACCGTTTTCTCCTTGTAGGAAGGTGGCTCAGAGGGCATTCCGGTGGTGGGTATGATGAGGGAAAGTCAGAAGGGCACACAGCATCTTTATGGAATGACACGCAGGCTGATTAGGCTGGAATGCAGGGTTCATGGAATACTGTAGTTTGAGATAGGCCTAAAATAAGGTGGCTTGGAACTAAACTAACTTTATAGTATCTGTTTTTTTAAGAAGATTCAATCTCCAGGTCTCTAAGTATGAGTCTGGCTATCAGCCTTCCGTGGGCTGATGTAAGACCACAGGGCCAGTGCAACTGAAGCTGTAAAATGGCACACGGATGCTGCCAGCCAATTAGGATCTGGTCCTCCCCTCTTCTCTTCTGAATTTTCACTTCTCTGATGCCACTTGATTTCACCATTTGGGCAAATTTTCTGATATTTTGATGGTGATTTTCAGATAAGCTTAAAGAAAAAGATGAAATTAGCTGAATTTATTTTAAAATACCAACAGAAATTAAACAAGGAGACAGCAGCTGTAAAAACATACACCAGACTTGTCAGTTACGGTCTTACCGTGCCAGCGTCGGTGCGGGCTCACACCGTGTGCTGTGGTTTCCATGACTACTGCTGGGCAGCAGGTCCCCCAGGTTGGTAAGCTCTAGCTTCGGAGTTTTTCATGGAAAGGAAATTTAAGACTTTTCAAAGACTGAAGTCAATACTTCTTTTTTTTTTTTTTCTTTTAGCAGATGGGTTATACATTTTTAAAAAAAGAAAAATGGTCACCACAGTTTTGATTTCCAAGTTATAAGTGAAGCCAGACTTGAAGGCAGTATTTCAAGGGCTTTGAAATTCTGGCATCTAAATGGTTTCTCCTATATCGTCCCCATGACAACAAAACTCAGTGCAGGTATTGAGTGTCATCTTTGCTGTAAAATATTCATGCCATGAAATTGCCTTTAGGTCTTCATGCTACTTAATAAGCTAAGGCAGGAGAATTTAGCTTGTTTACGGTGTTATATGGACAAATATTTCAAAATCTTTTTTGTTTTATGAGCTTAATAAAATTAGAATTATAAATGAACTGCTAAGAATTGAGTGATACACTGTATTATAGTCTTAATGTTTTGTTTACTTAAAAACAAACATTATTTCAGTTGCCAGTTGGAAAAAATACTGTTTTATGATTGAAAATTTTAAATTCCTTAAGCACAGAAGAAGATTGTTGTTTTAATAATGCTGATTTTTGTAGTGTAATAAAGTCTCTCAGTATTCTCGAATACACCCTCTCCCCAATTCTGCCAAACAAAAACTTTATTTCCCGGTTAACACCTGATCAAGCCATACATTCATTGAAAGATGTAATTTAAAATAGTTTTCAGTGTTTTAGTTCAGTGGCCATTTTAATGTGTGCTTTTTGAAGCTTTGTAAAGGATTTAAACTGTTACCCAGGTATAATGAATGGGGTGCTTTTAAGGAATAAGCTGTTCATTCCTTAACCAGAAACACTTGAATTTTAAATCTTGTATTTGTTTATTGTTAAATATTCTGTTTTATTTTATTGACCATTGAGGAGAAAGCATAAAATCTTAAATTCCATGATGAACTTTCCATGATTTGACATCTTTATTCTTATCTTGGGTAAGAAACCATTTGCTGATCCCATTTGTCAAATCCAGATGTCTCTGTGTGGTGTTCAGTACAGTGTCCACTTCTAGACCACAATTCCAGGAGAAGGATGCAAGAAGTCATGGCAAAGACATTGGGAGGTGGTGAGCAGGGGTAGCTATATAAGCTCTGAACCACGGAAGGGAAATTAATTACAGCAAATGGACAGGATGTCTGGTCTGGAAGAAATGAGAAAATTTGACTAATTTTGAGAGATCTTACAAGTGCATTTTTACTTGGTGTATTTCCACAGATTCAGTCAGGCCTTAAATTAGATTTTTCTTCTTGTCTCCTGTTATGACTTTATTCTGATACATCCACATTCTTGATTAAATGTTGCAACATACCACTTCCCTCACTTTGACCACATGGTAACTCTGATTTTCCAATGACTCTTCATCACTTTAAATTTTAGCCACAGGATTTGGTTGTTCATGAGGTGTTCTCTGCAGCGTTATATCTTTCATAGTGGAAACCAGTGGCTGGCAGTGTGGGCACTGGAGCCTGACTACCTGGGTTTGGATCCTGGCCCTGCCAGTGACTGGCTCTGTGACCTTGGGCAAGTTACTAATGTCTGTTGTCACAGTATCTTCATCTGTGAAATAGGAATAGTAATGGTACTTGCTTCATAGGATTATAAAGGAATTGAAATAGCAGAGTTGTCTAATATGTCGGTTTTCTACCACTGCTGTAACATATTACCACAGCCTTACTGACTTAAAATAACACACATTTATTATCTTACGGTTTTGTAGGTCGCAATTCCCACACAGGTCTCACTGGGTCACAGTCAAGGTGTCAGTAGGACTATGTTCCTTTCTGCAGGCTCTAGGGGAGAATTCATTTTCTTGCCTTTTCTGGTTCCAACAGGCTGCCCACCTTTCTTGGCTTGAGGGTGCCCCATTCGTCCACCCTCAAAGCCTTTTCTTCTGTAGTCACATCTCCCTCTGACTCTCCTCTTCTGCCTCCCTCTTCTCTTTTTAAGGACCCTTGTGGTTACATAGAACCCAATTATGTAATTCAGGAAAATCTCCCTACTTTTAATATCAGCTGATTAGCAACCTTAATTCCATCTGCAACCTTAAATATCCTTTGCCATGTAACCTAACATATTCACAAGATCCAGGGAGTTAACATGTGGAAATCTTGGGGGACTATTCTGTCCCTTTTGACCTCATGCTGGTGTTACAGGGTAGATGTGTTTATATTTTCGTATAGTTCTTCTCTGTTTTGGAGCAGATATGTTACCACAGGCAGAGAGAGGAGTCAGAGAGAGAAGTGGGAAGAATTATTTGCTGATGCTGGTTTTTTGCACCCACATAGACTAGGGATAATTTCTCTGTCATATTTTCGTAGCCATCCAAATTGGCCTTCCCCTTTGGTTAGTGCCTCTGAAAGTTTGCTAGTAGCAGTTAAGAAGATATGAACAACATTTAATCCGTTTATCCTTGAGAGGTTGTTTTTCTAGTGAAATTTTTTTTTATCCATAAAATATGACCTAACTACATCAACTATTATGATTTAGAGTGGGCAAAGACTCAAAACAATGAAATAAAATGTATTAACATTGGCGAGGTGACTCACAGGTTACAAATGTTTTCATAAAGATTATTTTATGAAGCCTGTCAGGATTTTTGAGAAGTAAAGCAGCCCAAATCTTTTAGACAGCAGAGTCATCTCTAGAGATTTGCTTGCTCATTGCTTCTGCTGAGGAGGACGGGGCAAGAAAAACACCTGCTTCTAACTTAATTAAAATTTGGCAGAAGTGGGATCCGTGGGAAGAGGGAAAAATGAATGCGTAGGTGACTTTTCACGTGTGCCGCCGAGGAAACTGAGGCAAACGTGACGGCTGCCTGGGTTTGTGCCTGTGTTTCTCCGTCCGTGTGGTTCTCTGTTCCTTGATGTGACTCAGTTTGCAGGGGTGGGACAGGGGAGTGGAATTCTTTTCCTTTCCTAAACCAGGCCAGGAATATATGAAGGCATTGTTCTAGTGCAGCGTACAGTTACCAGCACACTCAGTGATCACATGTAATAAAAAGGAGGTGGAGGGAAAAATCTGTTCTGAGTTCACAGAACTCATGAAAGAAAAAATTTGAAGTCAGCTGATATGTCAACAGCAGCGAAATAATTCATTTTCTTCGAATAGTGAATGCCAATAACAATAGCCGTGATTCTGGCAGCGGAATAGTGCTTGCGAGGGCGACTTTCAGCCCTTGGCTCTCTCCTTTGCCTCCGTTTCCAAAGGACATTCTCCCTAACAACAGAACCGAATGATTTATCCTTGCTCATGTAGCAGCCGAGGTCCATGGGACCACACAGTGTGGTTGGGGAGCCAGGTCTGTCTTCCTAGGGCTATAATTGCAAAGGAAGTACTCTTTTTACAAAAAAGAGAAATACAAAGTGATATATTAGTTACTAAACCTTTTTGGGATGCAAAGGAGATTAGCTTTGGGGTGCCAGAGTAAATTACATTAAATAAAGTCATGGGCCTTTTACTACTGTCTTCATTGGCCCTGAAGCTTGTGAGGTCAGTGAAGTGAAGGAGGCAGCCTTCCCTTAATGTCCACCTTGCTTGTGTCTCTGTATCAAAAATGTTGAAAGATACGGGAATGAACTTTATGTTGACTAATTATTTATAAGTAAATAAATAATTTATGTAACAAGTTGATGTAAGTCTCCACAACTTTTTTCATTTTTAGAAGGTATAGATTTTAAGTAACATAAACATTAATGTGCTTTCCCTAAAAATAGGCATTTGAAAGCTGCTTATAGCTTTTCATTTGCTTTTAAATATAAAAGTAATAATAGTTGTAGCGCTGTTGCTTTTTTGATCAGGGGTTGGCAAACCACATTCCACAGACCACATCTCCCGTGTTGCCTGTTTTTGTAAATAAAGTTTTATTAGAATGCAGCCACATTCATCATTTACATATTGTCTCTGCTTACTTTCCTGCTACAGAGGCAGAGTTGGGTAGTTGAAATAGAGACCTGATGTCCTGCAAAGCCAAAGATGTTTACTGTCTGGCCCTTTACAGAAAAAAAATATTGTCAACTCTTAGATAGGTAAGGTATATCACACCACACTAGGTGATGTGGGTTCAAAAATTATTTAAGGCTGAGTCTCTAATAACTTACAATATAATTAGAGAAGAGACATCCTCAAGTTGAAGTGATAACACAAGTCAAATTTAAATTCATTTATTCATTCACTCAAATTGAGTGACTTTTGAGTGTCTCCTGTGTGGATCTAGAAGTAAGCCGTGAAGACGAAGTTTCTGTCTTTATGGAGCTCACAGCCTTGTAGAGCAGGCAGATGATAAAGAAATGAACATACAGTGTAATGGCTGGTATGTGCTTTTATTTTTATATGTATTGAGATGCAATCCTGGGGCCCACCAACGATGTTGTTTGTTTTCAGCAAAAAGAAAATAGTTAATTTTCCTCAAGGTCTTAATCTCCAGTGAGATTCAGATTTTTAAAAAAGGGAAGAGAGGGAGAATGAAAACATCTCAAACCAATAATTCTTTCTCTGCGCTTTTGCACGTGGTTCAAAATTATATTTATACATTGATAAAAAGTGGCAAAGACGGCGTACATGTTTTGGTGTGGTAGAAGAATATTTGATCAGGCAACAGGAAACCTGTGTATTAGTCCCTGTTAAGTCACTTTTTGGCCGAGTGGCCTTTAAAGGTTCTTAATGTCTCTGCAACATGTAGGCGGTTGTGTCCTGTCAGTGCCTCTCAAAGTTGAATGTGTATCAGAATCATCTGGAAGGACTGTTAAAACCCAGATTGCTGCCCTGTCCCCTGAGTTTCTGATTCAGTGGGTCTGTTGTGGGGCCTGAGAATTTTCATGTCTCACGAGGTCCCAGGTGAGGCCAACTCTGCTGCTGGCCTGGGAACCACCCTGAGAGAATCACCACCCTGCGTGATTGTGGGGGGCCCTCTCAGTCCCGCGATTGTTTTAAACTCCCTGAGAAAAGCTTTGTAGCTCTTAGGACCAGACTAGAAGATCCCACTAATGGTTTGACCAAGGTGACTACTTAATATTCAGGACTGTTTACTGAGGAAAAGCTTCCAAAGAAGTGAGAATTATAAAACACTTTCCCGTGGTCACATGGATTGATACGCATTTATTACGTTTTCTATGGCTTCTTTAGGAAAATTAATGGACAGTAAATTCTGAGGGTGGAAGCCATGATTGTTCATGATTTTCTCCTCTTTGTATCCCAAGCCCACGGTTTGCAGTACGTGCTCAATACTAATATGTTTAATGGACCTGCACTTAGAGAAAGATGGACTGCATCATAAGGTCCTCTTCCTGAGTGCTGTTGGTTTCCTGTAAAATTCCACTTAGAATTAAGGAGCATTAATTTCATTGGATGCCAGAAGTCTAAAATGTATTCTGTGTTTGCAAACTGTAGTGTTGTTATTTCTATAGAAATTAACCTCAAACCTTCAGTGATACTCAGTCTCTCCCCTTTTGAATGTACAGCAGAAGAAACAGGCAGATACAAAACAACCAGCATATTAAAGTAAATGAAAGTTCTCCACACTTTTCATTATATATGATAGCAACCACTTACTTAGTTCAGTGTAACTGAAGACATTTCAGTTAGGACTTTTGCAGAGCATCCCCCAAAGCTGTAACGTTAGTAGGGTGGGTTTTTTCTCTAAAAAGTAAATATTTATTTCAATCTCTGTTTATAAAACTGCTACTGTGGGACTACGAAGATAAAATTTCGACCATCAAGAGACTTTCAGACCCTTAATTGGATAAGGCAAGGATTGCACATTGAAATGTCTAAGAAGCTGGGCACCCAATACTGAAACTTTGGATTTTTGTGATTTTTTTTTTTAATGTTGGCTCCAGTTAAAAATAAAACATAAAGTGAATCAACAAAACGTAGTTCACCAGCTGAATTCCAACCTGAGGCCTTCCGTTTGTAATACCCAAATACGGATCGTGCAGACATAGTATTTGGCGTGCCTCAACGAGTTGGGGGGTGAGACCAGATACAGATGCAGAGATTAGAAAAGGCTGTTTAGAGAAGGTGGTATTTGACATGGACTTTGAAAGATGAGTAAAGGTTCAAAATCTAGAACAGTGTCAGAATAGTGCATGAGGAAACAGCAGGAGAGAATGTGGGGACGTGCTTAAGGGAGGTGGATGGAGCAGGCGTTTAGGGCATCGTGAGCAGTTTATTCCCAATAGCGGGACAACCAGCATCGTCGCTACTGAGGGCAAAGCCTGATAGAAGCAGTTGGGACTCTCCTGCGTGGGGGCCCTACTGGCCGGTGGGAAGGCTTGATGCTCAGGCAACTCGAATCACCAGTCACGGCCAAGTGCTGCTTACCTGGATTGTATTTATGCCCTGCTTTATTGATTCCAGTGCCACGGGACATACATGTACAGCACCCGGGGAGAAAAGAAACGCTACCATTTAAACTAAGATGCGGTCCTTTCTGGTCATTTGGAATTATTATTTTAAGTTTCTAAGAGCTCTTTTAGAAATGTTTGGACACAAATGTGAAAATATGAACCTTTGTGTCCCAGTTTGCACAGTAATGGAACTCTGCCATCCATGACCAGCACAGGACCAAGGGCTGCGGGAGCTGTCAGTTTAAGGTGCATCACAACTTCACTGGTGTTGAAATATACATCTTAAAATCAGTGAAATACAATAAGTAAGATTTCTACTTGCTGGATATTATGTTTCTGCCCATAAACTGGATTGAGTGGAAGATTTTTGAAACTAAACAGCTAGATCATAACTAACATTACCGTCCAACTGTTATCACTTCCAAGTGAAAAGTTTTTTTTTTTAAGAAAGACCTAAGTTTTAGAAATCTGAAGGGCACCTGCTTTTTAATTGGAATCAGTCTTTACTCTTTTGAAGCCACAAATATTTTCTTACGGGAAGGGTTCTCACTGAACACAGCTGATTCCCATTTCATGTTTGTGTTCTTTTTTGGAAAAGTCTTTTGCTTCCCACATTTTTCTCTTTCTAAAAAGAAATGTTAAGAGTTTATGAAATTGATGCACAACCCTGGAGAATCAACTATTAATCACAAGCTGATAGAAGAGGTTTGCAATGGAAGATGCACACACCCAAATCAATAGCAGCGGGGGGGGGAGCAGGGCTGCTGGTTTCCAGGAACTGTTCTTAATTCAGAAAGTGCCATGGGCTCAGAATGATTATAGTTGTTTTTCTCATCTCTGGTAATTTTTTTTTAAATCATCCATTCCTGTAACTTATCTAAAATACCCCTTTAAAATTCTACACTATGAAGTGATTCTAACATAAATGGTACAGTTGCTAAAATACTGATCTTAACTGTTTCCTAGTGTCTCTACTGTGATTTTGACTGGTGTCAGCTTAAACATCTCAGTTTTGAAATGTTACTGGTAAATGTTTGTAATATATAGATGTCAAAAAAAAAAAAAAACTGTGTCAACCATAGATGTCCTTAAAATTTAACTAAGTCTTTTATTAATAGTATCTGAGATATGTTCTGTGTTTATGAAGGAACATGCCTAGTAGGAACTAGTTCATCTTTTTCTGTGTGTGTGTGTGTTTGTGTTACAGTTTTGGGATACAATACTTACCAGTTAAGATGCAAAATATTTCACTACTGGAGCAAACAGATCAGTATTGGTGGAGAAAAACAGGAACTAATACAACCCCAAATATAACCGGGGCTTACTGTCACTCAGAATGCATACTCTGCTTATATTTTATTTTTATTTTTTTGCTTATATTTTAATTTTCCTTTATTGAACTATAAATGCTTCAAATTTTGTTTCTAAGAGGCAATGAAAGTTGATTTATTTTTAAAGTGCCTGTAACATTTATCCATTTACGTGTATCTTTGGAACCAAAAATTCATAGGCTCAGTGTTTTTAGGTGATCTAATTCACTTGGGAATTGAGACTGTGCTTTTTTTTCTCCCCCCTGGAAAATCAAGTTAAAGAGAAGGTGTTAAAATGGCAAGTCTCCCTGACTGTTATAAACTTCTCTGCAGTGTACTTCACTGTGATCTAGCATGAGCCTTTGGACTTGTGCAGTGTTGCTTATTCTGAGACCTAGAATCGAATGCTGTGTGCGTTTTTTCTTTTATACCGTTTCAGGTAAGGAGGGAAAATGCGCCCCCACCCCAAATCCAAAAACCAAAACCCAGTTTGGTGTAATAGTAGTTCTGAATCTGAGATATTTCTCAATTGTTTTAAAAACTCTGAAATGTTTTACCGGAGGCATGGTTGGCCCACTGGCGCTTGGGTTATTGTTGGGTTGTTGCCTGAAACATATAAACCAGCTTTTGTTATCATCATTGTATTGATGGCATTTTCAATGGACGGTTATACAATTCTCTGATCTCAGAAGTGCTCAGGGGCAGAGTTTGAATATCTCAGTAGATGGACCTGATTCTGTCTCACACAAGTGCAGAGACTTCTTAACTGTCCCAGTGTCCCTCTGAGGCCGATTCCACCCTGAAGGCCTTTGGACCCTGGGGTGGCAGCAGTTGAACCAGGACTCAACAAGGGTGATGGAAGAGCTCTTTTCCTCCAACACTATTATCTTCCTTGGCCGCTGACCACTTTCTGTCTCATGTCTCTTCCTCCTGAGTCTTCCTCTGATACTCAGATCCTCCACTGGATATTTTAGAGACGCTGTTGATTAAAGAATTAGTTTTGATTATTTTCAAGAGCACATCTGCTCTGTGTATTAGGAGACATTTTCAAAAATAGTATGGGCATAGTTTTGTCAGCCTTGGGGAAATGTAGCATTTACTTGATCATGCACTGTCGTTCATGGCTACAAAGAACAGAAACCTCAGTCAGCAGTAGTTTCCAAAAGCAGAAGCTGTGTTTTTCCTTGCATCACAAGAGATCTGGAGGCCAGCAGCCTAGGGCCAGTTCCACTGATGGATAATGTTTGAGGCCAGGCTCCAGGTGCTTGCATTCTCTCAGTTACATGCTGATCTTCATGCTTGTCGTCTGTGGTCACAGGGTGGTAGCCGCATCGCTAAGCCATCAGGAGGAAGTGGGGAGGAAGAAGGCCTGTGTGGTATTCCATTCCTCCTTCCTCTAATGATGGAAATTTAGACTGCCTCTGCTGGTCTCCCACCAGCCCAGAGGCTCAGAGTTACCTGATTTTTTTGTTTTCCTGTTTGATTTTACCTTTCAGGTGTAGATCTTTGATCCATCTGGAATGTGTTTTTGTATATGATGTGAGGTAGGGATCCAAATTTATTTCCATAAAAGGATTCAATTTTCTTAGCACCAGTTTTTAGGAAATCTAGGCTTCCCCACTGATTTGTGATGCCATTTCTCTTGATAACCAAGTTGATGTACATAGACATACAGACACACACTCTCTCTCTTCCTCCCTCCCTGATATTTTTCTGGAATTTGTTCTTTTTGTCTCTTAGATGTCATAACATGTCTTAGTAAATCATAGGCAAAGACTGTTTTTTCTAGTCCTGTCCTGTCCTTCCTGTCCTTTTTGTTTTCTATTTTATCCTAAGATTTTCTTTTCCTTTTTTCTCTTTTTTGCTTTCCCCATCTTAAAATTGACATTGTGGTGGAGGTGGTGTCTCTGCATTCTCATTATGTGGTAGAGCTTATCAATTTTTGTGTTTCTATTTCACTGATCACCAATTTAAAAAGCAAGTTTGAGGTATTAGGTACACAAGAAGACTAGATTCAACAATAACCCCTGTAAAAACAGCAATATGAAAATCATACTATGCTGGCTACCACAGAAGTTCGTGGTTTGGTTTGATTTTCTTTGTTTCTTTACTGCCAGATGGAACAAAGTGTTCACCTAAAACTATAACATTTGGCCCTGAACAGTGTGGCCTTTTTTCACTCTTGTCCCCTCCTCATCCCTCTTATCTGGTTAAAAAGGAGTGTACTGGGAATTTAGAGTGAATAACTTTGAGAGGAAGTGCTTATTTTCTTGTATTCCAAGTAGAAAATGACATTTTGGATTCTGTTGAATAGTACTTGAAAGACTCTGAATAAATCTAGCAAATTCCATCAGCTAACTGGAGAGTCCTGAGGTTGGAAACATGAAGGTCTACAAAAACCAGTCACAGGGGATTAAGGCACCTTTGGTCACAAGTTGTTTTAAAAAAAACAACAGCAGCAGCAAACTCTGCAGCTGTTGTAAAGTGGGCGTTTCCTCTTGGAGAGAGGTGCAGTCTGTTGGAATTCTATTTGGATTTCTTTCTAACCTGCCAGAGGTTGGCAGCCTCTGCTCAGCTGATATCCCACACTGCAGGGAGCAGAAGGAACGTCTCATCTATGTCTGGAGTGTGTGGTCTAGGGGGAGCCCAGGGACACCTTAGGCGTGGCTGGGAATTTTTCCTTCTGTGGCCGTCTGTACTGTACTGGCTTTAGGGAATAATGAGTGTGTGTGTGTGTGTGTGTGTAATTGTGTAAGACTCTCCTTGAACTATAAGGAATTTTTTACCTTCCAAATAACCAAGAGAAAAAAAGAGGAAGCCTGAAAAGGGACTTTGGATGTGAAAATGCTCTTCTTGTAGCAGATCAAAATTGCAAGCGGGTACCCTGCAGACCTGAGGCTTATTGCTGCCATACCAGACGAATTACAGTATGTATTGTAGCCATTGTATTTTAGGTTACATCTGCTTTCTCTTAAAGTTCCTTGGTAAACCGAAACTGTCAGTCAGTAGAAGCCTGACTCTGAACATTTGGAAAAGCAACCATGTCCAGATCACAAGACTTTCCTTTTGTTTTTGTTTTCATGGAGGAATTGTTCTGGGTTTGGTGACAGTTTATTTAAACCAAGTTCGAATATAGGGAGCTAAACAGCCTTATTTTACCCTTATAAACTTTGGTTTGTTTGATTCCTTTTTTTAAAAAAAAAAACCTGCCAGGGCACACATTTTAGTGTCTGCTCTGCTTTCTGTCCCCAGCAATGCTGTCTCGCCCTTGGTCGTCTTGGGGAAAGAGGCAGATGACAGCATTTGTCCTCTGATTGTTCTCCGCCTTACAGCCTCCGCGCCCAAAGCCAGAGGGGCTGTTGAGCTAAAAACTGAGAAAAGCGGGTCCCTTGGTGGGCAGCTGAGACTCTTCATGTGACTTTGGTTTACATTTGGTCGGTTCACATTACAGTCCATTTGGTGAATTCTTTCTTGGGCTCTGGCAACTCCGCACCACTTCCCAGGTTTCAGTGGGGGTTTTTCAGCTACCTTCCTGGATTATTTATACATTTTTTTCTTTTTAATTTTTGTTTTCCCTTGGGTGTATTAAATGACAGCATGGAAGGGGGATTCTGATTGGGTTTTGGGGAAATCTTGGCAACAGCGGTGGAGTCTAGAGTAGACCCGGCCGCACCCACATCTGGAACAGCCCGGGACTCTGCTGGTGGCACTGCCCGTGGCGTGGTGATGGTCACTTCTCTGTTCTGCTCTCTCGGCCGTGAGGTGACCTCGCTTGCCCCGTAGGTGCTCATGGGCCCTCTGTCTGGTTTTGCCCACCTCTCCTTTCTCCATTTTCCTCTCGATTTCTTCCCCCCACATTTCTTTATGCCATTACTTCTTCTCACCCTTCAGATGTCACACCTCTGCGTGTTCCATTTTCACTAGTGTCTTGAAGTTTTGCGTCTTTTCCTTTGGAAAAAAATTCCTTTTTCCACATGTGACCCATTCTAGCATCGTCAGGATGGAGGCCTTTTTTCAATTCCCTTTCACATCTTTAGAAATCAGTAGCTTTTCTCACTCAAAGACCAGTTGGAAAGGCTTCTTTTTGCTTTTCTGCTTTTTTGCTGTTCCTCAGTGGACTCGGTTGCTTCTTCCTTAGAAACCACAGCATTCTGGGTGAAATGAAACTCACTGTTTTGAGATTGTGTGTGTGTGGGTAGAAGAGCAGCATATTGAGTCTCTAGTCTCTGCCTCCCATAGTTGTTTTTTTTTTTTTTTTAACATTTTATTGATTTTACCCTGTTTCTATATTTAGGACAAGTTTACTGAGTTTGCCTCTGGTTCTCTTTCTAGCAGGACACCCAGGAGCCCTGTTTGTTTGCTTCTTCTTACCGTAAACGTTCTCCGGGTAGACACACCTCTTTCCATAGAGGTTCTTGGTCATCGGAATTCTTTAGCACCTATTAGGGTTTTTGCTAGAAGGTTCTCCATGGTAATAATGACATATTAAGTTAGCAGCTAATTCCTTTGTGAGGAAAGGCAGGAGTTGAATAAACAGAGTGATATTTGTACAAGTATATCTGATTTGACACTTTGGCAACATTGAGATACCTTTTTAAATGGGTTCATCTCACAAAGAAAAGAAATAACTTTCTATCCTTTGTGTGCTGCACTGTGCAAACCATGCTATCAAAACTTACCTGTCTGAAACTCAGGGACCTAATAGATCCGGATAACGTGAATTTATTAGACTTTGGTAGTGAAGAATCCTTGTATGGTATTTGCAAAGAATTTCCCTAGGTGCTAACATTAAAATTTTCAATTTATTTTCTTGGTGTTTTAATTTCTTATTTGCTGTGACAAGAAAACTCTTATTATGCATAGAAATAGCCATATGTAATTAAAATGCACAATGCTGAACATAATTCATGTGTATAATCAGATACCTCACTTTAGAATAGACAAGGGGTGCATGTAAGATAATACCAGTTCTCTGCCTGGCATGAAACCAGCCGCCTCTTTGGACGTTAACACTACCGGCATATTGTCTTCTGTGGATTTATATTTGCTCAAGGATGTGTGGACATTTCTCATCTGTGAAATACAGATTTCAGTAAGTTCTTTGAAATCATAGCACATTCTCTGTAGGAGGAGTTTTTGGCTTTACCAATTCATTTTCCAACTATTGCATTTCTGTGTCTACTGGAGAATGCATGTGTAACTGAGATGTAGGAGGTGAAAATCTCACCAGATACCAAAGTGCCTCTGTGTGGGCATTGCTTTTTGTGTGAAAGACACAAAAATAAATGTCAGAGAGTCCACTGCCAGCGTGTAGCTCAGGATCATGAGTGGATATTCAGGATCTCTGACTTAGGGTTCCGTCGCTTCAGGAAGTGTTGTCTGGAAAGAGGGGCAGGAAGGGCACAGGCCTTTTCCTAACTGCGCACCTGGGTAGCTCGCGTCCGGCCCCGTCGTTCTCAGGCGCTCTGAGTTAGAGAGTAAAGGAGGTGGCAGGACTGGACCAAGAGAAGACGTTCATCAAAGATGATCTGTATGTTTAGGTTGCTCATGGGTAAAGTGTGTTAGAACCCGAGACGCTACACATACTGATGCAGTCTGTCCTTAGGCCTGAAACCTCCAGCTCACATCAGCTGTGAGCAACTGGCCTGCTCATCAAAGGCTTCCCTTTTTGCTGTCGCAGCAAGAGGTTTGACGTTCTTGGAAGCTGGCGATGCTGAGAAGCTGCGCAGCCTGTCTCAGAGACAGCCTTAGAAATCGTGCTTGCTTTTCAGAGTGGTTCTGGAGAAGACAAGACATACTGACGTGCATTTGCATTGTGTTTTCTCTGTCTTAAAAAATTATACATCTAGATTCTTAGTCACCCCGTGGATTATTAGGCCTTTGGGAGCCAAACCTGGGACCAGAGCCATCATATTAAAAAAAATTTTTTCTTGGCTGGGAAAATACATTGCATATTTTCTACAACCAGTCCACAAAAACCCTTCTAGAATGCACCCTGTTCATAAGTTTGTAGTCCACAATGTGCGTTGAGCATGTGCTGTGTGTACCCGGAGACACTGAATTACGTGGGAGCCCTCACTGTAGGTGCCTAAAGATTGCTGGGTGGTTTCTCCCCCTCCTCCCGGACCAAATGAACACTTCACTGAATTCTGCTGAGTAAAAAGGGAATTTGTGGTAGATCCTGGTGGAGGCAATTCTGTTGCTGTCATGAGTGTGATACTCAGTAACAAGCAGTTACTGGCACACAGTTATCTCTTTTTTTCTCCCCTCCCCCATGGGGGCTGTGACCGGGAAAAAACAAAAACAAAAACAAAAAACAACAACAAAACCAGCCCATTATTCTTCCGATCTCCCATTTGGTAAAGACAAAGTTACTTCTAGTAACCAAACTGTTGGACTAGATAATTCCATTTCAGCCCTTTAGACCATTACCAAAAGCTGTCAAGCATCAGAAATATTTCCCCAGCCACTTCTCACCATCTGTAGGTCCAAGATAATGAAACAAATGGGACTAACTTTTATTATTTCTTACTTGTAAAAAATTTCTGTTGCTCTTGGGACTAAAAACTATTAAGTTCTGTAAAGTGTGATCAGAAAAAAGAAACTGAAATTAAAATAAAAACTGAGCATTTGTTCCAATGAGGGTTTTTTTTTTTTTTTTTTTAAGCTGGCTTCTTGCTGAAAGCTCAATTTAGATTCCATGGACAATACCTTTAGGCATTAAAATAGAAGTCTAAACATATTCCAGTATAAACAAAAACAACCAAAAAATGTAAAACCTAAAGTCTTTGTAAACTGTTCTAGAGAAAAAAATCAGATTGCTCTCTGGGAAGTAGGCATTTTAAGCCCTTTTCTGGCACGTGGAAAGGATTAATTGGTAGGAACAGCTCCGCATGCTCACGGTTCGTATTTGGGTAGTGCCAAGGAACGTTCTTCCCCGACTTACAAGTCAAAGTAGGGGAGGGATGAAAACGGCTGAATTGCTCTTTCATTGTTAAGACAGTACTTTCCGTTATTCTTTTTCTTTGTTGTAAAAGAAACTCCTTGTTCACCTTCTGTTTTGTGAAACCTAAAAATACAGTTAGACTAAGAAGAAGGACAGAAAGGTGAGGAAGTTTCACTTCTGAGGGAATTGTGGTCGTTTGAAACATGGCATCGCGTTAGCTGTTTTCCATAAACACATTTTAAGCTGACACGTTCTTAGCTCTGTTTTTGGTTTTAATAGTAAGTCCACTGTGACTTCACACATTGTGGGAAGAGCCAGTGGTGCTAAAAGGAGCCTGGCTGTTTGTTGCCAGGTCTGAGAATGGGGTTGGTTTTCTCACGGAACCCTTATTCCACCAAGGGTGCTCAGTTACTGTAAATTACACTCCTGCAGCAGATTGGTGAGTCCCCAACTGACAGTTTCCACTACTTTCCAGCTTCTTAATGTATCTGTGCCTAATAGTTTTGCTTCTTGTTAAGCCGAAGAACTCATACATTATGAATCTTCCACAGAGAAGCTCACGTGCACCTTCTAGGTGCAATCTCACTCACCACAATAAATACGTCACCACCAAACACTGGAGAATACGTTTCCTAAGTCACTTATTTGAACTAAAACTGAATGCAGAGAAATTTCTCTTAGCCAAGAAATGCTTTTTGGAATCTATTGTAATGGGATTTAAACTGTCTTTGTTAATGGCCTTGGGATTATTTGCTTTAGGGTTAAAGGATAATTTTCCCCTCAAATGGAAAATCCTGACTCTCATACAGATATAAATTGAACACATGTTAGAGATTTTATTTATCTCATTATTAGTGAGAGAGCCAGACAGATGTTATAACCTCGCAAAGGAGAAGCACGCACTTTCATGGAATAAAGAAACGTCAGGATGAATTTACAAATGAATCTGAAGCGGGCTTTTTATCTAAAGGGAAGGGGGAAGGAAGTCAAGTGATTCACCAGGGGACAGAATTTACTTGCATGTGTGTAGACAACACTTATTCTGCTTTGCTCTCAATTACCTAAAATTTAAGGAGTTATAAATAGTTCAAAGGCACTGCAAAGCTAGCGTCAGAGAACCTGGGAGGATGCGCCCTGAAGGACGTGCGGTTCTCCGCGGGAGACACCCCGCAGTCTCGGGTGCTTATCGTTGGCTCACATTAGTTGTGAGGGACACGGATGAACATTCGATGGTGCCAGAGGAACCAGTTGAGCCATAACATACAGCCTCCCTGTGTTTTTTCCTGAAAGGTCACAGGTTATTTTAATTCCTTTACAGACAAAGGAACTTCTTCATTCACTGTCATCAAGGATGTAAAGTTCATTCGTTAGGGGTATGATTTAAGATTCTGTAAGGTAAGACACTAAGAATTTATAAACAGAATGATGAGTTTGTGTGAAACTAGATGATGCTGAGAAAACCTCTCCTTTGCGAGGTTATAACATCTGTCTGGTTCTCTCACTAATAATGAGATAAATAAAACTCTTTAACGTGTGTTCAATTCCTATCTGTATGAGAGTCAGGGTTGTCCATTCCAGGGGAAAAGTATCCTTTAACTCTAAAACAAATAATTCCAAGGCCATTAATAAAGACATTTAAAATCCCATTACAGTAGATTCCAAAAAGCATGAATGGAGGTCACTCCCTCTGTACCAGCTGTCTGTAGAAGGAGAAGGATGGGGCTGGGAAGAAAGTTGATTCCTTTCTCATTGGAAAACGAGATGTACAAGTCCTTGAGGAGAAGGCAGTGACGAGGTTTTAAATCTACAAGAGAGAAACACTGAAAAATGAGTCAGCGAAGGACTTTAAGCTCCATGGAGCCTAAACCAGTTTCCCTTTGAAGGAACTGGCAGAGATACCTGTCCATATAGCATTTTAGGGATGGCTTATTGTGATTTCCCTTGTACATTAATTAGTTCCATCTGTCTCTCTTTATTTTGATAAAATCACTTAGAAAAATGTAGACGTGTTTGTGTGCTTAAATACTGTAAAACAGCAGGAAAGGGTGTTGTGCCCCTGTAGATAAGGGTTGTCGAGAATAATTGACTAACAAATGGTCCAGGCTGCTGATTCCTTGATTCTGTTTACGAAAAATAAATAAATGAATAAATAACTGAAGGCCGCGACTTGGGCTCCTCTCCTGGAGACCGCAGAGCCGGCACTGGCGTGGGAATCCGATTGCTGGACTGTGTCACCATCCTCCAGGAGTGCGGAGTTAAGTGCCTATATAATCCTTTCCATCAGCAGATTTTAAGAACTGATGGGTTTTGAAGTTCACATCAGCCACTGAGAAAAGCAACCATTTCCATGATGATTTTTATAGGGAAAAAGTTCTTATGAAATATTTCCATCAGGAAAGAACTGGGAGTCTCCAGCCAGATGCAAATACGTCCAGTTGTAGAAGTCAGCTTTGTTTGGTAGGTGTGAGTCCAGGTTTCTATCTGAAGCCTTTTTCAAGTGTCTGTTGTCAGCTTGGCACTGCTTCCCCCACGTGTCACTGTTGTTGATTTACATCGGAAAGAGGCTGCACACCCTGTGGCCCCAGCCTGGGACAGGCCCGTTCCTCCTCACTTGAGTGGAAATTTGTGGCCAGGAGCCTCTCTGAGCCTATCAAATTCAAGGCCAAGTAAGTGAAAGCTGAAGAAAGTGCAAACACAGAAAAACAAAAATCATGGAAACTGGAAGAGAACAAGACAAGAGACTGGAAGAGGTGACACCGACATGAGGAAGTCGGGTCAGACACTGAGATCTGATTTGCAGCCAGCTTGATGGGAATGTCTGTGAAATATTGGAGAGGGTCATTGTCAGGCTTGCTGAATACAGCACAAAATGTCTGAAGCATACAGTGGAAGTGCCAAGATCAAAAATCCATAAGGTTTTCCATGGTATCTGGCCAAAAATGTAGTCAACTTTGTTTTCTTTTGTTTCCACATCATGTGGTTAGAGAAAGAGGAGTAGGTTATTAGGTGCCTGGCATTCTTCTTTACAAGCCCAGGGGTCTGGGTCTGCCCTGCTGCAGGTGAGGTCCGGCCTGTCTGGTTAAATGAGTGGACTGATTGTCACAATGGGCCACTTGGGCCAGGTGACATACGTGGCATTAAGCTCCTGTACATTCTCTCTTCAAAATTTTCTTTACATGGCAATTGACTTGAGTTTTTATTGTGAGATGGAAATTAAAAGGCATTGGCCAAACATGCAAGTGTACTTTGGAACTTAAAAAAAAAATTAAAAGAGTATTCCTCTCTTTCTAGATTTGCCTTATAATCACAGTGCAGTATTTGGGCAATTTCATCTTTGAACAAAGGATGGTCACTGCGTTCTTCACGGCCACAGCAAACCCCCCTCCCTGTGTGGTTAGACTCAGTGGAATAGAAGGTCTATCTGAATTTCATAGGTTCTAAATGAAAAATGAAGCCAGCTCTATTATGTTTGCTGTTTCAAAGCCCTGTGATCGCTTTGTGAGTAAAGGAAAGGTAGGGGAAGCCACTGACAATTGAGTTGTTAACATGAAGTGATTTCCCTCCTGATACCCAGATGTCGTTCTGTCAGATCTTCATACTGACCCAATCTTGCCATCCCTACCAGGGATAAAAATAATAGAGTTTTCCAGTAGTGAATAAACCTTGAAAAAATAGGATAGTTACTTTAAAGATATTGGAGACTTTGGGAAGAATTATTGCCTAACATGTATTTTATCTTCTTTTCCCTATATTGTTCAGGCAGCGGCCACTGTAGCTGATCGCACAAGTTGGCCAGCTTTTAAAGGTGATTTTTGAACTATGAGCATGTAGCCCTGAGCTTCTCCTAAGACAGCATCCCCAAAAGACAAGTTAAATCTGGTTTAGATGAAGGAAGAACATGTTTGCAGATAAAAGTGAACTTCATAAATTTTGGCCTTATTCAAAGAAAAAAATAAATACAGTGATTCCTAATAATGGTTAGTGCCCCCCTAGCGGGTGCCGCTGAAGATGAATTACTCACAGTGGGGAGAGAACCAGGAGGAATTCAGTTCTGAGCACAGACCCTGTCAGGTGGGACAGGATCACATGCTGGTGATCTGTTCATCTTTGAACTATTTTTTTTGCACAAGCATGTTTCTTGCTAAACTCTGGAGATGCCCATTTCTCCCGAAAGCAGAGAGGACAGTAATAAATTTTGGACCTTCCATGTTGAAATTGGAGAGTGTAAGGTTAGTGAGAAGTTGTTTGCTAGTGGCTGGAACTGTAGGGAGACCAAAGCTGGGAAACTAGAGCTGAAAAGCACCGGGGCATTGGGTGGGAGTTAAAGCTACACTAGTAGATGGATTATCCAGGCAGATGACACAGACAAATGCCAAAGGGGATACCTTGGGAGCAGAGGCAGAGAAGGCGGGAAAAGAGTCTGAGAAGGAATACCGGGTGAAGACTCAGTCATAAAATTGCTGTAAGTTTAGTGCTGTTTGGGGGCCCCTGGAAGGTGTAGGTGCAGTAACACATACTAATGTTCACTAAGCACGTATTAGGAAATAGGCAGTTTATCAAAACCGTTTTATGAGAAGGAAACAGAGTTCACATCAGTAGAACCAGGACTCATACCGATTTTACTTTGATAATAACCATTTGCCTACCTTAGGCTTTTGAATATTAGGCAAATGTTCAAACACAGAGAGCTAGAAATGACTGCAAATTGCCAGAAACACAATTCCATCAAGGATCTGTAAGAATTTAGCTTGCTTACCCAGAGACCTTAGACGTGAGCAGCAGATGTGGAAAAAATCTAGTTTATGTGACTGTGGGGAAAATCTGTACTTGGCATGTGGTATCCTTTTCCGGACACCTTATTGGCAGGGAGATCCATTAACTTGGAAGGGGCCTGAAATTCACTTGTGGATGAAAAAGCGAAAGAAATGCTTAAGGCAGTAAAGCATACAGAAAGTGAAGAAGGGGATACGTGTGTGTATGTGCTGATATAGCAGAAGGGCAAAAAGACCTGAGTAAGCGTAAAACCCGCCCCAGACTCAGGAGAGAGAAACAGAGAGCCTTGAAATTGAGCCATAATTTCCTTTTTTGGGGGTTCCAGGTCAAGTGTTTCCCACTTTATTTCTAAAACAGGAAAAAGGGTTGGTTTTAAATTTTATGCCTTTAATTTTCTTTAATCCCTGTCTAATAGAGAGAAAAATATAAAATTAGTGGGCTGAAATTCAGGGACACTGAGGAAATGAAAATGGAATAAAATTGGGCAAGTTCACTAGCCTGTCTGGGAATAATCAACAAATTATGTGAGAACAAACATTTCAGTAAATCACTACTCATCCAGAATAATCAGTCTGTGTTAACTAGGAGAAAATTTGAATTCAAAAGCTATTATTTGAAGAAAGTTTTCTTTCCTTCCTTTGGGTTGTATTATCAAATTATTACCTAATACTCCTGAGGAGACTAGTTTAATGACTAGTTGTTATGATTCTGTTGGTAGTTTATGGTTTAAAAGGTATAAATTTGGCTTCTGAAGGACCAGATGGTGTTCAAATAGCATTTCTCTAGCCCATTTTTATTTACATTCATTTACTTATTAGCACTTTCTTCATTTCCAAAGAAAAGTAAATCCCAGCCTGGCTCAAAGCTTCCTTGTTTGAATTGGTGACATTCACATTAGTGAGGCTGCACATAATAAACTCTCAGTGCGAAGCCTGAAACATGTTCTCTGACAAGGATATGAGAATCCCTTTACTATCTCAGATTTGAAAACCTACTTGAGCACAGTTCAGGATAGGCCATAGCACAAATGAAGCAGTCTAACCTTTCTCCAACTAAAATTTTGGGTTCTAAGATATGGACTCAGAAGGGGAAAAGACTATTCTCCTGCTCCAAAAGGGTACTTCTCATGCTTCTGTACTTACGAATACTTTTGTCAGAAAAGTTAATGCCTATTTCACTTCTTCTGAGCTCTATTAAGAGGAAAAAAGCACCGTTAAAATTTAATCAACAGAAGCAGGTGTTACAGAGAAGGGTAGGTCTGTTGAAAGATGCCAGTGAATCCGACTACCATAACTACCATCTCTTTCCCAGGCACACGATAGAGTTAGTCCACAAGGCACATGAAATCTTTCAAGTCCCAGTAACGTCAGAGGACGTGTTGTGTTACTGGATGCAGTGCGGAATGTTCCCTTTTGGCCCAGTTCTTAGCCCCACATCCCCAACCCCCAAAGCTTCCTCCTGCTGGTTTGAAAATCTTGATCACTCAGGCCGGACAGTAGTACTGCTCTCCAGTTACACTGCTGTGAGTGTCTGGTGGTTGCACAGGCGGTTCATGCTGATCATGTTCCAAGAGAAAGCAATCCATGAGCCAGAGTAAGGGCAAATCTCGTCTTGGGTACAGGGCCGTGGGGAGGGGTAGAGAGGCGTGGCAGGGCAGCTGGACCTTGATGGAATACTGTAGTAGGAGAATAGCCCCGTGCATGTATTTTTAAATGTCACTGCTCTCCCTGGAATGCAGTAGGGAGAGTAACTGAGTGTGGGTGCAGGAAAATGTTTCACTTCCTTGTTAGCACATACACTTGTGTGTGTTATGCAAATCTTAACAGTTGGATCATCTCAGAGTTATCAACTGAAGGAGCTAAGATATCTTCTTCAACAATAAAATCTCGTAATTTTTGAAGCAACCCCCCCCCCCCTTTCATGCCCATATTTCATTAGGGAAGGATTTTATACCATTATGAAAATGAGTACCATGTCATGTATTTTCTTCGATTTTAAATTTCTCATTTTTCTCTATCTCTTAACTGGTATTCTCTGAACCACTATTGGCCCAACCATAGATACATAAACAGGTCTAAACTTGAGCATTCAATAATTGTTATCTTCCTTTGGAAAATATTTGTGTGAATATTGATGGCTTTTTTATTTTGAGGTTTCACCTTCATCATATGTTTTATTTCATTAACTATATACCATGTTTATATTTTAGCAGCTAGGAAGCTGAGAGGATCCCCAGATATTTAAGATTTGGGCCTAAATTCCTAAAAGTGGGAATACATAGAAAATGCTCAATAAAGTAGTGTGGGTTAGGGACTTTTGTACCGATTAGTATGAACATGGGAGATTTTTGAAAATAGGACTTGCAAAGTGTCCCAGGTTTACATGTCTTTATTATATGGTCTTTCAAAGCTATCTGAACCAGTGGTTAAGTTTTTAATTACCATTGCAAAATGAAAATTCCTAAAATTTTCTGAGTAATCATTTATAATATGTTGCAGATATGACCTAGTTTAACTTCTAGAAGTCTTGCTTAAAACTCCTTTGCTGGGTTTTCTAATTTATAATGTATCATTGAGAGACTCTGCTATGAAAAATATAAATCATAGAGATGTGATGGATTTATGCTAAATTAGTCTTCATTGATTTCTCGGTTTTAGAATTCCTATTGTGGACATAATGATCTAATCTGATTATTTTGCTTTTTGGCGCGGGGAGCGGGGAGGAACAATGAGGTGACAACAAAGTGGATACACCTCGTTTTAATCCTTGCCTTTCTCTTCTCAAATGCTCTCCTCTCACAGGCTGCAGAGGGAGTCTGTCCACTCTAGGGAGTTACTGTGCTGCTGTGTTGGACGTTCCTACTACTCCTTAAAAGTGAGGGAAGGTGGGAGAGTACAGCTTAGTGGTAGAGTGTGCTCAGCATGCACGAGGTCCTGGGTTCAATCCCCAGTCCCCCCATTAAAATAAATAAACCTAATTACCCTCCCCTCCCCGGGGGGGGGGGGAAGTGAGGGAAAGTAAAAGATCAAATGTCAAATTGCATATAAATGTTTTCCTAAAAAGCCCGGAATAAGAGTTTATCATATTGTCTTTTATTAATCTCTCTTCATGATGCGAACAGTCCAATAGGAGTTTCCCATTAAAAAAGAAATACTCATGTAATAAAGCTAATCAGAGACATGTTAATGTAATTTATATTAAAACCATAGTAAAAGAGAAGTTGTTGGCACTTGATGGGACAGTCCAGGGAGGGGAAATGCAGCGCTTACAGCAGGGGGTGTGAGGGTGTGCCAGAGATTAAAGATTCAAAAGAATTTAAAATTTCTTCACTTAAAGTCAGTTCCTAGAAGGGACAAGGGAGGGAAGCAGGGACGATTGCCCCAGAACAAAATGATGGCGAGTGTAGCTGGTGGCTGTGATGGGTGTGCCAAGAGCAGTGGGCTTCTTTGCGTGGAGGAGGTGGGGACACAGGCATGAAAAATCTCAGTCAGTCTCATGAAAGCCAGTCATCCAATGCCTGGATTCTAAGATGCAGTGAGCAGCATATTCTGTGGAGGATATAAACATGCACACAGTGCATCCCGTCAGATCAGGGAGCCTGCAGACTGAGGAGAGTGGTAGGTGTGTGGATAATAGGGAGCATGTGCAGGACTGCTCAGGGATGAACAGTGACAGGAGAAGCCAGCAGGGACCTGATGAAACGTGACGTTGGGGTTGACCTTAGGTGGGCGGATTGGACAGGTGGAGCTGAACGTAGGGAACAGTGTGCTGTGTGATGACTTCAAGCACAGAGGCGTGGAGATAGGGAGTCATGGGACGTTTCGTTGTAATGGTGAGTGTTTAGGTTTGGCTGTAGCAGGTTATGAAGGGAAAGAAGGGAAGTGAAAGAGAAACAGCTGAGTGAGATCCCAATCGTTAAGGTTTTGAAGAGTACAGCAAACAGTCCATGTTTCTGATTCTGTAAAGTTGGGGAATCATTGGAGGTTTATGATGAGGAAGATGGTTTGAAGAGAATTATTTTTAACAAATAACTTTTGCTGGTTGCAAAAGTAGTACACTTTCCGTCAATAAGATTGTAGCAGTCTTGATGACAGTTCGGGAGGAATGTTACAGAGAAGAAAGCTTGCTGGGAGTGGGGAGTTTTAAAAAACTGGGCCCTCAGTGAACCTGATGAGGGAAGAAGGGGTGGGGATTAGGACTCAGTTCCATTCCAGGTCTGAAGTTTTTTGATATGATTCAAGTTGTTCTGAAACAAGATTTCACATCATCAGTTGAATAAAGATCTATTTTTGGAGCAGAATGATAAAAGTTCTAGGATTTTTACTCTTAAAAAAAAATAAGAGTTTTTAAAAAGAAATAACTTGATTCAGTTGTGCCTTCTTTCACAGACTTTCCATTCTTTCTGATTGTTACTATTTCCTCCTGTGTCTCTTAAAATAACTGAGCGAAGTGATGAACACAAGTTTGGGGTCATCTTATTGGTTAGCATTCATGTTTTAAATGTAATTGCTGAAATTATATTCAAAAGTATAACTGTTGAAAATTTCTGAATAGAAGATAAATACCAGCTTGCAGTAGTGCCAAACGAAAATTGAATATTTGAATGTTTTAAAATAGGCTCTCCTAATGTCGAAAAAAATTCCATACTCCTTAGACCAAGACTTCTTAACATTTACAGCCTATTGAGACGCTATAGATTCATTCAAAAAATTTACGAAAGCAGGTGTGCACAGTCTTTGAATGCAATTATAGGCTGGTTCACAGGCCCCACAAAAATGATCCATAGACCTTTCCTGCCCAGCAAGGGAGTCCGGCTGTAGAATGATGCAGTGGTTTAGAGAAATTCCACTTCTGTAGATTTGAAGTTGGCACAAAACAGATCTATGTATATGTTTAAAATAGTGGTCTTTTTGGGAGGCATGCAAACAAATACTTTAGAGGTAACAGTTGCATAGAAGCCCAGAAAATATTACAGAAATTTTTAAGTGCTGTTGAATCCACACCTGTTTCTCAAAGGTCCTATAAACATTACAACACATTTATCTAGGAACATCTGAAGGTGCCAGGATACTTCTGGTAATGTACCAGGGTGAACATGACCATATGGTGGAAATGCATTTGCATAGCCTGTGGAGAGAGAGACAGAGAGACAGCAATGGGTGTGGGGGGAGGGAGGGACAGAGGAGAGAAAATAAAAAGAAAATAAAGAGAGAACTGTATTACGGTTCTTTACTATAGTTGTGAGATTGGCTGTGTTGAGCAATAAGAGGAAATCAGTCTTTTCTGAACATGTCTGCTAAGACCTAAGGAATATTATTTTTAACCCATGTAAGGAAGGCATAGGGTCCACCCCTAATGGTGCCTTTGTGGAGAAGAGGTGGCACTGATGCTGAAGGCCGGGTCCCCCACTTCACCACCTCAACCTCAGGCACACTTTCTTGTCCAGAGAAGAAGAGGAGTTATTGGTGGAAAAGGTGTCCTCTCAGTCTTGGTCTGACAAAAGCCAAAATCAACTCCCAGTGATTTAAATAAACTCAAACAAAGGAGCGAGCTACTTAGAGTAGACAGAGTAGATGTGCGGAGAGTTATTAATAGATGAAGAGGCACAAAAACTGGCAATAGCTGGAAACCATTTGCACCCAAGGGCTGAAGGGGCAGGGGGAGGACAGAGTGGTGGGAGCCTGGGAGAAGGGGCGGGGCCGGAGGGTGCTCAGTGGTGTCCCCGCCATGGAGCCACAGCTCCAGCCAGAGATGCTGGTTCAGCTTCCTGGGCACAGAGCAGAGCGGAGGAACCTGGGGCAGAGGTTTTCAATTCTTGGACTTCCGTGCTGAGCAGACAAAGAAATTGTTACTGCCACCCTGCTGAAGCTATTTTTGTTAGGAGGGCACTGACTTAGAGATGATTACTTACTTACGTTAATCGGTGGTTTAATCGCACTGTGGGAATGATATGTAAGTAATGCTTCTCTCAATGTCTTTGCTTGGTGGGGGACATGGAAGAATTCTTTCAAGAAGGAGCACTATAATCTCACTACCAGGATTGCTTTTGTTTCCATTTATTTTGGAAACAATTGCTGAAGAAAAAGAGACATGTGGCCATAAATGTTGGAAAGAATTCCATGTGTAGTGAGTGGTGGCGACGAACACATGCCTTTCACCAACTCTTTGGACTCTGTTCCGGCTGTGTCTTTCCACTACAGTTCACCCCATCATTATACAGTCTTGCTCCAGTTTCACTGGGGAAGTCTGTGTTAGAGCCAAAGTACGTCGATAAACTATGAAGGGCAAGGGCACAACAAATAAAAAGAGGTGAAGTCCAGGAAACGCCTGGCAAGAAGCCTGTCACAGAGTTGTAAGTGAGAAAGAAGGAACTTTTCTAACTGAGAAGGCACTGTTGTTATAATCATGCACGTTTTTAAAGGTCTCAGTTTTTAAGAGAATTCTTCTTGAAATATTGTGCTTGGAAAACAAGGAGTTCTGACTTAAATACATTTTGTTTTAAAGTACAAGGATGTAACGGGAGCAAGGTGTTTCAGGTTTTACTGATACAGATGATCTTCTTTTAAAATATGCATATTTTTCTCACATTATAAACGTATTTCTTTTCATAGTAGAAAATACAGAAGAGCCTGAAGCATAAGTAAAATGAAAATTACCTGAGACCCAGCTATTTAGAAGTAGTTGCTATTAATTTGGTTGTTTTCCTTTTTATTCTATGGAATATGTATGTATGTATCCTTGAAATTATGATATTATGAGTCTTCATTAATATTTCCAAATTGCTCTCCAGACATTTTTCACCAGTTTTTATTTCCATCAAGAGTATGTTAGTTTGTCTAATTATATCCTTGTTAGCCCTACAATTTAAAAAATCTTTCTCAATTTAAAAAAAAATTTAATAAATTTTATTCATGTTTATATATTGCTTTTGTTGATGATTTAAATTATCTATTGATTGGCCATTTTTCTATTAGGTTATTTATCCCTTTTTTTTTTTTTTGGCCTATTTTCCTATGAGACAATTAGTGTTTTTTCACTTGATTTAGAGGAGCTCTCTGTATGGAAACAAATTTATTTAAGATGATCAAATTTCTTGTTAGAAAAGATACAACAGATTGGTCACGCCTTATCAGGTGACATTTGTTTTCTGTGATTTTTGATGAGACGCCCCTACGTCCTTGTTCTCAAAAGACTAGTCAGTTTTTAAAATACTGAACTCTCCAATTTTTCCTTATTTAAGATATTTAAGCAGGAGTATTACCTTTGGATAAATATTTGGTGAATACTGAATTTAGAAATCGTTGGGCCTCAAGGTAACTTTAGATTTTTTTTATTAAGAACAATAAGGGACCATTTTAAAGTTATTAGATAATTTAAACTACATTTCCCCCAGAAGACAGAAATCTCTTAGGACTGAGAAATTAAGACACTTGGTTCCTAGTTCCTGGAAACAGTTACCAGAAAAGTATGAGTGAGTGAGCGAGAAAAACAATACAGAGAATAGTTTACAGCCAGACACAGGGGATGACTATTGTTTCCAAGCTGTGCGGCCGCATAAAAACCAGTCACCTGCCAGCTGCTGAGCGGGTCTGTGGATGGTGCAATGGGGGTAGGAGGGAAGGATTGGCAGGTAGGCATTTTCCAAATAATTTTCAGGCTCATTTACCTAATATTAGATACTTTCAATTTTTTTTTGTAAACATTACTAACTTTCTTGAGATCACAAAAAAGATTGAACTATCTTTACCACCCAGAGTCATCTGAACGCTTAATTAGCTGGTCTGCAGTGCAGTCTGTAAAACTTCCTCACGAGATCTTACAACAAAGAAGAGAAAGGTGGAGAATTTTAATGCCAGTCTCAAGCTGGTGAGTTATTTTTAGAACTGAGCTCGTAAATTGTGCTATGTCTTACATAAACCCTTAATTGTGCCTCAAATACCTTTTTCAAAAGACACAATTTCTGTTTTTTAAATTTCTCCTCTGCATAGGCCAGACATCAAACAAAGGGACCATGTATGTGGTGTGACAGGGTCACATCTTCATTGATGGGACGTCCCTTGTGTAATGTGTGTGACTCCTCAATGTCTGGTGGCTTGTTTGTGACGGCAGCCAGAAGTTACGTGTTAAGACTTTGCATGAGTGGTCCCAGCTGCTGCAAGACGGAGCAGTCTGCCCTGGCCACAGATGCAGAGTTTGGGGTTGAGACCACAGGCAGTACCGCTGGGACTGCCATGGACACTGTGGGCATCAGTATTCCTTGGAGAGAGATGGAAGATCAGTCACTTCCGGCTCCTAGAAGTTCTTGCATAACTTGCTGTTATCTCAGTAGTTTCCTGGGGATACTTGATCCTGGCACGAGCCTCCAACCCCACTTTTGGGCTCCTTCCTTTATTAGATGGACCACTGAGTATCAGACTGGACTCCAGTTCCACTCCACGGGGCTAGTTTTTTTTTCCACGCCCCTTCCTCATCCCGGGTTCTTGCATCCTGGATTTTTGCTTTTGTCACGCGATGTGGCTTGGGCTGCGTGCCCACTGTCACCGAGTTGCCCATCTCTAGTTGTCCATATGTGGCGTTCTCCCCGGGAATAACCTCGCACTGCTTACACTTTCTGTAGACTTAGGTAAAAACCATCCTGACGATTCCAGATCTCCTCCTGGCACTTCCTTCCCCTTCCTCTCCCTTCCCAGAATCCTGTTCCTTATCTCTGGAGTGCAGAGCTCAGATGCCAAAAGACTTGAAGCACTAATTGAGTTAAGCTTTGTGTTTTTAACTTTCTTTTTCCACCCCCTGTGTTCCGAAGCTAGATTTCTCTTGTGCTTTGAATTTTTTTCCTCCCTCCCTCTACCTGAACAGCAGCTCTGCAGTTATGCTCAGAGTTCAATTTACGCTGCATAAGATAAGGTGGTTTACACGATAAGGTTGTTAACTGTTTTCCAGTTCTCACACACCTTAAATACATCTGTTCTTGGTGATCTCATCTGTTATGCCTTGAGTTTGCTTTATACTTTGTTTGCATTTTGTTGTTTTTCTCTGAGATTATTTCTAGGTTTTTGCTGAATCCCTAAAACTCTGTTTCTGATTAAATAAATACCTTTGATAGAGTACAGAGGAATCTTAACAGAAAAGAGGTATGTGCACAATTTACCTCCTTTTTTATGCCTTATTTCCTCCTCAACTTGAAATATCAGTAAAGAACAATTATAATAGCATGTTATCATTATATTTGAACTGTCTTATTGCTGATTTTGTTGGGAACGCTGGTATTCCATCAGCAAAAGCTCTTATATGTCTTCTAGCTAGCTGTAGATTTTCTCAGGTTGATAGCAAGTTTCTGCCAACTTGATGAAGGGTCCACATGCTCCATCTTGGTACGTGAGTACACCCTTTCATTTCGTTCCACAAGAACTCGCCTGAAGTGTTTATTTCCATAGTGAAGAGGGCGCCCCATCTCTAATCACTGCCAAATACTTAACTGAAAAATGTCTCGAGGAACTTGCCATAGTTTCTGTCTTTTCGTTTGTTAGTGTCATTCATGCCCCTGTCATGTCAAGAATACCCTTTCTCTGTTGAGTACTGTTTCATTCTGCCAAAAGGAATTTTGACAGGAAGTTATCTAAGGGCATCATGGTATATAATGGAAACATTTTTTTTCCCCTGGTGAAAACTAGGTTTTTGAATTTAGAATATATTTGCTTTTTCACATCTCACTGTTCCTTTTCTCTTCTAGTTGACTGGCAGGTAGATTAATTTTTTTTGTTTTAAGACAAGGTAAATAAGGCTGAACACAAGGCTTATCCTAAAGCAGCATAGTTGCCTTAGGTGAATTTGTTTTTTCTCGATCCCAGTTGTAATGTCTAACTGTTACGGCCACTCACCAACATTTTGCCTTAAATACTTAGAGCTTCGGCTCTTCCTGTCCAAATAGACTCTTTGCCCTTTTACCCTAACTCAGTTTATTGAAATTCTTGTTGTCAAAGAGCATCCCTTGAAAGAATCTGGCATCTATATTACTGGCTACAAAATAAGCTTAAAGTGCATTGACTTCCTGTTACTCTGTTTCATTCTTTTAAAGTCATTTCCAGTCGGGTTTAATAAGTGAGTTCAGGTTTTCTCTCTCTGTTGACAAAGTGTCTATCTTTACTTCAAAAAAAAATTGTGATACTGGTGTTAGTTGACCCATATAACATTTCTGTCTAAAAAGGAAAGTCTGTTTCTCAAGAAGTCAGATGGAAACTCTTTTTAGTTTCACAGAAAAACTTGGGCCATGGCCAGTTGACTGTAAACTCAATTCACTTTTGCTGATCAGCAAAGTGACTTTCCAGCCTAAAGGAAAAGTGATCAAAACAGCAGACGTATTGGATGGTGTCTAATTTTGAACTGGGACACTGTTCAAGTAGGGCTGGAGGTAGAATCCCACCTCCATGTGGGGTTGTCGCTGCATTGTGTGTGTGCGTGCGCACGCCTACAAGCACCTTATGCAAGAGATGCCCGTGGGGCGAACACTTGATACACATGTCCGCGTTCCTAGAGTGTTGCGAAACAGAAGGAAAGCGCACGCTGCCGTGTCTGAAGCCGGGGGTGGGGGGGGGTGTCTGTCACCGCGGTTGCACAGAGCTAACCTTCCTCCGCTCAGAAGCAGATTGCTCTTTCAGACATATTTGTGTTTACTCCCTGCATCTTCAGGTTCTTGGAAACATTTAAGATTGTGATATCTTTGGTGTGAGCCACTTATCATGAGATAACCAAAAAACTGGAAAATAAACCTGTTTCTGAGGTTAGTTTTATTTAAGAACCTGTTAGGACTGCGTCACACCAAAGAAATTTAGATTTGTGAGAGAGTATAGCAATGATCTGACCAAACACCCTCGTTTTTTTTGAAGGAAGTACATACTCTAGAGACTCAGTGGCCTTTCCAAGGTGGCAGAGCTTGTTTTTGCTTAATGGGATTCAGAACTTAGTATCACGATGGTAGAATCTACATCTTTCCCCACAACATGAAGGGAATGTGTAGCCTGTGGCAGAGTCAGAGACGTGGAAACTTCCCCCCTTCTCTGTGGGCTCTGCTGGTTTTCCCTAGCATCTCCCTGTGTGATCCAAGTCAGGCAGTGCCCTTGAGATGTGTGGGGCTTTTTCTGAGACTTGATGTATTTTGGCTGTTTGACAGAATTCTTACCCTAGAGCCAAAGTCTTCCTTACTTAAAAATGTTGGCCGTTACTACTTTGGAACTACTTGCCAATGGTGGATATATCTGCAGTGGTCAGAGGGAATTTCAGAGGAAGTTGAAATCCTCTGCCTGTCAACACCAACTACTCCCAGTGGTGTTGATGGACCTGTCCCCAGTCAGTGTCCTTCTTGGTTAGACAGGTTTAAAGGCTAAGACTCTTTAAGGAGAACATGAAATAGAAGTGAAGAGAGCTCCAAACCAGGAGGAAGTGAATTCTGTCCACTGGTTTCTTCTTACGGATTTAAGGCCAGTTTGATCGTTTGTTTATAGGCATAAGTGTGCCAAAGCCGACTTGACTTTAGGCCACAATATGGAACAGATGCGCAGTTCTAATGTGATGTCTTTTATTTTGAGGTGTTGTGAGTGGGAGGAGTGGGGTTAGTCAAACAAAGGATTTTCTGTTGTTTTCTCTCTCCAAGAGAACATGCTGAGAATGAAAGCATTGCTTTGAATTTTTCTGATTGAATCTTTTCACTCGACAGCCTTCAATCATGGAGGCAGGAAGGCAGTTACAGACAGATCATTGGTGGAACACTGAAGGCTTAAATTCATCAAGTGTCAACAGCGCCTTCCTTTCTGTAGCATAATAAATGCGGTGAAATGGCCAACAAGACTTTTCTATAGATTTTTGCTGTGGGATAGGAGTGAAATGGAATGGGGTGAGGAGTGAGACGCTGTGGAACGGGGGTTTAAGCTTGAGGAGAGAAGGAAAAGACAATCAAATACTCATCAGTGTTTCCAGGAATGGGAGTGTTTCCCAGGATGGAAGACCAGAGAGCAGAAACCAGAGTTTCAAGAGATAATCTTTTAAAACCATAACTTAAGCTTGTATAGACATCCCAACTCTTTGAAATGTTTATCTTTACTGAAAGTATGGTTTTTAGCATGTTCTTATGAAAACAATTGTTGCCTTACCAAGTCCTTATGAATTTCCATATAGAGTTGTGAAAAAAAAAAAAGAACAACTTTTTTTTTGCCCCAAAGTTTAGCTCTTTTGCAGGGTACACGTAGAAAGCATCCATATCATATCCTTGTCCGAACAGCTTCATGTTACCTATAGAAGGCTGGATCACTGTCTGGTCTCCTCTCTTCCATAGGGTGACACCAGAGAGCAGAGCAGACTGATGTGATAGGAACCTAAAAAACCAAAAATCTGGATGAATATCTGACAGTTTTCTGTATTTTCATAGAGGTACTAAAATCAGAATATTTGAAATCAAAACTGTTTTGGAAGTGCAGGATACCTGGTCACCTTGGATAGGAGGTTTAGACTCTGACTACAGATTTGCAGCCCCTCTCTCTGTTTTTAGCCATCTCCAGAAATAGGGGAGCCATCAGTCTTTTCAGCAACAGTTTGCTAAGTATCTGCTCCTTATTTGGCAGGGTGGAAGTTACAAAACCAGTTAAGACAATCCCTGTGTTCAGAGAGCTGGAGGGTGGATTGTACAGCAGTGGTTATGGTTTCTAGAGTAATGGCTCCAAACTGCCATGCCCACATTAGAGCTGTCCTCCAAAGCAGTTAGCTTTGGGGAGGGGGAGACTACACACTTACCTCCTGTTTCTCCACCAGCTTCCAGCAGTCTTCATGGCTGACCTTTTCCTTGTGTTTAGGTTTATTAATATGGTTCATACTTTGATTTTTCATCTCTCCATCAAGTTTTTCCAGAATGGGTCTGAATGAAACCTAGTTCCTTGTGGTATTACACGGACAAGCCTGAATGGTAAACTGTAACGCTCATTGAAAGCAGAGAATTGTACTTTGCGGTTTGAATGAGCACATTAAGCTCAACTGGGAATAAGGGCTCCAATCCTGTGGATATCTTCTGACAAGAGGGAAAAGGGAATGACAAATACAAACTACTGGCCACTTAAGCAGTCTGAGCCAGAATTTTGTCATTTTTGTTTTTCCCCGTACTTACAAGACTTGATTATCTAAAGAATCACTTGGGTCCTGATTTGGGTCCTGGAGACAGCTGCATGCTGTTGGCGACTTTTCTGTCGCGTGTGTCCGTTGATGGTTTATACTGTTGGTCACTAGATGGTGCTCTTTCACTTTGAAAGACTTTTTTTCTTAATTGAGGCTTTTGCTTTTTTATTTTGTTTATTGTTCTGTTGACGCAGAGATGGTGGAAAATCAAATTCTTTCCTAAATTGGATCTGAGGTTTCCTGTCCCTCTGAAGATGCATAGGAATTTTAATGTGATTATCCAGACTGCAAAGTAATAGGTTTTCAGATTATCATACCACTCAGTACTTACTGTTAATTTATTTTGTGAAAAAACTTTTTTTTTCTTTAGAAACATTTTATGTTATATATACTTGGCCAATACATAAGAGACTACAATTACATTTTTTATGTGGTTTGATCTACTGTGTCCAACCCTTGATTTAAGAATCACTTGGGAAAACAACAGAATGCTGATTGCTGGGTCCTGGAGACCCAGGAACCTGTGTTTTAGCAAGTGCTGCAAGTGCGTCTGATGAACAGGCACGTTTTGGGAAGCACCAGGCTGTGAACCCCCGCTGGAGGAATGAGCATTTTTAGTAGACATTTATGTCAGAGTCAGCCTACAGTGGTTCAAAGCAAAGTTGAAGATCGTTGAGACCAAACTTTTGAGTGTCGACAGCTCTTGAGTAAATATTGCCTAGAGGAGTCCTAATGGATATGATAGGAATTCCTAAAGAGAATATTTGTTTACGTAAGTGTGTTAAAGTTGGCCAGAGCCTCACACAGAAAGGGCGGTTCCTGTTAGGATGCACTAAGGAGCAAGCAGTGTGGACAGGAGGCTCTCCCAGCTTATGGTGGTCCGACCTCAATTTTCCCCTACTTTTATTTAGGCTCCTCTCCTTATAATACCTGATATTTAAACATTTTAGAAAGTTTTAACCAATCTTGAGGTCTTTGATCTTCACAACGTACCTTTGACGGGGCAAATGTCAGAGGAGGGATTAAAGAACAGGATAAGGAGAAGTGCCCAAGCCAGGAGCCTCCACTGGGAGACACAGTCTGGGGAGAGGGTGGGGCTGGAGGTGATGGCACCGACTCAAATTAAACGCAGCTGCGGGGAGGGCTCCCCAGGAGGCCAGATACATTCCTGAGCTCTGAAGCTCCATGGTGTATTGTTGTTGACTATGATTGCTCCATCCTGGTCCTGAGAGTGGGTAACTTTAGAAAATGGTTTCCTTCCTCTTCCAGTCTTTCATTCCTGTCTGTCTGTCTGTCTCTTGATTCCTCTCTCTCTTTCAATGGCATTGATGACTGTGGGGTGGAGGAGGATAGCGTAAATCAGTTTCAGGAAGTATCCATAGTTTGACAAAATCTACACTAGATTGTTTTAGATAATCAGTGGTTTAGAAGGACTTGGGCAGAACTGCTTGCTCATTGTGGAAGTTGCTCAGCAAACATTAGCTACCTCTGTTGTTGACCTAAGTGTATGAAGTATACTTAGCAGAGAAGGCAGTGTGTTGTAGGCAGTCAGTAAGATTGGCATTATTAATGACTGTGATGATGGTAAATTTTCTGTTATTCAGCTTTATCACTAAAGCTAATGGTGTAGAACTTTCCGCTTACTCCAGGATGGTAGGGTAACAGAACACCCAGACTGCTGAAGAGACTTGAAAACCTGATTAAAGAGAGAATCCAAGAGGCATGTCCCCTCACCTCAAGAGCTTCAGCTCCGATGTCTCCCCGCACCTGGAAGATCCTAGCTCAGCCAACTGCCTCGCCTCCCCTATGCCTTACTTCTTAGTGAAGCCTAATGCCCCTTCCCATAGCTGGTCTTCCTGATCCTTTGTCCTGTTCTCCTTTTTCTTTTTTTTCATAATAGTTATGTTCTGATATAGTAGGTAATTTGTTTATTTGATTTCTTTTTGCCTCCCTGCACAAGACTGCAAGCTCCATGTGGACAGAGTCCTTCTTTGCTTTTTCATTACTGATGTATCTCCCAGCCCCTGGAATAGTGCCCAGCACATGGTAGAGGTTCAGAAAATATTTGCTGAATGAGTGAATGCTTGAGTGTATAATATTCCCTGGCAGCAGTAAACAATAGACATAGTGCATATATATAAATTTTTTTTAATTGAAGTATAATCAGTTACAATGTGTCAATTCCTGGTGTACAGCATAATGTTTTAGTCATATATATACATACATATGTTCGTTTTCATATCCTTTTTCACTAAAAGCTGTTACAAGATATTGACTATAGATCCCTGTGCTATACAGAAGAAATTTATTTTCTATCTATTTTTATATATAGTCATTAATATTTGCAAATCTCAAACTCCCAAATTTGTCCCTTCTCATCCTCTTTCTCCCCCAGTAACCATAAGATTTTTTACTATGTCTGTGAGTCTGTTTCTGTTTTGTAGATGAGTTCATAGTGTCCTTTTTTTTTTCTTAAGATTCCACATATGAGTGATATCATATGGTATTTTTCTTTCTCTTTCTGGCTTACTTCACTTAGAATGACAATCTCCAGGGCCATCCATGTTGCTGCAAACAGCATTATTTCATTCTGTTTTTATGGCTGAGTAGTATTTAGATATAGCATGTATTTAGTCACTTGATACTAATTCTGAATAAATATTAAATATTACTGAGTGAAGATTAAGTTTTTTTCTATTAACCTTGATCCATAAAATATCTTCTAAATTATCACATAGTTTAAAGTATGGATCCAGAGTTAGAAATCACTGGATTATAATAAGCCCTGAACAGTTTTCTGGGCAAGTTAGTAAACTGTTCTGTGCCTTAGTTTCCTCTGCAAGTAACCTCATAAAACCGTGTGTAGATTAAATGAGTCAGTGCATTTAAAGGCTTAGATCAGGGCCTGGAATGTAGCAAGAGATGAATTAATAAGTTGAATGCTTAGACTCCTCCCTTGTTTAAAAAATAATCACATGGTATTCTTATTTTGCAATTAAATTTAAAGTTGGGTTAGCTAGTGTTTAGAAGTAATAAAACGTAGATAAATGCACGGTTTGGGTATTTTTCATATTCCTGTTTTTAGCACAATGACAATACACCTAGAATAAACCAAACACCGGGTTTATTATGGCATCACTTTTCTTATATTGTAGCATCAGTTTTAAAACAGAGTTTGGGGGTTTCTTATGAGCCCTTTGTTTCTAATTTCTTGTAGATCCCCATATTAAGGTTTCTGGAAAGAAAGAAGATGTTAAGGAAGCCAAGGAAATGATCATGTCTGTCTTAGACACAAAAGTAAGTGAATGTTAAGGACACTCAGATGTCAGAACCTTGTCTCTGCAAGGGCTACTTCATGCTGTTATGAAAGAATCATTTGGAGAAGAAAAACCAGGAGAAAGTAATGGTGGGTTTTAAAATAAGCACGTGTGATTCTACAATGGATGTAAAGTTCTGTTTAAAATGTGAATAGGTTCTCTCATACTGGGTAATTGAATAATATATTCTCTCTCTCTGTATATGTATATGTATGTGTGTATATATGTATGCACATACGTACATATATGCCATCTTCAGAAAGTCATCGACCCCGATTGGTATAGGGCAAGTAATAAAGATCTCAAGAATTAGCATATTTGCCTTCATGATGCCAGTGGAAAACCAAAGGAATCTGTATGGCTGTGTGAGAGATGGCATGAAACTTGACACTTTGTCCTGTATGTTCCTCTCAGTGCAAGTGTATGTAGAGAGAGACAATAGGGAAATTAAAGTATGTAAAACTGTGTACTTATTTGTGAGAATTTATTTTAATAAACACTTCTAAATCACTTACTATATGCCAGGCACTGAGCTATCCACTTTACAAATATTAATTTGTTTAATCCTCATACCTTAACTCAGCACAGAGATAGATGTTGGGGAATTTGCCCGGGATCCAGTAGCTGATGGGTGGGGAGGTGATGTCTGGTTCTTAACCACTATGTTTTGCCACCTAGTATTTACTGAGATGGTTTCTGATCTCTTCCTCTTTCTTTTCTTGTTCCTTTTTGTTGTTCCTGTTGTTTTTTATTTTTAAGAATGATTCACCTTATAATTATTAAATATTTTAGAATTTTCTCTCTAAAAAGGATATCTTTTTCTTTTTTTTTCAATTTTAGAGGTTAAACTAAAAACTGTTTAAAAACTAAAATATTTCATGGATATAAGTTTAAAATTTAAGAATTCAGAAGATGTAACACTATTGATATTTTTAACATCTTGCTGTATTTTGACTTTTTAATTTTACTTTCTAAGGACTGAAGAATTTCAATATCAATTTTGTAATTGATTCATAATCATAATTCATAATTATTTATGAAGCCTTAGAATTTTACATTTTGCTTTAATATAACTAATCTGACACTCTGTATTGGTTTACTCAAGCCATTTACCCTGGAGTTCTGTACTTGGTGGTCCCTTCATCACACTTCCTACCAGCAAGAATACTACATCTCCTTTGTCAAATTTGACATACAGTGATAGAGAAGTTGTGGAAACGTTTGTAAATACTTTTTTTTATTCCATTCTGAGTTTTATTTTTACTTCTAGTTTTCTCTCATTGTTCAATAGTCCTAGTAACATACATACTCAGCCTTGTAATTGTTTTCATATGTTTCTAGTTATTTGAATTATGTTTCATGAATAAGGCCTATTAAAGAAAAAATGAGTTATTTATTTGTAATTGTATCTGAATTACATAACTGCCACTTTCTAAAACATTGTCTTGGTAAAGAATGTATCTGTCTATTTCTTCTGACAAGTTTGTCTTTAAATGAGAATTTTTTAACACCTTCCTTGTGGTATGACTCCTGTACAGTAAACTACACATATTTCAGATGTACAATTTGATGAGTTTTGATAGGTGTATAGTGGAAGGGCATAGTGCAGTGGTAGAGTGCTTGCCTAGCATGCATGAGGTCCTGGGTTCAATCCCCCGTACCTCCATTAAACAAACAAGCCTAATTCCCCCCAAAAACAAAAAATAAATAAAAAGATAAACTTAAAAAAAAAACCCTGAGAATTTCTTTTTTATTAGCCAAAGAGAAATAGATAGAAATTGAACATTCATAGATTAAGATTATCTCATTAAGAAATCTGTAAGATCTCCTACTGGGTCACTTTGTTAATACAGTTCCCTTGGGGGAAAGGTGTTTGAAGGAATTGTTCTTTCCTTTTTCATGCATCAAGAAATAATACATTATTTCCATGTAGAGCAATCGGGTTACCTTGAAGATGGATGTTTCACATACAGAACATTCTCATGTCATCGGCAAAGGTGGCAACAATATTAAAAAGGTGATGGAAGAAACAGGATGCCACATCCACTTTCCAGATTCCAACAGGAATAACCAAGCAGAAAAAAGCAACCAGGTGCTTTGTCTTTTCACATAAACTTTTACGGGACAAATTAAAGCTTGATTTTTCTGTATGCGTGTCTTCTTTTGGGAGAGGAGAGCAAAAGAGTAACCACGGAGACAGCACATGGATAGACTGTGTGTCCTCCTCTAAGGAGACCTGAGGTGCTCTGCTTTTGTAAAGAGATGAGTTGTAGATGGGCCGTAAGTTCTTGGTCTCTACATGGGTGGCGGAAGAGAGGGAAGGATGTCAGGGCAGCATACAATGCGGTCCCCGTGGAAAGGCTCAGAAGGCCTGTGAGTTAGGAGAGGACCTGCAAGCTTGCCTGGTCCCAGCTCCTATGTTTTTCTGGGATTGTGCATCGCACAAGCAGTCCTCCTGGCTATGGCACATCACATTCTGAGAGACAGTGAATGAGTGTCTGACTTCCTCAGATTGACTTAAATTGTGTCTCTCTTTAGTTTATACACATTTTTTTTCCAGTTCTTGTGGTTGAAAATAAGTGGAACTCACCTGTCTACATGAAAAGGCTTTTAGTACTTGAAGAACAGGTGGTATTATTTGTGCCATTTAGAAGTTTTCTCTCCTGATCTAATCACACTACTAGGAATTAGGTCAGCCACGAAGATGAGTAAGATAGTGTTCTCTGGGGGGGGACTGATGGTGACAGTGGGCACGTACATGAGGAACTGGATAGAAAGCCATGGATGAAGCGAGGGCAGTAATCAGAATATGTGACAGCTGGTGTGGCTTGGGCATGGCTCACGAGAGCAGTGTCCTTGAGCCCCACCCCTTCCCCTAATGCCGAGAGTAGTTCTTTAGTGGATGCACCATAGGAAGGCCCAGGAGCTCCCAGGGGAGGGCTGCTGGAGCAACGGTTTTTTGCCAGGCAGCATGGGAGTAGTTCATTATCTTGAGAACTTAGCGCAGCAGCATCACTGCACGTTGATGTCCATCTCGTATGCAGAGAGTTTGAACCAAAGGGAGAACATGCAGTGAACAGGAGAAATTATGAAGGGGGCAGGATGGCCTGCTGGGGCCTGTGATGTTTTAGGTAAGTCCAGGAGGTGATGTAGATCACCGGACACGAATGTTAAAATACAAATTCTGATCAAGTAGTTCTGGGTTGGTGCCTGAGATCCTTCACTTTTAACGAGCTCCCAGATAAAGGCCCTGCTGTTTCCTTTCCTGGACAACACTTTGAGTAGCGAGGATGTAGATAACTGGAAAAACAGATGTGGGTCCAATTACAATAAATCTGACTCTTTGTTTTCTTATTTTTGTAGGTATCTATAGCAGGACAACCGGCAGGAGTAGAATCTGCCCGAGTTAGAATTCGGGTAACTATTTATTACTTTATGGACTGTAAATCAGTGTCCGCGATGCTTGCATTGTAAGGCAATAAAAATACCATAGTTTATCAATCTATATCCAGGTCATATGTTCAATATGTAGGAAATAGTGACAGAAATTGTTTTAATGTATTGAAGATGTTTCTTCGACTCATTCTGGATTTTATCTGACTTGGTTTCTCTGATGATTTTGAAATGATCAAAAAGATGCCTGAGGAAAAACGCCACAGGCAGTCCAGGTTACATAGTCTCAGGTTTCACCAAAGGCTCCTTTCATTTAAAAAACTTTATACCGTCTGTCTAAGTTTATGGCTGTAATAAAAGCCTTATGCTTTAAGATTCCATCTTTAGAAAAGAATGAATGAATTATACACATCTCTAAATGTCCAGCGATTTAACTGTCTGATCTGGGTTCTCATAATTTATTTTCAGGAGCTGCTTCCTTTGGTGCTGATGTTTGAGCTACCGATTGCTGGAATTCTTCAACCAGTGCCCGATCCTAATTCCCCCTCTATTCAGCACATATCACAAACGTACAACATTTCAGTGTCATTTAAACAGCGGTCCCGCGTGTATGGTGCTACTGTGATAGTACGAGGGTCTCAGAATAACACAAGTGCTGTGAAGGCAAGTGGTTTTGATAATTCTGAACATTGTAGGTGTATAGATCATGAAAGTTTTATTTTTTAAAGGATTTTAGATGAATTTGTTTCCCAGAATTTTTTTCTCTTACTACATTCTGGTTTTTAGAACGTGTTGAATTTTTCCATAGCTGTCAGAAGTGCAATAGACTCTTTCCCTTTGTGTGGACAGTTACTGTATAGGATTATTTCTCTCCCGCCCTTCCTCCTAGGAAGGAACTGCCATGCTGTTGGAACATCTTGCTGGGAGCTTGGCATCCGCCATCCCCGTGAGCACACAGCTAGATATTGCAGCTCAACATCATCTCTTTATGATGGGTCGAAATGGAAGCAACATCAAACATATCATGCAGAGAACGGGTGCTCAGATCCACTTTCCCGATCCCAGTAATCCACAAAAGAAATCCACCGTCTACCTCCAGGGCACCATTGAGTCTGTCTGTCTTGCAAGGCAATATCTCATGGTAGGTTTACTGAAATTAATGTTACACTGTACCCAGAGAGGTAAAAAAAAAAAAAAAAGATATGTTGCTGCACATATTGTACCAGTGTGGTATTTATAGAAGCACTTTGGAATCCTGGTCAAATAAGGAAGTGTCTTGGTAAAAGGAAATAAAAGAATAAGGTATATAGTGCCTCACAGACTTAATTTCATTAGCTAGGTGAGTAATTTCCTTGCAGTCTTTGTTTTTTTAAACTTAGACTAAACATGGAAGAGGTTACAGTGAAAGAATTGGCTGTATTTTGTGAAAGGTGATTATTTTTATCTGATGTATTAGTTTGCTTTGATAAAGAAAGTCTTCTGTTTAAACAGAAAAGTTAAAAAATACATTAAAAATTTTTTTAATTTTTTATTGACGTATAGTCAGTTTACGATGTGTTAATTTCTGGTGTACAGCATAATGCGTCTGTTTTATACCTTTTGAAAATACATTTAAAATTTTACCCTCAAAGACATAAATTTTGGTAGCATGAAACTTTGAATATTTCATAAATCTCTGAAACAATTTAAAAAATGCTATTTAAGCCATGAATTTGAGTGTCGTGCATTGAAGAAAAATAGCAGTTATATAATGTACTACTGCTTCCAACTTATAATTTGCAATTTTTCTTTCCTTCCTATATTCATTTAAAAACTCAGTGTGTAGGTTGATATATAGTAACAAAATGGACTGACATACTCTGGACTCACAAGTTTTCTTATTATAAACACCATTGTATTCTCCTGTTCAAGTTAGACCTTTAGTGACATTTGAATCCGTAAGCTTCAGGTGTGACCTTTGCTTTTATTAACTTACAGAATTAGTTTTTGAGAAACTTAAAGAAAATCCAAATTTGTATTGTTGATCCAATTCTTCTGACAGACGACAATCTGTTATAATCAATAAAGGTTATAATACACTAATTTTAAGAAATTAATTTTGTGCATGATTTTTTGTAGCCAAGCTGAGTTAGGCTATTTTTAATATGCTACTAATTAGATAGCATTTTTGTATCCAAAGATTATTATGATTATTCTTCACATTTTTTTGCACTGTTCAAGTTCTTTAGATCTTATTCTGAGCTCAGTGAACTTTCAAGCATTCTGTGCAGTAATGAGTTCATATTCATACTTTGATAATACCAGCCAAAATATGGGTGTGCAGTGAGATGCAGTATTATTATTGCACAATCTTGAAAGACGTGAGGAAAGATAAATTAAAAGGCTTTAACATATGTTTTAAATGCCATCACTTTTTTTTTATAGCAATGTCCTTACAAACATCACTTATCCAGAGGAGAAACGGAACACAGTGATTTCATTTTAGTTCTAGTATGTTTGATGGTGACTTCTGAGACTTAACATGCAGACCCGTCAGTCAGTGGGCCAGCACTGAGTATCCTGTGCATCAAAAAAAAAAATGTATGGGTTGTGGTTCCTATACTTAGTAGATGAGGGGACAGAAAGAAAGCATCAGAGATAAAAAAAACAGTGCTGAACTCTGTGGTGCTAAAAAGTGAGATAGTTTAAAGAAGGGATAATGGTAGCAGTTTACTCCAGGAAGGAGGTAAGGTTTGAGCTGCATCAGAAGAGAGGTACCCCAATACTTTCGATAAGTAAAGACCCCGATGGACAGCATTTCTTTAAAAGATAGTCAAGAGGGTGGTCTAGTCTGGAGGAAGGGGCGGACGTGTACACATGTAGGCCCATGATTGCACAAGCAAAGCTGGGCTGAGATGTGGAGATTTTAAAATGCTGACACATGTTTAGATTCCATTCAGGAGACGATAAAAAGCCACTGCTGCGAGTCTTTGAGCCAGGGCACAGTATTGGTACCCTTGATGTGGTTGAGAAACTAGTTTCTGGCATTACTAACAAAACCAAAGTCAGAGAGTGGAGGAATTTTCCAAGGTGGAGAGTAGGTTAAAAGTTCAGAGCCAGAAACAGAAACATAAGATGTATATTTTTGTCATCCAAAAAATAGTTTCCACCCCTCAACATTATTTCCACACCAGCATTCTAAGCTGTGTGAAGGTATGTAACTTAGCTTTAATATTTTGGCTTACTTCTTAATCCATAAGATACTGCATTCTTTGTAGGCATGTTACATTATTGGATGTTTAAATGAGTAACCTTTTAACCTCCCACACTTTCTCTCATGATGTTTCCTAGGGTTGTCTTCCTCTTGTGCTGATGTTTGATATGAAGGAAGAAATTGAAGTCGATCCACAGTTCATTGCTCAGTTGATGGAGCAGCTCGATGTCTTCATTAGTATTAAACCAAAGCCAAAACAGCCGAGCAAGGTGGGTTCAGAGTCTGGACCCAAAGAGAACCGCATATCGTATCACATTCTGTATAGTTTTATTTTCATTTAAGTGTGTATTTGCCTATACATGAAACTAAATATTCTATATAATATCCATCATTATGTGTTATATGTAGTTATTTTATATAGATACAGATTTGTAACAACATTCATTATGATCATTTTATCTATGTGTTGGTTTTTGGAGTCCATTTGTGACTATTTTTATTATATATGAGAAGGAAAGAGAAAACTTTTTTTATTAACTTGCCATCTGGTAACTTGAAGGTTTACTAAGCTGCCAGAGAGTTGATAAGGCTAAGTAAACGTTACGTTCTGTGTGTCAGTATACATGTACATACCCGATGCAGTTCAGCAAATACCTAGGTACTTACTGTTTGTGAGCCGCTGGGAGATTCAAAGATTAGGTGCCGATTCTCCTTCATAAATATTTTACATAATAACATGTCCCCAGTTCAGCCTTCTTGGAATTTCTCCTCTAAGATGTTGCAAAATTTCATTAATTACATGTACTGCCCAAATTTAATGGGATAATTATGATGATATCAAGTACTAGTGAACATGTGAGGAAAGAGGAATGTTCCTACTTTGAATCGTGTACATTGGCACAGCCACTTTGAAGAGCCATTTGTAACCATCTGATCATGCTGGAAAAGCGGACGGGCTTCCCACCCGCCCCCAGCAGTTCTGCTTCTAGTTAGACACGCTGATGAAGCTTTGTATCAGAAATCAAAGGACAAGGACGGTGTTAAAAAAAAAAAAAAGAAAAGAAAAGCAAGTTGTGGAATAACATGTACTACATGATAACATTCATGTATACATTTTATTATAGTTGGTAAAACACCAAACAATTGTAACTTCCATTTTTTAAATTTCTAAACTGTGAATTTTATCATAGCTGCCTATGGTATACATGTAAGATGCATTACTGTATACAATTTTGTATATGTGTAAATAATGTGGTGTTTGGTGGCCAACTTAAGAAAAGCAAACACGCCTTCCTCAGAAGAAAACCATAAAGGAAAAAATAGGATTGCTTCTAAATGAACTTGACATACTGAGTTGCACGTTAGAGAATAGGATACTAATTTTATGAATCGTGGAGCTTTACGCTTGACTAATCTGCGCTGACTGGAGTCACTGTAGGTACCAGGACTGAAGGATACAGACAGAAGGGACCTCTGAGGACTTGGGCATGTAGAGATGCACAGGCATAGGAAGATTTCTAGATTTGAGTGAGAAGTGAGCCGGGGTCAGGGGAGAACAGGTTGTGAGAGCTCTGAGAGCTTGAGTGGCCCCAGGGCCGTGTGATGCTGCCTCGCTGGCCCTGAGGCTGACCACTGCCCTCACTGCTTTCTCAGCCACACGTTTTCTTCATTGTTCATTGGAGGCTTTCCCCCTTGGGTGCACATTTTCAGTTCTGCAGATGGGTCCATTGAGGAAAAAAAAATCATTTATTGTCTGGAAATGAATTTTACCACAAGCTTTGCCACAGATCTGTCATCGAGAAATAGTGGCACCTCAGGGTCCGTTAGTTAACTAGTAGACTGTAAATGTCAAATGTGACTGTTACTGTGCAGTCTATATATGGTGACAAGTTGGATTTGTTTTGGAAAGACAAGGTGCAGGGGGAGGGGAGCTTTCGTGTAAAAGCAAGAGGATGTGAACGAGAAAAAAAAGAATGGGCTGAGGGACGGCCCCAAGTCGCAGCCCTCTGACTGCCCCTCCACAGCTGCGCCGTGACCGTGGGCAGCGAGGCCCTGAACCTCACTGAACAGGAATAAGAATTCCCACCCCATAAGGGTTTGGCAGGAATTGAAATATATGTGCAGCTTCCATCAGTGCCTGGCACACAGGCCACACCCAGCAAATGGTGACTAACATTTCATGGCCTTACCAAAAGGACTGAGCTTCAGAAATAAGGGGTTAGAATTTGCAGTTGATTTTAAAGCAGCATTAATCCAGTGCCTGAGTGGAATTCTTATTACCATATTCATTTCTCATCATCCTCCCCAGTTCATTGTGGACTACTTGCATGTCACTTTTTCTTTCTCATTATGTGTTTTCATAGTCTGTGATTGTGAAAAGTGTTGAGCGAAATGCCTTAAATATGTATGAAGCAAGGAAATGTCTCCTCGGACTTGAAAGCAGTGGGGTTACCATAGCAACCAGTCCGTCCCCAGCATCGTGCCCTGCCGGCCTGGCATGTCCCAGCCTGGATATCTTAGCTTCAGCAGGCCTCGGACTCACTGGACTAGGTATAAAATTTATTATTATAGCCTTTCTTAGTCACTGGGGGATTGCATATCCAGTTCCCTTTCTTTCTGTCATTAGAGGCTACATTTTAAAGGCAATATTTCTCCCTCTTCAGGCTCTTAAGATCAGGTGAAAAGCAACAAAACTCGAATCAATCCATTTTGATTTTTTTTGTTAGACTCTATGGATTTCTGTTACCCAGATTCTTTTTATTTCAGCATAAATAATCAAGGTCTGGCTGTTTTATTTTCAGTGGCTGTGTTTGTTCTTCTAAATTAAGAATGCCATCGAGAGTGAAATGAGCAGACTGACTGTAATTTATGTGTTTGTTCTCCCTTGCATTTGCAATATTGCCATCAGTCCCTGGAGATAAAGATTATCCAGTGTGCTTTTCAAAAAGTAATTGCAAATCTGCAAGAGAGGTGGGGAGAAGGGGAGGTGAAAGCAGGCAGGACCCCCACTCCCACAGGCGAGGCCTGCCTTGCCCAGCCACAAAGGAAATCTAGCCTGTGGCCACCAAGGGAAGCAGACGGACCTGTATTTATATCTAAGGCGAAGAAGAAAAAGATGAAAGGACAGCAGGATCTCGGTGCTTTAGTTCCTTGAGAGAGTAGATGTGTGTTGCCTCATTTACAGATTCCCATCTTGCGGGCTGAAGCTCACTGCTATATTACCGTTATGCTGGGTTCACTACTTTCTTGCACATTATATTTAAAGTTAATGTAACAACCCTCACAAATCATTCTGCCTCATTCAGTGTTGATTTGAGACAGAAAAAAAATATACTTTCAGCAGGCTTTAAATTTTTTAATAGCTATTCTTGCTTTTAGAAAGTGTAATACGGTTATACTATGATTAGGATTCCAAATAGCCCTGCTCAGACACCATTACAGGTAAAGTCAGATTCCTACCCCACCTTGGCCCCTAATCTCCTACAGTTGAGGAGATCTGAAGAGTCGTAGTAACACTGCAATGCATGTGAGTTGGGAAATTGCCAGTCAGGCGACTTAGCAGGAACTGAGTTCCTCCTGCACTAGAGAGGAAAAAAGTGGACAAAAGATCAGAGTGACTTAATTTTTAAAAATGTTTTCATGACTGTCCCTATCCTGTAATACTTAATGCTCTAAGTATTCCCGGAAACTTATTATACAGATTCACTCTTCAGAACATATTTGAAATGCCTAAAGGGAAATTTCATTACTAAATCAAACATTTAATCCTTAAAAGAAGCAAAAACCCCCAAATACTATTTTCCTGAGAAAAGTTTTCATATGCGTTGGGATGGACCACAAAGAAGTCATGGATGTGTTTTGACATCCACACGAAAACGTTTCCAGGTAGGCTAGCCCGTCTGCAAATGGACAGAAGGAAGCCATCCCACCGCAGGCAGACATCCCCTATCCACAGCTAATTGTAAGTGGTTTGAAAAGAGGTTGTTTGGAAGCTGGTGACAAGTGAGTTATGCAGATAAATAAAAATGGGTTTCCACTGGAGCAGAGCTGTGCTCATCCTGGCAGTCGAAGTGAGTCCAGAGCTGCAGGGGGGTGCTCAGTGACTGGGCTGCTGTCCTGGTCCGGGCACACCTGTCTTCCATTTCCAGATCACCATCTACTTCTGGATAAGCTGGGTCCTGTGCTGGAGTTGTGCACATGCAGTGTTTCATGTGAATATTTGAAAGAAGGTAGTCTATCACTCATATGTTATATTTAGAAAATATCAGATTATGTGTGTGTGATTTTAAATGGCAATATTGGTGCCATCTGTATTTTAAAATTTTAAATTTATGTGTATTGACTTCACATTCATTCATTACAGGTCTTTTGGGACCCACCACCTTGTCTCTAAACACTTCGACTTCTCCAAACTCACTCTTGAATGCTCTCAATAGCTCAGTCAGTCCTTTGCAAAGTCCGAGTTCTGGCACCCCCAGCCCCACATTGTGGGCACCCCCACTTGCGAATACTTCAAGTGCCACAGGTCAGTATCATTTAAGTATAACCAAAGGCGTGTATCCTTAGACATGATCAGTTTTTAAATGAAATTTATGAGTGGTTCTGTTTCCTCAGGGAAAAATTATGGTTCAAAGCATACTGTAGCCAGACAGATTCCCCAGTGTGTAAATTAGCTAAAATGAAGCATAGCAAAGCAGTGAGTTTTTTCATAAAAGTAGTATGTAATCTTCCAATGTGACAAGCAGATCAGGAATAAGAGCATGATGTGCAGGGGGCAGTGGCAAAGGCACGGAAGGGTCACTGACCCGGCAGTGAGGAAATGCAGGTTCTAGTTTGACAGACTTGCTTGGTAGCCACATGCACATGCTGAGTCCAGCTAGTGTCCTCCTCTGCACAGTGAAGAGCTTGGATTAAATATTCTCTAAAGTGTTCTTCCATTTTCATAATTTATGTGTTTTTATAGTAATGTGTTAAACCTGTTAACAGAGGTATCAAAATTGAATTCTCTTCTGAATGTGCAGCAACAAAAATGACATTTTTTGTTGTCATTACTGAAAATGATAAAATAATACGTGTTGATTCTGAATTTTTTTCCTGTCTAATATTTGCCTTCATGCAATGTTGCAGGTTTTTCTGCTATACCACACCTTATGATTCCATCTACTGCCCAAGCCACATTAACCAATATTTTGTTGTCTGGAGTGCCCACCTTCGGGCACACAGCTCCATCTCCGCCTCCTGGCTTGACGCCTGTTGATGTCCATATCAACAGTATGCAGACAGAAAGCAAAAAAATCTCTGCTTCTTTAAATGGACACGCACAGGTAATGCCCTTCAGCTAGAATCATGTGATCAGTGCTGTTTGTGAGGGATAAGCCACAGGTGACACGTTTAAGCTTTCACTGAAATGAATTTTAGAATTATGACCATATCTGTATGTTATTTTTTCTATTATTATTTCAGTCTCCAAATATAAAATATGGTGCAATATCCACCTCGCCGCTTGGAGAAAAAGTGCTTAGTGCGAATCATGGTGATCCTTCCAGACCAACAACTGGATCTGAGCAGGTGTCTCCCAAATCAAATCCTGCAGAAGGTACCTTTCCTTCTGCTCTGCATTTTGGATAAAGGGGATTGTAGAAAGTCTGTGCAGTGATTTTAAGTTGGTTTTGCTAACTGGTCATAATTCATCCTGCCTCTAGTATGCAGAAAGACATTATCTTGAATAAAATTCCGAAGAGCATGGTGATAAACTGAAAAGGACTTTTCCACAGAAAGAATCACTTTCCCATTACATTGGACTCCCTCAATTAAAGTGAATGTAATTGTGTAGCAGGAAAGCATCAGTTTACTCTGTGTGTGTGTGTGTGTGTGTGTGTGTGTATAATTTTTTCCAAGTAGAGTATTTCTTTTTATAACTCCTTCATCCCCTAAGAGTCTTTCAAAAATATGAGCATCTTTTCTTCAAAGTTCATCTTGAGATTTTGAGACAGCCTGAATTTAAGATGTCTTCTCTGCAGCTGAAAATTGTTACATTTATGTCTCTATAGTGTTGGATTCTGATTTGTTTCCACTGCAGGTGATTGTTGATTTTAAGGTGATGATCGGATTTTACTTTTTTCTCTCCTCCTCTGCAGGTTGTAATGATGCTTTTGTTGAAGTCGGCATGCCTCGAAGTCCTTCTCATTCTGGAAATGCTGGTGACTTGAAACAGATGATGGGTCCCTCCAAAGTTTCCTGTGCTAAGAGGCAAACAGTAGAACTATTGCAAGGCACGAAAAACTCACATTTGCAGTATGTATTTTAATCTTAAAGGCCCTTGACCCTTTGATAGAAAGTGTATAATAGGCTGGAGTTGTTTTAAACTCAATAGTTAATGCTCTTTAGTTCAAGTGAGTTTGATTTTATCTGAGTTTTTTCATTTCTCTTTATAATTACCCTTTCTTTTTCCTTTTAAGCTTTTTAAATTAAGAAATAATACCTGGTAAATTTCACCACTGCTATAAAACAAAATTCAACTGAGTAAATTTAAAGATCAAATTGGCTTTATTTAACGATTCATGCATCAGCAGCCATCCTATTTAGCAAATAGAAAGGAGCTCCAAAGAGCTGCAGGAAAGATTTTTAAAAGCAGAAGGAGGGTGGGACAAAGGATTCATAAACAAAAGAAAGGTTTATTTCAGACAAGGTCACCTTCCTTTGGGAGAAGGCACGGATCAGTCAGGTGGATTACCTCACTAGTGCTGGCCAAGAAATTCTAGATAGGGCTGGTTAAGATTACATTCCTAGGAGAGGCTGAAACTGGTTAGGTCAGGAATAAAGTCTTGGTTTGCTGACAAGGGGTTTAGCACAAGTGACTCCATTTTGGGACTGTTGTGTCCAATTCTCTCCTTTTGATCAGACTCAGCCTGAGCAAGAGATGTGAAAATTTTGAGGCGTTAGTCCCACTCTCAGGATTCTGTAGTTCTTACAGCTTTTACTGATTCTCTATGTGACATTCACAGGTCATGATTTTTTGTTGTTGTTGCATCTCTGTGGTATTCAGAGGTCATGACTTCAGGCTTACAATTGTTTGCTCAGTCATTTTCTTCATTTCTTTTCTGGCATTTAGCTGTTAGGGAGATCATTTGCTTGGTGGTTAGTGGCTGTGAACGTGCATTTAAAACTTTTGAGAGAATGCAATGCACCAGGGAGATCATTATGACTATCTGTGGTCCCCCAGACTCAAACCAACCAAAATTAAATAAGTTAAAGCCCTTGCTGAGAGTCATTTTTTTTTAAGCCAAATGGCTTTTGCTCAGTGACCTTATGTAACTGGCTTGTAGCTTCCCCAGAAGTGTTATTCCAGGTGCAGCAAGGGGTGTTGGCCGCAGCACAGACACTTCCTTGCTCAGCTAAAAGACAGTCAGAGGCTATCCCATTGTCAAGAACAACGCTGGTCAGAGAGTCTAAGGATGTTTGTTGGGCGTCTATTATCTTAGTAGTAGATTCTACAGTATTTTCAAGAGTTAAGGAGAGGTTCCTGATAATGGTTGACATAAATTTACTCATAACCATGGGGGTAGGGCTCGGCCATGGAATGTGAATCCTGAATCATGAAAGCCTCTTGGTAAATCTTTTCTAAATCGACAGTGTAAATTCAGGGGAAGTTGCTCAGTGAAGTGTCTCAGTTTGATCGTAAATAATTAGGGGCACAGTTAGAAGACCTAAGAGACATTGCCCAGTTAATGCGCACGCCATCTAGGCATCCATATCCCAGGGAGAACGATAGCCACCACAGACAGAGATAAATGCTGTCAGGGCACAAACTACTTCCACTGAAGTGGCTCTGTTCGGGGCTTCATTCGCAGGGGCTGTTGCATTTGCCCACTCAAGCTACTAGTTTGTTAAGTGTTCAGTGCCTTTAGAAAGTAAGTCTAACGAAATAAGTTCTAAATGCCAGAGGTTACCCCCTCTTAGCAGTGGCTTTGGGATACAGGTGACGGTATTATCTTTCCAGTACAATTCTGAGTAAATGAAAGAAAAGGAGAAGTATAAAGTCTCGTTTAAAGTATAAAGTCTCGATCTCGGGTCTTGGGAGGAAGCAGTCTACCTCAGTCACTTCTCTCACTAGTCAGCTTGAGTCTTCGGTCTCCAGCTGGTGTGCAGGACTGGATGTTGGGTGGAGGCGTCTTCAGCTGTGAGATGTGTGCCTAGGGTCCTGTAGTTTAGCTGCCATCCGGGTAGTGAAGATGATCTGACGCAGTGCCTTCCAAGGAGACTCAAACACTTCTTCTTGTGATAATGTAAGATAATAAAATGCCTTTGTGAAGAGATGAAGTGAGGGGAATGACGTAGGCATTGTGACGTCGTGTTAGGCTTCTACTGACCTGGTGGTACGTCAGAAGGAGTATCGTCTGCTCCAGGTGGTCCTAGATCGTTGAGCCATGATGGTGTTCATGGCTGGGGATCCCAGGATGGAGTGGAGGGAGATGGCCACTTCACCACACTTCTCAGAGAAGTGCACTGTTTAAAACTTACGGCTTGCTTATTTCTGGAACTTTTTATTCAATATTTTCAGACCTAGGTTGATTGTGAGTAACTGGAACCATGGAAAGTAAAACCGTAGATAAAGGAGGACTACTGGATTTAATTTACTTATTTTATATGAGCATTTAATTTTTTAAGCCATTTAAATAGAGGTTTTTTACAAATTAATTTTGGCAGTAACATCTGAAGGTGGAAAATACCATACATCTGCAACACATATGTAGGCACACATAAATAGTCTCAAACAGAGACCTTTTGGATTTCATTTTTAAATCACTGCCATGAATCAGGTACAATAATACAGAATTCACTAGTTATGAAAGAAGTTGGATTTAAGTTGTTTTTCTGGTAGATGGAGTAAGTTAAGTTTACCTACTCAGATGGTTAAAGCATTTGTGGGGAAGCCACTTAAAAGATTTTTTATCTACCTTTGTTTCAATGACTGTTTCCCTTTTGTTTATCTTCTGATAAGAATTACCTCCCTGAAGTTTGTAGAATATTTACATCTCGGAGGTACAGGGAAAGAACGCAAGTTTCTCCAAGGACTTTGGTTTCCTAAGGGTAGAATTTCTACAATGCTTATAAGCCTTTTGGGATAAATAGGGGAGGTCTGAGGATTGGAAAAAGGCGTAGGTGGATTTTGAACTACCTCTAGAGCTGTATTTCTAGTTTTGCAAAGATTTGTGAGATACAGTTGCTCTCAATTCCTTAAAGAATTGGGTTGCAACCTAAACAACATCATAGTTTGATCCACCCATCCAACTACATTATTCTTAATTTGCTTTAAAAAAATTATATATATATATATATATATATATATATATATATATATATATATATATATATATATATATAAAATCAGGGAGAAGATTTCTAAGATGGAAATCAAAAGATTTCTGTGTTTTAGTAAATCCCTTTCACAAAGGCTTAAGAGGGTTTTTCTTTCCCTCTGAGTTTTTGACTAAAAAGAATTCCTATCAGGCTCTGAATATAAGCTTCCAATTTCTGACCAACTTCTGACTAGAGGGCTACTTTAAAAAATTCTTTTAATTTTTTAGGGACAGTAGGGACAAACAGTAAATGCTTCTGGCGGTAGTGAACAACCTCATGGATTTCAGAGGTGCTCCCCAAGAGGGTGCAAAAGATATTTTATTTTCCTCTCTTTATTGGGCTCTACAGACAGAGCCCCAGGAGCGCTGACTCTGGTAAGAATTCTCACCTTTAACCAGCTCCTGCCAGTTTTCCTGGATGCCATATGCAGACCCCAAGTGGGGTTTAAGGAAGTGGATGTAGCTCAGTATTGGCCAGAATTTGGCAGTTTTTCATTAATTTTAATTTAGTTTCCCTTAGCTATTTAGGAGAATAATGTAGCAGTTTACCAGAAAATTCCTCAGAGTCTCAACAACTCTGGGAGGGTCCCATAGAGGGGCTCTCCCTTTGACAGTAGATACGAGAGGGTCTGTAAGACCACTAATTTTGCGGACTTCTGTTTAGTCTTGAAGTCTCTTCAGAGTGGAGACATTTGAGACAGGATTACTAGAATAAGTGCTCAAACAAAGGAGGGTAGAGGGGAGCAGGAGGAGTCACATCAGTCTCATAGTCCCTTGTTTAGGTACCTCTGGTGTCTTTAATTTTTCATTAGCCTTTTTGCAATGAATCTTTCAATGAATCTGTTTTGGAATTTTGAAGCCGTTTGGAGGCGTCTGCATGCCAATTAAAATAGGTGTCCCATTCTGTTTGATTTAGGAGCCCTTGCTTTTAAGTACAACTTCTTAAATAATGTTATCTATTTGGAATGTTCTTCATAATGGCCATTGTAATTCTGTGTTGTCTTTAGTAAGACTTGGCCATTTTTGTAGATATCTGTAGCTTCCAGGATCATAGTTCTTAGACATAAAACAAACAGGTGTACTGGCAGATAGCACACTTAACTCTTCGGGTTTTAAGAATCCCATTTTTTTTAGCCAAGCTATTTGTGGCTTGGAGCCAGGTTAATACCTAAGAAGGATGTGCCACAGGTTTTGGGATTCTGTGGTGTTTTACAAAGTGAACCTTGTTGCAAAGAAATCTTTTTGACGTTGGTGGGTGACCTAGTGTCAATCTAACCTGCTCTGTGGCCTAACACAGGAGCCTTTGTGTTAGGCGGCTAGTGCTTTAACAGCTTTTTAAGTGTGCCACCTGCACTCACCAATTTTTGAAGCCTTTTGGCTTCTGACATTCCTGTTAGCAATAGCCTTTATCTACACAAAACAAGACAAACAAATGTGTACACTTCATCAGTAACCAAGAGATGCTGTGTCCTGGCCCAGAAAAGGCCCTTTGTATACCGCCAACAATTCCCAGCATGGAACATTGGCCTGGGAAAGGACTGAACCAGAAGTCCTCAACAAATGGGAACTAACAGTTCCCACATGGGTCTTGGGACAGAATCAAAGCCTGGGTTTTCCACCAATTAAATGAGAATCATGGTCTGAAATAAAGGCTAGGGGCTTGGGCTCCAGGCAGAATTGTCTGCCAGCTCAAGCTGACCTGCCCTGTACTGGAAAGCCAGTTAGATTGGGAGCTCCCTGCAAAGAAAGCAGAGCTCAGAACCAAGAGGAGATTACCTACAGCCCTCAGACCCAGTGAGAGAGACAGTGAAAGGGTTTGCGGGTGCCACACCTGTGTTTCTCATTTGTCCCCAAAGCTGTTGAAATCTCCTGCAGTCCTATCACTGCCACTTAATGAGTTAAAAAACAAAATCCAACTGAGTAAATTTAAAGATTAAGTTTTCTTTATTCAGCAATTCCTGAATCAGACAGCATCCCATCTACAAAGTAGAAAGAAAATTTGAAGAGCTGTAGAAAAAGAAAGATTTTTAAAGGCAGAAAGAAGGAGGGACAAGGAAGTCAAAGAAAGGATTATGTCAGTCAGTCGGTCAAGGCAGGGATCTATCAATCAGCTTACCTCCCTAGTGTTGGCCAGGAACGTCCAGACTGACTGGCTGAGGTTGTATCGCTAGGAGAGGCGGAAACTGCAGTCAGGTTAGGGATAGTCTTAGTTTGCTGACTTGGATCTTAGAGCAAGTGACTCCACTTGGGGCCTGTTGTCTCTTTTTCAGTACCTTTAAGTCTTCTCTATCGTTTATGTCTGGGTCTTCTAAACCATCTATATGCCTCTGAGACTTTAACATTCTCTCTGCTTTTCAGGAATCAGCAGGGCAATTTTTACTCTCTGATTTTTGCTATTAGAAATTTTCCTGCTGTGAATTCACCTTCATTTAGCTTTGAGTTTCTAAGCTAAACTATGGCTCCCTTGTTCCAAGGTAGTTAATTGTTCACCTTTGTAATAAATACTTGGCAGTATCATGATTTTAATTACTACAACTTACAGTAAGTATAAATACTTAGGTTAACTATAACTGTCTCTTGCCATGGCACCGTTACAGATGTGTTACCCTTACTCTATTTTCTTTTTCCATTTATTTTATTTTTTCAAATAGGCAGTCTATTCACGTTTTTTAAAAAAGCAAAACAATGGAATGCTTCTACATTGAAAGGTTTTGCTCCCTAGCACCTCCATCCACCCAGTTTCCTCTATTTTCTTACCTGTCTGCACAGAATAGAGTATCTTTAGGCAAATATAGCATATATATTATTTCCTTTTTCTCAATAAAATGTTTGTTTTTATAAACTCTGGTTAATTACCATTGTCTTCATTTTATCCAAATCTGTTTTATCTGTGTTTTTATTTACATGGTACTAATACCCCAAATTAACATTATTTAGTATAGGTCAGAGAAATGATTTTATTTTCTCTCTATATTGATGCATTTAAAGTACATACCTGTTACTTGCATCATTAAATGTGATCCCTGAGTGTTTTCTGACTTTTTATTTCTTATCTGCATTAAGCTGCAGTTTCCAGAATGGTCTCCCTGCCTCCAATCTCTTATTGGCTTGATCAGTCCTTTATTTTGTTCTAGTAATTTCTGTCACATTCTGGCTTTAAAACCACCAGTGATCTGCCTCACATGCTTCCTTTTCTTTGCTTATGCTGTTCCCGCTGAGTTGCTCTTCTCTTGGCCTTCTGCACTGGTGAGCCTGAAGGTGTCCTTTAAATTCCAGTTCCCATACCTGTGTGAAGCCTCTGAACTTTTGTCAAAGTTCGTCGCTCCTCCTCTTGTATTCCAACAGCCCTTTCTAAATTCCTCTGAATTCCCCTGGCACAAGTGAGTAGTGAATGATAAAAAGAAGAACGCACGAAAACATCAGCTCTTTGACTAATACCGTTTCTTATTTCTGATTTACTTGAGCTTACTGTGCAATTGGATTTGAACTTGAGATGCACGTACAGGGCATTATCAAGTCTTGTAGCTCAGATAAGTGTCCCCCATTTTAAGAAGCACTTTCATGCTCTTCCCCTGCACCCTGGACAGATGGTAAAGGATATTTATTTATCTGCTACTTTTATCATCACAGACTTATTAGCAATGTCATGTATGTTTCACACAGATGGACTGGACCATCTGCATGCCTTCAGATTAACTTAGTCTGCTTACGTCAGTGATATTTCTTTGATGTATACAAATTAAAAATCTTGTCTGTATGTCTATTTCATATATACCAACTACAGTATATCGTTATATTTAATATGTGTGAAAAAATATCATGAATAGTTTCAGCACCAGCTCTGGGGTCAGAAAATCTGGGTTCAAATCCCAGCTCTACCATTCACCAGAGATGTGACCTTAGACAAGGCACTTCCCTCATCAGAAAAATAGGGATGGTAATACTGCCTTCCTCATAGTAGTGCCGTGAGGATTAAATGAGGTAATACCTGTAAATGGTTGACAGCGGTAAAAGTACATAGTAAATGTGGCACCTAGAAACATTGGGTCCATTTGTATGGAACAGTGGAGCATTCAATTCCAAACTCTCTTTCACAGCAGCACTGACAGGTTGCTCTCAGATCCTGAACTGAGTGCAGCAGAAAGCCCTCTGGCTGACAAGAAGGCTCCAGGGAGTGAGCGGGCTGCAGAGAGGGCTGCAGCCGCCCAGCAAAACAATGAAAGGGCCCGCCTGGCCCCACGGCCATCATATGTCAATATGCAGGTAATGATAAAAATAAAAAGAAATGGGTAAGTCATCCAAATGTAGGGTGCGTGGGTAAGGGAACAGGGAGTTCAGTGAGTCTTAAGCAGCAGAACAGAAGTTAAGTTTTCCTTCTGCATGCTGGCCAAAATTAAATTTAACTTCATATGCACTAGTTAGGAATTGGTTTTGGTATAAACATTAAAAATGAAGTGCAGGATTTAGTTTAAGTGAGAATTCTTTAAAATATAGTATTAAAGATGACATAAAATGGTCTATATCACTATGTCTTATGCAAATGACACTTTTCATCTGTTAAAAAGAATTTAGATAAATGTGAGAGCTGTTATTTCTCAGCATTATTGCCTCATGTCATAGTCATAGTCTTGGATAAATAGATGTAATATCCTTCTGTCTGTGAAATGGAGATAATAACTTTGTTTGGTGTCCTTAGTCATTATAAAAATAACTAATGTGAGGCTTTAGTTTTCCAAAAGTAGATGCTAAATATGATTGATGATTATGTTGGTTCACAGATTTTTATGATTATTTTACACTTTCTTCTGCCAGGATTTTCTCTGTATCCATTTTCAAAATACTAGGTTAAGTACTCAAAGCAGACTATTGATCATGAAATTCAGAATTCTGATCTTTATATCGATTGCAATATGAAAAATAAGGATTTTGTGCTTTTAGAGATGCCTATAAACTTTTTAGTATCAGAATCACTGGGTAGACTTACCTACTTTATTAAGGGATTTATCATCCTTATCCTCCACCTCCAAAAAAGGGAAAACTTTTCACAATATCCTGCAAACAAAGACACTGTCACAGGTATATCCAAGAAATTAATTCATGGAACTAAATTGTACTTCTATAATGCCAGTGAACACTACAGTACAATCCTACTTATCTGTTTTTTAAATGCTTTGCATCTGAACATTTTCATGAGTTTTTAGAAGAATGTTTTTATAAAAGCCATGGCCTTTATAAAGTACAAAGTTAAAAAAAGACATTTATTACATTTTCTCTGGTGGGTTTATTTTCAGTTAATATAAATTAAAATTCTCTTATAATCTAAGAAGTATCAAATCCCTTTGTGATCCCTTTATGGTTTTTGTGCATTTTGTGATTTTCATCTTTTCCATCAGGCTTAAGCCTACAGTGAACCATTTTCATGGTCCTTTCTTTTAGGATGGATATGAATATTCTTGGTGATAGTGTTTCAACTTAAATAGATGTATTTATGCCATTAGTGAAGAGCTGACTCTTAAAAAATCACTAAGAAATCAATGATAGTCACTGAGCATTGACAGGGAGGAAGATGGAAGACTTCCCTGATTCCTTCAGCTAGAAATGATCTCTGTCTCCTGATTGTTCTTGGAGTTCTGTATCTCCAGCTCTCTTTTCACATGTTTCTCACTTTCTAATTTATTTTGCAGTGATTTCTTTCACCCATTCCTGCTAAGACTCTACATGCTTCGAGGCTATAGATTATTCAGTTCATTGTTGTCTTCTTCCACAAAGTGCAGCACAGTCCCTTTACCCAAAAGGCACTCAATAAATATTTATTGAACAAGTGAATTTAGAATCTCCCCACAACTTGCCCTTACACATTAGTCATGAAAAGCTGATTTTAACTCCCGGAGCCATTTTTGACCTACGATTTCAAAAAACATCAAACCGTGTTATCTAAAAATCTGACCTTCCCAGTTTACTGGCATGTTCTTTCTGGCTTGTCGGGATCAGCCCGTTTACTTTTTATGATTTTGGACCAATCATTTGTAGCACGGTTTACTCTCAGAAGTGCCCTGTTTCAGACCATAAATTATATGGACACCCTACATATGATGGCATAGTCCTCCTGGGAGGAAGGTCCAAAGAGCTCTTGCCAACTGGTTCTTGACCCTCCTGGTAGACCCTTGAGACATTCTTGAATTGAGTCTAAGCTAGTTTCTAAATTGGGTAGTTGAGAACACTGCGTTAGCATTTGAGATGTAGCTATTGTATCTGGTCTGCTTTCTTCAAAACAACCTACCTTGGTCCCTACATAGCCCTGACTGTCACAGCCACTCTTTCAGTGTGAACGGGAAGAACAAATGGTGTCATCCTAGTCCTATGCAACAAAAGATAACTAGGTTTTATTTTTTTCTTTAGGTTAATTTTTTTAAATTTAGGTTTAATTTTAATGTGTTTTAAAAGCTAGACATTTACCATTTGTGTCATTTCAACAGCAAAGACAATGCTGATTAGGCTAAATAATCTCCTGGGTTGTCTTGACATCATGCCACCTTAGGCCATGCTTTACCTAAATGAAGAGGGGACTTGGAGAAACAAAGGAGGCTGACAGAGAACCTGAAAGCGTTTTGATAATGCATTGTTTTGAAATGTAGCATAACTATCATTAGGCTGTGCCCTATACTTTAGCATATGTTGGTCCTGGTGTGTTAAATATTCATAGTAAATAGGATTTTTTTTTCCTTTTGAAGGAAAATTTCTAACTCTTACCACTGTCATGACAAAGTCAGAAGTAATAATTTATTATTCTAGTTAATTAGTTTTGAAAGGATGTTCAAGTTTATCAGACAGTCTGGATTACTGTCACATTAGCATGTGTCCCTGGCAGATTCATGGGCTGTAGTCAAAATCTTTGTTCCCTAATCATGGGGAAGACATTAAGATAGACTGGCAATAAAGATACTTTCTCTGTTTGATTTTCAGGCATTTGACTATGAACAAAAGAAGCTATTAGCAACCAAAGGTATGTGATATGTTAATGATCTATACTTTGATTTTTTTTTCAACAGACACATAAAAAGGTTTTTCAATATTTATGTTGAACTGTGAAATTGAACCTCCATTTATAAAAAGAAACCCAGAATGTTTAGGTTCATGTTGCACAAATTTTGTTGAGGTTGAATAGATTATTAGCATTAGATCAATTAAGAAATATGTATCATTTAAAAATTTACCATTACTTTGTATAAAATGTTTCATTTGTGAAGATATTTTAAGGCATTCTGTGTTAAGAAATAATATTCAGTGATAATAATTTCTTTACATGTATCAAAGAAACAATACTCATCAATATTTCATTTAAGAAATACATTTAAAATACCGAACATTTATTTTATGTTCTGTTTCCCAAAGCAATGTTAAAGAAACCAGTGGTGACAGAGGTCAGAACACCCACAAATACCTGGAGTGGCCTCGGGTTTTCTAAATCCATGCCAGCTGAAACTATCAAGGAGCTGAGGAGGGCCAACCATGTGTCCTATAAGCCCACAATGACAACCACTTTTGAGGTTTGTAGCGTCATGCCCTACCCATTCTTCCAGTCTGTTCTCTTCAGTGAAAAGAGAACAATCATCTCTTCCCCTCTCATTCTGTATTTACATAAGGCAAGCCATTCATGGTGATTTTTTAAAAATTTCTATTTCTGTAAGTATATTGCTGTGAAATTGATACAATCTAATTGCAATCTTTTATATGTCTTCTGTAAGTTGTTGACCAGCTGAGAAGGAGATGTAAATGTGGATAAACGTGTTTTTGTTACGGGGGAGAGTGTCATAAGTGATACAGCAGGGCTGAGATTAAGCAAAGGACAGATGTATCACTAGCAAGCCCACCATAGGGGGAAAAGGCAAATACTCAAGAAAAACAAGTTCTCAGATATGAGTTAAAAATTCAGTGTGTTCACATGTGCCAGGAACACAGCAGGAAGTATCACAAACAAGAGCTCCAGAGCGTTATGTTTCCCAGACTCCGGCTGCACTGCTCGCGGGGGACTGGGAAGCTAGCATCCTCAGCATATGGAGAAGGGATCCCGAGTCCCAGGCTTCTGGGTCCGGCTCTACATGACTCACTCAGCAAGGGCCTTTCAATAGGAGAGTGTCAGACTGTGGCTCTGAGCCTTTTCTAAGTGACGGTGGAGTCAGAACGCACGTACACACGTGGTACTGGGGAGACCGCGTAAACCCAAACGTGGATGAGAATGATTTATCCAAGAATCGCCGTGTTCAACCACAACACTGTAGGCTGAAAAAGAGATACTGGTTCAGAGTTTATCATAATTGTTAGCCTAATGACTAGCATTTAGAGACTGACCTGCTTTTCTCCACCCATTTTCTTTGTAATAAATTAGAATGTCAATGAAAGGCGAAAACAAACATGCAATTTTTTTCTTTGTCCCTTTGAGTAAGTGAAAAAGAAAATGCTATTGCAATACTAAAAAGAACAGTCTCCTGTGAATTTCATGGTCAGACTTACAGTAGCAACCTGGCAGGCTGTATTTAAAGATTGAAGTTACTGTCAGCAGCTGGAATGTCGGAACCATTATGAAAAATTTGAGGCTCTAGGAGGTACACGCCTCTTTCTGCTGTTATAGTTCTGAGAGGAAATAAGCATTTCCTTTTGTGGGCAGAAACCTTAAAACCGCTGTGCTAATTCTTAGGCTTCCACTGGTGCGCCTACAGTCGTCCACTCCACTTACCTTTGTCATTGGCAGAGTAGAGTATTAGAGATGGCTGATTGAGTTTTTGTAGTTTCAGAGAGGAAATACTCCACTTTAGAAATGCTAATTTGGTTCTCAAAGACCAACAGCAAGGCAGGTTGAAATGGTGAGCATTCTAACAGCGTAGTGGTCAAGTGCAGGGACCGAGGGGTCTGACAGCCACCACCGCCAGTTGTACAGCCCCGGTGAGTGACTCTACTCTTCTGAGCCCAGTTTTCTCATTGGACTTGTTTTGAGGATGACATGGGAGAGAGCACCCAGTATGTAGCATGGTGTGTAGGAAGTTCTCAGTGATGTTTACTGAGAAATAGGCTACTGTTATTTCCACTCAAGAACTTCACTCTGAAGGAAACCAAGAGCCCGATGAAAGATGTGATCATGTCTGTGAATGCTGATGCTGGGAGTATTTCTGCACATTCAAACTAGGTATGTTTCTTATATTTAAAGGAATAACTTAGAGCAGTATATGAACATATATAAAGTACTAGTAATAATTATCTTAAATCACATTCATTTATTTCTTTGTGGTTTATTAGGTACATTTTCATCCATAAGCTTATTTGATTCCTGTAAGCTCCCAGAGGGAAAGCAGCCCAGATGGGTTAAGTGCCTTACTTGAGGTCATGGTGGTAGGTGTCAGAGAAAGAACCTGAATACATTTTGCAAAATTTCTTATACTCCTCTGCCTAATGGTTTAACTCAAGAGGATACATAGCAAAGGTGCTAGGTAAATGTTCTAGAACCATGTTGCCATACCTTAACAGACGTAAGAATCACTTGGAGAACGTGATAAAAATGCACTCTCCCCCCAGGATCCCATTCATCAGTTAGGGAGCCAGCACAAACCAGTAACCTGCATTTTCAGCAAAAGCCTGGTGTGATCCGGTTGAGGCACCCTTCTAGAAACACTACCCTACAGGGCTGTAACACCAAGAGGGATGACACAGAAATGATGTCAGAACCGGACTCTTCTGCCCCAGCACTTGTCCAAGGACAGTAGACTGCTTCCTGTGGGCAGTAGTGTGCAGGGTCCTGACACAGTGGCTGAACCCCCTCCTGTGGCTTTTCGTGCTTTGGGCCAGTCTGTCCCGCCTTCCTGACTAATGTCTAACAGCCCACTCACACTGAAGGTGGGGGAGAAGATGTGACGAGCTAGATTAGGGCAGGGTATCCACCGTGTAACCTGCTTTTATCCTGGCCCCTTTAAACACTGCTGATGGAGAGAGAATCACACTCTCTTTGGGAATGGTGTTCTAGATCCGTCCTGGTGTGCAGGACTTGAACTTTCCCTCGGGCATCTCAAGTCCACTGAAATGGGGTGGAAGGGCCCTGGTAGCATGATCTGATATTCTGCAGCAGTTCCTCTCTGCAGCTGCATGCCTTTCCCTTGTTTCTGTCGCAGCTCAGAGGGATTAAAACTGGGCAATTAGTGAGGATTGCTTCTCTGGGTTAGGACATGGGGACGGGATGGGGTTGAGAAGGACCTGGGGAAAAGTGGAGAGAACTTAAAAAAGTTTTTTTGAAAGATTGACCACATCTCTGCTTGTAGCACTAATATTTTCAAATTAGAGGGTAGCTAGAAACACTCTCTTTCCTTATTCTTAACGGACGGGAGTAGATGCTGATCTGCAGCAGCACGTTTAGCCAGTAGGTCCTGGTGGGTGTGGGCTCCTCAGTGTGCGGGGGATCAAGGTACAGGAGCTTCCTGCTCTAGGAAGCTTGCTTAAGGCAAGAAATTGATACTGTGAACACCTTGTTCAGATGACTGAGAAACTAGATTTGAGCAACTATTTCCAGTTTTAAGGCAGTTTTGAGAAATTAGCCTTTTCCAACGAGCTCCTTTAGATAAGCAGATAGCTTGAGGCTTATTTTTGTTTTCTTCAAGACTCAAAAATATGACCTTATCCACTTGTTGATAGACTGGGACACCAAAGGGCAAACAAAAGGCTGCTTTGACCTGCAGTATTTCTGTCGCATTAACAGAACTACAGAAGGTTTGGGATTTTCCTTTTCTTTTTGCCACTCATCTGTTAAAACCATTAGGAACGGTTCCATATTCTCTGGAGCAAATAAAAACCTGCATTGGGAATCAAAAGTTTTTTTAATTTGCCCAGCACTAAGAGTGATGAGGTTGTCTGATTATTTTAAGTTTTACAAACCTAAGAGTGGAGGTGAGGTGCTCTTTTGATACTTTAGTTAGTAGATAGCAAACTATTAAATATTACAAGATTGTGTTTGACGTAATGTTTTTAGAAAACATCGTGTTTAGCCAGGTCTGATACAGCTGTGTGCATTAAGTCAGCTTACAGCTTAGATGAGTGGTTTTTTTATATTCAAAGAGTTTAGATGCAGAAGTTTTAAAATATATAGAAATAATGCGTAATGATCTCATTAATGCTTGTAGTAATTACCATTCCTTAGTAAAAGATTCTGTTGGAATTAGCCAGTAAACATAAAACTTTTAGAATCAGAGAACCCCGACTCTTAATACTCTAGATAGAGTACAAAGTAAGGTGCCTATAATACAGTGATTTTAAAAATGAATAAAGAATGAATAAATGCAAGTTCAGTGCGGATTTTGAGATCTTTTAAATTACTATTTCTATTTAGATTTGGAGGAATTAAAGGAAAATTTTCCCAAGTATTTGTAATTTGCTGGGAGATCATATACTTACCTGGATACAGAAGAAGTGCCAGCTCCCTCTCCACCTCCCACTCTGAGAGCCTGGGTGCTCAATTCCTGTCAAAGCACTGGGCGTAGTTACACCTCTTCCCCATTCGTCCTTCTTACGTGATGCAAGGCAGAGAAGCTCCACTCTACCAGCTGGAAGATTTGCCTTGTGGTTCCCCAAAACAGGAGTCTCAGTACCCACTCTTCCAGGTCTTTAGGAGTGAATCTTTATGCTGGGGCTCTCAGAACTCCTCTGGGCACCCTCATAATCTGCTCCCTCATAATGAAGGAAGAACACCTCACCGTGCGTATTACCAAGTGTCCTTGGTGACTGGAGGACAAAGGCTACAGACGGTTATTGCAGCCTCTCGAGAATCAGCATCCATGGGTAACTGCAGGGGCTAGCAATCAAAATTAACGGTAGTGGTCCAAAGTGGATTCCTTTCTCTTCCTACCCCAGGAGACCTACCATTTTAAACATTTCCTTTTCTGGCTTTGTTTGCAGGGCTCGTCGATGTCCCTCTCGAGGTCCAACAGTCGTGAGCACCTGGGAAGTGGAAGCGAATCTGATAACTGGAGAGACAGAAATGGAATAGGACCCACAAGGCATAGTGAATTTGCAGCTTCTATTGGCAGCCCCAAGCGCAAACAGAACAAATCAAGTGAGCTTTGACTTTTAGTCATACTTTTAGATGTAACCAGCTTGGAATTTGTTTATTTGGTTTAGGGTGATGTTCAAGTATAAACTCTGGACTCCATGCCTTCAAGTGTTTCGGATTACTCACAGAAGCCTCTGAGAAGCCTCCCCTATTTTTCCAGGGAAGCAGGCCACGTGGTTCTCTGCTTTCACTGCATTTTGTATATGTTTTCACTCTCACATTTGTCGTATTGAAGCACAATTACTTACGTATCTCTCTCTTTCTATAGAATTTGAGCTCCATGAGCCAGGGACTGTATTCAATCTGTAAGCAATTATTTAGTGTCCATGAGCCAAGCATTCTTTCTGCCTTATTTTTTTTAATTGAAGTATAGTTGACATACAATATTATGTTAGTTTCAGGTGTTCTGATAGTGATTTGACATTTGCAGGCATTATGAAATGATTGCTACCATCAGTCTAGAAATCATTTATTCCTATACAGTTATTACAGTATTACTGACCGTATTCCTTGTGCTGTATATTACATCCCTGTGGTTTACTTATTTTATAGCTGGAGGTTTGTACCTCTTAATCACCTTTGTCTGTTTCACCGCCCCCACCTCCCCTCTGGCAACCACCCCTTTGTTCTCTGTATTTACACGAGTCTGTTTTCATTTAGTTTTGTTTTGTTTTTTTGGATTCCTCATTTAAGTGAGCTCACATAGTATTTGTCTTTCTCTGACTTATTTCACTTAATGAAATACCCTCTAGATCATCTATGTTATTGCAAATGGCAAGACTTTATTTTCTTTATGGCTGAGTAATCCATTGTATGTATGTATGTGTATACACAGACGCACACAGAGCACCTTTTCTTGAATCCAGTTGTCTGTTGATGGACACAAGTTGCTGCCGTATCTTAACTATTGCAAATAATGCTGCAGTAAACACAGGGGTACATATAGTCTTTTGAATTAGTGTTTCTGCTTTCTTTGGATAAATACCCAGAAGTGAAATTGCTTGAAATGGCAGTTCTATTTTTAATTCTTTGAGGAGCCTCCATACTGTCTTCCATAGTGTCTGCTCTAATTTATAATGCCACTAATAGTAGGCTGTGCCTTATTTCTTAATTTGTTTTTTCCTCCCAGATGTCTAATGGGGTCTGACACCTCATAGGTGCTCAGTAAATGTGTGTGGAATGAATGTGTGAATGAGTTGTGCACACATGAACATCAAAATTATGAGGAAAAGGCAGGGATGTAAAGGAGTTGAACAGAATGTGGTCAAATTAGTATCTTGGACAATAGAAGAAAGTCTGCCCAGCTACCAAAGGTGAAGAACAGGATTTTTCAAACTGACAAGATGTAGCTAAATGACATCAACAGGAGAAAAAGTTTAAAGCATAGGCTTTGAACAAATATTAAGACTGAGCATGAGTCTCGTGGTTGTGTCTGTAACAGCACCCATAAGTCTCCATAAACAGACATGAATTGACACAGTAATCACCAGGTATGCCCCAATGCCTTTTTTTTTTTTTTAAGGGTTTCTGGCAATTTTGAAAGCCTGAAACATATAGCTTGGAGTATTTGAAGAATACTTGAAGAAAGGCAATCTAAATGAGCACAGTAAACACTCAGTAACAGCCAGTTGTTACCATCAATCAAGAGTCTCAGATTGGAAAAGGCTGGTCGTGGTGTCGGCCAAGTCTGAATAAGAAAGCATGGTCAACTCTTTCATTCCCAAGTATGCTGTCCGTGGTACCTAGAGGCCTCCTTGAGTCCTGGGCTAGGTCCTCCATCGCCCACAGGGGATGGAGCTAAGAGGCTGGCTGGTGCCAGGGGCAGATCTCAGGGTGAAATGATCTCCGTTTCACATTCCAACATAAATTAGCTCTGTGCATCTCTCCTCTGTCTTTATCTCCTTTCCCTTCACTTAACAACGGATAATTAAAATTGACTATGCAACTTAGCTGCACTGAAGTTCAGAATTGGGGTTAAGATAAAAGATTGATTAAAGAAGAACTGTTCTTTGGCTTTTGTCAGATGTTTTAAGAGCCTAGCGGATTTAAGAGAGACTATAGACACTGTAAGTAAAGATAAAAAGAAATGTAAAAAAAAAAAATGGTGTATCATTATAAATATTTGTCAGATAAAAATATTTTAAAACATTTTTTCAGCTTTTACTGATGTACTTGCTTCACCCAATATATGTAAAATATTATCATTTAAACATGTAATCAATGTAAAGACATATACTTTATTTTTTGTGGTAAGTCTTTAAAATATGGTGTGTTGTATTTTACACTTACGGAAACATTTTAATTCCCACTGGCACATTTCAAGTGCTCAATAGCCACATATGGCCAGTGGCTACTGTATTGAACAACAAAGTTTTAGATAATTTTTCCTGACACCTTTACCAATGTCTAGGTTTTCTCTGGGCATCCCTGTTTCATCAGGTGTCCCACTATAATTCTCAGTAACTCTGTCTTTTTTTTTTTTTCTCAAAGTAACCTATCATTTGGACAGTAAACTATGTGGCCAGCCTGCCAGTGAAGTCCATGTTGTCAAGTCAGTGGCCACTCCAGTGCGTGTCACACTTGAACCAGGACCTCACTGGTCATTCATTCCTCCTCGGTCTATTTTGGTGACTTTGGGGCCTTACCTTCGATTGGTGGAATGTTCCAGGGCTCAGGGCCTCAGGGCTTGGTCCTGGATCCTTTTCTCTACACATTCTTCCCACAAGAGATGAAACATCTATTTTTAAAAGAGAAACCTTATCAAGAAACTTCTTCCACCTGAGATATACATAGGACTTTCAAATGGGAGATGAAAACAATGACAGAAAGTAATTAGTGGCACCCGGTGCAGTGCAGAACAAGATTCTTAGATTTGGTGAATGCACGGATCCCAGAGGAGAGTAGATGGATCTGATTAGCTTGGTGAGTGTCTTCTGTCCCCATCAGTCTGGGAATCCCTCCTGAAGCTGCGTCTGGTGTAAGAGGATAGAATCCCCACAGTGGTGACAGTCGGTTGTCGGTCAGGTAGGAATGGCTGCACAGCTCTGCTCGATTCTGTAGATGGCTACGGAGGGCCATCCTGCATCCAAAAGGAGCCTGGACTTCCTGTAATTTTCCATACCTTTATTGTGCCCTAGGGGTCCTCCTTCCAGTTCCTCATTTAATTCACATCAAATCAATTAGAAAGAGCAAATGTTTCAGAATGCCCGGGGAGAATATGATGAATGATTATGAACTACAGAGGCACTGTTGCTGAATTGCTGCCCCCCAAGTGTAACCTTTTAAATGGCAAGAGCCTCCCTGAAAGCAATAACCAGCATTTCCTTAATGAAAAGCCAATGCTTCAGTAAAGGATGGCTGTATTGCTGCAGCTACTGCTCTATTCAGCCCAAAACAATGACTCTGGAATATTTGAGTGATTAAAACTTTTAATTAAACCACGTTCTCTCTGGGCATTTGTGCTTCAAGCCTGCCTCTCCTTTCCCTTTCAGCGGAACACTATCTGAGCAGCAGCAATTACATGGACTGCATTTCCTCGCTGACAGGAAGCAACGGCTGTAACCTGAACAGCTCTTTCAAAGGCTCTGACCTCCCTGAGCTCTTCAGCAAACTGGGCCTGGGCAAATACACAGACGTCTTCCAGCAGCAAGAGGTCAGTCATTATGTGTTTATTTTCCCAGGCACCTTTGTTTTGGTTGTGTGTATGACGACTTGCAGAATGGAACCACTCGCTGACCTAAGATGACTGTGCTTTCACCGAGCATTTATGCAAGTCTCACAGCTTGGTTTTGCTGCTGAGAAAAATCGCCCTCTCATTTCTTATTTATTTAGTGCAGCTGGTAAACAGGATAGCAGAAACAGGAAATTGTGTTTGCAAAAACACATATAGCCATCCTTCACCAGTTTCAAAACTAAAAGACCTGAGTATATTGATTCGTAGGAACTTTTGATTCACGGCTTCCCTAAGGTCAGCAGCAAGTCTATATTTAATATGATTTTCCTGTTTCATCTGTTGCTATATCTTCATTTGTGGCACTAAAAAGTAAATAATAGCATCTGAAATAACTATGGTTGTTTTCATGTTACTGAAGTCTGTTCTTCAGAATATAATGCGCTTTTTATACATGTTAACTTATTCATTAATTTACTGTTTGGCTTTTACCTCAACTGAGACAGAACTAAGATGTCTCCTGAAACATCCTTACCATGGATTTTGGTCAAACTGATCAGCCGTGGCCATGCAGCACTGGCATAAAGAAAAAAGCTCCTAAGCATGATTCTTTCTCGTCATCTGATCTAGTCATAACACCAGGGCACAGCTAATCCACGGCAACAGGAAGTGAGAACAGTTCTCTAAATCTGTCTGTTTTTCAAATCCTGACATGGTCCACGTTTCATGCCAGTTGGCTTTATTTCATGCTAGAGAACATCTGATTATGTCAGTAATCCCCAGGCATGCAGCAGTCAATAAAGAATCTAAGATTTTCATTAGGCACTTTATATCATAAATCTAATGTCATGCCCATGGTTCAATAACTTATCAAGTTTAATTGCTGAACTTTTTTAACACTCAAAAAATGGATATTTTGGACTTCAGGATAACAATGATTTTGTTTTCTTTTCCCCACATCTAAATGAGTGTTCATTTAACTGAGGGTTTTTCTAAGTTGAATAATAATACTTTCATCATCAGTACATTAAAGAACTGCATTTACTTAGTCTTGCTGGTTAGATATAGGTGGCTGAGAAGCTCAAGGGCAGAGGTATTTTAATTTGTTCATGTATAGAAGGTTTTAGAAGTAAGTGATTAGATGTTATTCAATGATATTCTGGGTTTGTTTTTGATATATGTATTTATTTCCTATTTGAAGAAGCACAGAAATAAATTGACCATAGTTACTGCTTATCTAGTTACTTCAAAAAGAAAGAAAACATAATATAAAGCCAGGATGGCTTATCTAATATTAATGGGAGCAGGGGTCAGCGAATTACAGCCTGCAGACCCAGTGCCTCATTTTGTAAATGAAGTTTTACTGGGACACAGCCATACCAACTCATTTACATATTGCCTGTTTGCTTTTGAGCTAAACCAGCAGAGTTGAGTAGGTGAACCAGAGACCATATGGCCCACTAAGCCTAAAATATTTATTCTCTGGACCTTTAAGAAGAGTTCGAGGATCCCTGAAATAATCTTCATTGACCAGAATTTCTAAAAAACATCTCTAGACCTGTTATAAATGATAAATAAAAAGGTTTCTCAAGATCTGGATGTACCTTCCAAATCAAAACAGAAAATTGCAAATTAATTTCCATATAATTTGAGTAAAAAGTATATCTTACTATTTTCAGGTGTGTTGAAATTTGGTACTGTTGCCTTCATGGAGGATATTTTCTAATATTCAGATATGACTTAACAAGAATCCCCCATTAAGCAACCTTCTGAGATTTATTTTAAGCAGGATGAAGATTTATTTTGCAGCTTTCACAGATGATCTGTCTATATGCATTGTTACTAACCATAGCTGCCAGCTCTTTTACCCCTTTGGTGAGTGCACTGCATTGTATCTAAGATCATGTTTAATGTCCACTACAACCCTGTGAGGTATGGTCTTGTCAACCCTAAGCGCCTACAACGCATAGTGGCACAGCGTCTGAGCCCAAGTCTCTCTGGCTTCAGAGCCTGTTGCCTTTCTGTTCTTCCAGACAGTCTCCAAAGGAAGGTGAGACTCTTGGGCTGCTTCCTTCCACACTTTGTTGCTGATGCCAGGTTGTACAGTTATACTGTTCCTGGAAATACTTCATATATGCCACTTTCAGAGATCGTCTGCTGGGCTGAGCCAAGTGTGTCACGGGTCTGAGGTAGTTAGTGAATTCTGCTGTGACTCGTATGTAGACTATAATGGAAGATACCACTTATGGTGCTATTTTTTTTTTTTAATGGGGAGACATTTAACCAAGTCAGAATCCAAAACTAAGAAATATTTTCTCGCTTGAACAGATAAGTGTTCCTCCTTTCACCAGTTCACAAAAACCGTGTAATTTGTGTTTTCCTTTTTGCCCTGAGTGCCAGGATGCTAAGACCTAAGTTTATATCTCAGGTGCAGTAAATCATTGGCTTAGACTGTCTTTGGCTAGAATTACCGCCTTCATTTTACCACCTCTGTTACTTAACTCTTGTCCCTGAGGTTTGTGACACCACCATTCTTTTCTGGAAGTAAGCAGAGCATAATGAATAAACAAGTGTAATAATGAGTTGAACCTATAAGGAGGAAGAAAATAAGTACTTAATATATTGATTATAGATTACTTTTTCACCCACAGATTGATCTTCAGACATTCCTCACTCTCACAGATCAGGATCTGAAGGAGCTGGGAATTACGACTTTTGGTGCCAGGAGGAAAATGCTGCTTGCAATCTCAGGTGAATATAAATGTTCTTATTCACATCTTAAAATCTGAAGAACCTCTGCCAGTGGTCTCAGCCAGCAGGGCTGGTTCTGCCCATCACTCGCTTCCTGTCCTGGGACTTCGTGGTTGTGCAGAGTGTTTTCCCACCAATGCTGACATATGCCAAGAACACCCCCACTCCTTCATTAAGGCATAGCCTGAAAACCTGCCTTGACAATGTCATTCCTTAAAATGGATCTCTTCAGGAAGGTCTAACCCAAATTCCCCTTGCAGAATGTGAGGATGAGGGAGCAGTTTAATTCTCCATTTCGTGGTTGTGTTAACTTATGATCACTGGGTTTGTGAATAATTATTCTGGGTTGGTTATCATGCTTTATAAATGCATGTGCCCTCATAAACCAGCTCAGGTCACTGCACCAGAGAAAAAGAATATGCTCCTGGGTATAGCTGGAACCTGGTAGTGTTTCTTGTCTTAATGCTTTTTAATTTTTCCCCAAGTTTTAATAGAATTTGTGAATCATAGAAGAGTGTAGTATCCTAAAAATAGTCACAGGATGAAGGAGAGTCTGAAGGTCTGTCTCCCAGACTGCCACTTTAGTGCATCTTTTGCATAAGAAAATATTCTATATGCATTTACTAGGTACCTCCGCCAGGTGATGAGTCGGGAGTTGGCAAATACTTAACGATGTACCTCAAAAAGATGTTGACAGAAATGAGGAAGAAAATTAGGGGGCAAAAAAATGATGTGCTTACTTTCTGAAGACTTTCTGATAAAGTTCATGAGTGTTAATTTTATATGTGTGCCAGTCTCTCAAAAAGACAGAGACACCAGGTGTCAGGTGTGGTGAGAAAATGACTTTGCTTTTTCAAAACACGGAATTTGCAGGCTTTGCTAGTTTGAGGCCAGCAGTGGCCTCCAACTGGTGAAAGTCCTTTCTTAAACAGCATTCTCTGATCAGATCATCAAGTAAAATTAAAAGCCTCCGTAGTTTTCCATTTTATTTTAGCAGCAGATCAACGCTACCCGCCACCCCAATATCTGCTTTAGATTTTAGATCTATATAAGCAGAGTAGCTTTAGGGCTGGAAATTCAGCCGTTGGGCAGCCTGTTAGGCTCCTCCATGGGTAAATAGAGTTCTGCACACAGCAGACTGAGAAGCCTTCTTCCACCCGGTGCACCCAGGCCGCTGCATTAATGGTGCTCCACAGGGCAGCCGCTGTTTCTTGTGCTTGTATCAGCTCGGTACAGTGGATAGAACGCTGTATTCAGAATAGGAGAACTGACATTTGCTTCTCCACATCATGAGCCCTTGGATGAGTTTCCAAACCTCTTTTGGTTTTGGTTTCATACCCATGACGGTGGATTGGCGTAGATGATCATGTAGGGTCACTTTCCATTTCTAAGCCCTGCCCTTCCATGTGATGGCTCACCAGGCGGAGTGAAGCGAACCTGAGGTTTTACCAGTACGTGTTATTAGGAGGGGTCCCTAGTTCTTTTTTACTGTCTATGCCAATATTATAGTTTTCAACTTGTTTACCCTAAAGCTCAGCTTCAGAGGGCTATTTCTGGATCCAAATTAACTTTATATATCTTTATATTCTTTTAATTGTTTGAAAGTAAAATTAATATACTGCTTGAAATTTGATTAACTCAGTCACCACACCAGTACTGTTAAAATATGCCAGTGGGCTAGCACATTTACACCAGAGAAGTGTATGTTTCAGAACGCCATAATCTTTCACTAGAGATTTGTGGGATGTCCGTGACAGTATAATGAATAGTCAGTCCTTTCTTTGTGCACCAACCCAATTACAAACTTTCTAAAACTTCCAGCAACAAGCACACATCTCTAAATATTTTCACAGGTTCCAGTTGCATCGTCAGTACCTCTGCTCTGGAATACATAGGTGATGTATTCCAGGTGTGTTCTGGGGAGTAGGGTGTGAAACAGGAGGCGTTTTGAGTCCTTGTTTAAAAAATATTTTCTCTAATCATCATCTTTAGTGTGGTTCTATTGAGATTGTAGCCTGCTTCTCCAAACTGCCTCTCAGTGGGGTTCACAGGTCCTCTTGCTTTTAAAGGGAGTTAAAGACTGAATAAGATGCCTTATGAATGCTCTGCACAGCAAGAAGTATTTGATTATTTTAAGGTTGATTTTGCCTTACTTTGTTGAGTGCATTTGTTTGAACCTGGTAAATCATTTTCTCTGCAAGAAATAAGTTTTTATAGAGAAACACTTCATCAAAAAGCTTCTTTTTCCAATTCAACTCATCTGATAACAGACATTCATTTATAGTCTCAGAGCACTTCATTTCCAGATAGATGCAGGGTCTCAGGGCAGCCTTGACTCCCGTTGGTCTTGTGGTTACACAGTTTAGCTATAGAGTTTGCTCAAAATTCCTTTTAAAAATTTTGTAGATTTTTAACTGGAAATCAAGAGTTGTTCTTTCAGTGTAAGGTTTTGTTTTGCTTTTAATCTTGGGCCAGAAGACATTTATTTTAATTGTTATAGGAGTTAAGATTTATCTCTAATAGAATGGACCAGAGAAAAAAAATTCTTTTTTCCCCCAAATTCACAAGTCGATTTTTCTCTGAGAATTATAGTGATTGGTTACCTAAGTGTACAGGAACTAAGTGAAAGGAAGTTTAGCATCCTGTTGACAGGCTTGCCGCCACGGCCTCAGGTAGATCTAACATCTCCCGACCTATTCTTTTAGTTTGTGACTCTGTTCAGATCCGCACCAAGATCCTGAGAGCTGCCAGGATTGTGTGAACCTTGGAATTTCAAAGAAAAAAGGTTGGTATTTTCCCAAACTACCCCTTAGGCCTACTGAAAAAAAAAATCAGAAGAGGGAGTTTGCTTTTTAATTTAAAAAACAACAAAAAACGGAAGTCTCTTTGGTAGGACTTGATTCTTGATAATCTCTCTAAAAGACTTACCTGTGTACTTCACACTCTTAGAAACTACATCTTTAGGGAATGGCTGACTTTCTTCATGATCATTTATTCTCTCAAAAATCTGGGGGATGTGACTTTTCACATTGAAGTTTTCAACATCTATTTAAAAATGTCTTCGGTGACCCGATCGTTTTCATGTGCTTAATTGTACATGTTTTATGTGCTAGGAGAGAACGGTGTTTGCCGCCTTCCTTTCTTTTCCTTCTCTATAGTGTGGGAGTGTCCTGGATTCATGGGTTATCCCCCCACGAGAACATGGAGGGCAAAGAAAGTCTCCTCATTTAAAGGCGATAAAAACTTTCCCAGGCTATGTTTAAGAGGATTCAGATATTTTTAATTCTCCTACAAGTGTGCCTTTAAATATATTCAATTGTCTTGATTTCTGAATTTTTTGTGTTTGTTTTTTAAACAGGACACACGTGATAGGAATGTCATTGCTACTGTTTCTGGGGGAACTTGAAACAGTAGCCATCCATATGCATGCCTGCATGTTTTTTACTCCTAATATCTTCCTTGCTTCTTTAGAGTTTCTAAGCTATGTTTTTCTGTTAAAAAAAAAAAACAATTTGGTATACATATAAAGTGCGAAAGGAAGGCTCTGTTATCCAGCATACCTGAAACTACCAATTTCTCAAACTTCTATTCCCGATGCCTTGGGTGGTCTCCACCCAGTGGGTAGATCCCTGCCGCCCACAGCATGGACCTTTGCCTCAGGCAGAAAGGGCTTCCTACTTCATCCGTTTCTGAAACTCAAGTTTTCTTATCTATAAAATGGAGGATGGTAGTATTACCTGCCCTTTAGGAGGACGGAAATAGAACATACTGAATGTAAAGTACTTGTCATATTAATAGGCTCTAATAAATCACTGTTGTTTTCTTTTCTCCCCTAAAACCTAGAGGTAAACAACAAAGAGGTGTCTCCCCTCTTGCAGTGCCCCTGTGGGGCAAACACTGACATTTTGGGAGGCAGTGGGGTGAAGTGTTAAGGTCACTGGTCCATCTTTCAGAACTTGGGAGACAAGAGCATGTCTGGCCAGATGGTTGTCCCTGGACACCTCTGACCCACTGCAACCTGCCTGAGTCTCTGTTCTCGTCCTCAGCTTTCCTGTAGCAGGCCATCGCTTGCCCTGTAACTTCAGATTTCAAAAAGGGATTGTATGTGTGTATGGTTGAAAAAGCACCGAGCACTTTGTAAATATTAGGTGCCGACTCACTTGCTCCACCTGACCCCCACCCTCCCAAAGAAAAACAGCTTTAAGCACATCATCTATATAATCCCTCTATCTGAGACTGAATAAATTTAAAGATACAGTTGACCCTTGAACCACATGGGCATTAATCCCTGTATAACTTAAGTCACTCTTTGTATCTGCAGTGCCTCCTTCCGCATCTGCAGATTCAGTCAACCACAGACCAGGTAATACTAGTATTTACTATTGAAAAATATCCACGTAGAAGTGGACCCAGTCAGTTCAAACCCACATGATTCAATGGTCAGCTGTACTTGCATTTGGCAGCTATCAGAAACCCCACTTTCCACAGACTGACAGTTCTGTCTACTTGTATGAATTCATTAGTGAGAATTGTATCAGTTGACTTGAGGATTTGTGAATGTGTGTATGAAGGGGAAGATGGGACACTGCTTCAAGTGTTCACCTTTGTGGTTAATCATTTTGAGTTGGGAAAAGACAAATTAAACAGCACTGTGGTTTCTTTAAAATTAAAATTGAGCATCTTAGTTTTTCCCTGAAAATTTAGATTCAAGTATTGGTCATTTTCAGTTGTGTTAATTTCCTAAACTGTTGCTATTTTTACTAAGTTGATTTTTTTACTCAAAGAAACCTGCTGGTAAGCTTCTTCGGATAGCTCTTCCTGACTCAAGGAGTGTAGGCAAATGAGTCCCTGGAGCCATGGGGCTGGGGCTTAACTCATCAGTATGCTCCTCCAATGTTCTTGTGTTTAGATGTGGAGTCTTCTTTTCATGTCTGATTTAAATAATTAATGACTTCTGTGTTTGATATGGGTGAGTTTATTGAGCTGTAATAATTTTCTGGGTCACTGGTATTGCATCCTCTCAACTGCCTTTTACCAGCTTCGATGGTCCCCCTCCCTTTGCCTCAAATGACATCTGGGATAGGTCGAACTGTTTATATTGTGTATCTGGACTTCAGAGGGTTCTGAGAATGACATATCCCCTGGGTAGTTTACAAACTGCAATGAAAACTATTTGCTGTCCTTGGTTCTCTCAGCTACAAGATGCTACCTTTCATATCAGACGTTCTAGCATTTCAAAAATGTCTTGACAGTGGACTAAAGGTTTTCCTTTTTGCTACCTACTTAACTTTCCCCCCAAAACTTAACCACATCACCATTTCTGAGCTCTAATGCCATGTCCTGAAGATTACAGAACTTCCCCACTGAGCTAACAATCCTCTCTTTCTCTCTCTAGAATTAAATAAAAACCGAAGAAAGCTTTTTGAACCACCAAATGCACGCACCTCTTTCCTGGAAGGCGGAGCAAGTGGGAGGCTACCCCGTCAGTATCACTCAGACATTGCTAGTGTCAGTGGCCGCTGGTAGCAGGACCCTTCAGGCACACGCCCGCCAACTCTGTCAAGTGGACACAGGAGCTCTGTGAACAGTCTTCACTGCACACCGTCCTCAGCACTCTGGGTGTCTGGTATCAGGACCAAAGCATCTTATTCGCACCTGAACTTTGTGCCAGAAAGGAAGAAAAAAGAGAAGATGTTCTTATGTCACCATACAGAATGCCACATGTGGATCACTTTTTTTTTAATGGCAATTGGACAGAATTTGCAATATGAGGATAGGGCTTTTTTTTCCCGTTTTTATTTACCTATATAACATGTGCACTGATTTTTTTTACTTAAAATGAAGGATGAGTTGACATCTGGGATGCCAGAAAACATAGAACTTATTTTGTTTGCTTTTTGGTATTTGGGGATTTTTAAAAAAATAATCAAAGTGGAATTTCCTGGCACTGCTTTAGAGCAATTGCTGAGGGCTTGCAGCACTTTACGCTTTCTAGCTTCTCGTCCTGTGGAAATGCTCTCTTTCATTTTCATGTCACTTGATGTATTGGTACGAATCGGATTTAGTCACATCTTTTCTGCGTTAAATTTTTATTTGAATTAGTACTGGATTATTAGTTTTTGTGCAGAATATTCTGTGACTTTGGGAAATAGTGACTCCACTTGGTTCTGGACCAGTTCTGTTCATTTATGTCAGCATCCTAGGAACACTCAGTGTTGAACCTAGTTCACCGTAACAGGTACAAGCAAAGAAAGACCAAATGGACTTTGCAATATTAACCCTTTGCAGTCATCATATTTAGCTGCTGCCTTTATTGCTAAAATGATCTTAATGGTTATCTGAAGGCAAAGGGCTATTCTTAGTATACTGCCACTAAAGGACACTTATTTATATCAAACTTTTATTTTTAGATATTATAAGCATACAGTACATAACTGATTAAATTGATATCTACTAGAGATTTATGATAGAGAATGGACGGCATTCAATAACTGGAGCCCTAGATTGTCACTTTATTTAAAAAAGACAAATAATCATCTGACAAGACAGCACTGTTGCCATTAGGAGGAGAAATACATTACTGTCTTTATGTACACATTAGCTGTGCTCCATATGGTCACAGGACTTTCCTAAAACCACATCTGTCTGCTTGAAGTAGACTTGGGTTTGTTGAGAATGGAAAGGCTTTATTTGAGTCTCCAGGGTAACAATTTATAAAGACAGCTGAATTCTGAAGGAGGGGGAAAAAAAGACTATTTTGTAAGTGGCTAACTCATCGTTACAATCTTATACTGTGAAAGTCCAAGAAATCAGGCAACATTGTTTCCTAGGTCTTTTCAGACATCTTCTTATGGATTTATGAAGGGTTTTCAATCCATGAAGAAAATCACTAAGTGCCTTTCTTTCTTTAAAGCATTATTATTTCCAAGTGTATTAATTTGTTGGAAAACTTTCCCATAGGAAATGTTGTGACTTACCTGTACTGTAATGACTTATTTATGTTCAGTATTCAAGACTTTCTACGTGGACATAAACCACTGTCACGTCCTCTCCTCAGAAGGCATTAGATAATCATACAGAACAACTGGGGACTTTCATACAAGTGCGGGATCAGAAACACTTGTCTGACATTTTTCCATGGCTAAGTGTTACCATTAAGGTAAGAACAAGAATTAAAATTTTGCACAGAGAAAAATTCACTTAAAAAAATTGGTTACCTTGAAGGCATAGATAATGGACCTGTCATAAAATTATCAATTGTAACGGCTCTAAGGGGATGTAGAACTAACTTGCTCCCTGTGCAAATACAATGGTATCATCCTGCACACGTCACATGTATGCAGGTCACTACGGGAAGCTCCCTGCCTTATGGGGCTGTATGAACACATCATGCTACACATTCAGCACAGGGTAAGAATTCCAGATCTGTTTCCTGTTCAACAACTATACTTACTAAGATCTTCCCAAATAGAAAATAATCATTTAGAGTTTTATCCCAGCTCTCAACCTGTTGCATCTGTAGCAGGAGGAAGATGGAATGGATTTACAGTGTTAAGTTGATACAGGTTTTATGAACAGTGCTTTAATATTATGCCAAAGGGAAAAGTGTCCCAATTAAACTAGATTAAATAGGGTGGCTAAAAAAAATAAATAAAAACACTGGAAATGACTTTTCTCACTTTCTCTTGATGCAATGAAGGGAATATGACACTACAGTATACGGTGTTATCAGTGTTATATGATGCACAAAATATTTGGATTATTTGAATAAATGTTAGTTTTTAATCAATCTGTGCCTTAATAGTGACCGGTTATCTGTAAATATAGAACAGATACAGATTGTATTTTTGTGTGGGTTTTTTGTCCTTTTAGTGATTTTTTTTTAAAAATGAAAGATGGAATTAAACATTGAAAATGGGAATTTTTCTAAACTAATCAATTGTTATATGAAAAATAAATTTATATAATCCGTTTGTATTGCCCTTGCTAGATGAAATGAGTCTTTGTTTTCTAACTTTTTTTTTTTCTGTTTTCAGCAGAATTGAATATGCACTCTCTGTCCTGTTGTCTTGCATTGATGGTCCTCATTTTCAGCTAGAAGCTAAGGCACTTTATTTGAGCCAGAGAATCAAGGACCAGTAATCAGCCATCCGTTCTGTGGCCACCCATAGGTACATACAAAAAGAGTAAGATTATGAACAGGTTTATTCTTCTTCTTTCTTTTATAAAGACTCAGGTATACGATTGCTTTGATGTCTTCATCCATCAGCAAAGGAGCTCCTTACTAAAGTGATGCTGGGCTTCTTGACCCAGGTTCCCATTTCAGAAACTAACCACTGTGCTATCATGCTGGATGGTTACTGTGCCTTGCCCTGAGATTTGTCTAAATCTCAGAAACCCTAGCCCTCCACCCATTATGCTCCCAGAAATATCTCCACTTAAATTACGTGTGCCAATGGTTCTTAAAAATTGTTTCTAGCACAAGAGTTCTTTTGATAACTAGAAATATTACTTGGGAACCCAATATTAAATAATTCATCCGTTAACTCATTCATTCATTACATAAATACTTAATGAGAGCTAAGTACCAGACCCTGTTCTAGGGACACCAGTAATTGAACCATAAAGCCTTATCCTCACTAAGCTTACATTCAAAATGAAGAAAGACGAAAGTGTTGTAGATGAATAGAAGGATGGAATACCCTACCCTTTAACACAGGCCTCCGTGAATTTATAGCACTTCAAGCCAACTCGAGTGCTGCCTAGAAACCCTGGTTTTTGACAAAACTTTTGAAAGTACCTATCTCATAAAAACAGGCCTTTGCTCCCAGTGCAGCATATTGACACCTCCCCTTCCTTTTTCTAGGTTTCATAGGTTTAATCACATTCTTAAAAGGAGTGTGTGGCCAAAAGGGTTATGACACACCTTGTACAATGACCTGTCACTTCTTAGATTTGACTCCAAGTGACTTTGCAGTATTTGGGAATCAAGTTTACCTTGAGAGAATATGCGTTTGCTATCCCTGAGGATACTCCAAGAAGGCAGTCATAGAGAGTGATGCCACCCGGATGGTAACAGGTTATTCCTGACTTTGCTTCCCTTCACTAAAACAAAAACTAATCACTATTGATGGACAAGACACCACTAAGGAGGGGCTTGCAACAACCGGGGCTCAGGTCTTGGCAGTCTGAGTTCCTCCCTGCAGTGCCCAAGTAGCATTCCCAGCCAGCGGTTTTGCTCATCTGCAGAATCAAGAAGGGAGCACAGTCTGACGAGGAAACTCAGAGGGGTGCAGGGGTGCTGGTCTGCCTCATTCAGGCCCTGGGGCCTGGTCTGCCCATGCCAGGTAACGGAGCTGAGTCATAGCTCCACCCACCGCCAATCCTGGCTCCAGGCACCTTCTGACCAGAAGCCCTGTTTGGGAAAATCTGGGAGTTACCTGAAGCGGGCCCTCCCAGTCCCACTCAGGCAGGAGGGCCGAGTCATAGCCCCAGCCTCTGTGGAGTGTGACGCTTCCACTCCATCTGACAGGAAGGGGCTGTATCACAACACCTGGAAGCTGCTGCAAAACCCAGTAATGCTCAACCTGAGAGGCGGGAGATCAGAGATGACCTCCTTCAGAGCAAAGCAAATGGCCCTGTGTGGGTTGGGTTGAATCAAAACCACAAACAAAGAGACTTTCATGGGCGCTGCTCCTCCCACTGCATTAGGGAGGGAAATGAATTCATATCGTTACTCAATGTTGAATACAGCCTTCAGGCTGCCTGACTAGAGAACCTAATCAGAGAACACCGCAGAGCCCCTCTAACAACCCTGCTTATGGCAGCCCTTAAAAGGAGCAAGCCATGGCTTTTTCCCATCTGCAGAGCAGAACCAGTGGCCTCATCTGACCAACGTATTCAGTGCACGCTCTTGCCTGATTCCAGTCCCCAAACAAGCTGTGTAGCCCCTGGGTCCTATCCTACAACCCTGCCAAGCAGGCTAATTCATAGCCCCACCTACTGCTGAGTATAGTACCCAGTAGTGACCATTTAATAAACATCACCAGAGAATCCAGGCAACTGCGGAGCCCATCCTACAGCTTCCCTGGGCAGGGAACCAAGCAGCCACAGTCTGTCCAGCTGTTCTCAGCTATGGCTCATGCCTCACCCCAACCTCAGAGCTCAAACAGTTGCCTTGCTCCAAAATAGACCTTAATAGCAGTTGCCCACCTGCCCAAGGATGTTACCAGCAGACACGCCCAGAAAAACCAACTGAGCTGACTGGTGAAAAACTGTCTCTGCCTAAGTAAACCAGCAAAGTCTGGAAGGGGAACCTACTTATTCAAATACAACAACATAAGAAATAAAGGATCACAAAACATCAGGTAAATGTGGCAACATGCAAGGAGATTAATAAATCACTAATAAATGAGCCTAAAGAAATGGAGGGCTAGTAAATGTCAGGGAAATAATTCATAATAATCCTCAAAGAAATTCAATGAGATACAAGAACATAGAGGCAACACAATGAAATTCGGAAAATAGTCCATGAACAAAATGAGAAGTTCAGTAAAGAAAAAGAAACCACACCCCAAAAAACCATACTGGGAATCCTAGAGCTGAAAAAAGTAGAATAACTGAATTGAAGAATTTGATAGAGAGCCTTGAAAGCAGGCTTGATCATGCAGAAGAAAGAACCAGCAACCTGGAAGATAAAACATTTAAAATTATGTAGTTGAGGAACAAAAAGGATGAAAAAGAGGAGGCAGGTTGGCAGAGCAGGAGATTCTGAGCCCAACTCCTCCCACTGACACACCAAACTACATATAGAACAACTTTCTCTGAGAACAACCTAAAGACAAGTAGAACAGCTCTTCTACAACTAAGGATATAAGGGAAAAAACACTTGAGACAGGTAGAAGGGGCAGAGACACAATCTAGTCAGGGCCAACAACCCTAGAGGGTGGCCCACAAGCAGAAGGGGCTATCACAAAGTTGGAGATCCCACCTAAGAAGTTAGGAGTTAAAGCCCCAAATTGAGAACTGCAGCCCTGGGGATGGCACTGGGAATATAAGCCCCCTTAACTGGTTTTGAAAACCCTTGGGACTTACAATCAGGAGTGCCAGAGGACAAGAGGAAACCAAGAATTTGCTCTTAAAGGGGTCACTTGCTCTAAGTTTCAGCATAGAGGCAGCAGAATGAAAAAAGTACCTGTTACTCTAGCCAGTCTGCTAAGACAGCCTTAGCATGCCCCTCACCCCCCAGCCTATTCTGAGCTCCAGTTCTAGACCTCCTTACCCACCAGGGCAGCAATTCCCAGTGCACCACAGGAGAAGCCATGGTCTATGATGGGCTCCAGTGGCCCTCACCCTAACCAAGGTGAAGACCCCAGTGTAACCTTAGAATCCCTGGCTTTTAGCAGGCTCTGACCCCAGCCCCTAGTCCCCAACCCCTACCTACCAAGGTGACTGTCTTGGCATGCCCTGGGAGAATCCCTGGTCCATGACCACTTCAGCTCCAACCCTTCTGCCAAAGCCACCAGACACACAGAGTCTGCATAGGGATGCTTCGACACAAGGGCATACTTTCAAAACTGGGAGAGTAATTGTCACCTAATTTGTAAACACAGAAAGTCAAACAAAATGAAGACAGAGAATGTGTTTCAAATGAAAGAAAAAGACTGAACCCTACCAAAAAAACAAACAAACAAACAAAAAAACACTAATGAAACAGAGATGAGTGATTTATCTGATAAATAGTTCAAAGGAATGGTCACTAAAATGCTCCCTAAACTTGGGAGAAGAATGGAGAACACAATGAGCACTTCAAGAAGAATTATAAAATATAGAAAAGAACCAATCAGAGCTGAAGAATGCTATAACTGAGACAAAAACTACACTGCAGGGAATCAATAGCATATTAGACATAAAGGGGGAAAAGTGACAGTAATACAGTAATAGTGGGGAACTTTAACACCCCACTTACATCAGTGGATAGATCATCTAGAAAAAAAACTAATGAAGAAATAGTGGTTTTTAATGACACATTAGCTCAAATGGAGATTATATATATGTATGTATATCCATATATCTATATCTATATATATAGAGAGAGAATATGAATGAGAGAGAGAGAGAGAATTCCATCACATAACAGCAGAATATACATTCTTTTCAAATGCACTTGGAACTTTCTCCAGGATAGATCACAAGCAAGGCCACAAAACAAGTATCAGTAAATTTAAGAAGACTGAAATCATACCAAAGATCTTTTTCACCCACAACATATGCAACATGAAATTAATTACAGGAAGAAAACTTGAAAAAAAACACAAGACACTGAGACTAAACAATATGCAACTAAAAAACCAATGGGTCAACAAAGAAACCAAAGAGGAAAAATTTTTAAAAAGCACCTTGAGATGAATGAAAATAGAAACACAACTTTCCAAAATCTAAGTGACACAGCAAAAGCAACTGTAAGAGGGAAGTTCATAGTGATACAGGCCAACCTCAAAAAATAAGAAAATGCCAAATAATCTAGTTTTACAACTAAAGGAATTAGAAGAACAAAGCCAAAAGGTAATATAAAGAAGAAAATAATAAATATTAGAGCAGAAATAAATAAAATAGAGACTAAAAAATAAAAGAAAAAATCCATGAAACTAAGAGCTATTTTTTTAAAGATATAAAAAAAATTAACAAACGTTTACTCTGACTCATAAAAGAAAAAGAGGACCCAAAAGATAAAATTGGACGAAAGGGGAAATTACAACTGATACCACAGAAATACAATCAAAAGAGAATATACAATTATATGCAAACAGAATGGACAACCTAGAAGAAATGGATAAATTCCTAGAAACACAATATTCCAAGACTGAATCAGGACTAAACAGACTATCTGAACAGACCAATCACTAGTAATGAAATTGAATCAGTAGTCAAAAAACTCCCCCAAAACAAAAGTCCAGGACCAAATGGCTTCATGGGGGAATTCTACCAAACATTTAGAGTTAGTACCTTTCCTTTTCAAACTATTCTAGAATACTGAAGAGGAGGGAATATGCCCAAACTCATTTTACAAGGCCAGCATTACCTAATACCAAAATAGAAAAGGACACTATCAGAAAACTACTGATCAATATCTTGGGTGAATATAGATGCAAAAATTCTCAATGAAATACAAGCAAACCATATTCAGCAGCACATTAAAAGTATCATTCACCATGGTCAAGTGGGATTTATTGCTGGATGCCAGGATGAATCAAAATATGCAAACCAATCAATATGATACATCACATTAATAAAATGAAAGAAAAAAAACACTATGATCATCTCAATAGATACAGAAAAAGCATTTGACAAAATCAATATCTTTTCATGATAAAGAGTCTTAACAAATTAGGTATGAGAAAGAAAAATGCCATATATCCCTTCTATGTGTAATCTAAAATAATAAGGACACAAATGAACTAATTATTATTTATAACTCAGATGACTGATTTCTTGAATATGTGTAAGCACATCTGACTGTCCTTTATGATTGGATTACCACATTCTGTTTATTCTTATTTTGTGGTTGGCTTTATTCCTTTGTTAACTATGTAAGTTTAAAAAGCTAAAGCTCTAATCTGTTCTTAGAAACAATGATCAGTACATATATTTAAACTAAAAAAAATGTGCAGTATATTGTGTATATATATATTCACATGCAATATAATGTTTATGTGCAAAAAAGTAAGGTATAAAAGAAATGTATCTCAATGTAATAAAGCCCACAGCTAACATCATACTTAATGGAGAAAGGTTGAAAGCTTTTCCTAGAAGACCAGAAATAAGATAAGGGTGTCCACTCTCTACACTCTTATTCAACATAGGACTGGAAGTCCTAGCCAGAGCATCAGGCAAGAAAAAGAAATAAAATCATCAAAATTGAAAAACAAAGTAAAATTGTCTCTCTCTGCAGATAACATGATTTTATATGTAGAACATCCTTAAAGATCCCATTGAAACACTGTTATTTCTAATCAATGAATTTGGTAAAGCTGCCAGATGCAAAATTAACCTACAAAAATCAACAGCATTTCTACCTACTAACAAAAATTACCTAAAAAATAAAGAAATGGATCTCATTTACAAAAGAATAAAAATAGTAAATACTTAGGAATAAATTTAACCTAGGAAGTAAAAGATCTATCTCTGAAAATTGCAAGACATCAAAGAAAGAAACTGAAGAAAACAAATAAATAGAATAATATACCATGGACATGGATTAGAAGAATTCATACTGTTCAAATGTCCATAACTACCCAAAACCATCTGTAGATTCAGCATAATCCCTATCAAGATTCCAATGGCATTTTTTAACAGAAGTAGGAAAAAACCTAGATTTTTATATAGAACCACAAAGACTCCAAATAGCCAAAGCAATCCCGAGAAAGAACAAAGCAGGAAGAATCATCCTTCTTGATTTCAAGCTATACTATAAACCTATAGTAATCAAACCAGTATAGTTTTAGATAAAAACAGAGAAATAATGGAACAGAAATAAACCCAAACATACATGGTCAACTAATATTTAAAATGGAGCCAGAGATAGTCGACAGAGAAAAGGCAGTCTTTCTAATAAATTGTCATTCACATGTAAAAGAATGTAACAATATCCCTATCTTACTTTGCTCACAAAAATTAACTCAAAATGGATTAAAGTATTAAATGTAAGACCTGAAACTGAAACCATGAAACTTCTAGAAGAAAATACATGAAAAAAGCTCCTTGATGTGGGTCTTGGCAATGATTTTTTGATACGACTTCTAAAGCCCAAGCAACAAAAGCAAAAATAAAAAGTGAGACTACATCAAACTAAAATGCTCTGCACAGCAAAAGAAACAGTCAACAAAATGGAAAGATAATCCAGGAATGAGAAAAAATATTTTCAGTCCATACATCTGATCAGGAGTTAATATCCAGAATACATGAAGAACTCATACAACTCAAAAGCAAAAAACCAAAAAATCCAATTAAAATAGGGCAAAAGAACTGAATAGATTTTTTTCCCCCAAAGAAGATACAGGAATGGCCAACAAATACAAGATAGGATGCTCTACATCACTAGTCATTAGGGAAATGCCAATCAAAACCACAATGAGGTAGCACCTGATGCCTGTTAGAATGACCATCATGAAAAAGATGAGGGAATAAATGTGTCAAGTGTGGAGAAAAGGGAGTCCTTGTGCACTACTAGTGGAACCGTATACTAGTATAGCCACTGTGGAAAACAGAGTGGAAGATTTTTTTTTAAATTAAAAATAAAACCATCATGTGATCCAGCAAATCCACTTCTGGAAATATATCCAAAGCAAACAAAGACACTAACTTGAAAAGATACCACCCCTATGTTCATAGCAGCAATATTATTTACGATATCCAAGACATGAAAGCAACCTAAAGGTCTATCAATGGATAGAGTTTAAGATTAAGAAGTTGTGGTAAATAAATACAATGGAGCATTCATTATTCAGCCATTAAAAATGAGAAAATTCTGTTATCTGCAACAACATAGACTGAACATGAGGGCTTTATGCTAACTGAAATAAGTTAAAGAAAGACAAATGTAGTATTATCTCACTCACATGTGGAATCTAATTTTTTAAATTCATAGAAAAAGATTAGATTTATGGAAGCCAGAGGCAGAAGGTGGTTGAAAGGTACAAACTTCCAGTTACAAGATAAGTACGTGATGATAAAACATGATGACTATAGTTAACACTTCTGTATGATATATAGGAAAGTGGTTTAGAGGGTAAATCCTAAGAGGCCTCATTACAAGGAAATAATTTTTCTTGCTTTTTCTTTTTATTGCATCTATGTAAGATGATGGGTGATAAATGTTGCAGCAATCATTTTACAACATGTGCAAGTTAAACTATTATGCTGCACACCTTAAATTTATCGAGAGATGTATGTCAATTATAGCTCAATAAAACTGGGGGGAAATGCAGTAATATTCAGAAGTTAATTCCAAAAATAGACCTCCCAATTGTTTTATGTATCCCTTAACAGCCTATTGCGGATATGGATGATTTTAGTACTTTTGTCTTTTACCTTCCTACTAGCTTTTTGCATAAAGGATTTCTGACCTTTACTGTATGTTTGCCTTTACCAATGAGCTTTTTAATTCCATAATTTTCTTGTTTCTAGTTGTGGCAGTAATCATGAGGAGAGGAGACTACAAATGCAGGGTTTTAAAAATGCACTTGATATTAAGAGATTGGCAACTTAAAACAATTTATACACACACACACACACACACATATACTCATACATATATACACATATATACATATACATATACATATACATATATATATATATATATATATATATATATATATATATATATATGTAGAGAGAGAGAGGGAGACTGCTATATAAAAAACTCATGGTAATTACACACCAAAAATTTATAATAGGTATACACACAAAAAAAGAGAAAGGAATCCAAACATAACACTAAAGGTAGTCATCAAATCATATGAGAAAAGAACAAAAGAAAGGGGAAAAAAGACCTGCAAAACAACCCCCAAACAAGTAACAAAATGGCAATAAGAACACACATATCAATAATTACCTAAAATGTAAATGGACTAAATGTTCCAATCAAAAGACATAGAGTGGCTGAATGGATACAAAAACTAGACTCATATATATGCTGCCTACAAGAGACACACTTCAGACCTAAAGACACACAGACTGAAAGTTAGAGGATGGAAAAAGGTATTCCATGCAAATGGAAATCAAAAGAAAGCCAAAATAGCAATACTTAATATCAGACAAAATAGACTTCAAAATAAAGACTGTTACAAGAGACAAAAGATACTACATAATAATCAAGGAATCAACCAAGAAGAAGATATAACAATTAGAAATACATGCACCCAACATAGGAGCACCTCACTATACAAGGCAAATATTAACAAACATAGAAGGAGAGATCAACCTAATACAGAACTACTAGGAGACTTCAAAAACCCCACTGACATCAATGGACAGATCATCCAGACAAAATTAATAAGGAAGCACTGGCCTTAAATGACACACTAAATCAGATGGACTTAATTGATAGAGGTATACATTTCATCTGAAGGCAATAGAATATACTGTCAAGTGCACATGAAACAATCTCCAAGATAGATCCCATGCTAGGCCACAAAACAAGCCTCAGTGAATTTAAGAGAACTGAAATTTTATCAGACATCTTTTCCGACCACAATGCTATGAGACTAGAAATCAACTACAAGAAAAAAAAAAAACTGTGAAAACACAAACACATGGAGGCTAAACAATGTGCTACTAAACAATCAATGGATCACTGAAGAAATCAAAGGAGAATTCAAAAAGTACTTAGAGACAAATGAAAATGAAAACATAATGAACCAAAACCTCTGGGACAAAGCAAAAATAGTTCTAAGAGGAAAGTATATAGTGATACAAGCTTACCTCAGGAAACAAGAACAATCTCAAATAAACAACCTAAACTTACACCTAAAGCAATTAGAGAAAGAATAACAAAACCCAAAGTTAGTAGAAGGAAAGAAATCATAAATATTAGAGCAGAAATAAATAGAAATTTAAAAAACAATAGCGGGGGGTGCCAGGATGGTGCAGTAGAAGGATACTCCAAGCTTGCCCTCTCCCACAAATACACCAAGAGAGACATCCACAGACCCACCCATTCACTCAGAACACCTGCTGAACTTTGACAGAATATCACCTTCTTCAAAAGACAAAATTTCTCACAAAATCTGGTAGGAAAAAAAAAAAAGGAAAGGAAATTAGCGTGGTACTTGTCCCACAGGGAGGGAGAAGCAAAGAAGAATAGCACTCTTATGCTGGGATGCCCCTTCTCCAATGGAGAGGTCAGTGGGGACAGAGGGATAACCTCCAAAGCTCAGAGGAATGCACAGCAGCCTCTTGGCCAACAGAACTGAAACCAGCATAAGGGTCTCTGTGATCCCCAGTGCTAGACATGAGCCGGCAGGGGTGGGCAGGGACTGGCTGCCCGACCTGGGTGGCAGGTTGGGGCAGACTGTGCAGAGGCAGCCTCAGGGGGCTGGAGTGTGCTATGGGCTGTGGCTGGGATTGTATACAGAATAAAATAGCCTGGATCCCCCATTAAAAAAAAAAACAAAACACTGCTGGTGTGTGTTGTGGGGAGGGGTGGAACACAGCTTGGCCATAGCCACTGTCTCCACAGGCCCAGGCGTTCTCATGAGAAGAGAGGCGGAGCTCAGCAATAGCCACCATATTCACTGGTGCGTGGCTCTCAGGCAGAGGTGGGGTTGAAACCTGAATCCATACCCAGGGGTTCTGCAACTTCATACCTGGGACTGAGGTTTATTTACAGCTCCAAGAACAGGGGACTGATTTGCTCCACAGGTGCTGTTTTTGGACCCATGCCTCTAAGAAAAATGAGCAAGGAGAGGAGTTCTGTCACACAGCAGGGGCGAGGGCTAGTGCAGCCATTTTCAGCGGGCCTGAATACAATACAAGGATGTGGCACTGGGGACGGTGCTGACCTGGTAGCATGACTGCACAATTGCTGCAGGCCTGGAGACTCTAGCAGTGCAGGCCTCTAAGATGAATGAGCAGAGTCTTCACAGCAGGGGTGAGTGTAGGAGCAGCATTTTAGCGAGCCTGCTTACCATGCATGGACGTGGTGCTGACCCAATAGCACGCCACAATCCATGTGTGTGGCCCAGATGTCAGTGGATCTGCACTGGTAGTTCTGAGGGCAGAGAACCTGGGGGACACCAGAGCAGAGTACTGATATTCCTACCACTGAAGTGGGGACAAGGGCAGCATCAACAAACAGAACTTGAAACACACCAACCCTGCCTACCATGCACTGCAGCTCAGAACCAGGTCTGGAAGCCTCCCTTCCACAGAAGAGGAACAGACCTGGCCCCTGTCGGGGCTGTGACAACCACAGAACAAAAAGGAGGACCTGCCCAACAACCAGGGCAGGCTCTGATCACAACAAAATCAGCCACACCCCCAAAGGGATAACAGTCAACACACACAGAAGTAAGACATGGCAACCATCTATACTAGAAACAGACCATGCGACAAAATTATTAGAGATACACAGTCTACACAGGAGCACATCCTTTTTTTTTAAGCCCTCTAAGACCATAGTAGATAATTGATACTCCATAATCCACAGTGCCAGAGAGATCTAAGTAAAATGAAGCAGCAGAGGAACTACTCCCAATTAAAAGAACAAGAGAAGTCCCCTGAAAAAATGATCTAAGAAATAGACCTTGATAGTCTACTAGATCACGACTTCAAAAAGGGGATGATAAAAGCACTGAAGGAAATAAGAGAGACTATGAATAAACATGCAGAATACCATAAAAAGAGGGGCCAATTAAAAATAGAAAACTCAATGGCTGAGATAACAGCCAAGCTAAAGGCAGTCAAAAGGAGACTACATAATGCAGAGGGACAAATAAGTGACCTAGAAGACAGGATAACAGAAATCACCCAATCAGAACAGGCAGAAAAGCAAGTGAAAACTAGTGAAAGAAATATAAGGGACCTATGGGTCATATAAAGTGCATCAACCTACACATAATAGGGGTCCCAGAAGGAGAAGAAAGAGAAAAGGGGATTGAAAAGGTAATTGAAGAAATTATGGCTGAAAACTTCCCAAACCTAAAGAAGGAATCAGATATCCTAGTATAGGAAGAACAGAGGGTCCCAAATAAGAAGAACCCAAATGGACCTAACCAAGACATCTTATAATTAAGATGGCCAAGGTTAAAGATAAAGAAATGATTTCAAAGGCATCAAGAAAAAAAAATAATCAGTTACAAGGGAACCCCCATAAGGCTTTTCACCTGATTTCTAAACAAAAACATTGTAGGCCAGAAGGGAGAGGCAAGATATATTCCAAGTCCTGAGTGAGAAAAGGCTGTAAACTAGGATACTCTATCCAGCAAGACTATCCATTAGAATAGAAGGAAAGATAAAGAATTTCACAGACAAGCAAAAACTAAAGAATTCAGCAATACTAAACCTGTGCTAAAAGAAATACTGAAAGGTCTAAATAGAAAAGCAGGATGCTACAGAAATGAGAAAACCATAATTAGAAATGAGATAACTACAATGAGTTGCAACAGAATAAACATGAAGATGCACAAGAGGACATCAAAATCATTACAGGTAGGAGAGAGGAGCAAGAAAATACAGATTATTTTTCTTTTTTTCTTTCTTTTTAGGATATGTTTGAGCTTATATGACTATCAGTTTAAAGCAAACAGATATAGTAATGGGTTAATATACTTGAAAAACAGAGTAACCACAAATCGAAAGCATTCAATAGAGTCACAAAAACCAAAAAGAAACCAAGATAATACAAAAGAAAATTATCAAACCACAAAAAGAAACAGAAAGGAACACATATCTATCAATAATTACTATAAATATCAATGGACTGGATGCTCCCATCAAAAGACACAGACTGGCAGACTGGATAATAAAACAAGAACCTACAACATTCTGCATATAAGAGACCCATTGTAGAGTGAGGGACACATAAAAGATTGAAAATGAGAGGATGGAAAAAGATGTTTCATGCAAATGGAAACAAGAAAGCAGGAAGAGCAATATGGATTTCAGATAAAATAGACTAAAACAAAGACCATAAAGAAAGATAAAGAAGGACACTATATAATGATTAAAAAAGCAATACAAGATGACAATATTACACTCATAAACATATGTGCACCCAATATAGGAATATCTAAACATATAAAGCAAATACTAACAGACATAAAGGGAGACATTGATGGGAACACAATCATAGTAGGAGACTTTAACACCCCATTAACATCACTGGACAGATCTTCCCGACAGAAAATCATTAAGGCAACAAAGAAACTAAAGGACACAATAGAATAACTGGAGTTGGTTGATATTTTCAGGACATTACATCCCCCTAAAACAGAATATACATTCTTTTCAAGCATGGAGCATTCTCCAGGATAGATCATATTTTCAGGCACAAAAGAAGTCTCAACAAATTTAAGAAGACAGAAATTATTTCAAATATCTTTTCTGACCACAATGCCATGCAACTAGAAATCAACAGAAAAACAAAGGAGAAAAAAATGACAGCATAGAGATTAAACAACATGCAACTAAAAAAACACCAATGGGTCAATGATGAAATCAAAGAAGAAATAAAAATACTTTGAGACAAATTATATGAAAACACAGCCACACAAAATTTATGGGATGCAGCAAAAGCAGTTCTAAGAGGGAAGTTCATATAGAAATAGGCCTTCCTCAAAAAACAGGAACAATCTAAAGTTAACAACCTAAGCTATCACCTAAAAGAATCAGAAAGAAGAGCAAACAAAACCTAAAATTAGCACAAGGAAGGAAATAATGAAGATCAGAGAGGAAATAAATAAAATAGAGATGAAAAAAATAGAAAAAAAATCAATCAAACCAAGAGCTTTTTTTTTTTTAAGTAAACAAAATTAACAAACCTCTGGAAGGCTCACCAAGTAGAGAAGAGAGAGCACAAATAAACAAAATAAGAAAGGAAAATGGAGAAATTACAACCAATACCACAGAAATACAAAATATCATAAGAGAATACTATGAACAACTACATGGAAACAAAATGGACAACCTAGAAGAAATGGACAAGTTTCTGGAAACATACAGTCCAAGACTGAATCAAGAAGAAATAGACCACTTGAACAGATTGATCACTAGAAAACGAAATAGAATCAGCAATTTAAAAAAGAGTCCCTGCAAACAAAAGTCCAGGATCAGATGGCTCCACTGGGAAATTCTACCAAACATACAAAGGAGAACTCATACTGATCCTTCTCAAACTCTTCCAAAAGACTGAAAAGGAGGGAGTACTCCCAAACTCATTCTATGAAGCCACCATCACCATGATACCAAAACCAGACAAAGATACTACCAAAAAAAAAAAAAAAAAAAAAAGTACAGGCCAATATCACTGATGAACATAGATGCAAAAATCCCCAACAAAATGTAAGCAAACAGAATCCAACAGCACATAAAAAAGGTCATACTTCATGATCAAGTACGATTCATCCCAAGGACACAACTATGGTTCAACATACAGAAATCAATCAATGGGATCCACCACATTAACAAAAGAAAGGACAAAAATCACATAATCATCTCAATAGATGCAGAAAAAACATTTGATAAAATTCAATACCCATTTATGATAAAAAAAAAAAACCTCTTACCAAAGGGGTATACAGGAAACATATCTCAACATAATAAAAGCTATTTATGACAAACCCACAGCCAGCATAATACTCAATGATGAAAAACTGAAAGCCTTCCCACTAAAACCTGGGACAAGATAAGAATGCCCACTCTCACCACTTCTATTCAATATAGTCCTGGAATTCCTAGCCACAGCAATCAGGCAAGAAAAAGAAATAAAAGGGATCCAAATTGAAAGAGAAGAGGTAAAACTGTCACTATATGCAGATGACTTGATATGATGTATAGAAAACCCTAAAAGCTCCACACAAAAACTACCAGAGCTGATAAAAGAATTTGGCAAGGTAGCAGGATACAAGATTAACATCCAGAAATCAGTTGCATTTCTTTACACTAAAAATGAAATAGCAAAATGGCCATCACTCAAAAATCCACAAATGACAAATGCTGGAGAGGCTGTGGAGAAAAGGGAACCCTCTTACACTGCTGGAGGGAATGCAGGTTGGTGCAGCCACTGCAGAAAACAGTATAGAGATTCCTCAAAAGACTAGGAATAGACTTACCATATGACCCAGGGCATATATCCAGATGGAACCCTACTTCAAAATGACGCCTGCACCCCAATGTTCATAGCAGCACTATTTACAATAGTCGAGACATGGAAACAGCCTAAATGTCCATCAACAGATGACTGGATAAAGAAGAAGTGGTATATTTATATAATGGAATACTATTCAGCCATCAAAACCGACCACATAACGCTATTTGCAGCAACATGGATGCTCCTGGAGAATGTCATTCTAAGTGAAGTAAGCCAGAAAGAGAAAGAAAAATACCATATGAGATCACTCATATGTGGAATCTAAAAAAACAAAAACAAAAACAAAAACAAAGCATAAATACAAAACAGAAACAGATTCCTAGACATAGGATACGAATTTGTGGTTGCGAAGGGGGAAGGGGGTAGGAAGGGATAGACTGGGATTTCAAAATGTAGAATAGATAAACAAGATTATACTGTATAGCACAGGGAAATATATACAAGATCTTATGGTAGCTCACAGAGAAAAAAATGTGACAATGAATATATATATGTTCATGTATAACTGAAAAATTGTGCTCTACACTGGAATTTGACACAACATTGTAAAATGATTATAAATCAATAAAAAGTGTTTAAAAATGAAATAGAAGGGAAAGAAAGTAAAGAAACAATCCCTTTTAAAATCACATCCAAAACAATAAAATACTTTGGAATAAATTTGACCAGGGAGGTGAAAGACTTATATATGGAGAACTACAAAACATGATTAAGGAAATTAAAAATGACTTAAAGAAATGGAAAAATATTCCATGCTCTTGGATTGGAAGAATCAATACTGTTAAAATGGACATACTATTCAGGGCAATCTACAGATTTAATGTGATCCCTATCAAATTACCCAGGATATTTTTCACAGAACTGGAACTAATGATCCTGAGATTTATATGGAATCACAAAAGATCCAGAATTGCCAAAGCAATATTGAAGAAAAAGAACGAAGCTGGTGGAATAACCCTCCCAGACATCAGACAATATTACAAAGCTACAGTAATCAAACCAGCATGGTATTGGCATAAAAACAGACACATGGATCAATGGAAAGAATAGAGAGCCCAGAAATAAATCCACAAACCTACGGTCAATTAATCTTTGACAAAGGAAGCAAGAATATACATTGGAGAAGAGATAGTCTCTTCAGCAAGTGGTGCTGGGAAAACTGGACAGCAGCATGTAAATCATTGAAGTTAGAACACTCCCTCACACCATACACAAAAATAAACTCAAAATAACTTAAAGACTTACACATAAGACAAGACATGATAAACCTCCTAGAAGAAAACATAGGCAAATATTACTGACATAAATCGTAGCAATGTTCTCTAGGGCAGTCTACTCAGGCAACAGAAATAAAAGCAAAAATAAACAAATGGGACCTACTTTAACTTATAAGCTTTGCACACCAAAGGAAACCATAAGCAAAACAAAAACAACCTATGGAATGGGAGAAAATATTTGCAAATGATGCAACTGACAAAAGTTTAATTTACAGCATAAACAGGTCATACAACTTAATAAACAAACAAATCAATTCAAAAATGGGCAGAATACCTAAACAAGCAATTCTCCAATGAAGACATACAAATGGTCAATAGGCACATAAAAAAATCTTCAATATCACTAATTATCAGAGAAATGCAAATCAAAACTACCATGATGTATCACTTCACACCAGTCAGAATAGCCATCATTGAAAAGTCCACAAATGATAAATGCTGGAGAGGGTGTAGAGAAAAGGAACCCTCCTACACTGCTGGTAGGAATGTAGTTTGGTGCAGCCATAAAAACAGACTAATCATATGATTCAGCTATCCCACTTCTGGGCATATATCTAGGAGGGAACTCTGATTCAAAAAGATATATGCACCCCAAAGTTCACAGCAGCACCATATACAATAGCCAAGACATGGAAGCAACCTAAATGTCCATCAACAGATGACTGGATAAAGAAGTTGTGGTATATTTATACAATGGAATACTACTCACCCATAAAAAAGAATAAAATAATGCCATTTGCGGCAACATGAATGGAGCTGGAGGTCGTCATTCTAAGTGAAGCAAGCCAGAAAAAGATAAATACCATGTGATATCACTCATATGTATTAAAAAAAAAAAGAAAAAAAGAGGACACTACTTAACGCATCTACAAAACAGAAATGGACAAGCAGACATACTTAACAATCTTATGGGAAAGGGGGTAGGAAGTAATGAATTGCAGCAATTGAGATATGCAAACATTAGCCACTATATATAAAAGTAGATTTAGAAAACAAGTTTCTTCTGTATGGCACAGGGAACTATATTCTATATCTTGCAATAACCTTTAATGAAAAAAATGAAAACAAATATATGTTTGTATATGCATAACTAGGACATTATGCTGTACACCAGAAACTGACACAATGTAACTGACTATACTTCAAAAAAAAAAAAAATAGAAACGATCAAAGAAGCTAAAAGCTGGCTCTTTGAAAAGGTACACAAATCTGATAAACCTTTAGCCAGACGCATCAAGAAAAAAAGGGAGAGGGCCCAAATTAATAAAATCAGAAATGAAAAATGGTAAGTTACAACCAACATCACAGAAATACAAAAGATCATAAGACACAACTACAAACAACTATGCTAATAAAATAGGAAACCTACAAGAAATGGACAAATTCTTTGAAATGTACCATCTCCAAAGATTGAACAAGAGGGAATAGAAATATGAACAGCCAATAACCAGTAATAAAATTTAATCAGTAAATTAAAAGCTCCCAACAAATACAAGTCCAGGACCAGATGGCTTCACAGGTGAATTCTACCAAACATTTAGAGAGAGCTTAATACTATCCTTCTCAAACTATTTCAAAAAATTGCAGAGGAAGAAATACTTCCAAACTCATTCTATGAGGCTACCATCACCTTGATAACAAAACTAGAAAAAGATATCATAAAAAAGAAAATTACAGGCCAATATCACTGATGAACATAGATTCAAAAATCTACAACATAATATTAGCAAGCTGAATCTAACAATATATTAAAAGGATCATACACCATGGTCAAGTGGTATTTATCCCAGGGATGCAAGGGTTTTTCAATATCTGCAAGTCAATCAACATGATGAACCACCATAACAAATTGGAGAATAAAAACCATATGATTACCTTAATAGATACAGAAGAAGGTTTTAATAAAATTCAACAGCCATTTATCATTTTAAAAAAATCTCCCAAAAGTGGGCACAGAGGAAATATACCTCAACATAATAAAGGCCATATATGACAAACTCACAGCTAACCTCATAATCAATCATGAAAAGCTGAAAGCATTTCCTTTGAGACCAGGAAGAAGACAAAGATGCTTAGTCTCAACACTTTTATTCAACATAGTTTTAGAAGTCAAAGCCACAGCAATCAGAGAAGAAAAAGAGATAAAAGGAATCCAAATTGGAAAGGAAGAAATAAAACTGTCACTCTCTGCAGATCACATGATACTGTACATAGAAAATCCTTAAGATGCCAACAGAAAACTACTAGAGCTCATCAATGAATTCAGTAAAGTTGCAGGATTCAAAATTAACATACAGAAATCAGTTGCATTTCTATACACTAACAATGAAGTGTCAGGGAAATTAAGAAAACAAGCCCATTTACCATTGCATCAAAAATAAGATACCTGGGAATAAACCAACCTAAGGAACAAAAAATCTGTGCTTGGAAAACTACCAGATACTGATAAAAGAAACTGAAGATGACACAGATGGAAAGATATACTGTATTCTTGGATTGGAATATTAATATTGTTCAAATGACAGTATTATCTAAGGCAATCTATAGATTCTGTATAATTCCTATAAAATTACCAGTGGCATTTTTCACAGAACTAGAACAAAATATTTTTAAAATGTTTATGGAAACACAAAAGGCCCCAAAGAGCCGAAACAATCTTGAGAAAGGAAAGCAGAGCTGAGGGAATCAGTCTCCCTGACTTTCGCCTATACTACTGAACTACAGTAATCAAAACAGTATGATGTTGGCACAAAAACAGACAGATCAATGGAGCAAGATGAGAGCCCAGAAATAAGCCCACACACTTATGGTCAATTAATCCACAACAAAGGAGGCAAGAATATACAATGGAGAAAAGACAGTCTCTTCAATAAGTGGTGCTGGGAAAACTGGACAGCAGCATGTTAAATAATGAAATTAGAACATTAACTAACACTGTACATAAAAATAAGTTCAAAATGCATTAAAGACCTAAATGTAGGACTGGGAACCATAAAACTCCTAGAGGAAAACAGGCAGAATGCTCTTAGACAAAAATTGCAGCAACATTTTTTCAATCTGTCTCCTAAAGCAAAGGAAATAAAAGCAAAAATAAACCAGCAGGACCCAATTAAACTTGAAAGCTTTTGCACAGGAAAGGAAACCATCAACAAAATTAACAGGCACCGTACTGAATGGGAGAAAATAGGTGCAACTGATATGACAGATAAGGGGCTAAGATCCAAAATATATAAATACCTCATAACACTCAACATTAAAAACCAAAAAACCCAATTAAAAAATAGGCGGAAGATCTGAGTAGATATTTTCCCAAAGAGGACATGCAGATGGGCAAAAGGCACATGAAAAGATGCTCAACATCGCTAATCATTGGGGAAATGCAAATCAAAACAATGAGATAACACCTCACACCTGTCAGAATGGCTATAATCAAAAAGAACACAAATAATAAATGTTGGCAAGAATGTGGAGAAAAGGGAACCCTCATATACTGTCAGTGGAAATGTAAATTAGTGCAGCCACTGTGGAAAACAGTATGGTGGTTTATCAAAATAGTAAAAATAGAACTATGATATGACATAGAAATTCCACTCCTGGGTCTATATCGAAAAAAATGAAAACACTAATTTGAAAAGATACATCAACTCCAATTTTTAATCACAGCATTATTTACAATTGCCAATGTACAGAAGCAACCTAAGTGTCCATCAACAGATTAATGGAGATAGATAGACAGACAGACAGACAGAAAGACAGAAAGGAATCAATGGAATACTACTACTTAGCCATAAAAAAGAATTAAATTGTAGCAACATCGATGGACTTGGAGGGCATTATGGAATGAGTCAGATGGAGAAAGACATTTATTGTATGATACCATTTATATGTAGAATCTAAAAAATACAGCAAACTAGCAAATAAAACAAAAAAAGAAGTAGACTCACAGATACAGAGAACAAACTAGTGGTTATCTGTGGGTAGAGGGAAGGGAGGGGCAACATAGGAGTAGGGGATTAAGAGGTACAAAGTATTATGTATAAAATAAGCTGTAAGGATACACTGAAGAACCAAGGGAATAAAATCATTATCTTATAACAAGAAAAAAAACAGCTCTCCCAAAAGACACTGGACAACGGAATCATGGAGTCTCTCAGATGACGTTTCCAAGGGAATTTCAGTCTCTTGGCTATGTAAATCTTGGTATACATTATTAAATTGGCTCAGGATTTGTCCTGAGTAGTTATTAACTATATTCAATTATGTTAATGTGCATTTAACTTAATTTGGATAATATACTGAAGTTTTTTCAATGTTACGTAATTCCAGTCTTCACCAGAGGCTATGATCCTGCTTTTCCTTCCCCTTAGAATCCTGCTCCAGGTAAGTCTTTTCCTTTTCTCACCTCAAGAGTCATTCAGATAACTTTCAGTGAATTTGGCTGAGTGGTGAAGAAGCTGGACTTCATAGTTTGACAAACATGCACTCAGATCTTGACTTTAGACCTCAGGAGAATCCGTCTTTGCCTGACAGGCCCTATCTGTAAAATGGAAATAACACCTACCTCTTAGAGTGGTTGGAAGGGGAAGTACAAGTCCTGTGTTAGTCACCCCACGTGGTACATGGCACATAGTGAGCAGTGATTCAGGAACAGCTACTTTGGTTACTAGCTGGGCGTTCCTTTCACTGTATGTTTCCTTGCTCATCAGGGAGCTTCACTGTGTTCATCTGCCTTCTGCCTCAGGAGGGGAAGCCCATTTCCTGGGCCAGAATATTAATCATGAGAACCATAAATTCCAGTGTCAGGTACCTGCCTCCAGACTGAAGACTGAAGTCAGGGCACTTTCCTGAAGGTGAAGGTCAAGGACCTCACACTTTGTACAGAAATCTGTACTGTATTTGATTGCTTTTTATTTTGATTCTTTTAAACCTCTGACTCACCAGAGTTCTGATAACAGACTTCTCCAAACGTGTGGAGAGGATTTAGCAGCTAATTCTAATAGTCATATACTTTGTGCCTAATTGTCATGTTCCAGAGAGTTCTTACTACTTCCAGATGGCTATTTTTTCCCCTAAGATCACCTCAAACCTACTCCCTGGTTTTGCCCAATTTCTCCCATTCTAATTCCCTTGGTCCCACCACTACCCTGCGATTTAATACTGGTTTCCTTTGGTTGTGTATAATGAGCTTTTCTTTTCTTCTCTTTTGGAAGTAGCCATTTGCCTAGATTTGTGCTAAGTTTAGTTGTTTTCCACTTTAAAAAGTGAGTTGAATTAGATAATAGTTGACCATTTCCACAGATGTGGCCAGGGCATTTCAAAAACACTTCATCAAGGGATTTCACATTTTGATTGCTTTTTAAAATACTTTGACTCATTCTGCAAGAAGACAAGTGGAGCCTGAAGTTCCCTTTCTCAAGGATTAGGCCATGAGTGTGTTTTGGAACAGATTTTTGGGAACTGGATTCTCAGTCTGACTGTGGAGGCAGAATTTCAGTGTGGGAACCAGAATCTTTAGGAAAAAATTACAGTAACTAGAATGTTTCACTTTGTAATAGACTGTTTGGATGGATTACAAGAATAGCTCAATAATTTGGTGTGTGTGCCCCCCCCCCTTTTTCAAGGCCAGAGAAAATAAGTGACTCTGAAATTACTGTGTTCAGTGCTTCTTAATCCCTAATAGAGAGGTTGTGGGAATTAGACATTACAGGACTTTAGCAAAACATCTAGAAAACAATTTAGGTTCAAACAAAATTTTCACTGAAGTACTACTGACTTTGTCTGAACCGCTGATGCAGTCTGATACATAAAGTCATTGTGGATGCTGTTCTTCAGTGGTTTAACTTTGGTGATGTGGGTGGGTGACACTTCCTGTATTTTTTCCCTTCTTTGCCAGAATCTTCAACTGGCACTAATAACAACCAAATGAAATTGCTCTCCTTAAATTCTCTCTATAGGTTGAAAGAGTCTCCACAGTGAAAAGTTATGCTACCATCTGTTTCATAAATCTGAGTTAAATTCCTCAGCGGGGGTGGGGGAGTTCCATCCTATTACTTTCTTTATTTTAAATCTTTAAAGGACACATAAAACCATCTTAAATATTTCCATCAAAATTGTGGGAACAAGGTAGCTTTAAGGACAGTTACAGCTTTCACCTGTCATGAAATAAATTTTGAATCAGGTACTCCCATATAATGATGTCTTTAAAAAACTGACTTGTTAAAAAATATCAGAGAACATAGAACTGAGTTAGAAAAGAGTATCACAGGAATGATAAAAGTAATACCTATCTCCTTTGTATTTTTAAAAGCCTAGTATAAATGCAAACTTTTTGGAATATCCAACGTATTAGGAAGTGGAAACATGAAAAATGGATCCCTTAATTTCTGGTCACACTACTTTTAAGGCAATAATAAGTTAACAAGACAGAGAGGCCAGTTAAAAAGTTAAAGAAAGAATTTAAAAGCAAACCTTAGGTGCCTAACTATACGTCCTCCTTATACAGCACTTCTTGCTGAGGTATTCTGTATTTCTGCCAGTTTGTTAGAAACAATTAAACCTAGGTGATGCAAACCTGGGTGTTATTCCGGTGCTTCCTAAACCGTTACGTGATTAAAAAGCCAGCTTTTTTCAATGCATTTAAAAAAAATGAATTCATTTGACTAATATAGTTGTAAAATACAGTAAAACATTGTGGCAGTATGAAATTATTATAGTTTCTAAACACTTCCTCTCACTTCCTGTACTTACTGGAGACCAGGGATAGACAGTTCTCCCATGCACACCTGTCCAGAGACCACTCTTAGAGGAAGACTCAGTGATAAGGTTTCAAAACAGATACCTTAAAAACGTATCTGAAAGGATCCACATGGAATTACTGTCATCGCATACTTTACCAGCTGTGCCAGCCTAGAGAGAACTTGGATGTGCTTTCAAGTGTCTTTAAGACACAGCAAGCTGAATAAATCTCCTGGAGAAATACTGAATGCGCCTCCTGTGTGTGCTCAGCATCAGCGTGCTTTGCTGTTGATGTCTGTTCTTTTGCCAGCCCTGTGGCTACTACTGCTCCTTCCTCTGTGCTTAGTGTATCAAATTCTCCCTCTGCTGGTTTCTCCATCTCACGCTGTCCCGTGAATTTATGCTTCCCCACAATTGAGGGGAAATAGCATTTTCAGGCACTTGGAGGAGAGTTTATTTTGTGTGGCAGTACCTCTAGGATCTGGCATGCTCTCGAAGCGGAAAATATTTCCTTTGATGTTCTCAAGATGGTGGCTTGGAGGGTTCCAAAGCAAAGGCTGGAGGGGCACGCATGTAATATTATAGCATTTTGGAGGCAGGCCCGTTGTCATTTTCACCCTTGCAAGGCTAATCCAGGCCACTTTGTTTGGAGCCATTCTTTATTAGCAGATGTTAGAACTTTACCTCTTTAGGATACTCTAGGAATTTGATTTTAATGTTTCGCTAAAGTAGAGGAATCATCTCAATACCCATGGCATGCAGTGACAAGGATACACTTTCAGCAGCAAAAAAAGGAAGCAAAATCCCAAACAGTGGCCACTCCAGCCCACAGCCTAGAGAAACAAGTTGACAGTTATGTGAAGAGGATGTCCAAACCAATGTGCCTGCTCTGGAACCAGAACGGAGAAAGCACGTGGAGCAACTGTAACAAACCAACTACAGGCTGGTTGAGGATTATGAGGAACAACTGTTCACATGAAAGGGAAAGGAACCAAATACAATAGTAAAAAGGAAAAGAGAGAAAGTGGGGGACATGCTACAGCAAGCCTCTGCACACGGCAGAATGAAATCCCCGGGACTGTGTGTGTGGACCTTGGATGGGTTCTGCGTCCAAATCCTCCAGCCACGCAGTGGGAACTGCTCCATTTAACAAGGGGACTCCTGAGATGGTGGCTCCATGAAGCAGCTTCCTTTCCAAGGACTGCTCAGGCCTTCCATATCTCTTCTAGTTCTTTTTGGGGTAGAGAGGGGACAGACAAGAGCACTGCCATTCCCATGATGGGAGGAGTGGGGGAGGCACCATGGCAAATCTGAAGTTAAGCCATGATCAGAACTTGGACACAGAACCTTCCTTCGTAAATAAATAAATACACCTCCTGCAGCTACACATCTACTGTCCTGCCTGGGTGCATGGGGCTGCGTGTGTACAGTGCCCGTGACGGCTTGGAGGGTCGCGTATGATACTCTCACTCCTGGCTCTCAGCCTCAGCTCCACTTGTGAGTTACAAACATTCATTCCTGCCTTGTGCTTTTTTTCTTTTTTGACTTGCCATGCTTCTGCCCATACATCTAATTTTAATGTTTACTGAATTAAAACCAATAGTTTTGAAATACAGATGTCCCAGCTCCACTCTTAATGAAAAATTTCTGGGGGAAGGTTCAGGGAATCTGTATTTTTCTCAAAGCTTCCCAGATGGTTCTCTTATATCAGGGCTAGAAGCCCAGCCTTTGTAACCTTTGGACCAGACCATTGTTAAGTGATCATTTCAAATTCAGCATTTTCTATTGTAAATTTGAGTCTAAAACCACCTTTTAAATACTATGTAAAGAATTCTGGTAGAGGATGAATTGCAATTTGCTTTTGTTTGACAAATCCATTCTTCAAAGTGTAAATAAAAGGGGGGCAATTAAGAGTTCTAAATGGGGCAACCCTGAGGAACATGCATTCTAAGCTCTCTCACACATTAAAAACATGTACTGTGTACACATCAGTTGCAAGATAATCGAAAATCAGTCACAGACTCCGTAAAGATTTGTATAAGGCAGTGGTCTGAGTATTAGACTAATGGGTTGGACATTGTACTGGGAAGGGACAAAATTACATTATTAGAATTCTGCCTTTCAGACTGGCCTCCCTTCCCCCAGTTTGTAAAGCACCCCCCAACCGCTTTAAAAGTCAATTTTTGTTACTGAAGTTCTTTTTTGTATGATAAAGCCTAAACCTCCATGTCCTCAAGTTCATCATTAGAAGTAATGATCTGCCGCATTCTGTACCGCCATATTCTCTCCCTCTTTTCGTACACCAACAGGTTTCTCCCTCTGAAGGGATGAGATGTTAGTCGGGACCCAGAGCAGGCAGTGGCACCTGTGTGCTGAAGAAGGCAGCTCCCATTGTAGGTCTGGGAGCCCACGCGCTGCTGGGACTTAAAACATTTCTCTTCCCGGACTGTCACTGTACCCGAAGCCCATCATTAAATCTGCCTCTTGGGCAAAGACAGCTATGTTCCTGAACAAGCTGCAACAAGATGTGGAGGTGGGAATCTGTATCACTGTACCTCTTTTTATCTTTCCTATGTTGCTGGATCCCTCGGTTCTGAGTTCGGTCAGCTTCATGGACATATAACCAGTGCAGCCACCCAGGGCCAGATGCTTAGATAGGCCTTGTGCTTGGTTCAATGCTCTGCTGTTGCCATCTTGAAATTCTTAGTAATTTTTGAATAAGAGGCTATGCCTTCTCATTTTGGGCCCACCAATTATGCAGCTGTTCCTGCCTCTAAGGTTGATCCAGCTCCCTATGAATGCTCAGAAACACTTGGCCAGTCCAACTTCCTTTCCATTTTTGTGGCTGTCACATTAAACTGTGCAGCAAAATGAATGTGGAGAGGTGACCTGATTCGGGGGATTAGACATAGGTCTTCTCACTGGAACTGTGATGGGGAGAATGCTTCCCTTGGCCCATTTCCCCTACTTGGCAAGACACATAGAGCTCCATCTGAGCCACGCTTGGCCCGTAGACTGGGCTCCATTCAATAAACAGCCAATTCGGCATATAATTTTTATCATTATTGTTTCTGTGGAGAGTTTTAGGGAAGTCAGAATCATAAAAGAATCCTTTCTCCCTGGCCTCTTGCTTAGGCTGGGCCATGGCATGTGTGTGAAGTAAAAGGGCCATGTGGTCTGGCCAGTGACTGCCATTAACTTCTTGTTCATTCTGACCAGGGGCTTTGCAAAGGAGCCTGCAGGTCCACTCTTCTCCCTTTTTGGATCATCTGCCTTTTTGTAATCTTTAAGCTAAAACCAGCTTCGTATCAAGTGGGACATCAGGAATAAAATGAGAGTGGGAGTAAAATGAGAGGAAAAAAGGATGTTGGACCAGGACAGGGCAGGTCAGTGGAGAAGGAAAATTGTTTTCTTTAGCCTAGGGCATTGGACAGGAAGGAGGTAGCATGTAGTCAAATGAAGGTTAAACCCCTTGCCCAGAATTGCTTCCTGAACCCTTTAAGTAGCCCATGATTTATGTTCTAAGATATCCTGGATTTAGCCTGACATGTATCAGGGAGGAGAAAGGTCAGATGGAACAGTCAACATGACAAGTAGAGGTGGCACTGGGAGGAACAGTACCTGGCTAAATTCTGAGAACTGCAGAGATCAGAAGTTACTCAAAGGAGAGAAGAATGTGAGTGTCTTGGTATTTACCAAGTGCTGGGGACTTCCTGGCAAGCACAGCCTGCAGAGGGGGTCAGTCTCTTCCAGAGAGCTTTGCACACATCAGGATGTGAAAATGGGCAGGCTGACTCTCAACTGCTTACTGAGCTCTTGCCAAGTACTGTACATGCACTGTGCTAAGTAGTTCACATAGATTATCTCATTTCCTCCTCACAGTCACCTTCAGAGAGAATGTATTGGTTAGCAGTCCTTAGGTTGCAAGTGACAGAAACTCATCTCAAATGTGTTTTAGCCAAAAAGGGAATGCATTGACTCGTATAACTGAAAAGACCAGGGAATGCTTTAGGCATGGCTGGATCCCTGTGCTCAACAATGTTCTTAGGAATCCGTTTTTCTCCAACTCTCAGCTTTGCCTTTCTTTCTGTTGGCTTTATTCATTAGCTCTCCCCAAGACAGCTGCTAGCAATTCTAAGTTTATAGCCTATGGAAAGATGTCTTTCACAATATTCTAGCAAAGGTCCTGAAGGAGACACTTACTGGCTTATATCAGATCACATGATGAACCCTGACCCAGTCTTTGACTTTGATTAGGCAGGCTTGGCTTACACACCCACGCATAAAGCCCACAGAGCCACATGGATTGAGTAGGGGAGGTGTAGCGCCCCAAAATAAAAAGGACTGTTGTTGGAAGGAGATGAAAAAAAATATAGCATGGAAAACAAAATCTTCTATTATAAAGTGGCACTATTGTCACTCCCTCTTGCAAATGGTAAAACTGATGCTGTCATTTACCTAATTTGTGAGAGGTCATATAATCACTGGGAGATTAAATGGGATTTAAACACAAGTTCTTCTCCACTCTTTTCCACTATGCTGAGATGCAAAAGATCTGGGGCAATGTGGGCTGGGCTGATATGGCTGGGTCGCAAGTTGCCTATTTGTTTTTAGAGTGGAATTATGGGTTAGAATATTGGAAAATGACTTGAAATGGAACATCTCTGTCTCTGGGAGCAGACAAGAGGGTGGGATTCTGTGCAGCCTGCCCTCTGCAGGCAATGCTGAGAAGTGCTGATCAGACTATCATGTACAGGCAAGGGTCAGAGCTGAACGTGCACAGCTTAAAAGTGGCAGGACCTCCTCCAGACTGTGTGTTGAAAACTCTTGACTTGGGGGAGTCACAGATGGGAATAAATGTGGAAATGCTCTTTCCTGACACTTTAGCCCTCTTGGGGGATTCACATGCTCTGATTTCTCTAATTGTCAAAGAACCTAAAGAAGCCTTGACGTGGAAAATAATGTAAGGGTTATGTGTTTTAGCCAAAAAGGGAAAAAACTGACTCTGTTTTCCAACTTACATACACTGTTTTCCAACTTACCTTTTTTTTTTTCCAATCAAGAAAAACACTGCAGTTATCACAGGAAGGGGAAGAGGCATGGAACGAGGCAGATATCCCCCATCCCACTTTTACTTTCACCCTCCATTCCCAGCCCTTCTTCCTGGAGGGGGAACATGTCTGATGTATCTTTGAATTCCTCCAATGGTATTGCTGGGAAAGTGTTTAATTCCAAACATTCTGCTGTGCTCCTCCCAGAGATCTGATGGAATTTAAAAGGTGACTATTGGATTTAGCCCACTTAGCAGCTTGTCATTATTCCGGAGCAAGGTATTTGGCTTCTCTGACACTCAGGCTTCTCATCTTAAAGTGTAGTTAACAAATGACTACTACCCAGGGTTATGCTAAAGATTAAATAAAACAATTGGGCTTAAGCATCTCACTTGGTATCTTTCAATCAGCATGTACTCAATATGTGTTCATATCTTCTCCCCTTCTGTCCCAGTTATCTTTGGAGGGCAGCACTTCCAAAACTGTTGGAAAAAACAACTACTAAAGCTATCTGCTTAGAAATGACATTTTGAAATCTGACATCCAGGTTCCTTGACTCTCCTGAGGTAGATCTTCCACATAAAATAGTTGTCGATGTCCCCCAGCCAGACTCACAGGGAGCACACCTGGAGCTGATGACTGGATTTATTCTCCATTGCAGGGAGGAAGAAAGCACCCTGGTGAACTGTGGTGTCTCAGTATGTGGTGTTAGGAAGGCCTTCAAGGGCCATAAAGAAAGATAAAGTAGGACATTACATAATGATTAAAAGAGCAGTACAGGATGAGGATATTACACTCCTTAACATATATACACCTAATATAAGAGCAGCTAAATACATAAAGCAAATACTAACAGACATAAAGGGAGACATTGATGGGAACACAATCCTAGTAGGAGACTTTAACACCCCATTAACATCACTGGATAGATCTTCCAGGCATAAAATCAACAAGGCAACAAAGAAACTAAAGGACACAATAGAATAATTAGAGTTGGTTGACATTTTCAGGACATTTCATCCCCTCAAACAGTATATATTCTTTTCAACTGCACATGAAACATTCTCTAGGATAGATCATGTACTTAGACACCAAAGAAGCCTCAACAAATTTAAGAGGATAAAAATTATTTCAAGCATCTTTTCTGACCACAATGCCATGAAACTAGAAATCAACAACAGAAAAACAAAGGAGAAAAAAATGACAGCATGGAACTTAAACATGCTACTAGAAAACCAATGGGTCAATGATGAAATCAAAGAAGAAATTAAAAAGAACTTGGAGACAAATGACAGTGAAAACACAGCCACACGAAATCTATCGGATGCAGCAAAAGCAGTCCTAAGAGGGAAGTTCATAGTGATACAGACCTTCCTCAAAAAAACAGTGTCAAATAAACAAACTAACCTACCATCTAAAAGAATTAGAAAAAGAAGAGCAAACAAAACCAAAAGTTAGCACAAGGAAGGAAATAATAAAGATCAGAAAGGAAACAAGTAAAATAGAGATTAAAAAAAAGACAAAAGAGAAAAAAATCAATCAAACCAAGAGCTGGTTTTTTTTGAAAGAGTAAACAAAACTGACAAACCTCTGGTCAGGCTCACCAAGAAGAAAAGAGAGAGAACACAAATAAACAAAATAAGAAAGCAAAATGGAGAAATTACAACCAATACCACAGAAATACAAAATATCATTAGAGAATACTATGAACAACTATATGGAAACAAATTGGATAACCTAGAAGAAATGGACAAGTTTCTGGAAACATACAGTCCAAGACTGAATCAAGAAGAAATAGACCACTTGAACAGATTGATCACTAGAAAATGAAATAGAATAAAAAAAAAAAAAAAAAAAAAAAGCCCTACAGGCAAAAGTCCAGGACCAGATGGCTCCACTGGGAAATTCTACCAAACATACAAAGGAGAACTCATACTGATCCTTCTCAAACTCTTCCAAAAGACTGAAAAGGAGGGAGTACTCCCAAACTCATTCTATGAAGCCACCATCGCCCTGATACCGAAACCAGACAAAGATACTGCCAAAAAAGAAAATTACAGGCTATATCATTGATAAACATAGATCCTCAACAAAATATTAACAAACAGAATCCAACAGCACATAAAAAAGATCATACATCATGATCAAGTAGGATTCATCCCAGGGACACAATGATGGTTCAACATACAAAAATCAATGTGATACACCACATCAACAAAAGAAAGGACAAAAATCACATAATCATCTCAATAGATGCAGAAAAAGCATTTGATAAAATTCAACACCCATTTATGATAAAAACTCTTACCAAAGGGGGTACAGAGGAAACATAACTCAACATAATAAAAGCTATTTATGACAAACCCACAGCCAGCATAATACTCAGTGGTGAAAACTGAAAGCCTTCCCACTAAAATCTGGAACAAGACAAGGATGCCCACTCCCACCACTTCTATTCAATATAGTCTTGGAAGTCCTAGTCACAGCAATCAGGCAAGAAAAGGAAATAAAAGGGATCCAAATTGAAAGAGAAGAGGTAAAACTGTCACTATATGCAGATGACATGATACGATATATAGAAAACCCTAAAAGCTCTACACAAAAACTACTAGAGCTGATAAAAGAATTTGGCAAGGTAGCAGGATACAAGATTAACATCCAGAAATCAGTTGCATTTCTTTACACTAACAATGAAATAGCAGGAAAAGAAAGTAAAGAAACAATCCCTTTTAAAATTGCATCCAAAACAATAAAATACTTTGGAATAAATGTGACCAGGGAGGTGACAGACTTCTACATGGAGAACTACAAAACATGATTAAGGAAATTAAAAATGACTTAAAGAAATGGAAAAATATTCCATGCTCTTGGATTGGAAGAATCAATACTGTTAAAATGGCCATACTACTCAAGGCAATCTACAGATTTAATGTGATCCCTATCAAATTACCCAGGATATTTTTCACAGAACTGGAACTAATGATCCTGAGATTTATATGGAATCACAAAAGATCCAGAATTGCCAAAGCAATATTGAAGAAAAAGAACGAAGCTGGTGGAATAACCGCCCCAGACTTCAGACAATATTACAAAGCTACAGTAATCAAACCAGCATGGTATTGGCATAAAAACAGACACATGGATCAATGGAACAGAATAGAGAGCCCAGAAATAAATCCACAGATCTACGGTCAATTAATCTTTGACAAAGGAGGCTAGAATATACAATGGAGAAGAGATAGTCTCCTCAGCAAGTGGTGCTGGGAAAACTGGACAGCAGCATGTAAATCAATGAAGTTAGAACTCTCCCTCACACCATACACAAAAATAAACTCAAAATGACTTAAAGACTTACACATAAGACAAGACATGATAAACCTCCTAGAAGAAAGTTTAGGCAAAATATTCTCTGACATAAATCTTGGCAATGTTCACCTAGGGCAGTCTACTCAGGCAATAGAAATAAAAGCAAAAATAAACAAATGGGACCTAATTAAACTTATAAGCTTTTGCACACCAAAGGAAACCATAAGCAAAACAAAACAACCTATGGAATGGGAGAAAATATTTGCAAATGACGCAACTGACAAAGGCTTACTTTCCAGAATATATAAATAGCTCATACAACTTAATAATGAAAAAACAAACAACCCAATCCAAAAATGGGCAGAAGATCTAAACAAGGAATTCCTCAATGAAGATACACAAATGGCCAATAGGCATATGAAAAAATGCTCAATATCATTAGTTGTCAGAGGAACGCAAATCAAAACTATAATAAGGTATCACTTCACACCAGTCACAATGGCCATCATTCAAAAGTCCACAAATGATAATCGCTGGAGAGGGTGTAGAGAAAAGGAACCCTCCTACACTGCTGGTAGGAATGTAGTTTGGTGCAGCCATTATGGAAAACAGTGGAGATTCCTCAAAAAACTAAAAATAGACTTATCATATGATCCAGCAATCCCACTTCTGGGTATATATACAGAGGGAACTCTAATGCAAAAAGATACATGCACCCTAATGTTCATAGCAGCACTATACACAATAGCCAAGACATGGAAGCAATCTAAATTTCCATCAACAGATGACTGGATGAAGAAGTTGTGGTATATTTATACAATGGAATAGTACTCAGCCATAAGAAAGAGTAAAATAACGCCATTTGCAGCAACATGGATGGACCCAGAGATCGTCATTTTAAGTGAAGTAAGCCAGTAAGGGAAAGATAAATATCATTTATCACTCATATATTGAATCTAAAAAAATAAAGGACACTGTGAACTCATTACAAAACAGAATCAGACTTGCAGACTTAGTAAGTAATCTTACGGTTACTGGGGGAAGGGGGTGGGAAGGGATAAATTTGGGAGTTTGAGATTTACAAATGTTAGCCACTATATATAAAAATGGATTTTAAAAGTTTCTTCTATATAGCACAGGGAACTATGTTCAAGATCTTGTAATAACCTTTAATGAAAAAAATATGAAAACGAATATATGTATATGTATGCATGACTGCAACATTGTGCTGTACACCAGAAACTGACACATTGTAATTGATTGTATGTCAATTAAAAAAAAAAAAGAAAGGTCTTATAGGATCTGGGCTGGTGTTAGGTGATTTGGGGGAAGGGTTTAAAGGAGGGGTTTTGCTCTGGGTGGGATGCTGTCAGGAAACAGGGGTAATTCTGACTGGGTAAAAATGCATTTTATCTAGAAGGATACAGGATAGGATAAAGGTGTAATATGTAAAAATGCAACAAGCAGTGACTCATATGAGCTAGGATAGTGGGATATTTGGAATTCTGAGGGTTGGACAATGTTCATGTTTTGTCTATGTTCAGACGTGGTAATGGAATGGTCTCATTTTTGTCTTCATCTATCACGGTCACAGAGTGGCCTTTTCTGATGTTGATGTTGTGTAAAACTGTTTGTGTTCAACAGGAGAACAGTGAGTTCTGGCTGTGAGTGCCAGGCAGCACTCCCAGATGTTAGGGGCTACCTTTCTCTTGTGACTTTTTTGTTTTTGTTCTGGTTAAGTATTTTCTTGAGCAAGCTAATTTATGTATAGCGTTGACTATCTAGTACATGCCAGGAATTGTTCCAAGAGCTTCACTGATGTCAATACATTTAATCCCATAATACCCTTGAAGAGGTGAGTACTTTTTTTAAACCCCCATTTTACAGATGAGGAAACTGAGGATCAGAGAGATGAAATAATTTGCCCAAGATCATGGCTCATGGCTGACAGAGCCTGGGACACAACCCTATGCAATCTGGCTCATGAGTCAGGGCTCTTAAGCTTCATCAATGAAGACAGATTGTGTTTGTCCCAGAAGGCAGCCATCTGTGTCCTTTCAGCAATCCCCATCCCTGTGCAACCACATGAGTTTTACCTGCCTGCCCTTTAGGACAGCTCCTGCCATGCACACAAGAAGGAAGAGATTTTGAAAGGGCATGTCCCTACTGCCCTGATGTCTGGGACTGAAGCTTCAGAACTAGTCCTGGGACAGCTTGGGAGAGAAAGGCCAGAAAAGGACAGAAGGAACATCAACCACAACAAGTTCTCATGGTCCACATAAAGGTTTTTCAAAGTTACTTTTGAGTTTTGCTCTTCCTTGGATCTTCTCATTCCATCATTGACCCTGGATTCTCTGCATTTGTTCATTCAAAATTCTTTACTGAATACCTACTGTGTGTACACAGTGTGTGTGTGCCTATGTGTAACCCAGACATTGCCAGCCAACCTGTGGGCAGTCTCCCTTCTCTGCTGCGCCTATGTCAAAGAACCGGCACACCGGCCCCTGTTTATACCAAAGCAAGAGACAGGTCACTCTCTCTGGTTCAGTTGTTGGCAAGGGAGATAGTGAATCTTGAGGGCAGGTCAAGTCACAACCTCCTACCTGCCAGCACTTGGACTGTGTGGCCAACACCTGAGCAAACCGGATGAGACGTTTACATCCCAGAGAATGCTGCAGCAATTCCAGGTGTTGCTCAACCAGAGTGACAGCGTGGAAGATGAACTGATTAGGTTGGGAATGGCTGACCAACCATTCACTACTGTTTTAGTGCTGAGGTCAGAGAGTGGGAAGATGCAGGACCATCTTCCTACATGGTCAGCTTATGGACACAGTGACATTGGCTTGAGGTTTCTTTTGGCAACGCATCTTCCAAAGGAATTATAATCGAGACTCCTCCCAAAGCTATAATCTAAGACCATCAGCAATTTCTGTTGTCTGCAGTATTTCTCCAGAAGGAAAAAATGCAAAGACCCCAAAGAAAGTGGGAAATGCATGTGGAAATGGCAAAGATAAGCTCAGAGCTGATAAAGACGTGAGATTCTGCTTCTAGGGGGTCAAATATCAGTGAACAAAAAGCCCACCTTCCCTCTAGTAGCCTATCTTGTAGAAGCTACTAGGAGGGAGCTCTTCCTTATGCCTAGTTAAATCTCTCCTTCCACAGCTAGTTCACCTCCTCTTTGCATGCTTAGTTCTTTTGCATTGGAGAGAAACAAAATTATCTGTGGGGAAAAAGCTGTAGAATGAGTACTCTATCCTTGACAGGCTCTGCGTTCAGCTTCCCTTCAGTCTTCTAGACCCTCCAGTTTCCCCTCCTGTATCTATTTTCATAGGCTCCCCAGCCTGTGTCCCCTTCCTCGACAAATTAGTTTTGCTTTCAGGTCAAATAAGCTCACCTAAGGAAGAGAGGGAGAAAAAAATCTGCTTAGGTGTGAATGGGCAAGAAATTCTTTTAATTCTCAAAGTGGCTGTTGGTAACTTGTCCAGAAATAATGACTTTATCCAACAGAATGAAGAACCAATGGTGGAATATCAGGCATCAGCTGTTGTCCTTTCTAGAAAAGATTTTCTGTATGGTTTTTGTAAAACTTTGAATGGTACCAGGGAACCAGGCACTTGCTCTGTCCCCATTAGAGGCTCCGTGGAGGACTGATGATCATCATGAGTTAAATAAATAAATAACGATCATCATGAGTTAAATAACGCTGTTGCCTGTTTTGTGGTCAGTGCAAGGCATCCATAATCATTATGGTCTATGAAACTGCTTTTTACATACTTTGGTTATTACTGAGATGGGCAACTGAACCTGCAACTGGAGGTCATGATCTTGGAGAGTAATAGATTCAGGCTGGGTTTAATGTGTGGGAGTGCCATTTGCCCCATCTCCACTCCAGGGTATCCTGTTCTCAAAGGACAATTGGATGTACCTTTAGGCCTTGCTGTGCTTTTTGTAACTAACCATGTGACCCCAATTGCTTTTTATTAGTACATGACCCTGGTAATTTATACTCTGACATTCTGAGCTAAAATATCCTGTGAACATCATCCAGGACACAAGCTGACAGAGGCTTGGAAACTCACATTGGACATACACCAAAGATGCCTGAAACCAGACACTATTATAGAGATCTATGTGGATCTGAGCCAAGTCATGTCCCAGTTCTGACATATTTATCAGGGAGGTAAGGTTTTCATTGGCTAGCTTTGGGGAAAGTGAATCCCCTCCTTGCAGTGCTCTAAGGTCATTCCAGAAAGACAGGGTAGGCTTAGCTGCAAATTACAACATGAAAGCATCCTGGGTTAGACCCAGTGACATATAATGATATACGAACAGGTTCCTTTGGGGATGATTATGCTTCTCATCCAAGCTCATGCCTCAGGGTAAATGAGAGTAGTCATAGAGGAACCATCATTGGGGATGAGGCACGAAGGCATTTACACAATACATTGAAGTCTAAAGTAAGAATGATGTAAAATTAAAAGTGGAAGGGGGCTAAATCTAATTAATGTTCAGACTGGTTGTTGTGGCTCTTTTCTTAGCTTGGTTTCCCCAAAATACAGAAGAAAATCTTTTGTGTTAACACTTCACTGGGAGTGCATTGATCAACGAGGAGTGAAGATAAAAGGGGAGTGAGTCAGAGAAGGCAGGACTGTAAAGATAAGGCAGTGCATCCCCAAGCTGGACATAGCTGTGTGACGAGATGATCGTGGGGTCTTGCAAGAAGTGTTCCAAGGGCCATGGATCCCCAGTCTCTCCAACCAGCCATAATCAGACTTATGCTCCCCCAAGCATCAATTCCCACATGCTTCTTTCTGGGGTTGTGCATGCATGGGTTCCAAGAGGATCCCTTTGGGCCTCACACCTCAAGGGGGCAAGCAACCCCCAAGCAGATGGTACACAGTACGGGCATGAGCAAGATACTGTTGTGACAAGCTCAAGAGAGACTGAAGGATCAGGACCAACCCACACAGCAGGCCCTGCAGTCCATGGCAGGAGATGGAGGCAGAGATCTGACTTTCTGACAATAGCGCAAGCTAAGGTTAGGGCTGTTTAAACCAGAAAGCAAGGCGAGGGTACAGGTCTACATTTCCTATCTCCTCCTCATACCCTGGAGGGTGCTGAAACGAAATGAAAACAGAGTTTGCCTTTCAGCCCGCAGGTAGCCAAGAGTCAAGAAAGCCTGAGTTTAGAAGAAGTGACCCAACAAATTAAAAACTCTCTGGACAATGGCCTTATAGTTATTGTTCAGAACAATGGGATAAATAAATAGATCAAAGCCATGGAAAACAAAAGATACTGCTTTTGATGCAGCAGAAGAGTTCATAAAAGGATGTCACCATTTGGAGGAAGGGGTAGGGGCAATTAATATTTTAAACAGTTTAGAGGGAGGGATTATAATAAGAGATTTTCATAATTATCCTATTAATATTATATTCTTTTTGCAATGTAGTCTAAGAAAAGACAACAAGAATAAATAGGAAAAAAATGTCCTGAAGGGCACCTTTTTGGAGGAAGCTAACGTATTTCAGAAGATAGGTAGGGGCTAATGAGAAGGCAGTATTGATCAGACTGATAATCCTGAGTCGGAAGGGGAAAGAGACCAGGGTTGGTAAGAAGAAAAGAATGGGTAAGGTCCGTGGATTCAGAGTAACATATATGGATTACAAAAGATTGTGTGGGGAAACAAAATACAGAGGGGAGCCTGCAGAATGTTTGAACTGTGTAACTACAGAGTAAGGTAAGCCAAGGACACCGTGGATGTTAGAGTAGAGGTGCTTCTGCCATTGGGGTAGGACACCTGTGACCTGTGGGGCTCCTCCTCAGGAGAACACCTGCATACAAATGAGGTAAATGGTCTTTAGAGGTGTTACTATGGGTGGGAATTCTAGAATTTGAGAGCTGAGAGCAAGTATGAAGAATGAGGTGAAGGAGAAGAATGTGAGTTCTGCAAATAGAGGTAAATGGAGCCTGTGTGATCCTAGGGTCCTGGAGGGTTTGGTTTTTGTAGAGGTTAGAGCAAGTATTACAAATATCAAGCAGTTTCTTACCCACATTGCTTCCAAGCTGGACTTAACAGCAATGTTGCCTGAAGGAACTGAGGGATGAAGAAGTGATGGACACGTTCTCTCTGGGTTGCAGCGAAGGGTGAATGGGGACACAGCTGTTGATGCATAGATTCTCTCTGCTTTTATTTCCAGGAGGATGGTCTGGCCCACCCAGAAGGGAAAGACAGAGTAGAACAGGAAGGCCTCAGGGAATAGTATCCAAAGGGGAAATGAAGTGCTTTTTTTTGTTAACAGCTGAGTCCATACCCAACATTACTTCCAATTCCCCCTCCCAAAGAGGGCTTCTTTGACAAAACTGAGTTTGGGAACATGGTTGAGGTAAAGTGAGGTATCTCTTCCCTCTGCCATGATACTGGACAGTTGGGTCGATGGAGCGCAGTCTGAGTTCATCCCTAGGGGCTGGGCCCTGGGCACGCATCACATGGAAACAGAAAGTGGGAAGAGGAAGTGAAAAGGGGGCCCATGGGGCAGGGACCAGAAATGGCACGAGGCAGGCTGAAGCCTGGATTCTGTCTCTGAAGCTCAGCACTAGCCCACTAGGAGTAACAGATCCAAAGAATGCTGGAGGTTCTGCCAATTTGATCTGTAAATTTTCCTTTTTTGTGGAGGAATATATGGGAAAGACCATTCAATGACACTTCTCTCCTAGATGTTAGCTGACCTAGAAATTTAAGGTGACAGACAGGAAAGTCATCCCCACCTCAACATTCCCCAGTTCCTCAGATCAAGGTTCAAGTTCCTTATTATAGTTTTCAAGACCCTCCACACTTCGTTTCTAGTCTCATCTTCCAAGACTCATAACACATACCCTCTGATTAGCCTGAGTAAACAGCTAGATAGTCCTTGAACATTCTCCATATCCAGGAGCACACGTCCATGTCCCTTCAGCCTGATGTGCCCTCCCTGACACTCGCTGGTTGGAGAAATCTTACCCATTTCTGCAGGCCCAATTCCAAAGGCAGCTCCACCATGCAGATTTCTTGATTGCCTGGGTGGAAGTATCTTATTCCTCCTTTGAACTGCTGTAGCTCTAAGTAGCCCTCTCACATGGTTGGTCAAATATTGCCTTGTAACACAGTCTGAGGATGGATGCTAGCTTTCATTCTTCTTTCCACTGCCTCAGTGGGGCCTAGGATGGTGCCTAAGGTAAGGACTCAACCATACGAGTTCAGCAAATACTTGCCAGCATGAACTGAGTTCAAGGATACTTGATGGAAAATAGGAGATACCATAGAGAAGTGCAAATGACCAGCATTTCTCTTCTGCTTCCGCTTAATAAATATTACTGCATAATCAGTTACAGCGGAGGAGGTCCTGGAGGTGCCTGAACTAAGGCAGGAAGCAGAAGGGTGGAAGACACATGAGTTACAATTATCTTCTTTCCAAATTCAGAATCTGTTGTTCTTGAAATGGGCAAAAAGCATGCTCGGCTGCAGCTCAGTGTCATTTCACAGCGTGAGCCATCTGCTATAATTGCTCTGTGAATATTTGTTCTGACATTTGGTTTGATGTGTGTGTCAAAGACCAAATGATGAAACGGATAAGAATTACTGAGAAGAGCTTCAAACTGGAAAGGGGAAATGGAACTGAGAACAAAAATGAAACATAAGTAGGAGCAACTAGGGGTACTATCTGGTGGCTGATATCATTGTGGAGTGTACTGGGAGTCAAATCTGCTAAATAACACGCTTAGCAATGAGGACTTTCACTGGCCTGAGAAGAGGTTGGTACTAGAAACCAGGAAATCTAAGTTCTTTTCATAGCTCTAATCTCCTCTAGCAATTAACTTCGATTGGCCTCAATTTTTCCATCTATGAAATGGTCCTGATACACTGCAAAACATCTGTCTCCCAGAGAGTATGGAGCACACAAAAGACACTCCTCTCAATTCACGTCCTGAGAACCCCTGGCCTTTAATTCTATTAGAACAACAGGTCATGCAGGACAACACAATTTGTATCAATCTATTCCAAAATTATTGCATAAGTAGCTACTGTGTGTGGGCTCTGCAATATGTTCTGGGAATGGAAAACTGAGCAAGACAGATACCTTTTGAGGCCAAATTGCATTTGATATGATTGTAGCCAAGTTTGCTTTACGAGTATGACCTTGGGCACCCTGCTTTCCATCACCAAGCCTGTTTCCTTACCTGAACAAATAAGATGACAATAAAATCCAACTCAAAGGATTGTTGTGAGGATCATATAATATAAAGATGTGCAAAGCTTTCAGCAGAATGTCTGGCACATAGACCACTAACAAATGTAAGCACTGATGATGATAATGATTTGAGTGTATCAGAGTGACAGAGAAGCTAGGATTTGGAGGGAGGCATGCAGACCAATCTGAGTCAATCACATGACAACTTTTAAAAATTCAGATAAATCATGGTACATTCAGACAGTGGAATATTATTTGGTGCTGAAAAGAAATGAGCTGGAGAGTGACTTCACCAAGATGGTGACATAGGTCACCCCTGACTTCACTCCCCCTCACAAGAAGAAAAACTAAAACTATTCATGGACAGGACACCACTGAGAGAATCCTAGAACATGGGGATGAGGCTGAAGCACCTCCAATACCACAGAGACCAAGACAGACTGCACTGAACGGGCAAGAAGAAATGGCTACATGCTGATCACGTTGCCCCCACCCCAGGCCAGGGCAGTACCATGTGGTTGGTCTCCTCTGAGTCTGTAGTTCCTCCACAGGAAAACAGAGCCTGGGAGGGACATCTAGCTCCCCGCCAGTGTGTGGCTTGGTGGGAGCCCCCACTCTAGTGTCACCCCATGGGAGTCTACAGGACTCAACCACTGGGCATTTGACTGTGAAGGAGAAGAGAGGAGAGGCTTGCAACCACAGCACTCAAATCTTGGCAGACTAAGTTCCTTCCTGCAAAGCTGCAAACCAGCAGATTTGCTCAAGTGTAGAACTAAGTTAGTGGTACACTTTGACCAGGAAACTCAGTGGAGTGCAGGTCTGCCTGATTCGAGTCCTTAAAGTTTTGCCGGCCTTAGAGCCTGGTTTGCCCATGCCCAGGCAAGGGATCTGAGTCATAGCTCCACCTGCTGCTGCAAGCATGACTCCTGGCCCCAACTGACCAGCTGGGCTGGAGGGAAGCTAGCAACCTAGCAACACTCCACCTGAGAGCGGGCAGAGCTCACGTCCAGGGCAAAGCCAGTACCAGGTGTTAAGAGCTCCGCTGCTAAGTCCAGGCAGAGGAATTAACCCATAGCTCACCTAAGGCTGACGTTAGCTCCTGGCCCCTCCTGACTGGAAAGCCTCTTCAGGAAAACTAGGAGTTGCCTGGAGTGGCCCCTCCCTGCCCCACGCAGGCAGGGAACTGAGAGCTCACCTGCTGTGGAGCCTGGCTTCTGGCCCCATCTGACCAGAAGAGCTAGAGACAACACCTGGAAGCTGGTAACCCAACAATGCTCAAGCCAAGAGACGGGCAGGCAGAGTTTAGTCTGCAGAGCAAAGCCAGCGGTCCTTTTCAACCCAAGGGAAGTGAGGCATGGGTCAGCTTGAGTTAAGGCCACAAACAAAGAGACTTACTGACCTTAGAGCTGCTTCTACTGCTGTGCCTGGGCAGGGAAGCTACTCCGTAGCCCCATTTATGCACAAACAGGGTAACTAATCAGATCATACAGGAAGCTGCAATGCCCATTCAACAGTGCTCACTTACAGCAGCACTTGGACAGACAGTACAATTTTCCCATCTTCAGGGCAAAACCAGTGGCTTCACATGGCAGGGAATTCAGTGCACACACTTGCTCGACTTCTCCAAACACAAGGCATATAAGCCCTGGGTCTTGTCCTACTGCCGTGGCAGGGCAAGGAAGCTAATTCACAGCCCTGCCTGCTGCTGAGTAAAGTACCCAGTCAAGACCATCTAGTAAGCAACACCAGAGAAACCAGGCAACTGTAAATTCCTTCTTACAGCCTCACTTGGGCAGCAAACCAAGCCAGCAGGCATATCCAGCTTCTCAGCCAGTGGCACACCCCTCATCCTGAACTCAGAGGTCAAATAGTTGCCTCACCCAAAAACAGACCCTAATAGCAGGCCCTGCCTACCAGGGGCATTACTAGCAGACATGCCCAGAAACCTAAACTGAGCTGATTGGTTAAAAAAAAATAGTCTCTGCCAAAGCAAATGTGTAAAGTCTAGAGAAGAGTCTGCTTATTCAACTACGCAGATACCAATGTAAGGAGTCTACTTATCTGAAAAGTTAGATAAATATGACACCACCAAAAGAAACTAATAAAGCTCCAATAACTGACTGTAAATAAATGGAGATCTATGAACTACCAGACAAGGAATACAAAATAATCCTCTTAAAGAAGTTTAGTAAACTGTAAGAAAACACAGACAGGTGACTAAAAATTAAAAGAAAACAATGCATGAACAAAACAAGAAGTTCCAAAAAGGAGTAGAAACCATAAAAAAAAAAAAAAAGACATCTAAGAGCTGAAAAATAGAATAACTGAACTGAAGAATTCAATAGAGAGCTTCAAAAGCATACTTGACCATACACACAAAACACTCAGCAACCTGAAAAATAGGCCATTCAAAAGTATCCAATCTTAGGAGCAAAAATAAAAAAGAACAAACAGGAGTGAAGAACGCCTATAGGACCTATGGTACACAATGTGAAGAAACAACATTATGGAATTAGAAGGAGAAGAGAAAGAGAAAGGAACAGAAAGTATATTTAAAGCAATAATGGCTAAAAATTTCCCAAACCTGGGGAGAGAAATGGCATCCAGATCCAAAAGGCCCAAGAGGACCCTAAATAGATTGAACCTGAATAGGGCTACACTGAGACACATTATAACTGTCAGAAGTCAAGACAAAAAAATAATTTTAAAAGCATCAAGGGAAGAGAGAAGTAATATACAAAGGAGCCCCCATAAGACTGTTGGTGGATTTCTCAGTGGAAACATCTCAGTCCAGGAGAGAATGGGGTGACACACTCAAAATATTGAAAGAAAAAAACTGTCAACCAAGAATTCCATACCTAGTGAAGCTGTTCTCCACAAATAGAGGTACAAAGACTCTCCTAACAGACAAAAGCTGAAGAAATTCATTACCATTAGATATGTCTTACAAGAAATGCTAAAGGGAGTTACTTTAGTGAAAGCAAAAGAACACTAATTAACACCATAAAAACAAGAATGTAGCATAAAACTCACTGGTTAATGGTAAATATATAGTCAACATTAGATTCTGTAATATGATAACGGTGGTACATAATTGACTTACAATTCTAGTTTAAAAGTTAAAAAACAAATGAAGTCAAAATATCCATAACAACAATAATCTTATTAGTTACACAATATAAAAATACATAAATTGTAGCATCAATAACCTAAAATGTGGGGAAGGGGGAGTAAAAGTATGAAGTACAGGAATCCTCTTGAAGTTAAAATTTAAACCCTTATTTTAAACTGGTAACAGCTTAAGATATTTAATGTAAGCTTCATGGTAAACACAAGGGGGAAATTTTTAGCAATTACACAAAAGAACATGATAAAGAAGTCAAAGCATACTGATATCAATAGACATCAAAACACACAAAAAAAGACAGCAGGATAAGAAACAAGCAGTAATGGATTTATAAAAAACCCGAAAACAATTAACAAAAAGGCAATAGTAAGTCTTTGCCTATTCATAATTACTTTAAGTGGAAATACATCAAAATCTCTAATCAAAAGACACAGAATGGCTAAAGGAATAAGAAAAATCAAGATCCAACAATATGCTTCCACAAAGACTCACTTTAGCTTTAAAAATGCACACAGACTAAGTGTGAAGGAATGAACGAAAGGTATTTCAAGCAAATGTCAACAACAACAAAAAAGCAGGGGTTCTATACTTATATCAGAAAAAGTAGACTTTAAACTAAAAATGCTAAAAAAGAAACAAAGAAGTTACTATATAATGATAAAGAGGTCAATGTATGAAGAAGATTAAAAAATTGTAAATATTTATGTACCCCATGTTGGCGCACCTAAATACGGAAAGCAGAAACTAACAGAAGGAAAAATAAACAGGAATACAATAATAGTTGGGGATTTGATATCTTGCTCTCAGACAGAGAAGCAATAAAGAAATAGCAGATTTGAACAACACTGTTGGCCAAATGGACCCAACAGACATATTCAGAACATTCAATTGGACAACAGCGGAACACACATTTTTCTCAATCACACCTGGAACATTTTCTAGATATGTTAGGCCATAAACCAACTCTCAGAAAATTCATAAAGACTGAAATCGTTCCAAGTATCTTCTCTTATCAAAACAGTATGAGCCTAGAAATCACTAGAGTAAATCTGGAGAATCCATGAATGGCAACACAATATACCAAAACTTTTGGGATGCAGCAAAAGCAATTCTAAGAGGGAAGCTTGTAACAATAAAAACCTACATCAAGAAGCAAGAAAGATCCCAAATAAATCACCTAACTCTACTCCTTAAGGAACCAGAAAAAGAAGAATAAACTAAGACCAAATTTAGCAGAAGGAATAATATAGATTAGAGCAGAAATAACTGAAATAAAGAACAGAAAAACACTGGAAAAGATTAACCAAACTAAAAGTTGATTCTTTGAAAATAAAAACAAAATTGACAAACCTTTAGTTGGACTAACCAAAGAAACAAGAGGAGACCCAAACCAACAAAATTATAAATAAAAAAGGAGTCATTACAGCATATACCACATAAATACAAAGGATCATTAGAAGCTACTACAAACAACTATATGCCAACACACTGTACAAACTAGAACAAATGGAAAAATTCTCAGAAACATACAACGTACTAAGACTGAATCAAGAAAAAACAGAAAATCTGAATAGAATTACTAGCAAGTAGATTTAATCAGTAATCAAAAATCTCCCAACAAAAAAACACCCAGTACTAGATGGCTTTGCTTTTGAATTTTACCAATTATTTAAAGAAGAACTGACACCAATCCTTCTCAAACTCTTCCAAAAAAAAAAAAAAACAAAGAGGAGCTCATTTTTTATGAGGCCAGCATTATTCTGATACCAAAAGCATAAAATAAAACACTACTAGGAAAGAAAACTACAGGTCAATATCCCTGATAAATATAGAAGCAAAAATTCTCAACAAAATATTAACAAACCAAATTCAGCAGCACATTAAAGGGTCATTCACCACAATCAAGGGGAATTTATCCCTAAGATGATAGGATATTTCAATAACCACAAGTCAGTCAATGTGTTATATCACGTTAATAATGATGAAGGAAAAGCATGATGTTATCATCTAAATAGAGCAGAACAAGTATTTGACAAAATTCAATATCCATTTAGGATAAAAATGCTTAACAAATTAGGTAAAGAAGGAACATATCTCAATGTAATAAAGGTCATATACAACAAGTCCACAACTAACATCCTTAATGAAGGAAGATTGAAAGCTTTTTCTCTAAGATTAGGAAGAAGACAAAGGTGCCCACTCTCACCATTCCTAGCCAACAGTGCACTGGAAGTTCTAGCCAGAGCAACCAGGCAACAAAAAGAAATAAAAGGCATCAGAATTAGAAAGAAAGAAGTAAAACTGTCTCTATTTGGAGATGATGTGATTTTATACATAGAAAATCCTGAAGACTCCACTAAAAACACCCTTTATCCTAGTCACTCTCTTATTTGTGGGGGACACATTCGAAGACCCCCATGGATGCCTGATATCACGGTTAGTACTGAAGCCTATGCATGCTTTTCCCTATACAGGTACTAGTGGGCAGGTAGTGTATATAGCATGCACATGCTGGACAAAGGAATAAATCACATCCCAGGCAGAACAGAGTGAGATGATACAAGATTTTATCACACTATTCAGATCAGTGGGCAATTTGCAATTTATAAATTTTTTTTATTTCTGGAATTTTCCATTTAATATTTTCAGACCATGATTAGGCTGTGAGCAACTGAAACCACAGAAAGTGACACTGTGGATCAGGGGAGATGACTATATATCTAATCCGTGAATTCAGTAAAATTGCAGGATACAAAATTAACAAAAATTAATAGTGTTTCTATACACTAACAACAAAATGTCTGAAAAAGAAATGAAATTGATCCTATTTACAATAGCGTCAAAAACAATGAAACTTAGGAATAAATTTAACCAAGGAAGTGAAAGTTCTCTACTCTAAAAAATACAAGACATCGATAAAAAAAAAAATCAAAGACACAATTAAATGGAAAGGTAGGCCATGTTCATGGACTGGAAGAACTAACACTGTTAAAATGTCCATACTACCCAAAGCAGTCTATAGATTCAATACAATCCCTGTAAGATTCCAATGGCACTTTGTACAGAAATATGAAAAAAAATCCAAAAACTTATATGGAACCACAAATAGCCTGAATAGCTAAAACAATTTAGAGAAAGAGGAAGAAAGCAGGAAAGCTATAGTAATCAAAACAGTATGGTACTGGCATAAGAACAGACAAACAGACCTAGGGAAAAGGATTGAGAACCCAGAAATAAACCCTAGTATACACGGTCAACTTATATTTGACAAGGGGGCCAAGGATACTCAATGGAGAAAAGACATTTTCTTTAATAAATAAATGGTCCTGGGAAAATTGGATATTCACGTATAAAAGAATGAAAGTATAACCCTATCTCATAGAAAAAGAAACCATATTTATTGTTACCAGAGGTAGGGGGTGGAGGAGGGGATTGGAAAAGATGGTCAAAAGGTGCAAACTTAACAGCTGTAAGATGAGTAAGTGCTTGGGATGTACTGTACGACATGATAACTATACATACAGCTGCTGTAAATACATATGAAAGCTATTAAGAGAGTAAATCTCTTAACATTTGTCATAAAAATGGAGTTATCAAGTCACAAAAAGACATGGAGGAAACTTAAGTGCATATTACTAAGTGAAAGAAGCCAATCTGAAAAGGCTACGTACTGTATGATTCCAACTATGCAACTTTCTGAAAAAGGCAAACTACAAAGACCATAAAAAGATCAATTGACAGAGATGGAGAAGAAGCAAGAGGGAAACACATCGAGGATTTTTAGGCCAGAGAAAATACTTTATATGGTATGATAATGATGGATATATTGTCATTATACATTTGTCAAAATCCACAGAATGCACAGCAGCAAGAGTGAACCCTAAGGTAATCGATGGATTATGATTATGATTATGGTGAGTCAATGCAGACTTATTCTTAATAATAAATGTACCATTGTGGTGAATGATACTGATAATAGGGAGGCTATTCATGTGTAGGGACAAGGGGCACCTTCTTCTGAATTTTACTGTCAATCAAAAATTACTCCAAAAAATGAAGTTAAAAAAGTACTTAAAAAAAATTCTAATGTCCTGAATAAAATCCTTTTCTTGGGTTTTGGTCACTTAGAAATTCCAAACATTTCTACTCTTGGCTTGCACTTAGCAGATGTTCTGATTCAATGTTCCTAAGGTCCAGGATTCAGTGTTTCAGTGTTGAGTCTCTAGCTTCTGTTGTTGGCACTTAGGAACTTGAAGTAGTCATGACCATGGCTCATGACAGCTTCCTATCCTGGGGAAGGCTGGGAAGGGTGAAGAAGTGAGCAGGGGAAGCCCATTAGGGACACTTGTTTTCAGCTTCCAGCTTTCCCAAGGTGCCATTTTCTGTATTTGAGAAGATTAGACTGCCAGGAGTGACAGAAATTGAGACTCAGAGATAGTTAAGTGGCTTGCTATTTAGGATTGGGACTAAAACCTACATTTGCTAACTCTCACTGCAATACTCTCTCCTTTATGGTACATTTCACTGAGTTTGTTGCATGGCAAATGATAGAAAAGAACAAGGAGAGTCTGTGGTCTTAAATCTGTATCTCTCTTGATATGTTTTTTGTCATCAACAAGTTCAAGTAAGTTTTAAGTTAACTACGCATAGTATCCAAGATGGTTTTGTGCTACTCTGTATTGTAACGGGTTAGCCCCAGTCTCCTTTTAAGTACTCCCAAAGCACATGTGGTTTTCTTTTCTTTTCATTTTTTTTTTTGGAGCAGCAATATTCTAAGGTAAGTTGGGTCCCTCCTCCAGGTACAAGGAATGACCCACAATGTTTCTAAAGCCCACTACACTAATCTCAATGATTGGCTTTGTTCCGGCCAATGAAATATAAAGATATATCTATTAGGGACTTTTGGGAAAGAATTTCCTCTCTGAGAAAAAAAGAAAAAGTCTTCTAATAAATTCCTTCTTATGTACTCAGCATGGGAGAGGCATTTTCCTTAACTTCTTGTCTTTGGCTATTTCCAAAATGATGAGATGTTGTGGCAGCCATTTTGTGACCATGAGACAAAACCAAGAGAATTGGAAAGAAGTCATTAGGCTGTTGAATTGCTTAACTCTGGAACTCTCTAGCTTCAAGCTTCTTTTTACATGAAATAATGACGACTAATTATTTTAAATATTCTGCTACTTAGAGCCAAAAGCATTCTAACTGATTTTGAAAACTTCCTGGAGGAGACGAGAAGTAGGTCTTAAAAGACAGTAAGATTTAGGTAGACAGAAAGGAAGTGGGGCAATCTTCTATTAGAGGATGAGCAAAGGCAAAGAAATAGAAATTAGCTTAACCCATTTGGCTGGTTGTGGAAAATGTCAAATGAAATAACTGCGCCTTTAGAAACTCATAGTATTTACTTTTACTCTGTGTATATGGATTTGCAAATGTTTATTTGTTTGCCGATTTTTGTCAACAGGATGAGAAAAGTGGTTTGGCTCAGGTACCTGAGATGAGGACAGTACGGTTTTTTTCCCAGCTCTTAGTTCCTGGCCAGGCCCCACAAGTTTTTTCTGCAGTCTTACGGAGCGTGGCTGCAGGCAGAAGCCAAAGGAACCCTTCTCACAGGGTGTTGTATAAGGCCGGCCCAAAGCAGAGGCTTTGGTTTTCAGGTAACTAGACTCCACAGAGCTGCGGCAAGGCCAACACTGTGTGGACTGCTTTAGCCAGCTCTAGGGGCACCAAAGGCCTGTGGACTGGGCTGCATCGTTGTCTCCTGAAGGCGGGTATGAGCAGCTGTGCAGGAATTTCTCTCTGAACTGCCACAACATGGGTAGAAGCTAAGGGAAAAAGCCTACATGACCCAGGTACAAATTCACCTGAGACAGTTCCTGCAACACAGAAATAATAGCATGAGACCCTGAGGGGAATGAAGTCCTTCACTGTGCGGCTGGGCCTGATTCTATGAAATATAGTCCTTACAGTCAATGCGGCTCTGCTGGAATTCTCTGGCAAGTGAAGCTAGATCAGGGTTTCTCATTATCAGCACCACCGATTCTTGGGCCAGATGAGTCTTTGTTATGAGAGCTGCCCTGTGCATCATGGGATGTTCAGCAGCATCCCTGGCCTCTACTCACTAGATACCAGGAGCACTCCGCCTCCTGAGCTGTGATGACTAAAAGTGTCTCCAGACATTCTGAGAACCACTGGTCTAGAGAACCATGGGAAGAATGAGTGAGTGAGTGAGTGAGTGAATGAATGTGTGTGTGTGTGTATGTTTGTGAGAGAGAGAGAGAGAGAGAGAAACGCACACACATGCATGAGAGAGAATGTAGTATCTGTTAGTCATTTACATTTATATTTGTCGATCATTTAGATTTCCACCTTTTCACTTTACAAAAGCTTCAGTCAACATTTCCTTAGTTTAATCTTTGTCAACATCTGTAATTATTTTCCTGGGATAAATTCCTAGACATGGAGTTGCTTGGTGAAAGAACAGTAAACTTTAAGGCTTTTTATATACACTGACTAAATGGCCTATAGAAAGATTTTTCCAAATTAGATTCCAATCAAATTCGACACCTCTTTTGAATCTTTCCAGAGTTTAGGACCTAGTTTTGCACATGGCAGGTCCTCAGTGAATACTTGCTAGTTAATTGACTGAATGTTGTTTGTGAGTTTCCACCCCTCTTTTTTCCAACAAATACCTGGTCATGTTGGTCTATGACACTTCGTAACAATTTCTGTATGGGCTGGGTCTGCAGAAGAATATATAGTTACATATATTATTTCCTGTAGATCCACACCTCTTAAAGTGTGGTCCTTGAACCCATGATCTTCACCTCGGAACTTTCTAGAAATGCAAATTCTCTGGTCCCACACCTCGACCTACTTTGTGTTTTAAAATCCTTCCAGGTGATCCTCTAAAGCTGAAGTCTGAGAATCACTGCAACAGACGATAAGAATGAACAAACACTTCTCTCATTAGCATGAAGCTGCTCTTCCTTAGAACTTCCCTCTATAATGGCATCTCCCTGGTAGGAACTGGCCAGCCTGCTGTTTGTTCATAAGAGATCGTGATCCTTCACAATCTAAATGTATGTAATGCTGTCTCATTCCATCTGGTACCTGGTTGGTCTCTGTAAGGTTCTCCTATACCTTATACTAAGGCTAACTCAGCCTGCCTGATGGTCTACTGCCTATAAGCCAACAGCTGAGATGATCACAAGAGACCCAGAATTGCCAAAACAATACTGAAGAAAAAGAATGAAGCTGGAGGAACAACCCTCTCAAACTTCAGACAATACTACAGAGCTACAGTAATCAAAACAGCATTGTATTGGCATGAAAACAGACACATGGATCAATCGAACAGAATAGAGAGCCCAGAAATAAACCCACAGACCTACGGTCAATTAATCTTTGACAAAGGAGGCAAGAATACACAATGGAATAAAGACAGTCTCTTCAGCAAATAGTATTGGGAAAACTGGACAGCTGCATGCGTATCAATGAAGTTAGAATATTCCCTCACTCCATACACAAAAAATAAACTCAAAATGGCTTAAACAAACATAAGACAAGACACTATAAACTTCTTAGAAGAAAACATAGGCAAAACATTCTCTGACATAAATCTCAGCAATGTTTTCCTAGGACAGTCTACCCAGGAATAGAAATAAAAGCAAAAATAAACAATTAGGACCTAATTAAACTTATAAGCTTTTGCACACCAAAGGAAACCATAAGCAAAACAAAACAACAATCTATGGATTGGGAGAAAATATTTGCAATTGATGAGACTGACAAGGGCTTAATTTCCAGAATGTATAAACAGCTCATACAACTTAATAATGAAAAAACAAACAACCCAATCCAAAAATGGGCAGAAGAATGACACAAGCAATTCTCCAATGAAGACAAATGGCCAATAGGCACATGAAAAAATGCTGAATATCGCTAATTATCAGAGAAATGCAAATCAAAACTACAATGAGGTATCACCTCACACCAGTCAGAATGGCCATCATTCAAAAGTCCACAAATGATAAATGCTGGAGAGGGTGTGGAGAAAAGGGAACTCTCTCACACTGTTGGTGGGAATGTAGTTTGGTGAGGCCATTATGGAAAACAGTATTTTGATTCCTCAAAAAGGCTAAAAATAGACTTACCTTATGACCCAGCAACCCCACTCCTAGGCATATAACCAGAGGGAACCTTAATTCAAAAAGATACATACACCCCAGTGTTCATAGCAGCACTATATACAATAGCCAAGACATGGAAACAACCTAAATGTCCATCAACAGATGACTGGATAAAGAAGCTGTAGTATATTTATACAATAGAATACTGCTCAGCCATAAAAAAGGAATAAAATAATGCCATTTGCAGCAACATGGATATACCTGGAGATTGTTATTCTAAGTGAAGTAAGCCAGAAAGGGTAAGAAAAATACCATCTAATGTCACTTATATGTGAAATCTTAAAAAAAAAAAAAAAGACAAATGAACTTATTTACATAACAGAAACAGACTCACAGACATAGAAAACAAACTTGTGGTTACCAGCAGGGGAAGAGGGTGGGAAGGGATAAATTGGGAGTTTAAGTTTTGTAGGTACTAACATATATAAAATAAACAAGTTCATACTGTATAGCATAGGGAACTATATTCAGTACCTTGTAGTAACTTATGGTGAAAAAGAATATTTTCACGTACGACTGAAGCATTACGTTGTACACCAGAAATTGACACAACATTGTAAACTGACTATACTTCAATAAAAAATATACATATACAAAAAAAGGATACTTGCATGTTCAACCTCATTTGCTAGATTGCTCATTAGATAGATAACCCTATCTTGGCCAGATATGAAGTACCCTGTGAGTAAGGTGGCCATCTGTTCAGGACTGGGTCCTTCCAATATAATCAGAGATCATGGGACTCTAGCAGGCCCCCCTGCCAGAGAAAAGAGCAGAAAGATCCCTGGGGCCGAACTGCACAGGTGGCTGTGAGCAGGGCAGAGGAGAAGATGGGGTGTTGCACACACCTTCCAAGGCTGAGTCATTCTTTCCTCCATAAAGGACAACCCCAGGGCATCCAGTTGTCTTTCCAAAGTGTAGGCGACAAAGTCAGGAGGTCAGTTTGGAAGGGAACAGCTGCAGTTGGCAGGAACCTTAGTGCTTGCACTCACACCTGGTTCCCCTCCTCCCTCGTGGGTCAGAAATGAGTTTCTGTACTAACAGCTCCTGACATCTGTAATCTCTGGGAACTACAGGATTTTTTGTATGTGCGTGTGTGTGCGCGCGTGCATGCAGTTGCCTAATTAGACTGCACTCTCTTAATTAAAGACAGGGGCTATGCCTCTTACCACATGCTCAGCCTTGCTTATAATGGGGATTTTTAAGTCAGACTGCCTGCAATCCAAATGCTCATGCATGCTGAAGGACCTCATCTTCAGGCTTCCCAGGGAGCACTGTGTGGTCCTGCTCACAGGACACATGCTTCTGAGAAGCTTAATTGTATAAGAGATTAAAAAACCTAATGAAAAACAATTAGTCAAAATTCTTCATTAGGGCCAGTTTCAGATACTGCTTTGTAACTGAGAAGTTTTTAAATGGTGAAATGTATCACTATTCATGTCTGACATCTCTATCCCAGGTTCACAGCAACCTATCTGATGACCAGTTCAGAGAGTCAGCAGCTCAAGGGAATGGGGTTAAATTCTAAACAAGCCGGGAAGCTCTACAGCCCCTCTGGCTGGGAGGCAGGAATTAGTCAAAATAATCCCATCTGATTTAAGCAGACCAGGTCAGTGAATAAAGCCACCATTCTAAGGAAACGGGTGCCGGCGTTAGAGCAGTACTAGCTGAAGTGAGAGTCAGAATAAAATGCGCACAGTCAGAACACGTTTGCATGACTGGAGGCCTCTGTAGCTGTGAAGAGCACAGCTTGACATGGCTGGAATGCGCTGGAATGAAGAATCCTAAGGTTTCTTGCTAACCTGACCCTAACATGAGTGGACGGTGACCAACTGTTCTGGTTTTACACTCAAAGTCTGTGTCCCTAGAAGTCCCTCAGTCCCAGAAACACTAAGGTAGGTCACTCTACCTGGCTTCTGGACGTCTTCTCTGACAGTCTCTTCCCGCAGAGTTCAGAGATGGCTGAATTCCTCGTGAGATACATTTGATGCAGTCCTGGAAAATAAGAAAGCCAAGTCAGCTATTTTGATCTGAACTTTTCTTCTCTCCATGAAGTGTGTGCTTGGTGTTTGTAGATTTTGTATGTTTTTCCTACCTCTCAGATCTACGGCAGGGAAGCAGCAGGTATGGCAGTCCTAAAGTGGGGCAGCTGCTCATGTTGGAAGTAGAATCTGCCTCAACACTGGGGGCCAGACTTCCCCGGATCCTTTGAGTTTCCTCCAGGTGTCTCCCCTCAACCTCTGATGTTCCAGCAAGAGGTGTTGGGTGAGGTGATGTGTTACAGTGGGAGTGTGTATTATATTGCTACAAGTTTCAGTGTCTCTCCCATTCAGTTACTTGGTTATCACCTCTCTCATTCCTAGGACCCTGGTCAGGCGTGTTTCTGTTTACAGGCTTATCAATGCCCTTTTGGATTTTTGACACTGTCTGGCCACAAAGTCTAAAATTCTGAGAAGCACTTAGGTTCCAGAATATTTGAAAATAGAACAGTAGAATATGTTGAGAGTATGGTTTTTGGATTCAGACTTCCTGGCTTTGAATCCCATTTTTTTCCCTTTAATATGTATGACCTTGGGCAAGTTATTCAAATTCTCTGACCTTAGTTTTCTTACTATAAAACAGGGGTAGTAATGGTATCTTTCTCATAAAGTTGTCATGAGAATAAATGAGCTAATTTATAAAATAAAGTGATTTTCAATGAAAAAATTTCTTTTCCAGTTTTACTGATATAATTGACATTAACATTGTCTAAGTTTATGGTGTTCACTGTATTGATTTGCCGCATTTACATATTGCAAAATGATTACCGCTAGTGTTAGCAAACACCGCCATCACATTGTTACTATTTCTTTTTTTGTGTTGAGAACATTTAAGATTTACTCTCTTAGCCACTCTCAAGTACGTAATACAGTATTTTTAACTATAATCATCATGCCCTGCATTAGATTCCCTCGAACTTATTCATCTTATAACTGGAAGTTTGTACCTGACAGTTTTTCTTTCATGTAATGCAAGTGTCTGACTGAAGCTTTGATTGCCAGGGATCCACTTCAAAGAGGCATCCACTTCAAAGACAGCTATCTTGAATAAACACCTTGCCTGCCACATGACTAGATAAAGAGCCAGGCTCAAGCTGCTCCCCCACCACTCAGGTTCCTTTGTTTCAGAGTTTTTTCTTTAATAGCAGTAGCTTTATTGAGATATAATTCACAAAGTTCATATCTTTATATCTTTAAAGTATACAATTCAGTAGTTTTTATATATTTACAGAGTTGTGCAAACATCACTGTTATCTATTCCAAAACAATTCTAAAATTCCAAAAAGAAATCCCATCCCTTTTACCATTTCTTCCCGTCCCCTGGCAACCACTCACTGACTTTCAGTCTCTATAGATTTGCCTATTATGGACATTTCATACAAGTGGAATCATACAGTATGTGGCCTTTTTCACTTAGCGTAATGTTTACAAGGTTCACCCATGTTGTAGCATGGGTAAGTATTTACTTTCTTTTTATTTCTGAACGTTATTCCATTGTTTGGACAGACCAATTTTTTATCCACTCATCAATTAAGGAACACTTGAACTGTTGAAAAGTAATACTTTTAAAATTACACAGCTTAAAACATCAATCCCACATAATGTATGTGTGGACTAGTAATGATCAGTAATATTTATTGTGGATCTACTATACACAAGGGGTTGTTCTAAATGCTTGTAAGTTTCAGCCCATTTAATGTTCACTACAACCCCATGAGGGGGCTGTCACTATTACCACCATTATTTTTACACAGAAATTGGGAAATAAGGAGATTAAATGACCTATCTCAAGATAAACAGTTAGTATATGATTCAAACCTAGGAAGTCCGTCTGCAAAGCCTGCATTTTATTTTTCATTAAAAGAACTATTATATAATAAAACTGACTTTTTTTGTGTGGGGGGGATATACAGTTCTATGAATTGTAATACACACCACCACAATCAGATAAAGAACTATTCCATAACCCCCACAATACTCTTTATATCCATCCTACCTCGTCCCAACTATTGGAGGAGGTCACTGAGAGGATGTGACAGCTGGTTTCAGAGATCTTGGTTGATTTTGGTAACTGACCACTTGGGCTGCTTGTTTTTTCTCTTCCTGTTCTATGTCTTAAGTTCACCAATAAACAGAAGGCCTTGAAACCCTAGGCCCCCACATTTGATCCCAATAAAAGCAGAACCTCAGAACTGCTGCCTGATTTTCCCTATTCTTGACCTCACTGTGTGGGCTGAAGTATGCTGTGTAATTTCCAGGACCTTCGAGTAAAAATCCTTTTTATTCCCCAAAAGTTTTCTATTATTGTTGAGCTCACCTTGCAATCATGATAAGGACCACAAGGGCCAGTCCAGCAACAACACTGGTTACTGATAGGTTGAGACCAGTATAAAACAGACCCCTTGATCCACATCTCCCCTTTTTCCCTACACCTCAGCCCTGGGTAACCAACACTCTCCGTTTCTATGAGTTGGCTTCTTTAGATTCCACATAAGTGACATCATACAGTAGTTGTCTTTCTCTGACTTATTTCACTTAGCATAATGTTCTTAAAATCCATTCATGTTGTCTCAAATGGCAGGATTTCCTTCTTTCTCATAAGTGAATATTTTCCTATTATGTGTATTTATACTACAACTCCTTTATCAAATCATCCCTTAAGGGACAGTTGGGCTGTTTCCATGCCTCGGCTACTGTGAATAACACTCCAGTGAGCATGACAGTGCAGATATCCCTTCAAGATATTGTTTTCATTTCCTTTATGTATACTGAGAAGTGGGATTGTTGGATCATACGGCGGTTTTATTTTTAATTCTTTGAGTAACCTCCATACTGTGTTTTATAGTGGCTGCACAAATTTTCCCACCAACAGTGCACAAGGGTTCCCTTCTCTCTACATCCTCAATACTTGTTATCTTTTGTCTTTTCCAAAATAGCTATTTTAACGGGAGTGTGGTGATAACTTATTATGGATTTGATTTGCATTTCCCTGATATTTAGTGATGTGGAGCTTCTTCTCATGTACCTGTTAGCCATTTGTATGTCTGTTTTGGAAAAATGTCTAGTCAGTTCCTCTACCCATTTTTAATCAGATTTTTTTTGCTTTTTTAGTTGTATAAGACCTTTATATATTTTAGAATATTAACTGCTTATTAGCAATATGATTTACAAACATGTTATCCCATTTCATAGGTTACCTTTTCATTCTGTTGAAAAAGAGCATTTCTTTTGCTGTGCAGAAATCTGATGTAGTTCTACTTATTAATTTTTGCTTTTGCTGCTTATGGTTTTGGTGTCATATCCAAAAAATTACTGCCAAAATCAATGACAAGAAGTTTTTCCTATGTTTTCTTGTAGGAGTTTAATGGTTTTCAAGTCTTATGTTTAAGAATTTCATCCATTTCAAGGATGGGATGATGTAGGCAAAATGAATTGTCTTTCTTCTCTTCTTGTGTAGTTATTCTCAGACTCCACCCACCCCCCTCCCCATGTTGCTGAAGTTTATTAAGCAGGCTCCAGGGCTTTTCCAAGAGCGGCTTTTGTTCATGGATAGCTTTCTAATTGTTGATCTTTGTGAGGAAACGGAGGCTGGAGTGATGTCACCTCAAAGAAATGCTTAGAGCACAGAAGGAGTGCTATATAAACACTTGCTATAACCATTATGCCCATTAATATTATGGCTGCAAGTGGAAAGTGTTTAAGAGAAATGGCTCCAAAATATACTTTTATTATTTGCTAGCTGTATGGTTTAGGCAATTTATTTTACCTTTCAGTCTCAGTTTTCTTACTGGTGAAGTCATACCCCATCAGTTTGTTATGAGAACTAAATGAGATAACTAGAGTATCCAGCAAAATGTCTGGCAGCTGGCTTGCTGATTCTTTTCTACCCATAGTAAGTTAACACAGATTTGGTGCCAAAATTATTTAGTCACATTATTCAAGTAGTTACATGTAAGGCTGGTCCCTGGATTGTCATTGCTCCTGGGTTGGGTGCAGCGTGTGCTAAACTTTATGCATGATTAAAATTGACATCCATGGTCTCTTTGTAACTTCAATGGCAAGGGCTACTGAAAAAATTTCTCTGAACCCCATAGCTCCTGAGAATATATAACTTCACTTCACAACAATGCATATTTTCATGAGTCATGGAAACAGTTATCAACTCCCAGAAGATTTTGTTAACAATCACAAGATTGCTTATTAGCTATAAATGAATGCTTTGGTCTGGCCAGAGCCAGCTCAGTACCATGCAGTATCTGGAGATGTGCCAACTAGGGCACTGCGGTCTTTCTCCAGATGGTGCCATTACAGATTGCCTTATGTCTCCATCCCTTTGATCCCCTCCTTGCATGGCATGGCCTCACACTCCCCCTGCTTTTTGCCTCTGTTACTTTGTCTGACTCACAGAAGAGCACGCACAGCCCTCCCTTCTCCCACCCCCGACACAAGACAGCTTCTACATAGCATCACATTGTCTATTTGTTCCTCCTGCTTTGATTTCTTGGAAGAACCAAGCTTTCAAGCTTGATCTGTCTTTCCTTGAGAGGACAAGAAATGAGACCCTTTCTGACCCATGTGTAGGGTTCATGCCTCTACCATATGGTTCCAAGGAAAGTCCACAGCTGTTCTGGGGCCAGGGAGCCCCATGCTAGTCACCACACAAGAAAGGTCAGCAGCATAACTCTCTTTACCTTACATGCATACTCCCATTCTTTTCACCAGCTTCCATTTTTATCAGAAGGCCAGATAAATGGATCATGGATTCTAGACAACTGTTCTAAGCCACACTTCTGAGTCTTTAATAGAGCAGGTCACGTCTGGGTGATAACACTTGCATCTTTTCATTACCTTAAACAGTTCACACTTCTGGGTATCTGATATGAATGTAAAGATGAATAAACAACACGATTGTTTCACGGGTATGAGATCATGTCTCTTTACATCACCATTTGACTGAACTTTTGTTAGCCACCCACTGTATGCCATGCTGTGCCAAGCCCTGTGAGAACAATTCACATAACACGCAACATATTGGCACGACACTTGTATTATGGTGAGAGAGAGAAATTCATCAGTGATAAGAGGACCATGAAGTAAAATCTATGACAGAGACATACTGAGGGGAGCACGCTGAGTCCTCGTTGGAGGCGAGGGAGGTGAACAAGGGGGAGATTTTGCAAAACTGACACTAAGCTGACTTAGTGTGGAGCAGTGGTTAAAAGCCAGATGGATAAAGACAAGTGGGAGAGAAACCCACAGCTCCCTTAGCCCTCTGTCCCTTCTGATTTTGTCACTGTAGACTACACATTGTCCCTGCTCTCTCTGTGCATTATGGACTCTGGAATTTTCACATAAAGAAATGGAAATCCCTGTTCCTCATAGTACAACAACAAAGTAAAATCTCTATTCCTTGGGAAACAGTGACTGTTCAGGGTAGTTTTGCTCCACTCTGTACTCAGACATGGCCTGTAATTTTAGTTTTTGATTTGTTCTCCACTAACCCCTTATGATACTGGGGCTGCAGATGGAGCAGGTTCTCCTGGATCTCTGAACTTGAGAAGACAGACCATTTCTATGATGCCCTGTACCCTCATCTTTGGGAATCTGTAATCATGGAAACAGGGCAGGCAAATTTCATGAGGAAAGGGTTTTCTGCTTGGAGAGTTCAGTCCTGTGTAAGGGGCAGGAGAAATGTCTGAGTAATCAGGGAAGAGTATGAGGATTCAGGATGCCAGAAGAATGTAGGGAAAGAGGAGGAAACTTGTAAGGGAAATAAGGTAGCTTCAAATATAAACTTGGTCTTCCTCGCAGCATTTTTGTTGCATTCTGATTACGTCCCTAGCTAAGTTGCTCTGGGCAACAGAAAACGAATTATAGCATTTCTTAAGAGATAATCAAGCCTTAGCAACAACCAACATCTGTAGTGGAATTGCAAGGACTCCCACGCAAGGATGCACATCCAAAATTACCAGCTCTTTCCTAGGGAAGGACTTTATTTTCCGGAAATAATCTGTTGTTCCTGGAAAACTAAAAGCCCTCTGCAGTCTTTTAGGCCTGACTGAGTGTATGGTTTCTATGCTGCGAAACAGGTCAGGATGGATGCTACGGGATATGCTAGCAGCTGGGGTGTGGGGTATTCCTGTCCTCTGAGGTTCAATTTCACCCAGAATTCTTTAACACTAGCTTCTTGTCAAGCCTTCACTAGCTGTTTATGATAATAACCAACCATTATCTGAGTCTAGTCTGAGAACCTCACATAACCTTACCCGGAATTTAGAGCTGGGATAGAATTACAAGTCCAGAATTAGGATTTCATACAAGGGCCAATTAGGGAAAGTTGCATCACCCCTCACAGTTCATGCTGCAGTAAAGTCCAAAGTAAAAACCACAGCCTGTTTGTGATTATTTAATATTGTTCTGGGACAGTCTACTCAAATGCAAAACAAAATGCAGTTTATTACATTATGCTGAGAAATAAAATAAAGCATACTGTAATCATTAGCAGAATATTTTGGGGGAAAACATGATTCAAAGACATTTTTTTCTTTTAGTCAAAGTCACCTCTTCCACTGGACATACTTCAAAACTTTGTAACCAATACCTATTCTAATTCTTTTAAGCAATACAGGAAGGAAACAGTAGATGAAAAAACAATTTCCCTTTTGAAGAATAATCCAATCCAAAGAATGTTGCACAGTAATGCTGCTAATAACTCTGAAATTACTTGAGATAATAAATGTAAATGTAAAATTATGATTATTCAAGAAGAAAAATAGAAATAAAATAGTTACATAGTAAGTAGTATATTTCTGTACAGAATTGTCAAAGGTGTTTCAAAAACAGAATCATAGTTATCAGTCTAAAGGGACAGTTACAGCTGACATTCAGCTTCTCCAGAACCTGTTCTGATCTGTTTTTGCTTCTGCCAGAGCCTGTTCTTGAGACTAAATAAAGATTTCATCCCCTTTTTAATTATTTGTTTATTTAAAGAAGAATCAAGAGGCTAACTGAACGTAAGAACTGAGAGTGACTGCCAAAAGAAGAGTCAGGAAATGAAATGGGAAGTACCTTGAATCATGGCATAAATATATTGACTGGGGAAACTGAAGCAGCTCTCCTAGGACAATGAACATAAAAGCCCTTATCTGTTATCGTTAGTGAAATGGTTTCCCAAACACGGGCTGATGGACCTGGGAAAGCTAACTCTCACTGGATGTTCTCTTGCTATCTTTCTTTCTCACGCATACAGAACTCTCACGGGCATAAGTACTTTCTTTCTCGGATGGTGACTTGAGAATGAGACAGCTGTGATACCTGCCAGCCCTCTGACTGCTGGGGTTGATGTGACTGATCTGGCTGCCATATCCTTTTCCTCACTCCTCACATCATGAAGAATCCTCCCGAAGTTCTGAAAGGATGTCTTTTCTAAGAAAAGAGGATTATTCTTTAATAAAAGGAAAGCAATCACAGTACTCTCCTGCAAGGCTAATTTAAGTAGAAAATGGTGATTATTATGAGGGAAAGGGGAATATTTTTAGAAGAAAATATAAAAGAATATTTTCATGATCTTGCCTTGTTATAGTTTTCTTCATGTTTCTTGTTGTTGAGGTTTGTTGAGAATCTTGCATGTGAGTTCATAATTTTCATCAGATTTGAAACATTTTCAGCCATTTTTTCTGCAAATATTTTTTCTTTATTCTCCTTTCTCTTCTCTTATCCAGGGACTCCAGTTGCACATATAGTATATTGCTTGAAATTGTTGCATAGTTCATTAATGGCCTGTTTGCTTCTTTTTGGTTTTTTTCAAATGAACCTTTTTGTTTCATTTTGGATAGTTCCTATTGTTATGTCTTCAAGTTCACTAATCTTTTTGTCCACAATGTCTAGTCTGCTATTAATTCCACCAAGTGCATTCTTTGTCTCCTGCATTATAATTGTCACCTCTAGAATTTCAATCAGGATATTTTTTATGTCTTCCATACTTATCAGGTTTCATTTTCCTCTAGTTCTTTTAACTTAAGGAATACAGTTATAAATGCCTTTTTTTTCCCAGTACTTGTCTGCTAATTAAAGCATTTACATTACATTCAGTTTCAATTTTTAATTTATCTTCTTATTGCGGGTTTTTCTGTTGTTTCTCCTTATTGCCTGGAAATTGTTTAATTCGATGGCGGACAATGTGAATTCTACCTTGAGAGGTGCTAGGCACTTTTGTATTCCTGTTGAAAATAGTTTGATCATTTTAGGCCTTGCTTTTAAATTTTGAGGTGTGACCACAACACTTATTCTATGGATAATTAATCCCCACTGCTGAGGTAAGAGCCTTCTGACTACCCAATTTCTTCTCAATTATAAGATTCTGTAGTTTGGTGGGGACAGGAGTCAGGAAAATAATGCTTTCTTAACAGACTGCTGGTACCTGAATAAAAGGATGTTTGAATGGCAGACAAGCCTTGGGAGTTAAAGATAAAGGGCCCTTGGTACTATTAATAACTGACTTAGGGATCTTCATCCTTTATCCCACAAAGAGCATTTATGTTAAAAAGCAGAAGTCTTCCTCTCTCTGGAGGAGTAGTGGTATCAGGTGTACAGCTCTCCTATATAGACCCCATGCACACACAAGAGATTTTTGCCCCCAGTGCATTGCCCTTTGGGGAACTGGAGCATGCAAGACTGATAACATATGTTCTGAGTAATTAAAAATTTGTCTCTGATCTAGAAACCTCATGTTTCCTGTCAAAATAATTAACAAATATAGATATAAAAACTTATTAACAGGCACATTCCCAGTACTGTGTGAGCACTGAATACATTTCTTCTAATCCTTTTGCATGGTTCATTTCCTAGCCTTGGATATTTTTATCACAATCATGTGCTGATTCGTATTCTGCTGTATCCCTTTGCAAATCTTGAGTTTTATCTCTGTTTATATTTCTCTCCTCTGGTATTCTGTCCTGTGAATTCTAGCTATAGGATCTCCCTGGACCCCTCAGCTCTGTTTCTTCAGCTTAGGGAAAACACAAAGCTTTGCCTGAATTAGTCCTTACTGTACCATAACATGAAAATTCTCTAAAGGCAATAAATTAGGGCATCAGAGGGCTCACCTCACTTTTTTCTTGTCTCTTAGAGATCACTGTTTTTTGTTGACTAATGTCCAATGTCATGTATTTTTGTCCAGTGTTCTGTTACAGAGGGAGCATTTGTCAACAGAGAAAATTGTAAAGAGAATCAACTGCTCATGTCAGAGGAATACAGACATTTTCTGATAACCATACAGTGATATACACTATAGCTTGAATTTTAATGAAAAAATCTGACATAAACAGTATTTAGTGCCAGAGACATACATACAACTGCCTCCTCAATATCTCTACTTAGTATAAGTGAAAAAGTAACTTGTGGGATAATATGTAGATTATCATACAAGATAAATGTGGTTTAGAAAGATGCAAATCCATACTATTATATATTAATTTTGAATATGTACACATGGAGGATGAGCATAAACATTTCTACTAGAATGATAAGCATCCAATTGAAACATGTTTATCAGTTACCTTTTGGGAATAGCATGTATTTACAGTTTTATTTCCTAAAATATTTGGTCAGTATCTAGACATCTGATTGTGGACAAAGCAGCAGCTCTCTTCAAAATGCAGCTCTGTGGTGTTTTCTGAACTTATTCCAGGAAACTCAGATTTTAATCTGTGTTTTCAACAGTGATGTAGGAATACATGTAATATTCTATATAAGTCCCTTTCTGCTTAAAGTAATTAGAGTATATTCAGGTCTCTGCAATTAAACTTGACTCATATAAAATACCATTCAAAAAAAGGAAGAAATGGAACATGAAGAATGTGTAAATTTAAATGGGTAGAGATGGGGGTAAGGTATTTTAGGTAGAGAAAACAGTAGAAAAAAAGGATCTGGAACTTCTCCATTTACATTTAAACATTCTTAATTCACTCACGTCTTAGAAGAAGGGCCAAGTTTCCCTCTGTGCACTTACACCTGGTTTCTGCCAACTAACCTCCTTTTCAATAAAATCATTAGACAATTTCAATCTTCAGATTACTTGACCTGTAAGTATAGTCATTGTTCCCAATTATAAATTCTCTTTCTTGAGCTTATAATACTATATTCTGCCGATTTTCCCCTTTTTCTCTAGCCTTCTTTTCTCAGACATCATTGCAGGCTCATATAGCAGGCCACTTAATATTGGACTTCTTAAAAGTCTGCAATAGGTCCTCCTCTCACCTCAATACAGTATCCCTAAGGAATATCACTTATGCCCATGGTCTCAACTATATTCATGTATAAATTTCAAATTTCTATCTCCTGCCATGACATCTCATGTGAGCTCCACCTTTTATATACACCCAACTACTTAGTAAATATCTCCAATTAGTAAAGGCTCATCAAACTTAACATGTTAAAAATCAAAAAAGTATTATTTGCTTTCAGTCCGGTATGCAAGTTAAGCACCAATTTTACAAATGAGGATGATACTTGGTGAAATCAAGTAACGTGACAGTTACAGGACCCAGGAATTTAATGAGGCAAGTAAGTCTTGACTTTTGTCAGCACTGATTAAATATGTCATGACTGTATAGATTAAACCCCATTCAGAACTGATCATCACCCTCTAACAGTACAATTGGTGCAATGATGAAAAAAGTTGTTGAAAGTCTAATTTCCATGAGTGGATCTGGTATGAATTATAATATTTAAACAAGTTAAGGCAATTAAAAGACATACAATCATACATCCTTAATGTGAACTTCCTTAGGATGCCCACTCTCACCACTTTTATTCAACACAGTCTTGGAAGTCCTAGACAAAGAAATTAGGCAAGAAAATAAAGTCATCCAAATTAGAAAGAAAAAAGTAAAACCATCAATGTTTGTAGATGATATTATATATAGAAAATCCTAAAGACTCCATCAAAAAACTGCTGAAACTAATAAATTCAATATAGTTGAAAAAATCAATATACAAAAATCTGTTGTTTCTATATACTAATAGAAAACTATCAGAAAGAGAAGTTACGAAAACAATTCCATCAAAAAGAATAAAATAGGTAGGAATAAATTTAGCCAAAGAGATGAAAGCTCTTCACTGAAAACTACAAGACACTGATCAAAGAAATTAAAGAAGGTACAGATATATGGAAAGATATTCCATGTTCATGAATTAAAAAAATTAATATTGTTAAAATGTCCATACTACACAAAGAAATTGACAGATTCAATGCAATCTCTAGCAAAATTCCAATGCCATTTTTCACAGAAATAGAAAAAAAATCCTAAAATTTGTATGGAATCATAAAAGATGCCTATTAGCCAAAGCCATCTTAAGAGAGAAGAACAAAGCTGAAGGCATCATGTGCCTTGATTTCAAACTATGTTACAAAGCTGTTGTAATCAAACAGTATGGTACTGATAGAAAAAGACACACTGATCAATGGAACAGAATCAAGAGCCCAGAAATAAATCCAAGCATGTATGGTGAATTAATTTATGACCATGAAGAGCCAAGAATATACAATAGGAAAGGACAGTCTCTTCAATAAATGGTGTTGAGAAAACCAGACAGCCACATGCAAAAGAATGAAACTGAACCACTATCTAACACCAAACACAAAAATTAATTCAAAACTGATTAAAGACTTGAATGTAAGATATGAAATAGTAACACTCTGGAAGAAAACAAGCAGTAAGCTCCTTGTCATAAGTCTTGGTAGTGATTTTTTTTAGTCTGACACCAAAAAAGAAAGCAATAAAAGCAAAAGTAAACAAGGCAGACCATTTTAAACTAAATTCTCCAATGAAGACATACAAATGGCCAATAGGGCACAAGAAAAAAATGCTCAGTGTTGCTAATTATCAGAGAAATGCAAATCAAAACCACAATGAGGTATCACCTCACACCAGTTGGAATGGCCATCATTCAAACGTCCATGAACAATAAATGCTGGAGAGGCTGTGGAGAAAAGCAAACCCTCCTACACTGCTGGTGGGAATGTAGTTTGGTGCAGCCTTTATTGTAAACAGTATGGAGTTCTCAAAAAGACTAAAAATAGACTTACCATATGATCCAGCAATCCCACTCCCAGACATATGTCTAAAGGGGATTCTAATTTGAAAAAATATATGCACCTCAATGTTCATAGCAGCTCTGTATACCAATAGCCAAGACGTGGAAACAACCTAAATGTCCATTGACAGACGACTGGATAAAGAAGCTGTGGTATATTCATACAATGGAATACTACTCACCCATGAAATAATAAAATAATGCCATTTGCAGTGATATGGATGGACCTACAGATCATCATTCTAAGTGAAGTAAGCCAGAAAGAGTAAGAAAAATACATATGATATCACTCATATGTGGAATATAGAAAAAGAAAAAAGAAGATACCAATGAACTCATCTACAAAACAGAAACAGACTCACAGACATAGTAAAGAAACTTATGGTTACTGGGGGAAAAGGGGTGGGAAGGGTAAACTGGGAATTCGAGATTTGCAAATATTAACTATCATATATAAAATAGATAAAAAACACTTTTTTTTTCTGTATAGCACAGGGAAGTATATTCAATATCTTATAGTAACCTATAATGAAAAAGAATATGAAAACAAATATATTTTTATCTGCATGACTGAAATATTATGCTGTACACCAGAAATTGACACATTGTAACTGACTATACTTCAATTAAAAAATGGGCAGAGGATATGTTTGGATGTTTTTCCAAAGAAGACATATAGATGGCCAACAGGTACATGAAAAGAGGCTTAACATCACTAATTATCAGGGAAATGCAAATTAAAACCACAATGAGGTATTACCTCACATCTGTTAGAATGGCTATCATTTAAAAGACAAATAAGTTTTGGCAAGGAAGCAAAAAAGGAAAGCGAATTTTGTGTACCATTGGTGGAAATGTAAACTGGTGCAGCCTCCATGGAAAACAGTAGAGAGGTTCCTCAAAAAATTAAGACAGAACTACCCTGTGATCCAGCAAATCCATTTCTGGGTATTTGTTAGATGAAAATGAAAACACTAATTAGAAAAGATATATGGACCCCTTGTTCATTGCGGCATTATTTACAATATCCAAATTAGGGAAACAACCTAAATATCCATTAATGCATGAATTGATCTGAAAAAATGTGATACACACGTATACACAATGGAATACTATTCAGCCATAAAAAAGAACGAAATCTTGGCATTTGCCACAACATGGATGTACCCTGAGGGCATTATGCTGGGTGAAATAAGTCAGGCAAGAAAGACAAATATCATATGATCTCACTTACATGTGGAATCTCAAAAACAAAACAAAACAAACCCCCAACAAACAAACAAAAACCCCTCAACAGAGAATAGGTTGGTGGTTGCCAGAAGGGTTGTTAGAAGGTAGGTGAAATGGGTGGTCAAAAGGTACAAACTTTCAGTTATAAAATAAGTAAGTCCTGGAGATGTAATATACAGCACAGTGAATATAGTTAATAATCCTGCATTGAATATTCCAAGTTCCTAAGAGAGTAGGTCTTAAAAGTTCTCATCACAAGAAAATTTGTAACTATGTGTGGTGATGAACGTTAACTTATTGTGGTGATCATTTTACAATATACATCAATATTTAATTCGTTTATACCTGAAACTAATATAATGTTATATGTATAAATATCTCAATTAAAAAGAGGAACATTTTTAGCATGGTTTAATTTGAGCAAATCATTAATTAACTAGAAGTGTTAGAGGAAAAGATGAAAGATAGGTAATAATAATAATAGGTATTATTTAGGACCCTTACATATGGGAGTGTAATAGTTTTTCTGTGTGTTGGGCTGACAACTTGCTATCATGAATAGCTGTTTAACATGCAGCAGAGTAATAGTGGAGAACTCATATGTGTTCTACACAGAGATTAGACTTTTTTGAGGAAGAGCAAAGAGAATTACAAAGAACAATCAAACAAAAGTGTATTTTCATAACATATAATAATGTTTTGTTATACTTGCTTGTTTTTTTAAAAAGAAATTAAACTAAAGTCCCTATGTGTTCACTGCTCCTATTTGCAGACTACAGAATCCACTCAGTTGAGCTGAAAGGGGTTTTTAAAGGGTAGTAAGGTAGTGCATAAAAATCTCACGGAGGGTAGAGGACCAGGCTTGATGCTACATAGCCAGGATCAATGCAGCCGAAAGACCAGACCAGCCATCATGGGTCTGTTGGAGCAGAAGCACCACTGCTGTTGCCACCCATTACTCAGTACTTATGATGCTAGAGTTTTGAAGCTAAGTTTGCCACAATGCCTCAGAAGAATCACGTGCTTTCACCGTCATGCATTTCCTCAGGCAGAACCACCATCTCACAGAGCTGACTCCCCTGTTAAAATTGTACACAAGGTCTCTGCTTGGCAGAACCTAGGCCATATGAAGAATATCAGCTGCAAGACAAACTAGAAAGGGACAGCATGAGTGTGGAGCAGACAATCAACGGTGTTTATTCACTCTAGTCCCTTTGATCACCACTACTGGTCCCTTTTTCCCTGTAACCCCTTACCCTTCCTCCCCCAGAAGTAACCAGTATACACATTTATCTGTAAACAATACACATTTTAAATTTATATACATTGTATCTTCTTTACATGGTTCTATCACTTGATTTTTCCTTTTCACATACTTGAGACCTATTCATTATCATATTTTACTCATGGGTACCCTCCATCTAAATATGTGCCATTTTTCACTAACTTTTGATGGCTAGTTTGTCTTCTTTTTTATTATAAAAACTGGTAAAATTTATATCAATATACATATATCCTTGGGCATAATTACAGAAATTACTCGAAGACAAAAATCTCTGGAGGTAAAATCACCTGGGGGGCACTTACTATAAACAGAGCTTTCCAGGCTCCTCCAGAACAGTCAAGGGTCAAGTAGGAAAGTTGGAAAACTTAAAAAAAAAAAAAAAAAAAAAAGCTGAAACAGGTTAATTACAAGGGGATTATTTTCAAAACTAAGTTTATAAGTTATGGGTGGGAAAACCTTTTCTGTCAAGGGCCAAACAGCAGTGTTTTAAGTTTTGTGGGCCATATGCTGTCTGTCTTCCTCGCCTTTTTTTTACAATGGTTTAAAAATGCAAAAAACATTTTGAACTTAATGGCTGTGCAAAAAATAGGCTGGTCATTTGCTGCCTCCTGGTTTGGTGAAGCAAGGAGTAGTAGAGTCATCTTGAGACAGGAAGGGGGCAGGGTCCAGCCATTCAAGGAATGCTATAGCAGTTAACATCAAAATGGTGAAAGATTCAACCCCCAGTAGGCCTTGAGGCTCAGGATGATGAGATTTAACTTCTAATAGATCTTGAGCTTCATTATACGTCCATTGTAGTATATTAATATGGTGAATAACATGCCCACAGTCACCATGGCAATCCCAAGGCTAGCCATAAAAGGTCAAAGAGTGGAAAATGGCCAACTTCCTGCGAATCCCAGCCCCTTCCCCTTAGACTGGTCCTTCCACTTATTAGCATATGAAGCCACCAAGCCCATAAAAACCAGCAACATTGCTCCTAGAGGCCAGGTGCCCCTCTCTCTCTCCCTCTTCAGAGACGGCTCGCATTCTGCCTATGGAATGTGTACCTACTTTTAATCCGAGCACTCAACCCCCACACCTTGTGGCCTTTCTCTTGCCTTTCAATGTATCTTTCTGAATAAATCTACCTTCACTCAACTGTGGCTCGCTCTTGAATTCTTTCCTGTGCAAAGCCAAGGACCCACACTTGGCGGGGCACGTCCCAGGGGCTCAACTGAAACCTGGGACACAGCCCTTCTCATGCCCCACATCTGTTTTCCTGCATCAATCTGGTGCCAGTAGCAGTGGAGCTTTTAGTCCCCAGATCCGAAGGGAAGAGAGAGGTTACTGGGACTTGAAAGGAGAAAGAGTATCCTCTGGAGTCAAATGCATGCCTTGAGGGGAACTGTGAGAGAGCCTGCCAATGGAGATATTCCAGGAAGAAATTAACATCTGAACCTCACTCCTCTGCCCTCCTGCTGGGGCTTGCTATTTGGCTAAACCAATCCTGAAGCCAGGGGCAATGGAGCCCTGTTATGCTGTTATGCAATCCTGCCTTCTGGGACAAAGAATAGGGTGGGTGAGGGTGGAGAGCGGGTTTGGAGGAATGAACAGAATGCATCCAGGAGGCTTCCATTCATGATTTGAGTTAGTATAGCTGGGATGGAACCTGGGAACTGCTGATTTTAACAAGAATCCAGGTGATGCTGACCAAAGCTTGAGAAACACTGTTCAAAGGTGTACAGCTAGAAGTGAAACTGCTCGATCAGAGAATATTACCCATTGAATATTACCCAGTGAATTACCCATTTTAGAGCTAAATTATTCTCCAAAGTGACAATATCAATTTAATCTACACCATCAGAATACAAAACCAGTTTTCCTTTTAATCTGACCAAATACTTGATATTGCCAAACTTTTCCATTTTTGGTAATTTAATGGGTGAAAAATGGAGTATATTTTGGTTTTGTTGTAACTAACATTTATCTCATTTTCAGTGAAAGTGAACATATTTTCATTTATTTGCCATTCTAATATCTCTCCTTTTTTGAATTTATTTTCTTTACCCATTTTCTCTATTATATTATTTGCCTTGTATTATTTTCTTAATTGGTCAGAATTTTTTACATATTCTGGATATAACCCCATGTCTAATATATACTTTGTATATATGTGAAGGAAAAGCCCAGATGGGCTAACGAGCTAAGTCACAAATCTAAGTGTGATAAGTGTTGGTTTACTGATATAAGTTCTGCCGGGCTAACTCGTAAATCTGAAGTTTAGTGTCAGTTTACTGGGCTAACAAGCTAACTCGTAAATCCAAGCTCAACAAGTGTCAGTAACGTGATCTGTTCTGAATTGATAAGCTTCAGTGTACTGATTCCTTGCTTTTTGTTGTTTGAACCTTATTGGCTAATAGCCCCATACTTGTAATTAACCCTATAAAACCTCATGCGCACGTCTTGGAGGTGCTCAGAGCTTCGGAGCAGAAGCCCCTCTGAGCCCGCCGGCGTAATAAATCTGAGTACTCCAACTCTCCGAGTGGTGCTTGTTTCTTGACTGGCCTGTCGTTTCCATAACATATACACCTTTTATACACTTTGTATACACACCTTTGTCTAATACATCTTTTCCTAGTCTATGGCTTACTTTTTTCATTCTGTTGATCTTGTCTTTTGCCATATAGAATTTGAAAATTTTATGTAATAATTTTTTGATTTATACCTTTTATGACTTGACTTTTTATGACTTCTCCTATCAAAAGTTCATTAATACGTGTTCCATTACTTTCTTATAATGTCATAGTTTTATTTACCTTACTTAGTATATCTAAAATATTTCCAAACATAATACACTAAAAGTCATATAAAATTATGCTGAATTAAACTATTAATTCAAAATTCATTTAAAGGATTTACATTTTTCTGAGGGCCAACATGAGCAAACTATTTATACAACAGATGTTTGAACATACCAATTAAGAAAATTTTGAAAGAAAATATATTCGGCTTTGGTTAAAATAAAAACTACTGTATGAAGTAAAATCAATTTATTCCAGTTAGCATTAATAATGAAAAAATATTTCTCAATGTAATATTATTGTGTAATACAAGAACAATCTAATATAAAAATGTTTAAGTTGAGTCATCTGGCTAATAAGTAACCTATTATTTCTATTAAAAATTATGGAGAAAGTGGGGCTTTTAAGAAATGGAAAAATGATATTAAGATAGTATTTTTGGAATTTTGTCAAAAGTCTGGCTTCAGCACATACATCTACCTCAAACATCCCAAATTTCTATTGAAACAAGAGAATGAGTTGAAAATAAATGTGATAATAAAAGTTCTGAAATAAAAGACAATCAGCAGTAAACCAGAACATTTCAAGGAAATCCTGGAAAATATAAAATATATGGAATCAGATTAACGAAAGAAAAGGGAAAAGATTAGGGGATGCCACAGTTTTCCCCAAACAGAGGCATAAACTCTCCTTTTCAGGGAGCATCCTTACTGCTCCAAGCTCAAAGTGAGCAAAGTGCTGGATAATTATTTAAAGACCCACTGTGTTAGTCTGTTTGGGCTGCTATAACAAAACTACTTAGACTACGTGGCTCAAACAAAAAACATTTGTTTCTCACAGTTCTGAAGGCTTCAAAGTCCAAGATCAAAGCACCAGGAGATTCACTGTCTGGTGGGGCACGCCCCCAGTCAATGGTGGAAAGAGCTCTCTGCAGTCTTTTACGAGGACACTGATCACTTTCCAAAGACCCCAGCTCCAAATACCATCCTCACATGGCATTCACATTTTAGAGGGGAAAGACAGGCAGTAACAGAAATTCAAATTCAGAAAATGGCTAAGAAGGAAATAATCAGGATAATGTGGAAGGTGGTGTGGAGGCTGCTTCAGAGAGCATGTGAGAGCCGGCCTTCCTCAAGTAACAGATGAACTTAGATCTGTAGCAGGAAAAGGAACCAGGCATGAGAAGAGCTAAGTGGAAGCACATTCTGGGCAGTGGGAGGAGAGCGAGCCAGGCAGCGCTCCTGTTTTTAAGGGAGTGTTGAAGAAACAGACCTACACAGATAAACGGTGAAGGACTTCCGTTTGTCTGCCAACTTTCCTTTTTGCCCCCTTTAGTTTTTCCCTTTGAGCAACTGCTACCCAACCCGCTCCCAATTAATGAGGGGATCGTCAGCCATGGGGTTCTTCCTCCTCATTCCTACTCAGGTGAACCTATAGCCTCAGTGATGCTTTTGCTAGGAGTTTATATCTTGAGTGGAGCACTTCAGGGGAGAAGTGTTTGATGCTATGTCATTTCAAACGTAGCTCCTTAAATAGGCTGCCGATTACTTTCTGCTTTCTGCGGCCCGCTGGCTGCCTGGCACCTTTCCTTCAAAGGCAATTTTCTAGTTTCAGTTCTATGGCTCTGAATCCTCCTAGTGAATTTTGCATCTTCTTAAGTTAACTTTTTCTTCATAACCAAATTATCCTAACTTTACAGAAGACCAATCCAGGCACCTATGGTAATCAGTCTAGTTCTTTAATCACTGAAAAAACCTGAACTAAAGATCACATGACATTTGGGGAACACTAACAGCAAAAAAGTTATTAACCAAGAAGAGCAACTAGAAAAACTGGTATCAGAGTTAGCAAAAGCACAAAGTGATGATTATAAAACATAAAATAAATATTATAATTTTGACCATTAAAAAAATACATATAACAAACAATAAGGCTACAGAGATGCAAGTGGTTGGACGTATACGTACGTTCAACTTCTCATCTTGCACAGTGGGAAGTCAACAAACCCCTTAGTATCGACAACTGAAGCCAGAGAACTATGAATATATTATTTAAACTTGTAATAGTCAACACTAGAAAATCTTAAAATCAGGTACTACCTAAACTAACTACTTCAGGGAGACATTGATTTGAAGGTGGGGAACAAGAGGATTTTAAATTTTAGACTCTTGCATGGTTTGAGTTTTTTAAACTCCACCTAGTTATTAATTTAATTAAAAACTAAACCTAGTTAAAATGTAAAAACATAATTTGTATTATGCAAATAATGCATATTGAGTTAACACCTGCCTATGTTTATTTTTAAATAAGAAATTAAATCCATTAAGGCTAGGATATCCAGAAAACTCCAAATCTCATTCTTAACTAACGACTCTTCCCCAAGGGTCCACAAGTATGAAATATGCACACAGGAGGCAAAGCAAGGCAAACCGAAGGCAAAGTAACCCTTTAGTCCTAGCTGTGGTCTTATCCCACAAACCAGTGCTCAACATCATGACACTAGTTATCTGGGCTGTGACATACTCGGCACTTTCTTCCTTAAATAACCTGAGAGTCAGTCAAGCAGGCTGTGAGGCAGGCTTGCTTTTCCCCACCTATACCAGAGTCAGAGCACACACTCCGATGGTAAAGAAGTCCAATCCCGAGTTCACTTGCCAACACCAGAAAATTTGAAGCCCTAGAGTCAAAAGCCCAAGAGAAAAATAACTCCCCTCCCACCAAACTGAGGAGTGGAAGCTTACCTCGGGAGAGCGAGCCGCCTGTGCGTCCTCCATTTTGGAGCAGCTCTCAGCCCTTCCAGCTTCAAGTCGTATGGAAGCAAACAGCAGGGAGAGAGGCAAGAAAGATCCCACCCACGCGTGCTGACCCTTACCCAATGGCTTGCAGCCTGGCTATACATAGAAATCACCTGGGAAACTTTAAGCAAAGGCCTGTGCTATAGCCCAGAAGTTGATTTAATTGTTCTCAGGTGCCTCGGAGATAGGCGCTTTAAAATTTCTCTATGTGGGATATGGATTAACAATTCTGAAACTGCGTTTTTCTGTATACTCGAGTCAAAAAATAAGTAAATGGATGGTGGATGGTGGCTGACAGTTTTCTCAGTCAGAGAGGAAAGTTCCAGATAAGCAAGAAAGGAAGGCTAGAATGAACCTTGTGGTGCTGGAGTTGGGGACATCAGTATGAATGCACGTTTAGCTACATATACACACACACACACACACACACACACACACACACACACACACACACACACAGAGTGAATAGTACAGAATACAGATACGTGTTTATATATAGACTAATACACAAATACATATTACTTAGCTCGGTTCACTGAAAGCAGTGACACTCCAATAGCAGCAAGCATTCCCAGTTCCTAGATCTTGGTTGTTAATGATCGTTCCCCCAATAAAAGTAACCAAGTCTCTTTGGAGAAATGGCTGGTTCTGGGGCCAGAGCAGGGAAAATACAAAATAAGCCTGGAGTATCTTGTACTACCACAAAGTAAGGCAGTGCTCAAAAAAAAAAAAAAAGGATGGGGTCAAAGGGACACAGGAAGCAATCTGAACGGACTCCCAATGACTAAAGCTGGAAGTATTTGAGAAACAAAATAAATAACATAGTATTTGATTATAACCCAAAGTATGAAATTAATACACATGAGTTCATACTGATATAATTAAATAACTGAATTGATAAGTGAGAAGAAAGAGACAAATCTTTTGTACAGAATAATTCCAGGTAATTTATGTAGATACTATCTTGTCCAGGAAGTGGAGCTTCATTCTTCCCTCACCTTCCTGAGGGTAGGCTCAATTTTGTGACTTGTTGTTAAAGAATAAAGTAAGGGAAGGGAAGATAGTAACTATTTAAGTGGAGGAACCTGGAAAACACTAACCAAGTGATGAGGGTTAACACTGCCAATGATGTCACGTGGCTAGCTCGGACCCTCTGATGTGATGAGAAGGGCATTTGATCTCTGGTACAATTTTCATAAACCCATAATTACAGTCTAATTATGAGAAAAGTATCAGACATACCCAAATTGAAGGACGTTCTATAAAATACCTACTAGTACTCTTTAAAGCTTTCAAAAAAGTAAGAAAGGAGACTGAGAAACTTATAGACCAGAGGAAATCAGGAGACATAATATCTCAATGCAGTGCAGTACCCTGGGTTGGATCCTGGAAGAGAAAAGGGAAAAACTGGTGAAATCTGAATAAAGTCTGGATTATAGTTAATAGTAATTTACCAATGTTAGTTTCCTAATTTTGACAAATGTACCACAATAATGGAAGATGATAATGTGAGAGGAAACTAAAACTGGGTCGGGGTATAGGAGAAATCTGCACCATCTCTGGTACTTTTCTGCGAATTTAAAATAATTCCAAATTGAATTTTACTTAAATAACAACAACAAAAACGACAACAAAATTAAGCGGATAAAAACTGGCCAAAAAAATGCCCATGCCCAGAAGAAGCAGGGATGTGCACAATGATCTTAAGAAAGTTCTGATGTGGGAAAAGCAGATTCCCGAGCTAGCCATGTGACGTCACAGGCAGTGTTAACCTTCATCACTTGGTTAGCGTTTTCCAGGTTCCTCCACTTAAATAGTTACTATTCCCTTCCCTTACTTTATTCTTTGGAAACAAGTCACAAAATCGAGCCTGCCCTCAGGCAAGTGAGGGAAGAATCAAGCTTCACTTCCCCACATGATTCTAGTAGCAACCACATTTGAGAATCCCTGTTTCAACCCCTTTGAAAGCTTTGTCACTAGAACAGGTGACCAAATTGGAGTCTTTGATTTTGACCAAATATTCCACTTCCTGTTGAAATGGAAAGAGGAGGCGGCTTGGGGAAGTGAATATAAGGTCTTTGAACTACTTACTCCACAGGCCAGCGAGCTAGATTAGGGTTGTAGAGGAACACTGTGGATTGCGGACATTTAATTTTTCTTATTTTTCTCTGACAGGCTCTTCAGGCATATTTAGGAAAACACAGGAGGAGAACTAAGGATGAAATCAGCACTGGCTTGTAACGGGAAATGGTATTGATAGTAAGGGGGGATCTGTTTCAGCAATTTAACCAGGTTCCAGAGAAACTGAAGGAGCATGCTATGCGTGTTCAGTGGTTAATGTTTCCTTGCCATGGCACATAGAAAGCACTAAACACATACATACTGAATAAATGGCTTAATGTCTTCCAGCGGCCAGTACAAGAGATTAGAAAAGAAAATTCCTGAACTTGAATCACAAGACATTACTTATGAGAGAAATTGGCAGCATGCACTTAAAAAACTTGAAAAGATGTACAGTCTGGCATGTTAGAAATGCGTAATAACGCCCCATTTGTACTACTTCCACCAATCTTTGTAATTTATGTACTGTGTTATGGGGGAAAGAAGAAATGATCCTAAAATGAGGAAAATCTACTTTTTGTTTTTCAAGGATTTACTTAATTTCACTTCCTGAGGTTCAGAGGTATTTTCAGAAAACACAACTTCCCTCTTTACGTATCAGTGAAAAATACACTTTCTTAGAGCTCAAGAATTCTTGCTATCCCTGGGAAATGTGGTAGGACACTGAAAAACTTCATTCCAAATGCCAAACCCATCTTGGCAGATGATCTCATGGCTTATGTTTTCTGGGGGAGAAACAAGATGAAAATATGGCAGAGAGAGGAAAAAAGAAAGAGGAGGGAGGGTGATTAGGAATGAGTGGTGAGCTGTGATGCAGGAAGAACCAGACAGTTCAATAGGAGAATTAAGAGTCAGCCTTGTATCAGGGAAATTAGTCCTGGCCTAAGAGGAGGTCTGGAAAGGACAGGGGGCAAGGAAAATGTCTTGAGAAGATCTGGTCCAGGACCTCTCCAAGGAAAATAGTTTATAAAAGTTTAACAAGGGAAAAGATATCTGGGATTTGTCATTCCCCGGGGGCCTTTCATTTTGTGTTTTGAACTGAGAAAAAGAAGATTGCGGCAAGATAGGTTCACCACAAATAGAAGTGCTCACAGGGTGCCCACTCCCCAGATCCCCAAATTGAGCACATCAAGCACACAGGGCAAATGTGGGAAGCTGGAGGGATGGAAAATGTAGCCCACAATGAAAGGCGGGAACAAGGGGTGTATTTATCAACCTCAAAATAAGCATTGTAGAAGTTGTCTTCCCAGATCCTGACCATAATGGAAAAATCTTTCATTATCAGAAATAATATCTACTAAGTGGTTCCTTTTTTTCACTATTGGCAAATTTTTTTTAACATACAAAAAGCTGTGCATCATTAATGTATACAATTTGACAAGTCGGGAGATAAGTATACATCCATGAAACCATCACCACAATCTATGCCATAAACGTATCCATAACCTCCAAAGTTTCCTTCTCCTCTCTTTCATTACTTTGTAAGAAGAACACGTAACATGAGACTTACCTTCTTAACAAAATTTTAAAATAATGAGTCGTTCTTTAAAGGTTAGGAACTTGAATTAAATGGGGGGGGGCTGAGGGCTAAATGATTCTGCCAACTGTCTGTTAACACTGGTGAAATCTGAATAACAATACGAGAGTCTACAGGATATGAGTCAGTGTCTTTCAAACCAGGGCAGACTGAAAGAAGGTAATTTCTTTCCTAAATTAAACTAAAAACTCAATTCCTTGGTTCAAAGTATCCTATCTCCCTTTTTTTTAGGGCAATATAGTATGCTTAAAAAATTCAAGGAAAGATTATTCAATCACAATGGAGCTTAAATACTAGGCTTTATCATTACTTGCTGAATATCCATCATGTCCCACGCATTGAAGAGGCACTCGGGACACCAGGACAAACAAGAAAGAACATCATCTTGCTTTCCTAGCTTGTAGTTATCGCCCAGTTAGCAACAGGATCTTTGAGAACCGCATAGATTTAGCTCTCATTTCAGAGTCTGCAGAAAGCATAGCTCCAAATTTCTGCAGTGCACGTCTGGGCTTCTGACCTAATGGTACACAAGGATAGACAAGTGTTACACTTGGAGAGACAGTTTGAGTTGTAAAAAGATGAAATATATGCCTCTATCCATCTCCATTAAGAACAGAGACATGTTGGAATAGTGCAAGTGGTAAGAACGATTCCACTAAACTTGACCAGTCTCTGACATTTTAGAGTGAGTATATCACCTTTGGAGATCACTGATGTTTTAAATAAAGCTGTGAGAGCTTGTGAAATTATTTATCCTTTGAGCCTCAGTTTCCTAGTCTGTAAAATTGGGATAATACCTACTTTACAGAGTAGTCATGTGATATCAATATCAATCTAGTGCTGGGTACACAGCTGATCCTCAAAATGGTTGATTTCCCCCCACTTCTCATTTTTCACAATTTAAATGGCTGATTGATGAAGTGGCAATTATTCCGTATGTGGAAATATTCATTACTGAGGTACTGGAATGAGTAACAATTGATAGAGACGATACAGAGACAAGCCACTCATCAGAAAGGACTAGAACACGTCTGGATTGCTTTCCAACTCTGAGAGTCTTTAAAAGCCTTGGTTGGATGTTGCTGTGGAACTGTGGTTTCTTCTGCCTTAATAAGCAAGTATGGACACCCAATCTACTTTAGAGGTTCAGCTGGGCCTAGGTTGTTTTCTTAAGCATCTGATGTGGGAAGCACATTCCAGATTATGGCATTTAATCCTTCCAACACCCTGGTGGGAAAGGGATTTTAAGATACAACAAAAAAGACTCAGCAAGATAAAAATTCAATGTAAACTGAGCATAATAATATTTAATGTAACAATTCAATATAAACTTAATGAGTAAGTGAGAGTTTGAACTCAAGACTTTCCACTAATTCAAATCCACATCCTTCCCTCTCTTCAGTACTCAGGGTAAGATGTGGTTAGAATGGAGCTCGATTTATTTGGCAGAAGAGGCCATAGGTAACGGGTACGTTGGCCCCTGGTCACTAAACTCTGCATGTGCTCTGCTAACTTCACGTCAGCAAGGGCCACCTGTGCTTCTCACTGTTGCGGAGGCCACTTGGACAGCATTTTACCCACTGGGTTCTGGGAGCACAGGTGTGAGGACTAGAGTAAAAGCAAAAAATTGAATGATTTTTAACTCCCAAAGCATGGGGCTCAGGGCTCTCAAGCCCTGAACTGAAGACACAGTGGAAATAATGAGAAGCAGCTGCATTGTTTTCCATCATTTTTAGGTTTTAGAAGGGTGCGGGGCAAAGGAGGTCATTGTAAGTGATGTATTTTATAAGTTCCTGGCATATTAGAAGAAAACCTTTTAATATTTGTCATGTCATAGTTGAATATGAAATGTAATTGCATTTAAATTTTCTCATCAAGCCTGGAAAAAACAATTTTGCCCAGAGGTATCCATCTGGAAGTTTAGCAAACCAGGCACCAGATACATTTCATAACAGACTGGAGAGATACCCAAGAAAACTAGGGTGTGCTGGCAGAAGTGCTAATTTTCATTAGGTCAACTGTGGATGGTAAGAATTCCTCCATGAGGCTTTGAGCCCATTTATCCAAAGGAATCTCCAAATAAAGTTCTCTTTTCCTAAGTGACCAACAAAGGCTGACAGAGTTGAAAACAGAGGAAACTCGCTCTCTTTTCAAAGGTCTGCTGGGCTCTGGTTGTTAAACCCACAACATCTAGCAGAATATTTAGACACTATTTTGCATACTGAACTCAAACTTGCATTAAATATTTGCAGCATGGAAGGCAGTAGATGTGGAAGATAAAACCCCAAACAAAATATTCTTTACTGCCCCCGTGTAAGAAGTAAATGAACCTTCCTCCAGTATTTGCTGTGATCTGTGTGCTGTTGGGATCTTGTGCAGTTACTATGGAAATGTCAGGTCTGAAAAAAAAAGCTATGATTTCCATTAGTACTGCAAAAATGACCCCACTTAGCACAGTGAATTGATTGAACCCTGCCCTGAAATTTGGTTGAAGGCTTAAAGGCCTCCAGTCTCTCTCACTGTTCTTATTAAAAGCAGTGGGCTCAAATAGCTTGTGTTAGAGAGTAGTAAAGAAATGCAATGGTTTAGTTAAAAACTAGACCATATATTTAAGGCCGCACATATCTTTAGAATTATAATGTCAAATGATGTTTCATTTCTATTGGAAGTTTAGGAATGTGAAATGGTTAACCAGGCTCAACTGGTAGTATGCCATTTATTTTATTTCTCAGTGAGAAATGATCATTTGTTATCCACTGCAAATTTATTCTGAGGTTTCAAGGTAAGCAGAGAAAAAAATGTTTAATTTTTCACGTTTGAATTGGCTAGGAAATCACAGAAGAAAAGAGATGAGTTGTTACCAGATTTGATATTTCCATCATTTGAAATATGTCTAAACTCGTTACTGTTCTAACTGCACTTTTCATCAAAGGAATTGACATGTAAATTATACACCACAGTGATCTGAATATTAGAGAGGTGAGATCCACTCTTCCCTATTTGCTGATGGGTGGTGAGCTGTCAGGGAGACAGAGAACCCTGCCAGGGAATGAGGAGGGCAGTATTTCCTTTCGAGTTGTATTTTCTTCCAAACCTGGGCTACCCAATTACTTTCCAACGTCTCCACAGCACCACCCCCCCCCAATTTAAAGATGTGATCCTTTGTGCCTATTATTTCATCACAAGCTCCTTGCCCTCAGCCACCCAACACATACTTATTCAAATTCTACCTCCTATAAGCCCCAGATCAGAGTTCTCTGTAATGCTGCCTCAGCTGGTCCAGTCAGCATCATTAAAATTTCTACAAATGAAACTTTTTCCCAAACCACTAAGCCACTTGTACTCTATGCCAGTCATTGCATTTTCCCCAGTGAATCCAAGAGCCTCTCTTAGTTTTCAGCCTTACCAACATCTCTGCATCATTTGGCATCACTCACCAGACCTCTCTGCCCATGTCTACCATGACTCTATCCTCTCTTGGTTGCCCCTTACCTTTCTTAATGCCCTTTCTCTGGTCCCCTGCTGCCTTCCTTTCCTTTACACAACATTTGTTCATTCATTCATTAGACAAATTCATTAAAATTTATGAGTTGCTTATCAAGTATGAGGCTCAGTATTGAGAATCTGCAGATACAAAGATGAATAAGATTAGACTCCCTCCATCAAGAAGTTTACAATACAGCCTAAAGGAGAAGAAAGGTCAGCAAATCAGCTGTTGTATTGTAATGATTCCTTTCCAGCTACATGTAATGTCCACTGCTTGTGAGAGCAGAGACGAAGAGTTTTTAAAATCCAGGTCAGAAAAGGAATTAAAGGCTTCCTGCAGAAGGCAACCCTTCCTACAGAAGCTAAGTCTTGATGAAGGTGTAAAACTTACTCAGATGAAGGAAGAAAGTGAGTTTTTCAGGCAGAATAGCATGCGACAAGGCATAGACATGTGGCATAGCATGTTCGGGGAAATAAGGAGCTTGTGGGTTGGGAGACAGTGTTGTATAGTAGGGAAAATGATAGTCCCTGGAATTGGATGTGGGATTGGATCTTGGTCATATGACCATGGACAGATTGCTTAACCTCTGACTCAGTTTTGTCATTTATAAAATAAGAATAATATCTACCTTGTGGTGTTCTGGGGTGAGGTTTCATGATAAATAACATTAGGCACTTGTATGAAACCTGGCAACATAGTAGACACCCAGTAAATTTTTAACTATGGTTATTACGGTAATAATGATACAGTGGTTAATTTTATGTGTCAGCGTGGCTGGGCCACAGCACTCAGATATTTAGTCAAAAATTATACTGGATGTTTTCTGAGAAGGTGTTTTTTGGATGAGATTAACATTTAAATTAATGGATTTGAGTAAATAGATTATTCTCCATAATGCAGGTGGGCCTCACCTAATCAGTTGAAGGACTTAAGAGAACAAAGACTGACCTTTCCTGAGCAAAAAGGAATTCTGCTTTTGGACTTGAACTACAACTCCTCCCTGAGTCTTGAGCCTGCTGGCCTACCCCATCAGATTTTTAGACTCATCAAACCCTCCACAATTGTGTGAGCTAATTCCTTAAGATAAATTCCTCTCTCCTTATATACACACAGACACACAGTTAATTCTATTTTCCTGTAGAACTCTAATATAGATGGCTTACCTGAACCAATATCCAACTGCCTACTTGAAATCCTCACTTGGCTAATCAGCATTTCTAGTCTAGTATGTCCTAAACTGAGTTTCAGATTTACCCTCCCCCACCCCTCGCACCAAACCCTACTCTTCCTGCAATCTTTCCCCTCCCAGTAAATAACATCTCCATTCTTACAGTTGTTTGGGTCCCAAACCTTGATGTCATTCTGGACTCGTCTTTGTCTCATACTACACATTCAATGCACAGGCAAGTCCTGTTAGCTCTATGTTCAAAACACATTCAGAATTCAACCACTTTTCACCACTATCCCCATGATCCAAACCACCTGGATTATTGAAATACCTTTCAAAATTGTCTTTCTTCACCTCATTCTCAGAAACCAGAGAGATCCTACCATTCTCTGCTCAAAATCCTGCAGGGTCTCTCTGAGAGTAAAAACCTGAAGTCCTTACCTGGCCCTCAAGGCCCTACTCAGTCTAACCCCTTCCCTCTGCCTCATCTCCCACTATTCTCCTCTTGCTCATTGTTCTTGGCTGCTCTGTCCTCCATGTTGTTCCTCCAATTCACCACATCACAAAGGTCTGAGAGTACTTGCTATTCTCTCTGCCTGGAGTGCCTGCCCCCAGATTTCTGTGTAGCTCGCCCCTTCTCTCCTAAAGATCTCAGCTGAAGACAGTGATGACATCTCTGAAAATCCTGTCTAAAATTACAACTTCCTTCTCCCCATACCCTCTCCACACACAATTCCTGTCCTCCTTCTTTGCTTTATTTTTCTCCTTCACACACTTATCACCATCTAACCTACTAGATTTAAATTATTACCTTCTTTACTCTCTCTCTCTCCCTACTAGAATTAGGCTGCATGAGAGCAGAGAGGTTTAGTGTGTTTCATTCAGTGCTGCAATCCCCAGTGCCTAGAACAGAACCTGCATAACAGGAGCTCAATAAATATCTGTCAAATGGTCAAATGATCAAGATGATGATAATGAGGAGGAGGAGGAGGAGGAAGAATACCTAAAACAGAGGTAGGGTCCTGATGTGTTATCTATGATATGGGAACATGTCCATCTCTCAAATCTCCCAGCCTCAGAAATCTAATACCTCAATGTTGGGCCAACTTCCCCTTCCATTTCCACCAAGAATACTTACTTAAAATGCGGATCGGTGGGTCTTACTTCTGAGATTTTGATTCAACAAGCTTGGGGTAGGCTGTAAATCTTTATTTAAAAAAATGACATTGATGCAGGTGCTCCTTGGACCATACCTCAAGAAACAATGACTAGGACTGAGTTCCAAATTGTGTAAGCCATGTCTGGCTCACAGATGTATTTCATTTGGTCCAGAAAGTATTGGCTCACAAAATGCTTAAGAAAAGTGCATTATTTATCGACATCTAAAAATGAAAATATTTCCTATATCATCATTATTCCCAGATTTCTGTAATGACTTGATGACCTGGCAACACTGGTCCTGTCTTCCTAGATAGCAAAAACTGGCTGAAGCTGGGTGGCAGCTGCAGATTTCTTCTAAAAGACGTATCTAACTGCCCACTCCAGGTTACCACAGATACCACCTCCTCATTATGTCTGAAACACTGCACTCATCTACATTACTCACAAACCCCAGGAAGCATTTGAATGTAAGGCCACTTCCCTAACTGAGACAAGCCCAGGATGGGAGTGGCGTCAGGTTGGCATAACTCTATACACAACCTGAAACTCAAAAAGTCTTTCGGCCACTGCCTGAATCTGGGATGCCCAGAACAGGAAACACAAAGACCACAGCTGTGAGGATCACGAAGAAAATTGCCTTTTTCTTGTTTTGCTGATTCTGTTCTACAGGAAACATAAACCACTGAGTAATTTCTATATCAAACTTTTAATACATTAATCATTTTACTGGTAAGGAGCAATCAATTTTACATGAAGATGTAAAAGATGTACCTAAAGATATACATAAAGTTTTTCATAATTCTTCCATAAGACATGAGTGATCAGTTCGTGGCTCCTCAGAAGAATTCTGCTCATCTCACCAGAAGAAAGACAGACACACACTGAGAATCACACTCCAGAAGGAATATTCTGATTGGACCAGGCACCTGCTCTGACATATCAGACTTCTCTCCTAGGAGGAAGCCTCTTATGGTCAGCCTGGCAGTACAGTTTTGGTTGTGATCTGGCTGTGCCACTCAAATATAAACCAACCCAGTCCTAAGTAAACTTTTTCCAGTTGTCTCAAGAGTGGATTAGAAGAAAACAGGCAACCACACTTTGGAGAGCCCAATCTAAACATAACCCCCACTCTGAGAGTCCCAGCCTCTGAAAGAATGGCAGTCTTATGACAGCAGGAGCCACAGCTGTGACACTGAAGGACCATTATTGGCAGAACTAGTGGCTCGCCAGTCAGGCTGGCAGGCAGTTTGGTGAAATGTGACCTTGATATTGACAGTAAACAGACGTAACAGGCTCTCAAGGGGCACATGGAGACTTTGGGATCGTACTAAAGTAAGGGAGGCTACTCCAGCTTCTAGTGACTGTAATTGGTGTAGCCTTAGTCAAAGATATTTTCCGTTGTTATTGTTATCCAGGGCCTTCACAATCTCCCCCAGCTTCTAAGGCCTAGGAAGCAGTGGCTACATTGATAGTGGCACCAGCATTAAATGAGTTCAAATATTTTTATCCTATTCAAAGGTAAAAACGCTGAAGATCCTTTTTCCTGTAGTTTTACAGGAGTTTTAAAAAGCTATCGGTCCATGCAAAACCCACTGTATTAAGATGGTTATTTCCTTTTTTCACCCTCTAAGTGTCTGTCCTAGGATTCCCTAAGACTGCTAAATGCATTAGATGAGCATTCAGTCAGATGCTATCCTTGAGCTGGCAGCCCCACCCCGCTCAATCAATTTGAGGATGGGCACCATTTTTATATTCTTATTGGTCACAAAAAGGACTCTACAAGAGTGTAGACCAATGAGGAGAAAGACTCTCCTCCCCTGGAAAAACATCCGAGGACAAATGACTCATTTCCAGTTTTCACACAGAATGCAGCATGTTGGGAAGAGAGCAGGTCTGAGGCCTGAAGAACTCGGGTCAGGACTAAACCTCTGCCACTTCCCGGGGGACAGCCTTGAGTACTTTATCTGCTCCCTGGAGCCTTAGTTTTGTCATCTGTAAAATGAAGATAATAATTCATTCTCCATAGGGTTTGGGCTCAGATGAAATATAACACGTGTAAAGGATCTAGTCCACTGCCCGGCTCACCAAGGCTCCACGAAGCGTCACTGATTTGGTTATTGTGACTGTTTGGCCACAGTGGATGTCACAGGGAATCAAAGAGCCATAGAACTGAAAGGGACCTTAAGTTTTCTAATCCTACTTTCTTTGTGCCTTTAAGAGGCACAAAGCATTTCAGATAAGGTATTATCCAGCCTTTGCTTCAAATTGTCATTTCCACTCATTGACATTAATATTCCCTAACGTTGTTTGCATACTGACTATGTGTTAATCTCTGGTGTTGAACGCTCACTCCAGTACTATCTCCCTGCTTTCCAACTGAGGACTTGGAGGCGCAGGCAAGTTCCATCACCTGCCCAAGGTCAGACCGCTGGCCTGGATCCCTGATGCTTTCCCCACCATTCTATGTTGTCTCCATGTTCAGACTTCCAAGGTCAGTCCTGCTGCCCACACAATCCCTTTTTTAATCCTTCTAAATAAAAACCAGGCAAATGGAACACACATACCTCCCAGGCATATAAAACCCCTGCTGATACCAGAGTCTCAAAAAGTAAACACACCTGATTCATTAGCCTTCTCTTTTTTGACCTCTTTTCACCCTAGCTGTAGCTCACCAAATTCAGAAGCTAAAACCATTTTAAATGCCCTTGGCTTTTCTGTGATGATGGGCAATAGGACACCCTTTCTGAAATCTTTGCCTGAGAGATTCTGGTCTAAGGTTCCACTTCATGATTTTACATGTTGGGGTTGCTACATGACTATGTTTGACTGGGTTATTCCAACGTGCTCTAGTGGTGACATCGTTACGGGTGTAGCTGTGAAAAGGTGAACAGGGAATTTAAGGGACAAGGTGAACCTGACAGAGCACTTAAGGGTGGAGTCTGGCTAGAGGGACACTAGGGGTCAGATCAGTCTGAAAGGAGGTGGCAACATTTGTTTCAGGGTCTGTTGCTGGTGCATAGAGTCTGGATAGGGGAGGGTAGGAACCTCCTCTGTCTTCAGCTTCAGGGGTAGTGGTCTGGCTCTTTGGTGGGAAGAGTGTCTGACTTAAAACAGCAATATGTACTCTATAAATATTTATGGGATCAAGGAACAGGAGCAGCTGAGGAAGGAAGAGAAATGTGAAGACAAGGAGAATGGTCTTACCAGCAGTGACAGCAAAAAAGGGATACTTTTCGGGTGACAAGCAGAGAAGTAGGTGACTTTTCAGGTCAGGCAGCCAGTCATACATAAGTGAGAGTTTTACTACAAAAATAGGACACAAAACTCCATAGTAAGTTGTGGATGGATAAATGAATGGATCCATCCACTAGAAGTCTGTAGGGTTTATAACTTGGGGTGGAGATGATGGATGGTTTTATTTCCTTCTTTTTGTTTATCATTGTTTTATTATTTCATTGTCTTATTCAGGTTTGTTAAAGTTTACCTAAACATTATGCTTGGGTGTGTCACAGCTTGCAATTAACTCTGACAAAGCCTCTGTCCTTTTGTCTCATGTGGGACTGACTGAAATCTGCAAGTCAGCTGAGCCTTAATGAAGAGAATTTTTCTTAACTTACCCAAGGTTTGTTTGACTCTCTCTGCTTACCCACACCAGCCAGCGGTTGACAGATGAGCCTTTCTTCATGACTCTTTCTGTCAGTTCTTCCTAGCCCTTGTTCGAGTGCTTTCCTCAGCTTCCCCAGACATCAGTTAAGAGAGGGATGTTTACATTATCTTTTTGAATGGACAATGCCCTATTTTCTTTTCTTATGTACAATCTCATGTATAATAAAATCTTATTAAATATTGGTAGCTACTACAGAGACTTACAACAGTAGCATAAGAGAAGCTGTTTTCTCAGTCCAAACGATTGTAGAATCCTATTGGCTTTGCAGGTGAAATGTATCTCTGACATTGACTTTGGTATTTTCCTTCTTGTCTTGCCTCCCTGTTTTTAGCCTTAGAGATGGTGTCACCTGGGGCTTGATGCCAACCTCTGGGTGCTCAGCAGGATAAGAGGCCTGGGAAAATATTGTTGGACATAAAAGAATGTTTAAAGTTTATTATTTGTGAATGTGCTGTTGTGTACAGAACAATTACACTACACCTTACTGACTTCCTTTTTTGCTTGGAATATGCCTCGGCTCTGATTTGCCTGATGGTTATCTACATGTAGCCTCTCTCTCCCTCTCTCTCTCTCTCATTCCTGCTCTTGTTGCTCTCATAGATAAAATAGCTGAAGAAAATAGAGGTGAAGAATGGGAACAGGGAGGAAGGTGTTGAGATTTTTCAGTATAACTACTGTAATTTGAGGAACAGATATCGGGGAAGATCCCCTTACTTTCTGATGAATTTAAAAATTCAGGCTTATGTATAAACAGTTTGGAACCCATGTAATTTCTACTTTTAAAGGATAAAATCCTGGTGTGGTAACCAGCCCCATTTTTTAAATTGAAGTATACAGTTAATTTACAATGTTGTATCAATTTCTGGTGTACAGCAGACAGATTCAGTCATATGTATATATACATATATTCCTTTTCATATTCTTTTTCATTACAGGTTACTATAAGATATTGAATAAAGTTCCCTGTGCTGTACAGTAGAAACTTGTTGTTTATCTATTTTATATATAGTAGTTAGTATCTGCAGATCTTGAACTCCCAATTTATCTCTTCCCACCCTCTTTCCCCTGAATAACTTGTTGTTTTCTATGTCTGTGAGTCTGTTTCTGTTTGGTAAATAAGTTCATTTGTGTCATTTTTTTAGATTCGATATATAAGTGATATCATACGGTATTTTTCTTTCTTTTTCTGGCTTACTTCACTTAGTATGACATTCTCCAGGTCCATCCATGTTGCTGTAAATGGCATTATTTTATTCTTTTTATGGGTAGGCAGCCACATTTTATAGTGAACTCTCTGAAATCTAGGTCTAGGGGTGACCAGAGTCCAAGGGATGGAACAGTAGGCTTGGCTGTTTGCTTCCTCCTGGTTTTCCCTTTCTACCCCATCTTTCTTCCGCAAGGTACTCTTGTCTTCATCAGGACCTATCCCCTGGAAGGAACGGATATCAGGCATTTATACCTTAATGTAAATGGAAGTTTCTGTGTTAGCCTTTGTGAGCATTTTAATCTTCATCTCTCATTTTGTGTCAAAAGATAATACTCTGAGAATTTAGTAAAAGGTAAGAGGTACAAATCAAGTCTGATAAAGGTTGATTAACTCATCCAAGACACTGTGTCCATTAAAGTGACATCCATCAAAGGTACCAAGGGAGCAGTGGGTAGGTTCTGTTCAGGTGGATAAGTGAGAAAGGCAAAGATATAACATACTTTCAAGGTTTTTTTTTATATTAAACAATTACATATTAAGAAGAGGATGCATGTTTATTAACTCATGTTTCCTGATCACAAGCCAACTGTAAGAGCTGGAATAAAAGGAACGTAAACATTACGTACAAACTAGAGTTTTTGTTTCTTTTGTTTTGTATTATTTTTACTACTTCAAAGCAATAAACTACACCAAGTTGAATTTTTTTTATACCTAGAAGAAGACTATTATTATATATGTCTCTGTATCTGTGTATCTGTTTTGTCAGGGATAATAATAATTAATGTGTTTTCTTTTTCCTCCTCACCTGCTAAAGAAATTTTGATATTTGCCCATTCCATCTCTCTCTCTCATTAATCTCTAATGAAAATACTCTTTGAGTGTTCAGTTTCTGGGCCTTTGTAATGCAGAAAGGAACTGCACCAGATACAGTCAGTTTCACCCTCAAGAGATATAATTTCAAGAAAAATGAGGGAGGCTAAAGAAAGGAAAAGCGAGGAAGACTGGGAAAGAAGGGGAGACTAGAGATGGTTTGACAAAAAGGTTTGGAAGCATGGAATTGGGAAAGAGAACTTTAAGAAGTAAATTGGGGTTATATATTGATATCCTTTGAGAAAATGGAATAAAAATTTTGATTAGTTTTGATTACTAAAGTGTTTTCCTTTGAATAAAAAATAGTAATAAGAGAACCATGATAAATCCTTCTAAATATAATCAGAGTTCACAAATGCATGAATATGTATTCTTTATTTCATTTCTGAGATGATTATCTAATCTGTGGTTATTGATTTTAAGATGCATCCTCATTTCATAGACCTACATTTAAGAAAGAGGAAAACACTTTTAATCATTATTTTAACAAGTCACCAATTACAAGATACGTCTGTTTCAAAGATATTAAAATGTGAATAAAATGTGTATCAATAAAAGAGTATAGAAAATAACAGAATAAATACACCAAAATATTGAGTACTTATCAGTAGATTTTGGAATTGTAAGCTATTTTTGTTTTCTTCATGCTTTTATGTGTTTTGAAAGTGTCTCACTCTGATCACGAGTTTCTTTTCTAATTAGAATCAAAAACATGGTTCAGATGTAGTTTTGCCAGAAATTCACAGGGAATGAAGCCTTTTGCTTCTGGGAAGTTCTGATCTCATTGGCAAAAATCTACAACTGCTACCACCATCAGATAATTCTGTTCTGAAGTCCAGCAAAAGAGTCTTTGAAATTATTGTAACAATTTGTTCTCTGGATTTCCCAGGACCTAGTGAGTGTCCCTGCCAACAAAACAAACATAACCTTAGTTAGCATAAATTATTTGTACATCTATAAATGCAGACATACCCTTTACAAAATGTAATAGTGGGTGAATTTCTAAATAGTGCAGTGCACAATTTCTTTTCAATGGCCAGTAAAACGTTAAAGTCTATCGATGTTCGTTAGGTCTCTTTGCTTCTCATGCTTGCTTAGCTCATCTGATGGCCAGTGGGTTCAAGGTTTGAAGTATCTGCCATGTAACCTTAGGGCTTAACTCTTCCAAATGACTGTATTCAGGGGGTTAAAGTGTCATCTCCCACCTTCCCGTAGTGAAGAGTTCAATGGAAGAGAGAAGCTTAATCAGGAAAAAGCTTTCATATTTCCTGTGGCAGAGTTTTCAGCTTGAGCCAAGCTCAGTATGCCTAAGAATACAAATGATTTTGAGTGAGAAGGGTAGCTTGGGAGGAAGAAGGACAATGATTTCATTTCTGAAAAACTTTCCCCCAAAGCATCATCACCTTTTAATGATTTTTTAAGATAACCATCAAAAAAAGCTCTAAAAGTAATAAAACACTGGTGGTCAGACAGTGAGACATGCAGTCAAAGGGTGGTGGCTGTTTATGTGCTTGCTCCCAACCCAAAGTGCTTTCACTCCCAGCACCATCAGGACCTCGTTTGCTTAGAGTCTGGGCACGTCTGGAGGGCCTGGAGGGCCAATCCCCAGGGTGCAGAATGGGAAAGACTCATTCAACTGGATGAGGGAGTTGGGTTCACAAATTCAAGCCAAGGAAAATAGGTTGGAGTCAGAGGGCAGAGGTAACTCTAAGTCCAGTGGAGTGTCTGCCTCTCAGTATGTCCTCTGGATCATCTCTTGCAGAGTCATGGATTGTTTCTGGAAGATTACTTCAACAGAAAGGAAGTTTAAAGAAAAAAGAAAACAATTCTAATAAAACCTCAGGAAGACCAGGAGAGAAGGGAGTGCCGTGGAGCAGAGGGTGTGCAAGTGGGGATAAAGGAACCTTCTTGCCTTGAGGAGGCCTCTGGCACATGGAACAATCTGGCTTACATGCAGACTGGAGACAGAAGCCTGGGAGATGAACCGTGGGGCCCCAGCCACACAAGATACTCTGCTAAAGAAGAGATGGTTGACCACAGTAGCTTGAACAGGAGCAGAGGGAAGACAGAACTTAAATTGCAGCCCAGAGTTGAGGCTAATGAGCATGTGATGTGTTCTGTAAGGAAGTATGCAGAGGCAGTCTGAAGTGGGGCAGGCTGGTGTTGCAAAAATACCAGTGAGGGCAGAACCGCAGACACACTGTTCTGCTATTCTTTCAGTAGCACTGTTATGACTTACAGAATCTGGGTTACATACTTAAACCACTGTTCTAAACCGGGCACAGAGTGACTCCTGATTTTGCATTTGGTCACTGAGGCTAGAAACTGAATCTGTCCAGGGATCATGGCCCTGAGGCGGTGTTCGATGTCAGAGATAAGACTTATTGCTGGGCGCTGCCCCTCTTCTAACACAGGAGGCTGGAGGACTTCAGGACTCTAAACTTGGCAACCTTCACATAATTTAGAGCACCCCAGATTTCCATGGGTTCTCCAGGTTTCAGAAGGAATCCTTTCCCCAAACCAGTATTCTTATTTCCCATCAGGTGGAACTTGGGAATCCATTTATTTTTTCAGAAGTATCCATCCAAGTATTTCCTGGGAATCACCAAAGAACAATTAAATATTCTGGTTTTGGGTTTTTTTCTTTCTTTTTTTTTTTTTTTGGTCACCTGAGAAGAAAACTACAATGCAGAAAAAAAAAAAGCTTAGAGCTGAATAGAGACACCACTCTTCCTAAACTTGTTGGAAATGTCCTTCTAGAAGGTTCTTTACTTGACATTGTAACCAGCTTCCAGAACTAAGCCTACCCCCTCTCAGAAATACGCCTTTGAGCAGAAGTTCCCACTATTCTGGCTTCCCAACTTGCAGCCCAAGAGTGGAAAGTGTCGCTTCCTCCTCCAGGCTAAAACCTTCCCCATTTTCTCTCTTCAGGTGATTTGAGAGAGGAGACATAGGTTTTCTTTAGAGGAATGCCATGCTCTTGTTTATAGGATTTGGCCTGGCTCCCAAGTCATGGGATAGAGCGAGTACAATATCTGGACAACAAGACTTGTCCCAGTTGGAAGTATGCTACTTGGGGCTTTTAGAAGACTAGCAGAGAGTGGGTGCTGGCAAATCCCATCCATTCTGTTTAATGATCCAGCCACCAGCATGAGGTAAAGACATGCCAGACCTCATCTTTCCTGCCATCAACCAGTCTCAGCTTCTAATTTCTTGTAGGTCATCCTTAGACATCACACACACACACACACACACACACACACACACACACACCCTTCATAGGAACAAAACAATACTTTTTTGTGGATAGAGATATCTAGACTAAAACAAAAAAAATCTTAATCTGTAAAGGCACAATCAGACATCTCATCTGTGTTACTAACTGTGTGTTGGGAGCAGTGTTCTCTAAGAGAAATGGGTGAGTACTTGTGCTACAGCTGCATTAATAAAAGCACCAGCTCAGATGGCCGTTCCCAAAGACAAATTCTGGTCTTTACTACAGAATAAAAAAGTCTGCACTCAGATGAACAGTTCCTAGCTTTGATAATTTAAATTTTCATCCTCCACTGGCACCTTCCTTACAGAAATACATTAGTAAATACAATCAAATAAGACCTTGAGAAGCTGCCTAGTTTCAAACACTTTTAAGGCACATTTGAATGATTTTGGTTAAGGATAGTCTACTAAGATAAATATTTGGATAAAAGTGGTATTCTGGCCTGATTCATTTCCAGAATATTTTGAGTTAGGATCTATGAAAAGGAAGAGAATAAGCACTTGGATTTCATTCTGGAATAACTTTCTTACAAGCCAGCACAACTCTGTGAACTAATAAATACCTCTACCGCCTTTACTTTTACATTTAGAAAAGGACTTTCTTCTTGTCTTTTAAATGGTCCTTCGGAAAAATAGTTTAAATCCTCCTGAGGTTTTGTTTTTTGTTTTTTTTTTTTTTTTTTTTCAATTCTAAGCCTAACCTTTTGAGTCACTACTTGCTGGCTTCTCTTTGGGATCATGTTTTTCTGTTTGATTGTTACAGTTCCAACCTAGTAAAAGGTTCACCCAGGATGAACATAGTCAAAGCAATGGAAATGGCTACCTACGTGGAGTTCTCCAGTGCAGTGCTCATCAGGGGAAAAAGGGAACTTCTGAGGTTATGCCACCTGGACCCCTTATGGCCTTGGAGATAAATAAAGTCTTTGCATTTTATTTTTATTCACTCTCCTAGATTTCACTCTACTTTCATTTTGTTCCTCCAGATGTTTTGTTCCTCTGATTTTTTGCCTAGCACCTAGATAACGATCTATTTCCTAGACAATGATGCAGCTGCCTAATTTTATTGTATTAAATAAACATTTATAAAATGTTTTGCTCACTTCCTTTTCTTACATTAGTTTTCTCTCCCCTCTCCTTTATCTAGTAAAGACTGAAAGGAGATAAGGGAGCTAGCCATATGGATAAAAATCTGGTGAGAAAACTTTGCGGAAGAGGAAACAGCAAGTTCAAATCCTTGAAGAGGAGTGTGGCATGGCTGGCACAGACTGAGCAAGAACAAGAGGGTAGAAAAGATGAAGGAGAAATCAACTAGGCTTTATCAGCCATGAAGAGGGTTTGGTTTTCACTGAGTGAGATGGAAAGCCCCTGGAGGATGCTGATCAGGTTTAACCTTCAGTTTTAAGAGGCTCACCCACACTAGCAGATATGTTGAGAATATAGTATGACCGACCAAGATAGAAAGGTACAAAGGTGAGAGCCAACTGAAATAATCTAGGAAAGGGACAATAGTGACTTGGACCAAGTTAGTAGCAGTTAAAGAGATAAAAGAGTTGTTCAGATTCTGGATATATTTTGAAAGTAGAGCCCACAGGATTTGATAACCAACTTGATGTGTGATGATGAGAGAAAAAGAGATAAAGGATGAATCAAAGATTTTGGCATAAGAAACTGGAATAAAGGAGTTACCACTAACTGAAATGGGAATGGCTGGGACTGTGGGATAAGAACAAGATTAGGAGCTCAGTTTCTTTGGATATATTCTCATTGGGAGTCCTAATAAATACCCAGATGCAGATGTCAAGTAGGCAGGTGAATTTATGGATTGGGAATTCAGGGGAGCATTTCAGATTGCATATACAAATCTAAGAATTCTCACTATATAGGCAGTAGTTAAAGATGGGAGAGTGAATGAAATTTCTAAAAGAGTAAGAGGATAAGACCAAGAGATAAAAGGGAAAGGAGGTCCATGGATAGCAGCCTAATCTACTCAAGTGTTTTCATCTTAGGTCCCATTACTCTAAATGTCTCACTGGCATAGCAGTCTGTCCTCCCTTTCCGGGAAAATGCCCAGAGAATAAACATCCTATTGAGGGCCTTTTTTCTGTTCCTTCCATAGAGTGCACACATTCATTGGCAGTGATCCAAGAACAAATGTGTGTTTGTCTGTGAATCTGTGTGTTTGTATATTTTTTTCTCCTGATTTTGAAATATGTTGAGTGCACCAGAGTGATGGGAAGTGTAATCTATCGAAGGAGGAAAACATATCAAGAATTGTTAGAAGAAATAAGTTAATTGATAAATCTAGAGAAAACTGATGACACAGGAAGAAGAATTTTGCTGAACGTGTATTTCTTGCTACCACAAGAGTGAGGTGAGCAAGAACGCTATTACAGCCTGACCAGATGGGAGAAACGCTTGGCTGACTGCACAAGTGCCATCCCTGGTTGCCTTGGTTACAGGCAATTTATAACACATGCAAATGAGGTAAATGGTAATTAGCAATGGAGCAACAGGTGACCTAGCTAGCACTACCTTGGGGGAAGGCCATGTGGCAGGAATAGGATGAGGACGGGAGACAAGGAACTTAGGTGAATAACAAGGGCAACATTAGGGCTGCCTGTTCAGGAACCTCTCAGTGTGGTGGAACTTTTTGTATCTTCCACTAACTTTGTTCAGCCTCCATGTAGATAACCTACATCATTGCCACCCTGGTCCTGTCTACTGTCCTTCTAGTGCTGAACAGAAGGGCACCCTAGGGAGAACAAAGTGGGTGGGTGAACAAAATCATTTAAAGAAATCTTTGTTCTCACAAAAGGGAAGAGGACGTTCTGAAATGCATCTGAGCATTTTAGCATTAATTTCCTTGGAAATCTCTGCGGGAATATACCCTCAGATATTAGCTATGCATTATTCCAAGATAAAGTGAAATGGAAAATAAATCATTAATAGAATCTATGAACATGGTTCTGATTGCTCAAACCTTCATAATAAATCCAAATCTCACAAGTAACATAGGCAACATTTAAGGCATGAGATTGTTACTGCCATTATAGGGATCTGGTAGTTTGATCTGAAACAACTCAGAATTTCTCTGGAAGTCTAGGTGTGAAATTAACTCCCTCCTCCCCAACTGGTGGGTTGGCCTAATTGGGTTAATGACGTCTCAGGAAGAAGCCAGCCCTCTTCTTGTGAGGGTTGTGGCACAGCCTCATAATTTGGAGCTATCAGAAGCCACAATGAGTAACAGTATTACAACTGGGGCTCCTTCTTGAAGCATTTAGAACCAATTTGATTTTGATTCTGCTCCCTGGCACAAAGATACTTTGGAGGTGCTGATTTGGCCATTTCAATATTGGCTTTACAGGAATCCTACAATGTTTTGAGGGTTGGATTGAGGAAATAAAGGTAGCCAGGAAACAAAGGAACTTATTTCTGTTTCTAATGTTGATCCTCTGCCACCTGGATAGAGCGTACATGAGTGGGAAATGGTGCACAGTGTAGATTTCAGCCAGCAAATTTGGGAAGTCAATTATTTTGCTCCATGTGGTTTCATCAGGGAAAGAAGAAGAAGGTTAGGACCATCGGAGGAATGCCAGATACAAAACATGCTTCCGCAAGCGAGAGCACATTGGTCATGTTGTTTGAGCAAAGGCAGAGAGAAGCTCCAGCCATGAGCACAAGCAGATGGAATATCAATTTTTATTCTTGGCAAAATAATAAAGTCAACACTTCAAAGCTTTAAAAGCTTTTCAAATTATTCAATATTCACCCAAACATCAATTCTTCCTGTTAATGTTTATGCCGATAGGAAGAAGTACCTTGTGGCTAAATGAAGCCCATAGATAGGCAATTACCATAGTGTATTAGGAATGCTCTGTGTAAGGGAATACTTTAAATAACTAGTGTCTCTTTGCATTGAGATATCTTTTCCCCCTGTACAATCTGAACAAGAACATCAACAACCTACTTTCTCAGAAATAGCATTAATAACAGTTTAAAAAGGAAATTTTTACGTATAGATGCTAACTGCTTTGAGAAGACTCATTCTTAAAGCAAACAAAAACATTTGGAAATCAAAAGCAGAATCTTCTTTTCTTTAAATAAGATGGAAGGAAGCAGAGAGTATTTAAAGCTTGACTTTGTTGAGTATATGCCTTCAAAGAGAAAATGCTGAAGGACGACATTTCTTCGTCAGGATGTTTTTTTTTTTTAATAGAGATGGTACGCATTTGTGTAATCCACACATTCTGTTTATGCAGCAAGCATTGACTGTTTATTATTCTCTTTATTAAAGATGTGCGCCATCCACTTTGTAACATGTGTGACCCAGCCCCTGCCTCTTGGATGTGCCCGAGAGAACTTAGCAGTTAGCTTTCTGACTAAACTCAAGGAGATAAACTTTTACAAGCTTATCCCATGTGGAAATTACTGTAGTTAACTAGAAATTAGAAATTACCATAGATGCTTGTTATTTAGATCTTTTTTAGGTCTGGATGTAGGTCTTGTTATTTAGCATGTAAATAAACATATCACTATATCACAAATTTGGTTTTTTAGATGTTTTGTATTTGACTATAATTGGTTTCCTTTGTGATTTTACATATTTTATGCATTTAAGGACCTTATTCTGAGAAAGTAGTCATAGTAGTCTCACCAGAGTGCCAAAGGAGCCATGGCACAAGGAAAGTTTAAGGACTTTTTTGCAGTTCTTGTTTGTCTGAAAAAGTTTTTCTCTTGCTTTTGTTTTTGGGAAAAAAATTTTTTTTTGTCAGATATTAAACTCCAGGTTGGCTATTATTTTATTTCAGTATATTGAATGTATCTATCCATGGTATTTTGGCTTTCATAATCGCTACTGAGATGTCCCTTCTAATCTAACTGTCACTACTTTGAAGATATTCTCCTTTTTTAAAACTACTCTTAAGGTTTCTTTCTTTCATTTTTCATTTTCAGTGAATTAGGTTTAAATGTGTTTATTTTTTTATTTGGTTGGCTTCTTGAAGCTATGGCTTAATGTTTTTCAATAGTTTTGGAAAAATTCTCTGAAAATTCTCTTCAAATTTTGCCTCTGCTCTGTTATCTTATTTCTTTCAGGGACCTTTTCACTCTGCCGTATGTCTTTCAGTCTTTCTTTTGTATCTTACATCTTTTTGTCTACTCTTGTGTTATTTGGTTATTTTCTCTGGTCTGTCTCCCATTTGTCTGATTATTTCTTCAGCTGTGACCAATTGGCTATTATCATTGTCCATTGAATTCTTAATTTGGGTTTATAGTTCTAGAATTTCTGTTTGGCTTATTTTCAAATCTGTTAGGTTGCAATTTCAGAGCCCTTGAGTTACAGCTTTTTTTTTTAAACTCTTCTACTTTCTCTTTTCCAAATCATGTTTCCTTTCCTGCATTCATTAGAACCACATGTAGATTAAAAGGCACAATTAAACTTTGCTTTTAAAAATAAGTTTAAAATCATTGAGTTCTACATAGACTAGAACTTGGGCACTGGAACTTCTCTCTGGGCCTCAGTTTCCCTCTCTGTAACATGAGGGGACTGGGAAAGATCAGTAGCTTCCAGAAATTGTCGGATTTTACAAGTCAGTAAAATTTCCAAAAATAATTTGGTATGCATTAAAGGGTTGTCAATTCTTTTTATGTTTCTAAACAAGGGTATTAGCAAAATAAGCCACCATTACTTCTGAGAATGGGCATTTAACACAAACAAATTTTGAAATAATGATCAATTCTTCCAAAAGAAAGTCAGCTTGCAACTTCCATGCTCTCCTTATTCTTCTCATTTTTCTGCAGACCAATCCTGGAAAGAATGAGTCCTCAGACGCAAGTTTTGGAACCAGATGAATTAAGAATATGAAGTTCATTCCAGAATTTACATTATCTGATTTCTAAAAGAAAGTACTAATTATGTAGAATTTTTAATGAACACAATCAGAGATTCATTAGAGAGATAAGATGGTTTAACTTTGTTGAGCAAAGTTTCACAGCAGAGTCAAGACTTTCACTGGAACTGTTCTATTTCAGCCTAAGAATTGTCCTGGGGAGGTTTAAAAATTCCCAAAGCTCAGGGTAGTGCCATTCTGATTCTGATTGAACTAGTCTGGGGTGGAGCCCTGACAGGGACAGTTTTTTACAGTGCCCAGGTGACTCAAATGAATAGCCAGGATTGAGAACCGCTGTGCAAACCTTACGGGCTTTGAAATTAGAAAGTTTGAAATTTAGAGCGAACCCTATTGCTTATTTAGTATATGTATGATTAGGCCACTCAAGATGGTGGTTCTCTTGCTCTCTGTACATCCCCTGGTCAACCAGTCCCTGCTTCACCTACACCCTACTCATATGACTATCCAATCCTCTTAATTATAGGGCATAATCAGTAACTACATGCTTGCCCCCTGCTCTAGCCGCTGGTTTCCGTGGTAAATGATGAGCCAACCTGACATCATTTCCCGCTATAAATGGTAGCCTTCTCCCTGGAGTCGGGAAGACTGTTGTCCTGTCTGCCATACATGGCAGGGTCTCGCTCCAGGACCTTTTGCTTCTTGTAAGATTTCCTATCCAATAAATCTTGGCTGTCTCTTTCTCTGGATTCTTTCTTCAGTTTTGTGGCTAGGCAGTTATAAGGCCTGTAGACCTGTGGAGTGCAGCCCAACACTATGTAACCTTTGCAAGTTGTTTAAACTTTCTGGCCGTCAGTTTCCTCATCTGCAAGGTGGGGATTATAAAGCCTGTTTCACTGGATCAAATCAGATAATACATGAATATTCCTTTGTAAACTATAGAATACTGTATAATAAATCATGTGATAATGTTATCATCTTTCATTGCTGTAATGAAGGCAGAGAGACCAAAGACAGCCTAGTGCGTGTGGAAGTGATAGAACAAAGACAAGCTTGACTGTAATGGGGAACAGTGAAAAACAAAGATTTATTGGGTCTTCAGTGTTTGGCATAAGTTTCAAATTAAAGCAAAAGTTCTGTATTACTCATCAGAGTATTGGAAATATTCCCATATGAGAGGTACTTTTTTTAATTGGGTGCCTACTGCATTGATGCTAGGTGCTTTACCTGTATTATTTATAATCTTCAGAATGGCCCTACAGAATCTTAGTATCATCATTTGACAAATGAGGACACACCTCAGGAAGCAAAATCACGTTATCTAAAGGTTACCTAGTGCATAAAGAGCAGAACCAAGATTTGAACTCAGGTCTTTCTAGCTCTGACTCCTGTGCTCTTTGCATATGTAAGAACACCAGGGTGGTATTTCAGTTCTGGGTTGGTCAACAATCACTTTAACATCTTATTTTGTAAACTAAGTTGTCAGCTCTTAGAAGAGGAAAATATGTTTTAAGCCAAATCATGTAAGCTAGGTAAAAATATCACTTGCAGATAGACCCAGCCCTGGTATTTCTGAAGCTCAAGTTCATAGGATGAAACTGATCTCGGAGAGTCCTCCATCCCTTCCCTCATCAAATAATCCTCCCATTGGGAGAATTTTCTCCATCTCACTCTTGTGAGTTTCACTAGCAAATAAAACAAAATAAGAGACTGGCAGCAGTTCAAATATTCCCCTTCCAGGGGTACCTGCATTTCAACAGGGAATTCATCAAGCTTGAAACACATTCAGGACTCAAACAAATGAATCGCCTATTATGGAAGGTTAGAAACTATGGTCAGCAGCTGGGGAAAATATTTTAGGACAAAGCACTTTAATTGAGAGCCTCTGGAATCATAGCCCTGAAATGTACATGAAAACACACAGTTTATTTTTACTAATAGTGGTTTATTAGAAGGAAAAAGAAAAGAAAGATGAGAAACATTTCAGTATTGGGTAGTGAGACATGGAAGCAAGGGTATCATCCTCACAACTTAAGATACAAGAGCAGCCACAGGAGTCTGAAGCCAGTGGGTCTAGACACGACTCAAATAGTTTTTGATGCTCTGAAGTTAACTCTTCAATCTCTGCTAGTCTCCATGGGCTGCTTTTTCCTGTTTGGCTCCTAGCCACCTCCTTCTAGATTCTCTCTTCTCTACTAGTGACCTTCTCTTGGTAAGATTTCCTACTTGTGCTACTTTGGCCTCTGCTTACTCTCACTGTAAGTCCCATTCAAAATCTCCAAAACATGATGAGACTAATTTGAACTGCTACCATCTGGTATGAAATGCCCCCACTGGGCAGAGGTCTCAAGGTAGACCGCTTCAGAGGGCACAGACCATAGACAACTGTCTGTAGCTCAGATGTTAACTCCTGGTCAAAATGGCTATAATCAGGATAGCTGGAACCCATCATACAAAGTGGGGTGACTTTTTGTTAAAGAACCACCGAAAAGGGGACTAGAAGAATGATAGGCATTCAGTATGAACTGTTAAATACACGCTCCATGTAGACTCAAACATATTCCATATACTTCATATCTGATTACTGTTCAGATGTCCTACTGAGCAGGGCTGGGATTAGGGGAAGGCAAGAGAAATAAGGTGCAGAATTTTAAGAGGCACTCAATTTCAGGGTCCTGTAAGGACAGAATCAGTGCCTAAGAGTGAATGCCTCCTTAGGTTTTGTATCCTAGGCACTTCATTTGCCTTACCCTAGTCCTGGCCCTGCTGTAGAGAGGCAATTTCCTTTGCTTTGACTTCCTTTTACTGTCTATCACTTAAGTTTTAATGGCTGTCTACTACTAACACTGGTATTCCAACTATTAAAATCCATAGAAGTTCTAAAAGCCTGTCTATATGGTTGTATTTTCTTTGTAGAGGTAGCATTTAGCAAGTCTTTCTAAAGGAATTCTAAAGGAAAAAAAAAGATCAACCAGGTTTCATTTCACTTTCATAAGGGTTAATTAACAGTTTAAAAACTTTATCATCAATTTGGTTCCTTTTGGTATTGAAAGAAACATAACAAACAGCCCATGTAGTTATTTTCTGAGCTGAGCTCCAGTGAACTGCACACATTTTAATTCTCTTTCAGAGGTGAAGAATGAAATATCTTGTGATAGAGGGTCAACTATTTTTCACAGAACAGAAAAAAAAAAGGATAACTTTTTCCCTTAATGAATTGCTTAAAATTTGAATCATGTGGTGTGCAACTAGAATTATTTGCATCAGGCTATAAGCTGTTGCCAGTATTGGTCATATTCCTACAGAGATGAGTCATTCTATAATATCTTAAGTGGCACATCTCAAACATATTGGACTTGAAAGTAAACCAAAGGGCAATTAAAGAGCAAGCACTAAGGGTAAATGGCAATTTTTCTTCCCTAGTAAATTAAATGTGGATCATAAAAGCTTTCTTTGGTTAAATAAATAATAAGACCTATAGTGAGTGCACCAACCAGATCCTTGTTTAGGAAATCATTCCTCCAGCTGGCAAGAGTGTTAGCTGAAGGCTCATGACCATGTCCCTATTTGGGGAACTGCCCTCAGTCTACTGATAACTGCTTTACCCAAGGTTTTGCCCCTTTCCAAGGGAGCAGCCTGCAGTCAATAACTGGCTGGTGCAGGGATACAAAAGCCTGAAACTTTTACCTGTTACAGACATCTCTAAAGAACCATCCCAGCTTCAGAACATCCTGTAGGATCTATGAGGGTATTGCAATTGCATCATAGTTCTGCTTCTCGCTCTGCCCAATTCTTTTTACCCTGTATCCTCAGAGGTGTTGTTCCTGAAAACATCCCTCAAAAACTCTCTCACATATGCAAACCTCAGAATTGCAGTATTTATCTCCTGATCTGTGAGAACTGGAATCAGAAGCTATCCTAAGAAGCAGACTCTAAAATGAGATTTTGGAGCTGGATAACCCCCTAGTCGGGCAGCAGTGAGAACCTGATCACTGGTGGTAGGTGGAGGACGAGTAGTGCCTGACATGCTATAGGAAAGGAATTGCTAATAATTAATTGGTGCAGAACTGGGATGTGATACTAGTAGAAGAAAATGCACTGAGAGATATATCTCAGATGTATAAGAGATATGGGTATACTGTCTTTAGAATATGGCTGTAAACTTTTTATACTGCTCCCATTAATAGGTAGGAACTATGTCCTCTATCCGTGAATTTGAGCTTTTGACTGTTTTGAGCAATAGGTTATGGTGGAAGTGATCCTATGTGATTTATGAAAATGTCATAAAAGGCCTTGCAGTTTTTTTTCTAGATTTGTTTACTCTTTTTCAAACAACAGATTTTTATTTATATATTTTTCATTTTAATCATTTATAGTGTATATGGCTCAGTGACAGCATTATTTTTGAAACTTCGTACCACCATGTAAAAATTCAACTGCCCTTAGGTTCCCATGCTATGAGGGAGCCTGTCACCTGGAGAGGTCCTGGAAGAGCCTAGCTGTTGAACTGTCCTAGCCCAGGTGCCCAATATATGGTGGAAGAAGCCTCCAGATTAGGATTTCTCAAACTTAGCATTATTTGCATTTGAAGCCAGATAATTAATTCTTCATTTCGGGGGACTGCCCTGTACACTGCAGGATGTTTAGCAGCATTGTTGACCTCTACCTACCACTGCCAGCAGTACTCCCTTTCCCCTAGTTGTGACAAACAAATATGTTTCTGACATTGCTGTATTCCAGGGGACAAAATCACTCCCAGTTAGGAACCATGCCCTCAGATAAATTCAGCTCTCAGCCCTTTGTATAACAAGGTATTTGAGCCTTCCTAGGATGTCTCCCAGAACCATGAAGCCGAGAAAAGCAGTATCTCCCTATTGTGCCATGTCTAAATTCCTGTCCTGCAGAATCAGTAAATATACAAAAATTGTTGCTGTTTTACACCAGTAATTTTGGGAGTATTTTAAGCAGTATTAGATAATCAGAACAAGGGAAAAAGAGTAATTATGATGACTATGGAATTGAATGACTATAGCTGGAGGCAATCAATACATTGGAAAAGATAATGAAAACTGAAGATGTTTAATCACTAAATTAAAAAAGTGAATGTGAAAGCCAGAGGTTCTTGTTGGCAACATATAAAGAGATTTTTATCTCCAGAAAGCTGAAAATTAGGTCCCAAATCTTAATTATAAAAGTAGCAGGACTATAGAAGAGACTGAGTTCTCAACTTTGGCACATTTTCTATGCCAATGGCAGGGCTATATTTGGAGAAGAGAGACCCTGGGACATGGCACAGAGAAATTTGGGGTGATTATCTAAAAAATCTTGAATCCCTTGATTTTCCTTAACGTAGTAGGCCTGAAAAAGTGGCCCAAACCTCTCTTAAAGTTCAGTTCTCTCCACTTGCTGAAGTCCCTTGCCTTGCTTTCACTTCCATCCTTCGCCACCAGGTGAATAACTAGCACTGAGTCACCATTCAGTCCAGCTATGAAAGTGCTGGGACTGATGAGAGAGGAAAGGGGCTATATTCTGAGGATGTGGAGTTGCAGGCCCGAGTCAACATGTGTCAGCAAGAATTGGGAGAGAGTGTATAGTACTTAATCCTGAACTTGCTGGATCAAGCAGGGAAGAACATATGGGAGAGCTTATATAGAAGCACTTTTGAGTAATACAGCATTTAGCACCCTGGAAAATATATTGAGAGATGATGTTAATGCTGTCTTTGAGGACGGCTCTTAGAAGCTTTGAGGGAGATAAATTCATAGCAACAAATAAAGAAGATATTAAAAAGCTAAGTTAATTGGACATGCTTGAGTAGATACATCATATAATTCAGGAAAACCCACCAGCCCACTATATTCTGTGGGAAGGCCCAGAAGACACTCTATTTATTGATGTCATAAGGAACACACCAGTAAAAGGGGAACAGCATTGACAAAACTCTTAGTTATGATCTTCCTCTGTAGGCCAAGGTTGATAGTAGGAGATGTTGTGTAGAACTGGGTCTCTTGACAGCAATAAAGTAGACAGGAGAGTGATTTCTGAGAATGATTAGTACATTCCTGGCTTCTATTAAATATCAGAAGTAGAGAGTTACTGTAAGTGTTAAATTAGATAAAGTATATCACATTACTTCTTAAACTATAAATGCTATTCATATAAATGTCCAGGATTGTTATTAGTAAGTTGTAAGACTAAGCCATAGTAACTCTGTATCTCAGTCAAATAGCACAGTGCCTGGAATGCAGAAGGGGCTTAATAAAGGTTTGTTGATTAAATGATTGTGAAAATTAACCATTCATATGCCCAAAATTCTCAGAAACGTGAGTGACGTGAAAGAGTCAAAATATCTATTTTTAATATCAAAATTGCCTTGACAACAATCAACCACATACTTATCATAAATTGTAGAGGAAACTCAATTTAATAAAAAATTAACATGTGATTTTTAATCTCTACCCTTGAAGACAAGCTCTATAGTTAGAGATTATAGTTGGAAAAACTAGACTCACAGCAAAAACAGTAAGAGAACAAAAGGGAACAAGACAAGAGAGCATATTAAGTGTACTGTAGATCAGAGACTTTAAAGATCAGTGCAGGTTGAAATGGCCATGAACAGCAAGGGGAAAACAAATAATTAATTATAAGGGAACCCCCATAAGGCTTTCAGCTGATTTCTCTATCCAAACACTGCTGGCTAGAAGGGAGTGGCAAGATATATTCAAAGTCCTGAATGAGAAAACTCTGTAACCTAGGATACTCTACCCAGCAAGTCTATCCTTTAGAATAGAAGGAGAGATAAAGAATTTCACAGACAAGCAAAACCAAAAAGAATTCAGCAATACTAAACCTATCCTAAAAGAAATACTGAAAGGTCTACTCTAACTAGAAAAGAAGCAAGAAGCTACAGAAAAGAGAAAACCATAATTGGAAATGCAATAATTACAATAAGCTGCAAGATAATAAACATGAAAATGTAAAAGAAGACATCAAAATCATAAAAGGTGGGAGAGGGGAACATAAAAGATGGGAGAGGGGAAGAATGTAGATGTTCTTTGCGTTCTTTCTTGGATGTGTTTGAGCTTATATGACTACAAGTCTAAAGCAAACAGATATAGGAATGGGTTAACATACTTGAAAAACAGGGTAACCACATATCAAAAGTATACAATAGAGTCACAAAAACCAAAAAGAAATCAGAACAATAAAAAAAATTATCAAATCACAAAAAGAAAAACAAAAAGAAAAAGAAATAAACAAAGAAATATCAAATCAACTAGAAAACAAAGTTCAAAATGGCAATAAACACACATCTATCAATAATTACTGTAAATGTCCATGGACTAAATGCTCCAATCAAAAGACACAGAGTGGCAGATTGGATAATAAAACAAGAGCCTACAATATGCTGCATATGAGAGACAAACTTTAGGGTAAAGGACCCACATAGATTGAAAATGAGAGGATGGAAAAAGATATTTCATGCAAATGGAAATGACAAGAAAGTGGGGGTAGCAATATATCAGACAAAATACACTTTAAAACAAAGGCCATTAAGAAAGATAAAGAAGGACACTATATAATGATAAAAAGGAGCAATACAAGATGAGGATATTACACTCGGTAACATATATGTACCAAATATAGGAGCACCTAAATACATAAAACAAACACTAAAAGACATAAAGGGAGACATTGATGGGGACACAATCATAGTAGGAGACTTTAACATCCCACTAACACCTTTGGACAGATCTTCCAGACAGAAAATCAATAAGGCAACAGAGACACTAAATGACAGAATAAAATAGTTGGACATGGTTGACATTTTTAGGACATTACATCCCCCCAAAACAGAATATACATTCTTTTCAAGTGTGCATGAAACATTCTCTAGGACAGACCACATACTCAGACACAAAAGAAGCCTCAACAAATTTAAGAGGATGGAAGTTATTTCAACTACCTTTTCTGACCACAATGCCATGAAACTAGAAATCAATCACAGAAAAACAAATGAGAAAAAAATGACTGCATAGAGACTGAACAACATGCTACTAAACAACCAATGGGTCAATGATGAAATCAAACAAGAAATTACAAACACTTTGAGACAAATGACAATGAAAACACAACGACACAAAATCTATGGGATGTGGCAAAATTAGTCCCAAAAGGGAAGTTCACAGCAATACAGGGCCCCCTCAGAAAACAACAATCTCAAATAAATAACCTTATCTACCATCTAAAAGAATTAGAAAAAGAAGAACAAATGAAACCTAAAGTCAGCAGAAGGAAAGAAATAATAAAGTTCAGGGAGGAAATAAACCAGAGATTTAAAAAATAAAAGAAGAATCAATCAAACCAAGAGCTGGTTTTTTTTGAAAGAGTAAACAAAATTGGCAAACCTCAGGCCAGGTTCACCAAGAAGAAAAGAGGGAAGACAAAAATGAACAAAATAAGATAAGAAAATGGGGAAATCACAACCAACACCACAGAAATACAAAAAAACCCATAAGAGAATACTATGAACAACTATATGGCAATAAATTTGACAACCTAAAGGCTCCACACAAAAACCTACCAGGGCTGATAAGAGAATTCAGCAAGGTAGCAGGATACAAGATTAACATACAGAAATCAGTTGCACTTCTTCACACTAACAATGAAATATCAGAAAAGGAAAGTAAAGAAACAATCCCTTTTAAAAATCACACCCAAAACAATAAAATACTTAAAAATAAATCTGACCAAGAAGGTGAAAGACTTACATGCAGACAACTATAAAACATTGATTAAAGAAATTAAAGATGACTTAAAGAAATGGAAAGATATCCTAAGAAATAAACAGTGGAGAGAAGACAGTCTCTTTAGAAAGTGATGTTGGTGATACTGAATTTGTGTCTACGTATTACATAGATATTAATTACATGGTATGGGTGACTTATGTGGAATGTGAGTTATATCTCAATAAAGCTGTTATAAAAATAAATAAATTTTTTTAAATGTTAAAAAAAAAAGATAGGGTACCAGAAGGACATTCAATCCTGGAAGCCACACCCCAAGTTGGCACTCCTCATGTTCTTTAATTGGGAAAATATTTGGAATTACAAGACTTAGAGGGAGCTCAGGACCTATGGAGTCAAGAGTCTAAAGCTAGATCAGAAACTTATGATCAGAAGCACTGACATTATCCAATTGGTGGCTCTGTGATTCTCTCTGAGCTGTGTCTAATGATTGACATCATTAGTAAGACTAGGGTCTGGGTGGGACGTGGGGGGTTTGGCTGATACACAGCTATACAAACATGAGACAAAGAGGTTATCAGAGAGGGACAGACTGGGAGTTTGAAACTTGTAGATACTGACAGACAAATGTAGAATAGATAAACTAGATTATACTGTATAGCACAGGGAAAAATATACAAGATCTTGTGGTAGCTCACAGCGAAAAAGAATGTGACAATGAATATATTTATGTTCACAACTGAAAAACTGTGATCTACATTGGAAATTGACACAACATTGTAAAATGAATATAACTCAATAAAAAAAAAAAGAAAGTGATGTTGGGAAAACTAGACAGCAGTATGTAAATCAATGAGATTAGAACACTCCCTCAAACCATAAACAAAAATAAACTCAAAATGGCTTAAAGACTTAAATAAAAGACAAGACACTATAAACCTTCTAGAAGAAAATTTAGGCAAAACATTTCTTGGCATAAATCTTAGCAATGTTCCCCTAAGGGAGTCTACCCAGGCAATAGAGATAAAAGCAAAAAGAAACAAATGGGACCTAATTAAACTTATAAGCTTTTGCACACCAAAGGAAACCATAAGCAAAACAAAAAAACAACCTACAGAATGGAAGAAAATATTTGCAAATGATGTTATTGACAAAGGTTTAATTTCCAGAATATACAAACAGCTTATACAACTTAATAACAAAAAAACCAAACAACCCAATCCAAAAATGGACAGAAGACCTAAACAAGCAATTCTCCAATGAAGACATACAAATGGCCAATAGGCACACGAAAAAATGCTCAATGTCACTAATTATCAGAGAAATGCAAACCAAAACTACAATGAGGTATCACCTCACACCAGTCAGAATGGCCATCACTCAATAGTCCATGAATGATAAATGTTGGAGAATCTGTGGAGAAAAGGGAACCCTCCTACACTGTTGGTGGGAATGCAGTTTGGTGCAGCCATTGTTGAAAACAGTATGGAGATTCCTCAAAAGACTAAAAGCAATCCCACTCCTGGGCATATATCCAGAGGGAACTCTAATCTGAAAAGATATATCCACCCAATGTTCACAGCAGCACTGTTTACAATAGCCAAGACATGGAAACAGCCCAAATGTCCATCAACAGATGATTGGATAAAGAAGTTTTGGTATATGTATACAATAGAATACTACTCAGCCATCAAAAAGAATAAAAGAATGCCATTTGCAGCAACATGGATGCTCCTGGAGAATGTCATTCTAAGTGAAGTAAGCCAGAAAGAGAAAGGAAAATACCATATGAATATCATTCATATGCAGAATCTAAAAAAGAAAAAAAGAAGACACTAATGAACTTATCTACAAAACAGAAACAGACTCACAGACATAGAAAACAAACTTACCGTTCCAGGGTGGAATGGGGGTGGGAAAGGATGAACTGGGAGTTCAAAATTTGCAGATACTAACAACTATACATAAAATAGATAAACAACGAGTTTCTACTGTATAGCACAAAGAACTATATTCAATATTTTGTAGTAACCTATAATAAAAAAGACTATGAAAACAAATATATGCATTTATATATATGACTGGGACATTATCTGTACACCAGAAATTGACACATTGTAACTGACTATACTTGAAAGAAAGAAAGAAAGAAGAACGAATGAGTGAGCCATGAAGGTTTCCAGGAGGAAGTGGAATTTGGGTTGTGTTTAAATGAGAAGAGAGTACCCTTTTAATTTTTACTTCTTAAACAATTCTCCCAGTTTTAATAATACCTTTTAAATTTTTCTAAAATATTTTTATTATTATTATTTTTAAAAATCCACATCATTTCATTTTATTTCTCTTGGTTTTGATGTCCTGTTATTGATTATACACAGGTTTCAAATACATTTTTTCCCTCTTTTCTCCTTTTTTAAAGGTTTTTAAAAGACATCTCAACCCGATTGCTATTCTGCTTCAATTTGCTCTTCTATTATTCATTATACACTGTTTTCAAACCTTTTTTTCTCCCTTCTTTTAAAATTCTCTTTCTCTCTTTTTTTTAAAGTTTTATTCCTACATAGGCATTAGATAGATAAATAAATAAACTCCTTAAGGACCACAATAGATAACTGATAATCCATAAACCACAGTGCCAGAGAGGTATGAGCAAGATGAAGAAGCAGAGAAACCATTCCCAATTAAAAGAACAAGAGAAATCCCCTGAAAGAACAGTCAATGAAATAGACATCAATAGCCTACTAGATCAAGAGTTCAAAAAAGGAGTGATCAAAGTACTGAAGGAACTAAAAGAGATAGTGTTTAGAGATATAAAATATGTCAAAAATGAAATGGAAGCTATAAAGAAGAGCCAAGTAGAATTGGTAAACTCATTGGGTGAGATGAGAATTGATCTAAAGGCTGCGCAAAGCAGACTAGATAATGCAGAGGAACGAATAAGTGGCCTAGAAGACAGGACAACAGAAAGCACCCAATCAGAACAGCTACAAGGTAAACAAATAAAAACAAATGAAACTAGCATAAGGGACCTATGGGATAATACAAAGCATGCCAATCTTCGCATAATAGGGGTCCCAGAAGGGGAAGAAAGATCAAAGGGGATTGAAAAGGTACTAGAAGAAATCATGACTGAAAACTTCCCAAACTTAAAGAAGGAGTCAGATATCCAAGTACAGGAAGCTCAGAGGGTCCCAAACAGGAAGAGCCCAAACAGACCCACCAAGACATATCATAATCAAGATGGCCAGAGTCAAGGATAAAGAAATGATCCTAATGGCAGCAAGAGAAAAGCAAAGAGTGAGTTACAAGGGAACCCCCATAAGGCTCTCAGCTGATTTCTCTACACAAACACTACAGGCCAGAAGGGAGTGGCAAGATATATTCAAAGTCCTGAATGAAAAAAAGATGCAGCCTAGGATACTTTATTCAGCAAGGCTATCCTTTAGGATATAAGGAGAGATAAAGAATTTCACAGACAAGAAAAAACTACAAGAGTTTAGCAACACTAAACCCATGCTAAAAGAAATATTGAAAGGTCTACTCTAAATAGAAAAGTAGCAGGATGCTACAGAAATGAGAAACTCACAACTGGAAAGGTGATGACTCATGAATTACAAATAAAATAAACACAAAATTGTAAAAGAAGACATCTAAATTATTGAGGGTGGGAGAGGGAGGCAGGAAAATACAGAATTTTTTTTCTTTCTTTTTTAAATTTTTTGTTCTTGGTAGGATGGGTCTGAGAGCATCTTACTATCAGTTTAATAAAAACAATGATAGTAATGGGCTAACAGACTTACAAAAAATGGTAACCACAAGCTAAAAACTTACAAGGGAGTCACAAAAACTAAATAAAATCCATGATAATACAAAGGAAAATTACCAAACCACAAAAGGAAGAAGAAAGGAACAAAGAGGAAATACCAAATCCACTGCAAAGATAAGTTCAAAATGGCAATAAACATACATCTATCATTAATTACTGTAAATGTTAATGGACTGAATGCTCCAGTCAAAAGACATAGAGTGGCAGACTGGGTAATAAAGCAAGAACCTTCAATATGCTGCATACAAGAGACCCACTTTAGGGAGAAGGACACATACAGATTGAGAGTGAAAGGATGGAAAAGGATATTCCATGCAAATGGAAAAGCCAAAAAAGCAGGTGTAGCAGTACTGATTTCAGACAAAATAGACTTTAAAACAAAGTCCATAAAGAAAGATGAAGAAGGACATTTTATAATGATTAAAGGAGTGATACAAGATGAGGATATTACACTCATTAATATATATGCACCCAATATAGGAGCACCTAAATACATAAAACAATTACTAACAGAGATAAAGGGGGATATTGATGGGAATAGAATCATAGTTGGAGATTTTAACACCACGTTAACATCACTAGACAGATCTTCCAGACAGAAAATAAATAAGGCAACAGAGAAATTTGTAAATAATACAATAGAAAAATTAGATTTGATGGATATTTTCAGAGCATTACACCCCTCAAAAATAGGATATACATTCTTTTCAAGTGCACATGGAACATTTTCAAGGATTGATCATGTACTTCGGCACAAAAGAAACCTCAACAATTTTAAGAAGATACAGATTATCTCAAGCATCTTTACTGACCACAATGCCACGAAACTAGAAATCAACAACAGAGAAACAAAGGAGAGAAAAAGGAAAGCATGGAGATTAAATAATATGCTATTAAAAAACCAACGGGTCAATGAGGAAATCAAAGCTGAAATTAAAAAATACCTTGAGACAAATGAAAATGAAAGCACAATCACACAAAATTTACGGGACACAGCAAAGGCAGTGCTAAGGGGGAAGTTTATAGTGATACAGGCTTTCCTCAAAAAAGAAGAACAATCTCAAATAAACAATTTAACCCATCAGCTAAAAGAACAAGAAAAAGAAGAACAAAAAACCCCAAAAGGCAGCAGAAGGAAGGAAATTATAAAGATCAGGGAGGATATAAATAAAATAGAGATTTAAAAAAACATAGAAAAAAATCAATCAAACCAAAAGCTGGTTTTTTGAAAAAGTAAATAAAATTGACAAACCTTGAAGAAAAAAAAGAAAGCACAAATTAGCAAAATAAGAAAGGAAAATGGAGAAATTACAACAAATAACATAGAAATACAGAATATCATATGAGACTATTATGAAAAACTATATGGAACCAAACTGGATAACTTAGAGGAGATGGACAAGTTTCTGGAAACATACTGTCAACCAAGACTGAATTAAGAAGAAACTGACCACTTGAGCAAACTGATCACTAGAAATGAAATCGGAATAGCAATAAAAAAACCTTCCTACAAATAAAAGTCCAGGACCGGACGGCTTCACCAGGGAATTCTACAATACATACAACGAATTCTACCAAACATACAAAGAAGAACTCCTACCAGTCCTTCTCAAACTCTTCCAGAAGATTGAAAAGGAGGGAATACTCCCAAACTCATTCTATGAAGCCACCATCACCCTGGTACCAAAACCAGGCAGACACTACCAAAAAACAGAATTACAGGCCAATATCACTGATGAATATAGATACCAAAATCCTCACCAAAATATTAGCAAATAGAATCCAATAACACATAAAAAAGATTATACATCATGACCAAGTAGGGTTCATCCCAGGGACACAAGGCTGGTTCAACATATGCAAATCAATCAATGTAATACATCACATCAACAAGAGAAAGGACAAAAACCACATGATCATCTCAATAGATGCAGAAAAAGCATTTGATAAAATTCAACACCCATTTATGATAAAAACTCTCACCAAAGTGGGTATAGAGGGAACATATCTTAACGTCATAAAAGCTATATATGACAAACCTACAGCCAGCATAGTACTCAACGGTGAAAAACTCAAAAGCTTCCCACTAAAATCTGGGACAAGACAAGGATGCCCACTATAACCACTCCTATTCAACATCGTCTTGGAAGTCCTAGCCACAGCAGTCAGGCAACAGAAAAAAAAGGGATCCAAATTGGAAAAGAAGAGGTAAAAGTGTCACTATACGCCAACGACATGTTACTATATATAGAAGACCCTAAAAGGTCCACACAAAAGCTACTAGAGCTGATTGAAGAATTCAGCAAGGTAGCAGGTTACAAAATTAACGTTCAAAAATCAGTTGCGCTTCTTTACACTAACAATGAATCAACAGAAAAAGAAAGTAAAGAAACAATCCCCTTTAAAATAGCACCCAAAGTAATAAAATACCTAGGAATACTTCTAACCAAGGAGGTGAAAGAATTATACACAGAAAACTATAAACCATTGATGAAGGAAATTAAAGAAGACTTTAAAAAATGGAAAGATATCCCATGCTCTTGGATTGAAAGAATCAATATTGTTAAAATGGTCACACTGCCCAAGGCAATCTACAGATTTAATGCAATCCCTATCCAATTACCCAGGACATATTTCACAGAACTAGAACAAATCATAATAAAATTCATATGGAACCATCAGACCTAGAATTGCCAAAGCATTATAGAAGAGAAAGAAAGAGGCTGGAGGAATAACTCTCCCAGACTTCAGACAATACTATAGAGCTACAGTCATCAAGACAGCATGGTATTGGTACCAAAACAGACATATGGACCAATGGGACAGAATAGAGAGCCCAGAAATGAACCCACAAACTTTTGGTCAACTCATCTTCGACAAAGGAGGCAAAAATATACAATGGAATAAAGACAGTCTCTTCGGCAAATGGTGTTGGGAAAACTGGACAGCAGCATGTAAAACAATGAAGCTAGAACACTCCCTTACCCATACACAAAAATAAACTCAAAATGGATCAAAGACTTAAACATAAGACAAGATACAATAAACCTCCTAGAAGAAAATATAGGCAAAACATTATCTGACATACAACTCAAAAATGTTCTCCTAGAACAGTCTACTTAAGCAATAGAAATAAAAGCAAGAATAAACAAATGGGACCTAATGAAACTTACAAGCTTCTGCACAGCAAAGGAAACTGTAAGTAAAACAAAAAGACAACCTATGGAATGGGAGAAAATTTTTGCAAATGAAACCAACAAAGGCTTGATCTCCAGAATATATAAGCAGCTCATATGACTTCATAAGAAATAACCAAACAACCCAATCCAAAAATGGGCAAAAGACCTAAACAAGCAATTCTCTAAGGAAGACATACAAATGATCAGTAGGCACATGAAAAAATGCTCAGTATCACTAATTATCAGAGAAATGCAAATCAAAACTACAATGAGGTATCCCCTCACACCAGTCAGAATGGCCGTCATTCAAAAATCCATGAATGACAAATGCTGGAGAGGCTGTGGAGAAAGGGGAACCCTCCTACACTGCTGGTGGGAATGCAGTTTGGTGCAGCCACTGTGGAAAACAGTATGGAGATTCCTCAGAAGACTAGGAATAGACTTACCGTACGACCCAGGAATCTTGCTCCTGGGCATATACCCAGAAGGAACACTACTTCAAAAAGACACCTGCACCCCAATGTTCATAGCAGCACTATTTACAATAGCCAAGACATAGAAACAGCCTAAATGTCCATCAATGGATGACAGGATAAAGAAATGGTGGTATATTTATACAATAGAATACTACTCAGCCATAAAAACTGACCACATAACGCCATTTGCAGCAACATGGATGCTCCTGGAGAATGTCATTCTAAGTGAAGTAAGCCAGAAAGAGAAAGAAAAATACCATATGAGATCACTCATATGTGGAATCTAAAAACAAAAACAAAAACAAACAAACAAACCATAAATACAAAACAAAAACAGACCCATAGACATAGAATACAAATTTGTGGTTGCCAAGGGGGCGGAGGGTGGGAAGGGATAGACTGGGATTTCAAAATTACAGAATAGATAAACAAGATTATACTGTATAGCACAGGGAAATATATACAAGATCTTATGGTAGCTCACAGAGAAAAAAATGTGACAATGAATATATATATGTTCATGTATAACTGAAAAATTGTGCTGTACACTGGAATTTGACACAACATTATAAAATAATTATAAACCAATAAAAAATGTTAAAAAAAAAAACAACCAGATAAATGAGAAGAGAGGATACTGGCAGAATGCGTGAAGTTGGTGTGGTGGTGGAGAACAGATGAGGTGTGGGAGGTCAACTAGATTGAAGGCCTGGAGCCAAAATCCTAAAAAATATACAATGGAGAAAAGACAGTCTCTTTAGAAAGTGATGTTGGGAAAACTAGACAGCAGTATGTAAATCATATTTGAGTGTGGTGAGTTTATAGATGGAAAGGAAACAGATTCTACCACATACTCTGGTGGAGTGTATGTTGAAGGGTAGTGGATGATTTGCTATGGTAAAAAATGAGGAGTCACTGGAAATTTTTAAGCATTGGAGGGAGTTATGTGCTCTTTCCAGCTCATTTACCCTTATCCCTACACAGTATTCCTAAGGCACCTCCAACCACTAAGATAAATCATTCAGAGCATTTTAAGATTTCTCTGTGTTTTTCCTTTATGTGTGTGGCTTTATGATGATGCTTAGTCCTGTATCCTTTGAGGATAAAGTTAATGTATTTTTCTATTTCTTTATTATCTTGCAGCTCATCTATAAAGATGTGAAGGAAATGGCACTTAGCAACTGTCTTTGACCTGCCTCACCAGCTCTTTCTGACTGGCTAGGTACATTCCTATTTATAACGATCATCACTCTGCAATTGCAGTCAGCTCTTTTTGATCTAGTTACTGTTCTCTCTTTCTGCGTACTTTTACTAAACTCTTCTAGGGTAAAGCATTATAAGGCTACTGAAATTTAGAATGGTAAATGTCTAAAACAATATTTAGAAATTATTTCATCAACCAAATTGGTTCTTTTTCATATGTTAAAAATATGTTCCCTATTAAAATCAGTTCCCTAGGCTTGTATATTCTGTAGAATATATAATTTGTGAATAAAAATATTTCTTTAAAAACGTCCTGAAACTTGACAGCATCTTTTGCTTAGAGGAAAAAAGTTAAGGAAAGAAGGAAGGAAGGAAAGAAAGAAAGAAAGGAAGGAAGAGAGGGAGGGAAGAGGGAGGGACATAGGGAGGCAGGGAAGGAAGGACAGAAAAAGAGATAAAGAAAAGTCATGTCTGACATGGAATCTGTCAAGTCACTGCTATTTTTCCTGATGTGTGGTTGTGTGTTGGTCAATATATATTGAGACTGCATTAGAAGATTTACCATGTAGGAATAAATTTGCTAAGGCAATATTCTTGGGGTTTGGTTAAGAGACAACTGGTGAAACATCCTAGGGTAGAATGTATTTCTCTTTTCAAATTATTTCAGACATGAAAAGTGACTGCCACCAACGTGTAAACTTCAGTTTTTAAGCACATCTTTAAATAATTAAAATGTAGCCTTTTATTGCTTGAATACTGATTGAATTGAGAAAAGATGGAACATCACTTTTAAAAATGCCATTAGGAGCCACAAATTGGCATATTCTGTAATCTCAACCATTTAAAAAATGATCAATCATCTAAAACTGGTAGTCTCTGTGAACGGAGCCATAAACTGCTGAAGTTTCTTTATGGTTATTACTCTCTGGAATAGGTTTTTGTTAATAAGTGGGTGACAGAGTTCTTTCCAGTTGCTTGGTTGCTTGCATTTTTGTTTGTTTATTTAAATCTCTTAGGTTTTGGACCCTATTTGTGTCATGTTCGGTGTGGGGATCCTAGTGGTCTGGTGAAGAGAAATGCATTTTCATAAATGGCTATTTTGACAAACTCTGACTGAAATTTGCCATTTTGTAGTTTGTCACCTCAGATAACATGGCAGTCCACAGAGGCAGAGAACAAGTAAAGACTAGAGTGATAAAGACCTTTAGACATCCTAGTTCACATCTTTTATTTATAATGATAAATGAGAGACTAAGATCTGGAGATTCATCCCACAGAGATGGGAGAACTCAGAGTTCTTAACTCTTGGGTTAATTTATCTTGCCTGACTTTATCTTCTCCTCTACATACTAAATGTTCCTCTCTTCAGCTCACTCTCATTTGCTCCCCTGCTCACACACAGACATCACCACAGGGATGATTCTGTTGAAACATTCATCTCAGCACATTCTAACTTGGCCTTATCAAATATCAGTGGCTCAGATAAATTTGTATTTGGAATACTTTCTGAAAAGGACCTCCCTAGCCACCATAATTTAAATACACAATATTTATAAGCAATATACAATAATATATGAGTGCTTGTATGTGGCTTTTTTTTTTTTTTTTACCAAATGTGTACTCACAGAAAACTCTTAATGCACTTTTAAATTCTGATGCCTTCAGATAACTTTAAAAAAATTTTAGGATCCTATATTAACTAATCTTCAGAGGTTTAGTATTTTTCAGATTATCCAAACTAAAACACTCTTTCATTTAAACACTTGCCTCACCCCGATGACCCTTCCTTACCAAGCATAAAATATGGACCATTAATTTTAAAAAAATTGAAGTATAGCTGATTTACAATATTATGTTAGTTTCAGGTATACAGCAAAGTGATTCAGATACACACAGACCCACACACACATATATATACACATATATTCTTTTTCATGGGCCATTAACTTTTGACTGTCAATCTCGTCTTGTAAAACTTCCATCTAAACTTTAACCATTATTTAGGACTGGTTAAATATATAGATCTTTAGAATCTGGGTGTTACTGATGGAAGGCAGATAGCTTCTCATTAACTCCACTGTTCTAGAATAGCTCGTCTATGATTGCCTTTCTTGTGTACCAGAAAACTTCTTTTTCATTTTGACTTTTAGTCCTGTTAACCTTGAATCACACTGGTCCAGGTCAACCATGTCAACAATTCAATGAATTCCAAATTATACCCAGCAGCCAGACTGAAGGAGCATTAACTGAAATAAACTGCCCCGAGGGTAAAGGTACCATGGGGGAAACAAAACAAAAAGCCACAATTCTATTCCAGATATAGGTCCAAAGAGCCTCCTTGACTGATACTCTATCAAGCTGTTCTGCCCATACTGAAGACCATTTAGCTAGGGGAATAAAAAAAAACTAAAATACCCATAAAGCCGTATTTTTGAATGCCTCTGTTATCTAGTATTTAACACCATGATGCTTTTTTGTAGATTTAAGGGTTTCACTGGATTAAGTTTTTATTAACCAGTTTCGCAGGTGTTTCTATGATTAAGAAAGTAATATAATTTCTTTATAAAATGCCCATATTTTACTGAAAAGCATAAAATGAATCACTTGTCATTCTATCAGAGATAACAACTGATAATATTTTGGTGTAAAGCTTTTCTGATGTTTTCTATGCAGACAAATGTATGCATATTACAGAAAGTTGAATCATGCTGTAATACTGCTAATTTCTCTAGATCATCTTTTCTATATAAAATCAATTGTCTTATGAGTGACTCTACTAAATTCCACTTCATGGACATGGCCCAGTATCATTAACTTGTGCCACTTTTTAAGTAGCTTCTAATTTGAAACTGTTATAAACAACACTGCTGTGACCATCCTGTTTATGCATCTCTGCCTCTTTGTCTAGTGCTTTCTTAGGATTAATTTCTGTATGTTCAATTTCTGGGTAAAAACATACATTTTATGGATTTGGATGTATACTGCCAAACTTCCTCCCAGAAAGTATGCCTAGATAGACTCCTAGCAACAGTAGAAGAGGACCCTTTCCCTCACTGTGTGCCCCACACAAACAATAAGATTTAGAATTCCTTTTACCTTCGCTAATCTGAGACGTGAAGAGGGAATTTTGCTATTTTAGTTTGCTCAAATACTAGTAAGGTTGAACATCTTTTCACATATGTTTTGGGTCAAGTCTAACTAGAAAGCAACTTAGAGGAACTCAGGTAGAAATTGTATCTAATGTTGATTTTATTGAACTGAAATAAGTAGGATGGTGAATGTACTCTTTGAGGCTATTAAGTTAACTGAAAGTAGGAAAACTTTTCATTGCTGAGTCTTTTACAACAATAGAAGTTTACTGAGTACTTTTATGCCAGGAATTTTTCTACCTTTGTTGAATTTAGTCTTCATAACAATGCTGTGCAGTAGGTACACTATTTTATTCATTTCATCAATGACGAGATTGAGGAACAAAGAAGGTAAGTAACTTACCCAAGTTAGGTAAACGGCAGAGCTAAAATTTAAACTCAGGTCCTGCCTCCAAAACTCACACTCTTAAACTCTATGTCACTCTGGCGTTTTTACCTGCACACATACCCAAGATACCTTGATGGAAGGTTATTAGTAGCATCTTCCTCTATTTTATGTGTTATTAATAACTTCTCTACTTATTAATAATAATATTTGTACAATATATCTATTGATAATAATACATATTAATAAATAATAAATAGAGAAGTTATTGATAACTTTTTATCAGTTATATCTTCTGCTATTTTGTATTCATTATTAATAAATTCCTCTATTTTATATGCTATTAAAATAGAGTTAATAAAATAGTTTTCTTAAAAACTTTTCAGAAAATATTTTAATTTTACTTTAATTTTCAGCTCTGATTTATATATATATAAAACTAAAATTTGTGCTCTGCTTTTGGGGCTGAATCCTCAAACCTTCAGAAATACAGACTTAAACTTTCATCAATTTAGTCGTTTAGGCTAAATGTTGAAGCCCTCACTGGAAAACAAAACTCTTCGCTTTTTTTTTGGCTGACTTCTCTTCTGCTCAGTAATGAGCTAGTTTTCTGTATTCATAATTACCTGAATTATCAAGCTGAACTGCTATTTTTTGAGATTTGGAATGCATATCCAAGGTTATAGGATTGGATGTGAATATATAAAACAAGTTTATACTTAAAAAATATTTAAATGCATAAGCAAATGTGTATGTGGTTGGTGATACATAAGTAATGAAAAGGCTGCTACCATGGGTGACTGGAAAAGTCAGGATGAAAAATTACTTGATATCGGCTTATGGTAATGAGGATTAAAAAATGAAAAACATAGTTTTGATTTAAAAGGCCAATCATCTAGCAAACGCCAGAAAATACTAATTATTTACCCTAAACCAGTTCAGAGTAAGAGACCTGAGTGCTGATGGTCAAGATCCCCTTATCTATGAGATGAAGCCTCACAGTTCATGGCACTCAGGTCTCAGTGCATTAAGTGCTTCCTACACTCATGGAAATCGATCTTCTCTTTGGGTTTAGGAAGCTTCAATCCCAAGTTCTTGCCTGAACTTGCAGGGATTCCAATTTGCTCTAAGTATAAGGGGGGCTCCAATCTATTTGGGCCAGTGATGCTTCATATTCTAAGTTTGATTTATAGAGCTGAGAAAGGTAGAAAGTGATTTCTTTTGAGTACCAAACAGTATGATATTTAATTCACAGTAACTCCACGGGCAGGTCATAGCACACTCAGGTTGGAGAGATGAGCTCCCTTCATTCAAGGAACAGAAAGATTGCTTGGGAGACTGGCAGCACTCCCTTTGTGATACTCCCCTCTTCCACCCCACCACCATCCTGCTTAAATACTTAATGCTAAAAAGCTTGGTCACAAGAATGTGATAAAAACAACTGCAGTCAAAGAAAAAAAGACAACTCTACTGATAGCCCTAGAGATATCCTAGTTATCTTGGGAGTTGAATAAGATGCAACAACTATCATTTTAAAAATCCATTTTTTTTACAAGATGTACATTTCAGTTAAGATACAAGCTTTATATGAATTCTCTTCCAAATCTCAATTATTTCTCCCTTCTTTGCACCACACAACTAGTTAAAATGTGAAAATTTACATGGTCATCTCTTGCTCTCTCATTTTGTAGATCAAAAAATCCCTTTTCAGTCTTAATATTACAAAATAGTTTATTTGATTGCTTTTCTTTTATTATTGCAATGAGATGGACATATAGAAGTTGTGAGTATTAACCTCAACACTGTCTCTTTTTCCAATAGGACTAACAGCAATAACAATAGCCAACAGTCATATATGTGTTCTACTCTATTTATATTCCAAAATCCTTCTCTAATGCAGTTAGTGGGGTCCAAATAACTCAAAATTCTAGAGAAGCATGATTTAAAGTTCATTGTTAGACGGCTAGGAATTTCCTGGGACAATTATAATCCATCCTTGTTCTGGCTATGGCTTGACGCCATCTGGGAACAATAATTCTGGATCCTGAAATCCCAGCTGAGGCTCCCAGGACAGTATGAATGATTCCAGGAGTCTCTTAATTAGGTGATACCCATTTCTTCAGCCCAATCCTAGGATATATGATGAGTAGAATTCTGGGGTCATAGGCTGGACCAAGGATGGGAGTGAACCAGGTTATGTGTGAATGTGTGTCATCGTGGGGATAGTTATTCTAGGAATTGCTTTCTGTATTAACTCGCTAAAATCCCAAGGTAAATACTATTGCTATCATCCCCACTTTCCAGGCCAGAAAACTGTGGCATTGAAGACTGAGTAATTTGCCCACATAGCTAGTAAGCGGAGGAACTGGGATTCTAACCCAGGCAGTCGGGCTGTACTCTACTGCCCCTTTTACCCTTGTCTACCCCATGATTCCCAAGGATGAACCATGTATAACCTTGTGAATTATTACCCAGGACCCCCCTACCTGTGTGCTTCAAGCGTTTTGGTAATGGCAGAGGGATTTATTATTGATGTACACAACAAAAGAAGACAATTGCATCTCTGAGACAAGAAAGAGGAGAGGGAGCAATGGCCACCTGCCTTATTCTAGTACCTGAATGGAGCTTCGGGAGGGCTAGTGTTGGTGGGGACTGACTCAGGAAGTCTGTAAAAGCCAATCTGCAGTTTGTGAAGAGGAGTCATAATCCTGTCATTAGTTGTTAGACCCATCAATACTCCTGCAGCGTGACAAAGCCAGCAAGGTTCCAGAATGCTAACCAGGTAATTATTACTGTGCTAGGGCTGCTCTTGTTTTCCTTCTTTGCCTGAAAAACATAAATGAAATTACGTTGCCGTTCATTTTATTCTTTATGTCCTCTTACTGTTAGGTTCTTTCTTCTCTTTCCCTGCTGTTAGCTAGATGAAAAAGGCTGCATATTTCAAGGCTTTCTGTTGACCTTTGAGACTTAAAAGTCTCCCACAAGGGAAAGAAAGCATCCCTGAAATAAATGCGGATTCACGAAACACCTCAGGCTTGCAGAGGAAACAAATGACTCCGGGTTCTTTTCAACTCACAGCACATCGCAGACAGAAAAGCAGCAATTTGAGATTTCAGTGAGTCTGCGAGCCCCACAAGATAATGCTGAGGGTTGGCAGTCAAAAGTACTAGTAAAGTGTTAGTGCTGCAAATTTAAAATGTTCATAGTGCCCAGGATTTGAAAAAATAAGGCAGCCATAAGCTTATTAAATTTGGGCTGTCAATAGAATTTTTAAAAATTTATCAATTTGGAGGGAATTCCCTTGTTTTTATTTGGTAAAGAGACATCTCGATTGCACATATTCATAAAGAATTCTAGAGAAATGAAAATGTTATGCTGTAAAGGAGACACAGCATAGCATACTACAAAGATTATCAGCTTGGAAGGAAGACAGACTTGTGTTTGAACTGACCATTGAACAATTAATAATTCTGTCTTCTTGGGAGGATCATTTAATACCATCACTGTCCCTGAATTAGCACAGTCAACTCCTAACTTGTTTTTCTTCTTCTACCCTTACTTGTCACGCTTACGATTAAATCTAAATATGAAGTCCTTGCTATGACCTATGAGGATCAACCTCTCACCTTATTCCTGACTAATCCCCCTTCTTCTTCACTCTGCTTTAGCCACACTGGCTTCCTTGTTCTTCCTTGTTCACCAAGCACAGATCCACCTTGGGCTGTGAACATGCTGTTCCTTTGCCTGGAATTGTTCACTCAGCTGGCCCCTTCACTGTATTTGGTTCATCTCAATTTCATCTCTTCAGAGCAGGCTTCCTTAAACTAGTTTTCTAAAAAAGTACGCCTTGCCATTTTCGATTCCCTTACTTTGCTTTATTTTTCTTCTCAGTTCTTATCTCCATCTGAAGCTGTTTTAGTTTACATGGTTGCCAGTCTTCCCAACTACAAGATAAACTCCACATAGGCATATTTCTCATCTGTTTTGTTCATCACTCTATCCCAAGTGTCTAGAACAGTGTCTAGTACACAAAAGGAAAACAATAATTATTTATCAGATGTGGTTTGGTTTCTCTCTCATTAAAGTGAAGATGGAAAAAAAACCCTTGCAGCGTTTACAAAGACTATAAATAATGTATTAAATGGAATCTCAAAGTCCTCTAGCACATTTCAGTAAAATTTGTCTGTGCCTCATCTGTTTCCTTCAGGGTTTACCTATTGTGTGTACTCTGCTGGACTTCCAACTGCCAATGCATGCTGCTCTTTGCCCAAGGACTATTCTTGAAGACTTGGAAGGACAGAAGTGCCTGGGAAATAACACTCTCACCCCAGAAGCCCACAAATTATGACTCTTAGGTGCTGGTGCATAAATATCTCAATTGCCTAGCAGCTCAGGATAATTCTAAGGCTTCCCACTGCTTCTCCAAAAAATCAAGCTGTAGCCAATCACTGCAGTAGCTGGCTTAACAACGCATCCATTATTGGCTGTGTTCCCTTTCCTTTATCATTTCTCCACTCCTCCTGTTGTTTCCCAATAAAATAATTGCATTGAATTATTGCCTCAGGATCTGCTTCTGGGGGGACTCAAACTGAGACATTTAAAAAATGGTAGTTATTAATATATAATGACTTCCTCTAGTCTACCAGGTAAAAGGCAGAGTTTTTAATGTAAAATAACTGTACCGGTATAAGTGTGTGCTATTCTACAAATCTTAATAATTATTAAAAAATAATAATATATTTCTCTGATATTTAGCTCATACCCAAATATCTTACACTGCAGTCCTCATCTCTGCACTGCATATTTATTTTCTCATGCTTCTTCCATGATGCTTAAGTGTGTTTGATTTATTTATATCTGGCATAACTATTTGATTGTTATATGGTTCTCACACCTAGCTCTGTTCCAAAATTATCCATATTTTTTGGGTTACAGATCATGTATTGATACTTCAAAAATCTCTTTCATGGTCTCCTGTGCAACTAAAGTGGCCAACTCTGGTAAGTCTTCTGTAATTTCCCCCTTTTCCACGATTTCAATAACTTTCTTTTTTTCTCCAGAGTTCTCTGCAGTTCTATATGCTCACAGAGCTTTATTTTTTTTTATCTTAAAAGCCTCTTTTCTCTGTTTTGTTAGCATTTGTTTATGGGTTATCAGAGTTTCAAAGTTAACAATTTTTAAAATGTCACTTAAGTCATTTAAATATTTAAAACCTTAAGATTTTGTAACACAGCAAACTGTTGATTTCAAAGTATGTGAATACATTTAAGTTAATTTATAGGCATTTTAACCTTCATTTAAAAAATACTAAGCATTAATACAATGTGGTATTGGCATAAGGATAGAAATATAGGTCAACAGAAGAGAAAAAAAGAGTCCAGAAACAAATCAGTATGATAGTCAACAAAGGTGTCAAGGTAATGCATTGGAGAAAGGAGAGTCTTTTCAAGTGGTACAGGAATATCAGATACCATATGGTATTTGTATATATCAAAAACTTTGACTCATAATTTTACAAAACACAAAAATTAACTGAAAATGAATCACAGGCCTAAATTTAAGAGCTCAAACTATAAAACCTCTATAAGAAAATATTGGAAAAAAATTGTGACCTTCCTTGGTTTAGGCAAATATTTTATAGATACACATTACAAGCATGATCCATTAAAAATATTGGTAAGTTGGAAATGCAGTTTGGTGCAGCCATTGTGGAAAACAGTAGGGAGACTCCTCAAAAGACTAAAAATAGACTTACCATATGATCCAGAAATCCCACTCCTGGGTATATATCCAGAGGGAACCTTTATTCAAAAAGACACCTGAACCCCAATGTTCATAGCAGCACTATTTACAATAGCCAAGACATAGAAACAACCTAAATGTCCATTGACAGATGACTAGATAAAGAAGTTGTGGTATATTTATACACTGGAATACTACACAGCCATAAAAAGAGTAAAATAATGCTACTTGCAGCAACATGGATGGCCCTTGAGAATGTCATTCTAAGTGAAGTAAGCCAGAAAGAGAAAGAAAATTACCATATGATATCACTCATATGTGGAATCTAAAAAAAAACCAAACAATGAACTTACTTATAAAACAGAAGCAGACTCACAGACATAGAAAACAAACTTATGGTTACCAGCAGGGAAGGAGGTGGGAAGGGATAAACTGGGAGTTCTAGATTTGCAGATACTGACTAGTATAAAATAGATAAACAAGTTTATACTGTATAGCACAGGGAACTATATTCAATACCTTGCAGTAGCTTACGGTGAAAAAGAATATGAAAACGAATATATGTATGTTCGTGTATGACGGAAGCATTGTGCTGTGCACCAGAAATAGACACAACATTGTAAACTGACTATACTTCAATAAAAAAGTTGGTAAATTATATCACATCAAAGTTCTATACTTCTGCTTTTCAAAAGACACCTTTGGGGCAATGAAAAGACAAGCCATATACTTGACAATGATATCTGAAAAACATATAAGGGAATTATTCAGAATAAGCAGATAAGGGAATTATTCAGAATACATAAAGAATTTTTATAACTAAATAACAAGAAGACAACTCAATAGAAGAATTGAGCCAAAAGTTTTCAGAAACAAGTTCTCATAAGTGGCTACTGACTACCTTCACCTGTCAGTATTAGTATCATCATTTCTAAATTAACGTTTGTGATTTTCAGGTGGTCATTAGATACTTTGATATTCTAATTGGTTATCATGATCACATAAAAATTATATTCAGCTCAATATTGGGCAAACATACTTAAGCAATTTGCACATAAAGATATTTGTTCAAAGGTAAAGAAAGTAAATGTATAGATAAAGGTGAATCTTGTGGAGATTCTCCTTTACCAGAGTGTTTCTAAAGGGCCAATTATAATTATGTTCTAAAGAATGGGTAAGGTGCCTTCTACTTCCAAACAGAATGTAGTAATTCATGGTAGGTAATGACAAGATTTAGTAAGTTATGCCCCTGAGGCCAACAACTAGAAAAAGCCAGACAAATAATAAAAATCATATGAAAAGAATTATACAATAGAATACTACTCAGCCATAAAAAAGAATAAAATAATGCCATTTACAGAAACATGGGTGGACCTGGAAATTGTCACTTTAAGTAAAGTAAGCCAGAAAGAGAAAGAAAAATACCATATGATATCACTCATATGTGGAGTCTAAAAAAAAAAAATACAAACAAACTAATTTACAAAACAGAAACAGACTCACAGACATAGAAAACAAACTTATGGCTACTTGGGGGGAAGGGAGTGGGAAGGGATAAATTGGGAGATCAAGACTTGCATATACTAACCAGTATATATAAAATAGATAAACAAGTTCATACTGTGTAACACAGGGAACTATATTCAATATCTTGTAGTAACTTATGGTGAAAAAGAATATGAAAATGAATATATGTACGTTCATGTATTACTGAACCATTATGCTGTACACCAGAAATTGACACATTTTAAACTGACTACATATCAATAAAAATATATATATATAAATACACCAAAAAATCATATTAAAAGAATTAGAGAGATATAGAAGTCTAAGGAACTACTTGGACTAAAATTCCAGAGTGGGGAGAATCATTTATCGGTGAGTGGACAATTAGCTACCTGTTTTTGCCTGAGGCACATGTCAATTTTTTGTTTAGGCTGATAAATGGAACTTGACCCATGTATAAGGCTGATACTGGGGAATAGATAAATCAATAAATCTTTAAAAAATTGGAGATTTTAGAGGCCCCAATTAATTTTTTGGTTTTCTACAAAAGACATTTGCTGTAACCTGATGTTGTATGAGGGTTAAGAGATAAAGAAAAAAAATCTGACAGGCTGAACAAAATCTCTTGCAGTACCTAAGAAACAAAGGTCAACCAGGCCAATCCTGAAATTAAATTAGGCAAGAAATGAAATCCCTAGAGGAAGTATATAATTGACATTGAATATATGTCTTTTCACCTGGGGACACCTCTTCGGGGAAGGGAAGGAAGAACACAGGAAGAGGCTGAAAACCCAAGTTTGGCCCTGGCAAAAGCTGCTGTTAGGGACAATAGCATAGTTTTTGGCATTCATGCCGGACTAGTGAGTTGAGATTCCTCAAACACATTGCTGGTCAAACATCTGACAGATTTGAAGCTATGTCAGGACACTAACAAACTAAACTGAAAAACTGAAGAGTAGAACTACTGAAGTTTTATAGAGCCAAGACGACAAATACTAACCAGTCTTTAAAATGAAAACTCCAGAGGACCATACCCTAGAAATACTGGCAAATCAGAGGTAGACTGAACTTTAGCAAAACCAAAGTCCAAAGAGGACCTATCTCAATTCCTGAATGGATTCAGGTTGAGTAGTCCCTTACTCGACTTAACAAAGGAAAAGAAGACCCCTCTGTGGTGGGAAATAACATCATCTGGGAACTCTATGGTTCTTTCACACACACACTTTGTAGCATACAGGAAAAGTATGAGACATGTGAAGAGGTAATACCATACAATAGATAACGAAAAAAAAAAAGCCCAGACAATAAAAGATCAAATATTGGAGTTAGCAGATGAGAATATAGATGAGCTCTGATTAATATGTTCAAGAAAAAAGAGAGAAAAGAGAGATAAAATATAAAAGGGTGGAGAATTTCACCAGAGTACTGTAATTATAAAAAGGGAATCTAATGGATGTTCAAAATATAATAGCTGAAATTAAGGACTGAACGGATGGATTTAACAGCAGATTGGACAATAAAGAATCTAGAGTCAGTGAATAAAATTGGTCAGTAGAAAATACCCTAACAGACTGAAAGAGAGAAAAAAAATGGGGGAAAAACTCAGATGTGACATAAAAGATAGGTGAAACACAATCAAAAGATCCAGTGTACCTGTAACTGGAGTGCCAGGTAAAGAAAAGGGAGTGGAATACAGCAATATTCTTTGGTGTTTTATCCAAGAATTTTCCAAAAATGATGAAAATCAACTAAGATTTGAGAAATTTAGCAAAGGTCAAGCAGGATTAAAAAGACAAAAACCAAAAATCCCTAGACACATCATAGTCAAAATACTGAAGGGAAAAAATCTAAAACTTGCCAGAACTTAAAAAGCAAATTAATTTCAAGGATTCACAAACTGAAAAGCTAATTTCTGAACAGAAACAACTTCCAAAGCCAGAAGAAAATTGGACAATGTCTTTAAAGTGCTGAAAGAAAATTAATTGCTGACTTGGAATTTCATACCTAACAAAAATATCCTCCAGAAATGAAAATCAAATAAAGACATTTTCAGAAAAATTCTGATGGAAATCATTGTTAGTATGGTTGTATTAAAAAAAAAATAAGAAAAGGGCTTTTTCCAACAGAAGGAAAATAAACAGAAAAACATGGAAATGTTGGAGAAAATGAAGAATACCAAAAAGGGTAAATTTGCAAGAAATAGAAATAAATATTGACTATTATAAAATAATTACAATGTTTATATAGTTTAAAATGTAATTAGAACTAAGTTCATGAGAACAGTAACAAAAAACTTGATAATGGGAAATTAAAGGGGTGAAAATGTTCTAAAGTAGGTTTTGGGGAAGTGATAATTATTTGAGTTAGCTATAATAAATCAAGAGTGCATATTGCAATCTCTAAGGTGGTCATTAAAGGAATAATATTTACTATTTAAAAGAGGAAAACTAAAATAATACAAAAGTGATTGATCCAAAAGGAGAGAAAGAAGAAAAAAAGGAATATAAAATATGTGAGAAACAGAAACAAATGGAAAAATTGTAGTTATAAAATCAGTTATATCAGTAATTAAATGTAAATAGATTAATATTACAATGAATAATGAAGATTAATTGAATCAAAACCACAAAACCCAACTGTATGTTTCTTAAGAGTGAAGTATTTTAATTTTAAATAACATTACAGAAAAGTCAAAAGTGAAAGGATGGGCTTGGAGATCTTGAGACTACAAAGATTGCTACTCCCACACTTTTATAAGAACATAAAGAGCTGTGCAATTTTCAAGTTCATGACTTTCCTTGAACCCAAGAGACTGCAGTACTTAAGAAACAAAGGTCAACCAGGCCAATCCTGAAATACGGACAAAGATGGGACACAAGAGCTTGCTTTCCTGGGTAGATGCAGCCAGACACCAGCAAGAAGAATTCAGCTAGGATAGTTGATAAATAGGCAAAAGTAAACGTAGGCTAGAGAGGGAGCTGGAAGACCTTGAGGTCCACAGATGTAGGAGAGGGGAGGAGTTTACATCCTCTTGCAAGTTTTTTTCTCTACGAATCTCTACAAATCACAGGCACTCACCAGGAAGACTAAGGAGAATCGTGAGAAAGAATCTTTCATGGTGTAGGTCAGGGAAGGAGAAGAGCAGCTGTTGTGGCAGGAGTACAAAGCTCTGCACCGATCTTTCTCCTCTATTTCCCCGTCTCCTCTTTGGAACAAAGCCTTGCTATACAGCGCAAGGAGAGGGCAACAAAAATTGTTGCACCTAAGGTAATGGTGAAAAACTCCTCATAGCTGAAAGAAGGAAACAGAGATGTTACCGTCTACCTCTGGGGGAGGAGCTTGAATTTTTCTTGGGTCCAGAGCTATAGCTGGAGGATAGGCAAGAGGATTCTAAAGGCTACAGTCCCCAGACTCAGGGAAACAGTAACTTTCTAAGAGTGAGGTTTAATCAGAATATCAGAGCACATAACCCCTACTTCACTGCCTCCATAATGCAAACAACCATTGAGTGAAAGAATCGGGTGGACGACTGCCTGGAGAGCTGTAATATTCATACCCTCTATACAGCGGAGCATAAAAGGGAGACCTAAAGCTGAGATTGGAACAAAGAATGAGAAACACCCTCCTGGCAACCAGCCCCCAATCTAAACACATGTTATCATTAGAGAAACTCTGCATGCAGTGAGAGCAAACTAAGCAACAACAAACCTCAAACCCAAGCTGAGTCTTTGATTAACACAAACCCCCAATACTAAAGGCCTATCAGAAGGAAAGGTGTGTCCATTGCAAGTTCAAAATCTACTTTACCTCAGTCTCTATTGTCCTTCATAAGTCAAACACACACTCACACTCACACTCACAAGAAGCAGAACAGTCAGCAGAATCAGATGTGGCTATTATAGGGATGTTGGAACTGTCTAACAGATAATTTAAAATAACTGATTCATATGGAAAAGACTCAATAGAAAAGTTGGACAATGTGTAAAATTATATGCGTGATTTCAACCAAGACATGGAAACTAACTAAAAACGGAGTTACCATATGATCCAGCAATCCCATTCCTGGGCATATATACAGAGAAAACTATAATTTGAAAGGATACATGCATCCCAGCATTCATAGCAGCACCATTTACAATAGCTAAGACATGGAAGCAACCCAAATGTCTACTGACAGATGATTGAATAAAGAAGTTGTGGTATACGTATACAGTGAAAAATGACTTAGCCATAAAAAAGAATGAAATAATGCCATTTGTAGCAACATGGATGGACCTAGAGATTATTATACTGAGTGAAAGTAAGTCAAACAGAGAAAGACAAATATCACATGGAATAAAATATTTGCAAGTCATATTTCTGACGATATTTGTATCTACCAAATATAAATAATTCACAATAATAATAAGAGAACCAACAACTGATTTTTTAGCTAAGTGATTCAAACATACAACCAAGTTTGGAAACCTCTCTTCAATGGCATCTTCTCTCACTTATGTGAGAATCGTAACATCATAACATCTCTTCTATCTTAGATTAGAGTTGGCTGTGAAATATAAATCTAAACTCCAGGCTCACTCAGATTCCTTTGAATTTGTGGTGGTTTCTGGTGTGTGTAGTGGCAGCCTACAGACATCTGGGCTGGTATTTCCCTTCTGGTCCTTCTGTCACTTGTTTATTCTATTCTTTCTTAGCACCTATAGATTTCAATTTGGCTTATCAGGCAGGCATATCTCTTGAAAGGCAAAATATGGAGTGTAAACATCTGATATTTGCCTTTAAAAGATGCTTCTCAATTTATCCTTATAAACTTCTACACTGATAAAGTTAGGACATCTTTGAGCACCTCTCCACGAGCAATTTGGGCATGCCTCTTTTCATTTAGGACAGACCTTCATGCAAACCCATTAATAGTAGAAGAATGGTGGCAAGTTAGTTAATTCTTCTAACATTGAGTTTTATAATTTGCTCATCAGTTTGTTTCTAAGGACAATTTCCTATTAGAGTGATGATATTTAGATTTTAGCAGGCATAAAAATTACCTAGAGAAGTTTTAAAAAATGTAGATCCTTGACCTCCCACCCCCAGAAATTGTGTGTAGTTAGCATTGGGGTAAGCCCCCCAAATCTATATTTTTAAATAAGTACCTTCCCATGATTCTAATGTAGCTGGGACTGTAGAAGACCCCTTAAAAATCCTGGTAAGGATCATCTCTGAGAATTTTGTGTTTATGCATGTCCTGTTACTGAAAACTAGCATAGATATTTAACTTCACCAACGCAGACATTGTGAGGCAAAAGAGAGTTTGCTAAAATATAACAGGAGAACATCTAGCCTTGAAAATGAGCCTCCCTTTCACTGATGCTTTAAAAAAATTTTTTTGTAAATGACAACTTTTGTGAAATGACTCACTGGAGACTTATTATGGGCCATGTAAGTGATAGTCATTCATATTCTGGCCACAAATGCATTTCATTTGGTAAATTCTAGGCTCTTCAAAGTATAAAGCATCTAATGTAATTGCATTCTGCCCCTAGGACAGCAGACCCCAGGGTAGCCAAGGATCTCTCTCTTGTAGCCCTGGATAGAAGCCTCAACCTGTGGCCCTGAAGTGGAGTTGTTTCAGTTTTCATCCTTCCTCCTATCTCATTTTCTTTTAGACTACTCAGTTATATTCAGAATCAGAGGGAAGAACATTTTTTTCAGTCTTTTCATCCTAGGGTCCTGACTGAATATGAAAATATTCTGTTTGGAAAGTTAGTGTAAAAAATTTATTTCCATATATATACAATTATGAAACTAGTAAGGGAAAAGGGGATATCAATTTGGTTATCACCACTGTACTGTGTATTGCCTTTGCCTTTTGATTTTTCCTCGGATTTTAGCCATTTCTTTAGTGAGGAATCTTGGGATATGTTGTCATTATATCCACCCCCAAAATACTTACCCCATCAAGTGCATTTTCTTTCTTTACTTCATTTGCAATTTAGCTTTCGCTAAGTACAACTGGGAATGGTATTATGGTCTCAGATAATAGAAGAAAAATTAAATGTGTTGAAAAGCTCTCTGGTGCCTTTTCTGGGAGGGGGAGGCTCATTGTCATGCATGGACCTATTGGTTGACTTCTAATGCCGAGCATAGGAGTGTGAATCTGGAAAATCTTATTGTGTTTTTTGGGAGCTCAGGCAAGCTGCATGGTCACTACGGCTCAGGCATCCCATCCTTTGCATTTGTTAAAATTATATTTCTCATTAGAGATAACACTTGTAACAAGCCAGAGGAAAGTAGGTCTTGCTGCAGTTTAATTTGAGGAAATTGATTGAGATAAATTTTAGATTGTGCCCATCTTAGAGAAAAATGAAATAACTCATTATGAAAAGAACAGACTGCTTTCTATTATTCTGATAGGGAGCAATTTAATGAGCAAATTTATGAACTGTTGAAGCTAACTTCTTGGCATTTGCAATTTGCCTCATGGTTCCTAAAAAAAAAATAACCCACATTAGGATGTGAGCAGATGTTAACACAGAAAAATTTGGAAAATACACAAAATTACAAAAGACAAATAATATTGTTAACATTTTGATGCATGTGCTTCCAGCCAGTTTTCTATGTGTGTATATGTTTTTTGACATCATATTTTATATACTTCTCTGTATACTGCCTTTTTTGCCCTATTCTTTGAGTGTAAGCATTTCCCAATGCTATTAAAATATTTTCACAAATATAAATGTAATGTTTGTATAATGCTACCTTTATTTATGCACTATGTTTTAAGTAACCATTCTTTTATAATTGGATATGAAGTTTATCTATAATGCTGTAATAATCTTGATCCATCATAGAAGGTCTAACAGTTTTATGAAAGATCTCGTATTTCCAAAAATAAATTAAATGGCAGATGGTGAATTCTGGATCTTCCTGTTTATATTAACTAACTCACCTCTTGAGAAAATATGAAATGTTAAATAAGATTGTAGGCCTTAAGGACTGGTTATTTTGGGAATGTCTTTTTGTTATATTTGGTTTATTTCTGGAGTTGTGTCCATGTTTGAGGTCAATGGATTAAAGCAATAGTTTCAGTCTTTTCTGCAAGAATTGAAGGAGAAAAGGGAGGGAAGATAGATTACAGCTCCAAATCTGCAAAGTTGTGGAAATTCATCATGAAGTCTCTGAGCTGGGTATTGAGAAACTGATCTCAGAAGCTCTGATTAGGTAAGGAAAGGGAGCAAGGGTCTATGGTGAGAAAAATGGAAGTCTGTGAAATCTGTGAAGTGACTAGGACTTGACATGGAGATACTTTGGGGAGAGAAGTGATAAAGTAAATTTTTTACCAGATAAAAGTTTGAGATTTTCTAACACTACACATTTGGTTGGCCACATCAAAGGCTAATTTTGGAGTGGGAAAGCCCAACTGAAAGCCTGAGTAAAGTGTTGAGCATCATAAGTAAGTAAGTGGATGAGTGAAGAATAAATGAATGAATGAATGAATGAATGAATAGCTCTTATTTCCCAATTCTCTAAGACAAACTGGAATCCAACATTTCAATTCAATTCTGACACTAACTCCCGGATTTATCAACAAACCCCACAGGTTGAGGGTTCAGTCTCACAAGCCTGCCCTTCTGTCTAGCTTGACTGGAATGATTCACAGAACTTAGGGAAATTCTATACAGTAGTCTCCCCTTATCCACAGTTTCACTTTCCATGGTTTTAGTTACCTGTAGTCAACCTCAGTCCAAAAATATTAAATGGAAAATTCCAGAAAGAAACAATTCATAAGTTTAAATTGCATGCTCTTCTGAGTAGTGGTGTGAATTCCTGTGTCATCCCACTCTGTCCTGCCCAGGACATGAATTGTCCCTTTGTCCAGTGAATCCACACTGTATACATTACCCATCCCCTCATCACTTTAGTAGCTGTCTTGGTTATCAGGTTGACTTTTGCAGTGTCATGGTGCTTATGTTTAAGTAACCCTAATTTTACCTAAAAATGGCCCCAAAGCACAAGAATAGTGATGCTGGGAAAACCACAGTATTTATAGGATTCAGTACTACCCATTGTTTCAAGCATCCATTGAGGATCTTGGAACTTATACCCCATGGATAGCGGGGACTACTGTATTTACTACTGCAGTTTATTACAAAGGATAAAAGTGAACAGACAGATAAAGAGGTACATAGGTTGAGGACCAAAAGGGTCCTGAGTGCAGAAGCCTCTTTCTCCATGCAGGTGGGGCACACCACCCTCTGAATACTTCAATGAGTTCATCGTCTTGGAAACTCTCCAGACCTTGTCATTTAGGAGGTTTTATAGAGGTCTAGTTGTGTAGGAACAATTGATTAAATAACTGGTCATTGAGGGATTGAACTCAATCTCTGGCCTCTGCCCCCACCCTTCAAAGGAATTTAATTTTAATTGAGAAAGCATCTTAAATCAGTCAAGCTTCACTTTATAAAAAGTTCTTGAGACTGCCCAATAACAAAGGAGGGGATTTCTTCAGGTCTTGCCTGCTATCTTCCCTCCCAAACCCATTTGCTCTGCCTCAGAGGCAGCATTTCCTCCTGTGAATCATCTCCAGTAGGCCTCTTGATGGGTAATACTTTGATCCCAGTCTTGATTCACCCCACAGGAGGGCTCCTGGCTCTGCCTTTGGCCCATATTCTGCATTCACTGGCAATCCCAGGTTCATTTAACCTCCGCCCTGTCTGGAGCCTTGTCTGTCCAGGAAGGGAGAAGGGAACACACACAAAGTAACATACAAAACAAGTTCTATTCAGAATTGCAAACTGGCTCTTTGCCATAATATTAACAATATTAATAACAACAATGTTAAAAACCAATAGCTATAGAGAGCTTACTAAGCACCTGGTATTGCTCTACCCACTTTATATGCATTATTTTAATTAATTCTTATGACAGTTCTATTAAGTTGTTATCACTATTTTACAGATCGGGAAACTAAGTTACAGAGAGATTATTCAAATTGTGGGTGGAAGAAATAGGATTCAAACCCAATCATTCTGATGCCTGTACTAAGGCAACGTGAAGCTACACTGATAGACGAAAAAAGGTGAATTAGGGAAGGTTTCCTGGAGGAAGGTTTGTAATTTCTTTAATTACAAACTGGATGGGAGGGGGCATTCCAAATCAAGAAAATGCTCTGTACCCATGCTCCCAGAACCTAGTGTGATTTCTCTTAGCCTAATGTCTTTGCCCATGTTAGTTTCTGTACTTGGTATGCTTTCTGCCTTTTATTCATTTGACTAACCCTGGTATAAAACTTAGCTCAGATACTATCTTGTTTTGAAGACTTCCTTGCATAAAATGCTCTTGGTTTATTGCTCCCCACTCACCCTGTGCTGACTTCTGACATAGCTCATGGAAGATTGATTGTAAAAAATGCCCCTACTTGTCCACCTCTCTCTGTATTCATGTACTTTGCCATGTACCTTTGCAGCCCTATCAGGAGGTGGGATCTATTTCCTTTGACCCTTGAGCACAGGCTGGCTTTATGACTTTCTCTAGCCAGTAGAAAGTGGTTTGACTGATAGCGTGTGAATTTCAGCCTGAACCTCCAGAGATCTTGTGACTTCTGGTGTCTTAGAGCTCTGCCTCTCCCATGAGAACAGGCTGGGATGCCTGTTAGAGGGGGAGGAAGCCCATGGAGGAGGGCTGAACCAACCCCCTATAAATAGATCATAGATACATGAAGGAGCCCAGAAGATAACTGTCAAGTCTGGTCCAGATAAGCAAAACTGCCTGGTCTACCGGAGACATGAGAAACAACAAATGGTTACTGTTTTAAGCAGCTAAGTTTGGGGATGATATATTGCACAGCAATTACTAATGCACACAGAAATTGATGCCCATAACAACATCCTCATTATGTGCCATTGGTTTTGTGGCATTTGAGTGATGAGTGGAAGCAAAAAATGATGGGCAACTGTAAGCTCAGGCTGGAAAAAATGATGAGGAAATTTTTAGGAGAGGCTGGAAAAACAGTAACCCATGTTATATAGTAATGAAATGATTAGCAAACTTGGAGCAAGGGATATATGCCTAATGACCTTTTGGATTTGGCTAAGAAGATCTCTAGGCACAATGTTGAAAGTATCAGTTAATTTCTGTTGGATGAAAATGATAAGGTACAGAAAGAAGATGTGCTTAAAAAAAGACTGGTCAGGTTTCAAAATGTGAAGAATGGAAAATAAAAATGTTTCTCATCTCTAGCCTCTCAAGCCAGCAAAAGACAAAATACCCCATGCATCAGAAAGACATAGCCTTAGGGTAAAGATGGACATGGAAACAGGGAAGCAATTTATAGAATATAGGAAAACAGATTTTGATCTACTAAGAAAAAACATAATTGGTTAACATTGAGAAATTAATATGCAAAAAATCTAGAAAGGACTGAGATAGCTTTAAAATTTGTTTTTTATTTTAAACATTTTTTTTATTGAGTTATAGTCATTTTACAATGTTGTGGATGTGGACTTATGTCTAAACCCGTCAACTTCTTTTCTCCCCATAACTATCATCCTTTTCTCCTTCTCCCTCATTTGCTCTATTTCTTTTTGCTTACTCCTTTCCTATCTCTCAGTGATGAGAACAACATAGTAATTTAAATATAATATCCCTATAATATTTCCCAAACCATCCTTTTTATGTAACAGACTCTGTATGATGAGTCTTAAGCATAATTATGATAATTGGATACCTGGTAATTGCATTATTGAATAAATGTATACTTTTAAAGAAGAAAGTATAACTTAATACTCTTTTATTATTGTGGTGGGTAAACACTATTTAAATTTGAAATTACAGGCAAATCAATTTATCAAGTCCTAGGTGTCAACTGAAAGTCCCTTAAAACAGAACATTGTGGATATCTTTCTTTTTTATTTTTTTGGTAAGCAAAATAGTTGTAGAGAACTTTTTTTTTCTTTTTAACCACTCTTGGATTTGGGTCTAGTCTGAAGCCTAGCCTTTTGGGCTTCTGCTTTCTACAAGTCACAGGGTGGGGATGTTTCTGTTTGCCAAAATTGAAAAGGCCAGAATAAAAAAAAATCGTATGTTGCAATATTCTGTTTCCATTGCCAGAGCAGGCTTAGTTCCTTCCTGGTTAGATGAGGTCAAGTGGAGATCTCCTTCTGAGTCACTTCTGGAAAAAGCTATCTGCAGTCTCCACATATTTTCAGTGAGTAGATGATGATGATGATGATGATGATGATGGTGATAATGATGATGGTAGTGATGATGATGATTAACATTTTTCAGAATAATTCTTGGAATGCAGTTTCCCACTGCACAAAATGGGTGAAAGATGTGATATTTGGATTCAGAATAGTTTACCAGTGTGGTATGCTGGTTAGCAAGGCAGGATGGGACACATCAGCAAAAGAAGTGAAATATGATAAGCAAGTCTCTCCTTTCAACCATACCATGGCTGAAAGTTCACCCAAACTAGCATCCGGTCATGAGTCTCTGTGCTCTGAAAGTTGTGAATATGTTGGGGGTGTTTAGAAGCAAGCAGGCAGAGTCATAAGTCCAGCCTATACAAGATTTAAAGAAAGGATCAAAGAGTATCCAAGACTATTAAGAGTATTTGAGTATCTAATGGTCATAAGTAGTGGGTCAGGAAAGCTGCCTGATCACTAGGACTTCTGTTTCTGGCATCATGGAATGACTTGTATCAAACTAATTCTCCTGCCAAGACAAACTGTAAAAGCTGGATAAAACAACAGTTTGAAGATACTGGGGAGCAGCCAAGTCAGCCAACACTCGAAGGGCCAAGAACTCTGAGAGAAATGAGGTGCTGAAGAGAGCCCACATTTACTTCCACATCTTACCCTGGGTCATTTGCCAATTTATAGATCAAGGAATAGAAGCCTAGCAGGTTGACACAGCCTGGAATTTTGACATTCTCATTAGGTGAGGAAACAGATATTGGAGCTTGAGGCTGCCAAGATAGCAAGGAATTGAAGACCCAGAGTCCTGGAAAGAAGGGAATCTTGGAGAAATGAGCCTGAAATTCTGTGTGAAATTTTCCCTGAGACATCCTTCAGATCCTAGCTGTGCTCATGTAAGATAAAGTAAGCCATATCTCTGAAGAAAACAGTAGACAGCAACAACTGGGAAGCTAAGTAGCTGAGCAGAGATTTTGGCAGTCATCTAACACTGGGTAGACAGAAGTTGGGGTTCAGGGCTCAACAAGGTAGAGAAGCCTTGGAAAACACTCTCATGCTTTTAGCTGAGACTCCAGAAGGGGAATGCACTGAGGGCTAGGGCTAAACAACAGCAATAAAGACAGTCCTGAAGTAGACAATGTTCCCCTTATCTCTTACTGTTTTCCAACCTTTCTCAGAAGTTAGGGACTGAAGACAGTGACTTATTATTATCTCTCACAGTTCAAGAGGTTGACAGATTCAGTTGGGTGGTTTTTGTTTGGTGTCCTTCATATGCAGCCAGATAGTGTTTGATACTGGACTCATTTGAAAGCTTCTTCACTCACGTGTCTGGAGCCTGGGTTGGGAAGTCTGGAGTAGGTGGGGAGTTGCTGAGCATTTATCTCTATAGGAATCCTCTCCACATGACTAGTTTGGGCTTCCTCACACATGGAAATCTCAGTGTAGTTGGACTTCTTATATGGTGACAGGTTTTTCCCAGAGTGGACATCTCAAGAGACAGGAAGTAGAGCTGGCAATCTTTTATAATCTTGGTCCAAAATGGCACAGCATCACTTCTACCATATTATATTGGTCAAAGCAGTTCCAGAGCCCATCCAGTTGTCAGAGAAGACCTAAACCCTTCAACTGGGTGGGAAAAGTGTAAAAGAATTTGAGGCCATCTTTATTATGCCACAAACTAGTTCTAACAAAGCTTTAAGCCCAGCCTTGACTGAAGTTGATATTCACATACTCACCTGCCTGTCAGACAAAATTAAATCCTCCAAAGAGAAAGATCACTTCACCCAGACATTCTACAAATTGTTCACGCAAAATGTTGAATAGTCAAGGAAAAATTACTAAGAATGCCAAGAATCAGGAACAGACTAAAAACGCAAAATAAAAAGCAAATAATAGAAACAGGTTCAGCTATGATACAGGAAATTTAAAGTAACTATGATTAATATGATCAAGAAGATTTTTTAAAAGATAGCTTTGCCAGAAAACTGGTTATCTATAAAAAAGAACAGTCAAATGGAAATTGTAAAACTTAAAAATACGGTATCAGTTACTATGCATTCAGCAGATCACACATGGAGTAAAAATAGGTCATTAAACTGAAATATAGGGTAGTAGAAAATATCCAAATCTAAACACACAGATAAGAAAAGAATTGAAAATACAGAAGGAATTTAAGAAATATATGGTAGATGGTTAAGATGACTACCACGTGTAGTAGGAGTTCCAGGAGAAGAGATGGAAGGAAACAGAAACAACTCATTTGAAAAAATATTAGTAAGGAATTTTCTGTAAGTCAGAAAACATTACGCTTACATAGTCAAGAAGTGCTCTAAACCCCAAGCAGGATTAACACAAAGAAGACCACATCTAGACAGAAAATATTCAAATTGATAAAAAACAAAATACTCAGGGAAAAATCTTTAAAGTAACAACAATAAAATAGACATCCTCCTTCAAAACAATAAGATTGACAGTTGTCTTTTCAACAAAAATGTTGAATGCCAGAATTCGGTAAATTGATTGCTATATTTAAAGTGTTGGGAAAAATAATTGTCAATTTCAAATTCTGAATATACTAAAGATGTCCTCTAAGATAAAGTAAAATAGAGACAGGTTTAGACAAACAAAAATGAGAGAATTTGCTTCCAAAAGACCTGCACTAAAAAACTACTAAAATGAAAATTTTATTTTATGCAGAAAAAGAAAAATATGACCTCATATGGAAATAAAATAATTCAAGAAGGAATGAAGATCACTGTGGGTGGGGAGAGTGAGGAAATCTAAATAAATATTGATGATTGAGAAAAACAATTACAAAATCTTCTATGGTTTAAAATATATAGAGTGCTATAATCCATGAGAACAATCGCGTAGATGGCTATGGGGAACAATAAAGAGAGTTGCAGTGATGTATCTGGGAAGCAGTAAAATAACTACTGTTAGGAAGACTTTCATAAATTAACAATGCACCTTGAAATGTCTAAGATAACCACTAACACCATTCTTAAAGAAGAAAATAGGAAAATAGTTTTAAAGACATTTGATTTTTTTAAAAAGGCACAAAAAAAGGATAAAAACAAAAATAGATGCAATGAATAGAAAATAATCATGTAGTAGATTTAAACCCAAATTTATCAGTAATTAAGTTAAATATAAATGAGGTAAATACTTCGATTAAGAGACAGAGATTGCTAGAGTGTATATACAAAACAAAATCCATATATATGCTTCTTACATGGTACAAAATTTAAATATAAAGCACAGGTAAAAATAAAAAGAAAGTATATCATGCAACACTAACCAGAAGAAAGCTGAGATAACTATTCCAATATAAGACAGAGTAAATTCTAAGGCAATAGCACATTACTAGAGATAAAGAGATATTTTACCATAAGATGATAGGCACACATTATATAAAGAAAAAATCTAAAAAATAAAAAAGCACTTGCTTTGGCAGCACATATACTAAAATTGGAACAATACAGAGATTAGCATGGCCCCTGCGCAAGGATGACACGCAAACTCGTGAAGCATTCCATATTCTTTACTGACAAGTATATACAGAATAGATAAACAAGTTTATACTGTATAGCACAGGGAAATACATTCAAGATCTTGTAGTAGCTCACAGTGAAAAAGAATATTGAAATGAATATATGTATATTCATGTATGACTGAAGCATTGTGCTGTGCACCAGAAATTGACACAACATTGTAAACCTACTATAACTCAATAAGAAATTACACACACACAAAATAAAATAAAATAAAATAAAATAAAATAAAAAGAAATGAGAAAATGACAAATCCAAGATCACTGACTTGTCTACTTTTAACTCAATAGTCTTTGTGATAAATAGAACAAGCAGACAAAAGCAAGCAAGAAAGCATCAAAAGGAAGAAAGCATCAAAAGGAAGCAAGCAAGCAAGCAAGCAAGCAAGAAAGGAAGAAAAAGAGAAAGAGAAATGACCAATAAGGATATAGACAATCTCAACAACATATTAATGAACTTGAATTAATTGACCTACATAGAACAGTACACCACAAAACTACAAAAAGTATTCATTTCAAGCACAAATGGGATATTTGCTAAAACAGACGTATGTTCAGTCGTTAAGGAAATCTTAACAAATTTCAAAAGGATGAAAATTTGATATTGGGTTATTGTACAACATGGGGAATATAGCCAATATTCTGTAATGATGTAAGGAAAAAAAGAAAAAAATTAATACTATGTACTCTGACAAGAGTGAAATTAAACTAAAAATCAAAAACAGAAAAAGAGCAAAACAAAGAAGTCCCTAATTTAGGAAATTAAGTAATATACTTCTAAAAACCCATGGGCCAAATTTGAAATCACAGTCTAAAATAGAAAATGCTTTTAACTTTATGACAAAGTGTAACATATCAAGATGTGAGGATGTAACCAAAGCAGAAAAATGTAGTCTTAAATGTTTGTCTTAGAAAAGAAGACATGCTGAAAATCACTCATTTGAGCAAACATCTCAAGAAGAAACAGAAGAAGAAACAATACTTAAAGAAAGTGAAAAGAAGTAAATAAGAAGGAAAAGACTAGAAATCAGTTAAATAATGAACAAGTACACAATGGGAAAAAGCAAGAAAGTTAAAAATTGGTTCTCTGGGAAGATTAATAAAATTGTAAAGCCACTACCAAGACAGATCAATAGAAAACAGAAATTATCAATGTTAGAAACAGAACAGGGGACACCAATACAAATTCTACATTCAAAAATAATTAAATATTATGGCAACTATATGCTGATAAATTTCACAATATGCATAAAATATACAAATATTTTGATAAAGAGAAATAGAAAATCTGGATACTCCTGTAACTAAAAAAGGAGATCCCAGAGCCAGATGGTTTCACAGGCAAATTCCACTAAATGCTGAAGAAAATTAGCATGATTGTTACACAAACTCTTCTACTAGTGCCCAGTACTCTGTTAAATGCTAGCACAGTATACACTGCAGAAGCATAAGGATAGGGTTTTGTTTGTTTTTTCACTGAAGTATAGTTGATTTACAATGTTGTATTAGGATAGGGCTTTGATTACATGCAGTTTATTTGTTCTGGAGGAACAGATCTTTGCAGAGAATGTACAATTGAGTTGGGTCTCTAATGTTAGGTAGCAAAACCTACCAGACACAGAAAAGGAAGACCTGACATTCCAGGAAGTGAAACAAGGAGAGCAAAAGGGTCATCTTGAGTATGTTAGTTATGGTCAGTGTAATCAGCTTGGTGTAATGAGTACAGGTGCCTGAAGCAGGGAGAAGGCAGTGAGAAAAGGTAATCAGTGAGCTACTGCCTGTCTTGTTTCTTTCACTTTGACTCTCTGGACTCCCATAGTTGATTTCATCGCTGTTTTCTCTTTGCCAGTTTGAGGTGAAACAAGCAACATTTAAATTACCTTGGCAAGAGGCAGGAGTGTAGGGAGCAATAAAGGGAAGACTGTGGGATGAAGGTGGAGAGATGCAGGAAGTAGTGAGAGGAAAGACAGCTAGTATCTGCCACTGTCCCAGATATGTGATCCTGCTGCCCCAGCAGTGACAGATGCACTCTGGTACTGATCCAGAATCCCAGCTGTCTCCACTCCTATATGTCCCAGTTCCTGCAACTTGACTTCTAGTTTTGTTCTCACTGATTCTTGATATTTTTATGCCCAGGCTTCTATGAATGTGGGCACAATAAGGGTCAGGGCTGAAATTGACCTGTTACTGAATGGATCATTATCATGACAACATCAGGGCCCTAAAATTGGAGCAGCCCATCTGCCACTTTCTCCTGAAGTCACAGCAGGACAATCGGATGCACTAGGGAGACCAGACCAATAACCATTAGAGGACAAAAGAAGGTAGCATATAATTAAGCTGTTATATTGTCGATATAAGCTTCCAGTCGTGTGGCAGAAAATCACAAAGAACAATAAGGACTTCTGAAGTCAGGGGAGTCCTCATATGGATGATATTTTTCATCATGACCACCCAGGAAAGAACAGAGCATAAACATTTTTGTTTTCATAAAGAAACAAAGAAAACCCTGGAGAAAATACCGGGAGGAGAAAATATTGGCTATTCATGTCACTTAGTCTATATTGATAGGAAACAAAAACAACCAGTCAATGCAGTTGACTCAATGTTAGAAGAAAACATCAAACCTGCTGCCTAATCAATTTTGTTATTTGACTGAGCTTGACAAAGCCTTGAAGAATCTCTTGTCTTCAGAAAATAGGAATAGGTTCAATAGTCATTGAAAGGGGTTAGTTTCAAATAGTTTGAAAGTCCCAGAAGTAAGGCTGGAAGTAGGGCCAAAGACCTCGAATGCTCTCTGTGATTTTACCCTTGATTAATTGGCCTTGGCCAGACTTTTGTTGTGTTTTTGTCTGAGGTTGTTTTGGATGGCATTCCACTTGTCACATATCAAGACTTTGTAATTAGATGCTGCTGGTTCTTACCAGTATCTCCTCAAATGCCTTCTGTTTGATGTCATTTTCTCTTCCTCTCAAAGATGAATTAAACAATAACTGAAACTGTTAAGAATATTGTTTGTAACTGGTGTTAGAAATGGTTAGCCTATTTTGACTAGTTGGCACTAAGCTCTGGACCCAAGTAGTCAGTTTAACTGCCTGCAAATGTTTTCTTCAACCTGAGAAGTTTGTTGACCTGAGAAAAGTAGATTCATGAAGTCCATTTGAATTTCCTTTTTAAAAAAATTTTTTGTTAAAGTGTGGTTGATTTATAATGTCAGTTTCAGGAGTACAGCAAAATGATCCAGTTATAGATATATATACACATATATATTTTTTTCTTTTCAGATTCTTTTCCATTATATGTTATTACAAGAAATTGAATATAGTCCCTTGTGCTATACAGTAGGTCCTTGTTGTTTATCTATTTTATAAACAGTAAAGTGTGTCTTTTAACAAACCCCTAATTTATCCCTCCCTGCCCTTTCCCCTTTGGTAACCATGGTTTTTTTTCTATGTCCGTGAGTCTGTTTTTGGTTTGTAAACAGAATTCATATCTTTTTTCTTCAGATTCCACATATAAGTGATATCATATGATACTGGTCTTTGTCTGACTTGCTTCACTTAATATGATAATCTCAGGGGGGAGGGTATGGCTCAATGGTAGAGCACATGCTTAGCATGCATGAGGTCCTGAGTTCAACCCCCAGCACCTCCTCTAAGAATAAACCAATGAGTAAACCTAAATACCTCTCCCCACCAAAAAAACCAAACCAAAACAAAACAAAATATGATAATCCATCCATGTTGCAGCAAGTGGCATTATTTCATTCTTTTTTATGGCTGAGTAATATTCCATTGTATACATGAACCAGTCTTTATCCAGTCATTTGTTGATGGACATTTAGATTGCACCCACATCTAATAGCAAAATGTTGTAGTAAAAGATTTTGGTTGGTCATTTTGGAAATTTTGGCTCTCATTCACTGTTTGTGTCAAGTGTTTATTGACAGACTACTATATTTCAGCTTAGGGTGTTTTGTGGGAATATTTAGGATAGTGTTTTCTAAACTGAACATCAAGATGTTAATAGATGTTCCTTTGATAAAATGGTTTTTGTAACACAAACTGTCCTCTTTGAGTCATAGAGCATGTTAGAATAGTCAAGTTTCAGGTAAGTCTTACAGCAAAGAAATCTGCTTAATTTTTCTTTGATTTAACCCAGCATTCTCTTTTCTTAAATTATTTCTGCTCATGTAACCCCTTATTTTGGAACACCTGTTAAATTCCATGGGATTCCTGGGAATTCTGGGAAAAGAGGACTGAACTAGTCCTGTCTGCTGCCCACCCCGACCCCAGCCCCTTATTTACTGGGGATGGACATTGATGAGGCTTAATGATACACCACGTGTCAGAGAAGTGCCCAAAAGCAATGGCTGTTATGAAGAATTTGCAGTAAAACATGTTAATGGCAGAAAAGATCCAAGATCCATGTAAACATTTAGTCAAACTACTTTTTCTCTCTCATTTTCTCTTTTTGTCTCCTTATTTTCATCTCTGTAACCTTTCTTGAGCCTCAGGCACAGAGAGGCAGTAATTCCTTTTTCTGGAACTGTCTTATTGGTCACCATACTGTGCCTTCTCTCTCTGCCAGTTTCTTAAATTATTTGTTTTAAGTGAAGTGTAGTTGATTTTCAATGTTGTGTTAATTTCTAGTTTACAGCATAGCAATTTGGTTATACACACATACACATATGTATACTCCTTTTTATCTTCTTTTCCATTATAGGTTATTACAAGGTATTGAGTAGAGTTCCCTGTGCTATACAGTAGGACCTTGTTGTTTACCTATATATAGTAGTTTGTATCTGCTAATCCCAAACTCCTAATTTACCCTTCTCCTCCCCTTTTGATTTTTGATGCTGTACCTACAACCTATGTTAAAAAAAGGTTTGGATTTACCTTCTCATTCAAGATGCGTGACCAAGCCTCATCAAGTCAAAAGCTGGCCAACAAGTATGAAGGAGATTATTTGGAGACAGATTCCCAAAGCAGTTGGTGGCTGCGCAGCCAGGAATCTTTCCCAAATATGAAGAATGTCCCTAGAGTGGGTAGAAGACCAGAGAATTGCCCCAAGTGCACAATTAGGTTAGTTATTCCAAGAATCAGGGGGATCATTAAAATACTAGGGGTGTCGGTTAGTCTGGTGAGTATGACAGCACCCACATTCCCTTGTGGAGGCTGTGAGGGAGAATCCATTTTCTTGTGCTGTCCAGCTTCTAGAGGCCACCCACATTCCTCGGCTTGTGGCTTCCTTCTTTGATCTTCAAAGCCAGCAACATAACATCATGTGACCCTGCTTTTGGTGCACATCTTTCTCTGACCAAAGCCAGGAAAGGTTTCCCTACTTTTTAATGATTCATGCCATTGGAATGGGCTTACCTGGATAATCCAGGATAACACACTTATTTCAATGTCTGTAACCTTAATCATATCTGCAAAACCCCTTTTGCCATGCAAGGTAACAGGTTCTGGGGATTAGAGTGTAGGCATCTTTGGGTGGGGGTGGGTGGGTCATCATTCCTCCTACCACAGGCAGGGATGACTCTGATGAGGTAAGCAAAGACCACATCATGGATGGAAGGCCCTGTGTGTCTGCCACGTTTTTGAACAAGGTTCTGGTTTCTCTTTTCCAGTTTGAATTGATTCCCTTGCCAGTGCTCTGCTATTTGGGGGCTGAAGCTGGTCTCCGGTCTTTGTGGCTTATTGACAAAGAGAATGGCTGAGGGCTGATTGCTTTTCATTGTTCTCCATGGTGCTCCCTGACCCCAGGCAACTTAACCCCTGTACCAGTAATTAAAAAGCAATCTGCTTCCTCTTCATTGTATATCTGAAGACACACACCAAGATCAAAGGGAGTTTGACTTCCTACAGATTCTGCCAAGCCTATTTTCTGCCAGATAGTGCCATCCTTCTCTTAAATTTGATTTTCAGTTACATGCACATAAAAAAGATATGACAGATTCTACATATATTCCTTCCAACTGACTTATATGAGTTACTAAAGATGAAACTGGTCCCAAACCAGTTCTTGAAATTATCTTGTTCTGTATTTTATAGAAGAAATCTTTGAGACAGTCCAGCATTTCTCAAACTTTTGTCCTCTTTCCACACTGTTCCCATGCTCAGTCAATCTTCCTCAGAAACAGCACTCATTAAAATAAGTGATTCTTAACGGAACATAACTCAAAGTTTGAGAATAGTGGATCTGGTCAATCTCCATAATTTTATAAACTAGAAAACTGATACTCGGATAGGTTCAGTGCAACGTGATCAATGTCACATAGCTACTTAACTGAAAACCCAGGATTTGACAAGACTATCTACACTTTTAAGCTTTAGACTTCACATCAATTTAGTTTCAAATTTAATTTTCTCTCAGGATTTCCAATTACTCCTTTGTTTAAAGGAAAATAACTTTTCATTTAAGTCTCTTGTTTTCTTTGGGTTTTTTGTTTTTGTTTTGGCTTAGTCCTATATTTTAGAGGCTTTACTACCTTTACTGGAAAGGTAAAATTTAAGGACCAAACACTGACAGGTAGTCTCCTACTATTTTTGACAAGGAGAGATTAGCTTTGTTGGCTTATGTTTCTTTTTTTAATCTGTTCTTTTTATCTCCCTTGTAAGACTCACACTCCCCTCACTTCCTCTTCACTTCTAGTTCTCTTTCCTTTAATAAAATCCTGCACTCTATACGCCTCCTTGTTTCCTTGGGGTCTAAGACTAACAACGGGCAGACACAAATAGCTGCAGCAGTGGATGTGGATTTAATTGTTTGGCCACATTCTTACTTTTCTCCTAATTTTCCAGATGCTTACCTAATTTTCCTCCTCCTTGCTCTATTTTTTCCCTTCTAAAGAAAATGCACCCAGCCCCATCCACATCACAATTTTCTGTCAGCTCAGGCAAGGAGTCAGCATCCCAAAAAAGATGGATATATTGAGCATTTATGTAGCACCTGCCCCCTCAGCCATTGAAAACCTTCCATGGGGGAGAGATATGCCATCTCTATTACGTTACTGATGAGAAATGGAGGCAGGGAGTAGAAGGAGAACGCTGATGGAAGGTGGAAAGAAGATATATTACCAGTTACACTTTACTGATGGAGCAACCAAAGTACAGATTAGGTCTACCCAACTATTTCCCTTTATCATTTGGGGCCTGGGAGGAAGTCATAATGTTGGAGCATTGATCAGCAGACTGGCTTGCCAAGAAATCAATCCAATCCTGTAGCGAAGATACCTGAAATAGAGAGATCTACACAGCCCACAGAGGAGAGCCGAGGTGGGACCAGCTGCCATAGAACACAGCAAGGCACCGTGATGAAAGGCGCTGCATACAGGGCTCGGACGCTTTTCTATCTTTCCCTCATTAATCTCCATGAGCCTGCTATTTCTTGTCTGTGAAACTGAGAAGGGCAAATATGCATTTCAGGGCTGTTTTCAGTGTTAAGTGATTTTTAAAAAGTCTTGAATTCAGTTAAAAGCTGGAGGGAAAGATTCAGTATAAAGCAAAAAATTTAAGATAGGAGAGGAGATAATTTATAAAGCAAGGTCCCTCCCTGATAAAGCAGGGCAGGGGATGGTGCAGGGTTAAACCCTAACTAGAAAGAAGGGCCTCTCTTCTATAGTGACAGGAGGCAAGGTGGAAGAAAGTCTGCATAAGTGCATGGGTCTGTCAGTGTGATGGTGGGAAGTTGGAGATTGTCTCCTCTGAGGGTCTCTATCATCTCTGTGAGGTAGGAGTTGATGCCACCTGTTTTGAGTACTGAGGGATGTGAGGAAGTCAAAGAATTAAGGACAATGGAGAAAGTATGTAGTCCTCACTGTAGAGAATAGAAGAGAGAACTGGTGAAAACTCAACTGAATTTCTGGGCAGTGTGTCACGTCCTGTTGAAGATGCTGACAATGAGCACATAATGACAAGACTCTGCCCTGATGCTTTTTCTGCAACCATGCTCAGCAACCTTGGTCGATATTTGGATTCATTGAGAAGCCAAGTAGGTTTGACAAAAGGATAGTGGGGCAAGGGAATTGAGGAAATTAATGAGAGTGGTCGAAGTAAACGAACACTGAATATAAGTAGAACAGGGAAGGAAGTGAGGAATGAGTACACTGATAAGTGAGAAATTGTGAGGGTGGTCCAATGAATTCAAGGAGCTGGTTTTACAGAAATAACAGTGTGTACCACTTGGAAGGATAAGAGTTGTGACATGTCTGAGTTGTTGATTTTGAAGGCAGAATTGTTCTGGGTGGTAACAAGGTCCATGGAGTGGCAATAAAAACACATGACCCAAGTTGGGAGTGGAGTGAAGATGACAGAAGATGAAGAGTTCAAGGAACCCAGCAGCCAGGATGCTGGGTATTAACATAAATGAAGTCACATGGGATGGTGACATTAGAATCTGGGGATAGAGACCATGATTTGGTAGATAATAGTGACAAAGAGCAGTAGAAGATGGTAAAGCCAAAAGCAGGAGTCTTGGTGGAGCAGGGGCTTTTACAAGAGGGTAAAAGAACAGTAGTGCGCAAATGTCACTGTGGAGTGAGGAGGCCCCTTCAGACTCTAGGATGTGTGGCTGAGCAAATACTCCTTGAGAAAGCTGTGCAAAAAGTTTTACCTCCAGGAGAGAGCGAGCAGTCTACAAAATGGGGACAAAGAACAGTCAACCCTCTATCCGCGGGGCCAACCAACCGCAGATTGATCCAGGGTGGGTTGAATCCTGGGATGCCAGGCGTGGGGATGTGGAGGGCCCACTTCATCACTTTGTATAAAGGACTCGAGCATCCAGGCATTTTGGTATCTGCGGCGGTCCTGGCACTATCCCTCTGGATACAGAGGGACGACTGTACCTACACTACGGAGTTATCATGATTAAATGCGATACTGCATGTTGAAATGTCTGCCATATAAAATGACGGTCTTATATATTTAAACAATAGAATTTACAATGCACATGATACTATGCTAACTACATTTTGTGCATTATCTCATTTAATCCTAACAGTCTGATAGGGAAGTACTGTTATTATCTGCATTTTATAAATGAAGAAGCTGGGTTTTAGTGGGGTTAAGTAACTTGCATGGGTCTCCCAGCTCAGAGGTGTCAAATGTGAACCCAGGCAGCTGAGGCCAGAGCCCACACTGTTAAACATTAGTAGAAGCTGACTATTCTTATTTTGAAAACAGCATTATTGGGTTGTTACATATGAATGAACTCAACATATGAATTTCTTTTGAAATCACTTAAACTAGGCCTAAACTAAGTTAGGCACAATTTAAGGGTAGATACAAAAATTCTCAAAAGTGTAGTGTTTATGTTATTTTCAGCATGAAAATCACACTACCATCACACCCTATTTATAGGGCCAGGAAGGAGGATTAAGTCCAGTTAATAATTTTTTTGAGCCTGGTGCCTCAAGGCAAGTCTGCAAGGCTATTTTGGACTGTTTGATCTTGAATGATGACTCTGAAATAACAGTGTGAGTCAGGGAAGAGATGAAAATGAGCGTGGAGTAAATGTAGCTGATAGTTGGAGTAGGTGGAGATACAAGGAAATATGTTGGCAGGTGTGGGATGATGGGAGGGCTAGAAAGGGAGAACCAGGGGCTCTAGTTGCCTGCATCTCCTTAATGTAGATCAGAGAAAGGACAGAGGAGGGGATGCTGTTCCATCCCTCATGGGTCTTGCAAGGGGGAAATTGTCACTCTAGGCTATTGGGGACATTCAAACATAATTTAGAGTCCCAGAATTCCAAGAACTCTGAGTTCATCCCCAAGAGGGAAAAGTCAGGAGTGGTCAAGTCACAAGAACATTCACCCGGTCTTGGATGCTTATTTGGATCTCCTTGTCCTCATACAACCACCACACTGAAACTCTGGGTGAATGTTCTCAGTCTTTCCTTCTCTGAGGAGCTAAAGTCTCCAGGACCTCAATGCAGTGCTCTAAAATTCTGCCATCAGGATAGTGCTCTCAGCCATGGGCACTGTGTGAAGATGGAAAGGGTGCACAGAGATTCAGATGCAAACTAAGGTCATTCTTGATCACATCTGGGGATGGTGAAATGATAAGCATCACTCACCACGCTAGTGGTTGAGACTGGAGGAGAGATGATCATGAGAAAAGACTGATGGAGTGAATACTGACATTTCCCTTAGTGTTTTCCTTTTTATCAAGAAGATTTTTTTTTTTGTCCCATCACTGAAGGGACCAAAATGGTACCCTAGATGATCCTTAACTCTTTGGGACCCTGTACTATTTTCCTCCCCTGGTTTGTCCCAGGAATGTGAAGTAGTTACTTTTTCAATTTATGGAACAAAGTGATAAGCCTGAACATGTTCATGAGCTGGTGGCACTGTTTTGAGTAAAGAAGATTTTTTTTTAAAGTACATTCAGAGCCAAAGAGTTTCAGGTAAGTTTTTCTGAAGTACCCAGTGAGAACTTCCAGACAGCCACATCTTTTTTTTTTTCCCTTTGTTTCAGAAGCCCAGTCCCTGAAGTGCTCAGTTCTGAGCCTTGTTAGGAAAGATGAAACTCCTGCTGGCAGGTACTGAGAGGTTTGGTTTGTTTGGACTCTGCACTGATCCCCGGAATGTTGAAAGGCATATTTTCATGCAAACCACACCGATAAAAAAGATGACTATGGCTAAATCCAGTCCCATGGGGTAGCTAAAAAAATAAAAATATGTATATGTTGCAAAACCTAATGCTTCTGTAGCCAAGTCTGACAGGTTTACAGAGGGGAGCTTTCTGGAACGTTTTACACCAATGCTGTCTATTCTGATTAGGGTGGCAGTCCCTAGCTTTTTCAGTTATGGTTTGTCAGTTTTTCCATTAAAGATGACGGCTTCTCGGAACACAAATTTCTGGAGTGTTTCTAATCCCTCCCAAGTCTTGCTGATGGCAGGCAAGCCAATGGCATGCAACACACACCCTGCTCCACATCTCTGTCTAACTTTTTGGTGTGAAATTCCAAGTTTTGTAAGTCTAATCTTTCCCACATGATCCCATACAGCTGTCTTCAGATCCAGGAAATCTTTGGACAGAGAGCAGAAAATCAGATCCTCTGCTTTCTGGAATGTGAGGAGTTTTAAACAAGGGAGTAAGAGATTCCTGGCATGTAACGTGGAACAAGTTTCAGTTGTTTTATTTTCTTTTGGAAAAAGTCAGCATTGTTGGCCAGATGTACTTCTGTTAGCATCTAGAACAAAAAAAGCCTGACTTGGTCAGGAAGCCTGGATTAGAGTTCCGGCCCTTTCACTGAGTAGCTGTATGGCCCTGGGTGATCATATACTCTCCATGGGAAATGGCTTCCCCTTTAGTAAAATGAAATGGTTGAGTGTGTTGGAATCTAAGCCTCTCCTAGCTTTCCAACCCAGTAGATTCTGGAGAAAATGAAAACGTCTTGTCATAGGTTTCACAGTACTACCCCATATCACCAGTAGATGGCAGAGTCGCATTGTAATTTGAAATTGATACCGTGATGTGATACCAGTAGTCCCATTGGTGATGAAACCTATCAAGGTAGGTACAGTATAGTCACTATTAAAAAAATAAAAAGATTCTCGGTTACCATTAAACCCAGTGGGGACTCCACACCTGAACAACTGGCATCCTTTCAAACTATATTTTGAAAGGCAACGTACCCACTGGAGCAAATCATGCATTTCTTCTCTCACTTATTAATTATTAACTTTCATTTATTAATTAAAACTCAACAACTATGTGTCAAGTCCACTATGTTCCAGGTCCTGGGATAAGTGCTGAGGATACAGAGGTAAACAAAAAAGACTTCAGCACTCAGGAAGCTCATCCCCCAGAGACTTAGTCCATTGAACAAGTAATTGTTGTCATCAAGGAGAAAGTCTACAGAGAAGCACAGAGGAAGACCCTGAAGCATGGGTGCTGAGAGGCAAAGGGTGTCAAGAATAACTTCCTGGGTAAAGTACTGGATATTCGAGAATCAGTGAAGTTTGGTTTAACAAACAAAAAATTAATTGGAGAAAGAAGTGCTCCAGGCAGAAGAAAAGTATGTGCCAAGAGTCAAAGGCGAGAGAGGGTGAGGAGCATTCCAGAAGCAAAAGAAGCCAGAATGCCTGTGGCATAGAACCAGGCAGAGAGTAGCATAAGAGGAGGAAACTAGATCTCATGGGGCCGTCTAGGCCATGAGAAGCAGAAAACTGGCTTGATAGAATTCTTGATTTCCCCATGACACCATTGGCAAGGGCAATTTTGTCAGACCAGTTAGTTGGCATCTTGGTGGGGAAAGGAGCCTGGTCCAATAATAATAGTAAAAGAGAGAACAGGTTCAATTTGTCTGGGAAGTAGAAGACAGGAACATGGAGATCTGAGAACCAAAATGGACTTGGATCAGTTTAGACCAAAAGAGTATTCATTGCATTTCTGGGGTTAACTGATCTACCCCTCGCTGGCCAGCACCCAAGATGGCCACAGCTAGCCTGTCAAAGTGCCGCAACAACCTCTCACATCTGTGTACTGTGGGCTGTATTCTCCTTAACACTGCTCACGGCTACTTGTGTGCCAGACACTGGGAGTGCCACTTGCACTGCAAGAATTTGCAGCACTCTGGAACCACACAGCTTGGCTGAAGAGGCCTGTGTCACCCCTCATTTGCCTACCATCCTCTCACTCATCATGACTCTGTATCAATTAAGCAATTGTTTTTCTCTGTAAATCTCAGCTCTCCAATAACATGACTGCTTAGCAAATGACACTGTGAATTAGCTCCTGAAGTGTTTCTACAGAGTAGAGGGAACAAACAACATGTCATTATGGATTTTCTGGCCATAAAACCAAGACATGTATTAGATTTTAAAGACTTACAGGCTGAAGACAAGGAATCACTTAGTTTCAAAAGCCAAGTTAGGTTTGTGATCTGCTGTGAGTCATGGAGTGGTCACGAAGTTGAAGGTAGAGGAGTTGTATCTGTGAACTCAAATGACTAGCCCCGTACAATGCCCCCTTCCCCAGTTCTGTTTAAATGCCCAGAATAGTGAGTACTGTGTACTTAGACATTTGCTTGAAAGCATGCAAAATCCAAAGTCAATGAATCTTTTCCCCCTGCCTTTATGTGGAGCTAAGCACATTACATAATGCAATTCTGTGTGTGAGAAATCAGATGCTTTGGGTCCACTGGAAAGTTTTCATTTAGCTTGTAGTGACATTCTTAGACCATGTAGAAAAAAAAATCAAGAACTATTTGTTTTCACACCCTGGCTGCAGTTTGGCATAATACGGTGGCCAGCCATTTATTTTCACCCATCTCCTTGCTTGATCTAACCATATGTCCAAAAGTAGGTTACTATAAATATAATGAGGATCGTTTGGGGACGTGAGCCCAGCGTCTTAGACAGTTTTAATAGTATTCATAAATATTTATGTTACAGATGTAATCATATTATTACAGTTTTGTATATACTCACATAAAATTCATAAGCTACTAATTTTATCAACTCAGCCATGCCCCCACTCCTAGGCAGAAAAATATATGAGAGATTATAAAAATAAAGACCTATCAGTATCTTGGCCACAATGCTTCTAATCGAACCATAGTGCTTAGGGTCGGCCTGACCCACTGGTGGGTCAAAGGCTCTCCCCTCCCCATATTGCTCTTCTCGCCTTCCTGGCCTGAAATCCTCACCTTTTGAGACAATCATGGATGGGACTATCAGTTAATAGATTTTTTCCACTGAAGGAGGCGCAAGGGGTAACCTCCCCATATTAAACATAACTACGGGTTACCTAAAGTTATGTACAATTCTCAGTGCATTAATTAAATTCCTACTTCATTTTCCACTCATAAAATGTAACTGTATCATTTACATAAGATGTGAACTGTGAGCAAACCAATACACAGAGCAGTTGTAGTGAGAAATAATCTCTGATATATCCCCTGTTATTGATTCCAGGTTACAGTCTTCAAGAGGTCCAAGGGAAGACTCCAGAAAGGAGCCTACAGGGCTTCACTGACTATCTGAAGAATAAAATAATTATATAAGAATAATAATCACGGCAGTTATTATCACTGGAATGCCAAAGGGAAGGGACAGAAGCAGCATTGGCCAGCTTCTTAAGAAGTAGAAATGAAGATCAGAGCACCTTCCCAACAGAACTGTGATCATCAAGACAGTAGGGTTTTCTCTGCACATGTCCATGTGTCCCTGGATGGACACAGTAGGGGCACATGTACTGACTAGATAACTTTGAAAGGCTGGATACAGGAGGGATCAAGGGGTGCCATTTCCTGTCTATGTCTTGTTGCACCGAGGCTGACAGAACGTTGGCGCTAGGAGGAACTTAAGAAGTCTCCCACACTTTCCAGATAGTTGAGCCAAATCCAGAGAGGATGAAGTTCACCCAGGAGCTGTGACCCAGAGCTGCTGGGGCTGTGGCTTGAACCCACTTCTCGTAATTACCAGTGAGGTCCAATTTCCCTCACAGTGCATATTAAAGCAATTTATAGGAGAAGCAAGGAGGATAAAGAAACAACAGTTCAGTTGCACCCCCAGGAATTCCTTAGCTTGCTGAAATGGATACTTCCATAAGAAACAGTAAAATGCAATCCTCACATTACTCTTGGTTAAATGATGTAATGGACAACAAGCCTTTGGTGTGATCTGTTGAATACAGTCCTTTCTCTAAATTAATCCATTCTCTTTGTCCATTTCACACAATCCTGGACCCCTTGTGCCTTTTGAAATTCCCCACCCATGCCTGATCTCCTCCTTCTTTTGGCCAAAACAAATAGTTGCTTCCATATGAAACATACATCTTTTTAATTTTGTCCTTCAAGGTCAGATGTCTTTTGCCCAGCAAGTGTCTAGCTATATAAGCTGCTAAACCTATTCAAGTCATCATAGTGAGGAAATCTAAAAGGTACTCCTAGAGTTATCCTTCCCTACTTAGCTACCTTGCCCTGCCTATAAGTCCAGAAGCATAATGGAAAAAGGAATTAGAAGACTGAATTTGAGTCTTAGCTATATGACCATGGGCAAGACTCAATGTTTTTGAGTTTTAATATTCTCATCTATAAAACACAAATTTAAAATCCCTCACTTTCTATGCCTTACAGTGTGGTGAGATCCCAATGTCAAGGTGCTTTGATAAACTTAAAGCACCTTGTAGATTCAGTGCATTGTTAGTAGCCCCTAGGAGTCACGCAATGGTAGGAATCTGAATCCAGGTATAGAGAACTCCTAAGAATTCTTAAAATTCATGCCCTGGTGACTCCTTGTTTAACCTGCACATAGAACCAGCTGTGCTAGATTTTCTCACTGAGAGAATTATCATCTTCATGGAGATAAATACACAATATTACACCATCCCTAATACATCAGAAATTGCCTCTTTCCACTGTTGCAACTAACCCAGAAGCATAGATGGTTCAGGAAAGAACCAACTTTTCCTTATTATCAGGAAACCATGTGGGCTTTCCTTACAGTATCTTTCCAGAAGATGCCTCAAAACTTTCCTGTGGCCTCCTTGACTATCTTGATGATACCATGACAGAAACTTCACCTGGTATGCACACTTTTTCACCAGTCATGAGTACTGTGCAATAGAAAAATGTTTTTTCTCATTGCCTTGTAAGCCAAGAGTACCAAGATTTGGTTTTGCCTGCATTTTCTGAACGAATTTCCTCTGTAACAAATTTTTGTAGTAAATCTTTCTTGAACCTGGCATATCCTTTTCTTTTCGCACATTTATCCCATAAATTCACATCTTTGTTTTCTCACCCATCTGACACCCTGACAGACAGTATAATTTACATAAAGAATTAAATGTGCTCTGCCTTTACGCTCTATAGGATGCCGCCCAAGCACAGGCCACGCACCTGCCTTTTCTCACCTATGACATTTATGGCTTGGGCTCCATCAACTAATCATGTTTGCATCCTTCCAGACCCAGTTTACACTGGACAATCTTGGAATACAAATCAGATCAAGTGCTGATCATTTGGCAGATTATCTGAACTCAGTCTGTGCAGAAGCCTTGGGAAACAGATATTTCCAGGGAGATGAAAGGATTTGAAAAACATTAACAGTTTAGGTAAATGTGTGTCCAGTAAATAGAGGGGACATGGTTGAGTTCAGGTGGTGGCCCAGAAAATTGTTAGAAGGCATCCCATATCTCCTACTATTTTTGACCAGGGTTCTTCTAAGACTGAGGCTTTTTATTTTACTTTTTGCCCTGTCAAAAGGATGAGTTGAATAGCTAAACACACTCTGTAACAAGAACTATGTAGAGGGACTGAACATTCCTACATACAACAAATTGTACCTCTGTGTGCGAATGGGTAGTTCATGTCAGCTTCCCATTCCTCTTACTAAGGAAAAGATGGCTAAGGATATGTTTTATTTAAATTATTTGGATTTATTTTTACCCCAACTTTCCATCTTGAAAATTTTCAGATCTACAGAAAATATTATAAAAAGTAAAATGAATTGCTGTCTATCCTTCACCCAGATTTATTAACTGTTAAATTTTGCCACAATTTGTTTGATCTCTGTCTTTATATTTCCCCCTTTCCCCTAGAATGACTGAAAATAAGTTGCAGACATCATGATAATGCTTCACTCACAAATACTTTAGGGCATTTCTCCTAACAAAGGCAATATCATTATTATATCTATAGAATTTAACATCAATATAATTTTTAAATAAATTTTTACAGTGAGACAATTTACATATAGAGAAATATATGGATGTGTACAATTCAACTGGTTTTAACAAATGCATATAGTCCATGCCTCTATTAAGACACGTCTCTATCAAGAAAAAGGGCATTTCAGTCACCCTAGACGATTCCCTCGTGCCCTTTCCCAGTCTTCACCCCAGAAGCAAACACTGATCTGATTTCTACTGCCACAAATTCATTTTGCCTCTTCTAGAATGTCACATAAAAGGAGTCAGATAGTATGCATATTTTAGTTTAGCATTTTTTCTCTCAAAATTTGTGAGATTCATTCATGTTGCATAGTATATCAGTAGTTCATTCGTTTTTATAACTGATCAGTATTATATTATTTATGTAGCTCAGCTTGTTATTTACCTCACCAGGCTGTTTTGAGTTTTTAGGCTATTATGAACAAAGTTTTCTGGACATATTGATGCAATATTCCTAATATATAGTCTATATTCAAATTATTCCAATTATCCCCCAAATGTCTTACGGTTTTTTTTTTTTTTTTTTTCCATTCCAGGATGAAATCAAGGATCACACATTACATTTGGTTGTCCTTTCTCTTTGGTGTCCTCTAATTGAGAACAATCCTGCTTTTTAAAAATATCTCCTGTGTCATTTGGAAATATCTACACTGGTCTTTGAGCATTTTGAGGGAATAATTTTAACTCTAGTTCAGTCTGGACCTTCTCTGTGGATCCCAGAGTCTATACAGCACTGGGATTTCTGTCTCTTGTTTCAGAACCCCTATTAATAATTGCAGAATTAATTTAAGTAAATACTTACTGAGCACCTGTCAGCACCAGGCATTGTTCTAGGCCCTGGGATACAGGCCTAGATGAAAATGTGACTATAAGAGAAAAAAAATCCTGGGTGTTATAGAATTTACATTCTAGTGAGAATGTCTCACATTTTGCTTACATAATTTTTCAAGTTGTTCTAAAGACCAAGCCTTCATCTCCTGCTTCTGTAGAGATTTTTTTTTTCTGCTCTTTAAAATACAGGCTCTTTGCTTCTTTCTTAATTAAGGTGGCAGCTTATTGCCATAGATCTTCTTTCTCTCCCTCTCTCTCCCTCTCCCTCTTTTCTCTGGCTCTCTCATCTCCTGAATTCTTATATTTGAGTTCCTTTTGGTAGTTACGTCTCCTTCATAGGATCAGCCATCCTTTCTGCACTATGACAATGAGAGAAGTCTTTTAAATATTTTGGACATGAAAAAAGTCCCTTCCATCTCAGAGTCCAGCTGAAACTAACTTCTATATTCTGCAGCCTCATGATACTTTCTGTGAAAGACTATTAAGTTTCTCCCAGAGGCAGTCATTTGGGGCATTACTGTTTAATCACAGGAGTTCTAATTCTACTATTAATTCTAATAGTGCATGGGCTGTGTGACGACCTAGATGATGTGAAGCACACAGTCAAAGCACAGCTGATGCCTATTGAATGTAACGTAATAAACCCTTGGGTTGATGTGACTGAACTGACTGACTATACATGTGGCTTGCTGTTTTAGTATTACGTAGGTCTTTTATTTTATGTGGAAGGTTAAAATCCTACTCAAGACTATGGTCATTTGGGGCTTCTTTCCTGTGCAGAAACTGCTAACTCTAAGCAACAAAGACTATTGATCCCTCTTCTGTTTCCTTAGATTTCATATCAAAACCTTCTTCTACTTTTCCTCTATACCAGTGTTTCTCAACCGGGGAGCAATTTTATCCCCAGGAGACATGTGGCAATGCCTGGAGATGTTTTCAGCAACATGACTAGGGGGTGCTATTGACATTTAATGGGTAGAGACCAGGATGCTACTAAACATACTACAATGCACAGGACAGCCCCCCACAACACAGAATCATGTGGTCCAAAACATCAGTAGTGCGAGGTGGAGTAATCCTCTATACGCATGGTCTCAGTCACACTATAATACATAAAAGTGCTAATACCCAGAGTGTAAGTGATGCCTGGACATAGCCCTGGAGTACCATAAGCAACCGTAGCACTGGTAATGGTAGCAGAATCAAATTTTAGGAGCAAATGAACAATCTGAGTTACTAGGGGAACTGAGTTTCACAAAGAATGATCTAGAAAGGGTTTGAGCTATTGCTGCTCTCTGTGGGCTTTTTAAGGGAATTCTACTCTGCCATTTGTATTTTTTCTTCACTGTTTCCCTCTTGGGTACATGTGAAGAGGAATGGTCCAAGGACTCCAGTAAAAGATGCCTTTATCCCTTCCTTGCCTTACTAAGCCTTTGTTTCCATAACCTGGCTTGGCCTAACAGTCCTCACCTTGCATTAGAAAGCACCGATTCCATTCTTGAAGCGCTGCCACCCTCACCCTGTTGGTGTTTATTGGCCCTGCTTCTGGTCCTGGGCCATCAGCTGCTTCCACAGCCAGCGAGCAAGTGAGGTCACACAAGCTGTGGTGGCAGAGGTTTCACCAACTTTTTCATTTGGCCTGGAATCCCATGAGGCATTCAGTCCCCTCTCCTGTGGTGCTTTTGTGGGCCTGCCCCTAACAAATGCCTTCTTGTTCTTCCTCAGAGCTCACAGGGTGTCAGAATCTAAGACTGAGCCCTCATTTGCATTCCCAGAGCCCACTGGCATGACCTCAGGAATCCTGCAGCTGCAGCATGAATGGAGCCATTGGACGGTTTAGCTGAGGGCTTACGTGGAGTTGGATGGCACAGAATCCTCCCATTTAACAGCACTGTCAAATCTTCAACCAGACTCAAACGAACGCTCTTTGGAAAAATCACTTGCTTGTCTGAGTTCCCCAACTTGCAACTCTGCAACAGAGAGCATCAGAGATCAGGGTTCTGCCCCACAGCACCAGCACTGGGCTTGGCACACAGTGGTCAGTAAATATTGGTTAAACCAAATGATTTAAGCCAAAGTGCCAAAATAAATGAAGCCTTATGCATTGATTGGGACTCTAGGGAAGAAAAAGAAATCATTTTTCTCCACCCATTTTAGCTTCTCTGGCTGGAGCCCTATAAATTAGACTGACAAAAGACAGATTAACAAGGGAAAGACACAAGTTTATTAACATGTGCATCATCCATACACATGAAATACTCAGAGGAGTAACTCAAAGGAGTGATTAGAATTTGGGCTTATATATCAACTTAGAAAAAGAGCAATACATTTTGGAGAAAGGACAAGACAAAGGAATAGGACTTTGAGTTTCTAGCAGCGGCAAATTGTGAGAAGGCAAATACGGGGGAAACCAATGGCAGATAAGTGCTAGTTTTAGTGAGGCTTGTTACATGGATTCCTCTGGTGCTGTCTCTGGACCAACAAGGAATGGTCCGGAGTTGTCTCTGTTGGTTAACTTCTATTCTTCCTGGTTGGGGAAGCACTTTTACAAATTTATGACCTGCTTTTAGGCAAATAGGGAGAAGGCAGAGAGCTTTTCTTATATATGCTTCTTCTCAATTGCTTTCAGCTCAAAATAATCCTCTTGCCAAAGTGCCATAAATTTGGGTAACATTCTGTTACCCTCCAGTACTGTTTTTCTTTGTCCCCAGCCCCATCCTATTGCCCCTATTTTTAAATTTAAAGAGCAGCATTTCCTGAAAGGAGTAGTTTTCAGGAAGAGCAATAATATGTTTCATTACAGTCAAAGAAATCCCAGCCTTAACACCAGCCATATTGTTCCCATATAGCAAACAGACTGATCACTTTTAAAATGCAAATTTGACTATGTCCAACCCTCAGGGAAAACCCAAAGTCCTTGGACAGGTTCTGGGATTTTCCACTAGTGGCCTCTGTAACCCTCTGGACTCAAAACTGAACACTTCTCCTCCAAGTCTAACACTCCTGGACTCTGAGCTCACCAAACCCCTTTCCACTCACCAAACCCACTTTGCTGTCTCTGCCACTGAGCCTTTGCACATTCTGTTTTCTGTAATACTCTTCCTGCCTGTCTTTGTGGGGCTAACTCCTACTCAGCTGCATTTACCTTAGACAAGTGGGTCTCAAAATTTGCTGCATATTAGAATCAACTCGGGGAGCTTTTCATCACCCCGCCCCCACCCCATACCAATTAAACCAGACTTGCTAGGGGTAGAAGCCAGGCATCACTAGTGTTTTCAACTGCCCAAGTGATTCCAGTGTGCAGTCAAGTTGGAGAACCAGTGGTTTAGAGAGGTGTTTCTCACACTTAAATTGCATAGGTATCACCTGGGGCTTGATGCAGCTTCTGACTCAGTAGATCAGGGTGAGGCTGGAACTGCCACCTTTCTAACAGGTTTCCAGGTGGAGTCTATGTCATGATGCTGCTGGTCTGCAGACCACAGTTTGGGTAGTGTAGGCTGAGACTTTGGTTCCTCTAGGACTGTGGTTCTCAAAGTGTCATCTCTAGACCAACAACATCAGTGGCCTGGAAACATGTTAGAAATGCAAATTCTCAGGCTTCCCCTGAGACCTGCTGAATCAGGAACTCTGAGGTGAGCGGATCTTATGCACACTCCTGCTTGAGAACTGCTGCTCTAGGAAATATTTCTGAGACCCCAAGTCTAGGTTGATTTCTCTCTTTCTAGCCTCCTCTGCTTCCCAGAGCATTCTGTGCTCCCCTCTGCTGTAGCATGTTTTATTCACACTGTTCAACTGTTCATTGGCCTATATCTCAAACTGGAGGGGAAGTCTATATCCCTGGGCCCATGGGATACCCATGACCTAGCAGCTCAGTGCCTAACAAGCACTCAGTAATATTTGTTGACTCTGTTACATAAGGACAGAAAGGTAAACTGCATCTCATTGTGTCATTCTTTCGAGGTAGTTCCCTCTGTGGCTAACATAAAGAATGAGGCCAAGAGAAAGAAAAGGTTATAAAATACCATCAAGGTCACCTTGGTGCCTGAACTCTGTCCTGAAGACTGGCCCTCAGAGGGCAGGGCCCGAGTTTCCATGACTCCTCTCTCTCGAGGAGAGCTACAAATGGCAGTTTAACAGATGCCTTTCTGGGAGAAATCTGAGTCTGGCAATAATCAAAATTGGGGAAGGCAGAGGGGCAGCTGTCTGATAGATTTTCTTGTAGAACTACCTGGCAGTAGTTTCTTTCCACTTTTGCTGCAACATGATGAAAAGAGAGTGATTTAGATTCCTTTCACACTGCACTCTCTGAGGTTTTCCCCCTTACCTGATGGGGTCATCTCTCTGATGCTCCTCTCAATAGGAGCACCTCCATTTCTACCAGGGAACAGAGGTGGGGATGTGCCAATTGTTAGGGATCATAAACATGATTTTTTAGCAGTAAGATATAGGGAGAGAGACTCTTGCTATCCCTCAGCCACAGCTATCAGCAGGTTTCAGGGAGTATCCCTAGCAAATTCATTTTGGTTGGTATAATTCTGTTGGAAAATGTAAAATTGCTTCTAATCTACCCAGAGAGGCATAGCAGGCATCCATAATTCTCCTCCCTGGAGTCACAGAATCCCCAGACAAATGCCTAGACCAACAAAATCAGAATCTCTAAAAATAGGATCTGGGCATGTGCATTTTTAAACGCCCCAGGTGACTTTAATGTTCAGCTTCAGAACCACTAGATTGGTGTTAAGACCAGGTAGGGGCTAAAAATCACCCAATCCAATACCACACAGTGGTGAAAATGAATGAACTAGATCTCTGCACAGAATAAAACATCACAGCATGGAGTGCAAAGAAAGCAAGTTGCAGGACAGAAGTGTAGAAAGATTCAAATTATAAAATGCATCCCCAATATTATATATTCTCTGTGTTTTCATATAAGTTAAAAAGGTCTGCAAATAGACTCAACGGAAGTGCTTAATTTCTTTCAAGTGGTTTTCTCTGCAGGAGAGGAAGGGGTCTAAGGAGGGAGGATCAAGGGCCTAGAAGGGGCGTCCATCTTCTGTTGTGCTGTACTTCATTTCTATTTTAAAAACAGGTTTTGAAATAAACATTACAAAATGTTACCAATCCTCTCTTTTTGCTGTAAGGTAGACATAAATAATTACATTCCTTTGCATTTTTCTATATATTTTAAACGTTCTCAAAACAAAAATGATAAATAAAAAATAAAGATCTAGCACCTAGGTTTTTCTAAATGAGAACTATGAGGCCCTGAAGCGTATTTGACCGATCACCATGTCAAAGGCAGGGCCTGGGCCTCTGGACTCACCCGAGGGCTCTGCTATTGACCTCTGCTGAGTCACAGATCGCCCTGCCTGGAAAGCTCTTCTCAGCGCTCCCTCTCAGCATCGGCTTAACTGCCTCCTCTGATGGAGGTTCACGGCCTCCCCAGCGCAGGGGCTCTGGGGTTGGACGGCTGCCGGCTGATTTCTCCGCCTTGGCCCCTGTCCAGTGCGGCGCCGCCGGCCCACTCGGAGCCAGCGCGGTGCGCTCTGCTGGGCAGCCCGGCTCCTGGGCACCGCGGCGTGACCCGGGCAGGCTGCGGCAGTGGCCGCCGCAGAGCGGGCGCTCAGGTGGGCGTTCCCAGGCGGGAACCCTGCAAGGAAGGCAATCAGTCCGCTTGTATCCACGCTGAAAAGCCCCCTCTGCAGGCAGCAACTCAGACACAAAGCTGGATAAATGTGCTTCGCTGCAGAGCATGCAGCTGGATTATTGACTGGGGCTCAGAAAGGCGTTGAAACGAAATCGGGAGACTGAAAAGATCTACTCTTTGATTCGGCTCTTCCAGAACTCTGCAGGCTCCAGATGGCCCTAGTCCAAAGTTAAAAGAAAAAAAAACCCCCAAAACCAAAAAAAACCCTCCCAGTGATCCTAAGCTAAAATTTGGGGGAGTCATCTGAGTGAATAATTTTCTCTTAATTAAAAGCAATACGATAAAAACGATAGCACGTGCTGGTTTTTCTCCCCTCCCATGTTCTGATGAGGTTGGCTCACCTGTCACTGAGCTGTTTGAATGAGCTGGGTTTTTCCTCTTTCTTAGCAAGCCCTAGTGTAAAGCAAGCTGGTGCCTGGGAACAGCTGAGGAGCCATGTTCATGGAGTAGGAGTACAGTGGCAATTATGCCAGGCAGTCAGAGGCTTTAATGGATGAATAGCTGTCAAAGCACAGTGGGGTGTTTGATAACCTCTAAGGCTGCTTATTGTGAGTGGAAACCACAAGGTGAAAAAAGAGACAGGGATGGATGAGCTTATGTTTCTTTCCCCTCCTTGCCTTTGACGAGTCTGACAATACTATCAAGTATTCCTTGGGGAGGGTACTCTTAGGGACCTAGCAGGACTCTGGTTTGAGGAATGAGGAGGAGAGCCACAACACTATGGAAGGAAAAAGCAGAAATTGGGGGCAGGGCTGCACATTTAATGCAGGAATTCAAAGCATAGAAGTTCCATGGAGGGGAAAGAGACCAAAGCCCCATTATCCAGTATCCCCAGAGGAGGAGCTGGAGTCACTGAGATAGGATCCCCACCCAAGGTCTCCAAACAGAAAATAGGGAGACGGAAGTAGAAGCATCTGTTCACTTTTAAATCGGTCTCTCTCAGGATTTTGCCAGCTCCAGAAACTGAGCTTGAGGGGTGTTCTAGGCATCAAAGTGTTTTATTGCTGGATTGCAGTAGGAGGAATTTTCCTTAATGCCTGGAAACAAGAGGGCATTGGCTCTCTAATGCAGGGACATCAGACAGAGCTCTGTGTACTTGCCAATGCCATTTGAATGGCAGTGGCTGGCTGGAACATTCAGTTCAGTCAGGAATGGTTTTAAAGTCAGATCCAGGCTCTGGGGGGGAATATTGCTTGATTGATAAGTGACATCTCTCTTGGGTATGGAATGGTAAGGGTAGTACATGTGCTTCCGAATTGTCATCTCTGCTCGGGATGATTTTCCTTCTGTAGGACACCACCATCACTGACATTAATGTAATAATCTTAATTTCAGACTTTTCTGCTAAGGAGCTTTCAATTTAAAAGGGAAGGTCAGCCATGGTACTTATTTCTAAATTTTTTAGGTCCTAAGAATTTGGCCCATGTATAAATCAGGTGGCACTGAAATGCTTTCCACTGGCTTGCCACCATTACCAAAATGCCTGCAGTCCTTATGCCAGAGAGAACAGACCTTTTTGTGCATAGATTCATCCTCTGAAATTAAACTTGTATACTTAGGCTCATCTTCCCCAACTGAGCAACCAGAAATTTACAATTATATGGCTACAATAAATGTTCAGTGACTAAGTCTTTCAAGAGCCTGATGTACGTAGTTTTGAGCACAAATCCAATTATGCAATGTATCCTTGGGCTTCTTGAGCACTAATAACGCTTATGGTGAAATAAATAAGGAAGGGTAGCTGGAACAGAACTCTGCCACCAACGTCTTGCTCCCTACAGGAGGAAGGAAAAGCCCAGAGATGACTCAGTATTCGAATCCAGACAGAGCTGAGTTGAAGGGCAGGGAAGAGAGAAAAAAGAATGTGAGAGGGACTCAAATCCTTATTGCAGACAGCCCCAGCTTGTCAAAAATGTGAAATACTCAAGTTCATCATGATAGCCTGTGGTAGGCTGAATGACGGCCCCTCAAAGACACCCAGGTCCTAATCCCTGGACCTGTATATGGTAAAAGGCACTTTGCAGGAAAGATTAAGATTATTTGAGATGGTAAAATTATCTTGGATTATCTGAATAGACCCACTGTAATCACAAGGTTCCAGTAAGAGAGAGGCAGGAAGACCACAGTCAATGAAGGAGATGTGATCAGGGAAGCAGAGGTCTGAGTGACCCAGGCCATGAGTCAAGGAATGTGGGGAGTCTCTAGAATCTAGAAAAGGTAAAACAGGTTCTTTCCTAGAGCCTCCAGAAAGAACACAGTCCTGCGGTCCCATTTTAGATTCTGACCTCCAGAACTCTAAGAGAATAAATGTGTTTTGCTCTAAGCCATTAACCTCGTGCCAATTTGTTAGAGCAGAAATAGGAAACTAAGTCAGAACCCTGGCTGACTTCTAAATTGTCTCCTCCATTCCCACAGCCTTCAGGCTTCTCAGTCCCATAAATGCCTCTTCTTAGGAAAGGAGGCCCCATCGTGTGTTGCTTAGAATAAGTTTTAGTCACACATTTCAGTCAACCTCAGCAGTGTTTGGCTAATGGCAAATTTTGACCATGTTAAAGGAATTCCAAGCATAAGGACCCCTTCCTAACCCTCTACATTTAAGGCTACTAGCTTAGCATCAAAGGAATAACTATGTACAAAGAATCTTTAAGGTGGAAAATCCTTAAAATCCCAGACTGTGACCTGTTTGCCATGATAAGGTATCACTAAACCAATAATTCAAAATTTTTTTGTTGCTCTGTCAGTTATGAGACTATAAGACATATCTCTACATCACCCCATTGAGGGAAAGAGTTACTTCAGTCAGGCATCTAAAAGCATCTGTGTCTTTTCAGGCTAGTGAAGGTAAAATACATTGAAAACTTCTTTGAGAGAATTAACCTATAGGTTCCATGAGGCCAGGATCAGGGCCTGTGTTTAGCCATCAATGTGTTCTAGCAACTAGCAGAACACCTGGTTCAGAGCAGACATTGAAGCAATAGATCTCAGATGGATAAATGAATGAACCAAGAAGTAAATAATCTTTGATGGTGGTCATTCAATATGTGAATTTCCTAGAGGGAAATGACACATAAAAAATACTAGAGACTATTGTTGATTTTTACAAGAACTATAGTAGTCCTTAATATGGAAGGAAAAAAAAAAATTTCCCTGCATGTGATCCTTGATATAATTACAGGAGATTTTCATTTTCTCCCTCATCTTTGTCTGTATCTTTAAATTTTGCATGGTTAATATAATTTATATTTAGAATCAGAAAAGAAAAATTTAAAGTAGGTACTTAGGGAATATGGTTAGTTGGCTAGAGTTGGATGACTTTCCTTGGGGATGGATTTAGCTGTCAGAGGGAGGCATTCAGCTCGTGAATATAGTTGATTATTTATCCCTAGTTTTCTTACAGGAAAGTAAGACATGGATACAGCCAGGAGGTACGGTTTAGTGTTAAAGGTCAGAAGCAGTGGCTGGAGTCAGAACTTGAGTCTGTCCCTTCCTAGTTGTTTGACTATAAACAAGTTACCTAGCTTCTCTCAGCTATGATGTTCTCACCTGTAAAATGGGGTAAACATACCTCACAGGACTACTTAGAGGTTAAGTGAGATACTGGCTGTAAAGCAGTTAGCCCATGCCTGGCCCATTACAAGTACTCAATAGATGTCAGCTCTTATTACTCTTCTTATGAACAAACTGAACATTCTTGGCCTGGATGCTGACATTTCCTGCTGATATGCAAACTGGTTTTTCAGTGCACATAAATGGAGGGCACTGGGAATTCCTGCAGTTTTTCTTAGCAATAATTAGAAATGACAGAGTGATTAGGTGGTTAGAGGACATAATTAACCTCTCTGACTCTCAGCACTCTTCTCTGTAGGAGAAGGGAATGGAATTGGAAAACCTTTAAGATTCCTCCCTGCTCCCTGTTTAAGATATATTTTTTCACTGGAAACCTTCATTCAGAGGATAATGACTTTTGTAAAATTCACTTTTTTAAACTTTTTTTTAACTATGATCCTCCTACAATCTATTATCCCAAATGAACCTGGGAACATAATAAGAATGATCCTGGTATCTGGCCAATTGTCTTTGGATTCTATGTACAAGGCTAGAGGTAGATTCTAATTTTTGTTGTCGTTGTTGCTTGAGAAAATTAAACAAAATTTGTCTTGGAAATGTACTAGAGGATGAGGAGGGCTAAGAATTTTTAAAACTCACATATTGTTAAAGAGAGTGGGAGCTAACCATGTCAAGGTGAGCTACGGCTAACATTGTGATGGAGAAATTTAAGACTGTACCTGACTAAAACGAGTAGTAACTTTTGTTTTATAGATGACTGCTGCATGGCTGCCCAGGGCTACCAATTATGGTGCCACCTCATCTAACCTCTCACTCTGTCCCTTTCCTCCTCATCAAAACTTACCTGCTCAATGTTTCATCCCCCTCAGGGCCTTGCTTCTAGTTGCTATGGTAACAGCTAGCTAATCCAAACTTAATGTGCCCTTCCTGCCTTCTCAAGCAAGGGAGACTTCTGCAGACATCTCTTCCTAGACGTGAAATGACACTAGTGGAGGAATCTCAAACTAAAAGTTAAGACTGATATTTCAAAACAAGTAGCTTGTTGCACCCCTCAAATTAAAACATGGAAGCAGTCTTCCTTCCTACCTATATGTATAGCCAACTTGGTACCTTGTTACTCTTGTTCATTCCTTTTGCTAAACACCTGAGTCCTATCTGCTGTGATAACAGTGGCATGCTGACTGTGGTCTGTCCCATGGAGAAATACTGAGCACTGTGTCTGCACAGGTGATATTCAAATCCAACTAGCTAGTACCTTTTCCTGGACTCTCAGTAATGCAGGAAGAAATGACACTGTAGGTAAAACAAAATAAAACAAAACAACCTCTGGCAAGTTCTCACCTTGTGTCTGATTGACTTCTTTTACACCCCAGGGAGGTATTGTCAAACCAGCAATCCCCCAGAGCTGTGTTGTCTTGGAGATGCTAAATTGCAAAGGGAAAACATCTCAGTGTTAAGGAGGAAGAGCGCTCTGGATGTGGAATAATTATAAGGTGGAATAACCTCTGGAAAAATGCTGCAACATCTCAATAGTCTTATACTCTAATATTCTAGTTCTGAGATTTCCCATCTCAAATGCTCAGACTTCCAAAGTGTATCTCCCCCCCAACCATACTTTCTAGCATGTCAATGCACCAAAGAAGGTAAATGAGTAACAACAGTTTCATGTTACCCATCCCCAGAGATATCTTATCTTGACATGGAATGAAGAGGCAGTTCAAACTATAGTAGAATTCAAGTGTAGAAGCAGGAAGGGATAAGAGGAACTCAAAATGCAGATGATTCTATAGTCCAGTAACCTGGAATGAATCCCATCTGCACTTCTGCCTTTGAGCAAGTCACTTAACCTCTTTAAACTTTCATTTTCTCACCTATATTAGGGGATCATAATTGTTCTATCTCATAGAGGATGTTCAGAAGACTAAATTAGTTTATCCATATAAAGCGTCAAGGGGTTGAGTACATGCCTAAGAAATGATGGTTTTTGCTATAAATAAAGCTTTGAGAGAAGTAAATTAAGACTAGTTGTGGAATTTAAAACATTCTTTCTTTCTTTATGCAACAAATGCTTCTTAAGCACCTGTCAAACAAGTCCATGTACTGTTCTAAAGGCTGGGCTGGGAGAACAGCTATGAAAAAGGGGGACAAATTCTCCATTACTGAGCCTACATATTAGTGGGGAGAGGCAGGGAATAAACAAATGCATATATAGTATAATTTCAGGTACTAATAAGAGCTATGAGTGAAAATAAGTGGGATAAGGAGATAGAGTGATACGGAGGGGGGCTATTTCAGACAGGATAGGCAGGAAGATCTCTGAGGAGGGGACATATGCACAGAACTTTAAGTGAAATAAGGGAGTGAATCAAGTGAGCTCTGTTGGAAAGAATCAGCAAATCAGTCATGCTTTGTTGAAAGATTGGTTTTTCTGAAAATTTCCTGTTACCTCTAAAATTATATCAATAGATGGAAATTTACTTGGCTAAGGCTAAGACTGATCTTGAATCTCAGATTAGGGCTAGATGAAAGAAGGAAACCAGAATTTGCTGAGTTCTTATTATGTGCCAGGGGTTGTACTCACTGCTCTAAACACGTTCATTTTGTTCTCTAACTACCTAATCACTCTCATTTTTCATAACAGTCTCTGATGTGATTATTACTCTCTCAATGTGGAAGCTGAGCCTTGAGAATTTTCAGACACTTGCCCCCAAATAGTAAGGGGCGGAAATGGAATTTAAACAGATTCCACTGATCCCTGGTAGCCCTCCTTTAGATAGTACATTCAGTAAGACTGTGCCCTGGAATGCCTTGGAAAGCAGCAGCTACTCTCCTTCCCCTAGAAAGCCTTTAAAAGCCATAAGCCCTCATAGGGTCATTGAGAATGTATCCAAAAGCCCTAAATCTTCACTGAGCACAAGCACAGATTACAGTAATCTGACCGTGAGCCATCTTTAAAAAGAGTATAGATTCTACTTGAAGCAGAGAGCTGCCCATTTCTAGACTCACCAAGGGGAGAGCTAGAAAGTAGGCATTCTGTTGTTACAAGACGACATTCTATTGCTACCTTCCTGTGCCACTATTTGTGGGCTCAAAGAATTTCACAGAAGACCAGCTGTTCTGCTCTGTGGGGAGTTTTCAGAGGAGTTAATGATTTTTTTAATGTGCAGTCAAGTGGCAGATTGCCCACAATGGGCCTTTGGTCACTTGTAGCAGGTGTAACTATAAAGAATATTACCTTTTTGTTGTCTAAAGGAGCATACAAGGAGGTAAGTGTAGACAAGAAGGTTGACCCTTGGGAAACTTCACTTATTTAAGATGCTGCCTTTGCTTAAAATATTCTACCTACCATTTAATTTTATCTGTTTAAGAGGTAGGTGATTTTATCCCCTTTGTGCAGATGGGGAAATCTGAGACACGGAAATATTTGTTGAGTTACCTAATGTTAGCCATTTAGTAAGCTTAGATTTGAGCCCGTATCTGTCCAGATATGCCAAAGTCTGTGCCCTTTCAACTAAAGCTGCTATTTCTTTTGAAATTTACCTTCAGAATTGGCAGCATGTTCTTTCAAATAACCCCACTTGTAGCTGACCATTGTCCTTTCAAAGTAGAGTCAGGTTCATTTGAAGTCAAGACTAAGTGGATGACCACATTGCATGATGTCATTTCTCATTCATCTTTTCTGTCCTTTAGCACAAATACGGTATTTTACACAGTCGATCAGTGTATATTTTTTATTTAAAATTATTTGTGAAATATTACACATTGATCTGTCATCAGCCATCTATACTTAGCATTAACTTGTTGATTAAATTGTCTGTCAGAGAGGAGAACCCTGAAAGAATAGGATAGAGAACAGGTGAATTTTGATGGTAGGGTTAGGATGCAGGAAGGTCAAAGGAGATGGGGAGGCTGGAAGGTAAAGGATGAGGAAGCTAAAAGGGAGGAGGTGGGGATCCTGTGGGTAAAAGGTATAGATGGGTGGAGGGCAGAGGTGAGAAGTGTGAGAGCAATGAAGACATGACTATAGGACTAGCTCTCAGAAATCGGGCTGGAGGGGAGAGACTAGAAGGAACAGGGAAACTTACCTTGACAGTCTTTTGAAAGAAAGGCATTCTGGGAGTAAACTATAATAAAATGTTACATAAAATTATACTTCCAGGAACCACTTAGCACCTTGGAAGAGGTCATGGTAACCTCATTTGCCTCAGGGAGAGCCAAGTATTTTTCTCACTTGATTCACCATGGAATTAACTCCAGCTAAAATATAAATCCCTCTTTTTTTTTTTTTTTTTTTTTTAAAAGAGATTTAGTAACTTCCCTACCTCAAATGTAGCTGTGGCCATTGTGGAATGATGATCTACCTTTGACCTCATCCATCACCAATAATAAGCAAAGGGAAATTAATTAATTAAAAGTAATTAATTAATGTCTGAATATGCTTTAATTTACTTGGGCTGGGCAGGCTTCTCTTTCCAGTTAAATATTTACTGAGAACAAATAGTTACATGTTAAACCATAGAATTCTAAGAGCATACATACAGAGGCTTGTACACTTTACCTTAAGTAGAGGATAATTCTCGGAAATGGAACTTTAGTAATATAGCCACCCTCATTGGTGGAGCTATAAAAAGCAGTTCCAATTTTAGCAAGGCACCTAGAATATGTTATAAAATGTCTGCATATAATTAATTCAAAATACTCTCATTAAATCATGTAATGATGCTTTGTGAGCCCACATAAGCTTAATTAGGAGTAACGAAACTAAGGAGACTGAGATTCAGAGTGCCATAAATAAAATAACAGTTAGCAGCTCCTACAGTATAAATTTAGATCATAAGGTAGTCTTGAAAATGTCCCAAGATTTGTTCTAGGTTGATAGTCTCTATGTGAAGACAACAGAAAAACTGCTAAGTCTTATCACTGGAAGATCTGAAGAGTTTCACTTAACAGTCAATAAATTCCTTTCAGTCTGCAGTGGGTGAATGAGTACAGCACATTCAGAGGTCCCTGGAGGGTGGGACATTATACTGTAGCGAACAGAGTTCTGCAGATTCAAGGACATTATGTTTGACCTCAATAATTTGTTTCCTCATCTGTCAAATGGGCAGAGTGTATTGAAGATGAAATGAAAAAACTCATAGAGTGCCTTGATACAGTGCCTGGCACACAGGAAGCATTCAATAAATGCTATTGGTTTTCCATGCCCCCAGCAAAGAGTGTTCTGCACAGTGTAAGAACAATAGATAATTGTTGACGTGACTGAAGTGTGCCCATTGAGATTACTTCCCTAAGAGGGTGGCCTATATTTTCTAGTCAGACATTGAAGCAACAAATGGAACCCCAATCAGATTTAAGGCACAATCAGGCTAATGGCAAAAGAGAGACTGGATAAACATCACAGGGTCAATTGTGAAAGGAGTCAACTCCTTGCTCTCCCATGACGGGATCCCAGGCTGAGGGCAGAAAAGCAGACGTGTGCCATTTGTTCTGCTATTTCTCCATATGCCCCTATAGCCATTATTAAGTGACCACAGCCATCTGCCCTCTCTTCCCAGATGGGTCCTCAGATTCCTGAATACAGCATTTGGACAGCCATTCATAATCAGGTAGTGCTGGCATTTGTGATAAAACCAGCAGAAGAGTACAGCCCACTGCCTGATGGACCCTATCAGTTGAATCTCAAAAGAAGAACAGCTACTTCTCTCCCCTTCCTGAATCCCCTCTAAAGCAAGAGGAAACGGCTGAGTATGTTTCTCTTTGTAGAGTAACTTTTTAGTTTATAGGTGATTCCTTATATTTGAGCCTTGATATTTGGATACCACTTCAGAGTTTGTATAATATTTTAAAGTGCACTTAATCCTGATAATAACCATGGGTGAGAAGTGCGTTATATATTATTACCCTCACTGTATATAGGAGAAAACCAAGGCTCTGAGAGGTTAATGAATTTATCTAAGATATCAGTAAGTGGCATAGTTGGAACTTGAAGATTGGGATATCCAACTCCAAAATCTGGCAATGATTTAGAGACAAATGCTCCCATTAATAAATAACATCAGGGAGAAGACTATAGACAATGATGGCATATGAATGCTCCTTAGAGGAGAAGCTAGTCTTCAAAGAGAGGATAAGATTTGGAATTGAGAAGACATGGCAGGATGGCATTCTAGGCAAGGTACTGTGAGCAACTGTATGGAAGTACAACTTTCTGGGCATGGCAAGCAGTGGTGGTTGGTATCAGCCACAGCATGGAGATGGCCACGACTGTATGGGAGGTCACAGGAGGATGCTAAGGAGTATTAGGAGATGAGTGGACAAGGAAGGTACATCTTCTGGGGAAAGCTTTGAATGCAAGGCCAAACATGCTGAATTACTTGTTTTGATTATTGAGCTATAAGCTCTGATTTTATCAAAACCCTTTTGGAATCAGTTTATATTTTCAGTTTGTCAGATATGGTCACCATCTAAATTTCCTTGCCTTGATCCTAAAATAATGCCTTTGAAGAAAAGAAGAAAGGACTAATCTGATATTCTTTAGTTCGCAAACATGTCTCTATCCTTTCTTCTTACTCCTCTAGCGACTTTTTATGCTGCTATATCTTGGGGCTATTGGCCTTTCTTGGAAAATAAGAATACTGAATAAAATTTAATATACAAAAGTCAATAAGGTTCATATATACAAATCCCAGCAAGTTAAATTTTATAAAGGAAGAAATGATCTCTTTCAAAATATCAAAGAAGAAAAAGAATCCAAATCCATGAAATAACTAAAAACTAGGCTTAAATAAGAAATGTGCAAGATTTATGTGAGTACATTTTTAAATGTTAAAGAGGGATACAAAATAATGACTTGAACAAATGAAACTACACATATACTTTGTTTTTGGAAAGACTCATCATAAATATATCAATTTCCTTTAATTTAAAATATACATTTAATGTAATGTATATGTATACATGTGTAACATAATGTCATTATCAAAATACCCTCAGGTTTTTTTTAAACTAGATAATCTGTTGCTAAATTCATCTGGAAAACTAGAAAGCAATAACATCCAGAAAAATTATGAAATAGAAGAGTAATGAGTTAGGCATAGTCCTATAGGATGTAAATTATAAAAAGACAGTAATTAAAATAGAACAATTAATGGACTAAAATATAGTCCAGAAATAGACCTCAATATGTATTTAGTATATGATAAAAGTGGCATTGCTTATCATTGGGATAAGGGATTGTTCAGTAAACATTAAAAGTAGAAAAAGAAATCAGAAGTACTAGAAGAAAAATAAATATATATATATATAATATGTATACAATTCAAAAAATATAGTCTATATTTTTACATATAGACTACATATTATTATATATCAAGTATATTATGTATTATATATAATATTTTTATATATAAGTGAATATATATATATTTGCAGAGAGGGGAATGCTTTGTTAGGAATGACACAAAAATCCAGAAATCATAAAAACTATCCATATATTTACTGGGATAGATCTTAAATTTGCAAGAACAAAGAGCACAAACAATCCTAAATGGACATCTAAGAAAAAGTATTTGTAGCATATCATAGGTTCATTTTCCTAATTAAGTATAAGTGAGTATGAGAAAAAACTAAACATTTAATAGAAAAAATTAGAAAAAATATGATGAAATAGTTCATAGGAAAATAGATCTTAAACATTTAGAAAGATGTCCAGTCTCACTGATCATGAGAGAAATACATATCAAAGCCACAGTGATATTCCATCTTCACCCATCAGAATAGCAATGATCTTGTTGACCCTGCATTGTGTTAGTGAAGATGTAAGGAGCAATCCATATCAGACATCAGTGGCGGGACAGTGACTGGTGCAACTCTGTGGAATGCAATCTGCAACATCTTTTAAATTATAAACGCACATTCACTTTATCTCAGAAATACCACTTCTAAGAATTTGTCCTATAGGTATATACTAGCACATACATATGTAGAATATGTAGAAACATATAGGGTATATCTATGATGGTTTATAATAGTCAGAGATTGAAACAACCTAAGTGTCTGTCAGTATGGTGCTGGTTAATTAAACTTGGTAGATATATATAATGATATATGCATATATATAATGTGCAACTATTAAAATTTAAAAGTAATAAATTTTAAATATTAGCTCTGTTTTGACCACTGCAGAGCTCCAAGTTCTCTTTTCATTTTTGGCAAAATCTCAAAAAGTTATCAGGAAGATGGGAGGGACTATGAGTGGTAACTTCTCTCTCCAGTTAAATTCGTTATAATAGAGTAATGCATTAGAAGGATGATTCATTATATTTTAGACAGGCAGAGTGAATAGACTGTGGCTGCCCTTTAATGTACATCCCTGAGAGTGAAAAGGAGATCATGAAAAAGATAGTTGTATGTCATAATCAGGAATGTTCCTGGAAAATCTCTAAGGAGACATAAACGGAAAATCTCTAGGTCCAGTTGTACAAGAGGCTGTGTAATCTGCAACACAGACACAGAACAAGAGAGATGGCCTCAATATGGCATAGCAAAATGTCAGGATCAGGACTCCAGAAGCTAGGCCTAGGGGCCATGGGTTGCTGGAAGCACAGTGCTTGCCTTCCTGGTAGACTAAGATACTTCCAGGTGCTGATATGGATGGGAATTGGGGCAAGGGATAAAAATCTGGGGGCACTTTGTGGAGAGTTGTCCACTGTCACTATGCTGCGAGCATCCCTGTGAGGAACAAAGGAGGACATTGTGGGCCAACATTTATGCAGACATATCCTTTGATTACTCCAAGGGTTCTCAGGCTCAACCCTGCCTGCTCATTACCTGGAGAATCACCTGGGTTGCTAATAAACATTTACCATTACCTAGGCTCCTCCACCAGTGGTTCTGATTTAAGTGGTCTGGGTGTGGGCCCAGGCATTGGTATTTGCTAAATTTTCCCCCAAGTGATTTTACTATGAACTGGCTATTCCCCAGGTGATTCTACCAGGTCTGAGATCCTTGGGACTGTGCTCTTATAGCTCTTTTTTTTTCCATGCTTAGTAATGCTTGTGTGTAGAAATGTTTAGAGTTCGTGAGTTTCATCTCTGTTACTCCCCAAACTCAGTTGGGTCTCTCATCAGGCTTAAGAGAAAGAGAAAGAGGCAAACAGAAAAACAGATAGAATCATTGAAAAGAAAACTCTGACAGAGAAATTTAAAAGAAAAAGGGAGTGAAAGGGAAGTGTCGAGTTCTTCACTCCAAACTCACTCCAGAATCTTTGAGGACAGGACCTAAAATTCTTCGGAAGTTTATAAACTTCTGAGTTGATTTTTTTATGCACATTTTAAGTTTGAAAGCTCAGATCTATTGGGAGATCCATTTAAAGTAAAATCAATGAGAGAAGCAGATAGGGCTCATGTGCTAACTGGTGATGGGTGATGGAACAGAGGGTTCCATCATCAAGGAGATGTGGACTAAGCAGAGGAGCTTGTGTAGATTGCTTGTACTTTGCCTAAACAACCTCAATTGTTTGAAATTGGGGGGCTTTATGTGAAAAGCAAAACCTAACTACATCCACTTTTTGATGGCAAACCAAGCTGAGTTGGACACTTGGAATGAAGCTTGTCACTGACACCCATCATTGGATTTAACACCCATTCTAATCCACTTCTTCATCTTAACTTGATTGGGTCAGCAAAGACCCTCTTTCCAGATAAGGTCATATTCATAGGTACCACAGGTTAAGATTTCAACATATATTTTTTGGGAACACAATTCAACCCACTACAGATAACTTGTGCAAAGCTGTCTTCCATTTTGCTTAAAGCTATTTTACCTATGAGACCAGCAGTGGCCACACTTTTGAGATCCATTTTTCCTACCTCTTCATTTATAGACCTATAAAGTACTTTTTCTAGAGTGGTACTTCCATTTGGTAAAAGAATAGCTGAGAAACAAGGGATAGTGACACTTCACTTTCTCCATCACCACACTGATAGGCATTAAATTACACTGACAAGACAGATGCCCTAGGAGCAAATGGCCAGTTTACAGAGAAAAAAAGAATAGCAATCAAAGTACATGTGAGGAGAGCTCATTTTAGACCTCCTTTTCCTGCCCATACATTGGAATACTTATTTGAGCACAAGAAGTTATTTGGCTTCACATAGCCACATAGCCATTAGTTTTTTCTGTCCCCAGTACCTGAAGGTCAATGTGAGAAAGCACAGAATTCCAGAGATGCAGGTTAAGTAGCCCCTTGGGATTCTTTGGGAACATTTTGGTCTAGTTATTTTTTTTCCTATTAAAAAGGAATAGTTATAAGAAAACCTCCTAAATCTAGTTCCAACCCAACTGCCTTTAAATCCATGTAAATACTCCCAACAAAGAAACATCTTTGCTATTTGGTCACTGACTAGGAATAGACTGAGTTCTTACTCAAAGAGCTTTTATTTCCACTGGGACTTGTAGGCATGATTTTAAGTGGACAACTCTAATTCCAAACTGTTAATGAACAGAGCCATTGGCATCAGGTTGCCAGGATCTAGGGTCAGGATCATACAGATAAGTGTGTATAGAGGAGAGAAGAAGTAGGGATAATAAGGAAAAAAGGGAGATCAGAGGAACAGATATTATAATCAGAAGGAAGGTTATTGAGCTGAATGGGAGCAGGATAAAATATACAACTAAACCCCCTCATTTATGCCTATATGACTCAGATAGGATGAATATATTCAAAAGGTTTAGGTTGCAACTATGTTGGCATTATGCATTAAGAATTGGGGGTTTCCCACACACTGAGATTTAAGGGATCCTAAGAAAAGGTCCCCTCAAAAAATTTTCCACTAGGACTCCACAGAATTCTCACAGCTTGTACTTCCTCGCAGAAAGTTAATACCCAATTAAGAGATGTAAAGCAGCCTATAATGGTAGCTCTCCAAGCCAGTCGCCATCACCATCTTCACGGCTATTCTGTTTCCCCTGGTTGGAAATCTCAGCAAGTGTCATGCAGGAGGAGCACTGCCCTCTCACCTATTCTACTGACCAGCCCCTGTGAGCACCACCCCTCCAGCTTTCAAGAAAATGAATAGAACCATCTTCTACACAAGAAGTTAGGGCTCCCTGAGTTAAAGCATTTAAGTTACCAGCTAACTACATATAAAACATTTAAGTCTTAGCAGTCTTTAATGTATTAGTGTAAATTTAGAAGCAACTTGACATAGAAGCCAAGTGGGTACAGACTTGGACTCAAAAGGCCTGAATTTAAATCTCAGCTTTTCATATCATTGCCGTAAAAATCTGGGGCAAGTTATGTAATTTTTTTTGAAGCTCGTTGTCTTTACATGTAAAATACTTATCTCACAGCATTGTCCTAAGGATGGGATGACACATGTGTAGTTATGCTTGAACACAGTAGGGAGTTAATAAATGCTTATCTAATAAATAGATGATTACATTTTTCAAAAGGCTTTTATACAGATTACCCACTTATTCTAATTCTCCAATGAGATAGACAGGGTAATGAGGGCAGAACCAAGATGAGAATCCAGAACTTCTGACTTCCCAGGAGTAGATCTGGTGTTTCCCAATAGCATAAATACAAAGGGAATAATGGAAGAGCACATCCATCTACTTAATTACTCAGGAAATTAAACAGTTAGATTGAAACAGAGGGTAAACAACTTGCCCTCTGAATAAAATATTCAGCTGTCTCTCCTTATTTGGTAGATAAATTCATTCGCTCCCAGGTATTGGGCTGTGTCTTACAACTGTTCCATTTGGGAAGCTCGTTTCAGGAGTTTAGCACAGCAAGTTTCCCCTGGACAAGTCCCAAGAGGCCATATGAAGAACCTAAGCAGTACAGCCTGAAGTCAGCGCTGTCAGGCTCCTCAGGGGCAGCTGACACAATGACTGACTTACTCACTGCCAGCTCATCTGTATCGAGTCACAGGTTTTCTCAAATCCCTAGATGGACTCCCCCTTTTTATTTTCACCAGTTATCGTGCTTTTGAAATAGTTCTTTTGGAGGGATGCTAGTCCTCTTTCTCAACCCAGGAGATTCAGAGAGGTAGACTCACCTGGCTCCAACATGAATTGCTGTCTTTGCCAGAAATGGTTATTCTCTTCAAATGCCAGGGTGAGCAGTCAGGAATACTATTGCTCTTTTTGGGGTACCTGATAAGTGAGAAGTGTGCCTGTCCTAGGGGACGTTCTCTTCTATCTTAAAATTACAGGAATTTACATGAGTTCATGTGAGCTGTGGCATAAATTAACGTGCCTATGAATCCTCCTTTTAAAATATTTAGTTAATTGGAAATGAGGATTTATCAGGTAATTCCATAGTAGCATCTCAAAAAAAAGGGTAGTTTCAGTTTCTGAGGATATTTTTATTTTAAAGGCCACCCAGCAAAAAAGTTCAACATAAACTTTGGTTGTTGTCTCTGAAATGGCTCTAAATAGTGGTAAAAGTGTTTAACTTGTTTCAAAGATGCTAATTTGAGCCTCAGACAGCTGCTGTGGTTATTAATATGAGCACAATGGCTGACAATCTGACAACAGCCTCTAGTTTTCATTTACTGCTTTCATACTAAATGTCCCTTTTGTGCACAGGGTGTAAAAACCATGGTCAGATGACTGAACTGGGAGACATGCCTGTAGACTGGCCAGCATCTAAGAGCCTTTTTTTTTTTTTTTTTTTAAGAAAGTGATACCCTTTTATTAGGGAAATTGATAGATCTTATACTAGGTTATAAATCTGTAACACATTATTAGTCTTTCCACAGTGCAGTAAAAACTCAAGAAGAAACTTATTAATAAAATTAGTGAGGAGTTATGTGTTCTTAATGCATATTTACTCTAGATAAATTGACCTATAAAGTGTCATGGGACATTGGCCTAGTGTTAGAACAAATAAGCAGTTCTTTGTCATTCGGCTGAAATGTGATTTAGAGATAAAAATTTAAATAAAAGTTACATTTTGCCTGCTTATTCCTTGTAATTTTCAAAAAGTAATGCTATCTAAATGAAAAAAACCTAAAACATCTACAGAAAAACATCTAATGACATGTATTTTCTTTTCATAGTAGTTTTATGAGTCTGAGCCAAGTGGATGTGTATTTACGTGTGGTCTGTGGGTTTTTCCTACAGAGCACCATTTTGCTTGGTTGAACTTTGTTTTGTAAATGCACAAAGGCTTAAATCATCCTGTGAGCATCTCTGCATGTGTCACATTCACCAGACAACTTGTCCAACTCTGTGAATGTGTTTCTTTTGAGGGACTCAGCTGATCCATTGTTTGAATAAAAGAAAATAACCAGCTATATTCTGAAAGATGTACAACTTAGTGTCTGTGATCCAGGCTCAGCCAAAGGCAGAATTATAAAATATAAGCATTTATTTCTATAGTGTATGATTTCACAATTTAAAATGAGTATCTTAAGAAATTACTACAAAGAGATTGATTAATTAGGAAATTACACTTTACATCAAGCAGTCTGTCTTCCCAGCCAGAAGGCAAGTACTATATGGCCAGAGAAAGTGTTGTTTCACTGTACCTGGTTTGGTGTCTGTCACATGAGTGAGTGAATGAATGAATGAATGAATTCTTATAGGACCTGAATGTAAATTGTTTAATTCTCACTACCAGTATTCAATGTAGGCGTTCTTATTATCTTGTTTTACAGAGAAAGAACGTTAAATACAGGTTACAATGATTTGTCCAGTGTTATCCAGCTAAGAAGAGTAGAGGTGAAAGTTGAATCCTATCTTTTCACTCCTAAGTCTAGGCAATTTCTAAGTCCTCATAATGTCAAAACCCTGTCCTTAGAATTTACTTCTGCTCCTATGTTGATCTTATTCTAGACCATTCTTTATCTTTTAAGTGTAAGCAATCTTTCTGTGAAGGACCAGAGAGTAAAAATTTAGGGTTTTGTGGGCCATGAGGTCTCTGTCTCACAGTTTCTCAATTATGCCATTGTAGCACAGAAGCAGCCATAGACTCGCTACATCAACAAATGAGCATGTATGTGTTTCAATAAAACCTGATTTATAAAACATGGTGGGCTGGATTTGGCAGTCCTCCAGAATAACAGAACAGAGGATCATTCTTGGAGAATATCAGAGGATCTAAGTCTTAGTCCAGGGTATAGTATGAGAAATGGAAATAGTAAGACAATAAAAATAACAACAGCACATTAATTAAGCAATTCCAGAAAATAAGTGCTTCATCAAATTTATCTCATTTAATAAGCCTACATACAGAAAAGCTATCCTATTCATTCAAGGTCACTGAGCTACTAGTTGTAGAGCTGGGTTTAAACCAACTCTGCCTACTTCATATCCCCTCAAGGCTTCGGAACAATGATAGGAAGCTCCTGCTCTCACCAAGCTCAAAAAGCTGTGCTGCAGAATCTGAAAGAAGTGAGTCCATCATCTTTGGTGACATGAAACCCAGGAAGAAACTATGCTTTTTGTGTTCCCATTGGCTGGAGTGTGGGATGCTGGCTGCCTAGAATGAGCCCATGGCTGCATGATGCATCCACTGGTGACACAGGACTCTGGAGAGAGCAGGCTCTGGGGGATACCCGCGCCTCCTCCTGGAATTTACTAACTATTCTCTCTAGGCTCTGATTGCTTTCTAGTACATCAATTAAAATGTTTTCCTTTCTTTGAATATCTAATAAATAACTCATTTAAATAGAATTATGCAAAGATCGTATAAGACAAGTCACCATGCCAGATTCAAAGTTGTGTGAACCTGCACTCCAGGCCACAATACCTTTTCACCATCTCATCTTCATGGAATGCATGTCTGGTGCCAGACAGGGACAGACAACCTCACTTCATGGGCGTGGCCACCAGACAGTCTCCCAGACTGAGTGTGTATATGTTACCCTCAGAGCTTTGGAAGGGTGCCCTTGCTGAGACAGTAGTACTAGACTCCTGGCTGCAGGTACGTGGTTGGGTGGAAAATTGAGAATTTTGGACAGGCACGACTCAATGCAACAATGGTCAATATAGAGAGCTTTCACACAGGCAAAATGTGCAAGTAAATTTCCAGCCTTACAAGAACCAAATAGTCTTCCCCTCATTTTCTTCCACTGTCAATCCATTCTTTGCCACTTGGTTCACAGACTCCATAGGGAAGATAACATCCTGAGACCGTGGCATCTTCAGATCCCTTTCCCCACTGTTGAGATAGACCAGAGCAGCAAAAATTATATGGCACCATAAGAAGGTGAAGAAAATGGAAGAAAGACACAGAAAGAGGAAAAGATGAGCAAAATACTGCCTTTGATTAGTTTAAAAAAGAAACTGGGGGAGGGATGGGTTGATGGTGCTCAATGGGTATAAGAGCTTTAGTTTTGCAAGATAAAAAAGATTTAAAAGTTTTATTTTTTTAAATTGGGAGTTTGAGATTTGCAGATACTAACTACTATATATAAAATAGATAAACAGCAAGTTTCTACTGTATAGCACAGGGAACTATATTCAATATCCTATAGTAACCTATAATGAAAAAGATTTTTAAAATGAATATATGTTTGTATATGTATGACTGGAACATTATGCTGTACACCAGAAACTGACACAACATTGCAAACTGACTATTCTTCAATTAAAAAAAAGTTCTAGAGATTTGTTGCACAATTTGAAAATCCTTAACACTACTGAACTATACACTTAAAAATGGTTAAAATGGTAAATTTGATGTTATATGAGTTTTTTTTTTTTTTACCATAATTGAAAACTTTAAAAAAGAAGAAAAAGTTCAAAACCTAGCTCCATGACTAGCTGTGTGAATCTGAGAATGCCTAGCCTTGTTTTCTTTATTATTAAAATTGGGGTTAGGATTCCGACCTCATTCGGTTGATGAAGGTTAAATGAGATAATGTACATAAAGTGCCAAGCGGAGTACTTCACACCAGCAGAATCTCAATAAAAGCTAGTGTTCTTTTCCCACGTCTATCACTTTCCTCCAGCAGTTCCTCTCCCTGTTGCTGTGGTAGCAGATTTTATCTTTCTATGGAATATTTTTTCCAAGGAGGTGAAAAATATTGCCAACTGAATTTAGCTTGCTTTTCTTTTCCCTCATTACTCAGCTGGTGTGCATATACGTTGTGGTCCACCCAGTGTGGTGAATAATAAACTAACAGTTACATTTATTCCGCATTAACTCTTGAGGCCATTAAATTGCAAAGTATGAACTCAAGGAATGTGGGATGAAATGAGGTAGAGAAGCATTTCCTGAGTGTCCCAAGGAAGAATATGGGTCATTAAACAGTGCTAAATCTCCAGGCATGACAAGATTAAGGAAAGTTAAATATAGAATATGAATCAGGAAATGTGATGCTAATGAACTGCCAGATGTCTCCTTCAAGGACAGTAGTGGAAGCTGGGGACCACATTGGTGAGGGCTATCTGTAGCATTTACTAAGAATTTATATTTCACTCGATGCTTTCTAGAGGCAAGGTGATTTACCTTAGTCTCCTTCCCATAGCCTCAGATTTAGTTTGACATCAAGTGTTTCATGTAGAGACATGTATGGTACAGTTTTATACAACCTACTTTTTTCAGTGGCCCTTGGCTTTTGACATAAATTTGTACCCCGTGCCTACTCTGGGCATAGAGCATAGTGTAGTGCCGCATGTCAAGAGGAATAATGAGAGAATGCCAAGGGTCCTTCCATGGTCTCCTGGGTAAGAAGGCAAGAATGGAAGTGTGTGAGCATACGCAAACACACAAGCACATGGACCAGTTAAGCACAGTGCAGGGCAGGTACATTAGTAATTACAAACCCAGAGCCTTGGACAGTCACTGCTTCAGATGTTTACAGAAATGAGAACTCAGGGTAACATGGATCAGTGTTCCTCAAACTTTAAAGTGCAATTGAATCCCCCTAGGATTTGTTAGAATGCAGATTCTAATTTGGTAGGTCTGGGATGAGACCCAAGAGTCGGCACTTCTAACAGGCTTCTGGTCCACTTTGTTTGTTTATGCATTTGTTCATCATTGATTCTGCCATGCACCATGCATTGTGCTATAAACTGGGGGTAAAATCATGACTAAAAGGTAGCCTTTCCCTCAAGAAGAAGACAGGTAAAGCAAAGATTATAACTTCATAATTGATAGAACTATCCCCCAAGGTTCTTTCTGAGCCCAGAAGTATAGGATGCAGGCTGATTTATGAGGGATGGATAAGAGTTTCCTCAAGAAATTAAATCACTAAGGGGAGGAAAGAGGTGGGGCAGTTCAGGCAGGAGAAACAGCATGTGTGAAAGCCTGGAGATATTCAACAGACTCCTTAGGGTGCTTTTACATCTGGTGATATGATCAAAGCAAAGGCTCTGGGTGGAAATGCACAGGGAAAAAGAGCTGGACAGTGGTCAGGGGCAGGGGCTAGGTCCAGAGGGCCTTGTGTGCCAAGCCAAGATGTTGGCATGACATCCAAAGAGCTAAGTGAGGTGTGGAAGGGAATCCAGAGACAGCTCAGAGGTCCCCTGTCTGGATGGTGTGTCCAACACCTTGTTCCTTCACTCTCAGGGGACCATGCCACCTCCTCTGCAGCACTTAAGCCCTTATTTATGTTTTATCTGATTTGATGCCCAGTCCTCACCCCGACTCAAATATGTGAAGCTCTGCTGCTCCTGTTTCTGATGCTCCAATGATTTTCTTGAGAAGAGGATGTGATGCCCAAAGTGGGGCCTCTCAGAGGTTAAGAGAAGCTTCAGCAGCTTTCAACATTTGAGTTTCCTGATTTATTTAAGAAATAAACATGAATCAAAAGAAGGTGACAAAGTTTACAGTCTATTTTAAATATTCCCTTGAATAATTAAAACCTTTACCATAAGAAGTGTACCACAAGTGTATGCTATTTTAGAGATAATTATAGTTTTATAAACATTAAAGTACATTAAAAGCAGAATGGAGCACAAGATTAATACCTGCTTTCAATTTTGCATCTCTGTGGTTGTATATATAACCTAATTTGTAGACAAAAAGTGAAAATATGTAAATGTGAGGCTAGGGCAGACTGCCACTCCACTCCTAACCTCCCTACCCATTCATTCTAATAGGCTCTGATCCAGGAGCTTTGGAAATTCTATTTTCTGCTTTAATTATTGGAGAAACAAAGCCCTAGACCTCACAGGGAAAAGCAGCGCACTGACTGAACAGTATGCAAAGTCAAGGACCAAACATCAGTGACCTTCAAAAGCCACCTTGAGGGCCAAAGAACCCACTGTGTTGCTCCAACCTAATGCCAACGCATGGGCACTTTGAGCAAAATGACAAAAACCACTGAAGAGGAAACGGGCATGTCATCACGTAAAAGACAGACTAGCTGGTCCTCTATCATCACCTCTCTCTCTCTCTTCCTTTTTTTTCCCCCTTTTTTTCGGCTTAGTGGAAGATTTCCTGATTTGAAGAGACGGGTTTATTTCAGAGACAGTGAAACACAAATGAATGCACAAACAAAAGGCGTATCTGGCAGCAGCAAAAGCAGTTTGGAGTTTAAAACACAACGGCACAAACCAAATTTAGCTCCCATCCCCTGAACCAGCTGAAAACTCAGCCACTGCTTGTGCTCAGCAAGCCACATCCAGCACGCAGATCCACCTCTGTGCTGCGTTTGCTGGCCCTGTACTTCAGGGTTGCAGATATTTGTAGGAATTGCTCCTGGGCTTTCACGATTTTTTTTTAGAAAAATAAAACAAGACCTTGATCCTTACAGAGTCCTATGAGAGAGCTTACTGAGAGAAAGGGCTTTATCATGAGTTACGAAGAGGAAAAGGGATTCCAACAAGGGAAAAAATAATTCAACTACTCTTTAGTCACTTTGATAAATGAACATTGCCTAGCCTGGGCAAAGATCTGACTGTCCAGAGTGAATCTGGGAGTGATATTTTACAGTTTTGTCTTTTAAAAGCCATGTAAATTGGCAAGCATAAAGCTGACAGGACCTGCAGGCTTCAGAGAGCACACACTGTCCCTCTCATTTATTTACAAGAACGCTGCCCCAGCTCAGAGGCCTGCAGTGAGCCGTGCCACTGCGGTTTGGGTCATGAGTGCTTGATGCAGTCTTGCGGGAGGGTGGGGTAGCACCAGGAGCATTCAAATGAGAAAGGAGTCTGCTCTGGAGAGACAAAGGAGCCACAGAGCCATAGGCATTGGTCCAGGAAAATTCCCATGTGCTGCCCTTTCCGACACAAGAGGATTTTTGGCATGGCTGAGACCTGAAACTTTTCCCCTGAGAATTCTGAACTCTAGTTTTTGGAATTAGGATTTTAGGGCCTGACAGAACTGTAATGATCAAAGTAGGTTAAATTGATCACTTTGATCCATCTCTGATTAAATGCCCTGTAGGATACAGAGGTGTCTGGTCCAGAGGATAAAGAGGAGGTTGGAAACTATAGTTGAAATGGGAACAGAGAAGTTAACCAACTATGAGGATGCCAGAGCAGAAGCGGCTTTAGAGGTAACCTGGCCAGATGCCCTCATTTATACAGATGAGGCAATGGAGTGAGACCTCAAGTGATTTGCTTAGGGTCATACAACGATATGTCGTTGAGGTAGAGTATTTACAGCAGTAGAACGTCTGGTTTATGTGAGTTCGGCAGATTTATTGCCAAAGTGCCTCCAATTCTTTCCTTCTTTGCATTCCTCTCTTTAACTAGAGAAACCCCCAGCCAGGGCCTGACCAAGATCAGCAGAAGCAGCCAGCCCACTGTGGATTTGTGAACAACAATAATAGCTGTTGTTCTAGCCCCTCGGTATTGGGGTGGTTTGTTTGTGGCATTCTTGTGGCAATAATTAACTAGTTGGTGGCACTGTAATGAGAGGTCAGTCACTGAGACGAGAAAGCGGTAGCAGGATAATCTGCCAACTTGTTAAATGCTGCAGTTTCCCTCATCTGGGAATAGTGGAGAACTTGGAGGATGAGAATACGTGCTGGAAATGGGATTCCGGAAAAACCTCCTCAAAGTTGTGTAGTTGTGTGCTCCATTTGCTAGGAGATCCTGAAGCACTTGTGTCATCACACAGTGAAGCTGGGACAGTGCTGGAAATAGTCCCATCCTGATTTTACAGATATGGAAACAGAGGCTACGTAGGGTTTAGGCAGAGTTGGCCTCATAATTTGAGGGATCCAGTGCAAAGTGAAAATGTGGAGCCCCTTCTTAAAAAATTAAGAATTTCAAGACTGTGACTGCAGAGCACTCAACCAAGTGCTGGCCCCTTCCAGGTGAGGGACTGAGGGATGCTTATGCAACTCGTTGGTCTGAAGCCAGCCTGCAGTTAAGCAACTGGTTGAAGGACACACCTTCAGAAATCCATCTGGTTAATTTTTACCAAAGTTTATAACTTATTTGTTAACAGCTAATTGAAGATGTAAGGCAAGAATCTAAGGCCTCTAGTTTCTACTCCAGTGACTCATTTTCTTTATTTTGGGGCAGGCTCATAGAAAGAAAATCTGAACCAGAAACAATGTGGCTGGCTTGGGGTCTGACTCAGAGGGAAGAATTTCTAATTCTTCATTGAACGTATTGAAGCATGGGAATTTGGATTTAGGCAAGGGAAGTCTGAAATTAGAATTCTTACATCAAGTATTTGCTGTGCCCAATTATAACTTCTTTGATACTTTCTTTGTGGAAGTTGATTACTGTTCCTTACAATAAATTACTTGAACTGTCTGTCTCTTTATTTAGCTATTTTCTAGTCTTTGCTTTCTTGTTTTTCTTTTTTTTTCTTTTTTGGTAAGCAAAACACTCTCAGGTACTAAATGACAAGGGTTTAATTCTTTTTTGTTTGTTTTACTTTCCTTATGACATTAATAATTTTCCAAAAGCTCTGAATTCTTTCCTTTAGAGCTCTGGATAAATGGTAGCTTAGTATGTGTGTTACCCCATCCTTAGCCAACTTCATCACTATTTTGAACATTCTTCTTTTGGACTTATGCAAGACATTACAGTTAAGTATTATTAGAATCTTTGTTTCTATTGGAAATCAGTCTCCATTATTTTATTTTATAATTAATTAGAAAGAAAATGGAACCCTGGGCTTTTTTTTTTTTTTTTTAAGGCGTCTATAAGTTTTTTCTCATTGTCTTATAAGGGGTAATTCAAAAGGGCCCTTCAGGTAACAGAAATGAGTTCTTGAATTAAAAAAAAATTATTTTAGAAAAGACAAGGTTTCTGTGACCTCTGTTTTTAAAGACAATGAAAGTGATAAGGCAAGATCTTAGATGATTAAGTTAAAGGCATCACTAAAGGCAAAAGTCAGAGATGAGAAACAACTGTAAGAACACATATAAAAAGCTGGTGGTGATGTCATGAGGAACAGAGCTCAATTTTGCATCGAAGGTTAAGCTAACCGAACACTAATGCTTCAATCCAGGTAGAGTCCCTGCTAGGTAGAGGCTGGTTGCTTTCTGCTTTAACACAAGTGCTTGCTTTAAAGGTTGCTTGCTAACTCACCAAAGACATATGTCAGCCCTGTTATCTGCATCCTTTTTTAAGGCTCACATCCACCCTGGCTTTGTCTATGCAGCTACAAAGGAAGGCTAGGTTCTCAGGGCATTTACCCTCCTCTCCACTTCTTTTCCTTCAAAAATCACCATTCTGGGCTTATATTTAGCCAATGGCATCTAACTGGATTAATGAAATGAAATGCCTAATTTAATTTGGAACAGTGAGCCTTGATTCTACTTTGGCTTGTTCAGGTTTTTATTAAATCAGAATACATTTTCATAGTCCCTAATGGAAATGGCAATTTTCTCCATCAAGGTGGCACAGCACTTCCATTATCAAAGAAGTTTACAAACCACTTTTCAGAGGAGGTCCCTTAGGGGTTAGAATTGGTCAAAGAACTAGGGGTTGTAATACTCATAACCTGGTTCTGGTTATTATCTTTTGGGCCTGGTTTCTCTTCTGCTATCTGTTGTTTCGACCCCCCATGTATTTCTTACCTCTTTTCCTCTTTTCTCCCCTATATTTCCCCCCAAATACCAAAGCTGTGATCCTTCTTTATGTTTGCCAAGGTCACACTGGCACAGAAATCTTTCTGCAGGCTTCCCTCAAGGACAAAATCAAACTGAAACTTTCTGCCCTTAAGCTAAACACTGGGTAAACTTCTAGCTACTTGGCTTCTGTTTGGCTTTTACTTTCTCTTCGTCTTTTAGGTACTCTTTGCCCTCTTCTTATCCCAAATACCAGATACTCTAGATTCCTTTCTCTGTCTCTCTCCTGCTTTCTTTCATTTGACCCTGAAAGACAAAATGCTGATAAGCTCCATCCCTTTGCCTCATTAAAAAATTGCCATAAAATTTACAGCTGGCTTAGGCCAGCCATCACTGATCTTCTTGATTTAGTTACTGCCAAGAAATGTTTTATGATTATCCACTGACTTATTTACAACAAACACCACAAAGTCCTTGGTGTTAGGAATCTGTATAGACTTTCTGATTTGTTTGGAAAATACAGTGGGTACTTGAAGTTCCTTGTGTGGAATGAGGTGGTTTGGGTGGTCTGACTTGCACATATTTATACAGGAAGATAAAATCCCCAAGCCTTAAAATGTAATAGCATCAAATCATTTTGCTGTTGAGTAGAAAAGGTATACAGCTCTGAGACAACTCAGGAAACTTTCCAATACTTCCCTAAGCATTAGTTTCAGAAGGCCATTAGTGAGGCTGGTAATTAAAAACAAACTGTATTGGTGATGTTAAAATTGTATACTGGTGGAAACTGTTTGAATAGCTGAATGTGATGAGGTTAATTGATTATACAAGAGTGATTTAGAGGCTGATGGAATAACCGCTAGTCTTGAGTCTGCTATTTGAAGGATGAGTCAGAGCAGGAATGATTTAAACGCTATAAACATTTGAATTATGCTGATTATTCAGTTGTATATTTGAAACACATGAAAGTGATCTCTTCCTCCTGTGACTCGTATATCATATTGGTCACTATGTGAATTTAAGGTGTTCGATAGTACCCAAAGGTCTCTAACAAATGATGTTTTTTCTCAGCAAAACACTGTAATTATCTGGAACAGATCCTTAAAAAAGAGTTCTGATGTGTGTTTCCAAAAAGAAATCTCGACTGCATCTTTTGGAAGTTCACTCAAAATTATGATGCCAGTGGTTATTTGAACACTTCACTGTCATAGAAGGAGTCATCGAGGAATGGTTGTACTGTTCTGCCTTCTCTAGTTACTTTCTCCAACATGGCTGAGGCTAGGTTTGGGATCTGGGGTCATGGCAATGAAGGTTGGGTGTCTACAACTGTACCATCGACAACTGTTCACTCCTTGGATGAAGGCAATGCTATTCTATGGGGAGTTCCTGGTGGAAAAGAGCTTGTTGGTGAAGGTAGAAGGCTCATTTGCATAAGTTTAAGGTGCAGTTCCCCCAATAAATCCAGAAGTCACGAGGAGGAGCAATCATGTCAGCGCAAGCCTGTCACAGCACTGTTACAGAAGCGCCACTTGGACATTCAGGACATGAACCAAGTACATACTGGGGCCCTGTGTGGCCTCATCTCCACATGATGCTTCATTAAAAAGAATGGTCCAGAAACCAAAGTAATTACAACTCAAAGCTAATTGTTAGTTTCATCTCTTAAAGATCATGAAAGTAGATTCAATTTATAATCCACAGTAAAACACCTTTCAAAACTCCCTTTGCTTCCTTCTCAGTTTCTCAGACTCCAAATCTATTGCAGAGACTCCCCTATACACTTATCTCATGTAACACGTGGACTGCACATCCCCTGTCCCACCCTTTCAGTCTTCATTTTGCAAGTCTTCTCTGCCTGTCTGGATTTATTCCCCTATCTTTTGTTTAATGTGGCTCTGCCTATTCTTACAGAAAGGGCAGTGTGAACGAAAAATACTGCAAACCATATCAGTAAACAAAGACTGCTGAAACCATCAAGTCATCATCAGCTGCTGCCACCCCCCAGTGAAGAAAAGCCTGCAGCCCAGCCCCTGCAGCCCAGCCTCTGCAGCCACTCACAATGGTGCATTCTGAGAGGACTCAGAATAAGAAAGGACAGGATACTGGCCCTAGATAGCTAGGTGCTTGTCAAAGAAATGAATTCAAAGAGCCCAAGTGTTTGCTTCCTCCCATACATAGAAAAGCACTAAACTCTTTAATTTGAGGTGCCTGGTTTTCTTTAAATAACAAGCAATCATTTATTGTTCCAACTACCTGGTCTTCGCTGTAAAGCTCCTATATATCCTAGCTCTTCGGAGCAGTCCCTCAGAGTGATCTGAGAGGCTATCATCCCGGCTTGAGTCCTCCTGCCAAATAATACATAACTCTCAACTTTTAGGCTGTACATTTATTTCAGTCGACAGTAGTACTTTGGAAAAATTCTCTTACAGCATAAGGCAAGGGCAAGGGGAGAATCTGAGCAGGTAAAGACAATGTTCTCTTATTAGCTGGGGTGGGACCAGGAATGTCAAATTACTGCTCAGGTTACAGGTAAGATAACTTGTCCCTAATACAATTGACAATAAAAGCCAACATTTATTAGTAGTTAACATGTTTCACTCATTGTTCTAAGTGTTTTTACATCATGTAATAACATTTTGCAAATTTGTAATAACACTTAAAAATAAGGCAACTGTAGTTTAGAGAGGAAAGTGAGTTACTTGCCCAAGCTTACATAGCTGGTTAATGGCAGAACTAGGATTTCTGGTCCTCAGTCTCCTTCTAAAGCCCCTGTTCTTACCATTCATAACTTCAGGGATCAGCATCCCCCAGTGGCTGAGGTTATACTGACAATAAAGTGATCATTTAAACACAATGACACTGGTTTGTACATAAGAAATACAATTTTACTCCATCCTTGAAACTTTTTACCCTTTTATTCAATTTTTTAGCTGAATGTACCATTTTGGACTCAGATCTGCATTAGCATACCTCTTATTAAACGTTGGACAGTTGTCTACAAATTAGTACTGGAACTTCTCAGTTATCAATGCTTGGGATTTGGGAGAGCAACTTAAAATTTAAGTTTCTGTTATTATTTTAACTTTTTTTTATTCATTTATTTTTACTGTTTACTGTTTTCCTCCTAAAAGATCAGAGGGTATTCTGTGGCTCAGGATTACAATCTTGAGTGTGTTCCCTCTGAGTAATTCACTCATCTCCACTGGCCTCATCTGTGAGGCTGGAGGAAGGATTTAGAAGGAAGATTAGGAGCTCATCAGAGCATGACAGTGATGAATGGTACCCAGAGTGCATGTAAGAAACTCCAAAAGCAGTTGTCTGTAGGCTCTGCTGTCAAGAATGCAACTCAAAAATTATCTTCACATTAAATTTCTACTTTTTGAACAAATTTCTTTTTTGGGATAGATGTTTCTGTACTAGCTTGGTATCCTGACTGCAAGTGAAATGCTATGCTTCTGATGAGATTCCTCATTATTCTTTGAAAGGTAAGTCTTAACCCAATGCTTTCCATTTTTCTTTTTCAGTAGATGCCTTCCACAAGGAATACATGCGTTGAGTTAGTCACTTTCATTTTCACTGTCTGGAATTGGTGTTAACTCACCATCTTGGTAGTGAATCTCAGGTCAATTTTCTGGGCTGCTGATTGGTTCTCTCCTGATTGAAATTAAGAGTTTGAGCTAGTTATTTAAAGGAAATGGAAACAGAGGGATAGGGGATAGGGGAGGCTGGATGTAGGACTCTTACCATACATTTGGAGGCCTGGGCTTTTACAGTTAAAACAAACACCTGAGCTATAAAAAGAATCATTCTAAGTCATGTCCTCAGTTTCTTGATCCTATTAAAGAAGGGGTGTATGGAATTATTGTAAGAGATCTACTCATCCCTATGTAGACTGAATAAAGCTTACATCTTACACATGCATATACTATTTACATTTCAAGTGTTGTAACCAATATGATACAACTTATTTTAATAATATTAATTTTAGTGTTTATTTTATATTATATATTTTTAGTCTATATATTAATATAGGCAAGAGATCCAACTACTGTCATAAGACATTTATGAACTCTTACATTCGAAAGGAATTCTCATTTTTAAAATAGTTGGGGATCACTAATCTAAATAGTGTTGGTTCCCATGTGAACAGTAAAATGAGAAGAAGCATGAAAAAGGTCAGAAATATGAAGGCATGTCCACAAGAAAGAAGAGCAGGGGGCCCCTACCCAAAGCTATCAATTCCTGACAGGAAATTGGCTGACATATCCTTGCTTTACCTTGGAGCTATGGGAGCCTGCTGCTTGATTTAGCACGGGTGTTAAAGTACCCTGTGTCAGCAAACTCACAGAAAGAACTTGTCATTTCTACTAGTATTCTGTCTAAACTTCAAAATGGCACAGCACTCAGGTACCCTAGTATATCAAAATGTCTTTGACATTCTCCTGAGGAAAAATCACAGATTATGAGGCAATGTAGAAAAGGGAGAATACAGGTTATCCCTGACTGTGAAATTTCTGCCTCTAGTTGATGATCAAAAGGATCATTCAAGGGGCATAGCATGTACATGGTTCTGTTGGTTTTTACAGCCCCAAATTGACCTCTCCTGCCTCTGGTAACAGAATCTTTGTTTTCCTTTAGGGAATTTTCCATACCCATTGCTGGCACACGGCTCAGACTTAGTCTCAAAACTGCTGCTAGAATTACTAAGAAAGAGGTGAATTCCTCTGGATAAAGGTTTGAAGCTGGGAAGAGGTCAGCTTAGTGCTGCTTGCCTGTGGTCATTTTTGCCATCACTGGGGAGAGCCTGACCAAGAACAAAACAACACATGGGACAGTTGGCCAACAAGTGGAGAAAGAGTCCAAAAACAACATTTGAACATCTGACCCAAGTATTCCTGATTTTGACTTTTGGGTTATGTGAGCCAATCAAGTTTCCTTTGTCGCTTACATGTTTGAGTTAGGATATTGTCAGTGCGACCATAAAGAAACCTGATTAATGCAAGGTTGTCCTTCAGCCTCTGATGGAATTTACCATTCTCTTTGCATTGTTTTTTTCCACCTTCCAACTCCAAGACATCTGCAGTCTGCCGTGTCAGGACTGCTGCAGCCTTACTCCATTATGAACCCTCTCAGCGTGGAACAGGACTTTTCCTCTAGCTCACCAGCTGACTCCTAGGGACAAGGCAGTCACAGCCCTGATGAGGTTCCCCACAAAATGGTGAGAAGTAGAGACCCAGAAGTTCTCCTGAAAAGCTTGACTGTTGGATGGCATGGAAAAGTCACCACAAACTGAAATGCAAACTGAAGCTTTCTTTCCAACTGGCAATAAACAGTGAGTGAAGCACTGCAGTACACAAAGGTTGCCAGCTTTATAGAGTAGCTCAGTAGCTCAGCCAGGGATTCTACTAAGAGGGAAGACTATAATAAGCACTGTTTTATAGAGAGGGGGTATTTTGATGCTGACCCTTCAATTTTGCTTCTATTCTCTTTTTCTGATTCTTTTTCATTCTTATTCCCCCCACACCATGTTCTTTTCCACTAACTGGACCCACAGAAATGAGCTTGTAAAAAGGGGACATGAGAATCCCTAAATTTCCCTCATTCTTATTTTCTACTTTATTAATATTTCAGTTTATGAGACATACAGGAGTTATTTTAGCTCACTGGCTCTTCCACTTAGTCATGTTACTGTCTAATCTGTTGCATGGAAAATTTGAATATGCATCATAGCATCTAAAACCGACATTTCTAAATCTGTCTGCAGTACATTATGTAGGAAAATACTTCAGTCTCACTTGTACTTGAGAAACCCTCATCATACATCATTTAAACCTAGGGAAAAAAAATAAGAGGGAAAAGAGGAACAGCAATATTGCAACCCGTTGATAAAGATTAAATTGTCTTGCTTAGCTTAACTGGACATGGCTTGTCTTTGATTTTTGTGTCTCCTTGTGCTGCTTAATACAAAAACAAGTAAGATAATTGTTCTTCAGTGGTATTTGCATAGGAGTAAAACAAAATCTGAGGGTAAAGTCTTCATAAACTTTTTAAAGTTTAAGTGATTTTTTTTTCCCTCCATGAAGCTTTCTGGGTTACTCCTGAACGAATGCAACTGTTTGGGTTTTTTTGGTACACTTGACTGTAGTGTCTTTTTACCTATACCATACGTCCTAGGTTATAATATACTACAGAATCCTTCACATATGCTAATTGAAAACTTTCTGCTTTAGTTGTTATTGTGTGTTTTATGTCTGGTCTCCCCACCAGGTTGTAGTGAGGGCAGAAACGGTGTCTTTTGTTCACCACTGAATCTCCTGTCCCTCCTATAATATGCGAACATAGTGAGCACTTAATAAATATTTGTTAAATAAGTGAATAAATAAATTAATGAAATAGCTCAAGTTAGAGTCATGGTCACTGAATATTAGCATGGATCAGTAAGTAGTTATCAATGACGTGTGACCAGGTGAAACTAAAAGCAACAGCAACAGCAACAATGACATCATCCTTGCGCTTCAGGGTAAAGCAGCGCGATGTATTACAGGGAAGGGAAAGAGAATGATCCTCTCCTGAGTGCTTATTATTTAGAGAGAGTATAATGCCATGTATGTAAAAAATCTTCATAACCTACAGTAAAAAATACACTCTATAGCAACACTCAGTATACATGCACATTCCACTAAAACAAAATTTTCACAGAATATTTACCTTTACTGTATGGGACATACTAATATTTCTATTCTAATCCATTTTATGCTTTCTCTTTTATTTCATTAAAAGATGCTGATCATAAGCCACTAAATTGATCTCATGTCTCTCTCATGGGTCTCAAGAACCCCCCGTAGCGGTGAGGACTGAGGGTTCTGGAGTCAGACTGCTCGCTGGCTCTGTCACTTACTAGTGGTGTGACATTGGTCCAAACATCCAATGTTGTAAAGCCTCATTGCTTCATCTAAAAATGGGAATAGTGTTAGTAACTACACCATAGGGTGGTTGTGAGGATGAAGTGAAATAATGAGTGGAAAGCTTTTACCACAGTGTCTGGTACAGAGAAAATCCTCAAAAATAATGAGCCACTAACAGGTACCAGATACTACATGTACGCTTCTCAGGCATCTCCCTTTATTCTCTGAAAAGTCCCATAGTGTAGTATTATTATCCCAATTTTACAGTAAGGAAATTAAGGTTTAGTGAGGTTAAATGAGTCACCCAGGGCCAAATGGTCAATAAATGGCAGAGCGGGGTACTCAAACCAGGTCTATCTGACTCTGACTGAGACCTGTCGTTTTTATAGGAAACAGCAGAGAACACTTAAAGACGGCCCCATGGAAATGGCGGGACTTGAGATGGCCTTTGAAAGATGAGTGAATCGTATAGAGCCATTATGCCCAAATGTTATTGCCCGTGTTTGAAAGATGGGGTTTGGGATGAGCCACACCTGGGTTCTATCCTTGGTCCATCATTTATCAGCTTAGTAATTGTGTGCAATTTTACTTAGCCTCCCTAAGCCTCAGTTTCCTCAGCTTTATGCTACTGATAATACCACCCTTGCAGAGGTCTCATGAATAATGAACCACATGATACATTTTTTGTCTGACCAACAGGTGCTCAACAAATGGAAGCTATTTTTATTAGACAGAATTTGCTTAGAGGGTACATGAGTTGAAACAATCTCTCACCTAGGGGTTCATTAAATTTGCAATTTGTAGACTTCAATAGATGTAATCTGCAGCCATATTGAGAGCATGGGTAAAATATACTGTATTAATCTTAAGGTCTGGTAAGTTTTATTATTAATTATTGTAAGCAGTTCCAAATAGTGACACTGAGGTTGCAGCTATTGATTGTCCTTCTGGTAGTAGAGTTTGCCCAACATAGTCTCTTCCAAGTTAACTTGTAATATTATTTGGCTTTTCAGGATTAATGTAAAGTATATTTGCCTCACCTAAGAGTCATCAGGACGTTACAGTGACATTTTGACAAGTATTATAGAGCATCAGATGACAACGGGGCCAACTTGGCAGCATTGTTCATTTCCATCTCAGCTTAATTACCAACTCTGCTGCCTGCTCTTCAAGCCTTGGGACCAAAGAGGAATCAAATATTGGAAATATAAGGTTGACTTCTGTTTCTGCCCCATCTCATTTCTACCTCTGTGAATTGGAAAACAGAGAAAGCCAAATTTCTTGCTCCCTAGGGTATCAATGAAAAACACACGACTTAACTGGGCATGCTGCTTCATCTGTTCTCAGCATTCGTTACTCTAAAACCATTCAGTTTATAGTATTTCCCCTGTGGATGCCATGGTGTGTTAGGTGGTTACTAAACCCCTGGACATCAGAGGTGGAGCATAGCTGTGACTCTACAAGGTGCATTCACAGGTAGAGAATGGTGATGGAAGAGCTTATGAAGTTGCGATGCACTCTTAAGGCTCTTAGGTGCCCAGTCAACCCTGGAAAAATTCTATCCTGCAAGTGAATTACAGAGATGCAGGGAGAATGAATGTTTTAGTCTCTGGGGCAATTAAAATACTCCTCAGACAGAACTACCAGGAGAGTGGAAACTGTTAGAAAGGTGATTTTACACACATATATTTTCTTAAGTAGGAATATGATTCCACATATCAAAAGGGAAGTTTTAGTTTTTGTGTTTGGTGACAGAGTGAAAAATGCTTTAGTAAAACATATGCCCTCAAGTAATTTATTTCTTAACAAGGAGCAGTAAAAAGCACTGAAGTTGAGAGAATGGAATTTGAGCCCTCATCCTACTGCAATGGTTTCTGTTGACTTGAGTAAATCACTTACACTTTAATCTCTTTTTTTTCTAATTTGTATAATTCAGATTCATATCCATGGAACACACAGTCCAGTTCTAAGACTATCTTTCTGATATTCTGAAAGTTGCATGTGATCAAGCTGAGATTTTTGGATTGGGATTAACCTCCATTAACCTTTCTTGAACAGCAAGAACATTTTGTACTACGTTAAGGGACTCTATCCACATAAATCAGCATATGACTTGTCAGGTGAAAGAACCAGGTGTACAATACTTCAATAAAATATATCCCTTCAAATATTATATTTATTAATGAGTAGCAATCAAAGAATGAAAACTACAGTTTTCAAGATTTTCACCCATTTATCTCATTTGATCCTTATAAAAATTCTGTAAAGTCATTTCAGTCTAACAAACGAAAGTAACTAGGATTTTAAAAGGATTATTCTCTTGACTATATTTACCTAATTAATAAATAGCAGAGATGGATCTTAGCATTCATGTTCTTGACGTTTACCCCACTGAGGAACCCAAGCGGTCATGATGATATTAGGAACCCTTTTGTATTCTGCTGTGTACATTTCAACTTTCAACTGGATGCTCCTGATCATATGCATTTGGATCAGCTAAAGCAGGAGCTTTTAATCTGTGAGATGCAAACCCCTCGGGAGTTGTTTGGAAGGTTATTTCTAAAGGCATTTGAATCTTCATGGACACTAAGAAATATCTATTCACTAAATGCCTTAAGTCAATTCAAGCTGCTATATAATCAAGCACCATAGACAGGGTGGCTTATGAACAACAGAAATTCATTTCCCCTGTTCTGCAGGCAGGAGGTGAGGGTGCCAGTATTATCGAGTCCTGGTGAGAGCTCTCTGCCACGTGACAGTCAGCCGACTTCTTGTGGTATTCTCACAAGGCAGAGAGCAGAGAGAGCTCTCTAATGTTCATAAGGACATTAACCCCATTTGTGAGGGTTCTACCCTCCCAAAGTCCTCACCTCCTAATACCATAACATGAGGGGTTAGGAATTTTGGGGAACATGAAATATTCAGAATATTCAGTCCATAACACCAAATAAGTAATACCTCAAATACATGTGAAGAGTTTTTTATTACTCAATTATTTCCATGCACTATTATTATTAAAACAAATAATTATGTGAAAACATTACTGAATTAGTATTTTCTATCCACATGTATTTTCTAAATCAATGGATACTGAGAGTTCAACTAATATTTGGATTCTGTGAAATTTTGGATATTAAAATGAGACCCTGTGAACATCCTGGGGTTAAGGAAATGTTCTGTATCATGATTCAAGTGTTGGCTACATGAGTGCATATATTTGTCAAAATGCATTATTTTGCTTAGGATTATATGCCTAGGATCTGTATATTTCACTATTATGAATTTTACTTCAATTAAAAAAAATTAGGGCTCAGGTACTTGGAAAGTTCACAACCCAAATGTACAACAACCTCTCAAGTCCTAATTAGCTTTCCCCTTTTGGCAGTATTTGTGGTGATAGTGAGGTGCCCTTCCTCTTGTTGTCCCCCATGGACTAAACTACTAAACATCACCATTAATGGTGAAATTAGACACCTGTAGGTGCAAACTAAGAAATGTCTTATAGATGTGTGCCTGGAAAGTGTGAAAACAATTTCAGCCAAGGTGATCAGGACATAGATTTGTGAAGGCAGAAAGAGAATGTGATTGCAATTTAGAAAATGGAATCTAATTGAATGTTTAGAGAAAGGAAAGAGTCAAAATAATTGATTAGGTTTTTGTGAACAGAAGAGGGGTAGTCAATCTGAAGCATAAAAAGGAGGTCTGAGGACTGGCTAATGCTGCCCAGGGAAGAAATGTCCTGAATCTAGTAGGTTCAAATTCAGGTGTTCTCTTGGGCGGAAATGTGGGTCATAAAACTTCATCTAGTCTGGATAAAATAGGTTTAAGTTAACCATCTTCCTTTGTTCTGATCCCCAATCTTGAGGCAATCTTTTGTTTGCTGACTTTTGCTTTTCAGGTGACATAATTCTGAGAAATGGATGCCATAGGTAGAAGACATGAATATCTTAGAGAGTTGCAAAGGTCTATTCAATTAATTTTCTGTTTCATACATCAGTCTCTTAAGTTTGGTGAATGCAAGTCAATTCCTTTGTGTCTAATCATTTCTAAAGACCTCAACTTTAAGTTCATGTATCTCAAGACTATATTGACTCCTTGTATCAGTTAAGAATTTTGTTTTCAAGTAACAGAAACATAACTCAAACTTGCCTAAGCAAAAGCAGGAATTCACTGGCTCATTTAACTTAGTTCAAGTTGGCACAGCCTTCAGATGAGCTGGATCCAGACAATTGAATAATTTGGTTAGGAATATTGCATTCTTCACTGCTAGGCTCTGCTTTCCCCTCCATTAGCTCCATTTTTATTCAGTCGTACCTTTTGTCCTGACCAAATGGTTGTCAACAGATCTAAATTAGTCCTACATTCTAAGGTATTTCAGTGAGAAAAGAATCTCTATTTCCAACAATTTCCCCCAAATCGCGGACTCATATCTAATTGGCTTGTCTTGAGTCAAGTGGCTAAGCTTGAACTAACCACTGGAACCAGGGAAATGGAATGGACCAGTTGGCCTGAGATTTGGATCCTAGACGTCTACTGCAGCTGCAGGGTGGGATGGCCCCTTCCAATTTGTGAGGAATTTGGGGAAGGGGAGTTCTCAAATTGAAAGCAGAGGTACTAACATCAGGTGAAGGAAGAATGGAAGCTAGGCAGATAAAACACAATAAATATCCAGCGCAGCCCTCAAAGTCACACTGGTCTGCGAGGCTTTGCCTGGCCTGTCCACCAATAATCCCTGACTCGTCCTTCCTCCCTCTTTCCTGTGTCCCCTCCTTTCTCCAAACAACATAAGAGACCAAGGAAGTATGAGTGGGTCATGGTTTATAAATGTCTTTTTAAAAACTAATCTATTCTAAATTTCATTTAGGAAGTAAATCTGATGTAATGTGGAGTTGTATCTTAAGGGTATCATGACCACACTACTTATCCTTCTATAAATGGGGATCTGCTGAGAGCAAAAAGATATCCTGAAACTAAAATAATATTTTTTGAGGTGTGATCTGCTTTGGATTTTCTATTCTCCTCCTTTAGTTTACTGAGACTGTGGCTGGGATTTTTTTCTGTTTGGTTCACAATAAATAAATAAGCAAACAAATAAAGGCTGCTTTGTAACAGTGGATTATCTACTTCATTCTGCAACTAGTTATTAAGTACCTACTATGTGCCCAGAATTGATTCTAAAAGAATATAGTATTAAAATTCTGTTTATGTGATTGTGAATATGTGAGATAGTAATGATTTTAAGGATAATAATACTACCCCTCATTTGGGTGGGTATGATTAGTATTATTATCCTCAGTTTATAGATAAGGAAACTGAGGCACTGAGGCATTGTGTCTTGCTCTAAATCATACAGCTAATAATTGATGGAGCTATAATTTGAGCTTCGCCTTCAGAGTCAGTGTTGTTAATAGACTACTTGCAGTAAGGTAATCACTTAAGTACATAACTGAGGCTCAAGAAATTGCAGGGCATGATTATCAGCAGTAAGTCCAGGAGCAGGTCATGTGCAGTGACCCAGGAAAAAGGCTAGTTGCTGATGTTAGGAAGGATTGGAACAAAATCCCAGGTGTGTGGTGAAAATCTAGTTCTTAGGAGAATTTGTCAGGAATAAAAGTGAGTCTCCTTCCTGGAAAACTGCTAAACCTTGGAGATTTTAGGCATAAGACTGCGGCAGCTGGGACCATAATATGGTCCAGGTCCTGGAAGAGTGTCACAAAGTGCAAATCATCTCAGAAACAAGGCAGAATCCCTGCAACTAAATGGTAGCTCATACTTAGAAATGGGCTAGCAAGGAAGCACGGCATGATTCCTCATCAGCCAGAGGGCTCTGACTAGCATGAAGTCAGCCTGGGGGATACTGAGCTACAGCTGGGCATCAGGCAGCCCCGCTAAGAGGAGGGAGAGACAGGCAGTGGGAGTAGGATGAGGCAAGTTACCCCTGTCACGTTTAGTGATGACAGTAAACTGCTGGTTTAGCAATCCCGTGTGTGTGTGTGCGTGTGTGTGTACATGTCTGTGGTGTTAATCAATCTTCTAGTGTGTATGAAGCTATTTTTAGAATGCATCCTTCCTAAGTGTACTGTGGATTCCTAAAACATTTCTACAGCCACCTTATCAAAATGACTCTTTGAAAAAATAAGCTCGTTATCTGCAAGCAACCAACCAACTATAACAACAATGATAAGAATAAATTGTAAAACCTACTCCCAAATCAATCATTACAATAAAAATAAAAATTAAAAAGCCCTTTTAAACAAAAGGGAGACTAGATTTTCAACCGAGTAACTATTTAGACATCATCTTTAAAACATGTAGGATCTTCCTAACCTTTCATTGTTTGAGAAAATAAATGCAGAACCATACAGAGTGATTAACTAAGGAATAGACTTAGGAAAAGATTGTGAGGAAATCAGCCAGATAACAATAAAGGACCTCCCTCCACTCCATTTTCTTTTTTCTTTTTTTTCCCCTTTAAATCCAAAATTTGAAAAGAAAAACCTGGCCTGGACTTTAGAAAGAAGCACTGGACCCTAGTTCTCCAGGCTGTTTCTTCTCCTGGCATCCTTTGAGGGAGAATATGGAACTGAGCTGATAACATCTGGATGAAGGACAGCTCATTTCCGTTTAAGTTTACGTCTGTTTCCAACTCACATCAAAATTAAATGTGTTTCTTCGGTATCTTACTAAAATCGAGGCTGAGTCTTATGTAAGTTTCCCACAAACTAGTTGTTAAGGAACGAGAAAATCCAAATTCGGGTCTGCAATCTATCTTGGCAAGTATCTTAAATTTTCTGGGGCTGTTAATTCCTCTGCAAACCAAACACTTTTGAGTAGATTCAAATTTTTAAGAATCCTGGCACTTTGGCAACATGGTAAAGTTTTTATATTCACAGGCTAAATATAGACAACATGCCCACATATGGCAAATTATAATGAAGAATTATACTAGTTTGAATCCTATGATCCATAAATTAAAAAAAAATTTCTTCAGAAATGGTTAGGAGACTCCAAAAATAATAACAATGTTAATGAAGTACTGAAAATAAGATTAGAGGCGGATGTTGTAATATTTTCCTTCTTCCTTTCTATGTCATTCCTTTTCTGAGGCATGTTAAATTAGGCATTGATTTTCTACCTCCAGGTGGCAATGTATAGCAATCTGGCTCCGACACTGGGGCCAATAGCGATAACAGCAGACACTTCTAACCATATGGCAGACCGTGTCCCAAGCAAGGATATCACATACACATACCCTCTCTGCAACACACACACCATTTTACAGACACACACACAGAGTTTTTTCCTAATGCTCATATATACCAACACCAAAAGCAACAAGGGAAGAAGGACAGGCCTAGAGGTAACATGGAGTGAAGGCTTCCAGGCACTAATTATGTGTGGCCTTGGGTGAATCTCTCTGATTGACCTCCTCTTCGTGTAGTATGTTGTTGTATGATCAGAAAGACTGGGTGTTAAAAAAAACTATAAACTCAAAATTAGTCAAATAATTAGACAACTAAGAGCACAAAGTACCCCTGGGAAGTGGAGGGATGGGAACCCTGAACCAGAACAGCTTTGGTTTTTCTTGGGTCTCAGGATGATAGGTCCATTATCTCTGCTTGTCAACTAATCTGCATCCAAGAGGCATTTTTAAACTTGGAAAGTGCAATTCAATAGGAAGTGTCACTGTACAGAGATGATCACAGTTAACATTTCTGTGTTTTTTCCTAATCTTTTTTCAATGTGCGTGCATGCATGTGTGTTTCGTGTGTGACCCTCTACATAGTGCAGCTTGTCAGCAGCCTGTGGCTTCCCCCACACTCATCTTCTATGTAGCATTCCACATACAATGAGCAATTGCTATGTTACCGATAATTTCAAGCAAATGAGAGAAAGGGGTACAAACTGCCTCAGAGAGCAAGTAGTATTTTGCTTTAAAAAAAATACCTGTTCTCTATTCAGCTCCTGGCTAAATCCTCTCTCCCACTGTATTGTCCCCCATGTAGGCAGTTCTGCTTCTCTTCTCAGCTTACAAATACCATAATCAGAAAAAAAGGCTGGCATCTTGCTGAATAGCTACCATGTAATATCCAGGTGAAAGCAAATATGATTCCAAGTGTCATGTACATACATGTGTAGACACATATTATCTTCTGAGAACTATACTCATATTATATATTTTTATCTCCTTTTTTCACTAATATAGTCTATTCATTTCCTCACGTCATTAAATATGCTTCAAGAAAACATAATTTTCAAAGGACTCCCAACAAGAGTAAGAACTTTTGATATGAGAAAAGCAGTGTGGATGTGACATGGACTTTGTAAGGTGCAAGATGACCTTCATCATAGGAGACTACGTGGAACTTTATCACCTACAACACTACATGAGGAAGCTGAGATTTCCCAGAGGGAGCAAGGAGGTATGGAACCTAATACTGTGTGCTTTATCCTCATTATCCTATTTAGTGTCCCCCCAAAACCTTATGAACTATTACTCTCCTATTTTTTATATAAGGAAACTGAGGCCCAGAGAGCTCTAGCTAATTTGGCACAGACCTTGGATTTGGGACCAGAGATGCCTGAGTCTAGACTCAAGTTTTTTTTTTTTTTTCCTATTTCACCATAATACTGTCCCTCTGAAAATGGAATCTTAAAGTCAAGTCATATAAAATGTCTCAGAACCACATGAAGAAAAAATTTTAACAAATGTTATGAGCAAGAATAGAATATTCAGTTACTCAGAATGAGAGAGAAAAATGCAATGTCAGCGTGCCTTATATTTAGCTCCCGAACCTAAAATAGGAGTCCTGTGGGCCTGGCAGGGAAGCCCTTTCTCCTTGGACATTCAGGGATCTGGGGGCTGGACAAGGGTGGAGCAGCTGCTGAGATGATGTGTGGCTCAGCTTGAGGGGAGTGGAGCCAGCTCAGCTGTGTATGAACCAAGTACTGGAAGGGACTGAAAAATCTCTGTAAACCCTTCATCACTTCTAACAAGTAGATCTGCTGGTCTAGAAGGTATTCCAGCAATGTAGGGTTGAGGACATGAAGAGAGGTCTTTTAATATATCTTGGCCAAATGTCTTAAGCGATATTTCAGAATCTTGGCAATAAAGTCCTGTACTCTACAAAATCATGATTTCTTAAGAAATTTTTAAAAATTTTATTTGCTCAGTTTGTATTTTTCCCCTTTGTCTTTTTTGACCTTCCCTTTCTAGCTGGGCCTGACTCTCTGACACAAGCAAGAAGCAAGACAAGTATTCAAGTAAGTGAACTATCAAGAAGGCCAGCAACCCAAGTCAATGCCAAGAGTTACCAGGACAATCTGTTTCCTATCTTCTCTCCAGGGTTTCTGCCAATCAGTGATGGTGACAGGTAGGCCAGGAAGTCACAGATGCCACTACACTTACACTGTTCCTTAAGCTGATGGAGAAACAAGAGTCAGGCATGATGCCCAGAAGGTCTCAAGCAGGTCACTCAGGGCATCATTTTACTCAGAGCCCCAGATATTCTCTATGAACTCTCAGGAATGGAGCCCAGACTCCTTCCAAGATCTTCAAGGCCTCTATATAATTCCTTCTCCTTTAACAACCCTGTGTACCCAGTATAGGCTGGGAGAGACACGTTCTTATTACTGATGAGCTTAATTCTATCACCTTAACATATTTTATTCTGCCAAAAAATATAACAAATTATTTCCAAGCATGAACAATCACATAAATTATGCCTTTTATGTATAGAACCTAATAGAACGTACATTTCTCTTCATGTGGCTTAGAGTAACAATCTCTCTATTCCAGGCTACAATAAAGAGCAGAACTACCATCTACATTCACCTTTACCAAGCTGAGGGGAAAGGTCACCATGAGCCAGCCAGATGAGAGCAGCACCAGAAGGTGTAGTGCCAGGTTTGGGATAGGGACAAAGCCAGGGACACTGGGACAGTTCCCAAGGTGGGCCTTCAGAACTGAGGTGAGGAGGAGGGACAGCTGTGGCAGGAACTTCCTCCCTCCTTGTGAATGTTCTTAGCTACCAATAGCTGCATTGCCCCACCAAACCCATCCCAATGTCCCCTTGACTTTTCCATCAGTGGCTTCTGCTGTTGTAATGGTAGCCTTGGCCCCTGGCAGGGTCAAGAGATGTGCACAGTCATACAGTCCCTCTTCACTCCTTTCTGAGTCCTTACATAACTTCATAGACTCTTGGGTTGAACAGAATATCCTGTCAAAAGCAAGAGGTATCAGAGAAAAGGAGGCAAAGGAGAATTTCAGGGCAGACTCCCTAGTTCCCTCGAGCCTTGTCACTGATGTCTGTCATCTGGTAATAGTCTGAATTCCCCCTTTCCCAGTGTGCCCTCCTCCAGAAGCACTCACATCTCTATGGTCCAGACAGCAATTACAATGAGCTGCTGACACACAGGTCAAGGAGGTCTGACAAGATTAGCCTCATGTCATAAGAACAGGGTGTGTGTATGACAGAGAAAGAGCCAAAAGCTTTCTTTACTCCAGAGCAGCATTTTATTTTTTATTAAAAGATCAGTTACTCAAATTCTACACTTAGATATATACCTGAAAGAATTGAAAACAGAAACTCATACAGATACTTGTATGTCAGTGTTAATTGTAGCACTATTCATAACAGCCAAAAGATAGAAACAACCCAAGAATCCATCAACAGATGAATGGATAAACAAAATGTGTGTGTGTGTATGGAATATTGTTCAGCCATAAAAAGGAATGAAGTTCTAATATATGCTAACAATAGGATAAACATCAAAAAATTTGTTTTAAGTGAAATAAGCCAGACACAAAAGGACACATATTGCATGGCTCCACTTACATGAAATATATAGAATAATCAAATTCTCAGAGGGAGAAGACAGATTAGAGGTTAGCAGGGACTGAGGGGAGAGAGAATTGGGAAGTTATTGTTTAATTATTTAAAGTTTCTATTTGGGGGTAATGAAAAAATTTTGGAAACAGAAGTGATGGTTGCACAGCATTGTGAATGTAATACATGCCACTGAATTGCACACTTAAAAATGGTTGAAACAGCAACTTTTAGGTCATATATATTTTACCACACAAAAAGAACAGTTGCTCAGTGAACATTCATTTTCCTTGCTATTCAAAAATTGTCTTTTTAGATTCTGCCAAGTTGCTGGAAATTTTTTGATGTCATCAGAGTGGCACATATTTTCTTTTCTCTTTCTGCACAGCTCCATTATCTGATCCTCTGAACAACTATTAGTAAAAATGGAGTCCCAGGCAATCTTCTGTTCTACATGACTTAAAGACTTTAATTTACGTGAAAAGTACTATCCTTATCATTCCTATTTTACTGAAGTGAAGGAAAAGCAGGTATCCTTCCCAGTGTCACCCAGCAATTAAGAGCAGAGTCAGAATTCAGTCGTGAATAGTCAGGCTCCAAAACTCACATCTTAACCATTAGTCTATGGCATCCTTGGAACTCTGCAATAGACACTTTCAGGGAACTTGTGAAAAATCAGACTCATAGCTTACCTCATATTTAAAAAGATACCTATGTGCTCCAACTTCAAAACTTACTAGAAAGCTATAGTGGTCATGCCAGTGTGGTACTGGCATAAGGATAGACATAGATTAATGGAACAGAAATGAAAGTGCCCCATACTCTGGCAGCGTGTAGAGGATGGACTGGGATGGTTAGAGACGGTTATATGAGATTTTAGAAAGAAAAATTCTTAGGAAACTGTAGTAAATTACCCAATTTAGAGACGAAGACTGGAGTATGACAAGGGGTAAGGGAGGGGAACCATTTGAAAATAACTCCATGGCATCTAGCTTGGGTGACTGATAACAGAGTAATGCCATTTTCCAATAAAAAATACTGGAGAAAGAGCAAATTTTTTGAGATGAGGAAGAGGACAATGAATTATTTCAGATTTTTAAAACTTAAGCAGCCTGTGAGGCTATCCAGAGTGGCTTGGCAACATCAGTCAAGAGGTATGGGCTAGAGATCTAAATTTGGGATTCAGGTGCGTGGCGGCATTAACTGAAACAGTGGAGGAGGTGAGATTCTCTAAAAAGGTCAGAGAGACGGAGAGCCAGGATGAGCACAGCACATTAGGGAATACTGATACTTAAGGGGTAGGCAGAAAAAAGAGGCACAATTAATGGAGGCTGAGAAATAGATGGAGAAGTACGAGAAGAACTGGAAAAGATTGCAAGGCAGACATTCAAAGAGAATGTGGACCCAACACACCCATCGACAAAGTACTTATTATGATACTTTAAGCTGCAAGTAGCAGAAATCCACTTGAGCTAACTTAAGTGGAGGAGGAGGATTTAATAACAGGATTCAGAAGTGTTTCACTCAATCGAAAGGCAGACTGTACGGTTGGGCCTCCCACGGGGGCTAGAATCAGGAACCTGACAGCTGTCAGGAACCAAGGGAGATATCTGCTCAGTTCTTTAAACAACTGCTTCATTTATTTCTCGGCAGACTATCTGTTTGCTTTTGCCCACCCCACAGTGCCTGATATGCATACTGAGTAGTTCTCTGAATCCAATTCCATGTCACTAGAAAAAAAATCTGATGAGCCCCAGTTGTCAGGTGTCCACCCATGATCCAATCAGTCACGGCCACACTGGGGACAAGGAAGACACACACAGAGCAAACATGGCAGCCACGATTCACTTCTTAAATAAAGGGAGTAGTCTCAGAGATGAACCACTTTGAATTTGGTGGATGCCCCCAAAGATATGTACTCCAAGCTTAATCAAAATGTCTGCACAAAGATGTGGGTGCCCATTCACGGAGGCATTAATTATAAGGAAAGTTGTGAGAACCCTGACTTTTCCTCTCTCTCTGTTTCTGTTTCATCTGTCAGCCCAGAGGGAAAGCTGCATTAAAGTCTGTGTTGATTTCTCCGTAACAGAGACAAGAATAAAAGAAATTTCTTGAGAAAATGCCTTGACATCCTTAGGTCAGAGAATCTAAACAAATACAAAGGATCTTTTATTTTTTTTTTCTAGGGAGAGCTAGAGCTTTCCTGTTGTTTTTGCCTTTGGCTGGGTCTCATTGATTTCCCAAATTGTACTAGATGCTTTCTGGCTTTCATTAATCAGACTGCCACCTGTGATAGACTGTTGGTCCCTCGTCTTATTTTGATTAATTCCATTCTCACATTCATCTCTCCAGCACAGTTTGCAGTGGATGATTTGTTAGGGGCAGAGCAGGATGGGGGATGACTAGAGATGTGTAGTAGAGCAGTCTTCTCCTGAATCTGACTGAGTCTATCTGTTAACAGAAATATTTTCCCCCCTCATTCCTTCCAGCTCCAAGAATAGCAGTACCAGCTGTACTTGCCTGAGCAATATCTAAATTAATAAAATAAAGTGGGATTATTGACATTTTCTTGCTTCAACTAGCAAATGTGCATCTTTGAATTTTTATCAACTAAAATGCTCTTAAAATGGAACATTCGTAGAAATGGGCTTGACATAAAAATGAAAATGCTCACTTGACTCATGCTAATTATGCATTTGTGTATGTTGTTCTTTTATCTATTTTGCATTTTAGAAATTAGTATTAAACTAAGGCAGTTAAAGGAAAGCAATGTAACTTAGTAGTCAGGAAAGGGGTTTTGTGGTCAGACTTGTGTCTTATTGCCAGCAATACTACCTAAGACCTGGATGACTTGAGGGAATTTATTTAGCCTTTCTGAGCCTTCCTTTTCACATCTCCGCTATTACTCTCTTTTGCAGTTTAAATGATACATGTAAAGAACACACCATTACAGCCACTATGGAAAACAGTATGAAGGTTCCTTAAAAAACTAAAAATAAAGTTACCATATGATTGCCAGCAGTCTCACTCCTGGACATATATCTGGAGAATACTATAATTTGGAAAGATACGTGTACCCCAAATGTTCATAGCAGCACTATTTACAATAGCCAAGACATGGAAGCAACCTAAATGTCCACTGACAGATGAATGGATGACTGGATAAAGAAGATGTGGAAGATATAAAATGGAATACTTCTCAGCCATAAAGAAGAATGAAATAATGCCATTTGCAGCAACATGGATGGACCTAGACATTATTATACTAAATGATGTAAGTCAGAAAGAGGAAGGGAAATACCATATGATATCAACTTACATGTGGAATCTAAAGTATGATACAAATGAGCTTATTTACAAAACAGAAGCAGACTAAAAGACAGAAAATAAACTTATGGTTCCCAAAGGGGAAAGGGGGTGGGGGAAGGATAAATTAGGAGTTTGGGATTAGCAGATACAAACTACTATATACAAAATAGATAAACAACAAAGTTCTACCATATAGCACAGGGAATTATATTCAATATTCTTTAATAAACCACGGTGGAAAAGAATATGAAAAATTATATATATATATATATATATATATATATATATATATATATATATATATATATATCACTGAATCACTTTGCTGTACACCAGAAACTAATACAACATTGTAAATCAATTATAGTTCAATATTTTTTTAAAAAAAGAATGCAACATTAGTATCTGACACATAGCAAAAGTTAATTAATGTTAGTTCAGAAAAGGTGTTTTGATGTGTAGAGAGTAACTTCTCAGCCACACTATTCAGAACCTTTGTTTCAGGTGTCGAGATAGAGGAAGAGTTTAATGTGGGGATAAATCCAAGAGAGATCTGGGGATTTGATGTAGCAGGGGAGAATAGTGGAAATGGTGGAAATGGGGTCATGCTATCTTTTGCATCGCATAGGAGAACGTGACAGAATTAACAGTCTGAGAACCTGTCCATTCTTTACACTTTACACTATCTAAAGGTCTCTGGGACTGGTCCACAGCTGCCTATTTGCATGAAGGCCTGAGGAGGCTTCTGGGAAAGAACTCTTCCAGGTTTGTGTGACTAGAGGCCAAAGGCCAGGCTCAGTAAGCAGGGTGATATTGAATGGAAATACTATTCAAATGTCCTGTGGTCCAGACTATGGGTCGCATGGTTAAACTAAAACTAAGAGATAAATGATCTCCACTGACACCCTTGTAGGGCATTCAGAGCACAAGGCCGCATGGCTTTGTAACCTGCTTAATATCACAAATCAGGGTAAATGAAACTTTCCTGCCTTAAGATAACTTCTAGAAGCAAAACAAGTCAAGGCTACAAAGGCCTGAGCAACACAACTGATTACCTAGAAAATGAAATAGCAAAAGAAGAAACACTTGCGGGCCCTTGGCAGCAGAGGACTAATTCACAAACACAGGCAAGACCCAGGGATCCGAGCTGCCATGGTGGGGTTATGGGCAGAGCTAAGGAAATGCCATTTGTGGCTGCTGCTGTGATGCTAATTTTACCCTCTGAAGATGTAGCCTGGGAAGTAATCGGTACCTAACAATGTTTGTGGAATAAATTTCTACTAAGTAAGCAATTTATATGCATCATACTTGTATATTGTCCTTTTCATTTATTTTGTTTTTAGGGATTAATATTGAAGTTAAAAAGTTCAAAGAAGTCTGTGTGGTGTAAACATGGGCTTTGGCATCTAGGAGGGACTTGGGCAAGTTACTTTATGTCTCCATGCCTTTTTTATTTCATCTATAAAATAGGATTGCTGGGAGATCTAACTGGACAATGGTGTCACTGTGTGTCTGATCCCAAGAATGGAGTTTTCTGCATAGCAATAATCAGACAGACATAAGCCGCTTACCAAGAACTCACGTATACAGTTGTGTCTCCCTATTCTCATAGTTGAAGATATAATCACAAAAAGGATTCAAAATTAACGTAAAATTAATGAGTAAAGATGTCTGCAATGAGAGGGGCAATCTGACCCATTTGAGTTACAAATTATAATAATTTTATTGTAAAGAACATGTCTCATCCTTATTTAATACTTTCTGAAGTCTTTAGCAGTTCTTGGTTCATTTAGGTAGGTTTTCAGTAAATACATACTAATGTACTGCTTGGGCGTACCCTTCACAATTCCGGACAATAATAATGCAGCAGTAGAGCCACTGAACTAGGAGCCAGGAGACTTGGGTCAAGACCTAGTTTTGCAGTACTAATTGGCCTGTGACCTTGGGTAAGCTTTCAGGACTTAAAATATTCTTCCTTAAAGTAAAGCGTTTCCTCCAAATTCTTACCAGCTCAAATATTCTATATTTTCACATAGGCTCTGAAGAGTGTTTTTCAGGAGGAAAAAAAGGAGCACGGAAATAGCAGATAGGAGGGCCCCCACGTGAAAAATCACAGTATCCCAGGCACTAACAACTTGTGAGAATCAGAGAAATGATACAGTATCAACAACAATTTGAGTGCCTATCAAATTTTAAGCACTGTGCCTTAGTGCTTTACATACATTATTTTATTTAATCTGGACAATAATCCCATGAAATAAGTATTTATATTCCCAATAATAGCTAAGGAAACTGAGTTTTAGACACTTAAAATTTTCAGTGACCACTTGCCTCTTACACAAACCTGAGAAAATCTGGGATGCCCTTCTTATTAACAAAGGGAACTGGAATTCGGTACTGGAATTATGTCCATAGCCTTGGTTTGTTTATCATGGTTCTTAACCTTTATTGAATTACAAATGCTTTAGAGAATTTGATGAATGTCATACAGATGGCAGCAGAAATCACAGACCCTTTGAAGTGCATTTATGGTTTAGAACATATCTCAGATAAAGCATCAAATCCTGCCCACAGTCTTTAATGGCAGTCTAAGAGGATCCAAGAACATCTCAAGTAACTGTTCAGAGAGTGCTTCAAAGGTCTAGCAAGGTGATAAAAACCCTTGCCACTATTATCCTTTCAAGATATCATGTTTTCTCATTTCTTAAGTCTTCTTCCATTCACATACCTATTTTACTGAGGCCAGAGTGTTTGCTTTGGAGCAATAAAAGGTGAATAATTTGCCCTAGATTTTTGCACTGCCTTTAATCCACTTCTCCATGGGCTTTAATTCTGGATCTTTACCACATCCCCCCTGGATCTGGGGGATGGAGATGATTACCCAATACTTATGGGTATTTGTGATAAGCTTGGTGACAGCACTTCAGCCTGCTTATTCCATCAACTGCAATCTGTCCGGACTGAATTAGATTATAAGGGGCTGCCATCCTGCCATTTAAAGACCCTTCAAATTAAAATGGCCAAGAGTCAGATAAAGCAGGACCTTATCTGCATTAACAAGGAGTTTGAATTATATACCAGGGGAAAATGTTGGAGAGTTTGAAGCAGGGGAAATATGACCTGATCAGATTTGATTTTTCAAAATGGCACTGTGACCACAGGAAGAAAAGGCTTGGAGAAGATGAAGAACTTGCATAGGAAAACAAAGTAGGAGAATTAGGTCATCCCACTTCCCTTTGAGCTCCTTGAAGGAGAGACTTTGTCAATCTTTCTCATGATGGTGTCCACATCACCTAGCACAGAGCCTGGTACAGTTTAATTAATCAGTGAATGAATTAAGAACTAAAAGCTCCTTGAAGGCAAGAATTCTTTGTCACATCGATATGTGAAAGGCTACTGTTTACAAAGAGTGGGCTTGGTGTAAAAAATCACAAAGTGGCACAGCAGCTTTCTCAGTAAATTATAAGCTCCTGAAAGCAGCAGCTGTAAATATTTTTCTTTGTGTCTCTGAGTGCCCTTCCTCCTAGCACTTAGCACAGTTATATCATAGACTAGTAACAAATGTTTACTGAATGAAAAAATCTGTTTGTAGACTAATGGAGTTTTTTCTTTTAAGCAAAGTGCTAAAACATCATTTTCAACATCCTACACTTACCAGGGCCTCATAGTGGGGCTGATTCTGAGAGTTACATCTATGAGCAACTGAAAGAAGTACAAGCAAAGAATGCCCAAACTGGAGAAGGCTTTAGAAGTTATCTGATCCAACTCCGTGGACTGTGAATAAGAGTACAGCTACTGTGGGTACTGCTTTATATTTTGGTCTCATGCTCGACCCCTGCCTGACTTCTCTGAGCTCTGTCCTCATTTCTTTCCAGCCCTGGGTAGTACACATTTGTATGACTCTGCTAAGTCCATTTGAAAATATAAAAATGGGATGAATTCCTGGTGTGATCCAGTGCCTGTCATTCATCTTGGCTCAGATCAGCTTCTTTGGCACTACTCAAAGGAGGGCCTTGGCCAGGAAGTGCTGGGAGTTCTAGAAGTAAGTATGCACAGCCAGCAGGTTAGGGGGCATCTTTGTGGGATTTCACAGTGTGTGCCACTTGCCCCTACCAAGCACCTTAATAAGCAAAGCAAAGGTTGCTGGGGGGGTGTTGGGATTATGTAAATTCACCATTTAACAATTTTATCATTAATAAAGCATTCCTGGGCTCTGCAGTAGAATTTTTATACCTCTTATCTATTTATAAATAAAATGCTTCCATGGATCTTATTTCTTTTTGTCAGTACTTGTTTTGGCACCTAAATTCTTTAAAATATCACTGATGAACACTTACTCTGTGACACACACTGTGATTTGTGTGGCAGGCCATGCAAAGAAGTAGAGTATTTGCCCGGTAACAGCACGTTTCAGTTGCCAGCAACAGAAAAACTGACTAACTGGCTGCAAGGCTATCAAGCTGCTAAAATAGCAGGCTTGGCCAAAACAGGATCTGGTAGATCTAGGAAGCCAAGGTAGCAGAAGTGAAACAACTGCCCCAGGTCACTGCCACTAGAATAAATCAACTGGTTTTCCCTATGTTTGTGATACTTTGTTAGAGCTTCAAAGCCCTGGGAGAGAATTCCAAGAAACCCTTAAGTTACCTACTTACCCTTCTGGAAAGGAAGGGCAGAAAGCTCTGATGGGCTGTCCCGTCAAGGCCACACACAACCGAAGAGAGATAACTTCCTGAGAGAGAAACAAGCTACTGTTTCCAATGTAGGACAGTGGATACCGAATAGCCAAAAAACAACATATGACTACTACCACTGGTTTCCCTGTAGATTTTACAATCGGGCTTGGAAGACGTCATGTATGTCCATGAAGAGTTAAAAGGATGAGGGTTGAACAGCCAAACAAATCAACAGCACAAATATCTCAAAGTAATGGTCTGTTTAAGTCTCATATAAATAGTCATACTGAGGATAAGAGCTGTGAATTTAGAGAAACCAATAAATGACTAGGGAAAGTCAGGCAGCTCTCACAGAGAAGGAGCAATTTAAGCTGGGCATGGAAGGATGGGTAGAATTTGATTAGGTGGGTGTTGTTCAGCATGCATTCACTCCTGAGGAGATTTAAAATAAAAGGTCCAAGGTGTGCCTGGACTAGAATAGTTCATGGGATTAAGTGCAAAAACTAATTATTGAGCAGCAAAAGATAAGACATGTAGCCTATTTAGAATAGGGCCTTTCCCATAGTAAGCACTTAACAGATGTTTACTATTGTTATTAACATTATTATCATCATTATAAGTTTAAAACTATTCTTCAAATTATACATGGCATTAATTTTTATATGTCTCCAAAAGAGTCTAGGTCTGTGCCTTACATGTTACAGAGTCTGATAGGAACATCTGCCAAAGACTGTGTCCCTGAACTGACTGAAAACTGATTTCTGGGACTCAGATTTGAAAGGTCAGCCATAGCAATCATAACTAGATTTTCACCTAAATTAGCCAGGATATTTTTAGATGCACCCAGGTTGATATAACCATACCCTATCTAGCATGCTGTTCCAGTGTTGTCACTCTCCCTGACAAGACATTCTTATTTGTGTCACATCAAGTTATTTTGCTGTAATATTTACGTGTGCTCAAGTGTATAGAAATGGAAAACAACCTGTCAGCCTTCTCCTCATAATGATTGTTATACTTGAATGTTATTGTCATTTTTTGGCTTCCTCCTCACCAAGCTAAAAACAAGCTCTTTTCATCTTTCTTTTAAAGCTCCCCAGCTTTAAAAAATGCTGTTGTTGCTGCTTTTTTTCAGGATCACTTCCAGTTTCCACACATCTCCTTTTATACTTTCTAGAACAAAATTATATAGCGTAGGTGATCATAGGGAGTTCCTATGAATAGGGCCAAGAGACCTCTCAAGAAATAATAATAACGAACAATTGTGGAGTGCTTATTATGTCCCACGTATTGTGTTGAGTAATTTACAGACATTCTTTAGTCAGAATACTCCTATGAAGTAACTATTATTATCCCTATTTTATGCATATGCAAAGTTTCAGAGCCAGTAAATGCACAAATAGGATAGTAATTAGATCTGTTCAATACCAAAGTCTATGCTTTTAATCCTCAGGCTATATTCCAGCCAACTGAGTTTTGGACCATGGTAACAAACAGAACATTAGATGATTAAGGCCCCCAAATGCTCTACCTTAGAGCAGTGCTTGTCCAATTTTTCCCACTCTAATGTTCAGAAGACATGGCGGGAGTCACAATGTAGTCTACCAGAAACAGGAGAGATTCTTCAGGAACTCATCTTTTATCTTAAAAATTCACATATATTTTGAATTCCATTTAATAATATACTCACATTTATTCACATATAAAAAAGTTCAGATTATAAACACCAAAGTAAAATTGAATCTTCAGAAAAGTGCATCATACTTATGGACACTTTGAGTTCTCTAGGACTATGGGAAGCCCAAATTGAGAATTAGAGCCTTGGCCTCGGCTACAATAACTTTAGCATGGGAAATATTTCAAAGAAGTTGTAATCCTTTTCCCTAGAACCGCCCTCCCCAAATCATCTTAGCCAAGCATCGTAAGAGATCAAGCATCACTCAGAATTACATCCTGATGTGCTCTCTAATATATACTGTTTGTAAAATGTCTGTAATAGAACTCAGGGTCTATGGCATGGGGTTATTCAGAATAATCTAGGAAAATTTGGGGATATCTGCCTTAAATGATGATTATCATTTAAAAAAATGATTGCTCTGCTGCCTTTCATTCTGGTAATAATTAAACATTATGGAAGGAGTGGTTGCTTGTTAAGCTCATTCTGAGTTTGTAACAATAGTCTATGTCACCTGCATTTAAGGGAAGGCTTTTCCTTCTATTCTCTTTTAAGAGTGGTGGTGAGGAGGGTGACAGTGCATCAAGCTTATCCCAAAGTGTAATTAAATAGTTATTCTGTGAAGTTAAAAGAGAAGGAAAATGTTTTCTGCTTCATCAACTTAACTTTCAACAGTAGTATTAGTGGTTATTGGTAGCTCTACTTGAGTATCAGTTATTGGATCAGGAAGGAAAGTCTGGCTCAAAACAAGGGTGATCCTATAATTTATCATTCAAACTGGGGCACTCTGGAGAAAGAAAGACGGCACTATTAATAAATAGGCCTAGACAACAGTCATAAACTGGGACTGTTCTGGTCAAACTGGGTCACACAGTCACCCTACCGATAACCAATTCTTCACATGAGTAAAAAGCCAAGGATGGTTCATTATACTAAAAACCTAATGTCATTCTATGTAATTTCAGGTTGTTTTTTTGGTGACACTTAAGACTAATTTTTATATATGGGTGAGAGCTATGGGCTCTCAAATTTAAAAAAGCCCTCTGTCCCACTCTTGCCAATTCCTATACTAATGTGACTTTCTTCTTCCCATACTTTAGGTGTTCATGTATGTCTGTTTACTAATAATTACATCTAAACTAGCAACATCCATTGCCTATTCATATCCAATTTATGTTGCATTTTGACCATGAGATTTTTTTTGCAGCAATAAAGCATTTAGTCACTTTCTCATCCTATATCTCAGTATGTGTGTTTGCTCTTAATTGCAATCTGTATAATTATTGAATTTCCATTCCATTTTTGAAGGATTTCTTCACACTTTACAGTAAATTTGATTCCTGCCTTTAAAAGTGTTGGTAACATTTGTCAACTTAACTCAGATGCCATCTTAATTGTTGTTGATATCACAGAACTGTTTAGTGTGACACCAATGAAAAAGGCTTCCAAGGTCATTCTAACTGCCCTAACAGATAACTCTAAAATCTCAGTGGTTTAACAAAATAGAAGTTGTTTTTTGACTCAGGTCAAAACCAAATGGTTATTCCTAATAGACTTACCATATGACCCAGTAATCCCACTCCTGGGCATATATCCAGAAGGAACCCTACTTCAAAAAGACACCTGCACCCCAATGTTCATAGCAGCACTATTTACAATAGCCAAGACATGGAAACAGCCTAAATGTCCACCAACAGATGACTGGATAAAGAAGATGTGGTATATTTATACAATGGAATACTGTTCAGCCATAAAAATAACAACATAACGCCATTTGCAGCAACATGGATGTTCCTGGAGAATGTCATTCTAAGTGTAGTAAGCCAGAAAGAGAAAGAAAAATACCATATGAGATCGTTCATATGTGGAATCTAAAAAAAAAAAAAAAAAAAAAAGAACATAAATACAAAACAGAAATAGAGTCATAGACATAGAATACAAACTCGTGGTTGCCAAGGGGGAGAGGGGTGGGAAGGGACAGACCAGGAGTTCAAAATTTGTAGATACTGACAAGTATATGCAGAATAGATAAACAAGATCATACTGTATAGCATAGGGAAATATATACAAGATCTTGTGGTAGCTCACAGAGAAAAAAATGTGACAATGAATATATGTATGTTCATGTATAGCTGAAAAATTGTGCTGTACAGTGGAATTTGACACAACATTGTAAAATGACTATAACTCAATAAAAAAATGTTTAAAAAAAGAAAACTGCCACTATCTTATTTATGTTAACTTTCAATAGGTTTATCATCATCAAGTGAATTAATTTCTAAGGAGGTTAGTTTCTTATGCAGTAAATATTAATAAATACAGTCCACATAAAAAAGCTCTTTGAGGCCTCAATAATTTAAAGAGTATAAAGAGTTCCTGAGACCCAAAAGTTTGAAAACCACCAAGAAAGAGAAAGACATTAGAACAGTGTAGGCACTGAGGAATTTCCAGTCAAGATGGTCAAGTAGTAGGACCACGAACTCTCCTCCTCTCATAATCACAACAAAACTACAAGTGATTGATAAAGTATTGATAATTAACTTAAATGTAAATGAATTATATGCTCCAACCAAAAGACACAGACTGGCTGAATGGATACAAAAACAAGACTCATGTATTTGCTGTCTACAAGGGACCCACTTCAGAGCTAGAGACACATACAGACTGAAAGTGAGGGGATGAAGACCCAAAGAAGGACATTACATAATGCTCAAGGGATCAATCCAAGAAGATGTAACAACTGTAGATATATATGCACCCAACATAGGAGCAGCTCAATGTGTAAGGCAACTATTAACAGACATAAAAGGAGAAATTGACAATAACACAATAATAGTGGAGGATCTTAACAGTTCACTTACATCAATGGACAGATCACCCAGAGAGAAAATCAGTAAGGCAATAAAGGCCTTAAATGATGCATTAGAACAGATAGTTTCAATTGACACTTACAGAGCATTCCATCCAAAAGCAGCAGAATACATATTCTCCTCAAAGGCACATGGAACATTCTCCTGTAACACATGCTGGCCCACAAAGCAAGTCTCAGTAAATTTAAGAAAACTGAAATCATATCAAGTATCTTTTCTGACCACAGTCTTATGAGATTAGACATCAACTACAAGAAAAAACTGCAAAAACCAGAAACATGTAGAGGCTAAACAATGTGCTACTAAACAATCAAAGGATCACCAAAGAAATCAAAAAGGAAACCAAAAAATACTTAGAGATAAACAAAAATGAAAACATGATGATCCAAAACCTCTGGGACACAGCAAAAGCAGCTCTAACAGGGAAATTTACAACAATACAAGCTTACCTCAGGAAACAAGAACCATCTCGAACAAACACCCTAACCCTACACTAAAACAATTAGAGAAAGAAGAACAAACAAAACCCAAAGTTGGTAGAAGAAAAGAAATCAGAAATATTAGGGCAGAAATAAATGAACCAGAGACTAAAAAATAATTTTAAAAAGATCAATGAAACTAAAAGCTGGTTCTTCAAAAAAAATAAACAAAATTGATAAACCTTTAGCCAGACTCATCAAGAAAAAAAGGGAGGGCCCAAATTAATAAAGTCAGAATTGAAAAAGGAGAAGTTACAATTGACGCCACAGAAATACAAGGGATCATAAGAGGCTACTATGAACAACGATATGCCAACAAAAAAGGACAGCCTAATTGTAAGACTGGATACTATAAAACTCCTAGAGGAAAACATAGGCAGAACACACTTTGACATAAATTACAGCAATATTTTTTTCAAACCAATTCCTAAAGTAATAGAAACAAAAGCAAAAATAAACAAATGGGACCTAATTAATCTCAAAAGATTTTGCACAGCTAAGGATACCATCAAAAGACCAAAGAGACAACTTACAGAATGGGACAAAATATTTGTGAATGATGTGACTGACAAGGGACTAATTTCCAAAATATACAAACAGCTCATACAGCTTAATATCAACAAACAAACAGACAAAACAAGCAACCAAAAAGTGGGCAGAAGACCTAAATAGACATTTCTTCAAAAAAGACATCCAGATGGCCAACAGGCACATTAAAAAGATGCTCAATTTTGCTAATTATTAGAGCAATGCAAATCAAAACTACAACGAGGTTATCACCTCATACCAGCCAGAATGGCCATCATTAAAAAGTCTATAAATAATAAATGCTGGAGAGGGTGTGGAGAAAAAGAAACCCTCCTACACTGTTGGTAGGAATGTAAATTGGTGCAGCCACTATGGAGAACAGTACGGAGGTTCCATAAAAAACTAAAAATAGACTTATCATAATGTCCAGCAATCTTACTCCTAGGCATATATCCAGAGAAAACTGTAATTCAAAAATACATATGCACCCCAATGTCCATAGCAGCACTGTTTACAATAGCCAAGACATGGAAGCAACCTACATGTCCATCGACAGACAACTGGATAAAGAAGATATGGTGTGTACATACATATGTGTATGTACACACACACACAATGGAATATTACTCAGCCAAAAAAAGAATGAAATAATGTCATTTGCAGCAATGTGGATGGACCTAGAGATTATCACATTAAGTGAAATGAGTCAGACAGAGAAAGATAAATATATGATCTCAATTATATGTGAAATCTAAAAAAAATTACAAATTTTATTTACAAACCAGAAATAGTCTCTTAGACATAGAAAACAAACTGTGGTTACTAGAGGGGAAAGTGAGGCAGGGGAGAGACAGATTAGGAGTTTGGGATTAACAGATATACATTACTATATATAAAATATATAAACAACAAGGACCTACTGTGTGGAAGAGGGAACAATATTCAATTTCTTATAACATAAAATGGAAAAGAATCTGAAAAGAAAAAAAATGTATGTATATGTATAACAGAATCCCTTTGCTGTACACCTGAAACTAACATTGTAAATTGACAACTCTTCAATAAAAAATAAGAATGAAGAAAAGGTTAAAAAAAAAAAGGTTATTCCTAATGAACAGGATGACTCTACTCTGAGCAGTGACTGAGAAACCTAATTTTTTTCATCTTCTTCTTCTTAGGCTAGGTATGGAGATGGTACACATCACATCCAGCTATCTTCTGTTGGCCAGAATTTAGTTGTATGACCACACCTTACTAAAAGTTTTGTAAATGTAGTCTAGCTGCAGTCCCAGAAGGGAGAGGAATTAAGTTTGGTGAACACCTAGGCATTCTATGCTACAGAGGTGATTTTTCTATACCATTTGTTTGGCATCTTAAGCAAGAATTATACTTAACACAGTAAGTTCAGAACCTAGTCTATACCATATCTCCTTAATGTGCAAATAGCACAGATACTAAAGCTTTATCAAAGCCCTTGCAGAGGCAAAAGATCAAAGAGAGTCAGCATGACCTTACGTAATTCACTTAAACTCTATAAGCCTCAATTTTCTCATCTGTAAAATCTAAGTAAAAGTACCTGACACAATTCCTGGCACATAGAAAGCTCTGTAGTTAAGATTATTTCTTAAGGTCTCACAAGGAATGTGCTATACATCAGTATTTGTTTCACTGTAGTTTTTGCTTTGTTTTGTTTTTGACACTACAGTGTAAACTGACTATAATACAATTAAAAAAAAGAAAGAAGCACTAGCATTAACAATTGTAAATTGTTCAAAATCAAGAACTGTCTTCAGGCCAGATTCTCATTAGACATTGTTTTCTGGCAGTGTATATAAGTGCCATTTTTTTATTTTTACATTTTCCTTCAGGAAAGAGAATGTCATGGGCTTACACATATAGTAGAGGAGGGAGGGAAAAACACACAATAATAGGCACTTACCTACATTAACTCATTATTTTTCCCAGTTGTATTGAGATATAACTGATACATATCATTGTTTTGGTTTAAGGTATACAACATACTGATTTGATATATATTTATATATTATGAAATGAACATTAAGCTATTTTATTCTAATACATATAATCCTATTAGGTATTGACACCCTCATTTTAATAAAATGAGTCAGCCAAAATTCAGAGAGATCAGTTGACTTGTCCAGTTTTGAGGGAGGCTTTAGGCTTCACAGAAGACACATGCTCCTTTCTAACCCAGAATTTCTCAAGATGTGGTCCAGGTACTACGGACTTCAGAATCATTAGAGCCCCAGGCAAGGTCTGTAGGACCCAAAATCTTGGAAGATGGCTCTCAGAAACCTATATTTTAAACAATCATCACAGGTAATGTTGGAGCCATAGTGTAAATCAGCTGGTCTCCACCACTGCTATCCTTACTGTCCCTACTGCTCCACAGAAATCAGTCTAGCTGAGGTATGCTATGACCTGCTGGTACTAACTCCAACGGATATTTTCACTCCTAATCTTACAGTCTGTCACCTTAATTTGAAGTTACTGATCACTTTCTTTTTGAGAATTGTACTACCTTGGCTTTTGAAGCAATTCCTGCTCATGATTTGTACATGCTCTGTTTCTTTTCTATCCTCTACATGAGTCCCCTTGTTCTGCCTGCACTTTAAATGCTGGTATTCTCCAGAGTTATGCCCAAGGCCTACTGCTCCCCTCATTCACACTCTCTTCCCACAGGGTTGCTAATACCTCTCACCTGCTGTTTGTTTTTGCTGCCCAGAGATTCAGACACACCTACCCAGGGGTCCATTATGTGTCTTGATTGTCTACTTCAATATCCAGTATACCCCAAACAGAACTAACCATTCACACACATGAACTACTTTAGTTCTGAAAAGAATCTATTCAACTTTTTATTGAAATATAACATATATCCTGAAAAGAGCACAAGTCATAGGCTTAGATCACAGATTGATGAATTTACACAAAGTGAACACAGACATGTAAGCAACACCCACATCAAAAAATAAGTCATTGCTGGCCGCCAGCAGCCCTCCCCATGACCCCTTCTAATCACTGTCCTCCCCATTTTAAAAGTAATGCTATTCCGACTTCTAATACCATTGATTAATTTTGCTTGCTTTTGAATATTATATAAACAGAAACATCTAGTACGTTTCCTTTGTGCCTGGCTTCTTTAGCTCAAAATTATGTTTATGAGATTCATCCGTGTTGTTGTATGTAGCTGTAGAATGTTTATTCTCATAATTATGTGATATTCTATTGTATTAAATAAATCACAATTTATTTTTCCATTCTACTACAGATGGAGTATTTTGTTATTTCAAGTTTGAGGCTATTATGACTAGTGAAGCTATAATATTATTGCACATGATTTTTGGTGAACATACGTACACATTTCTGTTAGGTATGTATCTAGAAATGGGATTGTTGGCTCAAGGTTATACATAAGTTTGACCTTAGTGGATATTTCTAAACACTCTTCCAAAGGATGGTGCCAATTTATACTACTACCAGCAGGATATGAGAGTTCCAATTTTCCCATCCTCACCACCACTTAGTATTGTCTTTTTTTCATTTTAGCCATTCTGGTGGGTGTGAATTTAATTTGCATTTTCCTGGAGAAAAATCACTAATCATTTTTGCAAGTTCTGTTTCATTACATTGGTGCCACCATCTACCCAATCATAAACTAGAAATCTGGGCCTCATCCAAGCCCCTCTCCCTTCCTTTACTCTCACATGCTAATTTTACCATGTAAATATTTATCAAATCCTTCAGCTTGCTGCTACCAATCCCTTCATTCAGAGCTTCATTACTTCTCAATTTGTTTACTTCCAAAGTGGTTTCCTCTTAGTCCCCAAATTAATTATCCATAAAGGCATTGGAATGATCTACACCAAACCCAAATTTGCCATGTTTCCACCATGTTTAACCACTTCCATGGCTCCCTGCTTCCTCTAAAAGAAAGTCTAAGATTCTGAAAATAGCATGTAAGACCCACCAGTGTCTGGTTTTTGTCCTCCCATTTGGCTTTATTGCTTATTATCTTCTGCCACTGGCTCCACATTCCATAAAATACACATTTTTTCCTAGTGTCTCTTTTCCTCAAGAAATGCTGTATCTTCCACTTTTCACTCCAAAATCCATCTCATATGTCCTTCTCTGCTCCTAGAAAAGTTTCAGTTTACACTAGGTCAAAGAAATGGTTGCTAAACCCTGAGGTATTTCCTCTTTAAAGGATTTTTTTTTTTTGAGGCTGAAAAACTAGTCTCTAATTGTGGAATTTCTAGCATTAGTGTAGATGTGGAAGAAATACAAAATTACACCATAAAGCTTGCAGCCTATGCATAAAAACAGCTTTTTGAAATAACAATTTTAAGTATATTTAGGAAAGAATAAATCTATAGCCTTATATAAATCATTACACCAAATTCCAGATGGATCAAAGCTTTAAATGTTAAAAAAAAACCCAGAAGAATGTGAGAAGAAAATATTTTTTAAGATAATTTGATGAGAGGGAAAAGCCTTTCTAAACATCATAAAAAAGAAATTATGAAAGAAAAGATGGATAAATTTGATTCCATTCGGGAAAAAAGCAATATATGAAAATAAAAAGAATCAGTATAAATATGATTGAAAGACAATAGTAAACTGGGTGTGGGGCATAGGTTTCCTATATCTTTGCTGCCTGCTATAATTGGAACAGCCTTTGTGGAGAACAGTGTGGCACTTTGTGCCAAAATGTAAAACATTCGTTTACTGAGCAATCTCATTTTGGAGCCATTAACGTGGTGATACATATTGATGGAATGTTTATGGCTTATTATTGAATGGAGAAGTGAGTAGATTATAGGCTGACTTTAAAGCAATTTCATTTGTTTATAATTAGTAAAATGATATATGTATATATCTACCTGTGTGTTTATGCACAGAGAAGTGGAGCTCTTCAAGGACCATTAAATTCTAAGGCATGAGGAAAGAGACACTATTCGGTCTTGCACACACCTCTGAAAGCACAGTGCCTGTCACATAATAGGTGTTCAATAAATATTTGAGGGAGGAAAGGAAACAGGAATGGAGGGAAGGAGGAAGGAATGGAAAGATTATTTGTCAAAATGTTTATATCGGTTTATAGGCTTCAAGTTGTTTTTACTCTGAAGATTGTACTTGTTTATATCTTCGTGATTATTTTTTCCTCCGAGGAGCATGTGTAATTAGAAAAACAATAATAAAGTTATTTTTAATCAGTAAAATCTTTGTAGCTGTACAAATTTTGGTGAGATCTGGAGGATTTGTGAGAGATTCTGGAGTAGTCCAAGAGTGAGGAGAAAGGGCTTTCACACAGCCAACCAGCAAGAATGGGTTTTCATTTCAATTGTAGTTTAGCGCTGTTTTGCCACCAAAAATGTAACTACTTCCTCCTCAGGTCAAAACAGGAGACTTTCATCCTAAACATAGCAGGTGGTGCCAACAGTTCCCAAAGCCTGCTTCCCTGCACAAATGGAAGTCCCCTGAGCAAACTGGACCCAGCTCAGCTCCAGGTAGAGTCCCCTAGTTGGTATTAGCCGGAACCATGGGATTTGCATTGCTGAGCTAAAATCATCTTCACCCTCCTTCCTCTCTCCCTGTTCCCTCTTAATAACCTCCTCTGCACTTTTTCCCTCAGTCACTGATTTCCATCTTTTAGGTATCCTAGGCACGTGATCCAGTTCTAGTTTCTCAAACAGACAAAAAGGAAAATGTCTGCCTGCCAGGAGAGGAAACAGAATGCTAAAGTACTGCCACGTTGCCCCACATAAAGTGCTTCTGTCTGGATCTTCTCCCAGAATTCTTGGGAGAAAAGGGGGAGTGCCTTTTCAGATGGGTTTTGGCAAGTCAGAGATATTCTCACTTCTCTCTGTGCTGTGGGAACACTCAGGCCAGATTAGAGGAATGTGGTCTCTTTGGGATTTGCCCCTGAGAAGCTGAGGCTAGTGCTCTGGTGTGTTATCTGCCCAGGGCTCGAGACAGCCAGGCTCCAGTCAGCTCAGATGGATAACAGCACTTTGCCTTTGAAGGCCTTTCCAACCTGACTCCTAACATTGACAGAACCACCTATTTCTTTCTAAATGAATAGAAGCCAAGTTTAGTTCCAGGGCACTTTCTCAAACAATTGGTCTTTAACCTAGACAATGAATGTACTTTGACTTGATATCTTAATATATACTCTGAATACTTACTTCTGTATTGGTCAGTGGGTTGTCTTGTTTTATTTTTTGAAATAAGAATGGTTTCTCATTTTCCCCTCTCAAACTGCATTTTTTAATTTAATTTTAATTTTTTAACCCTGTCTGCTTGCTGCTTTGGAGTTACAATTATACTTTTATTTGCTTCTTGTGCAACTGATATAGTAGCTTAAGGATCAGCAGTATCCTTTCAATACTTTTTCCAAAAATGGCAATTTTTTCTAAGTATTCTTTTGACATGAAACTTTTGAACAGGGATTTGTTAAGACATACTGGGGCTTTATGTAAAGCCACTCCTTCCATGCAGTGTGGGGAGCTGTGGACATTTCTGGTAGAGGATGGTGAATGAGGACCTTCATCATTGGTCTGCGAGCCTGGGTGCCCCTGCCAAAAACCAATTAGCTTACGCAATTAGAAGACTTGCGGGAAGGGGTTCGGGGCAGGGGTGTGACACAGGGTAGAAAAAGTCCCTGAAGAACCAAGTTTTGGGAGGAAGGAACCAGGGCAGCTTTGGATACTTCCCAGTCTAAAAGGAGAGCATTAAAAGCTGTCACAATTCTCTTTCTCTTCGTGGCGCTTGCTTCTGCTTCTCTGTGTATGCTCAAAACTGTATATTCTCTTTTAGACTGAAATGCTTTTCTCTACCAGGTAGGGGAATGTCCTCTGGCTGTACAATCCTGTGTTCTGAGCTTTCCCAGCAACAAGGAAAGAATCCGACCCCTGAGCCTGCCTGCATCAAGCCCTTGGCCAATCAGGAAGGGAGGAGAGTTGTGGTCCTGTGATTGGTGCCTTGCTGGTCAGTCCTCCAGCTCTGGACCAATCATTGGGGCCGGTGAGGCAAGGTCACGAGGTCTTGTGAGAAGATGACCGCTCTCATTCAGAGGACTTGTTAGAGCAGTTCCCCAGGAGTAGGGTCGTGCTGGGTAGACTCCAAAAGTCCTCTGCAACTCTCCCTCAGAATACCCGTCAGTGGTTCCTCAGTCTACAGAATGTTCCTCACAAGCACGCTTGTCCTCCTCTGGTTCTACCTTTGTAGTTTCATGTCTTCCTCTGCAGTTCTGAAAGAATTTCAGTTACTCTGCCAAGCCTTTCTATTCCCCTGGGCACGCCTCTGTGTCATCAATTTAGCAAACTTCTGTTTCACTTTCAAGATTCCATTCAGATGTCACTTCCTTGGACAGACGCTCCTGCATCATCATCCTTCCCCAGGCAATTTTTTCATCCTGTGGGTCACCATAACTTCTTGTTTACATCACTGTAGTTCTTAGGACTCAAAATTGTTTATTTATGTGTTTTACTGTCTCTCTTCCTCAGGACCAGGGGCTACACTGAGCTCTACTCATCTTTGTACTCAGGGCTTGACACAGTTGCTGGCACTTCCTAGATGTCTGCAGAGTGTGCAAGTGAGTAAATGAATGGAAGAGAGGGAAGAAGCAAAACCCTTTCAATCTGACCAGGTTTATAAGCACTTTAGAAAAGAATTTATAGAAGGTTATATAATTTTAAAGCCTCCATCATCAAAGCAATTTGTATTGGAAACATGTTTGCAAATCAGAGGGTAGTAGCAGCAGAGCAATCCCCTACATTATATTTAAATTAATTAAACTACACCTAGCAGCTGGAATGCTGGGGGAGGGAGGGAGGGAGGCAGCTTGGAATAGCCGAGAGATATAACCGAGGATAAGAAAATCACAGGATTGCAGACAGAGGAAAGCATATGTTTTGCATTTTCCAGGGTAGTTCTGATTTTAAATATTCTGTCCCATTGTCTCCTTAAGCATATTAGTTTCTTTTAGATTGTCGTTCTGATATCTGGGTAGGGCAATATAGTAAAAATATGTCTAATTAATCTCTCCCGTCTAGTTGCTAAAAAAGAAAAGAAAGGCATGAAAGTGAAGGTACTAAAGGGAACGATACGAATTTCTCCTAATTTGAACCTTTCAGCCTAGTAGAACAGTTTATTGATACAAGGCAGAGAAAAGCAAATCTATGAAAAGTATTAAATTAAACATCCAATGTTATTATTTAAACATTAAGCCTCAGTGTATCACATTTTATTGAGGTACTTGATATCTTAAATAAACATTCATTTTCATGAAGAAAAGCCTATTGCTGCCTTCTGTTTTTGCCAGACTTACTGGAAGTCTGGCCCCCAAATCAAAGTATTAATTCCCACATGTTGATAATGATGTTTAATTTTAGAGAAAAATAAAACTTAAAATGGTAGTTCCTAATCCTAGATGATCTTTTAAGTCTACTGAAGTGATAACGCTCCCAGTCTCCTTCCTCCCATTCTCTTACCAGATTCTGGCTTTAGATAGCTCTGGAGTGGAACCTATGTGAAGGCTTTTAAGAAAAGCTTCCCAGGCAGTTCCAGTCTAGAGGACTGAGCTTGTGAACAAGTTTCTCAGGTTATGGTCCTGATCTAACCCAATCAGAGTCATCTAACCACTTAAGAGAAAGTTGATTCTCAGATCCTGCTTGAGGCCTACTGAATCAGAGCTTCTGGATGGAAAGGTCAAGAATCTGCATTTTAAATATATTCCCCAGACAAATCTCATGCACACCATGAGAATGCGTGGGTTTGGGAATCACAACTAATAAGCTTCTGATTTAGAATCAATAAATATGATGACTGCTAATATCTACCTAGAGATGTATACATAAAAATATCTTGATTAACCAGAATGCTCAGAGAATTGGGAATTCTAGTAAATTTAATGTTGTGGCAAATTCATCCACAACTGAACAAGGAGAGCTCCCATCTTCTGTGCCTAATCATAAATTCTGAAATTTCCAAAATTTCCAGAAAAGGCCTACCATGCTTTTATTTACAAGTAGAACTTATGAGTCTTCTGGGAAAGTCCACCCTAAAGAAAGAGAAGTTGAAGAACTCATACTTGGTTCAAAGGCAATGGGCTAATGCCAGGCAGGAGGGCAAACAGGGAGAGGGCAGAGGTAAAAATAAGAACTTTATTCATCAAAAATGAAAACCAGTAAAACTGGTTTTCAGTGTTGAGGTGGCTGGTTAAATGCACACTACAGAACAAAGAGAAGACTGTCCAGTCTTGACCAAGATGGAGAAGTGAGAGGGCAGCCACACATATGAATGCTGAGAAAGTCAGAAGAAAGTCCACTATGGCTAGAATTTGAGGGGAAAAGCATTGTGAGCCCTGTGAGATGCTGAAAGGCTAACATTCTTCCTGGCCCGTGAGATGCGAGCGCTGGGGACTTCCTGAAATCATTAGGGGGAGATTTTTGGATTGGGTGGTCTTCTTGTAGATAGCAGATGTGCGTCAAGCTAGGAAGTTCTCCATTGTCACTGTTTTCATGAGACTTGTAATGCCTAAGAAAACAGAGATTCTATATGGTTTCCTTGTTGGAAATCATTCTAAAGTGCTATGTTTCTGCACAGTAACTGGAGTGGAGAAGATCAACTTGCGGTGACAAGAAAGAGCACTAGACTGCATCAGAAGCCCAGTATTCTAATTCAGGGATGTAATCTTGGGACTCATTTTCTGCTGTGCAACTTTGAGCAGGCTTTAGTTTCCTTTGTGATCTACCACCTAGGGTTGTGCTATGATTAAATTAAATAATAAATGGGAAAGTGCTATAAAAATGTAAGGTGGACTGATTGTAATTGGATTTGCTCTCTACTGAGGAGCCTTGGTGATAAGTGAACAGTTCTCCAGAGCAATTGTTCTAGGGGTTGTACCTCAGTGCCTGTAAGACTTGAAAAAATAAAAAGTACTCCTTGGCCCTGACCTTGGATATTATGACAAGAGATGAAGAAGGTATCTACATATTTTAAATTCTTCAGGTGAATCTTAGGGTCATTAGAGGTTGAGAGCCACAATGCTTTAGCATGGAGGTCGGTGGTGAGCGGAGAGCACTAGCAACCTGAGTCCTTGTTCTGCTCCAACAAATATTTCTGTGCTGCTGGAGGAAAACTGGCAGGCTCTTGAAAAGGTCACTATATTCTTCATGCTTCACTTTTCCCATTTGTAAAGTGCAGAGCTAGACCAACCAGTGAACGTCTCCCTTTTTAGGCCACAGACTCCTTTATTCAAAGAGAATTTTACTTGGGAGCTTTAACATATACGACAGAAAAAAAAAAAAAAGGCAGCTCTGCTCTGATTTGTGCTCAGCAACCCCCGACAGGATTTCAGAAACCATTGGCCTGGATGGTCAATAACATCCCTTCTAGCACTAGAATTCTGTTCAAGGCACAGAAAATTTTAATAAATTTGTACTGGCTCTATTTGGGAGGTTGGAAGTTTCATGGTACATATATTCTGAGGGCTGTGAGTTAAGGCAAGTGGGCAGACAGAGCTGGACTTCTACCTGCTTGCTGTCTTATCTTTTCCCTGCCCTCCTTGGTTTTTCAGATGCACTTGCCAACTGGCTGTCAACTAGGTTTGGCCAAAAGGATGCACTGGCAAGATACCAGAAGACAGGAAAAAATATAAACCAGAATATTTCAACCCTCTTTCTCTGTGTTGGGTGATGTTTCTGGAATATAGAGGCTGTCTCTTCCCTTTTTCCAGAGTCAGCCAGCTGGAGAAAAGAATGCACAGGTACCCCTGGCCTCTAATAATACCCTTCTTTCTACTGTCCCTCCAGCTCCAGGGATGGTAGCAGCTTCTATCTATAGCTGTGTGCTAACATCTACATTGCCTAACCACCACTCTCTTTGGCCTTTCAATTCTTTCAACACCTGTGTAAAAAGTTTCCTGTGTAAATTTCCCTCTCGTGAACTATCTGGCAGGGACTCTGTATTTCTGACCATATCCTGACTAAGTGGAGTGTTGAAATTACATCACCGGACCTTGAAAAGTATACTAAAGAGTTTACATTTTATTTCCTAATGTTGGGAACCTTGTATGTTTTGTTTTGTTTTTATTGAAGTATAGTTGATTTACAATGTTGTGTTAGTTTCTGGTGTACAGCTTAGTGATTCAGTTATACATATAGATATATTCTTTTTCATTTTCTTTTTCATTACAGGTTATTATAAGATATTGAATATGGTTCCCTGTGCTATACAGTAGGACCTTGTTATTTATCTGTTTTATATACAGTAGTGTGTGTTTGCAAATCCAAAATTCCTAATTAATACTTCCTCCTCTTTCCCCTTTGGTAACCATAAGTTTGTTTTCTATGTTTATGAGTCTGTTTCTGTTTTGTAAATAAGTTCATTTGTGTCATTTTTTTAGATTCCACATATAAGTGATAGCATATGATATTTTTCTTTGCCTGACTTACTTCTCTTAGTATGATAATCTCTAGGAGTATCCATGCATTATGGCATTATTTCATTCTTTTTTTTATGGCTGAGTAGTGTTCCATTGTATAAATATACTTCTTTATCCAGTCATCTGTCAATAGACATTTAGGTTGTTTCCATGTCTTGGCTATTGTAAATAGTGCTGCTGTGAGCAGTGAGGTGCATGCATTTTTTCTAGTTAGAGTTTTTTCTGGATGTATGCCCAGGAGTGGGATTGCTGGCTCATATGGTAACTCCATTTTTGTTTTTTATAAGCAGTATCCATCCTGGGAACCCTGTGTTTAAGGAAAATGAGTGTGGACATGGACTAGAAAAACAAATGAGAGGACATGGGGAATGGCAAATGTTACCATAATATAATGGAACTGTTTCTATATTCAACTTTATATAAAACATATTACCTATTTCTGGCTATGTTTTTTCCATTGAAAATTTATTGCTAGAACCTTGGAGGAATTCTTCCCTCAAATATCTCTTGGCTACCTCATCCAACCCTTTTCACTTTCTTTCAAAAAGAAAAGTCAGATGTCATATAGAGTGACCTGAGTCACCATGTTAAAGGAATTCCATGGCAAAGGAGATGGTGATAACCCATCATTAAGAAAAACAATTTCATTCCTAGGAATTGTTCATACATCCAAGAGAAATAAAAACATCAACACAAACACTTGCATCCTAGTTTCTTAATATTATTCATAACAGCCCCAAATTGTAAATAACCTGCAGATCCATCAACTGCTAAGTAGATGAATAAAATGTATATATCCTCACAGTGAAATTCTATTGAGAAATAATAAGGAACAAACTGCTGATATATCCCATAATTAGGCTGATGAACTTCAAAAACATTATGCTAGGTTAAAGACACCAGACACAAGAGACCACATGTTATATGATCCCATTTATATGAAATGTCTAGAAAAGGGAAATCCATAGAGACAGGAAGCAGATCAGTGATTGCCTGGGTAGGATGAGGAATGTTGGGGGTGGGGTGGGAAATTAACCCATAAAATGACATGAGCAATCTTACTGGGGTGATAGAAATGTTCTAAAATTGATTTATGATGATGGTTGCCCAACTTGGGAAATGCACTAAGAAATTATTGAATTGTACAGTTGATGTGAGTGAATTATATGATATGTAAAATATGCCTAATAAAGTCATTTTTTAAAAGGAGATAGGTAATCACCTCTGTAGTCCTCCACTCTACCAATATCTCATACACCTTAATATCAAAAAAACAAGCAACCAAATCAAAAAATGGGCAGAAAACCTAAATAGACCTCTCTCCAAACAAGACATACAGATGGCCAACAAGCACATGAAAAGATGCTCAACATCACTAATTGTTAGAGAAATGCAAATCAAAACTTTACAATGCAGTATCACCTCACACCAGTCAGAATGGCCATCATTAAAAAGGCTACAAACAATAAATGCTGGAAGTGTGAAGAAAAAGGAACGCTCCTACACTGTGGGTGGGAATGTAAATTGGTGCAGCCACTATGGAGGACAGTATGGAGGTTCCTTAAAAAACTAAAAATAGACTTACCATATGATCTAGCAATCCCACTCCTGGGCCATATATCCAGAGAAAAATATAATTCAAAAATACATATGCACCCCAATGTTCATAGCAGCAGTATTTACAATAGCCAAACCATGGAAACAACCTAAATGTCCACTGACAGATGACTGAATAAAGATGTGGCACATATATATACATATACACACACAACGGAATACTTCTCAGCCATAAAAAGGAGTAAAATAATGCTATCTGCAGCAACATGGATGGACCTGCAGATTGTCATCCTAAGTGAAATAAGCCAGACAGAGAAAGAAAATGCCATATGATATCACTTATATGTGGACTCTTAAAAAAAGGACACAAATGAACTTACCTACAAAACAGAAACAGACTCACAGACATAGGGAACAAACTTATGGTTTCAGGGTATAATGGGGCTGGGAAGGGATAAAATGGGAATTTGAAAATTGCCTTTTTGGGGAGTGATGGAAATGTTAGCTATCCTGACTCTGGTGGTGGTTTCATTGGTGTATATACATCTATCAAAATTCATCAAATTATACATCTAAAATATGTGTAGTACAGGAACCTTACTACAATAAATGTGTTAAAAAAAAACAGTTACTGAGCAGCTAAGCAACTGGTGTCTGCATAGTACTAATGCCATAAATGCTTTACGTTTTAAACATAAAAAAAGGAGATAGGTAATAGGCAGCAGAACTATTGATAATCTAGGCCTTTTTAGAAACCAAATAGTTACCATGTCATTTTCAGTTACATTATCAGCTACTATGTTGTTTTCATGGACTTTATCTCAGAAGAGCACTGAGAGCTTTGCTGAAGTCTAACTATATTATCATTAGTCTGGTACTCTATGCTAGCATTCAGTTCCATCAAAAGAAACAGTATGGACTGATGTGGTTCAGGTTCTTATAAATGTGTACTGATTTGAAAAAAAAAAAAAGGATCCTTTTCTTGGAGGTTGAGCACCTTAAATTCCCACCACCATCTAACCCCAAAATGGTTCAGAAGTTGGTAGTCTAATACCAATTCCTACCAGAAGCTTGGGGAAATACTAACTGGTGCCGGAAAGTCTGCACTGAGAGGTTCGGAAGAGAATGCTTGCCTTTGTTCTCTGCACCCGATAGCTGGGATTTAGGTGATAAACAAATTCTTTTAAACATAATTTCTGCCTAACGTGGTAATAGCTTTAATTCCTATGATCTGAAGAAGAAGCCTTTTTTATCTTGCTGTGTTATGGCAATAAGGCACTTGCTGCGAAAGTCTGCTGCTCATGACAAAGCTCAGTGACTCACATAATAATCTATTGATTCTTCCTACACTGGGTTTGTCATTACCTTCAGATTAAAGCCCCCTCTCCTGACTTCAGTGTTCACAGATCTCCCATGGAAAGCCTAGTGAGTACAGGACCATAATCTTTGAAATGACTGAGCTGGATATTTAGTTTCTTACTTTTATTATTCTTTCATGCTTTCTCTCTGGGAAGGAAAATAATAGGCCCCCACCTCTCCACATTCCAAGCCTGTACCATCTAAGCATGGCTAGAAGAGGGGGGATTTCACTCAGACAGAGTTCTGCCATCATTAATTGAGGGACCTCAGGAAAAGTACTGGACCTTAGATTCATCTACAAAACAGACTTCATACCGTGCCTGTCTCCTTTAAGCATAGTTGGGAAAAGGGATGTAATAGATGTAAACATCTTTTCAAAATATTTACTGGAGGAAATATTCAGAGATATTTTTGATTCTGGGCTGAAATCAAGCTGAGTTTCAGGCCTTTAGGGGGATGTATGAGAGAAGCAGACTACAGAATTAACCCGAAATTTGTCAAGTGCTGCATCACTCCTGGATTCTGAAAGCTCTCTGCTTGGTGCTCCTCCCAATGGGATCTCTGCAGCTGATTGAAGTAGAGGAGGGACAGCTGCAGGTCCTTGGATAATTGAATCTTAAGAGGACTGACAATAGATGCCACCGCATCCCCCTCCAGTCACACCTTACTCCCACTAGCAAGATGTCTACCCTCGATCAAAATCCTGTCTTCTGCACTTTTCTCCATTGCCTCTGCTCTGCCCCACCACATCTCACATTCTTTTCATCTCCTTTTAATAGATGCCTAATGCCTGCCGTGTGATGGCAATGCCTGTTCCCATGGAGTCACTGCTTCCAAGAAAGCTCGCAACAAAGACAAGGCAGAAAATGGTCTCCTAGCTGAAGATGAAAAGAAGCTGTCCTGGTGAGGAAATCAGTTCTCAGTTCTTGTCGCTAAAATCCTCCTCTTCTGCCCCTGGTTTTCTTTATTGTGCACCCCCAGAAACAAGTGCTCTCTCATAAGGCAACACACACAATAGAGAAAATATTGATTCTATAACCTAATTTCAATAAATGCAACCAAAGCGGAGAGAATGATCTACCCAAAGATAGGGCCTCCTGATTACTTTACGGTTTCATCTCCTGTTGTGCCTTTATGTTGCTGAGAGAACTCTAAAGCTCTGACTTACACTTTAGAATACTTGGAAGAAAACACCATGCCCCGTGTATCAGTCTGTGCGGGTGTACCATACACCTGTAGCTGTGTCTGCTTATTAGAATCAATGCATTTTAAAGCACCTAGCACATATCGGATACAATGCTGGGCACTGAGGAAACAAAGGTGACTGGGATGCTGCCTTCCAGGAGCTCACACATTAGAAAGGTAGGCATATGAATAGGTATCTGCAAACACTGTGCTAAGTTATTTAGAAAGTACAACAGGACTGCAGATGAGGTAGCAGAGAACTGTGGTGGAGAAGAGGAGGGAGTTCGAGAGAAAGCTATAGGAGAAATGACATTGTTGTGGAGCTTCAAAAGGTGAATTGAAATTTTGCTGGTGGGACCAGGATGGAAAGGGCACTTCAGCAGAGGTAAACTGAATAAAGACCTGGAGACATGGAAGTGAATGGCATACCTGAAGGGTTAGAGCCCTGGGTAACAATTCACCACGTATGGGCATCAGCATCACCACCATTTGGGGTATTTGTTTAATGTTTCAGCTTTTTGAGCCCCAGCCCAAACCCAGTGAATCAGAATATCTGAAAATGGGAACCAGGAATCTGAATTTTAGAAGTGCCCCCCCCCCACCAAACCCGAGAGTGTGATGAGTAAAGGTTAAGTACCATCTGATTAGGCTGTTCTAGGTAGGGTGGGGAATACAGGGAAGGACACATTGATTTATGACTCCAGTTTGTAGTGTAGTTATGTGCCTATATACTGTTGAACAGATTGGCCAATTCAGTTCCAAACGTGTTCAATCAAATAAATAGAATTTACTGTTTGTCAATTTATTATTGTAAATTGTGAAACTTCTGTAAACACACACCCACTTATTGTGAATTGAAAGAGTCAAAAGGCAAAGATCCAGCTGAACCTGTCTGAAAGCGGGGAATGTTTCCCAGACTGTTCTCAGCTGCAAAGAGAATCGTCTCATATAACACTGGGAATCTTGATTAAAATCTCTCCCTGCTCAGCAGCACAAAACTCTCTCAAGGAGTCTCAAAAGAGATTCATCTCAGAGTGGCTCTCCCCATTCCCTCCATCCTTGAGCTTAGTTGTAGCACTGTACAGGCTTGTGCGACAGCAGAGCCACTGTGCGGAGCGAGGGCAGAGAGCAAGCTGGGAAGTTGATGGACTCCTTGTCTGAGGCACGGAGCCTGGACCAGAAGGACAGGATGCTTCAGAGAAAGATGGACCTCTTCTCAGTGGATGCATTAGCATCAGGGCAAACTGATGATCCCAGATTAGAAGCATACAACATGAACCAGGCAGAGCAGCACAATAAAACCACAGCGAGGTTTTTTTTTTTTTAATAACAGACATCTACTTTTATTATTATAGCATGAAGGGCTTTGACAGGGCTCAACAATGACTTTGAGTTTGGTTTGTCCTAGATTCTCAGTTGGCTCAGCATCCTCCAAGCTCACATAGGCCATGAGGCTGGGAGAATAGGGGGCAGGATTTGGGGAGCACATATGTCGGGGGTGTGGCAGCAGCCTGGCACTGTATGTGGCAGTTCTGCACCCCCCCCCCAAGTTACCATGCTAGGACAATTGGGTAGCAATGCCCCAAATGCAAGGAAAAGAAGGGGCTGCTAGGACAGTGATGACTGCCTCCCCCGCAGCCTAAGCAGTCCTCCCCGCACACAGCAGATGTTCCCCATCAAAAAGCAAAGTCTCCAGGAAGGAATCATTTTTAAGGTATTATTAACACCTAAGAGTGAATGAGTTTATCAGCTCTTTCCTGAAATCAGGGAGGGGAGAACAGGAAGGCACCGAGCAGCCACTTAAAGCTATTTGCTTCCCCAACCTTTCCTCAGAGGGATTTGCTGATTTCAGAGCCATATCATAGTTCTAGCCACCCATCATCTCAACAATTGCACACACAAATACCTGCAATTAAGTTCTTGGCTTAAAATTCATACATAACTCAGCCAATGTTGACTTAACGTTTCTCAACATAATCTTTTTCCTCCCCTATATAATTGCCAAAGTACTCCTCCATCAGACTCTTACTTGAGCTTGTTAAAATGCAGAGGCTTGGGTGCTACCTCCAGCCTTCAGAATCAGACTCTCTGAGGTTAGTGCCCAGGAATCTGCATTTTCACAAGCTCACACAGGGGATTCTTAAGCACATGAAAGCTGAAGAACCTCAGCTTTCAAGTACCTGGTTAAGCAGCCCTCTTCAGATACTGCTGAAGATAACTGAACCAGGAACCCTCCCTGGGGCCAGTCCAATGGAGTACAACTGGTATCAAAGTTGAACAGAATTGGGTCCTAATGAGGTGCAGTTTTAGGGAATGAATGAAACAAGCCAGCTATAAAAAAATTCCTGCATATTTGCTTAAATGAATAAAAATAATCAAATTATTTTGATACTGTGAAAACAGTCAAAATTCAGCTCTTTATAATGCCCTTGCATCATTGGAGCAGAGTGTTTGGGGGAGACTAATAAATCAAACATGGCTCATAAAGATTAAGGAGTCATAAAATAATAGAGCTGGAGGAGGCCGTAGAGATGGACTGACCTGGTGTTTTATTTTACAAAAGAAGAAACCAGAGCCTGGGGAGGCCTAGTGACCAAGGTCATATAGCTCATTAGTGGCTGAGAACCAAAATGTCTGGATTTCTGGCCTAGGATTCTTTCCATGGTACCGCCTCTGAGAATACATTCCTGCTACTAAAAAGGTAAAATAATATTTTTCCCTTAAAAAGTGGCCTCATCTTCTCATTTAAAAAGTCACAAAACAAACAAACAAACAAACAAAATAAACAAAAGATGCTGACTCAGGGACCAAAAGGAAACTTAAATGATTGATGATCCCAGGCTGAAACTGTCATTGACATTCATTCATTCATTCATTCAGTAAGTGTTATGGGATGATTGTTCTCCTCATCCCTAGAGGGAACAGGAAATGCTCTCGAGAGAGAGGCAGTGACATTTTGGGAAGATGACACTGCAGAGAGCTAGTTGTTTGGCTGCCAAGGCCTCCCTCATGTGTCTGCACCCCGTCAATCTTCTCTCTCACTGTTTCTCAAATTGAACTGTCTGCCCCAAGAGGCCAGACCCATTCTCCCTCTTCGTCTTTCCTCCTGCTACGCCCCAGCTTGGTGTGCCTCCCAACCTCTCTTTGGTTCTCTAAATTCTGTCATTCAAAGACCAAGCTTGAGAGTCTGCCTCCTCCTTTAAGACGATTCTCTCTTCTTGGATCGCAAGACTTTCTCTTCAATGAACTCCTATTACCCTCAGTACAGAAAACACACTGATATTTGGTTTTCCAATATTTAGAATTTTGTTAGTGCGGCTTTGGTAGGTAGGTAATAGGGTGTGGTTGCAGGAGCACAGGGATTGTAGCTACAGCACTACCTAACTGCCCGGGTGCCCTGTGAGATGTCTTACAGGTATCCCCAGCTCAGCAACTCTCCCACTCTCAGTCCACCCCCGAAGAACCAGTTCCTCTCCTTTTGTTCCCTGTCTCACTAAATTATATGCCACATCGAGTGAAACCCAGGGGTCATCTTTTGCCATTATCTCTCCTTCACATAGTGACCATCATAAAGTATAATTTCCCTTTCTAAATATATCTAGAATCCATCCACTTTTCTTCACCACCACTCTTGCTACCATTCTTAGGGCTGCCACCCCTTCTGACCTAGATTATTTTAATAACTTCCTAACTCCAACCTTACTTCTTTCAATTTTGCTCCATTTTGATACCAGCATGCTCCTTCTTAAATTCTCAAGCTGTCACTTCCCTTCATACTATCACTTCCCTGCTTAAACCTTTGGACTCTCAGGATGAAATTCCAATCTGTTCAAAGCCCTTTCATGATCAGGTCCCTTTCCAGGCCTTCAGCCCCATTTCTTTCTGCTTTGTCACTTTGAACTTTCCCACTTTCTCCAACCAGACTGAACTGCTTGCATAGTACATCAGATTCTCTTTTGCTGCTGGACCTTTGCATATCCTGGTTCTTCTTCCTAAAATGCCTTTCTTTCATGTTTTTGCTTGACTGTCCACTGCAGGTTTCAGAGGACTTAGCTTAAATACTATCTCTTCTAAGAAATTTCTCTGACCCAGGTGTCACTTCTTCATATTTTTCTGAAATTATGGACTTACTGCTTGTTATAGATTGAATTGTGTCCCCCCAAAAGATATGCTGAAGTCTTAACCTTTGGTGCCTGTGAATGTGACCCTATTTGGAAATAGGGTCTTTGCAGATACAATTTAGCTAAGATGAGATCATTAGGGTGAGCCCTAATCCAACATGACCCATGATAAAAAGAGAAAGACACCATGTGAAGACACAGACACAGGGTGAACGTTATGTGATGACAGAGGCAGAGATTGGAGTGATTAGGCTGCAGGTCAAGGAATGCCCAGGACTGATGGCCAGCTAGGAAGAATCAGGGAAGGGTTCTATCCTGAGTCTCAGAGGGAACAGGGCCCTGATAACACCTTAATTTCAGACTTCTGGCTTCTAGAACTGTGAGAGAACACATTTCTGTTTCTGTTTTTTAAGCCACCCAGCATTTTGTTATAAGAGCCCTAGGAAACTAATACCCTCCCATTGTGGTACTTACTGCACTCTGTTCTGTTGGCTGGGCAATTTTGCTTATTTATCTCTTTCCTTTTGCATTGAAAGGTGTTATTGAGTATACATCTCAGTCCTTAGTCATTGCTCAATAATTAGTGAGTGAGTAAGTCCAGTAATACAAAAATGAACTAAAATATTTAAAAACCTATAGCAAAGTGTCTGACATGACTTGGTAAATGTCAGCTGCTTTCCCTTTCATCACCCTAAAAGTTAAAAATCTTCTCAGGGGCAAAGATTTGGCCTTCTTTTCCCTTGTGCTCCTTCTCAGCATCTGGAACAAAGCAACAAAGACCACTGGGGCTCGCCAACCATCCATGTGCTCCCCCACATTCTCCAGCCTCCCTGGCACTTAGGGTTAGGGTCTTGTACCCAATTCTGGTCAGTGTGCTATGGACAAAAGTGAGATTATTCCAACCCATCCTCCTTAACCCTCCAGGGGCTCCTTCCCATGCCATGGCAACCTTGAGGGCCTACAGACCAAGTTAGATACAAGATGAAGGAGCTTGACCCAATCTGCACAAGACTCTCTATGAATGGGAAATAAACTTTTACTGTATTATCCACTGAGATTTGGTGGGTATTTATGACCACGGCAGAGCCTTAGCCTATTTTGACTAGTATACAAAGCAACATGGACACATGGGAGGTACCAAGAAGTCCCTGTTGGTTGGCTAATTAAATCATGACAACAAATTAAGATATCAGGGAGTCCTGACTGAATAAAACTGAGAAATACAGGCATCTTTATCCTTCCTCTTGGCATGCTTCGCTAATTTTAAAAAGTGTCTGGAGCTTGAATGTTTTGATTGAGAGAAAGCTGCCCAGCCAAGACAGCTGCTGTGGTGAGACTGTCTCGTCATGATACTGAACCAGTCCATGTGTCTGGGCTTTAAAAGAAATTGGTTCAGTGAGACCAAATTTAATTGAATACTGTCTTCTCCTCTCTCTGCAGGTGAAAGGGGTATAATATTTTTTTTTATCATCAAACATATCTTTGTAAGAACTTATTGTTGTGATGCAGCTCTTGCCATAAAGTTAATAAAGATAGTGAATTAAGACATTAAAATCTAAGCCACAGTAATTATCTGGAAGTAAAGTAAATGTCTACTAAGCTAGAAAACAGAGCATTGCCAATAAAAGACACAAATTGAGCAGACATTCTCTAGTACAACAATTAAAATTTCACAATGTAAACCAGATAGCCACTTGCTGTTAAAATGTGCATCTAAAATTTTATTTGCACAGAGACATAAACCCCAGAACATTTGGGGAAAAGTTCCATGGTCTAATTGGTGAACTGGATTTACTTCACCTGGCTGGCTGTGCACTGGATGTTCCTAGGATGAGAAAGGAGACTTAACTGACCGCAGTGATTCTCTGATGCCCAGAGGGCAAAAGTCATCAGCATTTATTTATTATGAAGGGTAAGTATGAGTGTATCCTGCTAAGAGTGCTCACTTTTGGTGAGAATTAGGACTGTAGTGAGGCTCATCAATCCAACTATTTTTTTCTTGTCTATTTTGTCTGCACACACGTAGAAGAGTATGCTGGACCTTTTTCTCTCTTCTCTCTCTGTACCTCTCTCTCTAACTTCACTCCCAGTTCATGACAATGCTTCAGATTTTACTGAGGAAACAAAAGCAATGGCAAGAGAATGTCCACACATTCTCATAATCTCACTAATTCACTTACCTGCATCAGTTCCCATTTAGTCTGCCTTCTCTTCTATTACAAGGAAAGAAATGTCTGAGATTTTGTACTTGTGCACTAGATTCCAGTCCCTCTTACCTACTCAAGGCATCATTTCAGAAATTCTCCCTTCCCTCTCCTCCATCAATGGCTTTTTCTCCTCTATTGATTTGTTCTTACCAATACACAAATGTCAAGAACTGTGAAAGGTCTAAGATTTGACCCTACTTGCAAATCACAAATTAGCCTGCCAGTTTCATAGCTGCTGGCAGAAGCCACGAGACTCCTGGGTCAGAGACAAGGGACTTTATTACTGACAGAAACAGCAGTAGCCAGAGGATTGGCATTTTATTGTCCTGGTTCCCTGAGCCCCAACCCCCACAGGTTGTTACAAAAAGAGCCAAGTGACACCTGCACACACAGTGAACTGCATTACAGGAGAGGAACTCTGAGCTTAGGGAACTTGAATTATTCATTATACTGGACAGTAAACATGCCTACTCTTTGTTCTGGAAGGAGACACCCTCCTTGTTTGCAAAAGCTGTTCATTATACAAATACTCCTGAAAGGAAAGCTGAGAAGAGAAGCAACAGTGTCTCTGCTCACCAAGACATACAGAAATGCAAGAGACTCATGGAAATTTGGCTTGCTACCACAACATGCTTTAATTTCTACCATCATTAATAAAAATATCTGCCTTGACCTTTGTATCCGCTCTACCTACCACCCCATTTCTTGGCTCCTCCTTATAGCTATAATCCTCAAAAGACTCATCCATGATTGCTGACTCAGATTTATCTCCTCCTGTTCTCTCTTGAACACACCACCGTCAGGCATTCATCCCTACACTGCTTTGTCAAGGCCACCAATGATATCTGTGTGCTAAATCCAAAGCTCAATTCTCTTTTCATATTTCTTGACCCATCTGCAGAATCTGACACCATCGATCACTCCCTCCTCCTTGAAACACTTCCTTCCCTGGGATTTCAAGGCAACATTACTTTCTTGGTTTTGCCTTCTACTTCACCTACTGTACTCTCTCAGTTTTCTTATCTGGTTTTTCTTTATCCGCCATCATACTGGAGATTCCAGGGTAGGAACTAGAGCCTTTTGTCTTTTCTATCCACTAGGATAGATATGGATATCTATATGCAGCATGTGTAACCAGGATTGAGTATATATCACCCTTAGATATCCAGAATTATGGCTTTAAAACCATCAATGGGATGATGACTCTCAAGTTTGGCCGTGTTCTCTGAAATCCAGACTAATATGTCTATCGGCCTATTCCACATTTCCTCTGGTCTTGTAGACATCTCAGACCTAACAGATAAAATACAGAACTCCTGGCTATCCTACCCCTAAACCTGTTCCTCCCACAAGCTTGCCCATCTCATCAAACAGCAACTCTATTATTCCAGTTTCTTAGGCCAAAATCCTTGGCACTATTCTTGCGTCTTCTCTTTTAAATTTCACATTTTATTAGCACCAAATCCTGTTGGCTCTATCTTTAAAATATGGCCAGAATCCAGTCACTCTTCAGCACCTCCACTTTTACCACCCTGGACGAAGTCACCATCCCTTCTTCCTTGGATTATTATATGAGCCTCCTAAATGGGTTACCTGCTTCCACTCTTGTTTGCTTTCAGTCTGTGCTCAGCACAGAGGATCCTGTTAAAACATAAGTCAGATCATGCCACTCTCCTCATTCATAACTCTCCAATGGCTTCCCACTATATTCAGAGAAAATGCTAATCTTTGCAGGATCTCCTGCTCCTCGTCAGTCTTTGGCTTCAGCTCCTACTTCTTTCCCCTTTGCTCCACTGACCTCCCTCCATTCCCTGTGCCTGGCCATGCTCCTGCCTTCTGGTCTTTGTGCTTACTCTCCTCTCTGCCCATTACGCGCTTTTCCCAAGATATTCTCATAGTTTCTTCTTTTGTCTCTTTGCTCAAATGGCACCTGAACATATAATTGTAAATGGAAAGCATGCCCCCACCCAGAACACTTCCTATACAACTTGTAACCTTATTTTTTGTCAATGACATTAACTAAAATATGATCAGATTTATACAGTTGGTTCTTGTTTCTCATGGTGGTTATGTCACGGTGGACGCTAAGTTAACAAATACTGAACCCATGTTCTTACTGTAAGCCTTGTTCACAATATTTTCTTCCATCACCAATGCATAACCTTGTTTTATGTGTGCTTCTGTTTAAAGTCACTTTACTTAATACATATTGTTGATTCATTAACATTGAACTTACAACTTATGCCTAAACAAATCTTATTGAACACACATATTTTCTCTGTAAGGGGTATCACAACCTTCTTGCACTAGGAAACACTAGATAGCACTTTAGCACTATGCTTGTAGGACAGTTTTAAACAGTGAAATTGTTAACAACACAAAAGTGAGAAAAACATTCGGTGCTAAGTAGACTGAGAAAAGTACACCTGTTAGTATGAGACAGAATGAAACCAGAAACAAGAAGGCAGAGTGCTGCCTTGTTTGACCTCATCTGGGAACATGCCTGTCGGGTGACACAAGTTTTTCACTCCTCTGTCATGTTTATAAATGACCATGAAATGCTGTGAGTATTGATTTGGGAGTTACAGATACATTTTAGCAAGTAGGCGAATTTGCAAATATAGAATCCTCAAATAATGGGAATGGACTGTGTTTACGTGTATTAGTTACGTGTTTGTGTATATAACTATTACATATTTATTGTGTTTCCTCCTACTAATATATAAACTCTGTGAGCCTGAGGATGTTTGTTTATTTCACTGATGTATCCCCAGTGTCTAGAATAGTGCCTGTCACCCAATAATGTTGAATGAATAAATGAAAGTGCCTTTCTCTCCAGGTTCAGAAATGCATTCCTATTGAAGATTCTAAAGGCCAGGACTGTTGATGTTGAAGGACAGAGCTCCAGGGGCACCGAAGCCAAGGGAGCATTTACAGCCGAATGTCCAGGGGAAACATGGGGTTGATAAGCCAGAGAAAGAAATCCAAATGGGTTATCAAACCCAAACAGGGAGAAATGCATATGGAGTATGGATTGACCTGGGGAGCTGAGGACCAACACAACAGTGCACTGAGCACTGAATCAAAATAGAAAGTAGGACAGCAGTCAGGAAAATCTCTGCAACTGTAGTTAGTATCTTTGGCTGGATAGTTCATGACCATGATGGTAGACTTACGGGAGGGCCTGATGGGTATAAAAACCTAACAACATGGAATATGTCACTAGCTGTGAGCTGCTTGAAATTAGAACATGTGTCTGATCTATCTTCGTACTTCTAGGTCTTGGTAGTAACTGGCATACCATAGGTGCTAAAAAGATATTTATTGCATTGAAAAAACCTCTATTACCTATTACAATCTTCTTGGATCAGAAAGAAGAGAGAGTTTCTGCACACTCTTGGGTCTAGGGGTCTTATAAAGAAAGCCTCCATTCAGACTAGACTTCATGTTAACCAGGACCCTAACTCAGGGATGAATTTCTTCCTCCCTGTTCTCAGCCCACTCTAACTCTCTGAGCGAGACTTCTCTGTATTGTCTTAACCCTGCTGTGTCCTGTGTCCTGTGTCCTGTGACCCATCAAGACAAAATGTTTACTGATGTGGATTCACTCAGCTGTCTTTTCCAGGGCAACAGTTCTTAATCTGGCACATATGAATTGGCCTCAAATCTGTGAACCTCCTGAAATGAAAAATGTAATGTGCATATGTGAGTGTGTCAAATTTTCTAGGGAGAGGATTCATAGATTTCACAAAAGGGGATTCATTATTCAGAGAAATTTGAGAACAATTTCTTAGAAAGATTCTGATGGTTCCTGCAGATCAGGGATAGAATTAAATATAATCCTATTCACTAGAGCTGTGGTGGGGGCTGAAGATCTACACTTTCAAAAATCTCCCAGGGTTATTCTATACACAGACATGATTAGAACCATTGCAGCAGAGGCCAGGACCAAAAGCAGCCATGTTTAAAAAATTCCACATAGTGGGGAAAGCTCTCCTTGTGGACGTGATCCCAGAAACAAACGGGAAGTTAAATATTATAGCCAAGTTTTGTTGAGAAGACATTTACATTTTATTAACCTTTGGATTTCTCTTTAAAAAGGCAAGTAAGCAAGTGACAACTTAGTACTTGTTAATGTTTTACATTCACAGAAGTCAGTGAAAGCAAACACAACCCATGGATTGAATTTCAAAATGGAATATTAGCCACGTACAGGCCAAAGTGAGAGCCATACTCAGACTTCCTGTGGAATTATTGTAGCTCCACTAACAGTGTGATTAAAATGAAAATGACTCAATTAGGGAGTTGAGTGAAATCCCAGAAGAAACAAGGATTCCAGGGACTCAAACTTTTTAGAACAGTACATTCTTCAAACACCAAATAAGAACAATTCAAATGCATCATTAATGCTCAAAATCACCTCCAGTTATAGGCAAGAGTCCTAAGTAATTACTTTGTAATTATCACTCTCGAAATTATGAAGAGAAGCTAAACATCAATATCCAAAAACAAAGAAAACCCGTAACTTTATACCATTTCTACAAAGGACAGGTTAAAACTAAAACCTTGAAGAAAGTTTCAGTATTATTTTACTAGACATTCAGTTTAATTGAAAACTAATTTAGTGCTTATTTACCATAGTTCAAACGAGATGATTTATAATAATCTGTATGGAGTTCTTATCATGGTATCTACTATAGCAAGTGTTCAATAAAATTACCCTACCAACTTAGGATTCTAGAATTTTTTAACAAGTCTAATGTGCATGAAAGCTTTCAGGAAGCTTTGGACTAGACTTTGTGACTGATGGCTGGGCTCCTCAATACAACAATTAAAATTCTCAAATCAAAGAGAGTTGAAGCCTGCCCTAACCTCTACCCCAGGCAGATGGAGATCTTTTCTAAGGTACGAGAGTGTCAAGGCACATCTTTCCTGTCTTAGAACACAGTTCTAATGTTGACAAAACAGGCTCAAGTGGTTTCAGACTATTAGTTCCAAACTTGGGATGAAGTACCTGGACAGAGAGAAATGTAACCATGAAAAGCAAGTCAGATACCCGAGGCCCCCTGGTTTTGTCTGAAGAAGGTCACATTTGGAGATAAAACCTCTTGGGAATCTCTCCTGACTTTTAAATCTCTCACTCCTATTTTCCATGGGGGCCCTTCACTGGCTTTTTTCCCCCTACCTGTACCCACCCTCCCACTCCATCCCACTCCCAGCAATTTAGTGCTTAATACTCTTCTTTGCTTCCTTAATTCTCATCACCTAAGGTCTTGTCATGGCTTTGCTCTGAGCCCAGAGCTACTGATTCAGAAACGTATTTTATCGAGATCCCCAGGTCATGCATATGTGTATTAAAGTTTGAGATGCACTGGCTGAAGACACATAATTTAGCTCCCCTTTGCTTCTTGGTATCCATGGAGAGCTTTAAACTGCACATTAAGAAATTTGTGATGAATTCAGGAAACAGGGAGTCATGGAAAAATTTTTTGAGCAGCAGAGTAAAAGAGCAAATGCCTGAAATTTGTTCATCTTGCAATAGTAGTCTTGTGGCACTAAGGTTTTTAAATTACTTTGGCTGTGAGAGAATCTGAGTAGAAGCTGAGAATTTTGTATTAGAGCAAATATCGTGCAGCATTAAAAAAAAAATAACTGGCTTAGAATCTTAAAATCGAGAACAGGATACAGCTACCTCAAGTTATGGGTGTTCCAGGTAAGCCGGCACCTACCCTCCTGCCAGAGGAAGTATCCTCACAATAACGTGTTAATCATTTTCAGCTACAACCCTGAAGAGGTCATAATAGTTGGTTTTTCTGACATGCTTGTGATTTAGTCTTATGAGTCATCCTTCTTAGCAAAACAGAAATTGGATCTGGAGCCATGGAATTGTACAGAAATAGCTCATGGTTCAGCTCCCCAGATCTCTCACTCTGCTTTTCTTTGTTGTTGTTGAAAAGCAAACTCTCCTAACTATGATTTTTGACCCCTAAAAACCACCACTGTTTGAGCCATATAATTTTTTCAAAGAACTGGCCACTTGGTTCAGCAAACAAAAGCCAAATCAACCAACAGCAGACACCAACAGATGGCAGGCAGAAATAATACTTACGCGCAATGTGAAGAATAAGCAGCAAAAGGTGAGGATTTAAAGCCATCAGGAGATAGAGGGGAATAAGGACATCCCCAACCCATTCAAATTTAGACCAGGAGAAGTGACAATAGTATAAGCTGAAATTCTGAGCCTCTCTAAAGTAAAATTAGCAGCTTTAATTTGTTGCTTAAGTATCAGATATTTAAATGTATTTTTCCCAATTCCCTAACAACCCTGCAAAGTGGGCGTCATTTTACTCCTCACAGATGAGCTCACTGAGGCCCAGAAGTTACCTAACTTGCCCTAAATTAGAGACACACCAAGGGCAGAATCAGAACATTGTCTCAGATACGACTCTCTTTGAAGCCTAAGACTTGTCCACTCTACTACAGTGGTCTTTTGAGGAAAGGGTCTTCTTCCATTTTTATGTCTGCTGAAAGTTCTCTCACTGTGAAGAGGAAGAGCTCCTGGACCTCTTAAACCAGCATTTCCCAGACTGTGCTCGATGGAACACTAGTCTTGAGATATCCTCTGTGAAACAGGGATTCTAGGGCCAGGTAAGTTGGAAACAGGGTCCCAATACACATTTAAGAAGGCCTTGAAAAATTATATGACCTTGAAACATTTTTTTCTACCTATATCTAGTATTTTAAAGATCACTATAGGAAATCTTGTGTTAACCTCTTTTATTACCTATGTCCAAGTGCTTAATAAAAAAACAAAGCAAAATACCTTAAGCATTATGGGAAACCCCTGGAGCATTACCCTGAGAGCCAGATAAATCCTCCACATTTGTGAAGGATCTCCAAGCTAAAAACTAACTCCTGAACTCTTCCCTCTCTCCCACTTCCTGAATCCACTTGGACTCTAGATTCTGATCTTTCCATGCTGCCCAAATCTGACCTCTTCAACAGGGATAGAGTAGCCCTGTTGCCATCGCTTTGCTTCTGGATCTTCATTTCCACATTTCATCTTCCACACTTCATTTTTCCAATCAACTGCATTTTCTACACTTCATCTAGAAATCTTTCTAGAAAATTAAATCTTAAGAAACACATCTGCTTGTGCCAAATTTCATTTTAACACTTCTACTCTCTCCCTGCTGCTTACTAGATAAAGTTCGACCTTTTAGTTGGCACAGGAAAACTTCACATTCTGGTTCCAACATATATCTTGATACTCTCCAATCAAACTGAGCTCAACATGGTTCCCAGCACATTCCAGGTCCTTAGTGATTCCTTAGTGCACGGTGATCTTCTGCCCAGACTGTTCTCTCTAAACTTCTTTGCATGGCAAACCACCATTCCTCTTCACACCCAGTTTAATTACTACATTCCTATTAACACCTTTTCAGCTCTCTGAGGAAGTTTGCTACTTTCTTTTTTATGCTCTTAATGGATTTTTGTTCTTCTCTCTATAGGTAGATTTTTTTTTAACATTTTTTATTGATTTATAATCATTTTACAATGTTGTGTCAAATTCCAGTGTAGAGCACAAGTTTTCAGTTATACATGAACATATATACTCATCGTCACATTTTTTTTTGTCTGCGAGCTACCATAAGATCTTGTGTATATTTCCCTGTGCTATTAGGTAGCTTTTTAATTCATTGCATTCTTGTTTCTCATCCTCGCTAAACAATAAACTCCTTGAAACTAAGAACTCTTACTTTTTCAGTCTTGTTTGTAATATGTATTCATTAAATGCAGCAAAAATTGAGAGCTTGTTGTGAAGCACTGCAGATATAAAGATTTAGCTACAGCAGCCGGTCTTTTTTCTCTCTCATGCTTTGTCATTTTGAAGTGAAGCTTCATCACACTCTAAATCCCTTAGATTTTTGTGACTTTCCAAGTTTCACAATTATGTCTTCAGGACTCCTGCCTGAAGTGTGACAGTCATCATACCACTTCTTTGATCATCAAGAGCCTCTTGAACCAGGCTTATCACTTTTGCACAAGTGCTTATGATCTAAATCTTGTTTCCACGTAGAAGAGAAGCTTTTCCTTCTGCGAGGCATCCAAGCTGATTCTCAAGAACCTGAAAGTCAGTGAATTGGACACAGCTCTCCATAATGATGCATTTCTCCTTTGCTTATCTCAGAGACTTGCGGCAAGGTAGCATAGTGCATGTGTAGGACAATTCTCAAAGTGTGGTCCTTGGAATGGCACTGGCAGCATCATTTGGGAATTGAGAAAAATGCAAATCCTCTAGTCCCACCTCTGACCAACAGAATCAAAACCTCTAGAAGTGGAGCTCCGAAGACTGTTTCAACACGCCCTACAAGTAAGTCTGATGCATGCTGAAAGAGTTTGGGCTCTGGAGTCAGCACACCTGGATTCAAATTTTCATCCTGCCTCTGCACCTTATGTGTTCCTGACACCTCTTGTGTCCCATTACATATCCTCTCAACCTGCTGCACTCTTATCCTTTGCTTCCTGCTCTGTCACTGCCCCCATGGGACATCTGTAAGAACCAGTTCAACATTCTAACGCATGGCCAACCTGCAAGTGTAGGGGAGTTAACCACTTGTGGGACAACCACTTATTAAGTAGTTCCTTCTTCTGTCCCTTGAGGACAATATTGGGCCTTCTCTTCAGCTCCTCAGAGGGTCCCAGGTTAGTTGAGGTCCTGTTGCCCACTCAGTGATCATGTCAGTTGCACAACTTGGACTGGCATTCCCTCCTTCCCTCTCTCATTTTCCTCAGTCTTCCATGACTATTCCTTGGGGTCACTTTCCAAAATAAACTATTTGGTGGCAAGCCCCTATTTCAGACTCTGCTCTTGGGGGATCCCAGCCGAAGGCAAGTTCCTTCACTTCTTCAGACAATCTTCAGCTTCCTAACCTGAATAAGCATAATAATTCCATTTATCTTGTAAGTTTTTTCTGAGTATTAGGTATGATAATGAAGATAAAGTGCCTAGAATAGCACCTAGAACAAATTAAGGATCAACAAAAGTTAGGGTTACTATTATTCCCTTCTTTTTTTAATTTTTCACTTTTAAAAATTTTTACTGAAGAAGAGTTGATATGTAACATAGTATTAGTTTCAGGTGTGCAACCTAATAATTTTTATATATTGTGAAGTTATCATCACGTACGTCTAGTTAATATCTATCACCATACATAGTTACAGAAAAATGTGTGTGTGATAAGAACTTTTAAGGTCTACTCTCTCAGCAACTTTCAAATATGCAATACAGTATTATTTACTATAGTCACCACGCTATACATTACACCCCTGTGACTTACTTACTTATAACTGGAATCTCTTCTCTGTATCTATGAACTTAGGAGGTTTTTTCCTTTATTTTTAGATTCCACATATAAGTGAGATGACATGGCATTTGTCTTTCTCTATCTGATTTATTTCACTTATTATAATACCCTCAAGGTCCATCCATGTTGTCACAAATGGCAAGACTTCATTCTATTTTATGGCTAAATTATATGTATGTATATGTACATATACATACCACATTTTCTTTATTCATTCATCCATTGATGGACACTTGGGTTGTTTCCATACCTTTTTAAATTTTTCATAACCATTTTTTGTCTGTCTGTGACAACATTTTTGTTTCTTACAGTATATGCAGACTCTAGAAATCATCTTTTTATTTTAAGAAATCATCTTTGAGAACAAATTTCATCTTTTCTTTTTTGTCTCTCGGGGGAGCTAAACTGAAATGGGAAGATTATAGTTTTTGGAGCTGGAAAGCACTGATTTCAAACCTTGCCTGCTCCTAGTAGCTGAATGAATTTCTGAAAGTGTTGCGTCTTCTGCTTTATCTGTAGACTTGGGGTGATCTTACCTACCTTTCAAGGTCGTCATGGGCAGTACATAAGATAATGCACGTAAAGGGTCAGGCACATGGTAGGTGCTCAGTGAATGCTGGTTCTTTCTTCCACTTAAAAATATGCCCTTTTCTCTCCATTTTTATTGTCACCACCTTGGTCCAAGATTTTATTACCTCTTAACCTCATCTCTTGCTGGACTTTCACAACAGGTTTTTGTTTCTTTCCTCGCTGTAATCTTTATGGCCTTTAATCCATACTGTATACCCCTGTCAACCCTTGTAGAAACACTACTGCATTTTTATAGCCTTTGATAATCTAGTCCTAACCTACATATGCAATTTTACTTTTCACTACTTCAAATTCTATTTTTCATACGTTCCACATTTCTGATCAGATACCCAAATTTTGTATTCTCACTCCTCTCTGCCCATCCTCATGCTCCTCCCACTTTCTTTTCTGACTGTTCCTTTCTCAAGCTCCCTCATCTGGAATGCTCTCCCCTTTCCCTCTGAAACTACAGTGTTCTCAGTTCCCAACTGCCACCGTCAGCAACAATCCCTCTGGTCTCTTTCTCCTCTAACTCCTCCTGCACTTACACACAGTTAGGTGCCTAAGCATCCACACTGGACGCCTGCCCTTCCAGGGCTCAGTGTCAGGGCAATGGGACAGCATCAAGGAACAATGACAAGCAGTACCTAAGCGTAGGGAAGTTAGAGTAACGTTTCTTCACTGTCATTTCAATTTCACAGAGCCATTCAGTCTAACAGCAGGACTTGAAACAAGAAGTAATTGCTCACCAAACAAAAACATCTGAAGGAAAGCTGCCCAGGCTGAAGAACATTTCAGCTATTGTCCTCATTTCACTCCTGCTCATCTCTGAAGCAGTTCTAAAAACTGTGCAACTGTCTGTATTTATTTAATGAATGAGGAGAAACTAAATCCACAGTTTTCTGCTTCCCTTTGCAGAGGGAAAAAAAGTTAAGATGTAGAATTTCATGGCTCTCTCTCCATGCTCACCCTGGGTCACCAGGTCTGAGTGCCACCCAAGGACACATGATTTGCTCACAAGGTATGAGTTGCAGCAGCTTAGTGCTTGCAGATGCTCCTTCATAGCCCCTTTGTTTTGGTGGTGAGCTGAATGCCTGTCTCAGGGAGATAACTTATGATTGCTGGAATATATTTATAATTCATGATCATTTATTTATAATTTATAATCCTTCTTCCAAAAGTAATTTTAAGTGTCTTGCAATAAAAATGAATATATACTCTTACATGGAGTTTAAAGTAGATAAGAAAAGGACATCAAATGTCACACAGAGGAAGATCCCAAGTCTCCAAGGACGTCACTGAGGAAACAAGAGCTGCCTTTATGTGGTAGTCCAAATGATTGTCTTAAAAACCACTGCCACTTCCAAGATCTTGGCTGATTCCCAGCCTCAATCAGATAATCACTCCATAGACAATCCCTTCTTCACCTAGTCATTTGGGAAGTTAGCGGGAACAAGATAAAGGATGAGCTATTAACAGTAATTAAATATTGAGTTAACTTCAAGCTCCTGACAGCCAAACCAAGAAAGAAAAAAGGAGAAATAAAGTTAGATATAACTCTCATTCTAATAAAAGGGAAGAAAAATGCCTGATCTTCAGAAGAGATGAACTGTCCTTCTGACACTGAGTTTGGAGAAATTAATCATAAGAATGTCATGAAGCCAAATTATGGGAAGTACCTTCAAAAGCAGTTCTTCAGAGGATGCTTTTTGGTGGCCATTTCTCACATGAACCCACAATTTAAAAAAATACAATATTAAATTGTGGTTTGATAAAGGCATGTCTACAGGGAGATGTCCAGTACAGACACATTTTGGAGGTAAATTCAAAGTTGTTCTTAGCATATGGAAAATCAGGACGATAGCCCTTGAACAGTTTGTTTGTGAGGAAAGGCAAGTTGGTGGGAGCAAAAGCAATCAAATTTACAATCTGATGGTCAGTGATTGAGGAAGGCATCTAAGAGTAGCAAGGAATTTGTCTCCATGGGCTGGCAAAATACAACTACACATAACCAAGCCCTAAGCCCAGGATCAAAACTAAAGCAAGTTCATTCCCCAGCAAGATTTTTCTCCTGAAATCTGTAGGGTGCTCCTTTGGTACAATTTTCCTTCTGGTCTTTATGGTCTCTGTGTACTTCATTTTATCTGTATAGAATGGAGCTGGGGGTTGGAAAGTGGTCATGTCGTGAAATTTTGCCCCAGATCCACACCTTTGTGATGATTCTGAGCCCTTAAACGCTTAAGACACTGGATTCCCAAGGACCCACTGTACTACACTTTGTGAAATTTAAGCCTGAATTTTATGGGCAATTCATTCAGTACTAGAATTTTCTACAGGTACTTTTAGACTTTTAGAGAGGAAGTACTTTAGTTGGGATACTCTTCAACTGAGAGTTTTCCAGCTCGGCCAACAGCAGAGTACTAACCATGGAAAAAGTGTTAAACTGCTGTTGTGTGATGGAAAAAAACAAAGTATGTGAAGTCAAAAGATATGTAGTAATTACTTGTATTTATCCTGATGAAATCATGTTAGCCCTTCGGACTCAATTTCCTCAAAATTAAAATAAAAGGTTCAATTATACCATCCGTAAGCCCTAGCTGTATTATGACATTATTTGTAAATTATGGATATGAGTGTGTGTGAAGGATGTTTGTGTGTGAGCATGTTACTCCACTATGTAATACCCTTTGATGGCTCTTTGGGTAAATCCATACTCTTTAGATTTGGCTTACAAAACTCCTTATGATCATATGTGGTTTGTCTTCATCCCATCTCTTGTCACTTAATATGTGTGTGTGTGTGTGTGTGTGTGTGTGTATAAAATGTGCATGTATGTATATGCATTTATTATATATGTATACGTATACACATATTGTACTTACATACAATTACATACGTATTATACATATATACATACTTGTATACTCTACACTATATATATTTCATATACATACTAAATGTCCAGTTACCCCAAGCTCTGATGTCTCTTGCCTGTAGCCCTTAAACATAATGTTTCTCCATCTGACATGATCTCCATCTTTCCCCTGGTTCTCACTTACTCATCTTTCAAGTCCCAAATAATTATAAAAGCAATAAAACAGTAGTAATAGCATATAGTAATAATAATTTAAGAATAATAACAAAAATGATAGTATCAACTGTGTCTTTTCAGAACTTACTATGTCCAGCAACTATGCCAAGAACTTCACATACATTATCTCATTTAATCTTCACCTCAATTTTCTGAGGTAGTATTCTGATTCCTGTTTTAAAGATGAAGAAACAGAGGACCAAATGCCTGGTGTAGTACTTGGTTTATAGTACACAATAAATATCTACTGAATTGGATGGATGAATAAACTCAAATCTCTCCTTACACAAAATTTTGACTTAGACCTAATTAGGCATCATTGTCTCTCATTCTCCATTCTTTTGCCCATCCCTCCTTTGTGCTTGTGTTTCTAGTCACTTAGTGGATACTCGTTAGTTTTTGTTGCTCAGCATCTAAACTCTCTTCACGACTCAGTGGATGGTAGGGTCCTATCTCTCATTACAGAAGCCAAAGGCTTATAAAAATGTTACTTTGACTATGGCTAGACACTAGCTGCCATGGTAGTTTGAGGATATGGAGCTGCTCCTGGCTCTGCTGCCTTCTGAATCATAATAATCTATTCTGTAGAGGTAATATTACCTCCTGACCTGTGGATGACAGAGACTCACATGTAGGAGCTCCCCACATGTTCCAGACTGCCCCCTTGTCTGCATCCTCCCCTCCCCACACACACCCCCCCCCCCCCACCAATGAAGAGGACAATATGAGAACTTGAAGATTCTGCTCACCTTGCCTCTGGAGTGGTCCTGGGTGCTGACCACCCATTCCACTTGGCAGAAATGCCACATAGATCACTGTGAATTATGAGAAGTATACAATGAATTTCTCAGTAAAGGAAAAAAATAACATGCCAAGATTTGTCCTCACTTGAAATCCTCTTTCTGGCTAATTTCCTTTTACTTGCATTTGGATTGCAGCCAGATCCTTATGTTTTCAAAACTCAGAGATCCCAGGACTTGATGGAATGGCCCTTTCCATTAGTCATCAGAGGCCCCAGTTTACTGCAGAGTCTTCCACAGTTAAAAGGAAAGATGGCAATCTCTGATGAAAGTCAAAACTTCACTTAAACATTTTCTCTTTCAGAGATACAGGTGCAACACAGAAGGGTATTCCAGTTATATTTTCAGGATCTACAGTTTATACCACATCATTTCTCTGTGCATGTAGACTCATTCACTTAGGGGTTCTACCATAGCAGCTCATTCATATTATGAAATTGAAGCGAACAAGAAATTTTATTGATAAGAAGGTGTAGTGTAATCAGAACTGCTTGGTGGGATCTGAGGTCCTAGACATTGTTCTTGACTTTGTTGTGGATCTGATGGTTCCTTAGGAATGTCCTGGACCCCCTCCCCATTAGCATCTGTTTC